>NC_135694.1:18087449-19319949 GCF_964276395.1 Gasterosteus aculeatus
GGACAACATGGCAACGCCAAATTAATTCCAATTCCCTGATATTTGAGCCACCAACGTGTGTGGCTGCGTGCGCGGTACATTTTGGTCACTCCCGACAAAATCTCACTCCAGGGTTTTTTGAAAAGTTGGCAGCTCTGCCTTTTAGAGGACATGTAAACAACGACTTACTTGCGGGAGCTTTCTTATGGTTAAATATTTTCAAACACCCAAAGCTAATACTACATTCACACTAAAAGCAAAGCAACACTTTACTTGCCCGAATTTGTGGGGGATTAATTTGCTCCGAAAAGGGGGTGTGGTTTATCTCTGTGGTTTGTCTCCGTAGAAACTATATAAGTTATAATTTCTGTTATCCACCATGAAAATAATAATGGTTTCTGTACTGGTATGCAAATTAATTGTAAAGCTTGGTATGTCCACGAACCGCAACAATTAGTGCTCCATTGTTTCTGATTCCACAACGGCAGCAAGACGGCGTTGATGGTGGCCGAAGCATCTCAACTCTGATCGGCTTTTGCAAGATACCGTCTGGCTTTTTTGCCAAAGTTGAAATATTGCAAACGAGGCAAATTTACCACTTTGCGACATTTTCTTCATTTGCATAATTTGCGCTGGGCTTTTTGCGCCGCCCATCGGAAATTTGAGTTGTTTGCAACCGTCCGCGTCTGTGCATTGACTTTGCATGGAATCTACTCGCAGGGAAAATACCCTTCGCTTTTTGTGTGAAAGTAGCATAACAATTTGAACGTAGTAGTTTATTGGTTTCTTTTGGTAAAACCTGCAATTATGTCATGATAAGAACGGGGGTATAGAGAAAACAACACAAGACCACGTCGGTATCGTTTGTTCAATAAGTTGTGTGACAGCTGAGATAAGATAACCTCTCAGGATTTGAAATCTGTGTGACGTGTATGTCCGGTGTCCAGAAGGCCACCCAAGTGTCTTGTGATGATCAGATGTACGGTATGTCTCAGGATAAAGAACATGACGGACCTTGATATGATTTTACACCGGTGAGAACTTTCTCACTTTTTCACAGGCTGAGTGTCTACCACGTGCTGATGGTCATCAGTAGTGTGTCTGTCATCAGTAGTGTGTCAGCAATAATCTAATCTAACTGGACCTCAGTGACCCTTGAAGAACACACCTATGCAACCATGCTGGGTCTGTCTAAATGCCAGCTTGCTAAAATAATCATGTTGACTTCTGCTTTCGCTCTGTAACGTTTCCTTTTAGAAAGATATGTGCAGCGATAACTGCAAGAGCGGGAAAGCTGGACCTAAAACACATTGTGATGTTCATGGTGCACAAGAAGACTGCAGAAAGCCGGTTCAGAAAGCGGAGTAAAACATCTCTTTGTACTGAGTCCGCTGGGTTGCCTAGCAACGCGGCGTCTTGGTTGCTCCATGCGTTGTGAAAGAAAATAAGGCCATGTGTGAGGAGTTTATATTGTTCATACGGACCCATTAAGGCGGCACGGTGGCGTGGTGGTTAGCACTGTTGCCTCACAGCAAGAAGGTCCTGGGTTCGATTCCGCCCAGTGGCCTTTCTGTGTGGAGTCTGCATGTTCTCCCTGTGTCTGCGTGGGTTCTCTCCGGGTTCTCCGGCTTCCTCCCACAGTCCAAAGACATGCTCTGGGGATCAGGTTAATTGGGGACTTTAAATTGCCCGTAGATGTGTGAATGTGAGTGTGAATGGTTGTGTGTCTCTGTGTGGCCCTGCGATTGGCTGGCGACCAATCCAGGGTGTACCCTGTCTATCGCCCAAAGTTGGCTGGGATGGACTCCAGCCCCCCGCGACCCTGTGTGCAGGATAAGCGGTTTGACGATGGATGGATGGATACGGACCCATTATGTCAGCATGGCGCCATTTAGTGTCTGGTTATTTTACTAATTTGGTTTAAGGTTTGTTGCATGTCTTTTTCAATTTGTTTTATTGTCATTTCTTTATACATTTTCTTAAGGACAGTTGTAAGAAAGGGCTGCAAAGTGCAGGGATGGACATAATTGTTGGTTGGTACAAAAAGGTTCATGTATAGGTTCATGTTACTGATGTAGTTTCCAATGTTAATTATACTGACATCTACTGACATTTTAGATGTTCTTTAATTTCACAATCCAGCATGTTTCGTCACTTCAGCCACTTCAGCCACTTCTAGTCATTGTGCACCAAATGTAAGAAAGAAGATGTAGCCATGTTCTACCACTAGATTGTATCTACAGTACCTGTGTTGTCTCAATGGACTCAAGTCTGGCCTCCACTGTGAACACACTCAATGCTGCTATCAAATATTACAAGACAATATGATAGCAAGAATTGCATAGGGCCATAGGAATGTCCGTAACAGATCAATTTATTGTCAACAATCACTGTTTTGGTATAGCGTACTTCAGCAAATGGAGTAAAGAAAACACAGATTAAAGTAAGGTTTAGCTAATGATCGCAATAAAAAGAAATAAATAGAAAATAATCCAATTAAGTCTAGTAATTTCATGTCCATATGAATACATAACATCTACAGTATAAGTTAATAAATTGAAGCTACTGTATAAATACATCACCAGCATGCACAATATTGTATTATGGAGAATATTGGAGCAGTTATCATGTTACACTGAAGAAACAGTATAATAGGGAAGTGCATCTCTTGACCAAGAAGAAACTGCCGACAAATTAAATCAACAAACCCCACATCTGCTTTTAGAGCTTCCACTTGCATGTGCTCCGACCACAATCTGCACAGAGTTCACCAATAAAGTCTGTGGTTCAAAGGGCCGTTTCAGAGACCCTTCTGGTTGTTGTGGAGACCATATAACTGGAGTTTTATAACTAGAGTAAGGGTCGACTTGTGATAGTGTGCTTAATCGGTTCTCTTTTTAAAATTTCCATTCATTTAATTTTGCAATCTGGATTACTACGATTCAAATCGTTTTTTCTTCCAAGTAGCCAATGGTAGCTGTTATTGTAACAGCAATACTGACAATAAGAATTAGGCGTCCAACAAACTGTTAATTTATTCAACAAAGCACATCAGTACATGAGAGGGACAAGCTGCAATAAGTCTACTTCATAAATTTGTATTTTTTGTTACAGTATGACTGTGGCCGAGCTGGACACGTACCTGACACAAAGCAAAACAAAAACAATTTATTTCATTATTTTCTTTTTTTAATGTCATCCTCAATAACCGAGTCAACGTGTTTGTCACCCAACGATAGTGCGGTACAACTACAGGTGTCCCGCTGACGACCCTAGAAAAGCCCTGCATCTCCGCAACTCTCTCTCTCTCTCTCTCTCACCCACGTCTTTCTCTCTCGCTAAGCAAGGCCGCGACATTCAAGGTTACTCCGATTTTCTGGTTGCTCAAGCATTGAAAACTCAATATCCGAATGCTCCTCCCCTCACCAAATACAATAAGACAGCTCAGCTTCATTTGCGCGATGAGACCAGTCTCTGCCAGTGTGAAGGCGTGTTTACTCAATCGTCACACTGTGATGAATGACATACCTCTTGCTTCTAAAGTGGTATTTTGGCAAACGCTGCGGAGGCTACCAAGGAGGGGGGGGTTCATTCTTTTTATTTATTTTTTGTAAATCCTATGTCATCTCTCAAACTAAAAATTTCTTCCCTCGGTCAACATAGTATTATTTTTTCAGTTTTAATTTGTTGAAAAATAAAGAACAGCAGCCACGTTGGTACCATCGGCTGAATTGGCTGCCAACGCTCGACCCCCCTCCCCCCCCCTCTCCAGCCCACCCTCTTTTTTTATTTCTAAGAACTAGTATTATTATTTTGTCATTAGTGAGCGCGCATGTTTTTGGCAGAAATGAGGTTTTGGACTCTTTAATTGTTGGCCTCTCCTCCCTCGTCATCCTGCTGGTCGCTCGTCCACAGCGTCAAGTTATCTCGTAGCAGCTGCATGATCAGAGTGGAGTCTTTGTAGGAGTCCTCGTTCAGGGTGTCCAGCTCGGCGATGGCGTCGTCGAAGGCGGTCTTGGCCAGATGGCACGCCTGCTCCGGGGCGTTCTGGATCTCATAGTAGAAGACTGAGTAGTTGAGAGCCAGGCCCAGGCGGATGGGATGGGTGGGCTGCATGTGCTCCTTGCTGATCTCGTGGGCCTCGCTGTACGACTTCTCGGAGGACTCCACCACCGCAGCCCGCTTCTCCCCCGTGGCCACCTCGGCCAGGTAGCGGTAGTAGTCGCCCTTCATCTTCAGGTAGAACACTTTGCTCTCGTGCTGCGTCTCGTTGCAGTTCTTGATCAGGAAGTTGTCGAGGAGGTTGAGCACGTCCTGGCAGACGGCCTCCAGCTCCTTCTCGATCTTTTCCCGGTAGGCGCGCACCATCTCGATCTTCTTTTCGTTACCGTCTGCGGACGTCTTCTGCTCAATGCTGGAAATGACGCGCCAGGATGAACGCCTTGCCCCAACCACGTTCTTATAGGCCACGGAGAGCAGGTTCCTCTCCTCGTTGGATAGTGCTTCGTTCAGCTCCGTCACCTTGGGAGAAAGAGAAATATGCAGAGGTTGGCATGTCTGTTTGTTGTCTTATCAACGTGAAGAGTTGTGTAACTGTTGGCAATGACACGGTTATGACCTATAAGATGCTACAATGTATGAATAAGCCACTGTGCACAGGTCAAACTAAAGCCTTTCCAAGTTGTTGGACACCATAAGCGAATAAAAGGAAAGCTATCGCTCTGCAACTGTCACCGACACCTCTAAACAAAGTATCTGCAGGGTAAACCACACCTCCACCCTCTGAGGTGACTCCCGATTGGCTGCCAGCAGCTGTGAAAACTGGTTTTGTTTGGACACGACTGTGTCTGGCTGGGCAATTTAATCCTTTGTACCCCACTGGCACAGTTTAGCAGAGGCATCTTTACAGACCTTCTGTGAGTGTAAAAAACAATGTTATTTTCCTTTTCAGTCCCATGAGTGTAGCAGAGTCGGGGGCGGCCGATCACGTGGAACTTCATAAAGGCCAACCTAAACGCTGTCATCGGTCACCATGAAACTGTAGGGGTTTTACTGATGTTCTTTCTGTATTTAAATAAATTTAAGTTCAATGCTTTAACAGTAGCAAAATAAATGCTCCTGTTTCGAGTAAAAATGATCATTCTAAATTGTGCTTTTGAGAATTTTAACATCATGTAAATAATGCTAACTTGCACAGGTTTATTGCTTACCATGTTCACCATCTTTATGTTGTGTGCCACCAATTGCTAATCAATGGGTAACACAAAGAATTAGGTGTTCGGTCATAAATCAAAGTATTGGACAAACTTTGAGTTGAATCTGATGCAACGCTACATGATTGAGTTTGAGGTATCTCCGAAGGCTTTTCCAAATCCCCCTGAGGGGAACGTGACGGTCAGTAGCAAATGCCAAGGCATTCTAACCAATTGTTGTAGCAACAATTCTTTGAAAACCACAAATGTCATTCTCGTGGTTAACATAGATCAAAAGTATGAAAATCATCACAGCCATTAGAATTCATCTTCTAGAAACGGTGAATGTCTGCTGGTGCAACATTTTGAATTTTTCAATTTTGTATACTGAAATATTTCACAGGGTTAAGGAACATATTGACCCGCTGGTTACGTTAGATACAAAGTAATGGGAATACCAAAGTTATAGGGACATTAATGACATTAAATTCCATGGCAATCCATCCAAACACAGGCGTTGTAGCTTGGCTATGAATAACAGGACTGTCTTGATGCTTTGGTTCAGGTGGGGTGGCACTCCGCTGCCGCAGTTTAAAAAAGACACAGAAAGATGACTTGGAATTCTTTAATTATACTGTAAGACATTTATTCCCAAGATGTTATACTGCATGATAGTGTGTGTGCAGCATCCTTGACGCTTGGCATCGACCTCTGACTATGTCAAGGACCGGACAGCTTAAACGTGTGACCTTAAGAATCCTAGTCCCAATGAGCTAACAACTGTGTCCCTGTCCCCTGGTTTGACTCCTAATACACACACAAGCTGATGATCCGTGTTCCAGTATATTATCTATCTATTGATAGAAAACACATGAACATGCATGTCTTTATCTGACAAACTCATTCTCAGCATGCATTGGTGCATTCAAAGCCACAATTCTATTCAACAAAACTGACAATCTTTGATCAGATACTGTTAAAGGGAGAGAGGGAGGTTGGAAGGGGAGGGGAGGCTGAAGACCAATCACTGCTACAATCTCCTGTTTCCATGGTGACTGAAAAATCTGCTTTGTTTCTTTCCCTACTGGAGACACTGGTTATAAGCTGCTAATGGCGAGGATGCTGACATGGCTGATGGTATGGAGAACGCTGCAGCACTGTGGATGGATGTAAGTGCACACAAGCCATTTCCTCACTCACACCTTTGGGCCAACACTCATAGTCAGCCACAGCAATGTCATTTGAATGGCTCCATACAAAAAATATTGAAAAGCTTACAGCCTGCGCAAGAAACATGGGAGGACTCCAAAAGCAACCTCAATCACGCTTTGACCTTGCAGGTGGCATGCAGGGCCTGAGGATGGGGGTCTCAGCCACCCTGAATCCAAATGACCAGATTGGTACAAAAGCTCACCAGTGGACGGATTACCAGAGGATTTGTGTGTTTTCCCAACAACCAAACATTCTGGTTGTACCTTACTTTGCATTGTAATGAGCACTGCAGCCTATAAAGGCCCACTAGCGGTGCTGTTGACCTGTGTGCTTGCTCAATAAGGAGTGTTTCTCCTACAAGATGTTGCAAAAAATGTACAAGGGTCATAAAGAAAATGACCTCGGTACTGAACGAGTAGAAAGCTGTCAAATAATGATTGGCATTCGTTGCGTAATAATCTCAAGGCACAGTAAAGATCCCCCCTCATTGATAATGCAAAGCCTCTGCTCTGTGCCGTAGCCCATTAAATTACAACTTAAATAAGTATCTGCCCCACAGCAAATGCAACCAGCAGAGTAGGTCAGCGCCGGAGCATCGGAGAGGTCAGAAAAACAAAGCCTAAACAACATGTTTGTAAAAACATGGATGCCTTTGTTTCACAAGGCTGCGGGACGGGTAGAAAGCCCTGACGGAAGCTGCGGTGCGGGTGGTGACAATGGAGCTCTGTCCACCCATAGAGCTCATCAATCGCGTCGGCTCTCTCGTGACTCATCCTTCAAAGCTCCAAACGGCTGAGTTTCCCTGCCAGGTCAATCAATAACCTTTCTCTGGCAAATCTCTGCATAGCCATTAAAGTCCACAGGAGATAAACTGTAAGAGCTGCGGGGCTGTGAGGGTAAGGGGATACGTCCGGCCTAAGTGGAGCCTGGGTTGGACGTCACCGCCTGCCACCTCCCATTTCCATTTCATGGATTACAATTCCCATAACGCAGGCTTTCCGCAGTCCCACAGCTCCCTGTTCCACGTTTTCCTTCTGTGCTTTCTTTGCTCATCTGCCCTCGCTCTCGTTGCTCTCCTAACCCAATGTGACAACCCATACCCCCCCCCCGCCGACCTTTTCTGTGGCGGTCGGGCACAAAGGCGCCGGGGACTACCTGACGTCACTGGCGGTGTGAATGGGGCTTGAGGCCCATGCAAGGCCGGGCGCGTGTGTGTCTTATTCAGGGTTGTGAAGAGGGAGCTTAAAGTAGCGCTTTGTTGCCAGGCTACCAAATATATGACCGTGGCTTTTGTGAGTGACGGAAAAATGGTTGATCACTCAAAAGGAATGTATACAACGTGCAGACCAAATTAGGTTCTGTTTGTTCTCGGCTTTCATTAAAACAGACAGGCGTGACCAAAAGTTAAACGTGTGACATGCGTCAAATGTGTCAAAACTGTGAGTAAGCAACTGCTCATCAAAATAAATAACAACAAGTTTGCATGTTTTAGGCTCCACTTTAGAGGTCGGATTGGTCTTTAAATGGCACATCCCGTTTCATTTCTGTCAGCACATTATTCATGTTTACCTGTTACACAATAACTACTAATTCACATTAAAGAATACAAGCTCCCAGATCAGAGGACTGCAGACTCACCACCTATTGGCTGGTAGTGTTACGAACAATCAACAGCCCTGAGATTATTGTGTAATTGCATTATTAATACTTGGTAATGGACTGGCTTGGGGGCAGCGGATGATGTTTCACACTGTTTTTAGGACTGGTCCATCTCCTAGGAGGTTAGAAAAGTCTGGAGATCAGGTGTTTGTGTCTTTAAACCCACGATTAAGTCCTTCCTGCAATGGGACACTTCAACGCGCTCATGGCTCCATAAAAGACTATTCTTTTTTTATTTTATTTTTACAATTATTCCCCATCGGAGGGTACCAGATAACTGCAGAAACTGCTGCGTTTCATCTGATCTACAACAACGGTTTTCACCCTCACAGATTTCCTTCTTCTTGTACAAACTCTGTCACGAAACCAATGCTGCCCTTTAATTACGTCCATGCCTGCTCTCAATGACTAAGCAAAAGTAGACATTGTGGCAACTGAATGATGCTGCGAGCTAACGAAGTACCGCTGTGGAGAATATCGCTCATTTAAATTCCGCACATCCCATGGTAAGCAAGGAAGACCTAGTGAAGCGGAACTGAATGCAGTGCGCGTGGGAATGGGGGTGGTCTAAAATGACTGTAGGTGTCTAATAAACATCAGGGGCACATTTTGAGACATTAAATCTGCTTGGTGTTGAGGATATCTCCCACAAGATGCTTCATCCCACTCACACCCACTTCTTTGGAGATTCAGCTCACTCCAACAGCACTCGTTTCTCCTGAAAATAAGACCGTGGTAGCTAAGTTTGCTTTCGGCCAGTGGGGGTCAAAAGTGAAAAAAAAACAATGCTAGAACATGTCCCTGCTTCTCCTCCAGCTAATGTTTCCCATAGTGACAGGCGAATCCGGTGCTGAGGTGTCAAGACTTCAGATTGGCAGTGATGGTTTTCGGTCAAGCCTAAACTGAAATGTCATTGAAATTATTTCATTATCTGGTCGCACACACTTACTGCACTTGCAGAATGTGGACAGTCCGGTCCAACAACACTTCAGTTTTCATATACTAGATATTTGCACTCCCGCTCAGTCCCACCTTTAACGGCGCAGGTATATTATGCAGCCGTTTTGGGTCACTCCCTACTAGTACACATCTGGATGGGCTACACTGCGTCTGTGGTAAATACATAAAACCCCCAATATTTCAACAAAGACATGTCTCAAATAAATACAAATGTTATCTCGAAACATCATGGAGGCAGTTAGATAATGGACTCAGTGAATACAGATATTACACATACATTCAGTGTACATCCAGCAGCTGCAGCACAATGCACGTGATAAGGCATCGCACAGACTTCCATGAGAGAATAATGCATCCAGTTCATTAAGCAGGATGGAAGCCGGGGCTGTCTGTGCCTTGCACTTCCCAAGACGCTCTCCAAAGGGAGTGTTAGCGGGAATGTGTTTGGAGTTGCTTTTAATATTTATGAGTGACCTGGCTAGTTTAATGAAGCTGAATGTTAATAAAATTAAAGGCTGAGAGCAAATGAAGCCCCTGCGGTGTAGTTACTTACCGAATCAAAGTCAGTTGTTTGTATTCAGCTACTGAAGTCTCTGTGAACTGTGACTCTCGGGGAATAACTGGTAACGAATTGGCTCAAACGATCAATATGATTCACAAAATACTAACTTTAGGTTCATGGATTATATGGTGAAACATTTCATATTCTGAGCATTCAAATAGCAGCGAGCCACTGCTGGCTTTATAAAGAAATATTAGAGTAGTGTCTCCATTTGAGCGTACCCCCTCCCCCACACCACTGGCTAGCTAGCAGTCGCCGATCTGCAGCGATCTGCAGCGGATACTGCTGATAAGCATCTCCCCCGGCGGCAGCAACGTCGCTGCTGTTTGCACTCTCAGGCGTCGCCATGTTGTTTGAGTTTCATCATTCCTCAGATGAAGACCCACTGCTAACATTTCATTGGATCATTTGGCAATTGAGTACTTTGCTTGGAAAATTTCAACACTTATTTTGTACTACATGTGTCTGTTCTGTATGAGAATGCAGGGGAAGCGATGGGTGGCCGCAAGGTACAAAAAGCTCATTCAAAAATCTCAAATGTTTCAAATTCATCATAATGTGCATTTATTACATTAAAACTGGTGGATCTGTTTTGATGTATTCCTGTGGGCCAGCATTGGGGAAGAAAACTCTACTAAAGGGTTGAGACATTGTGCACGTGCAGCTGCTGTGATGTAACCGCTTCATTAGCTATGCATACTGTCATGCTGGCATCATAGACCATGAATAATAATATTCTAGGGGAGTTTTGAAAATGACCCAAAAATATAAATTCCATATCAGTGGTGAATTGAATGCACTGTACAGTTTATCAAATCATAGGGGGCCAAAACTCTTCATTTAATAATTTATACAACCTTGTTTTCTGTTCATTTGGCTTTTCTTTCGGGAAGTCCGGGATCCAAAAGCCAACCGGCTCACTGGACGGACACTCACATATAAATCTCACCAATTATGTGCTCCTTATGTATAAGGAGGATCCACAAAAGAACACCAGGTCTGCCTTTCTGCTCGTAGCCCTCCGTGCCCCACGGAGCAGGACTTTAGGCCGCTGTGACATAGCTTCTTAAAGATGAATTTGGAAAGACACAGTAGGCCCGATAATGACTCTGCTGGGTCCACTGGGGGCATTTTTTCGCTGAGGGTGCAGCGTTGTGTTCTGTGGAGCCCGGCTATTTGGCACCGGTGCCTCCCGGGGGCGGGTTGCCATGTCTGCAGTGGCAAGGGATTCCCCATCGAATGATGGGCGAGGCAGCAGACACACCCCGCTGCCTCGGTGCTGCAGAGAGACGGCCTGTGTGAGAGGTTTGCTCGCTCGCTCTCTCTGACTCGGCATTAATCAGGGCCGACGGCTTGGTCCATAGCGACTGGCGCCGGCTGCTTACTTGTTGACTATTTGGTGTTGAGGCTGATGTGGTTAAAAAAAAAAAAAGTTCCACTAATCTTCCCTCCCCTGCGATTAAACCCAACCACTGGCTTGCACAATGGCATGTGAGCTCCAGCTCACGTGCTCAGGCTGCTGCTGGCAGGGCCGGCCTTGTGAATGAAAGCAAACTGATGCAACTCTAGGAAATAAGACGTTCTATGGTCACTATGGGGGAAACATAGAAATATGACTCCAAAAGTACT
This sequence comes from Gasterosteus aculeatus, assembly GCF_964276395.1. Lineage (NCBI taxonomy): Eukaryota > Metazoa > Chordata > Actinopteri > Perciformes > Gasterosteidae > Gasterosteus > Gasterosteus aculeatus. The sequence goes on from NC_135694.1 coordinate 18,098,643, forward strand.
AGCATCTGAATTAAACATTTCAGGCTGTAAAAGTACAATATTATCTCTAATAATTCAGTATTATTAATCACAGACCATATGAAGTCCTGCAGATGTATTGTGCTCATTCTTGAATAACCGCTGGCAGCGCGTCCCTTCCTCCGTGCTCTCATTGTCTCTCACACACACAGATGCAGCCTTTGTGAAGCTGGGATTCAAATAATTAGAAATAAGCGCAATGGTGCACTACTGGTGGGCCTTTTGCTGCATCTTGGCCAGATGCTGCGGCACGCCTCGTGGGGGTGGGGGGGGGGGGGGGGGATGCGATTGCTACTCGGCACCGATCGGTCATGCTACGGCGAGGAGGGAGACAGAACCCCCCCACCCCCCCCTTCCCCAAAAAACCCGACGGTTTGCTGCAATATGACATTCACCGAGGGTTCCGGAGACGCCGCCCGTCCACCGACACCACCCACGTCAGCAAAGGTGGACGCTTTGCGTTTCTTTTTCCTTTTTTTCCCTTCTCGTGTGCGCTCGCTTCTGCGCAAATCGATTGCGATCAACCTTCAGCCAACATTGCACTTCCCAATGCGCCAAAAACGAGTGCCAATACGAGGAGTGTGTGTGGGGGGGACATGCCTTCTCGTTGCTTCCTTCACATTGAGCAATTGGAAAGTGGTGTAACGTTATCACTCTTAGGGCGTTATTTCTCAGCATCACGCCAACCGGAACCGGAGCGTCCATGTCTCCCTCTCATCCCCGCGCCGCGCCGCTGTGCGCATCTTTCGACTCCCATTTCGACACCCCACATTTGTACCAATTCCACATTTGACCCAGGCTGAACGTTAAATCACGTCTCATCGTCCATGTTTTTTTTTAATTGTATTTTACAACCGAGCAACCTGACAGTTTTTTTTTTGTTTTGTTAAAGAGCTTTGTGAAAGGCACCGCCCCAACATCAAGTAGTCCGCACTTTAGCCACAATCCACCTCTGCAAACCGCCGACAACGCGCCCCAATCCTCCCGGACGTTGATTCGGGCCAGCTGACGGGTTTTAATGGCACCTCGTCACGTCACTAAAGCCCCCCGAGGTGTGCGCCCCGTGGATGTGCGCCGCGGCGTCGCGGGGATCTCTGCACCGTCCCCAGCGGATGATGGTGGCCAAACCTGACCGGAGCAGTGACCGATTGTTCCCGCGAGCATCTCTTTCCCCGAGACGTTTCCTTTAATCATAACTTTCATACACCAATTTCGCGTGGCCCACCGGCATTCGGTCCAAAACGTGCCCCGCGAGAGAAGGGATGGGTGGGGTGGATTGGGGGCACCGGTCCCCTGGCTGCGCGTCGCTGCCCCAAAGCTCATCCCGCTGTCACTAATCCCTCAAGTACCAATGAAGCTATTTATACACGTATTTCTTTCCTTTAAAACGCTCCGACAGAACGCGCCACGGCGGAGGAAACACACTTACCGATTTCATGGCCGCTGCCATATCGTCGTACCTCTCCGCCTGCTCGGCCAGCCGGGCTTTCTGCACCAGTTGCTCGCGGTCTACCATTTTTGGGGCGGATGTGCTGGGTGCGTTTGGTTGCTCGTCTCTTGCGTTTCGGAGCTACAGGAGTCGTAACTGAGGCCGTGTGTGAGTGCAGAGGAGCGGCGCCGGGGTCCTTCTCGCTGCTGCAGCTGCTGCCTGCTGTCTGTGCGCCTGGCGACGGGACACCCCTCCCCCCTCCGAGCGCTCTCCCTCGGTCCGCGTCGCCACCCCAAAAAGGCGTGTCCTCACTGGAGTGACGTAACGACCCCGGCCTGTCCAGAGAGAGCGACGGCACGGCCTACTGGCCCCCACGGTCCGGCAATGTGTACTTCCATACATCCGAGCAAAAGGAGGTGTAAGCATGTATCATCGTGGATTCTGCTATCAGGCTCATAAGTGAGTGAATTTCACCTCCTCCTCCAGGAGCGCAGCAGCTAATTGGTACCCAAGACCCCAATGGCCTCCCAAATGGCCCCCCAATTTTCCTTTGGTGAATGTGACATTTGAAGTATTAACCGGTAATACTTAAAGAACGTGTTGCAAATTATTTTCAATGAGGTCTTTATCTTGTGTTCCACATGAATCTTGTTGCTTGGCTGCAGAAAAGCCAAATAATATCTGATGTAAAGATTTACAGCATGTGCATTTTTGTAATCTTTTAATCCATTATGTAGTTCTGAATTCTTATTTCTAATTCTAAAATATGTCCGAATGCAATACAAGTTGTTTGTAAAAACATCTATCTCCATGGATAACCGTGTCAGGTCATTTCCAATGATTGTACTTGAAGCTCATACCGCTGACATGCTGAGTAAGTATCATGAGTCATCAAACACGCCCTCTCGCCCGGTCTGCAGAGACACTGGAGCCAGACAGGAAATTGGAAGTCTTCTTAAAGTCTGCTTATTTATCTTAACTAATGAGTTACAATTCCAGCGTAAAATGTTGTTTTACTTTTCAAAATAATCATTTTAATGTGCTAAATGAATATGGATACTACATTATTTTTAGTTCCGTTATCTTTGGTATGGATGCCAAAATATCTCCAAAATAAAGTGATGACTTGTCATAACAGATGTAACATTCAGTATCTTGGCTTAATTATGATTGTAACCTATTAAAGATTATTATTCTGACCGGTATCTGAAATGCTCTATAATTGTCCCTACTAAAATATTTAATATATATTTCTGCCTATTGGATAATTTCAATTTAGAGATACATAGGTACTAAATTACTTTTTTTCTTACATTGTCTGACTTGCTAAACATGTATGAGATCAACAATTAGCATCTTTCTTTTAGCTAGAAATGGTTGTGGTACCAACATAAAATGTGTAAACATCCGAAAATACTCTCCCCGTATAAGTGAAGACATTATGAGCTGGTGGCTGCGCAGTCCCAAGAATCCTCAAATCAAAAGGTGGAATCACCATATATGCTCATTCCATCTGAGAAAAACACAATATTAAAGCATGTTTAGGACAAAGATGTATATGGATTTTACACCAACATTATATTAAATACCGAAAATAAGTGTGTAAATGTGTAAATGGTTACTGATGCAATTTATGTATATGGTGGTTTGCAGAACAGAATTGACACATTATGTATTTGTGGGTGGAGAGTTGCTCGACATATGACACGTTTATTTGGGGATGTTTCTTCTCTCATTCCAGTAGTAGTATATCATTTGCTTGTTTATTTGTGGTTCATTTCTTTCTTTATTTTACATATTTGCTTAATTTTGGAACTAAAGTTTACAAACCTCTCCTCTTCCATCCACATAATTAATAACAGACTTCCACTTGTGTTCAGCTAATCATCAACAAATCACATTTACAGTAAACCTTTAAACATCTCGGGTCGATTAAGAGTGAGTCGGATAGTTGAGAGTTTTGTTTTTCAAATATATTTATTTATAAAGTGCTTAATAGGCATAGATAGTTTAGTACGTAATTATATATCGTCACATTAGTTATTTTGCATGTTGGTGGTGCAATGTGGAAGCTGTTATTTACATAATAATATACAAGTGCCAGGTTGGTACGCCCGCCTCCTGCTCCTGGAGACGAGAGCCTGGCTCTGCTGAAATCACGACAGCGAGCAGGTGACGCCAGCATCTTCAGAGTGGTCACAGTTGTGCACATTCCAGGATATATGGGAGCACTCCTGCAGGGAGGCCTCAGTGCCGCTGCACTTGAGATTGTCCAGCAGGATCGTCCCCGAGCCGGGACCGAAGAACGCCTCCGGCCTCGCCACCGCGGCCTCGCCACAGCCCAGCTGGCGGCACACGACTCGAGCGTCGGGGAGGTCCCAGGCATCGTCGCACACCGTGCCCCATCCAGAATTTGAGTACATCTCCACCCGACCCTCGCATTGGTGCTGGCCCCCCACCAGTCTCACCATTCCTGCAAAGATGTGAATCAATTTAGATCCTGTCCAGAAGAAATTCATTTTCGTGCGGTTGAAGATATGCTTGGTGTACCTTCAGAGGGAGGCTTTGTGGTGGCAGGCATGCCTTCTGTCACTTGGAAGTCACGGCTATTTGCATTCAAGAATTCGAAAGCTGAGGGAAGCAGAGGAAAATGGAAAAATCCCACAATTCAGAGACACACTTTGTCGCAACATTGTTAAGCAATTTGAACAACTGTTTAGTTAATGTTCTATATAATAATAACATATTAACTGCATAATAAATGCAAAAGATGTATAATCCCTATTTTGTGATCGACTTTAAACCAAAGATCTCACTAAAGAGGAGCTTGTGTGTGCTTTGGATTCAGCCTTGTTGAAGTGGAGTTTGGCCCGCAGGCAAGCAGTGACGCTGATGTGCGTTGACTCATCCGCTGTATTTTTTATGCTTTCTGGGCCGTCTCTTCCTCGGAGTGCCCGAGTCATGCATTGCAACCGGACAGCTCAGCAGGGCGAGGGAATAAAAGGGAAGTGTGAACTTTCAGTGCAATTGATGACGTAAGATGTCACGTTGCAATGCTGACGTTTTCCCAGGGCTGCCTTGTGCTCTGTCCTGAAAGCCCGTCTGATGGGACCCGCTGTGGCCCCAAACGGGGATAGAGAGCTGAAGGCGGCTCTTACGTGCACAGATAACTCCGACATCCTCGTGATGGCCGCAGTTTTGCTGACCCCAGCCCAGGTGGCGACAGTCGGACAGCTGCCGCTCAGAACCGACGCAATCCACGTTGTCCAGCAGGATCGGACCAGAACCATAGCCGAAGTAGGCCTGGCCCTTGAACGCGATGGCTTGGCCACAGCCCAGCTCACGGCACACCACTTTGGCGTTGAGCATGTCCCAGTCATCGTCGCACACCGTTCCCCAAATATCTTTGTAGAGGACCTCCACGCGGCCCTGGCAGCTGCTGTTACCGTTCATCACACGGACGGTTGGTGTGCCTGCACAACGATATAGAGACGGATGCCCCATTTTTTTTACCTGATAAGTCCAAAATGTACTGTAATCGTGTTTGCAGTTTTGAATTGTTACCTTTGGTCAGAGCAGTTGTGGTAACAGTCGTTGGAGTTGGTCTTGTGGTGACTGGAATGTTTTCTGTTGCTGGAGGGAAGATTAGATGCATGAATTGGATCATTTATTGTCTCCAGAGTGGCAGACCTGTTCCAGATGAATATGGTGAGGTCGGTCTGATACACACTTTCACCACCTTGATTCATGGCACTGTGGCGCAATACATTGGAGGTCAATGGGGGAGAAATAGCTCTCCCTTCTGGTCGTTTGGCAAAAATGCACATTTCATTTTCAAGGGATAAATCTAGCAAAAGCAAATAAGAAATGCTGCAGAAAAGGAGCAGTGGTGCGTGCGTGCGTCATTTGGACTATGTATGTATACCTTCAGTTTCATATGTTACCAAAAGCCCTCTCTTGTTTTCGGTTGCCAAAGGAGGTAGAGTGGTGGATCCTGAAGGGGGTAGAAAAGGAAATACCATTTTATTATTTACACTATTTCTAAAGTCATCTCTATTACTACTGTGTTACTTATACAGACACCACTACTATAATGCTACCAGTGTAAAATCATCTCATCCTCCTTATTCAGTATTTCCAGGGAGTTGAGAAATTATCTTTTATTATTTTAGCGGATCATAATTATACTTCAGCATTAGTAACTGGACTTCTTCTTTACATGTGATCAAGTTAATCATCTCCACCACTATTATTTTTATTGCCAAGTTATTGGTGGCACAACCACTCTTATTACCACAACTATTAATCGTTTCAACAAAGTCTGTGCGACTTGTGCTAATGCATATTCCATGACTGAGAGCAGTGTACCGGTGCAGGTAACCCCAGCGTCCTCGTGGTGGCCACAGTTGTGTTTGCCCCAATCCAGGCTTTTGCACCTAGACAGGTCCTGCTCCGTGCCTTGGCAGTTAACATTGTCCAGGATAATTCGACCCGTTCCATAGCCAAAGTAGGAGTTGGTGTGTGCTTGGACGGCACTGCCGCAGCCGATCTGTTGGCAGACCACCCGGGCATTGTTGAGGGACCAGTCGTCATCACACACTGTCCCCCAGGCCCCCTGGTAGTAGACCTCTACACGGCCCTGGCAGGCGTTCTGTCCATTCACCAGACGGATAGTGCCGTCTCCTAAACCAAGAAGGAGAGGGAGGGAATTATAGGGGTCATGTTCACAAATGTCAAATTCTATATATGCGTGTGTGTGGTGATGACAAACAGACATTGATACGGGTAAGTAGAAGGGTGTTGGCTTCTGGTTTCTAAAGCAAGGAAGTTCAGGTGAACATCTGATGTAGCGCAGATGTTGTCATTTTGCCCCGGGCCCGGACAGAAACACACCTTCTAACCGAGACAATAAACTAAAAATGTCTGGATGGCTTCAGTAAATTGCCCGATGGGTTTCACGAAGGTCCCCGGAGGGTTTGCTACATTCGTCACTTGTGAACAGAATTCTGTTCCTGTCTCTCGGGATCGCCCTGGGAAATAAGGGTAGAAAACAACGACAACAAAAGCAAACCCTGCAAACAATAAGGACAGCCTGGAATTCAAGAGGGCTTTGAGGTGTATTGTACGGTTTCCCAAAAGATACTTTCCTCTGAGCTAAAAGCTTTGATCTTATGTACAATGTGATGACAGTTTCACAAAACTGATATAATATATCCTTACATTCAATTCATCTTCTTTTGTTCACAAATTGCATTTGGGACCCATACAATAACAAAATAAGCCACAACTCATTATTTAATGAAACCTGCCCTTGTATTTTGTAACATCTGGCATGCCACCTGCTAGACTATCATGCGTGTGTGTGTGTGTGTGTGTGTGTGTGTGTGTGTGTGTGTGTGTGTGTGTGTGTGTGTTTTTAATTCAATCCTAGAGCAAAACATAATATAAAAAAAACACACAGAAAAGCTAGTGAAGTTTTCCCTCACATATTTTTAAGGTTGCATTGGAATGAGCGCATTAGACACACATTGGAGTAAAGGTCTACCTATTTCCACAGACAGTGCAACATCTGTCCTTAAACCTTTTGGAAATCAGTCTGGCATAATTCCCTTTTCAGAGGTGGGTGAGTAATTTCATCAGCCATGTTGGCTGAAGATTAACTTCAAATACAGATGTGCATTGTGTCTTTCAAGGTCACATGCTTAAACTTGCAATTTGTTTGGCAACTTTGGAGCAGTGGAAACAAGCTGTGAAAAAAACGGATGACATTTTATCAGATTTTTAATTCAATTTGTCTAACCTGTTGGAAAGACAAGCATTACCTTTAGAAGCATATTCCTGGCTCCTTGATGTATACAGTCCAGCTCCAATTTTCAGCAGCTAGTAACCCATTTTATGTACTGAACAATGTGATCTCAATAGTCATGGAAAGATACTGCTTTTTAAAATAGTCCTGGATACAAATCCGACCCTTAGACGTTCCAGGTTGGCGGACGACCAGTCTCACTCAGAGAAAAGCAGGCGGCACTTACGTAAACCCAAGTTCCCCTGCAGAGGCGTCGTGCGATGCTCAAAACCTTTCGCCCCCACCACCGCCGGTTCTAGCATCAAAATTTAAAAAAAAGGCAGGGATTTTTAGTCACATTGTCCTCATTGACCCGAGAAAGTCCCGGCGCTCTGTACCACATGCCATTCACCCATTCAACCACTGGTTACCATGCATGGTGCCACCTGCGTGGATGCCACACTAGGCTTTAGAAGTTGTGTAAAGAGTTTACCTCTGCACGTAACGGCCACGTCCTCGTAGTGGTAACAGTTGTGGACGCCCCAGCCCAGACTACGGCACTGGCTGAGGTCTGCTTCACTCCCTCTGCAGTCCACATTATCCAGCAGGATGAGCCCTGAGCCTTGTCCGAACTGAGAGCTGCTGCCCACCGCCGCCGCCACTCCGCAGCTCAGCTGCTGGCAAACCACGTTGGCGTCCACCATATCCCAGTCGTCGTCACAGACAGTGCCCCATGAGTTATTGTAGAACACCTCCACTCTACCCTCACACCGGCTACGTCCATTCACTAGTTGTACTTTGGAGAGATAAGCGGCCCTTGTATTGTTAATGTTTAAACACAACTCTGTTCCATGTCTTTTGAGTCAGATTAGGAAGTCCCGGTTGTATGATTGTCATTGTCCCACCTCACTGACAAACTGACAAGGCCCTAAAAAAAGCTAAAGTGTTTCAGGGTCAATTTAACTGCATGATTCGGTTTGGCTTTTTGTTTTGGTGAGAAAACAAGGGCAATGTAATGACTGTTAAGAGAAAACACCAGGTTAAGGCACAAAATACGCCACATGAGTCCTTGGCAGATGGATGCAGGAGGGTGGGAGGCTACATAGCAAATACATGGGGATTAGGGAAATGGCAAGATGGGAAAGTGACCTTGTCAAGACAGCCCAAAGCACTGATCTGTGCTCTCTTTCACCGAGCCAGCCACTAATATGTCTTCATATCGTCGCCTGGATAATGACATGTTTTTCCTCAATAAGAGTGTCTGGGCAGGTGTGCAGGTAAACGTCTCCCACATGCTTACCCTGGTACGGCATCCTCACGGGGGTTTGCACGCCATCGGCTGAAACAGGAGGGAGGAGGGGAAATGGAGAGAGACAAAGGGAGAGTGCGGCCAAATTATTTGTTGAAAGGAGGCTCTTGGCCTTCCATAGTTACTGTACTCTATATCTACTATATCCATTTTCCTGTAACACTAGACACAGACTGAAACCCCAACAGGAGGCCTGTTCAGACCACACAGGGCACCAGCCACAACTGAAATATGTTCGCCTATTCCTTTAATTTGTTTTCTTTTGCCACACTAGCAGCAAGGGGAAGGGAGGGAAAGTCCACAGCTGTGAGATCATTTTATGCTGACATTGTCTGCAGAGGATGCCATCCCACTAAAATTGGTGATCCTCTGACTTCTCGCGCCACCGGCAGACAGCAAGTTGGAGAAGAAGGTGGTCCCTCATTGGTTTGTGGACTGCCTTTTGAAGCTTTGCCGTCACAGTCTTGGTTTTTGCAACCAGAAGTGACACAATAGGATCAAACTTTGAAACCAAATGCTCAGCAAGCTTGGGTGACCAGAATGTTGCAGTTAATATTCAGAACCAGAGAATACACTTTGCGAGACAAAAACTCCCAACGTCGTAGTATCGGCCTATTGATCACACGATAGCCAGGCCCTAAATTATCCTAGACTTTTTCATCTATTTTCCTCTTAGTGGGACCATCATTCACTAAATTAACCCCACTCCTTATTAAAGACTACTTGAAACTAGCAATTAAAGCCACAAACATGCGTTAACAATGTATATTGAGGTAATGTTGAGGTAAAGTTTTTCATAGACTTCAAGAAAGACATCATCTTTTAGGACCCAGAGGAGTCGCCTACTCGGGAACATTAGAACAAATGTTTTATGATCAGCTCTTCTCTGTGAGTGGGGAGGAAATGATCTCAGACCGAACAGCTCTATGATAGCCCATTTATTGAATGTTTGTCTTTAGTGTTAGGCAAATGAACCAAATAAAACAATAGATATTTTAATAATACATATTTATGAGACATGCTTGTTTTGACACAACAAAGAGTCTCACTGGAAGATGTTTCTGGACTTGTATAGAGGACACGAGCGCCTAATATCTCAGGTTTCAACAACTCACAATGACAGCGGAATGGATTTGTTCACCCTTCACACCCAATAGGTCGTCTCACAGACCTTCCCAGTTTGTTTGTGGTATTAAAACACAATGAAAGGGTACAATATTTGCACTATTTTAAATTCGGGGGCTGGGAACACATCTGTTCTTGGCACCAGGTTACATTATGGTTTACATTTCAAGGACTTTTTATAGCAAAAAAGTTTAATACCTGAAATATTACTTACTGTTTACAGCCCGTCTGTTTATTTTCAAGTCTCCTGAAGTTTGAACAAAAAAGAAAAAGTTAGTAAATGGCCCTCATTTGAACTTTTCATGTCTCTACCAAGAGACAAGCAATCCATTCTAATTAATTTCTCTCTATATTTGTCCACAATGTGGACACAATGTCCAGTAAGCTGAATTGATACTTAAAAAATAACTTTTAGCCAGCTAGCACTGGTAAACACAGGTCAGACAGAAACTGTGGACACAAAAGAACTCCACTACAGGGAGCTCCACTTGCAGGCACACCTCGTTACTGAGGCATGTGAACGGCCAGAATGTGTCGGAATCGTTTTCAATCTGGATGCAACCAAACTCCCTGACCCAGTATATGAAAAATGATATACTTCATTAATCTGAAGCTTGTTGTTGAGAACTTTAAACAAACGCACCAAACCGTAAGGCATATTACTTTTCGGTATATATTTCACATTGTTCACTTTGTAACTTAACAATTACAATTTGTCATACTTGTAATTAAAGAACACTCCTTTGAAAACATGTCAAGTGATCTTTCGTCAAAGTAAAAAACACAAAAAATAGTAATTTGTTAGATGGTCTCATAAATTTCTATTCATTTGAACGTATTATCATCATACATAGATACAAGGCACGTACACCTACATATATACAGTGTACACACAAATCCTAATTATTCCACACCTCCTCTACATTGAGAATCTGTAAAGTGAGGAATCCATGTTTGGTCAGTTGTACTTTATCGTGGCAAATACTTTCAAATGCAGCCTTCCCTGTCATGACTGTGAGCCGGTCTGTGTTTTGAATATGCCTTTACTAAACCATCGTATGACCAAATTTCTCCAAAATGGCTTCTAGTTCCTTCTCCGGATCGCATGCAGCATTCTGTACATCAGAAGGGGAACCCCTACAGTCAGGCAGGAAAACCAAGTGGCCTTGACCCCGACCCCAAAAACACACACACACTCACCGAGTCGCAGCAGCACAGAGACGGCCACCAAGACGAGGGACGCCAGCAGGGATAGCAGGAGCCAGACGGCTGGGTTCCAGCACCTGCACTTGCTCTCCACCACACGCTGGCCTCGCATGGCTGCCTGACTGACCACACACATTCACACGCTAGTCAGTCTCTCTCATCGAGATTCCCAAAAGGCCGGTGTTTGCATGGGAACACATCTCTAAATGTAATTGACAATTGTTTGGTAGATACAATCACTATATTTTGTCCTGGTTCAGTGCAGCCTAATTATAGTATTGGATTGTTTTCTCTGGTGGTCCCTGCAGCTGTTGTCATGGTGCTGAACTATGTATTGATGGTAGTCTGGCAGAGGTCAGGGTTGGAGCTCAAAAATAAATTGTCTCCACCTAGTGCACATCACTTCCTGTGGACTTTAAGGCACTGCACACCAACTCTTCTCAAAGCAAAACCAGGTTTCCCAAAATTAAATAGTGCCGCTGTTGCCATAAAACGCAAGGGACATGGAGTAGAGTTACACTGCTGTTTTAGTCAGTACAAAATGGCCGCCGTGCACCTGCGCTGGCAGCGTGTATCGGAGGCGGGAACAGCGAGAGATTCAGAATGAGGACAATTCATTTCCAATCGTCAACAGCTGGGGAGGGTTTGTGTTACAGACGTGTCAAACGTGTCTGTAACACAAGCACCAATCAAGGGGATTTCCCCTCGGACGAAGAATATTGGGATTCTACAACGATCACTCAATAATTGGGGTTAGATAGCGCTGAGCCAGACACTGAATAGCCATAGTACATTCATACTGCAGTAGAATTTAAATACTTCACTAAAATGCTATCAGCTGTAGCGTGAGGGAAAACCTATAATGCTACATTTTTTAATTATTATTAATTAATGAAATGGGGGATTTGTAATAAGCACATTTCCCAGGAATCTGAGAATACTGTTATTGAAGAAGTGTTGACATTAGGAGATACACAGTGTGCGGCTTGGCCTTGGGTTGTTTGTCTCTTTGCTCATGCAGAATTCCCCCTGACCCTACACAGGAATGCGTATTAGGGGATGATGAGGGGAGAATTTGATATTGGCCCCTCGAGATAGTGGACATTCCGGGCCCAGGGGGCACAAAAAGACATTTCTGCTTTCTGTGGTCCCCATCGTCAGGCATAAACGCTTCTTCCTGCAATCTGTCACTAGAACCCTGCAGAACGCTTAGGCACCTGATGACACTGCAGGGGCGCCTCTCGTCTCTTTGGAGAGCAGGAGAAGGGGTAGAATGGTAGAGCCTGGGGGGGGAGTAAGGGTGTTAAAATCGTTAGCTTCTCTGCAGTAAATAGAGAGTTTGTTTAAACGTAACATGCAAGCTTTGCAGGGCCGTAGGATGCCAAAAAAAACAAACACTTGACAGCAGCCCGAGACAAGACTCTGGACCGTGCAGTCTTCACCCAGTTCCAGTCCTTTTTCCCTGGACTGTCCTGGAGTCTGAAATGGTGCGGCGCTGAAGGCCAGAGGCCCACAGAGGGATCCCTGTGCCTCCAATTTAGAGGTGGGGAGTTTAACACCAGCACAACACCGTACCAACAAACCACTCGAAACTCCTGGACAAATGGCTCATTTGTGAAGGATGAAAAATAATCTAGTCCCCAATGTTATGTTTTTCAATACTCCATTCATAGTAGGATGTAGCGCAGATCCGCTGGGGAATAATGTTGCCTTTTGTGTTGGCTCTGCTTCCCCTCCCTTCTCACTTCACCGTGCTGAGAAATAGCTGAAAGATCTCGGGGCCCACAAAAATACCCCCCAATGTCTGAGATGAACTGCAGAAGTCTCTTTAACTGGTAGACTTTCACTACAGTTAAACAGAAAAGCAATGCTTTTATCAGAGAGTGTGTCTGACCACAGCTTTTTATGAGCAGTATTTCCCCCCCAACACCACTGTCTTTTGTTGTGAAATAGACCAGAATGTCACAAAAGATGATTTTTTTCATTTTTCATAAGGAATGGTCCTAAATAAATATATTTAAAGGTAATAATTCATATAATATCAACATGTTTGACATATGAATGTATATTATGATATTAACGTATCATATATACATTAATATATGTATGATATTAATGTATGTCTATCTTCAACAATACCAACATAATAATTGCATCTATCTTTCACGTTACAATGGACCGGTTATAGAAAAAAACACTTGAATGAGAGAAGATCGCTTTATTTGATCTATTATTATGTCACAGACCGGTTCAACATGTCAGATACAGCAGAAACAGCTCTGTATTTCAAAAAAGAAGAAAAAATACATACCTGTTGTGAAAGTAATTGAAAAAAATAAATAGGATTCCTCCACCCCCCCCCCCCAGAAAAAGTACCAAAAGTTGTCTTTCGAGCTCAGATAGCTGGCAGCTTAATTCCACAGGTCACACAGAAAGTTTGTGTCGAGATGGAAGCAGGGAACTCCAGAACATCCGGTGCTCCTTTTTCAATGTCTTTCATCCCTCCTGGTTGACTATAAGTACTTGGCTCCAGTGACCGATATTACGTAAAAACACAGAATACCAGATCATTATATGCTAATATTCCTAACACTCCCCAACAATCTATATTTAAAAGAAGCAGGAGGAGCAAAAAAAGACAATGCAATGAAAGCTGACCCTTCACTGCTACCCTTGCATCTCCAGTGTCAGTTAGCGCTTACAGAAGGTGCGGTCCGTCTCATCTCTGCACACACTCTCAGAGGGAGACGAGGCTTTGGCTCAGGGTGTGTGTGTGTGTGTGTGTGTGTGTGTGTGTGTGTGTGTGTGTGTGTGTGTGTGTGTGTGTGTGTGTGTGTGTGTGTGTGTGCACATCCCACACTGTACCCAAGTACTCTGCAGCAAAAAAAATGCAACTATGAGGCGGTAAAAATCAAAACGCTGTTAACAAAACTTTTGAGAGTTTTAAAAATCGCTGCAGAATAGTGAACACTGACAAGCAAAACTGACTTCATGACAGAGGAATAAAAAGATGACATTAACGACTTGGTAGTGTTCTTAACAATGCAGGTTTTTGTGTGCAAACAGTATGACCAGTATGGGACTCAGGAACCGCATTTACTTTTTTTATAGATCGATACGCCGCCCTAAAGATTGTTATAATCTTCATGCTTCAACACAATCTCCATGTCAGAATACACATCCCGAGAAAGACATTTTCCTCCACAAACTCTTACATTCCATTACTTTCCTGCAGTCCACCTTGTTTATTTTGGTCCCCAAAAAGTTACTCCTTTGAACAAGAAAGAGGCATACTGTGTCTAAACGTGTTTGTGTGGCACACAAGACGGTCTGTTGTCCTTTCAATTGATAAAAAGCCTGAGGCATCTCTGCATTGTGCAGCAGACTAATGGAAATAGCTTCCGAACACTAATCCTTCTTAGCCACAGAGAAACGTGCAGGCTGTCCACTGCCATTAACAGGCTTTTCAGGGCCCAATTCTTAACTCCTTCCTGGAGTGTCGCCAAAATCGGTTGTTTAGCCAAAATACGGGTGTTTCCCTGCACTAAGCTAATTTTCTTAATCTCCATGATAGGATTGAGACAACAGGCCGTACGCAGCCAAAGTTACAGATTCAATAGTTGTCTTGTCATTGTGTTTTAGTTTTGGGGTGTCTGCGGCTTTTCACCTTTGGAAGTTTTTGCACAAGATCCACTTTTTTGTTTATCCTGGCAGCATATTCCTTTATTTATTTTCAACATTGACTACATTTGTATTTCCACTATGGGGCAGCAGTAACAAGTAGTAATACAGCAATGAAATATTATCAGCTTGTGTTTCCATGTTATCATGAGCAATGTTAGCACCCACTGTCCTTCTAACCTGGCTTCAGATGAGGCTCCCAAAAGAAACTTTCTTGGGGGTAAAAAAAAGAGCTCTAGGAAATATAGGTTGTCGCTGCTGTAAAACCAGCAAGATTCATTTAATTAATTCATTTTGTTTATAATAATGTATCATTTTGATGTTCTTCATACGGATTTGGATTTTAATTCTCAATGAATTATTGTATGGGGGTTAGGGTTATTATTTCAATGTAATTTCATTTTTTTTCCTCCTTTGTTCTCATTATAAAAATCAATATCAATTGAGGATTATTGATATTGACCATTTTCATGACTGATTAAAGTGTGAAACTACAATGATGCTGTAAATTGGTTAAATATAATTGTGCACTGCTAGCTGGATTTTGGCTGATTTGCTCTCCCCCTCTCACTCTCTCGATCTGTTTCTGCAGTCAGCAACAAGGCAGCAGACCGAGATGGGAACGAGAGGCCAAAGGACACCTGGACAACGTGGAGTGGATCGCTGGATCTCTGTCTTTCTGTCTCTTTCATCCTCCGAGTGAAAACACGCCGTTAGAGGCTCTCAACTATTGCGAGTGCATTAGTTCATCAGCTTACTTCCAAAGTATAGACGAGAAGATTGACATTAATACAGACTGAATGCCTAATTCTCTGCATATACAACTTCCACTCAGCGGTCAGGCGGGGTATGCTTTGTCTCTTTGATGGATTTTGGCAACATGATATTGAAAAGGTATGTACATACCTTTGAGGATTTATACATTTCCAAATCCATGCCGTTGCCAAATAGTGAAACTTCAGGAAGTACATTATCAAAGACCCAGGGATCACATGAATCGGTGCATTCCTGTTGATTATATCCTAACATGCAGAAGTGAAAGTAGCAATAATACATTACTGTGACACGCAGTACATAACTCTTGCTGGTTCCTCATACAATTAGAGCTTAAAAATCGGACCCTCTTGGTCTTGTTTCTGCGACGCAAAGGATCGTGGGTCAAATTCACCATTTACCATACTATGTTTTGGGGCCAACTTAATCATTTTCTGACATATCTAGTGTGGGTATTAGAATGCAGTTTGTAACGACACATAAAGCATGTGCTAAAACTAATACAAAAAAAAAGAAGTGCGTGATTTGGAATGCAGCTACATTGCTCTGTGCTGCAACAACATAAGCAAGAGGGGTCAAAGTTCACGGTGCAGTTTTATGACCAAGTCATTGTGTTCCATGTATAGTGCATGTTAAAGGGAATCTGCTGTGTGTACTCAAAGTAAAAAGAAAAAGTATGCAATTTGGTAACCAATATTTTTCTTCCTTTTTGAGTTGCTGCTTGTGGTGGAACTTTATGGAAGGTTCTGTCATCCCCCTGTCCAGAAGTTGCCTCCCTTGAGATCCTTTCAGAAGTGTCATATGTCACTATGTCATAAAATCAAATTCTTTCTCACGTAGGACATAATTACTGCACATAACTAATGACTCTCAAACTGTAGCATACATTTTTTTTATTAAAAAATAAGGAAAATAATGCAGGTTTTGTGTGTCCCTCTGCCGGCCAACTTAACCTCCATCCTCCAACCTAAGGAGGATTGGGAGAACTTTTCATTTTGAACATTATTAACATTTTCAGGATCAATCAACATCCATCCAATACAATGATCCCTCTTTGTAGGACACCAAAATCTAGCCACATTTTAAAAAACGTTCGTACTGTGCACTGTCACCCTGTGGCCGCTAGTCGGCATTCATCTCACACAAGTTAGTTGGATATAAGAACCATGAATTGAAACGAGTGCGTCGACACAACGACGCAGACGCAGAAGCATGCTCCATCCTTTAAAGTGACAGTACACCCTAATTTGAAGCAGCATCTGTCACTTCCCCAACCTTGCATGTAGACCATCTAACAGTATGAAAACCTCCCTGCCCCCACTTCACCCGGCCAGACATGTTTTAACTCATTTGAAGTTGGCGTTTCTATCCATCCGTCCTCTATCTATCACTTGGGATGATGTATTTATTCGGTTAAAAGATGTAAACTGAATCATGGGGATACAGCGCATGAGTAATGTATATTATGTATGTAGTCTAAAGTAAGATTACATTACAGCTCATTTAGCAGACACTTTTATCCAAAGCGACGTAAATTACACTTTAAACCCATGGCTTTTTCACATTTTTGGGGGAGCAATTAGGGGTTAGGTGTCTTGCTCAGGGACACTTCGACGTGGAATATGGGGCAGCCTGGAATCAAACCACCAACCTTGTGCTTGCAAGCACACCTTCTCTAACCCCTGCGCCACAACAACTGATCACCAGAGTGTGTCTTTGGACTGTGGGAGGAGGCCAGAGTACCTGGAGAGAACCCACGCAGACCATGCAGACGCCACACAGAAATGCCTCTGGGCAGAGTCGAACCCAGGACCTTCTGGCTATGAGGCAACAGTGCTGACCACCACACCACCCGCTAACATGATTTACATGATTTACAGTCATAATATAGTTTGCCATAAAATGTACTAATGTAGTTTGCGATCATTAGAACTTTGACAACTTGCTGTATTTGCTGTAGTATTCATACAAGTTTGTGAATTTGATGCATTTTCTAATGTTGTGTTTCTCTTCTTTTCTCTCCACACGAGGGCGCAGTTTCCAGCGCTGAGGACGACGGGCTTCTTCTTCTGCTCTGCAGTCACTCTGAGACTTTGACCGGGAAAGCCCGGACGTCTCTACTGTACCGCGGTGATGCACGCTGATGTCTTCACTGATGCCCTCAATGCGGTGGGTTCTGGTGGAATTAAAACAGACCTGCAACCTCCTGAGCCACATTTCTAATAGGAGAAACAGAGAGATTATGAAGCATGTGGCTGAATAGGCCAAGGGAACAACCAAAGGGCTGCATGCTCCAACCTGCTGTCTGAGGTTGTTGGTTGAAGCCCCTTTGAGCGGCGTGCATTATGCCTTGAAAGAGTTGTGCGGTTTAGCTCGTAATCTCTAGGTGAAATACAAGAAATTAAGTCTTTGTTACGAGAAACAAAGAGTTGTTTAGTGTGTGGCGAGGTAGCACAGCTGAAGAGCTGCTGTCTCAAATCTATGCCTGCACCCATAGGTTGATGGTTCAAGCCCAGATGTGGAATAGCAGCTAGAGTTTTGAAGTTCTCTGCGACGCAAAGCACATTCTCACGGTTAAATAGGAGAAATAAAGTTTCTCAAGTGTGAGCAGGACTGGTGGCGTAGTGGTGTAGGGGGCCAAAACCTCTATAGGTGCTAGTGGGTTCAAATCCCACCACTGCCAAGTCTTGAGTGCGCTACCATGGAGGTAGTAGTGGGGGCATTGTCCCCACTGGTTGTTCCAGAGAAGTGAACGCAGGGTGTTATGCAAAAACTGAAGATGAGTTTAGGTGGAATTGTCAAGAATCTTTTCGATGATGAAGTTCAAGTCCCTTAATTAGCTTCACTGCATATTGTAGCTTCTTTGCCATTGCATTATACTATGCATAATTCGACCTTGAAGTCCTCTGCTCCTCGCCCAAAACCTCCTGTCTTTCCTCTGTGAACAAACTGTCAACAAATGTCAGCTTCGTCGGAGCTGGGAGGACCTTCATAACAAACCTGAAGAGGAAAATACAAATTGCAGTAGATAATATTGAGAAGTTTCCTACCTCTGAGCGTCAGGACAGAGAATTGTAGCTTTTTTTGCCATGGCATTATACTATACTTAATTTGACACGTGACTATTCCATCTTACATATTTGGACTTTTTTGAGGGGAGAGGGTTACTTCCTGTGTAATAGCACCTGTGGACTACTTTAAACTGAATAGGACCAAGTCTGGCACAGGACGTAGATTTGTTTACCCTTTTTAGCGCATCCACCAATTCTGTTTGGTTCAAATTCAACTCATTTTCCCATTTGGTGTGAAAGGTGACTATTGTAATTAGGATCTGGTTGTAAAGTTTAGAGATCAGTCCCTTCTGGGTGTCCCAAAGTGAATACCAATGCAGGAAGAAAGCATGAACAGCGTGATTGATCCTCCAAGATGCACCAATCCGTCTCAGGGGCATTAACTCTTTATTATGATATCGTATGACTGTCAGTTGCCTAATAATAAAAGATTTAGGAAGAGCCGGGCCACCCGTGTCATGGCAATCTACCCTCCCCTCAACAAAAGCAAATAATATGAAGAAAACATTGAGCCATTCCATACATTCTTGTTCATTACCTTTCTTATGAATGAAATTAAATGAGTCCGTTAGTAAGCAAGGATCGATGGTCGGCGATCTACTGGCACTGCCTTTGCGATCGACCATTGGCCACCCCGGGTTTAAAATAACCGATCAATCGAACGGAAAAAAGGGACTTTCGCATAATAGATGCTGATGAGAAAAGACGTCGACACCCACAGCCGCAGCAGAGATGTTCCCTCAGCAGGTCTGTGGAGCGACGCCTTCTTCTTCTTCTTCCCAGATGTCATCCAATGAAGAAATCAAGTGTTGACGACCAAGAAGCAATCAAGTGAAACACATTGATCAATAGTACATCTCAAGGTGTCAGAGAGAAAACCAGAGAGAAAATCAAGACGTTCCGATTGGCTTGGGAATCTGATTAGATGATCTACATGATCAAAGTTTCCTCCAAGTGATACGTTGAGGGTGTCCGCTGACAAGGAGCGTCTATGAGAAGCAGCGTCGTGGAGACTTGGCAAGGAGCGCGCGTTAGTGGTCGTCTGCTGCGCATGAGTCATTGGGTCAGCTGGTGGAGGAGAGCCAAAGGTCGACGCACTCGTTTCAATCCATGGTTCTAAAAGTCTTGCGTGTGTTGCAGAGCAATTCACCGCCAGAACAACAGGCGGAGTAACGTGTTTTTGTCGAAGACGACCTAGAGAGTCACGTCTTTGTGTGTGGAAGTTGTTGGTTTGTTTATTTATTTATCATAGACTTTATTGCCCCGTGCATCGACACTGCTGCTTTTCATCGCGGAGAAATTTGTCCCGTAGTTTCCTCCACAACTTTGTGCACCTCTCGACCGGCAAACCAGCGTTTGCGGAGATCTCCCAACATGAATCATATTTACGCATTTCTTCCGACCTGGGGCCTGTTGGTGGCTGAGACCAGCAGCTCCTCAGCTGAGATGTTCTTTTTACCACAACACCATCTTTTTTATTAAATACATTTGATTTAACCTTTCGATCTGCGATGCCCTCTGTCCGTCCGGCGTTTCTTCATTTTTAAACACAACAGCGGCTACCGACGGCAACACAGTGTTAGCGTTTAGCATCAGAACAGCGCTATAGAAATACCTGTTCAGCAGGTCAGCGTAAGTGTTCTCGCATTAATAAACCTGACTCACCATGTAAATTGTGATTTGAACTGTTAACTGAGTGCATGTTCTTGGGTTTTACGCCTCTGCTTCGTTTAGAGGGGAGTAACAAGCTGCCGGGGGTTGAGGTCGCACGTGAATGGAGCTGTGCGCGCCGGCGTTCGAGTGGGTTTATTGTTTTCGGGGCTTTTGGATGAACGACAGTGGTGTGGGTGTTGAACGGCATGAGACTGCATGTTCTTTGTCTCTGTTTAACAGGAGGCTTTTATGTAACTTAACTTTATGTAATTCTGAGCTCTATTCTATGCCATACTGTTACTAGTTGGTAAAGAAAAACAATTGGTTATTTCAGGAATCATTTATTAGCCAAAATATGTCAAACATACAAGGAATTTGTCTTGGCGGTTAGTGCACGACAGTAGACAGACAAGACAACAGTGCACAGGTAATAAAATAAAGTGGAATGAAATGCTAATGCAATGGGTTAGTAAGAATAAGGCTATGGGTTAGTATAAAGCAAGGGAATAAAGTTAAACAAATTTTAAATATTAAAAAGTTGAAAAATATTAAGCATAAAGTGCACTGACAAACAAGTAACAGACAAGACACAAAGTGACAAGTGACATAGTGATGAATTGCAGTTAAAGTGACATGTGCAGTATGAGGGGGAGTGACCGGTGGAGTGATATAGTCAGGCAGTGGGGGACCGGGCTCTGTTGATGAGCCCGACTGCCGACGGGAAGAAACTGTTCGTGTGGCGGGAGGTCGTAGTCCTGATGGACCTCAGCCTCCTGCCAGATGGAAGGGGCACAAACAGTTTATGTCCGGGGTGGGAGGGGTCGGCCGCGATCTTTTTAGCTCGCTTCAGAGACCTGGAAGCGAACAAGTCCTCCAGGGACGGCAGATTGCAGCCGATCACCCTCTTTGCAGAGCGGATGACACGCTGAAGCCTGCCCTTGTCTGTGGCTGCAGCGTACCAGACGGTGATTGAGGAGCAGAGGATGGACTCGATCATGGCCGTGTAGAAGTGGACCATCATCGTCTTTGGCAGGTTGAGTTTCTTCAGCTGCCTCAGGAAGAACAACCTCTGCTGAGCCTTCTTGGTGATGGAGCTGATGTTCAGCTCCCACTTGAGGTCCTGGGTGATGATGGAGCCCAGGAAACTGAAGGAATCCACAATAGTGACGGGGGAGTCACACAGGGTGATGGGGGAGGGTGGGGCTCTGTTCCTCCTGAAATCCACAACCATCTCCACTGTCTTTAGAGCGTTGAGCTCCAGGTTGTTCTGGCTGCACCACGACACCAGATGGTCAGACTCCCACCTGTAGGCGGACTCGTCCCCACCAGAGATTAGTCCAATGAGGGTGGTGTCATCCGCAAACTTCAGGAGCTTGACGGACTGATGACTGGAGGTGCAGCTGTTGGTGTACAGGGAGAAGAGCAGAGGGGAAAGAACGCAGCCTTGGGGGGAACCGGTGCTGATGGTCCGAGAGGCTGAGACATGTTTCCCCAGCTTCACGTGCTGCTTCCTGTCAGACAGGAAGTCTGTGATCCACTTGCAGGTGGAGTCGGGCACGTGCAGCTGGGAGAGTTTGTCCTGCAGCAGAGACAGAATGATTGTGTTAAAAGCAGAGCTGAAGTCCACAAACAGGATCCTGGCGTAGGTTCCTGGGGAGTCCAGATGCTGGAGGATGTAGTGGAGGGCCATGTTGACAGCATCGTCCACAGACCTGTTGGCTCTGTAGGCGAACTGCAGGGGGTCCAGGAGGGGGTCGGTGAGGGTCTTCAGGTGGGACAGGACTAGCCGTTCAAAAGACTTCATGACTACAGAGGTCAGGGCGACGGGCCTGTAGTCATTGAGTCCTGTGATCCTGGGCTTCTTGGGGACAGGGATGATGGTGGAGGCCTTGAAGCAGGCTGGTACGTGGCATGTCTCCAGGGAGGTGTTGAAGATGTCAGTGAACACCGGAGACAGCGGGTCAGCACAATGCTTCAGGGAGTGAGGGGAGACGGAGTCCAGACCGGCTGCCTTACGGGGATTTAGTCTTCTAAAGAGCCGGTTAACGTCTCTCTCCAGAATAGAGAGGGTCGTTGCTGGTGGGGGAGGGGAAGGTGATAATGATGAAGAGGCGTGAGCACCTGATGGGCTGGGGGAGGGAGGGGAGGAGGACTGCAGCAGGTTGGTGGAGCTGTGGGGGATGGGATCAGGACATTGTCTTTCAAATCTGCAGTAGAACTCATTGAGCTCGTCTGCCAGGCGGAGGTCATTCATGGAGTGGGGGGTTTTTGGCTTGTAGTTGGTGAGGTGTTTGAGGCCTCTCCAAACCGAAGCAGAGTCACTTGCTGAGAACTGTTGGAGTTTCTCATTTGTTGTACACTGTCCCAGGTGTCTCCTTAATTTGACACATTGAGGCTGTGCTCCAGGAGTGCAGTCGGAAATAAAGAGCCCACATTAAAGAGAAATACATTTCTTAGTGTCCGGTCATCATTTTAATCAGGCTACATGTACACTTTCACTAAACATTATGTGTTCATTGCTGGATTACATGTCGCTCTCATAGGATATTATTTGGAGGATGGTAAAAGTATTTCCATACGAGTCTTTAAATGCATGCGTGGGGTGGGCTACTAAAGACTGGACCCCAAAAACGAGCACTCCCAAGGTCACCTTCACGTGTTGAGCTCACCTCACCAAACCCACTTTTGTGCGTCAACACAAAATCGTCCACCAGCTCAGCCGCTCTGCAGTGGTGCAGTGGTTGCAATACACTCAAACAAAGTGAAAAACTTATCAGGATCCTTCTCATTGAATCTGGGCATTAAATGCAAATTAGCGCCAACATCGAACCCAACCTGCACAGACCTAGACACTGAAAGCTTATCCCCACAAATTAAACTCAATTTATACTGCTGCAAGTCTTCTTGCAGCAGTATAAATTGAGTCTATCTGAATTTGCTGCTCAGTTTCTATGTTCACTCGGATTCTCTCCTGCTCAAATTGAAACATCAACAGCTCCTTCTGCTGCTCAAAAGTCAGCCCTGACGTGGGTGCAGACACCGATGTTGCCACAGCTGCCACGTCCAACAAACACTCCTCAGACCTCAAAACGCCACTCTCCACTAAAGCTGATGTGGCGAGGATAGGGTGTAAAAGGGGCATTAAACTAAATTAACAAACAACGCCACCTGGGGAATTTCACCCCGAGAAATAATCTGGGAAGCACAAGGAACACAGGTTAGTTTACTCTGTGAGGCAAGACACTCAGTTCACGGTTTCGAAATATAGATTCATTATAAATAGTTTTAAAATGAGTGCAATTTCATTCATCCCAAAAGAAAATCAATAGAAAATCAATTAGAGGGCTGGAGCTGAGTGGATGGACAAGGGGGGGTGGACCCACCAAATTGAGCACAAACTCAAAACCACCCGACGTATTGAGGAGCCCGCTTTCCAGGACACAGCTGTTTTAAAAACACAACAAATTGGTGGAGAGTTATAATAAAAAAGGAAAACAAATACAAAATTACAATAAGATGAACATCCATTCAACAACGCACAGGGACACAGCCCCGGTTAAAACACAGGCGTGATAAAGGTTTTAAAAAGGTATGAACCGGGGACGCCAGGCAGTGCAGCGTGGCGACCGATACTCGGCACGCAAAGCACCAGACAGACCGCACGCATATGGCGTTATATTTGTGCCACAATCCTGAGCGCGTAATTTTAAGTTTTGAGCACAGAGAACTATGTTGTAGCAAAGAAAAACATCCCGTGCGCGCAGTTTACTGAGGTGCCCTCGCCACAAACTGGTTTTCTGCGCGCAGGCAGCGGTTGCTGCGCTCGCTCCACCTCTTCACGCTGCGCTCGCTCGACGTTTCACTCACGCGCTCGCTCGACGTTTCACTCACGCGCTCGCTCGACTTGCAGCAGCGTTACATTTGTGCCACAAAACCAACCAATCAGAGAATTAAAGAAGGTCAATTGTGATTGGCTGTTGGTCTCCAATCACAACGCTAGTAGAACTACCTACAGCATCGCGGAAGCTCAGCGAGTTGTTGAAGTTTGCAGCATTTGTGCTAAATGCTAATGGCCTGGATTAAAACACTTGCTGTTCTCATCATTTGCTTCGGTCATGTCTGATGGTCGCTAGCCGGACTTCTAATATCACTCGTTTTCGTCTTCTTTAGGTTGTGATTGGAGACCAACAGCCAATCACAATGGACCTTCTTTAATTCTCTGATTGGTTGGTTTTGTGGCACAAATGTAACGCTGCTGCAAGTCGAGCGAGCGCGTGAGTGAACCGTGGAGCGAGCGCAGCAACGGCTGCCTGCGCGCAGAAAACCAGTTTGTGGAGAGGGCACCTCAGTAAACTGCGCGCACGGAATGTTTTTCTTTGCTACAACATAGTTCTCTGTGCTCAAAACTTAAAATTACGCGCTCAGGATTGTGGCACAAATATAACGCCATACATTTAACGCTACATGGAATCTGCGTGAGGAAGAGGAGGAGGGTCCATGTCGCTAAATACCAACTTTCCACCAACCACTTTTCCCACCCGGTGTCACTCCGATCTGCGCATCGCGAAGAAAACCAATCGGGTGTCTGAAGGCTAAAGGTTTATACTTCTCATTCAACCACAATCAAATTCACTGTCCGGATAGCGCCATTTATCTAGATAGTTTTTTTTGTGTTTGTGTTTTTAAAACGACTAGCCGGTAGTAAGTAAGTAAGGAGATGTTTTTAAAATGTAGTAGAAAGTACAGATATTTGCGTGAAAATGTAAGGAGTAGAAGTAAAAAGTCTGAAAAATAAATACTCCAGTTAAGTACAGTAACAAAGTATTTACATATATATAAATAATGTGTATATATAAAACCACACAAAGTGGGTTTTGTTGTATTTTCCATTCCGTTGTCTCGGAGTCCACTCTATGACAATGGAATGGAATCTTCAAGGCCAAGTTCCATACAAATTAGATTAATCTGTTCATTGCGATTCTGACCACAGAACTGAGATGCAAGCAGTGGTTTCACTGACTTGTGCCTGATCTCTAAGATTCAACAAACGGAGGATACCATCCCCAAAGAACATCAGATCCTTATCACCAAGATCCAAGAATTAGAGGACGACAAAACCGTCCTTGAAAACATCTGCCTCGACTTAAAAAAAAAAAAAAAGAGGCATTTTTGGGAGAGACGGATGGAAGACCGGCAGACGGAGATGGACAAAATGAGGCGCAAGATGCAGGACAAAGAGACAAAGAAATAGGAGAGAGAAGAGAAGAAAAAGGAGACCATCAAGGACGTCAACATCAACGTGCCTGAGACTGTAGTAAGTAAGTAACACCTTCCTTCACCTCCCACTCCATCCTACCTTATCCATCTACCCCCGCTCCCCGTAATTGTTGACCTTACTTAAAAAAATGAGTGCCCTTAACTAATTTATGCTTAATTTGTTGACCATACTGAAGGAAACTTAGTAAAGTACACTTTCTGCTCCGGAAAGTTATGAAACTTATGATTTCAAGTAACGTTTACTTAAAAGAATGAGTGTCGAAGAACTTTCCCCAAAACCTCGGCTGCACTCGGCTCTAATACGCATGCACACTTGACCCCCGAAGACGTAATTTCCTTTGAGGCGGCTGCTGGAAGCGGGAAGAAAGCGCTGCTCGGTCCAGAAGGTAAGTTTCAGCTAACGTTACATGATAAAATGTTACCGTTTACTGGCACCGTTCTATCTAGCAAACTTACTCGTCCATTTGCCATATTCTTCACGTGTTAGTTAACGTTGGTTATTGGGGGTTAACTTTTATCTCAGCTAGCTAACGTTAGCTGTTAACATTTAAGCTAACATTAGCTTGACCATCAGTGTGGGACCTTCTAGAATAAATCTAACGTTAAATATAACAACAACTGTACGTTAGTAACGTTAACTTGCACTGCACTTATACGACGTCACGTTTCACTTAGCGCTATTACAATTGATGTTAACGTTAGTTAACCGAAACATGTATTAACATATTTAATGTGCGACAGGACGGTAGCGGTTATTAACGTAATAACGGTTAAACAACGTGGCCGCCTAACGCGCGTGCACGGTTACCTCCCACTCCATCCTACCTCATCCATCTACCCCCGCGCCCCTTCCACTCGCGCTACACAGCGCTAAATACCCCCCCGCAGGCATGGACCGCCTCCTCATTCATTGGTAAATATCATTGCCATTGTATATTTTATTCCCTGTGCTCTAGGAAGTGTTTTTTTCCAACTTTATCGTCTGGACAGTAGCATGGCACGGCCTCTGAGGATGAGGAATCTTTTTCATCTCATCCATTTCGTTCTTTGGCTAATGCAAGGCTGCAGATGAAGATGAGGGGATTTCTGTATCTGCCCATATACCCTGAACCTGGCCAATGACCATAACCATTATTTCCCCCGGCGCGCCCAAACACCAACGCCCCCCTCCTCATCTTCATTTGCGGCCTTGCATTTTGCCCAAGAAAGAAATGGATGAGATGAAACGGGTTAATGGAAGGCTGCAGATGAAGATGAGGGGATTTCTGTATCTGCGCATATACCCTGAACCTGGCCATTTGGCCGGTGTTTGGATGAACTACCACGGCTGGGTTGACGAATCAATAGTGACAACTTGTGAAGGTAGGCCGATAGTTTCATTCGTCCGTCGTTGGAAATTGGGATCTCGGTTTGATTTTTCAAGTTATGCATTAGGCAAGGTAGACACACATGTCCCCCTCTATAGTTTCAATAATGCCATGCCAATATTACATTGATGCCATGCCAATATATATAACATATTATCATACTTCATATTTGTAATATCATAGATAATAACAAGATAATATAGGACTAATATCATATAGCATTATGTAGGACTAATATAACAAACATGCCATCATACTTAGTATTTCTAATATTATATAACTTAATATCATATACAGTGTTTTCCCTACCATTATTTCCCCCGGCGCGCCCCAACACCCACGCCCCCCTCCGGTACGTCCGCCCCCCCATAGTTGGGAACATAGGGGAAACACTGATATGACATAATATAGTAGAACTAATATAGGAGATATGGCTTTATACTTACTGAGAACATAATATCGTAGAACTAATATCATAAAATAGCATCGTATTCCATATTTCTAATACCATTTAACATGATATAGAACTAATATCATAAATTTAGCATTATATTTCAATATATTACATAATATCTTATTACAATATCATAAATATAATTGAACAGATGCTATTTTTACCACTAGCCATGCCTTTAATACAAAGTATAGAGGGGGGCATGTGTGTCTACCTTGCATAATGTATAACTTGAGAAATTAAACCGAGAACGCAGTTTCCAATGACGACCGAATGAAACTGTTGGACTACCTTCACAAGTTGTTACTATTGATTTGTCAAACCGGCTGTGAGGTTATCCGAACATCGGCCAAATGGCCGGGTTCAGGGTATTTGCGCAGATACAGAAATCCCCTCATCTTCATTTGCGGCCTTGCATTTTGCCCAAGAAAGAAATGAATGAGATGAAACAGGTTAATGGAAGGCTGCAGATGAAGATGAGGGGATTTCTGTGTGAGGTTATCTGAACATCTGCCAAATGGCCGGGTTCAGGGTATGTGCGCAGATACAGAGATCCCCTCATCTTCATTTGCAGCCTTGCATTTTGCCCAAGAAAGAAATCGATGAGATGAAAAAGATTCCTCATTCCTCAGGCGTTGTGCTACTGTCCAGTCAATGAAGTTGGAAAAGAACACTTACTGGAGCACAGGGAATAAAATATACCCATTGAATGAGGAGTCTGGTCCTCAAATGCCAAAAAGTTATATGCCCCTCCCCCATTTTCCCCCATTAAAAACTAAAAAACTAAAAACGCAAATCCCACTCCATCCTACCTCATCCATCTACCGCCACTCCCCTTCCTACCGCGCTTCACAGCGCTCAAGACCCCCCCCCCCCCCTACCACCACCACCGGCGCCGCCGCCATCACAACGCTAAATACCCCCCTATGCCGCCCCCCCGCCCTCGCCCCTTCCACCTGTGCTTCACAGGGCTAAATACCGCGCTGCAGGCATGGACCGCCTTCTCATTCATTGGTAAATATCATTGCCATTGTATATTTCATTCCCCGTGCTCTAGGAAGTGTTTTTTTCTAACTTTATCGTCTGGACAGTAGCATGGCACGGCCTCTGACGAATGAGGAATCTTTTTCATCTCGTCCATTTCCTTCTTTGGCTAAAGGAGGGCTGCATATGAAGATGAGGGGATTTCTGTATCTGCGCATATACCCTGAACCTAGCCATTTGGCCGGTGTTTGGATGAACTACCACGGCTGGGTTGACGAATCAATAGTGACAACTTGTGAAGGTAGGCCGATAGTTTCATTGGTCCGTCGTTAAAATAAGAGAATAAATTTAAAGTTACAAATTATTTTAAAAGTTAAAAAATAAAGTGCACTAGCGAACAAGTGACAAAGTGACGAGAAAAATGACAGTAAAGTGACGTGTGCACTATGAAAGAAAGTGACCGGTGGAATGTCAGAATCAGTCAGTGGGGGACCGGGCTCTGTTGATGAGCCCGCCTGCCGATGGGAAGAAACTGTTTCATGGAGTGGGGGGTTTTTGGCTTGTAGGTTGTGAGGTGTTTGAGGCCTCTCCAAACCGAAGCAGAGTCACTTGCTGAGAACTGTTGTTGGAGTTTCTCAGAGTACAGTCGTTTAGCATCTCTCACCGCCTTGCTAAACTTGTATTTTGACTCTGTATACAAGTCTTTGTCCCCACTCCTAAATGCCTGATCCTTCTGCAGACGTAGTGTTCTGAGTTCCGCTGTGAACCAGGGTTTGTCGTTGTTGAAACTCACCCTGGTGCATCATGGTACACAGCTGTCCTCACAGAAGCCGATGTAAGAGGTTACAGCCTCTGTGAACTCATCCAGACTGTTAGTAGCAGTCCTGAAACCATCCCAGTCTGTGCAGTCCAAGCACGCCCGAAGATCCTTGTTGGAAAAACTGCAAATAATGTGTGTCATGATATCAATAAGGCTAGACTACACAGGGTTTTTGCTACCCTCAGCTGGCAGACATCTTGTCTGCCGAGATTAGGGGCGCTGGCCTCGGGACGGACGTTCTGTCCTGTGAGGGTAAACAATCAGTCTTCTGTACGTGCGTAACCATCCCTATGTTTTGATGCCATACCTGCAGAATATATACCTGCTCCAAAGATGAAAACCTTTGAGCAGGCTTGGCGTATGACTTGTATGTGTGTCAACTCTGCATCCTGTTTGCGAACATTAAATAACCTGTTTTGATGATTTTACGCTGGTGTCGAGTGAGAATTTTTCTGACAATCCTCCAGCACCTGACTGGTCCAGTTCTTAAATTCCCTCACCACAGGCTTGCAGAGCTTTAGTTTCTGCCTGTATGCAGGAATCAGATGGACCATGACGTGGTCAGAGTGTCCCAGTGCAGCACGAGGGACGGCGTGATAAACCCTGCTTACTGTCGTGTAACAGTGATCCAGCGTGTTCTCCTCTCTGGTGGGGCATTTAATAAACTGTCTGTACTTAGGAAGTTCATGGGTGAGATTTCCTTTGTTAAAGTCCCCGAGGGCAATAACTAAGGAGTCCGGGTTGGTCCGCTCCACACGCCGTATCTGGTCGGCGAGTGTCCGCTGTGCCTCGAACACGTTACCCACCGGCGACATGTAAAGTCGCACGTCTGGCTGATACAACTACACAATAGCAAGGTGAGCAGTAGAACTACAGCAGGTGACGACCCCTGGCTAATTAAAAGATAAACTTACTTTAAGATGCTTCGTCATGTTGGAGTCTTTGGACCCTAAAAGGAGGTAGTTTGTGACACCGCACAGTTGTCTTCCATTCTCCCTTCTCTTTCTTTAACATGAAATGCTTATTGAATTTCCAGGGTATAAGCATTCCTGCCCCGGCTCTGTTGTTCCAGCTCTGGCAGCTGCTGCTCTTCAGACTCCCGTCAGCAGCTACTCAGACTTTTCATTCGTTTCCACGTTGGGGCTTCAGGGAAATGCATCAAGTTGCCTTCATTTATTTAGAGAGTGCACAGCAAAATTCTTAGAGTTAATTTTCCAGTGTTAGACAAAAGTGTTGAAGTGCAGAGTTGAAATCACACTGCATAAAGTTGATTTAACTCTTACAGAGTCTTACAGCGTCAATTGTACGAAAGAGCTGAGGTCATTATCCAGTGTCAAGATCAGATTCATTTGCGACACTTAGAGTTAAACTCTTTCATAGGTTTGAAATGTAACTGGCGCATGGAGTAGAGAGGGTGATCTGGGAACCACAAGGTCGGTGGTTCAATGTCATTATGCTGTTTTCAGCTATTAACAAATAAAGGAAATGTTTACTCCAATCTGCTGTCTACTGGTTATCACTAGATTATACTTACAGACCAACTTATTTTACTGTTCACTACAGTGATTCACTTATTGATGACACATGTAGACATTAGTAATTGAAATATATTTATTAACGTGTATAGTCCTATACAAACAAAAATGTTACCGAAATAAAGACATCTAAATAATTCAACTAATGAATATCAAACCATAAAACCAAATATAAAGAATAAATAAAAAGATAATATGTAATGTACAAAGTCACAAATGCAAGAAACCAATATATAAACTAATTACAACATGTATATTACAAATAATTGGACTTAAAATGCTGGATGGAACTCCCCCTATTATTTCTCTTCTTTCCTCCTTTCAGCCTCCCATCTCTGTTTTTCTTTCTCAAAGAAAGCAGACCCCTGGAACTCTCTCCACGTCATTTCCATGTCCATGGTCTTTGTATAGTGAAAAGATTTTAACAGAAAATATACTTCCCTGTTACTCCAGGGAACCCAGTGTGAATGTGACGACTGTATGGGCCCTGCTTCAGTTCCATCTTACAGAACAGACACTTCCGACCTGCGGACTGGCGATCAGTTCTTTTCCTCTTCTGCGGTCCTTTCTCTGCCACCCTTTTCTGTGTGGCATCCAGTTCTAGCTGAGAGAACTTTGTCTCAGTAAAGTCTACAAAAGGCATTTTGGGGTTTGTCAGACCTTCAGCACCATAAGTTTTAAAAACTTTAGTGGAGCAGTAGAAGTATTGGACCGGGCCCTGCTGGTAGAAGAAGTGGATTGAAGAACCATCATTTTCACACCTAGACTTTGGCTGGCCACAGGAAAGACACCTTTTCGTGTGTCCCTTCTTTTGCCTTGGTGGTTGTTGTTCCTGCTGCTTTTCCATGATGTCGAGTGCAATCTTCTCAACAGAGGCTTGAGTCAGCATCTGAACAGGTGGAGGTGGGTGAACAATTGCAACACATCGTAAAAACTGGCACACTAGTGGTCCCAGTCCAGAGGAACTGAGCAAAGGAACTGTACAGGACGTGATGCTCAGACACACACTCACGGAGGAACCGCCTCATGCAGTAAAACAAGTCCAGCTTGATATTAACGTTTGCATTAAAATGTGATCTTGAAGCACATGTGTTTCGGGAGGTTACCAGAAGTGACATCGGCAACCTTAATAAAATTTAATACAAAAGGCTTTTCTTTAATTAAACTGAAAAAAATGAAAAGTAATCTAAGTTGTGATTATGAGCCGTTTGTGTCACCAATGATGGTCAAAAATATTGATATAATTTACCTGTCTACCCACTGGTATTGTGCCTTTTCTATGCCTGCAGCGCTGTAGCGCTGTGCCAGTCCCTCGTACATGGGCTTCAGGGACTTAGCATCAAAATGAACTTTAATGAAAGATTAAACTAGTCGTGATGCCAAATATATCATATATTCCTAATATAATAATATAATAATATATCCTAATCATTGAGGCATTAATGTGTTTACATTTGACTGACTTTAAACAATTCTGGTCGTTTAAACTATTACAAGATCCTCATTTATTAGTTGAGTAACATCTGTGATATGCAACTAGTAATTGATGCAGTCAAACACACGTGAACTATAAACTAACATGTGGCGTGACACTGACATAAATGCATTTATAGACATGACACTTGTACTAAAGTACAGTATTTATGGCTAACGACGTTTATAGTTTACTATTCTCTCAGTATGTGCATAATATGTATACAGAATATAATGTAATATACAAAATTATTAGCATTATAAATATACAGGGTATAGTGCAACATATACTATATTGTTAGTATTTACAGCTAAAGACATTTATAGCTGGCTGTTCTCGAAGTACGTTTACAGTATATAATGTTTAAACAGTATATGATGAACAGTTAGAATCTGTGTTAAATGACGTACAGCAGCAATCGCTGCATATTTATCTGAATAATATATATAGATAGATAAATAAATATTACACATTATATGTCACTGACTTACTGTTTAGTGACTTCCTCACAGCGCGAGGTCCGACGGAGGTGGACTGTCGCTTCGGTGCTCTTTCCCGGGTAGACTGACGGAGAATGTCCGGAGAAACGCTTTACATCCGGGTACACGCTCGGTCCGCACAACAGCGCCACCGGTGGCCAAAGATATATTACATCCGTAGTGGTTTAGCACTAACATAGAGAATGAATGGGTTTTGGTTTAGGGATTTTCGCTAAAGAATTCACGGGTGCCGCGCATGCACATTTGTCCCATATTTTCCTCCACAACTTTGTGCACCTCTCCGACGTTTGTGGAGATCTCCCTCCATGAATCGGGAGGCCATCCGCGCGTCCATAAGAAGGTCTCAATGATTATGTGGCCTTCAGGGAGTGTTGGCAATACTGAAATTATTGTAAAAAAAGCACAAATAACAAATCTGTAAATACAGCTACTAAAGGCCTAACTGTATATTAAGTAGAGGGTTAAGCGGTAGGAAAACGTTTAACTAGAAGCATATGATACGGATATCTAGAATAACTAAAAAACTTTTATTAAACAGCATAACTCACCTCGGTGTGTTTTTGCAAATGCATTGCCCTTTCCTTTCAAAATCGACATTTAATCTCAATTGGGTATTTACGGAAGTTTTAACGAGTTGCAGCCGGTGCTCACGCGCTGAGAGGGGACGCAAGGAGGCGCACGTGAAGGCATCATTGTGCCTGGACGGGTCAGCGCAGTGACGCCGCGTGACACTGTGCGCTTCACAGGTAAACAAACCCCTTCTAGCGTGGCTCCCCGGACCTTTAACAACAACAACAACGACGTAAACACTCGTTGGCCCCCGCGGGCCTGCTTTTGACGCGGGCCAAATAAGCATCTTGGCCGAAAGAGGCGGAGTCCGTCGACGAGAAGTTAAAACATGAGACCTGAGAGTCCGCTGTTGAGTTTGATACGAGTTGTGGGCAGAACGCGTAACGGTGAGCTAACAGGCTAACAGGACGCAACCGCACAGCTAACACCGGTTAGTGGTCATTCAATACACGTAAGACTGTTATGCGGCTTACTAAATAGCCATAAATAAATTGGCATGACCTATCGCTGCTCGGACATATAATAGCTTGCTAAATTGTGAATTAGACCCCGTCCTCCGTAGTGACCGCTAGCGGTCCACCTGTTGCGTGCTCGTGCTGTTTTATTCTCATGTTGTTGTCTGTTTAAAAGTTGTTAGTTCTGCCCGGTTTGGATAGAACACATTAAAACAAGTGTCCGGTAGCCCTGATTTGCCGGTGGAATGCACATGTAATTCACCATTACGTCATGCATGCATCCATACAAACTAGTTAAGACTTACCAAGCTCGCACCTTTAACACATCCGCCTTGCTCACTACTGCATAGAGAAGTTTTTTCTGAAAAGTCCTAAATTAATTTATTTTTAATGTGCTTGCTTTTCTAAAGCTCCTCCGAGTCCTGCCATCTTCTCCTTTTCATCTGAATCCCTCCTTTAACATAAATAGTGAAATCATTGCCTGCTCTCCCCACTCTTGAAAACCTCTTAAACACTTGAATGCAGCTGTAACGCTTTCTGCTATTCTCTCGCGCCTCTTCAGTGACCTGGGGTGATCGCTGCACGCTGCATGTCTGATAACCAACTGTCGCCCACTCGCACGGCCCTCTCATTTCCGATTGCATGGACCCTTTTTAGAAATCCACGCGTCTTGCCGTTCCTCGCATGTTGTGCCGTGAACGGGTCGTGATGAGGGCGGACAGGGATAACCCTCCAACACTGTCGTCCAAGAAGCCGTGCCGGGTCCAGGTGGACTGCGGACTGAAGCTTGGGAGGCTGCGGACTGACTGGGAAGCAGAGAAGAAGCAGATCCGGCGGGCCCGTGGACCCCTCTCTGTGGAGCGCCGGTGCCTCCTGCAAGAGGCGGAGCAGGATCGGCAGCAGGCAGTGAGGGAGCCGGCGGCGAGGAAAAGGGGCCGGAAGGACGGGCCCTCTGACGGAGAGCGGTCGACAGGGAAAGCGTTTTTAGGTTTGTGCAGTGGAGAAACCTACAGGAAGCTTGATCATCTGCTGCTGACGCTGTACGAGAAGATAAAGGGCAAGCAGCCGGTCCATAAGCTGTGTCACAGGCAGGAATTTGAGCTGGAAAAAGCCGTCTTCCTCTGCCACCTGCTAGAGGCCCACGGGAGAGTGCTGCAGGGGAGGCACGGGGCAGGACACCCCAGCTACATTTCTAATGGTCTCTCAAGAAAATCAGCTCAGGAAAACGGCAGTAACTCCTGCCAGACAAAGCCTCTCCTGACCTACTCAGGGGCCTCGCCACACGGGGCCCAGACGGCCCCCCACTCGGCTAATAGGAGAATCAAACCAGCTGGGAGAGAGCCGCATTTAGGGGGGGCCCTCTGTGCCGCAGACCCCCGCACCACCGCTGCAGTCGTGGACACCTGTCGGAGCGGCCTCCTGGGTATTTGTCACCCTGACGACGCTCCCCATGCCGGCCGGGACGACCGCCCCCCCTGCTGCGCTGAGTCCTCCAAATGCACGGACGGAGACATGGAGGTGAGCTATTTCAGTCTTCCAAATTCCACACATGGTTCCCAAATAAAGGGAGTGTAAAGGATTTAGTGTTTTCTATTCTAACTCTGGAGCTGCTTACTGTGTGTTGGTTGCACTCCTGGCATATAGACAACGTATGATGTCTTTTTCTGTCGGGGTTTTACTCCATAGTCTCATTACATAATTATGAAAACCAGAAGGATTGCAGCAATAACATTCTTCTTTTTAATGAGATGTAAATCAATGTAGAACTAGGCTTGGAATAAATTAATAAAAAGATGATCATCACGGTAATTATACAGGAGGGCAATGCTAACCAATACCATCAAAACGTATTGACGATATACAAAATGTAATTTTATTGTCAGTCTTTTGCCTCAAATCTCTTCTATTTGAACCAAGCTCAGCACATGGTCTAATTCTCAGCCGCCAGTAATGTTTGTCAGGGCAGCAAGTGGTGTGTCGCCAGCAGTGTAAAGATGGATAGATAAACAACAAGAGGAGTATGATTCGACATGCGAGCACATGTGGGTGCATCTGTTCATGACTCTTGTTCGAGTGGCAGAAATGGGTCAGTTTTTCTCAAATTTTGGATTCATGACATAGCGAGGAAATTTAATAATTAATCAAAGCTTCCAACTGTGTCTAAGCAGCCGGGCCCGCTTGCGTGGCCCTCAAAAACAATAATCGACTCGTGCCTCTTTCAATTATTTATATGATATTTTCAATAGTGTGTCAATTGTTATTCACTTTATTACATTTGCTAATGACAATAGTTTTTTTTCATTGTTTTTTAAAATTTCCTTTTTAGGTTGAATACAATGCTATTTTTGCTTCTTTTTTTTCTTCTTTGTTTGCAAATTCAGAAATAGTTAATTCATTATGAGAATATTTCTGAGTGCTGCTTATGAAGAAAGGTGCAACAGTGAGGATACACATTTATGTATGGTGTGCTTGCTATTTAAATGGCATTTGTGATTTTCTAAAATAATCCAAAGACAGTTTAGATAAAACGATAGAAAAGTGTGTTTCCGTTATTTGATGTGATACAACCCAGTTGGACGAGATGTATTTAACCAGCAGTCGGCTCTTTGTTCTCGTGACAGCACACATTGTCAAAATATGTCAGCGCGATGACTGAACGTCGATCCCACTCTGTGCCGAGCGTAACGCTGTCTGACATGCATTGAGTTATGCTGCCTGGACGCTTTCCTTTGTTTTACAGTCACCAAACGTCTGCTCTATTCAGCGTGACGTAAGTCCACAACAGCACGGCTGTCTGATTGTCGGTTGTTTTCCTGTCGGCACCTTGGTTGACCTTTTTGAGTTTTCCTTTTGTTGTCGTAAGTAATGGTCAGTGGAGTTCACGTCAGCAGGCTTGGTTCCAGACACGGCCCATCAGCACACTGTAAATAATAAGGGAATACGCTGAAGCTGTGATGTGCCGCGTTCGGACAAAGTAGGAAGCTACTCTCCCCGGAGTGATCTGTCTGGCTGAGAATCTTACATTTTTCCATCTGTGAAAGTTAACCTTTTTTTTTATTCCTTGTGTTACTGAGTGCACAAATCGTAAGATAGGATGTCACTTTGATTTTCAGCCTGAGCGACGGTAAACACTCGTGGTGTACCAGAAAATTGCCACTTGCGAAAAAAGATGAAGGCACTACGTCTATTTTTAACTTTGCCGCACCCGGCTGTGGCTTTCCTAACAGTGACCTTTTTACAGCAACACAAGGCAGACAGTCGCCTTTCATCAAAACAGCCACACGCCAAAGCCTCAGCGAGCAGTCTTTATGTGCACTTTGATACTGTGTATGTTCGCAGCGGATGATTAAAATAACATTTCTGACTGCGATAGTAGCCGACTCTCAAATGCAAACACAACAGCATCTGTTCCACAGTTGTGAAGTCCACTCTAGTGGACATGACTATTTTCCACCCGAGTTGATTGATTTGTGGAATTTACCAACTTGTCCCCAGCTCGCACCGATCCGGTGCACTAGATCAGTATCTGCACCAGAACAGAGGCGATCGGGTTATTAAAGGACGCTTTCTTTGTCTGTGCCATTAAACCCCAGTGCAACCAGCTGCACGTATTCTGTCGCAGCAGGCGGCAGTTTTAAGTGCCACTGACCACGAGTCCCAGTGAGTTGTTATGGTTGTGAAATACGGATTCCAAACTCATGCATTTTCTCTACTCAAAGCTACTACTACTAGTTTAATAGCAGCAGCATTTATTCATTTATTCAAATTATTTCCTTCTATTTTATTCACTGTTCCCAAATAAGTTAATCAACCCCCTACCAGCCCTCCCAGGCCGCTGCCTACTAATGAGATTCATTAAGCTGCTTTGCTCAGTTGCTCATTGGATCTAAAATAACATATTATTTAAGGGAGTTGGGCAGTGCGGCTAAATGACAAGATCATTAGTAAACCGACTGAGTTATTCTTTTGCATTTACACTTTTTTAGAGCTATATCACCAACACAAAAGCAGCCTTCATCACCTCATAGACATGTTATTTGTTACACTGAAACCTCCGAATTAGCCTGGACAGGACCCACTTGTTCCCCTGCCTGCCTCCAGCAGCCTCCCTACGTCGCAGTGTGGATGCCTATTGATTGTTCAAGAGGCAGCCGACATCATTCCAGCGTCATCTCCATGGAAACGGGCTCCGGTCGCGGTCATGATTGGGCCCCGACTCAAAGCCTGCCTTTTTGTGATAGGACGGCGGAAGCAGTCCTCCCCACCCCCCTGCTCTCTTGGCGACACTCGCTGTCTTACACACACACACACACACACACACACACACATTTTCCCTGCGTCCTCTTTCTTCACCTATATGACGCTGTAACCGAGACGGGATTAAACCGCCTGCCGAGCCGCATTGGATGTGGATGAAATGCCTCTTGCACACAGCGGCGTCAATGAGAAGGACAGACTCGCAGCCGGAGAGTCAACGTGCCGCCCACACCTCCGCCTCGCTGAGAGGACGGGGACCGGAGTGGAGACCTGTTAGTTAAAACCATCTCTTCTTTTTTTTTTTTTTTTTTGGTACCTTCTTCCTCCATTGCACGTCTCTCCTTGTTTTGCTATCTGTCGGGCCTCCCTGAGCTATCTCGCCGCTACGAAGGTTAAATGGACTGTTGTGTCTTTTCCGTTTTTCTGCTCATGTAGTTATACTAATGTCCCCCCCCTCGCCATCCTCTGACGATAGCAGAGCGGTACGGCACGGAGAAACGGTGGGGGGTCTGAATGCTACTCTGTGATGAATACTAACCACAGGATGCTGGGGAATGCTAGCAGGAGGACGACACGCATTTAAGCCAAGGCTCGAAAATATTGTGGATCCCTTTGGAGCCGGTTGTCCTCGTTTCGGAGAAACGTCACAGCGGCAAGAGGCGGGGGGGGGGTTCTTTACACCTGCTGATTTAACTGGGGCTGGGTCTTGGATATGGCACACAGACTCAGAGACAAGGAACCTCACTGGTACCGTTTCTGTCAGCGTACTATCCCCACTTTATAGGGGCTACCAACCCAACCGAGCATGACCGTAACAGTTTCCGTGAGCCGCCGGAGAGGACGGTGACAGCTTTTATCGCTTTGAGGTCCAGCAGCCACAGCTGATTCCGGGTGATTCTCCCCCGGCTGAAGAAACCACTGCTATGGCTCTGTGTCAGCCGGGCGCCTCGTTTAGTCCTGTTGATTCCGCCTGTGCCGCTTGACTTCGACAGTGAGCGATGTATGACCTTTGCACCCGGCCTGAGCAGCCCGAGCCTGCACCGGCACACGCAGACATGGAGGGCGTTGAGGCGGCGGAGGCTCCCGGGCAACGTGAGCTGGAGTCGAGGGGGTCGCGAGAGGAGGACGAGGAGCAGCGCGAGCTCTCGGACAAGGCCGTCCCGATCCCGGCGAACGTCACTTCGTCATTGTTGGGGAAAAGGCACCACTCGCTTTATGCAAACCTCAATGGTTTCGAAGCGGAAGGCCTTCGCAGGGTGAGTTTGAAACATTTGTTGAGTCGGCAGGTGCCTTTTGTGATGGTTGCCGTCAAAACGTTTGGGGGCCTGTGGAAGAATAGTAGAAAACTCAATACTGCTCAAGCCTTTTGG
The DNA here is from genome assembly GCF_964276395.1 of Gasterosteus aculeatus. Classification (NCBI taxonomy): domain Eukaryota; kingdom Metazoa; phylum Chordata; class Actinopteri; order Perciformes; family Gasterosteidae; genus Gasterosteus; species Gasterosteus aculeatus. Next base: position 18,137,757 of record NC_135694.1, read on the forward strand.
TTTGCACTTTAATATCTTGGCTGAAACATAAACAGAATGGTGAAGTTACAGGTTCAAACAGAATATGTGTTACATATTAGAACAAGTTGTTGGATTATCGTTTGTGCTGGATCACAGGGATGTTACCCTGAACTTGTGTGTCGGCATTTTCTCGACACCTCATCCAGGGCCGTGCTGTATCAGCTGTAGTAGGAACAGAGGGCTAGTAAGTGTTTTGCTGACTGCCGGTGATGATGTCCATAATTTCACACCTCCCGTATTTTGTGTTAGATCAGATCACTGACATTGAAAATCAATAGGAAACCCATCGGATGTCAAAGTTTGCAATGGCCGCTCGTAACATTGTCTTTACAGAGTGAGACGTGCCTCCAGAATAACTGGAATTACTCTGTCCAATCCCAAAACGGATATTATTGTTATGTACCTAATAAATGGAAAAAAAGTAGTAGTTTTTGATTGTTCAGCGGCACTAAATACAGCTGGCAGATGCAGTACACAAGTAAAGTACCTCTTTGGGTACAATGTCTCTATAAGACACCATGAAGATAACTGAATCTACATGTGCCATGTTGAGCTGCTCCGTGACCACAGACTGCACATGTGCTTTTATGTTGGCCCGTCCAGTAATAATCAACTTATCTTACATTGTGTGGCCATGACCGTCATCATTTTTACAATATTGACATATTGTGGAATTATGGAGGTGACCCCGATAAACTTTACGGTAATTATTGTAAAATGGATATGGGATTTTATTTAGTTGCTTTATCGTGTGACATATTGGGAGATTAACATGAACACATTTACTTTTATGACTTTTTGTACAGTATAAATGGACGTGACCTCGATAAGACTGACTTCAATGAATCTTGACGTGAATTGACGTGCCATCAATCCTGTTTGCTAAACTAGACAGCGCCCGCTGCGTTTGACTAAAGATGAACAGACGGGTTGAGCTGCAATCATCAGACTTTCTTTCGCTCATTTTAACAGAATGAAAAACTTTATTGAGTGACGTTCTACTGTCAATGCGCTGCTTCTGTTCCATCATCTGTACTTGTGTGACTATGCAATTACATTATACTTTTTATCATTTATCTTAAAATTGTCTCATTGTTATTTCATTGCATTGCATTTTTTCTCAATAAAGCATACATAATATTTCATTATAGTAGTCACCGTGAAGGACCTTTTTTTTTAAGCATTTCTCCACACCATATTCTAATATCAGGTTATGTTCATTCTTGGCTAAATTTAAGGCTAGCTCAATAGCTTGTTCAATTCTTCTTTGGAAAGGAATGATTAATAATAGTTATTATCTTATTTCTGCTATGTTTTCCTTCACCAGTTCTTTCATGAAACCTCAGACTTTCTTTTTCTCCTTTGTTGGGTTGAATGTATCCGTGGTTTCATCCTTTAACCAAAGTAGTCTCCTGTGTGCAACATTGCCCGCCGTCTTCCCCACCCCCACCACCTCATTACCCAATCACCAAACAATGGCCGTGTAGTGAGAACCCCTAATGAACTGTCAACACGCAACATGGGAGGAGATCCTCAGCATCAGAAGCTGACAGGGAGAATCATACTATGAACTAGACTAGATTATTTGGTTATTTTGTGTCTCCGGGCCTGTCAGTCTTACACTATTGTTAGTATTCAAGCCATTATTTGCAGTGGGGTTTTCTTTGTTGTCCTTGTTGTTTTGTATTATATTCATAATGGCTGACTTTGTTTGGTATGTGTGTACGGCAGGACACATTTTTATAAGAATATAATGAATCTCTGCAGCTCCTGGAGAGTAAAACATTGTGAGAAGATGCAGACCTGGTGTTTCCCCAGCAGAATGCAAGTGGGTGAAACTGTAGCTGGAAGACTGCATGATCTTCCTCAACCCCGGTATAAATGGTGTGTATAGAAAGATGGCTGCTCTTATAGTGTCTGTTGATGTTAATAATCAGATCTCCTTGATCCTATCTGGCATTGTATACCACAGAAGAGTTCGGGTTTTGTGGATCGAGTTAACGTTTGATAAGGAAACGTGTTTCTCCTTGTATTTCTCCTTGTTTCTTCCAATTGTCTTCTGAAATCTTAAACTTTGTAGTGGAAATGTGTAGACGATTCCTTTCATTGTGTCTGTGTGTGGGTACATGTGAGTGTTTCATTGGCCGGACACGTTGTAAGACTTGTGAATAATTGATGGAGCAGTGAGAGGGGAATCTCTGAAGTATTCGTCTCGCACTACTCCAGCCCAAACATTGCTGTCTGTGTGATTGTGTCTGTCTGTCTGTGGGTGCAGTGAGGGATAGAGGCTCTACGAGGGGATCCGACGTTGCGTTTGCTGTCACATTCGTTCACAGTTTTGAAGCCAGAACTGCCCCCCCCCCACACCCCTCGCGCTCTGCCACGTCCTTCCACGCTCGCCTTGGGTCTGACGAAAGACATGCTGTTGACCAGTAGGTATAGTGTGCATACTGGTGCACAGGTTTTCGGTGCAAAGATTGCACTCTGTCCAAACATGGAAATATATGGCACACTCAAAACGGCATGAGACTTTACTGTACTTTCCCCCCTGCAGCTGCCCTTAAGAATACAGCCGCCAGCACCTGAGAACTTCTTTTTACATATCTCTCATAAAAAAAGCAAACATGCACTGTTATTATTATGAGGATGATGATTGTTATAAGGTGTGGTTTCTCGGCGCATCTTTTGACGATTGAGAACCGTTTCTCAATTTCCCCCGTTGTCTCTTCACCTTCTGCTAATGCTCTGATTAACCTAAAGTACAACACTTTCATTCAGGGTGAAACCAACGGCACACAAGTAACTAGGGTTTGTAAAGGTGGCGAAACGTTTGTGTCACAGCTCTGTCATCAGCTGTTTGTATCTCCCAAAAGCATGTTTTCATTCACAAGCCACCAGCTAAACATTTGGCCAAATGCTCTCTGCTGTCTGTGACATATCTGCACCATTTGGTTCTGCTCCCACACTGCTGGAGGGACTAATCCCTTGATTACCTGTGCCCCACCCCCTCTCCCACAATGGGGAAACCTATTTTGCCTGGAGGAAGGAAGGGAGACTCATTTTGTTGAATGTCAATAAAGGTCGCCCAGGCATTTCATTACTGGATTGCTTCTGCCAGATGTGCATTTATTGAATGTGACTGGTAAAGGCTCGTTGTGGAGCGCTGTTATGGCGTCTAGACATTTGAATTGTTCAGACTTTATTGTTCAAGGGTAAATGACGGTGTGTTCCATTATGGGCTTTGTTGTCTGGAAAGGGACTCTCAGGCCCGTGTTCTTCTGAATATGTTGAATATATACAGTTTCCTGCGTTAAGCTACCTCCTAGATCCTGATACCACCTGATTGTGTTGAAAGTCGACTGAGTGGAAAAGGGCCAGTAGCCAATTGGTCAGCTGATGTGTTTTAGATATTTAAGAGAGAACTTTTTAGGGGAAAATCCTGCTGTGGATTTATGTATAGAAGAACAGTGTTGTTTAAAGGTAGTTTTATAGTGTCAAGGACACCAATCAATATATTGTAACATCGGCAACAGAGAGAACAAAGACTCCAGCATGATCGTGTTCAGTCATCAAGTTCCATTTAAACCAGCAGGTCAGTGATATTGGAGCGGCCAACTGATCACTAACAATTTGAGGATTTTATAACTGGAAACCTGCAGTGGGATCTGAGCTTGTAGTGGCGAGTTTCTGTCTGGGCAGAAGTGCAGGATGACAGTGGCTGAGTAGGAGGAGGGATTGCTTTCATTTTCTTTGGTGACCGTCCTTGCAAAGCTGTTTTGATCTTTTTTTTTCTCCCAATGTATTGGATGCACATCCACTTCTGGCTGCATACCAACTCGTGTTGGCCAGTGACATCGGCAAAATAGTGGGCCCGTATTTGTCGTATGCTTATGCTTGCTTTGATGTTTTAAATCCTCATTTAGAAATCAGACCCATAACCTTTTATCAACTATACAGATCCTGCCGAAACACAGCTCCAGTTTTAGTGTCTTTAATATGCATAAAAAATGCGCCATCAATATTTGTATATAGGAGGATGCATAAAAGAATTGCCTCGTTGTATTTATCATCATTTATGTGGTTTTAATTGTAATATTTAACCACCAACCACTTCTACGTGTTGTCTGTTGTGCTGGACCACAAATTATGCTGTTGCAATTCCTACGGGGAGCTGCATGCATATGCAATTTACATTGGCAAGATTAAGGGTTATATTCTATTGAACCTGTGGAGGGTTGGGGATGAACCAAATCACCCCCCCCCCCCTCCACCCCATTTGTTTTCTGCTGACACTGTACTATACGGGAAAATCCAACGCTACACCCCCCCGCCCGCTTTCTGTTCATCTTGTGACTTCTTAGAGCAGCAGATGTTCTCTGCGTCTTTGACACCCATTGAAGCCCCTTGCACCGTGACTTTCTTTATCTGCAGTGCGGGGGGGGGGGGGGGGGGGCGTGACTGTAAATGTTTATATAAGCAAGGATGTGAATGCTGACGCTAATTAACGCTGCACCCAGCGTGCTAGAATGAATTAGCCCATCGCTGCCCGAGAATCCACCAAGACACGCGACTGAAAAAAAAACACATCCCTGGGTGTCAACTAGTGCACACCACTTCGAGGTCATATGCTGAAATGTATGCAGATCTCATATTCTAAACGTGGGGTTAAGGCCCCTAACGAGCATCTCCATTTGCACCGGCTCCTCCAGGGGTCGTTGGTACGAGGGGTGGTCGGCGCCTCGGGAAGTAAAGGGGGTTCTCTCGTGTCGCTTCTTTGTTCTCGGATGCACTAAGAGAGATCCCCTAATCTGTCACCGTCAGGTACCCCTGAGGACAGGGGGGGTTATGATAAACAAAGGAGGGGAATTGAGAGGACACTTAAAAGGGCCTCTTCATGACTTATATATGAGTATAGGGAGAGAGAGACGGTGTTAATGAAAATACCTCAGGCCACAAACAGAGATGTTCCTCTGCTTTGTTTGAGGCCATTGCAGAATGCAGCCTCGCTGTGAAGTGTTTACACTACAGATCTCCAAAAAATGTGAGCCTAGTTTGAGGTTGTTTAAAACCAGTGAATATTGCTACTTTGATTAGCAATTGGAACAACAGTTGGTTAGTTAGCAGTAAATTGAGACAAATGAATCCATACTGAAAAATTGATAGACACGTGCGCGCATAGAGACACGTGCACGCTCGCACCACCGGTCAATACCCCCTGACCCCGTCGGCCGGTCTGTTCGCCCCCACTTTAAAGACAGTCATTGATTTGGCTGTAAATTGTAGCACCCCACTGATATTGTGGAGTCCATTAGTATCCACTTCAGTGACGGGTTATAGGTTTTTCAGTTACTCGCCTCTGCTGCAATTAAAACAGGGTTCAAGAGTCCGTCCTCCTACAATGTGCCGGCGTGGGGTTGATTCCTTTCCATCATTATCGGGAGCGGACAGGGTCTGGCTTAATTAAGGCACATTTCCAAATTCAGCAGCCTGCCTCCTTTATGCCAATCCTCTGAGCAAGCACTGCAGGAGGAAACTCAGCAGCCAGCGTTTATTAAGAATTAACTAAGCATTAGGGTTCTAAAACTCCGGAAAATAAATGTAGGATGATAGTGACTATAAAGTATTACGGTGTTGCTTCCCACACTAAACATTGTAATCAAATAATGATTATCATGTTATGCTGCTGCTTTTTTTTCGGTATGCAGACAGGAGACTTACAGACTTGTTTTATTCAGGTATTGCGTTGTCTCCCCCCTCCTCCTATCTCATCTTTCCCTACAAATAAGCTCTATATTGTTTCTGTCCCAACCCCCAACCTACGATTATATTTATGATTACTGGTATGCTGATGTTCTGTTAAAAGCAGACCGCGGCATTTCATGGGTAGCGGCTGTAATATAAACCGGACATGATGCTGCTTTAATAATTAAGAGTCAGTTAAGTGTGTGTGTGTGTGTGTGTGTGTGTGTGTGTGTGTGTGTGTGTGTGTGTGTGTGTGTGTGTGTGTGTGTGTGTGTGTGTGTGTGTGTGTGTGTGTGTGTGTGTGTGTGTGTCCCGTGTGCAGGTCTGTGTCTTTGTCTTCACGCCTCCGTAGACTCTACAGCAGGAGGGATTTTGAGCTGTCAGCTGAAAATGCTGATGTTGGTGTTTTGGTAAAACCAGTCTAGACATTTCCACACGCCTTACCAAAGCTTCCCCCGAGATCCCAGACAAAAGGATAATGTGGTTGGGGTCCTCATGAATATGTAAGGTTACATTGAACATTCGATGATCTGTTCAAATCTTTTAAACTTCTTCTGCCTTTAGTTACTTCACTTCTCTTTTGATATCAATATTGTCTGTATTTGTCTAGCTTTCTCCTCACTAATACTGCAAAGATGGACGGCTACTATTGAAGTCCTATGTTTTGTTTCATCAGGAATACACCTTCCTGTTATACGTTTTAGCAGTTTAGAAAAAGAGAACCATGTACAGTGACACAGAAAGCAAATGGAAAAAACCTTTTCAGATTCCACACAATCAAAAGATGCCGCTAAAGGTAAAAAACGTTTCTCCTTGCAGCCTCCTTCTGCAGGTGTCAAGATGCTTTGCGAGATGCTTCTTGCATAAACTTGTGTCTCGCATCTCTCCATGTGCTCTAGCTCACAGCGTCAACACGCAGATGTTTGAATAACGGTAAATCAACGCACGGTGAAGCTCTATTAACCGTATGACTTCTTAAAACCGTAGACTGACTTTGAAAGTTGCTGCATTGGCGCAGTGGCAAGCTTCTTAGAACTATTTTAGCTTTCAGACAGGCATTACTTTTTGTTTTGAAGGTTTTATTTTATTTTACTCAGTCACTCTTTTTTATTTCTCACTTTGTGTGCACTTTTTTGTGTGCAATTTTTTTCTCAGGCAGTTTCATTCGCCTCAAATGAGACACGTAAAGCGAGAGAGGCCGATTGGATATAAGATTTGTCTTTATTGACTGGTTTCCCTATAATCTTTCCACGGTGTCGCCGTTGCTTCTCTACGAGCGACGGGAGGAATTCCAGAAAGCACTAAGCCATTTTCATTGAGCCTTACAGGCACTTAAACCAGCAACTGACCCAGATAATCAAGAGGCAACGCAGCTTGCCTCCTTATGAAGCGCAGTGTCAGCTTTTAGTAACAAATATGAAGTTTGGTAGTTTTGATCAAGCTTTTTAAGACCTCTTTTCATCACAGCTCCTCAGCATAGCTCCGCTCTCGTTCGCAAACAGGGCCAGCGGCGTGTGTCGGCGATGGAGCCGCCTGCCGAGTGACAGACGTGACGGCTCTCTGCCGTTCGGTGTGTGTACTCTGCCTTTCACGCGAGAAATCTACCTACATTGTTGGGTTTGATTGTCTGGATCTTTGTGTTTACACACGAGCAGATCTCCTGTCCCTGTAGGTCGAGGCTTTGCTATGCAGCGGGGTTCTCTCTGAGAAGCTGTGTTACAGCGTTCATTGTATTCATAATCTGACGACCCCAAAAGGATTCCACTAGTCCTCTTATAGCGAAAGCTATAAAAAAAAAAGGTTTTGTTTTATCTACCGCTTCAGGAAAAGCCGCTTCATTTGTATAGCACATTTCAACAACAAGGCATCTTCAAAGTGCTTCACATAACACCATTAAACATCAGGCAAAATAAAAGTAAATTCAAAAACAGAATTAAAACAGACATTCAATTTATTTTGATTATCCTAAAATTAGGAACTTGCCCCAGAGGGCTTTACAGTCTGTACACATGCAACATCCTCTGTTCCGAAGCCCTGACACAAGCACAAGTGTGATCCACTTTCTTTCTTAGTGACGACTCGAGCTGCAGCGTTCTGAATCCGCTGCAGTCCTTTCTGTTGTCTGCTTGCATCGATTCAAAGGGAGCGCAGGGACATGGCTTCATTAGGCCCAGGCTTTCCCGACAGACGTTTATGCGGACCCCCTTCCTCCTGCTACTGCGTTTGTCTGCTTCGCCAACCCAGCCAGGCCCCCGTGAGAACCGCCATGCCGCCACAGCGGAGCGCGGGCTGAATGCTAATACACTGACCTTGAGTGGACCTCACCACCTGCAGCCCCTTTTTCTGTGGCAGCAAGACAAGCAAGGAAGCGGGCTCTGTCTCTCTCTCTTTTTTTTTTTTTTTTCACCGCAGGAAGCCGGCATTACTTCATAGCTAAAGAAAAGCCTCTGGAGTATTTTGGTGCAATTGCTAGGGAACAATTACAAGACATGGACGCACTCCAAGATCATTAGAATCAGAATGGAGGCAGAGTTCGCTCTGGCCGGACTTCCTCTGAGGTGATCGATCGGGCTTTATCATTGTCGTCCTGAGAGGAACTGATGGCAAAATAACTCTCCAAGACACAAAGGATCAATTGAGAGGCCAACACTTTCTGAGCCGTTAAGTGTTTGCTGTGAAGAGAAGGCAACATAACACAGCTTCAATCTGTGGAAGTACTTTGGGCTGCAGCTATTTCTGCCAGGTCGTATCTCAGCATCACCTCAATGAAACCTGGTGGTGGCGTGTGTCCTTATGCCTTTGGCTTGGTATCGGTTACTTGAATAGTAGCATCCCGTGGCTAACGACATGCTATATACGCTAAAACTGAATGACAGCGGTATGAAGTAAGTATGAAGCCAAATGCGTGAATATCCCACAATGCAATAACATCAACATTACCCACAGTGGCTCTATAATGTATCAATAATAATAATCAATAATGCTTCAATTTAAGGGTAAGCGGTATTTTGTAAATGTTGTTGTTTGTTGGGGCTTTTTTGTCTACGGTCAAATATTGATTAAATTGTTGCTTTGACAACACTCGCTACAAATTTAGATAGGACTGGAAATTTACTGAATCACACACTTATTTTATGAAATAAAATAAGTGTGTGATTCCAGCCATGATAAAGGGATTTTTGCAATCATATGCAATTTATTTTGTAAATATTGCTTCCACTTCTACGGTTTTAATTATTTTTCTTCTGCTAATTATTTTCCTCCTCGGGTCGTGGAGGTTAATGATTTCAGTCCCAAACGTTGTGTCCGCTACTCTGTGTGTTCTCTGAAAACATATGGTCTTTTCTGGCACTACTTTGTTATTATTATGATATTGACACAGCGTGTCTGACTTACCGTTACCGTCACTCTGGAGCCTCAGCTGCTGGTTCAGTCAGCAGCTGGTCATTAGTGTGGACTTAAGAAACCAGTACAGCAGCGTCGAAATAAAACCCTCCAAGGAGCCGAATGATCGCCGGTCATCTACAGTTATCAAAACTCCATAATCTGAGATGACGCTGGCGTGGTTTTTATGTCCACGTCATCAAGATGTGCAATGTAACATTTTCATGTGATTGCAGCCGAAGGCTCTTTTACTTTAGTAGCGAGATCCCCCGGTGTATTAAGAGAGGTGTGTGTTCTACCACTGTCTGGTCTGGACCTCCATCTGTCTGTGGGTACTTCAGTAGCTGTGGGCGTTCACTCTGAGGACACGCCCTCCCGTTCACTTCCAGCTTATCGTTCACCCCGTCCGTCCATCTGCTCTCACTGGAGCCATTTGTGCTCACGTGTGCCAGGTCGACTCTCACCCCTCCGCCCTGAGCCTCCGGGCTCGTTTTAGAGCATCCCCGTGGCGGAAAGTAAGTTGCCATTGTCGGCCTTTAAACCAGAAGACCAATCTGATCCGTGCACCGCTTTGCGGTTCTTCTCCACAGGACGGTGGATTGTGGAATGTGGATTTCTGCCACATTTCTGCTGCTTTGTTGAGCTGGGCCCTTCACTAAGGGCTCACAAAAATAACGAGCTCATTTGTGTAACACCCAGGATAATTTCACACTGTTAAAGCTGTATTCATTACAGCAATATTCCAGATAAAAAGTAGGATCCACTTTTCCCTCCTGCACGTCTCCTCACAGCACATGAGAGCCGAGCTCTCTTTCCTCGTCCACTGAGTAAACGATGTTGCAATAGCTGTTCGGTGCCTAATGAAAAGCCTTGTCATAGGACTATCATCTGTCAGCCATCATTACATAGAAGCATGGAAATCATTGCTGAGGGAGGCACCTGAGAATCCTTGAGTTGTTTAAATAAAACCACTAATAAAACTGTTGTGCTTGTGTTTTCCAGAATGGCACCGACTACGGTTTCCTGGTGCGTCAGAACTCTGAGCTACTGCGAGGCCTCGACGGGCTGGAGAAAACTTGTGCCACACTGAGGGAGGAGAACGGCCTGCTGGTGAGACTAAAAATATACCGGGTTTGTAGTCTCCACGGAAGGCTTCCTAGAAAGTAGGCCAGGTGCACAGAAGCAGCCAGCAACCCATTTTTAAACGGGCATTGTTTCAGTTAGGTGCCGCTCCTTTTTATTCAGTTTATAAATAAATGTCTATGTGGTCAGTGTGTTGGCCTTTCCTCACGTAGCTTCTGAGCCTCCCACTGGTAACAAACAACACTCTTTAAACCATTAACAAGCCCGGCTGGACAATCGTTAGAATTTAGCCCGCTGGTGATATTTTGTCTCCCATGTGTTTAGCGGAAGAGCAGCGCCCCAGAGACGGAGGAGAAGGTCAGGAGGCTGAGGAGGAAGAACACAGAGCTGTCCGTTCTCGCCAAGAGGCTGGAGGAGAGAGCTCGGAAACTGCAGGAGGCCAACCTCAGAGTGGTATGCCGCAGAAATCCAAGGAGCCCAAACTGTTACACGGCTGACCGGGTTCTTCTCACATTTGCGCTTGCTGGGACCAAAATTCTCGAGGGAGCGACTTGCCATCAAGCACCGCCGCTCCGAATCACTGCAATGTCCGGGAACGGGTGGAATGGAATAGTTCAGAGTGATGAAATCACTCACCGCCTTGTTATGAAATACCGGCACACTATTGAATCATTTAATGCATCACTAGATTGGCTGTAACAACTCAGTTTATTGTCAGAAGTCTCTTGAGATGTAATTCATCTACAGAACAGCTGCAACGGGTTGTGATCAAACACTCACAATGAGCTCATTGTGATAAATTTACATTTCCGTCCTCACTAGAGAAAGCTGTCAAGCTCGCTATTATGTAGAGAAGTAAAAAATGCAATAATTATTTATGGAAGACTCTCAAAATACATTTCTTTATTCTTTTGGAGACAGTATAATTAATGATTACCTTATTTAAGATAATGTTTATCCCTTCTGTGATGCAATATAAATGTTAGTGTTTTTGTGTTTTACAGTTTTCTTCGGTGCCATTTTAAGCGTTTTAAGCATATTTAATTATAATATGAAAGGAAACCAATTTGATGTGATATTTTCAGACATAAATATCAACTTCTCTATAGATTTGGTCTGAAATATGTAGTACACAGATTGAATCTGTCAGTTTGAAAAAGCTAGTTAGACTGCAAACCGCATGCATAAACTGTAGCTTCAGCTAATGTATTCCCAAGTCCCTGACCTGTTTTTCCTATAGTACGTAAAGACGCTTATGCAGTGGGCAGTTCCCTTATAATAGAGATATCGCCACAACTCACAAATCAGTGGTGAAGTCGTCATTCAATAATTTCACAAGTGGTCTCTTGAAACATGACCTGAATGCCACAATCAAATCCGATACTGTAATACTTTTCTACTGAAACGCTGCATGATGCACGGCGTCTCTCTCAACGCACAAACAAGAAGTGTGTCCTGATACAAACGCCCTCCCTACCCTTGTGCAGGTGAACTCCCCGTCGCTGCTGAGGCCCGGGTCCGTGGAGCAGTGCAAGAGGGCGTTCGCCCGCCAGCGAGCTCGTGACCTCGCCCAGCACGCCGACCTGCTGCTGTCTAAGGACAAAGAGATTGCCGCCCTGCAGCAAGAGTGCCGAGAGCTGGAGGCCCGGCAGGGCACCACGAAGGTACTTCCTGCAGAACTCCTCAGGAACTATATGAACCGTAACCCTAACCAGACCGCTGATCTGAACCCTCCTCGCCGTGCCTGCCACAAGCTTGCTCTCTGCTGGACGACGTGGGCACTACTCATCCTAACTCCCTCTTAAGCCCGTATTAGAAAGACTGCGTCACTGGTGATGAGTAATGAGTGCAGGGATAGGTTGCCTTTCTAAGTGCCTGTTTTTAATTACTGCTCCAGTGACTTAAGAGGTCGTTCCTTACTGAAAGTGAACATCTGCTGGATTTTTATAATGAAGAATGAGCTGTCTAGTGAGCATGTCTGCGCTGGATCTCATGGTCATCCTCAACACATTTCCCACCATATGATCAGGCTCAAGGGGTTTTCTCATCTTCAATGGGAACATTAAGATGAAATGCCCAGATGAAATGACTTGGAACATCTTCGGTGGTGCATGACCCAGAATCCGTTGTACTGCATGAGTTTTGCCTTTGACTGTCATTTGTATTACTGTTTTCATCTAATAGGACTTATAAAAGAGGTTCTAAATCTTCCAAAATAGTTCCACTCTAGACTACAATAGAGTTGGTAGGATATTTATTGATTAGATGACAGGTGAACTCGCAATGCTGCTTGAGAACAGCTCAATTAGAATAAGGATAATGTGCTGCCACGATGATGTGCCCGTCTTGCGGCGGTCTTTGATCTGTGTGTGTGTGTGTGTGTGTGTGTGTGTGTGTGTGTGTGTGTGTGTGTGTGTGTGTGTGTGTGTGTGTGTGTGTGTGTGTGTGTGTGTGTGTGTGTCACTGTGAAGGGCTCCCCTGTCCCATCTGGCAGAGTGGAATTTGAGAGGCTCCTCAGGGAGTCTCAGAGGGAGGTGCTGCGGCTCCAGAGGCAGCTGTCTGTCACGTCCTCCAAACAGCAGCGCGACCATATTCCTGACCACGGCTCAGAGAAGTGTGGGGACATCGAGGAGCAGGACGAGGAAGACAAGGTAAAGTCCCCTCCTAACAGAGGACAACTCTTTGCTGACCCCTGTTGGCCCTCAGCAATTTGAACATGAGACCCATGTCTATGCACTTTCAAACCGATGACATCAAGTCGTCTGTACATGACATTGAAATGGCAACCGCTGAGTAAATTTGTTAATAGTTGTTTTGAAGTGTGGGTCCTTTTCTGTAAATGGGAATACATTATATATTAAATGATGCAGATATTGTAAAGGAGGAAAAACTGTAGCTCTGTCTAAAAAATGCAACTGGTATGCTGATGCTGTTCATCAAAATTGAGGTTAGGTATGTGATGACAACTAACACTAGAGCAGGTTCTGACCAGCGACAGTGTGGTACCATGCTGCAGTAAATACGTGTTTTTTCCCCCTGGAACCCAGTGTATGTTTATTTTGGCGTGGATGCTGTGTTATATAATGGCTTGTCGTTGGTCCCGATACTAATCTGCCGCAAGCCATAATGAGATGATTCCCCGCCTTGAACTTGGGCCCGAGCAAAGATACAAAAGTCACACGCTCTGATCCTTCATTTAATTCTCCTCTCGGTTTGGTTCTTAGAAACCGTTCTTCACCCGTGAAGTGAGGCGCACATAAAACAACAACTGGCCAAACATGTGAAGAACGCACAAACTGTAAGCTTTTTAGGCTCGTCCCAAACTGCTACACGGCCAACCGGGTTCTTCTCACGTTCGCGCTTGCTGGGACCAAAATGCTCGGGGTGCGACTCGTTATCGAGCACCGCCGCTCCGAATCGCTGCGATGTCCGGGAACGGGTTGAATCCTCTAATCCAAAGATCGGCGGTTCGATCCCCGGCATCCTTTGGCTAAAATACTGAACCACACATTCAGTCACACCAGTAAAAACGTATTCTGCACTTTTGAGTGGTCCAAAGACTAAAAAGGCCACGCAAGGACCATTTACCACATATAAAAAGGATCCTTCATGTAGAAAGGATATTATTTGGAAATGTGAAATCTTGTGAGAAATCCGTAATAGGGGTGTTTTTAAATGGTGTCCTTTTGAGTGTGCAATAATATCCGTCTACGTCAAGGCACACAACTTATGTATGGCTGTTTTTCTTGTAAAATGCACCACTGCCAGCGAAGTAGAGCAAATTCTCTGCCTGTGAAGCTCAAATGAGAATGCCGATTGTGGTAATCTCCCATTCGTGGGACGCACACACGCACCACCAGTGGCACACGCACACCCAGAAAGGGGCCATGTTGTGTGAACTCTAATCCCCTCTAACAACGGAATGGTACAGTCCAGTAATCCGCTCTCTGTTGCCGTGGCAGCGGTGAGAGGGTTTTGGGTGGTAGGTAAGACTCCGGCCGCACTAGAGACTTTTCTATCTCCCGCCCTGCTCTGGATAACTAGCGGGCCAGAAGAAGCCTCGACATTGCCACAGACCGAAGGGGTAGGTCACATTGTTGTTGCCTGCATGTCAGTCGCTGTTGCACCACTGTAGTCCTCCTTGCCTAACCTCGTATGTGTCTGCTCGGATGCGAGCCGGGAGTCGTGCAGCACTCAAAGTTAAGACTTAACACTAAAAAAACGAATCCGTGTCATGACGTATCGTGAGTGTGAGAGCGTTGGCTCAAGGCAGCGAGCGTTGCATTTGTGTTACATGTTAAAATCCCCAACATATTCTGAAAGATTATCAGCATGTTGCACGGGCCTTGATGGTGCGCAGTATGACTCCCAGCTCAGGGGATTTTTCTTTCACCGTCTCATGCCTGCAGTTGCTTTTTTTAATAATCATTTCAGTAAATCCCACACATGCAGGTGGAATGCCACTTTCTTCCTAATCAGAAGGACACAACATGCATGTGGCCTAGTCAAGGGCAGCCTGTCAGAAACCCACTTTTATGACGGTCATCTGTGGCGCTTCCAGATGTAGAATTTAGACGGGGCCGACTTAGTGACAGGACGGGCAGAGAGTATGATTGGTGGACATTGATATGCTACGTATTAAAAAAGAAAATCAACGTCCAGGCCAATCCATTAAGGTGCTTTTAAAAGAAGTGATCCAGTTACCCGTTTCAGTAGTCTGCAGGGATTACCCCAATGTGCTTATGGCATTCAGGGCCTGCTGAATGTGGGATCTGACCCTGCGTTAGTGCGCACGGGCCCAAGGTGTACTTGATCCTCTAGTATATATGGACCACATCAGTATGAAGTGTGCACAGTGGCACCTCACGCCGTCGAGTAGCGTGCGAGCGGAGGCCAGCTTCTTTGTGATAAGAACTCGTCTACAAAACGATTATGATGCTCCGGCAGCGGGACAGACCTTCGACATGGCTGCATCTGTCACCGGGCGTCTATTGATGACGATCAGATTGTAATTCAGCGATGGGATCTTCTCTCTCCAATTGTGTTTTAGTTTGTGCGCTCTTGTGGATGCAGTTTTATTGCCTCCCCTGTGGAAGACGCGTAGAGTTTTTCATTTGTTTTATTTTTATGACTGAGAAGCCAAAAGTGCTTCCTTGCAGAAGTTCAGTTTGTTATGTAATATTATTAACCACGTGCATTTGCAAAGAGTACTGGAGCAGAGAGACGGGAATGGTGTTTCTGATTGCTGTATTTTTCAAATTTAAAAAGCGTCAGTCCCCATTGTACACACTTTATGGTGTATTTCAACGTCTGTCATGACTCAATTCAAGCCAAAGGACAAATGCCCTTTACTGCAGAAATGGCGTTAATAATAATAACCTAATAATAAAAGCTGGAACTGATCATTTAGATTTAAAGCCGATGCTAACCATGTTTGACTGGATGGTTGATAATTAATGCAACACTGCTGCAATAAATCAACAAATCATACAGTTATACACTTTGAAACTCAAAATGCAAACAAACCCTATTTTAGGAATTACTTTTGTCAGTATACAGTTATTAAACCATGTGGCCTCAGAGGAGGCTGTTCCCCTTTATATTAAAACCATTATTGTACTTCTTCAATATTGGATGTTTCAGCTCATGTATAACTGTGCAATAACCCAAAATGTTATATATGTATTTGCTTTGAGTTAAACAATAACATAATGTGCCACAGTTTTCAACCCCCCCAAATATGTTATAGCTTTGTTGCTGCCGTTTATGGGACCTGCTGTCAAGAGTATTGAGTACTTTTTGCTCAGCTGTCCTCTTTGAATCAGTTGGAACTCTCGAAGTTGATGTTTTATTTATTTTTTCCTTAATTGTTCACATGAGGATAGAATAGAATAGATTGAATGAGAGGATAGAAGAGGATAGAATGGTGACCAAGTGAAATCTTGTAACCCCTATCAGGTCACACTACGTTTTGTTACTGTGTTGGCACATAAACCTTTGAAATTACTGGTAAAAGCCTAAGCGTTGGTGTATAAGTGTTGGTGTGTAATGCTATCTATAATGCTCTTTTATTCCTCACAACATTGTGGGCATTATGTTACATTCCCCCCTCTGTGCTCATACGTCAAAACCATGTCAACATTATATCACACGTCGCCTGAACCCTGATGATATTTACTTTGAACTCATTATTGTGAGCTCTCGTGTTCCCTTTGCTCTTTTCAAAAGGATTTCCCCTGCAGGCTCATAGCAATCAATGTGCAACACTGTTAATAACGCATTGTCCCTGTCAGGCTAAAGTTTACAAATTCGCCTTGAAGTCACCTGTGCCAGAAGTAGCTGAGCTAAAGCAGCAAATATGTTCAGAAGAAACTGAGTAGTGGGATAATGATTCTAAAGGAAGAGGTCCGTTCAGAATCGCATTGAGATTCTGGCACATGGCTGCCAGATTATAGCAGCAAACACGATGAAGCGAGCCCACTCTCTTGGTATGCTGGGACCAAATGGTTTATCTGCACTTGTGATGGATGTAACGGGACCTTTTAATGACAAGGAAAAGAGCAATCTGCAGAGCGCCCTCGTACCTGTGCACAGGAACCCCTTTCTAAGGGGTTCAATGGAATTAGTGCCTCCTGCTGGCCTTTTATCACCAGCACTGACACCATCTGGTCACCTATCCGAGAAGATAAACCAGGGATAGCCACACTTAACTTAACAGACATGACACTGATGTGGTGCTAAATCACCCCAGTGGGTCATCGGCTTCGTCCTCAGGCCGTATTTGGCTGTATTTGCCATGATGCTTGAGACCGTAAACCTTTCATGATGCGAACTTTGCATGTGAGAGGAAGACTAGTTCACAGCATCTGCATGTTTTAACAAACAAATATTTAAGTGCAGAAAACTGCTACAAGTCATGCAGAAGGCAGAATGAAAGGATTCTGGGAATTCCAAGGCGTGTCGTTTTATGTCATTCCGATGAATATCTTGTGAAATGTCATTGTCATTGAAAGTTTCCCGGTTTATGAGAATAATGAATGAATCAATGAAAATCAAGTAATAACTGTTGCTAGTTTTTCTACTTGCACTAAAGTGGTTTTGGTTGGTAGATACGTCTATCATCGCCCATGCAAATCAACTAAATACATCCGTAAGGTCAGGGATGCCTGTATTGTTCATCTTTCTCTTGTTATAGGGATAGACAAGAATGCTTAATTCTAGTAGAAATAAGTCTGCAGTTACGGAGTTACCCTCAGCATCCAAGTGTGTTTCCCAACTGGCTCTATTATAAATAGCATCATATTCATGAACCAAACTATTTGAAACAATTTGCAACATTTGTATTGTATGCTTGATAATAGACATAAAAAAATGTGTTTTGGTGTATTTGCCAAATATTGTCAGAACAAATAACAACAATAACATAAGTAGTATGTATACTGTATCACTCTCGTTGATTTGTAACTGTATGTGTAAGTGACTGGTTTAACAGTACTCATCATTTCTGTCACAATCACTTTGCAGCTCGCAGCAGAGCGCCTTTAAACCTGTTATTGGGTCGTGGCTTTGGCTGCACTAGCACAGTTCTACTTTGAGCATAAGTAGGTTTGCTCTAAAATTAGACACTGATTCCCGACTCTTAACCCTCAACCAATGTCAGCCTGCCCCCCAACCTGGATCCAAGTTAGACAAATCTTACGATTCATAAAAATCAACAGCTGAGAAAGGCAGCGTCCTGTGAAACGTTAGTCCCTTTTGTCCCTAAAGTTAAAGTCCCCACAGACCTAATTAGAAAGAACTGGTATTCTTCTATGTGAGGTCGTCCTGTTGGAGGCTTTGGGGGGGATTCCCCTCCTGGATTATTCTTTAATTGTAGTCGGACCACTGGGAAGAAGGCTTGATGCTAATCCCTCATTCACAGTGGGAGTGGGAGGGGGGGGTGACTTTACAGTTTAACAATCGCATGTTGGCTACCTTCTCAGTAACACGTTTTTAAACAGACCGTTCACCGCCCAATCAAATCTGCATATTTTTCCCTCTCACCTGTCGCGCAATTTTGGCTGTTTTGGTGTGAGTGACCTTATTTTGGAGATATCGGCTTCCCCAATATAATGGCTCCATATAGCATCTGGCTTGTGGTGCTTAAAAACTAAATGCATTGAAGAACTCAACAGCAGTGTCTCTGAAATCATGATCATCATGATGAATTGATGCACCAAACAATTTAAATAATTAACACTACAGGAAATATGTGTATTGATTGTTTTGAACTATGTCCTTGAGGTTGATTGACACATCACGTGTGTAAATATGAAATGACTGAATGAATGATTGTCCCCTTTCAGGTTGTAGGAGAGACCCCGCGGGTGGCATTAAATGAAGCTCCATCCAGGTGTGCGAAGACTCCCGAAGAGGCGGAGGAGTCGGGGCTGCGAGTAACGCCCCAAACGGGCCTGAGCCCGCCCCCCTCCCGTCAGGAGGAACACACAGAGGAGCAGCACCTACAGTTTCTGGTGAGAGCATGTAGCACTCTACTGATATTTGAAAAAGACATACGCATGTAGCGCAAAATGCATTAAAAATCATCATACAAGAGTTTCCCGTGCGAATGTCCTACATTTTTCAGTTTGAATCTCAATGTAAAATCCAGTTTAATTAGACCTTGATGAAGACAAACTCACTTGAGAAAATCTGTTAAAACCATTTAACATTGTCAAATACACCAATTATGGTTGTTGTGTGCTGCTCAAATTAAATGGGTTAGTAATGCAGGAGGCTACTAGAGATCAGCAGTGGACGTTTCAAATGGATTCTATCCTGAAAGTCCGTTAAGCAGGTATAGATGCAGAAATCTCGACGTTCACGTTGCTTTTTCACGAGGCTGAAGCCTGAGTTCAGTGCTGCGACGGAGCTCACTGCCACCGACGGGCAATCTATGGTGAGATTTGTTATGTAATGCAGCAGGATTATTTTGAGCTTGTCCGCTGGAAACCGAAGAGTGGCACATTGCCCTCGCGTACTCTCCACAAGGGTCTCGCGGCTTAAATGGAACATATTCCCTCTCAGCTCTGTGTTCTTGACTCTCTTGGTTCGGGATGGGAAATGGAGATTCCAGACATGAACTAACGATGTGAAGAGGGAGCAGATTACACAATGGCATTAGTGCCAGTAACAGGCTGCATGACTCCTCACCCTTTAGCCGTGAGCCGTGCATGTGCAGAGCCGCACGCCCCGCGGTGCTCTCGCTGAGGTGTCTGTGCGCTTTGAAAAGGCCGTTGTGCAGTTTTCTGTCAGAGTGGAAGTTGTAATTTATGTGTAAAGTTCACATTTATATAAGTTTCTCAATTGCATTAGTTGCACATGAAGCTTGAAGGTTTATTTGACTGTTTTTTAAATATTTGTTGGATCTTCAGCTCACATCATAAACCAACTGGCAAATATCTTAGATGGGTTACATCATGAGTAAGCGCTGAGCTCTCACAGAAAGACAGTGTTAGCCCAGATATCATGTAGATGGGGGTTTTAGCCATGAGCCATTAGCAATAACGGTCAGTACAACAACTTTGTTACAATAGTACCCACAGGATAAATAAATAACTTAAACAACCCCTTCATTTTCCACAGTGCCATCATCAGGTTCAGCCTCACCTTCACTGTGTGCTGTTGTTGTTGTGGGTTGAGTGCCAATTGGCAAATATAAGAATGCAAGCAAAGACCGTCAGCGCGGTGACCATTCGTACCTGTCAAACCAAACATAAATGCATTAGCATTGGGAACATGCTAGCACACAATGTTAGCACTTTGCTCGGCCTCACAGATCTATGAAAAAGATGCCCTGCATGCTGATGTCACCAGCTTTGAAGGTCCCATCGGGAAAAAAAAGCTACTTGGTGCATGGTTCAAATGACAATAAAGACGTATGGAGGATGCAGAAAATAAGAGGGAGAAGAAACAAATGGACACTGTTCAGTTCACTGTCCTCGTTGGTTGTCAAACAGCTGACAATACATTTGTGTTACAATCATCCATGTTTTTATGCGATACCCAATCAAACAGATCCAGTTCTATTATCATTATTGTCTCACTGTGTCATCGGTTGGTTGTCTGCAATTAGCCGTCTGTTCTGTAGGTTCCCCCCAAACAGTCCTAGCGGTAATTGAGGTCCTGTAGCAGTGCTGAAATAAGCTGATTTCTCCTATGCTGGTCCTGCATGTAAGCTGCATTTAGAATAATTAAAGGATGCTAAGCTTTGTAATACCTCATCGTTATCTAGTCAGAGGTCAACTAAAGCCAACATTTTCCGCATTGCGAAATGTAAACGCAATTTATTTGTCACTTTGTGACACGTTGTTTTCACGGTCTTCAGGCTTGTACATTATCTCCTATTAAATGTTTTAGAGATCCCAAAAAGTAAGGATTCAATGTAACTCTTCTTTGCTTTGTAATCACTGTTGTTCCAGGAAAGTGAGCTGAGCAAGAAGAGAAAAGAATGTGAAAACCTTGAGCATGAAGTAAAGAAGCGACAGAAGAGATGTCTGGATTTGGTAAGCACTCTACTTGCTCTGTGGCTCCAGTCCTGTTTTGAGCACCGTACGCATACGGGAGATACGGTGACGGGAAGGGATGTGAGATCGATGTGAACTTTTCCTTTTGATCGCAGGAGAACCGGCTTGAGGATGAGCAAGGCAAAAATGAGCAACTGAAGGAGGAGGCAGATCTCCTCAGGAGGAAGGCACAGCTGCTCGACCAGGTCAGTGTCGAGCTCCACGGCAGAAAAATATGTTTAGCTTTTTGTCCCCTCTGTGAAGTGGATCTGAATTTCATAGTGTTTGCAATCACATCAATTGATACAAGTTACACACCAACTAGCAAGACAATCAAAGCACCTTTTGTAGTAAAAGCTCAAACAGAGATACATTGACACATGTTACAGGGACATCATGTGCTCCTCTCTCCTCCCATTGCTCTTCAGACTCGGGCTGAGAATGAGGAGCTGAGGGAAGATCTCTCTGAAGTGACCGCTCACCACAATTCAGTTCTCGAGGAGAACCAGAGACTCCGTGCCAAACTGGAGAACCTAGAGCAGGTCATAAAGGTGCGGCTGGGCTCCGGCGCTCCACATGTTATTTTCATTCTTCATTCTTATTTCACTGTGAGAGAGATAAACTGCGCTCTGATATATATTTTCTTTTCTCCAAACAGCATATGCGAGAGGTCGCCGAGCGAAGGCAGCAGCTGGAATTGGAACATGAGCAGGCACTGGCTATCCTTAAGTTCAAACAGGATGAAATCAAACGGTTACACCGGGTAAGACGCTCGGCCTCTTCTACACTTCCTGTATTTAACTTAAAGTTTTCCCTGATAAATTAAAGAGACCCTCATGTCTCATGGGTGGCTTTGTCCAGCAGGAGGCAACCTTTGCACACCAATAAAGCAGTTTGATAACACAGCTGCCTGGGTTGGGGATTTTATGAGCAAACCACAAAAGTTACACTAAAATAATACCTTTTAATAATATTTTATTGTTTGATCCTCAGGCTCAGTTATACGCCAAGAGGGAGCATGAAGGGGTGGTTCAGGTTCTGGAGGTAAGTTAGTGTGTGACAGCAGAGAAATCCTTTTCTATACCAGGCAGGGTTTTTATTGCCGCACAGTCCAGCACTGAGATGCTTCTAAAAGCTTCAGGATGATTTACCAAGACAAAAATCCTGAAGGCGTCAAGAGTTTACTACAGTCACACAGGGGAGAAATTCACTCAGACCCGACATTAGAAAGAGTGTTTCCCTAATCCACTAGTGTGGTGCAATCTGAAAAAATCGACTTTGTCATTAAAAAAGGTTTCTTATCTCTCTAACCAAATCAAACAGTATTTGGGGATGTTTAGAGGACAAAAAAGGCATCCCATTACCAGTGGAGCGGCTCATTATTCAAATCTAGACACCTGGCAGAAAACATTTGTACTGGTACTTTATACTGCACTGCATTTGGGGTCCTGAAAACCGTTTGAACAGATGGCTTCTCCGCTGCCATGTGACATTTAAACATGAATTCAAATCGACGCAGTCTGTGACGGTTGGAGCCTCTGGTCTGTCTGATTGGCTGATGATTTTGAATGATGACACAAAAAAAAGAGCCTTAAAAGGTCTTCCAAAGGTACCGACTGTGTGTCCGCTGTCTCTGCTACAATTTTTCACCCAGTGCATTTGCTGAAATGACGTGTGTATTTTATTTTAGGAGTTGACTCAGCTTGTGTTGCAGAGGGAACTGGTAGAGTATACCTGCTCCCGACTCCTTATTTTTTCTTTAAGTGCTTGTTTCCTTCCTCTTGCTTTGTTTCTCTCACTTGCTGCGTGTATTTAAACCCAAAGCATCAAGGGAGAAAGTGTCTTTTCCCGAGTCAACGCAATGCCTGTACGACTAACCCCAGTATTTGTGCATATTAAAACAGGCAGCTGCAGACACGTTCTAGTGATACTGGTTCACAACAGGATTTTCTTGACCTGCAGACCTGAACTCGGACTGCTGTGTTTCTGCTTTATTCCTTTCTCAATTTCATTGTTTCAAAAGCATGTCTTTCCGTTTTTTCTGTCCTTTGTGTTCACATTTTGCTAACCAGAGTACACTGGACTGCATGCAGGTACTGTTGACCTTTAGCCATCTTGGCCTAATTATTCCCTGACACTAATCCCACCCCCTACCCAAGCCCCCTACTTATAGAACTAGCAAAACCAAATTGCTTTCATTTAAACCCCTTGAGTTGGCCTTTTACTTCATAAACATCAATTTCATAGACGCTTCATGGGGCCACAGAGGCCACAAATACTTTAACTCTTTATTAATTAACTCATTTCTTTTAGGCTTGCAAGCCGTGTGCAGGTCATTCTCATGAGACCAGATAACATCTGTGGCACGGTTAGCGTCCCAGCAGCACTGAGCGCCCTTGCAGGCTTCTTATTTGATCGTTTTCATGTACACATCCCCCATGAGAGCTCCCCCAACACACTGCTGAGCAGGGTGGCTTTCTGTAATTCAGCATTCATTTGAGGGTTCAAAGTGATTTCTCTCGGCGTTTCGGTCCTCATTTCCACTTCAGCTCGGTGTAGCCGGATAACGAGCGGCTGCAGGCGAGGCTCTTGCGTAGGTGAGAGATAACAGGAAATGTTATTCACACAGTTTCGTGCTGAGGCTTTTTGTCAGATCAGCCTGACAGGAAACTCACGCAACCTGAAGTGAAATCAGCCGCATGTAGAAACTCAGCAGAGCCAAAACGAGCCTCTATAGTAAAACCTGAACGGCGTGTAAAAAAAGAAGCCGAAAAAGTCACTTCTCTTAACGTGCTTGTAGGCTTCCCTCCTTTCCCATCCAACCAGAAAGCTCTTCTTTTTGTCTACCCCCTTTTTTCTTTCAACTAAACCTGTAGTTTGTGTTTGTGTAAAGCTTATATAAAATGTTTTATATAGTCTGTTTTGTAGAAAACTAACTGTATTCGCAGTCCTTTGTTATGTAATGATCCCATACAGGCAGCAATGTATGAACTATGATGTACCCTTTCTTAAACAGTTCCATTTATTCATACACCAAAATAATCATGACCATAAGATCAGATGTACAATTGGATTTGTCAAATGTGTTTTTACCTTATAGTATTATCACACAGACATCAGAAGTTTCTGCATGCCACTGACAATTTATAAAGCAGGTTACTTCTACAAACTGTTCTACAAACTCCACTTGAGACTGGAGAACAGCTGTGCTCACTTGTTAGTGTGTCTCGTCTTCTGGTTACTAACTGTCACTGTTCACCATTTGGGCAGTCGAAGGTACGAGACCTGGAGGACAAATGTCGCAGCCAGACAGAACAGTTTGGTGCCCTCTCCCAGGAGTTGGAGAAGTTTCGACTGCAGGCCTCCAAGGTGGACCTGGCCGGCGCCAGCCTCCTTAACAATCCCAGTCTCTCTGTTCTGACCAACGGGGTGGGCCTGACTGCAGAGCGAGGTGAGCCACACCACCCCGAAGGTTTCTCCAGCACCACAGTACATCCTGTGCAGAGAGAGAAAGTCTTAGTTGCTGAGGGCTTTTGGGTCGTGTTAGTGGATGAATCACCATCAGCTGTACATCACAAGGTCCTTTTTTCATTATTATTATGTACTATTTAGTACTTTGAAGGGAATCTAAAAAAACAGCTACATTTCAATAATCCCTAACCCAACTTTCATGGTAGATAATCCTTTTTAGTGTACTTTAATTTCTTAGGGAAATCCTGGCACAAAGCATGGCTCGGGACATATGGACCAGCAGCCTCAGTCCACTCTTTGACAGAATGCCTTCCTTCTCTTTTGTGTGTCAGAACTACAAACGGAGCACAACCTCTTACGTTTCCGAATGTTCAACACAGGCTGTGAATTAAAGGCACAGGTGCATGCTTTTGAGAATATCCATTATAATGTAATCCCAGCCACAACTACTTCAGCAGTGCAAACTAGTCCAAATCGCTTCTACTGTATGTGCCCATCCAACCTCTTTCCCCTTGCACTGTTCATGTCTTTTTAGACTGCACTGGTGGCTCATGGGACATGGTGTCTCTGGGTGAAATAGCCTTCTGGAGTCTCGAGGGAGGTGACACTCTCTCCTGCCCCGAGGGTAAAAATCCGCCCCGGTATTTCCTCCGTCTCTGTCACCCCATGATGAGTGTTGGGCACTGTCACAAAAAGCACGGCATGTTTATAACCGTCATCTCACCCACACTGTCGCCGTCCTGCACTGCCTGTAAAT
Organism: Gasterosteus aculeatus; assembly: GCF_964276395.1. Taxonomy (NCBI): domain Eukaryota; kingdom Metazoa; phylum Chordata; class Actinopteri; order Perciformes; family Gasterosteidae; genus Gasterosteus; species Gasterosteus aculeatus. The sequence continues at coordinate 18,162,759 of NC_135694.1, forward strand.
GCTCATCATCACATGAGGGTCAGTGCTCATGGGCTGAGGTGAGAAAATGTACCAGTTAAGCCCCTTAACCGTGCTGGTGTGACACACCTTTGACCTCAGACAGATGGAGATCGGATTTTTTTAATCAGTCCAGTTCACCTTGAGGCTTCCGCATCAATCCGATGACCTCGTCCCACCCAGCAGCTCATGGAATCCACCTGTTAAACTAGCGAGAGGGCCGGGAGTATCTAGTAAACTCACAGATTATGTCTTAACCTCGTTGTCTCTCTCTTTCTCTCTCCATCCTGCTAGACTTGGCCGCTGCGCTGCGGCTGGGGGCCACCCCCCACGCCGCGGGGCTGTCCAGGGTGGAGCGCTCGCCCGTCACCAAGCACCGCGAGCTGCCCACCATCAGCGTCAGCAAGTCAGGCTCTTCGTCCAGCAAGTCCGAGACCGCCCACCTCAGCACCAAGTCCGACACGCACCTCAGTCCGCACAAATCAAGCCCCACACATGAGGTACCGGCCTGGGCAATGCCTCTAACGTACCGCCGTCAAATGGTTAATACATCCAAAATGCTGGCTTTCTTTTTGCCAACATAAAATGGGGGGATTTCCTGCCGCTCCTCTGCTGTCTTTGTATCCACATAGTCGGTCAACCCTTAAGCCCAAATTTTTCTGTTCCAGCGGTGTATAAATGAGCAGATAGTTAAGGTTTTATTTTATAGACAAATGTTAATAAGTTGCGCTGAAAAAAGTTCACTGCATCATTTTACTTTTTACTTTTAATGTCCACTTAGTTTTTGCATGCACATTGCTAGCAGGTTAAGAGTCCGGGCAATCCATTCTCTGTTCGTGGTGTTTTTAGGTGGACACTGCCAGTGAAGTGGAGGAGCTGGACATTGACGTAGCTCCTGTACCTTACACAGCCAGCAGAGGAGCAGCCAAGCTTCAAGTTCTTATTGCGCGATACAGGTAAATTCAAACTAGGCACGAGCTTACTCACAATGTCAACACTTCAATATGGGATAGAGAAATAACTTCCTGGCGAATTACTTTTTGACAGCTATAATCCATACGATGGCCCCAATGACAACCCCGAGGTGGAGCTTCCACTCACAGCTGGAGAATACATCTATGTGTACGGAGACATGGACAACGACGGCTTCTATGAAGGTAAGTCCATGAGTACCTGAAGTACCCAGCAGTTCATATTTTAGTCTTCACGGGGCGCTCCTGTTTAACGTGGCTTCCTTACAGGCGAGCTGATGGATGGGCGGAGAGGGCTGGTCCCCTCTAACTTTGTGGAGCGTGTGTCGGACGACGATGTCATCAGCAGTCACCATCCAGAGACGGGGGACGTGTCCCACAACTCCCTGCTAGACAGCAGCCTGCACAGTGCCAGCCACCAGCATCGACTCCACGTGGGCGTCAGCGCCTCGGAAAGGACGGAGGCCGCCGCCTCTGGCCTCGCCTCAGCCCCTTCGGATCCAGCGTCGGCCTTGGCTGTCTCAGCCCCCTTCACCAACGGCCTGGACTTGGATTTGGAGGAGGTGGGAGTGGACATTGTGCCTTACCCACGTAGGCTCACCCTCATCAAGCAGCTCGCCAAAAGCATCATCATCGGCTGGGACCCCCCGTTGGTGCCGGCCGGGTGGGGCAATGTGTGGAGCTACAATGTGTACGTGGACCAGGAGCTGCGGCTCAATGTGCCCTTCGGTGCCCAGACCAAAGCGGTGCTGGAGCGGTTGGACATAAACCTCAAGGCCTACCGCGTGTCAGTGCAAAGCCTGACGGAGAAGGGCCCCTCGGACCAGCTGCGCTGCAGCATGCTGGTCGGTCGGGACGTCTGTGTGGCGCCCACGCAGCTGCGGGCGGAGAGGATTACCGCCACCTCTGCCAATCTGACCTGGCTGCCCAGCAACAGTAACTATGTGCACATTGTGTCCTTGAACGAGGAGGAGTGTGAGCTGGTGAAGGCTGGCTGCAGCTCGCTGTGCCTCAATAACCTCCTGCCCAGCCTGCAGTACTCGGTCAAAGTGGAGGCACGGCCGCATCGCACGCCATGGGAGTTACCCGCGGAGCGGCGCGAACACCGGAGCGCCTCCATCACCTTCACCACACTGATGGCAGGTCAGGATTCAGCATCTTGTTTTATATCAAAAATCTATCTTTTATCGTCTGTCCAATTCCACTTGCACCTAATAATAAATGGATCAGGATTCAATAGAAACGGATTCTCTTCATTCGATGTTTATTCGTATCAAAATGTAAATTGCACAATTTGGGAATCTTTTTAAATGTACAATTTGCAAGTCCATTATTTATAAAATATTTGTGGCTTCAATTAGATACACGTGTTCAATATTGTGAATGGTAGTGATTGATATTTTATAGAGCGTAGCATGGGCCATGCGTTGATCATGGGAGAGACTGTACAATTGACAGTGGTTAATGGTAAACAATCCCCAAACTGTTTGTTCGGTCGACTGCTGGTTCCGTCCAGCTCTTCAAGTCAACGCAGCGATCAGCAAACATGTTAAGCCAATGCGTAATATTCAGATGATGTCTTATATTTAGTGGTGATTCACAAGGACATCAGTTTATACATTAATTCTATTAATTAACACATGATTGTGGTACCATAGTGCTACCATGCCCCTTCTAATCTACTCCACAATCTTGTTTTGGTTTTTCATGAATGAATCTGCCTATTTGTGATCTCTAAATTATCTTTCAAATTTGCTTAAGTTTCATGCCCACAGTCTGGGAACGCAGGTATATGGTTTCTAAATGTCTAAAACGTCCCTCTAGAGTTCTAGATGGCCCTTCTCTCTTTTATATGTAGCGTTATACATATCCCATGTGAAGTTCATTACGTATCCCAAGCACTGTATTCTGTATTTTAATGTGTGAATCACTTGACCCTATAATAAAATGAAATGTCTCTATCTTTTGCTTGCCACTGGCTGCTAATCCCCGCAGGTCCCCCGGATGCTCCTCTGGATGTCCAGCTGGAGCACGGCCCCTCCCCGGGCATTGCCCTCATCAGCTGGCTGCCAGTCACCATCGATGCCGCCGGGACCTCCAACGGAGTCCGTGTCACTGGATACACTATATATGCTGACAAGAAGAAGGCAAGAACTTTAAGTCCTTTACGGGTTTATTTCAGTATATAATCCGTTTTGGAAGTGTGTTTTTGCTCAAAGGGTCCGGTCATTCTCCCCATCAAGGTGCTGGAGGTGTCTTCCCCTACGGCCGGCAGTGCCCTGCTGGGCCCCTCTCAGATGCAGTCCCTGCTGGCCGCTCACGAGCTCACTCTCCGCACCATGTCCGCCCACGGGGAGTCCTCCGACTCTCTGCCAGTCCATGTGCCCTCCAAGCTGGCCTCCATCATGGCAGGTCCAGCCGCCACCGCCCCGCAGCCCCACCACCTCAGTCACCTTCCCTCGCCGCCGTCCTACGGGAACTCTGCTGCCAAAGTCTCCATGCCGCCCAGCGCTCTGCCATCAGACACAAACATCCCCGGCCACGCAGTGGGAGCCGTTGCCAACCCTCCTCGAGCTCCCCACCCAGACGACCTTCTCCTATCAGCTGCGTATGTGAATGCCTGGGCCAATCCCTCCTCTGCTGCGGCCTTGGCTGACCGTGAGGCCACATTACCGGTAGCCACCAGCATTCCTCTGGAGGTAATCCTCACTCTTCCATCCTCATTTATTTCTCCAGAGGTTTTCAGATGTTGAGGCGTCTGGAAGTTATTAATTGTATCTTGACCAGATTATGACTACTCTCTGGCAGTTTGAGCTGCCGCATCTAAACAATTACAATGCAATTAAGGCTTTAATTCTGAACGGCCGATTCCCGCACAAACATCCGCTTAGAATTCATAGAAATATTTCTCTGACAGTTCTCGGATGGAAACAGGAACTGCTAATTCGGCATGCTGTTAATGCTGACAACTTGCCGAAATGTAAAACAAGTGGTGTTGCCCTCCACTAACAAACTACTCACCAATAATATCTAGAATAATTGGAATCAAAGGTTAATTAGTGTTGACTCTCTCTCTCGTCGTCAGGTAAAAGTGACCTCTCCCACCATCTCACCACCTCAAGTAGCGGCACCAGTAGCGGCAGCAACGGTGTTGGAGCGCCACAGAGACACCAACAGCCCCGGAGTCATTCGGCCCTTCCCTTCTATGGTGGAGTTCATCGAGGAGGCCGAGGCCCAGTTCGCGAACGCTGAGCCCATCCCTCCCCCACCCAAAGCCCCTCTCACAGACTTCCTTAATCCTCCGAACATTAACCTTCACCGCCCTCCGAGCAGCTCCCCGCTGGAGTCCGAAGCAGAGGAGGAGCAAGAGAATTCCCGCTTGGTTTCCATGGATGATTTCTTGACACAGGACCAGGAGCCAGATTACTGTCGGACGCAGCAGGTCAGCAGTGATTTTTGTCAACACTGTCTACTCAAAATAGTTTACTTGTCACTAAAGGAAGGCACTGTAACTAAAGGATGTGGCATATAAGGTGAAGCTACATTCGGAGCCCTAGAGAGGTGTTGTCTAATTAATTCTGACACCAGATAAAGGCATGGTTTATTTTTTTTGAAGAGTGGTTGTGTGAGGTACTTATTCATAGTCAGTTTATTACCCCAGTTTGGTGAATCACCAGATTATGGGAGCAAAGTGAATGGGGATCGCAGAAAAACGTATTTTACACACTGAATTGCATTCCATGTGGCGTCAGGACTAAGATGGCTTATATTATTAATTTTTATTAATATTTGTTGTTAAAATATTGCTTTATCCTGGATGGCTTAATGGAGATAATGAAATCATCAATCAATCAATCATTATTAGATTTCCATTCATATTTCAGTCAAGTAAGCTCTTACCAGTGCTAAATGCATCGGGCCACGTAGCTGTTGGCACGAATATGTTATTATGGCTTTGTTTCAGGTGTGCATTTCAATCTGCGACATGTTATCGTTTCGCTGCAGATGTATTTTTTGTTGATTTATAAGAATGAATATAAGAAATGTTCCGTTAAATTGGAGAGTTTGCATCAGTATGTTGACGTATTTTATTGCAGAGTTACAGCAGAGGGCTCGTGGAGCCTCCCGGTGACTACCACGCAGACAACAGCCGTTCAGACCTGTCGGACATCCTGGAAGAGGAGGAGGAGGAACTTTACTCCGACCACCTTCGGGAAGCACAGGACCGGGGCTACATATTCAGAGCAAACAGGGTAAAGGAAAGCGTGCACTGCATCATTTTTGGCTATTTGCAGAGGCACCACGATTTCTGCTTTTTGGATCAAATATGCTTTGCTGTGCTTGTGTTGCTTAGTTAAGTCGTCACTCAGTGGCCTTATGTCATATTCTTGATAGTGCTCGATTAAGATCCTTTTTTTTTTCTTCTTCCTCTTTCTTTTCTATTTCCTTTGCATGACCGTCTTGGCCTCTGTTTTTTCTGCACGTTTATTGCCCTTATTTTCACTTAACGATTTAATTTTCCATCCCACCTTCACCAATCACCTCTTGGTTGCTTCGACCTTTTGCCATTTAGTCCCGCAAATTGGAGGCGTCAGACAGTGACGAGGAGGTGCTAGAGAGGATCCTTAAGTTGCCGGCTCAGGTACAACACCAAAAGCAGCTGTTCAGCATTCCTGAGGCGACTGAAGACAGAGATTGCAGTCAAGAAGAGCATTTAACCCGACGGGGTCAGACGTGGCCTAGGCCCGGCCCCAGAGACCCAGAGCGCTTCCCCCAGCATCACCCCAACGCACACGCACACGTCCCCCCTCACCACCACCACCACCACCACTACAACAGGGATCCCAGATCCCTAACCAGAGAGCCTCTTCTCAGGCAGGTCAAGTCTAGGACGCCCCACAGGGTGCACTACACAGACACAGTGGACTCCATCGGTTACCCGGAAGATCAAGACCAGACTTTATACGAGGGTCCCACCAGCAGGCGGGCCCACTGTCCTCCACAGCTGACCCCCACCAGCAAAGAAAGAGGCTTAAAAGGGCTAGGGGACCGCCTTAGGAGGGAGGCCATGCTAAGGAGTCAGATGGCTGTCGCCGCGGCTGCTGACCCCGGCCATGGTCCCAACCCGCCAAGACCCTACCTGGTGAGCAAAACGCTACAGGGCCTAAAGCCGCCTATCGGCCCTGGGGAAGAGATTGACGTGGAGTACGGCACCGATGACATCTGCGGCCCGGGGCAGACGGGGACGGAGCCGATGACACCCGAGTGGCGGGTAGAGGGGGCTCAAGCGGAGCACAGCAGAGCTGCTCACTGCCGGGGGATGCAGGCTGACCCGCTGGTAAATGTTGTCCCGGCCCCCTCCTCTCCCCTGTCCAGTAGCGGCGTAGACTCGGCCCTCTGAGTTGTTTTGTGGATGTCACCGAAGTACATCGATCGGTAGACTGCTACGTTTTCTTCGCCACGCTGGCACAACTCATGGCGTAGTTTGCTCTTCTAAAAGCCAAAGGCAAAGTACAGTTCATTAAGTCCACCACCAGCCAGTTGCTTCAGACTTTGAATGTTAAGATTTGGGGTCAGTCGAAGAGTAGCTCACTTTTTTTTCTCCCTCTCTCTAACTGCACTGCTTCCTGTTGCATTCATTTTTTTCCCTCCACTTTGAAAGCCACTCAGCTCTTTTCTTGGAATAGTCTGCCTGTTCCTCCATTAGCTCATGATGTATGTGCTTTGGTCTGTATCTTCTAGCCACCACAATGCAACCAATGACACGTATGAGGCAACTGAAATAAGTAACATTTAAAATAGATTATTAGAAGCATGAATCATTGAATATGGTTTTGCTAAATGAACAGCACGATTGTGTTTCTGTGTTCGAGGGTTTCTCTTATCGTCCTGTTTCTCTTGCTGTATGTGGAGCAGGAGCCCAGCCAAATCCCTCCCGCGGAGGCCGGTCCATCGCAGGCCAGGCAACTGAAAGGTCAGGGACTCTGCCCTTTTTGGTCTTCTTGTGTCCTCTGTCTGTCCATTTACTTAATTCACTCGCTTTACTACAATGGTGCACTTGTCTGACACATCTTTGCCTTCAGCTAGCAGGGCTGCCGCCCTCTCACAGTCAGAGTAGTGAGAGTAGCACCTTGTGTAGGAAGTGAGAGCCAGGGTGTGGGGGGGAGGGTGGAGAAGGTGCTGTAGCTGCGGAGAAGTGTGAGAGAGCCTGTTAAGCTGAGAACTGGCTTAACTCAAAGTGGCTTGTCATGACAGGAGGAAGTGACAGAATTTAAAAAAGTGACCTCGGTTAGCCAGCAGAGAGGACGTATGAGTGTCTCTCTGCCTCAGCTTACCTTATTTCTTCTCGGTTGCCACGGCGATTACATAAACCAAACATTTCAAGTGCATGTGCGCATACACAGTTGGCTACACACACACACACACACACACAAAAGCATGTGCGCACAGATAGAGGAAGGAGCAGGGAGATTCAAAAAGGGACTCAAAAAGCAGTGAGGATGTGAAAGTGCACAAGTTGGCTGCCCGTGACTTTTGTCCCAGATGGGCTGATTCCCCCTAATGAGATAGAGAACACGTCCCTTCAGTGCAGCTTAAAGTCTCACTACAGCTCTTCAAATGTGTCACTGGCGGTAATGCTTTTAGGCACACCGGTGTCACATCTTGCGCAGTGCGCCGCGCTGGGATGTTGCACCTCACACCATGAGTGTATTTGTCAGTAAGTTTCTCCAGTTGAGTGGGTCAAACCTGGTGGGTTCTCCCCGGCGCTCGGCTCGCTGCAGATCATGGATGAGTACACATTCGGCTCACTGAGCTTAGAATCAGTGGGTTTGCTTGACTACGTCAGGACTTGCATGTGCTCGCTCAACGAGCAGCCATCATAGCAGCGTTACGGGTGGAGGGGGAGGCGGAGCGAGTAGGCTGTGCTATTTGCAGAGCTGGCTTGTGTGCCAAGACTGTCACTAGGTATTTTTAAAGCTAACAAAGAGACACTGCATAAAAACAAAAGAATTCTCTAACTTGAACAAGTGAAATGATTGTTTAATAAAACTGGGCTGTCAACATTTTAAATTCAAATATATATATATGAATAAATTAATCTGATATTTGAGTTTGAAAGTTCTGCAGCGGCTGGCTGCCTCCCATGCGCAGGAACGCACACAGACACCAAACCACTGAAAAAAAGCATGCATTGTACTTCTATCTTTAACTCTTTGTACTTATATATTCTTCTTTATACAATAAAACAAACAGCTGGTAGCTAACTCGAGGCGATCGCCTCCACTGTACCCTGTTTTTTGTGTAATTAAATGCTGTATATGGGTAGCAGAAGAAGTATTGTGACTGTGTATGTGTGTGTGTGTGTGCTTGCAGGTGATTCACCAAAGATCAAAAGAGACGGCAATGTGCGTATCTTTGTGGCCCTCTTTCCTTATGATCCCGCCAATATGTCACCCAATCCTGATGCTGCCGAGGAGGAACTTCCCTTCACTGAGGGACAGATCATCAAAGTACGTCCCCACACAGCTCAGACGCTGCTCCAGTAACCCTGACAGTCATGCTTGTGTTTTCTTTTCAAGCATCCCTAACACGCTCACAGTAAAAAGAGGATGTATTGGTTTTCCCATCAGTCATTCAGAGCCCCCCAGTCACTTTAAAGTACTGAGTTTTTGTTTAGCGATACTACGGGCCCGTGTCCCCTTTCAGTAGATCCGTTTTTACACTCCCCAGGTTTACGGAGATAAAGACGCAGACGGGTTCTACCGAGGAGAGAGCAACAGTCACCTGGGCTACGTGCCCTGTAACATGGTGTCTGAGATCCAGGTGGAGGACGAGGAGACCCGGCAGCAGCTGCTGCGGCAGGGCTTCTTGTCCACAGCGGCCTCCATGGAGAAGATAGGTAGGTGAACCCGCCCAGAGACGTGCCTGTTGGCACATCTACAAGTGTAAATTGTAATCATGCCGTGTGCCATTATGTGTTATGTGTGCGTTCCAGTTGGAAACAAGTACATCCTTTACCAAAACTGTAATGTTTTACGTCATATATCAACACTGTGTTTGTGTTGAAAGGGGTAAGTTAAAATAGCATCACAAGTGTTGCAGAATCCAAACCTCAAATATACAGTTTTCATTTGCCTAGTCTTCGACTTGGCCAGCTGAATTAAGTCCTGTGTAAAGTTGTCATAGTTTTGACTGCAATTAATCAAGGAAACTCCGAAAGCTTCTTTTCCAGATGAGAGAAGATGCAAAAACTCCCACTGGCCTGATGACGTTTTGATCCAGCAGCAAGCACAAAGAAAGCTCAGTTGGACTGTAATTAAATTCATCCAAAACTTCCCCCCCAATGGCATTTTTATGTGCCTTTTGTTCACGCTGTTGCTATTAAGGAAAGCATAGCATCTAAAAGAGGACACATTTATCAACCTGACACTTGGCTTCTGTTTCCTGCTTTCTACTCTGAGTGGTGCAGCTGTAGATGGTTTAACCTTTTCACTTTCACTTGTTCTCAGTACTGTGTCTGCTGCTCACTTTTTTTTAATTGCTCTTCACTGGCTGTTCATTGTGTACTTCGTTTGGTCTGCTCCTCTCAAAGATTGCCCCCCTCTGCTTTTTTTTTTTGGTTTCAAATTTTTATTTCATTTTGGTTTTCCTTTCTGAAACTCCATAAAGGCAGTCGCACACACGCACAGCTTCCACGTCGCCCTGTTCCACCGGCTAAACCGAGACGAACCAAGAAAGGTGTGTCTCGCTGCAGACCGCGGCTTCCCAGCCCCCCTCCTTTATTCTCTTCTCTGGTTTGCTTCTCTTTCTGCCTCTTTCACTGTAGCTTTTTGCTCTTCCAGTTGCTGCTTCTCACTCAGCGACCAGGGGGGATTTTTTAGGTCAGATACTGTAGTAATAAAATCAGACAGCTTCGCAGCAGCCTGGTGAAGTATTAGAACTCTGAAAAATCTTCACAATAGTTTCATTTTCGATATTTAGGGCAAAGTGTTCCACTTTGATTGTTGTAGGCTGTTTCACGTCTTCCCACATGCACACATACATCACTGAATCAGTCCTGTCAGCTTTCATTGACATTCATGTAATACATTGCAGACAAAGCAGCAGAATCTGTTATGGCCGTTCCAAATAGTTTTAATAAGTCCTCTGGGTGAAGGGCAAATTTATTGAATAAAGATCAATCAGTTTTAAAATTGACTAACTTTTACCTCCAGAGAAAATTCCAGCTTTAATCCTTTCCATATTTGTTGGCGTTTACTCTTTCATAAACATTTTTTCCGTGGTTGAACAACCGGTGGCTCTGCCGCTCGTAGCGGGAGAGATGCGAGTGGAGGGAGGCACATACCAGTGTTGAAGTCTAGCAGCAATTTAACAGCATCATAAATTATTTTTATGACTCAATAACCTCAAGCAATGTTTTAGTGTGATAACCTTTGAAATATGACTAGTTCCATTCAAAGCTTCATTCCAAAGCCTTTTTAGTAACTTTGTAATTGAAAATGACATTCAGTACAGCCTTGGTGGCTGTATGATGCTTATAGCTAAAAGAAAGTCCTTTTGGACAGTATTCTGCTCCGGTGTCACAACTGCATTACATGATCAGCTAAAGTTGTCTTGTCGAGACATTCATCCCCTCTGACCTGTGTGACTTTGTGTGATGACTGGGACTTGATACTGACTTCAGGCAGAGTTATTCTTTGTCCCTTTGAGGACTGCTGGCATTCTGTGATTGTGTCTCTGCTCTCTTCCCGTACCTCATCTCTTCCAGTGGAGTCTGCCGCGCTCTGGGAGGAGAGCGTAGACTCCCCCGGCCAAGGTTTGTAGTTGACCCGTTGACCCCTCTGCCTCTCTGCATGACGACCCTTTCTACGTCCACTGGAAGACCGCATGTGTTTACTTGCTTTTTTTATGCATTTACCCATCTGTGACCTTTGCCTTATTTGTTGGACTGCTGATAACACCACTGCTCACCTTCATTCATCCTGAGTAGGGACTGTTTGATTATTCGGGGGTAGATCCAAAACAAGGCTACCAAAAATGTAGGTGTTCTGTTGAGAAAGAATAATAAGCAAAATATATTTGCTATTTTAAAGCAGCATAAAATTAATAAAAGATTGTCACAGAGAAAAGGTGTCACAGAGAATAGTGCCAGTTGTCAGTTTGTTTTGTTGAACTATTTGAAAGCGTAGATTTGTGGTACCTGAACGTTTGTGTCCAAAACATGAGAAAATATGGTGCAGGTATGAAAAATACAAACGTTTCCCTTTTCATTTGTTGACTAACCCTGTTATAAAGTGCGCCTGTAAAGTATTCACCTAGCTTCACTTTTTTCACATTTTGTTATGGTATACCCTTATTCCAAAATTGATTAAATTATTTGTTTTCCTCAATTTCACACATAACACCCAATAATGACAAAGTGAAAAAGAATTGGGGGACATTTTTCTACTTGATTGGAGTCCACCTTGCTTTATTCAGTTGATTGCACACGATTTAGAAAGGCACACACCTGTCCTTATCAGGTCCAAGGAATTGTCTGTAGACCTCTGAGACAGAACTGTATTGAGACACAGATCTGGCAAAGGGTTCAGAAACATTTCTGCACTATTGAAGGTTCCAATGAGCACACTGACCTCAATCATCCGGAAATAAGAAGAACTTTGGAACCACAAGGACTGTTCCTGAAGTTGGCTTCCCAGCCAGACTGAGCGATCGTGGGAGAAGGGCCTTAGTCAGAGAGGTGAGCGTTGCTCTGTGAAGAGAGGAGAACCTTCCAGAAGGACAACTATCTGTGCAGCACTCCACAAATCAGGGCTGCATGGTCGAGTGGCCAGACGGAAGCCACTCCGTGGTAAAAAGCACGTGACGGCCCGCCTGGAGTTTGCCAGAAGGCAAATGAGTCTCAGACCATGAGAAACTAAATCCTCTGGTCTGAAACTAAGATTGAACTGTTTGGCCTGAATGCCAAGCGTCATGTCTGGAGGAAACCAGGCACCAGACTGTCAACAGGACAACGACCCGCAGCACACGGCCAAGACAACAAAGCGTCCCGGCCAGAGCCTTGACTTGAACTTGATTGTACATCTCTGGAGAGATTTTTTCCACTTTGTCGTTATGGGGTGTTGTGTGTCGAATTTTGAGGGGGAAAATTATTCAATTCATTTTGGAATTTGACTGTAACGTAACAAAATGTGGAAAAAGTGAAGCCCTGTGAATACTTTCCAGTTGCCCTGTATATGTCAGTCCCTTCACCTAACTCCCATTTTTCATTTCACAGTGAAATCATTAAATCATTTCAGTTGTCTTCACTTTTACAGCCAGAGGATTTTTCCAATGACCATAAAAGATGCTAACTCTCCCTCCTTATTTCAAATTTTCTTATTTCCTTGCATTTGACTGCAGTGGAGTGACCTTTCCTCAGCTTCGCATGCCGCTGAGTGATTCGCCTGTGCAGACCCGGGGCGCTGCATGCGGATAAGCTCATTGTAGAGGTGTTCCTCCTCTAACCGTTTGGCCGTCAGACTGTAATGTTTTCCTGCTCCCTTTGTGACCCACAGATCACCAGCAGACCGCCCCTGCTGCAGCAGCTGTGGGGAAACCGACCCCCGGCGCTCGCAGGATGCTCGCCATCTTTGATTATGATCCACGAGAGAGCTCCCCCAACACTGACATAGAGGTCAGAAATGCGTAATATTTTCATTTGCGGTCATTACACTCTCTACCGGCGGTAGTTTTTGCTAATTTGTCTGCCCTGTTTTTCATGACTGGATTCAGGCTGAGCTGACCTTCAGTGCCGGAGACATCATCCACGTGTTCGGAGACATGGACGAGGACGGCTTCTTCTACGTGAGTGTTAACGCGACTCAAGATAACAGTGGTCTGTTTGTTGCTCTTAGTGATGAGAGGTTCTTGTGTTCCCTTCCTGTCCCTAAATATGTTCATATATAAACTCACCGACTGCTGATCTACTGAAATTTTAACGCTCAACCATCTCTAGGGTTTACAGAGAATAATCCGAAAAAGAGAAAATCTGTGTGGACGAAAATGCCTTGTTGATGTGAGCGGTCAGAGGAGAATGGCAGACTGGTTTGAGATGATAGAAAGGCAACAGTAACGCAAATAACCACTAGTTACAACCATGGAATGCAGAATACCATCTCTGAACATTTCTGAACATCTCTTCAGCTGCAAAATTCCGATGGTAGGGTCAGAATTTGGCGTACATGAAAACATGGATCCATCTTGCCTTGGATCAACAGTTCAGGCTGGTGGTGGTGATGTAATGGTGTGGTGGATATTCTCCTGGCAGACTTTGGGCGCCTTAGTACCAATTGAGCATGAGCCCTTTATGACCACATTGTACCATCTTCTGATGGCTACTTCCAGCAGGATGATGCACCATGTGAGAAAGCTCATATCACCTCAAACTGGTTCCTTGAATGAGTTCACTGTACTCTAATGGCCTCCAGTCTCCACATCTCAATCCCATAGAGCAGTGATCCCCAACCTTTTTTACCTCACGGACCGTTTTCATGTCAGACAATATTTTGCGGACCGGTCGAGAAGGTCCGACGGGGGGTGTAGTAGTCGCGCGCTCTGTGTTCGCTGGTGGGCGAAACTGCCGTGCACGGTGAGAGAACAATTGTAAACGTGAAGAAAACGCCTGGTGACGCGTGGGGAATCTGTCAGAGCGACGAGCGCACATAATTAGGAGAAAATCCGGTCAATAAAACATTTTTCAGAAAAATATATATATATATATGCTTTCTGTGGTGCGGCCCGGTACCAAACGGCCCACGGACCGGTATCGTTGTTATGGATGCAGTTCTGGTGTCTGTACACAATCAGAGGAGTATTTCTTCATCAGAAGTGATCATTTTTTTTAAAACACATTTTCTGTTTCTTAATGAAATGTACAATATATACTGTACATTGGTCTATTTTTATTTATTCAGTAAATAGTGGAATAAGGTTCTGACATCCGGTTATCATTTTTGCGAGATTCATTTTTTAACACAATATAAGAATAGAAAATAATACTAGGATTAAACATATCTTATATGTATTATCCCATTAGTAGTAATATAGCAGGCCTGTAACAATTCTTTTTTTCTTAAAAATGAATTGTTGAATTGTTTGGTCTATATAAAACATCAGAAATGGTAACTTTTTTTTAATCTTTATTTCTTAAAGCCCAATTCAACATGTTGTCTTTTTTATTTTAAACTATAAACCATGACGGCAACACATTTCTTACATTTAAGAACCTGTATACGTCAACATTCATGCTTGTAAAATTAATGATTAATCAATTGTTTGAATATCCGTTGACTTATTGTCTGTTGATTGACTAATAAGACGACCGCGTTCTCATGTCCTCGTGTAATCATTCTTCAGGGAGACTTGAATGGACTTAGCGGCTTGGTGCCCTCCAACTTCCTGCAGGCCGTACCAGACGATGCTCCAGCCACAGCTGCGTCTGCTCATCTTGCACCAGAACCCAGGAGAGAATCCCAGGTGACGTAGCACATCTGTCCGTCTAGCTTGCACTACTGTATTTGGAAACGTGGGCGATGCCTTCAGGCATACGTTACGTCTCACTTCACGCTGAGTTCATTTGAGTTTTTTCCATGTATTTGCAGCGTCTGGTTGCTTTGATTTTCTGTTCTGTTTCTTTAATTTGGCCCTGTCGCATTTCTTTCGCCCCACTATTTCCTGCATGGCCCTTTGCAGAAGCAGAAACGAAGTGTACACTTTGAGACTTGATCGTAAGTGTTCTCTGATTGCTCTGTCGCGGTCGCAGTGATCACAGCTAGTATCCCTGTTTACGTCCTTTTCCCTCCACCTTAACTGTCGTCCTGCACTCACCGATGGTTTTATCAGTTATGAGTTGTCAGATCCACTGCCTCCTCCTCTTTCTCCCCTCTTTGTTTCCTATCCTTGTATTCCCCCTTTAGACTACAGTTTCCAAGCACAGCTTATCTTTAGATATTGTTGAATATGTTTTCCGTCTTCATTCTAAAAGTCTTGACTTTCTTCCTGCAGGGGACGACTTCTACAGAGCCACAAGATCCTGAGCCGTCCACCCTGGAAGAAGTTGCTCACCCCCAAACAGTAGAACCAACCGAGCACACAGACCCTCCCCCCAGACTGTCCTCCACTGCAAGCCCCCCGTCGGACCTGGGCTCTGCTCCGGGTCCGGCTCCTGCAGCATTGGAGGCCAGCTGCCCCCCACCAGCAGACAGCCCGACGCAGGCGGACCGCTCGGCGCCGGCCAAGAAGAAGAAAGGCTTTTTCTCCAAAGGCAAGAAGCTGTTCAGAAAACTGGGATCCAGCAAGAGGGATTGAGTCAACAAAGTCATTAGCAGGAGTGACTAGCGTCACATTTAAAGCACTTTTTCTATCTTCACTGTTCGTCTCAGTTAGCAGCTGGTGCGATTGGGGGCCATTGGATCTAATAACTGATGCTTCCACCGTCAGTAATCGTATATTTGCCTTAAGGCACTGCTAGAAGCTGGTAAATATTCAAGTACATCAAAATACTGCTTACAGCAGCACACAAGCATGTCAAAGTGTGCAAACACAAATATATCTACCTAACTAAGCATTTGCTAAATTTGACTGTTTGTAGCTCACTGTCTCTTGATGTGTCGCTTATATGTAGAACAACTAGAACAATGTTTCACAGCACACAAGACTTCAGCCCAACTCCGACACGGCTAACAATATATTAGCGCTAATGTTCTCGAGCCATATTTATTTGAAGCAAACAAACAGAAGCAGTCGTCTGTACGAAAAATGCACTATCCAGATTGGATGTTTTTTAAATACCCGCTCGTCCCCTCGCATGCGTTTCTCGTCTTTAAGTATTTATACCGTGCTTTGTACAGAACGTGCTATTTATTTCTTATCCGACTCTTGCCCCAACCATCCCCACAATGCATGACGTGACATCGGGGCAGGAGGTTTAGTCATTTAGAGCAGCCACAGACGCTTTGATACATGTAGTTGAGATCAAATTAGTTATGGGGTTTTGAGGTTAGTAGTGAGTGTTTTACTGAAGGTAAAGAATGTGGAGGATCACCCTTCTTTCGTGTGTGTTTGTGTGTGTATGTCTGTCCACTGATGAGACTGAACAAGATGCCTTTCTCAGACGTCAACACGGGAACTCTAAAGAGAGCGAGAGAAAGAAAATAGTGCTCCAACTAATGATTGTGATTAAGGAAATCCAATAATTGTTTGACTTGTAGAACATCAACAGTATCAAGGTCTGGTTTATTATTATTTCTTAACATCAGAAGGAAATTCTCAGATTTGAGAATCCAAAACCCATCAATTATTTGATGTATTTTCTTAAATCACAATCTGTTATCAACGAATTGCCAAACTCATTTCTCTCCAATGACTGATGCACAGAATTAAAATCCCCGCCCCAATTGTCAAAAGGAAGACTGCTGCAACCGTCTATAACCCGCCCTGTGTGTATACCACCCTGTCCCGTTAGTTAGATTGCATTATAGATATGTGAAGATGGACAGATTCTGAGCCTTAGCACCGTCACAGGACTGTTCATTTTCATGGCTTTTGTCTTATTATTGTTCCATTTTAGAGGGAAAATCGTGCCCTAATGTTTTGAACTACATTTCCAGGATTTTAGGGGCTTGTGGGGATGTGAACATGTATAATATTCACAGGGTCCCAGAATTAGCTGTGGGCCACAAATTAATCCCTATTATGTATCCAATATTTTTACCAAATTGCCACCTTAAACAATGTACCCAATGATCGAACAGCACTTCCTGTTTTGCAGCGTCTCCACAAATGTACACAAAATGTAAAACTGCATTACTTCGCTAGTGAAAATGAGGGCGTCCCGAGGCAAGTTCTAGAGGCAATTTGTTGATGAAGTTGACAAACCGTCGGACTAATTAATCGATAGCAGCTCTAGCTAGTTAATCCTTCAAACAAACAAGTATTTTTAAGTATTATGTCAGACCGGCTCCCCAGCGTCTAATGGCACACGGCCCCGTAACTCAAAGTTCATCTGAATATGTTCAATTATTTAGTTTAAGCTAAATGAAATACAACTTTAGCAATACTGAGATACCAGAACAAAAATGGATGCATTCCGCTTTACTCTCGTTAAGAGGTATTGCGAGTGTTCAGTGTTGGCGGACCAGGCCTTCAGCGATTAACACACCCTGGTTGAGTCTGTTCTTCTGGGCGCTGCTGGGTAACTTCTCAGGTTTTCACTTGTAGTTTCTTATTGATGCGGAGCCACGTGTTGACTCTTGACTGTCAAAAACTGAAATATGCCAAAATCGTAGGTGCTTGGCCTGTTAGCACAGTGACGGGGAGCCTAGCATCCGGCAGCAGTGTGCGTGGGAAGGGGGGGGGGGTCCTTGTGGGGGCCAATCTGGGTCAAAGTGCGGAACTTCGTTTCTTTTATAGGTCAGATCTGATTTCACAACAGTTGTTGACGTAGAAACACCTAATGACACAAGTTGGAGGCAAATTATTTTTTTCTCTTACGTGTCTAATGTCCAGAATGTTTCAAATGTTTGTCGGCGTTGCATAATGGGAGCACGACGACGTCAAGAGCAAAAGGGACGGTGGATCAACAAAGACACTTTAGACGTGAGATCGCCGGGATAGAGGCAAGACTGAGGCTGTGCTGTATGTTTTATTTATTTATTTTCCTCTCCTTTTTTCGTTTCTTATGTAAAGAGGTTTGAATGCTCAAACGTTGCCCAAATGTACAGCGACTATTTGTACCGCTCTTGTATTTGACGGCCTTCAATGAACAGGTATTCCTCTACCTGCTGTGCAGTGAGTAGGCGGCTGTTGACTGAATAGGACCTAGACACCCACATTGGTAGTATTTTAGCTGATCATATTTAGCCTTACAAGAATACCTTGTTTAGTCTTAATATGTTGTTTACAGGATGTTCATTGACTGCATGCATACCAATGTCGTACCCATGTTCGGCCTTAATATGTTACTGTCATATTTGTGTTTTTCCAGGGCAGACTTGTCTACAATGTTATATTTGTAGATTGTCAATGCAGTGGAAAAGAAGCAATGTGTACATAATGAAGTGTTGGGACTTGTCCTATATTTTCGTACATCGCGGGAAACCTTTTTTTTTTTTCTTCTTCTTCTTCTTCTTCCCCGACCTGCATTCATTGTTTTAAAGATTTATCTTTTTATATATTCAGGTTTTTATTACCCTTTTTGAAGCGCACGTGTAAATATTTTTGTTAATATTGTTTTTCAGATATTTTCTTTTGTTGTTTTTGCACGTTTATGGAGTTTAACTGAAGATGTAGTACGCAGAGGACTTGAAACTGTGACTGTTTGGTTTCAATATGGATCTTTTTACAGGAATAAAGTATGTATATTTTCACAGAAAACATAAGTGTGTATGGTGCTCCTGGAAAACAGAAGTTGGCACAAGTTGGTACTTTTTCCCTTTATCTTTATTGCATTTCACACAGATTACAGATTAACTCCTCCAATGTTTTCTCTGGACAGTTGAAACCAGTGAAATCTAAAATGGAGGAAAGGGTTGCATGCTTCGCTCCGCGCTGCACGCCGCCCATGTGAACTGACGTGCAACACTCTGGGCGACGCGAGGCTTCGTGAGACAAAGCTGCTTCCGCTTTTGTGACTTCCTGCGCGCGGCTCCTCGCCGTCGCCTGTCTTCTCTGTTCCCCTGAAGCCAACAGTACACTCATCCATAAAGTAGGAAACACTACACTGTGGCGATGAGTTTAGTAGTGCTTTCTACTTTATGGATGACTGCACTGTACATCCGCTGCTTGTTGTCCGTCTTCTTCCACTTTTCTCTTCTCCTGCACCTGCCTCTGCAGCTGCACCGCACCCCTTCGGGCAGATGCACATTTTTTAAACCCAACGTAGAAAAGTCTCGTCCCTTTAATGTCAAACCAGAAAATGCGCACTTCCGATTTGCTTTGAAACATTTGCATGCATTTTCTTCTTTACAATCCAAGCCAGGCCTTTTGAGGGAGGGAAAAGAATCCTCCAAAAGGCCTCACCCATGTGCAGCAGCAGAAGTCTGAACTAAGCCGCCTGGTGAAGGAAGCGCTATCTTGAGGAAGCCATTTTGGCAACCGTGAGTAAGCTTTTCTAACCAGATCACTTCGTACATTGAAACGTTTTCTAGAACGACGGCAGTCATTGGAGAACAGTTGAGAGTCAAAGTAGACATCAAGAAGATCCAGTAGATACATTAAACACTTATATTAATACATAAAATAATATTAAACATCTTTCAGTATTGTGTTTTTTAATCTAAATACCAAATGGACTTCTGAATAAGTCACTCTGCGAAAGGTTCAAAAGAAATGCAGAGGAAATAAAGTAAAAGATCTTTCATACCAAGCTTCTCTTTTCACCTTGTCGACACAAATAGTTTTAGCGTTAAATGCAGAGTGGACCAGCATACATTACCCCGACCGCCGCGTCTTTTCTGTTGTTTCGAGTGAGGACGGCCCCGGGGAGGCGTCTCACGGGTGTCTTCTGTCTGTCCAAGGACTGAAAGAAGAAGAAGAAGTTGTCTCCTTTTGAACCCTTCCACGACCACGTGATGTAACCACAGGAAGAGGTCTAACAGTCACAGCCGCTCCGCTTCTCCTCTTCCGCCCTGACTGCTTGCCTTCTGCAAGCGCTTTTTTAAAGCGCTGACGGCAACTTAGAGACCTTTTCGATCACACTGTTACAAACGTAAATGGTTAACATGTAAGATACGTTCAAGTAAAAAGAAACATACGCTAATTGTTCTTTTATTTGTCTCCTTTCTCTTAATAAACTATCATGTCTTTTTTTTTTCTTCAACAGAACTGTATCTACGCAGTCAAGTGATGATGTAATTGATTCCTGTGTCGAAATTCAGTAGCTTTGTGCATCTTTTTGTGAAGTTGGCTAATGAATCCATAACGAAGTGGTGATAGATTACGACACACAGCAGGTGTGAGCATATCTGCAGCTTTCCCATCAGGTGGCTGTGACCTTTATACAGAGCCTTTAACGTATATCAGATTCCCTTTATCGACATTCACTCATGATCTTCCCCTCACTAGAAGTGCCAGTCCTTCACATACGTTTCCGTCAGATTTAATCATTAGTTTCTTTTTTTGAGGGAAGCAAGGCCCACCAGCCCAGAACATCTCGTTTCTCACTTATACCTCACTACACGGGGGAGTACTATCAGAAAAGGCATTAAGAGGAGCGTTCTTTTCCTGAGGTTTAAGACCGACTTAAGATAGGACTTTTTAAAGAGCCTGTTTTGGGCTGTTTGCGTCACTCATTACATTACCTTGTTGGTAATCTGTTGGATTTCAAAAGTGAAAGGCAGCTGGTTTCAGTTCCTCGTAAATGTCCAACTGTAACCGGGTGGTTTCTCATAACGCTAACCTGGGGAGGGGGTTTGGCGGAGAGCTCTGTACTGCATGCATGGAACTAATGCGCCTTTTTACAACCCTAAGAGAAAACCCTTTTCCGTCTCTTGATCAGAAGACTCTGCTTTTGTATTTTACACTCTGATCGGGGTCACCAAAAGCCAGCTGCTTGTGTGCACTGTGCCATTTGCTGGTTAACAAGCATAACTCACAATGTTCTAAAGCTCCAAATGAGTCCGTTACTTTAAAAAATAAGCTGCTTTATGTACTTGCGTGCTGTTAAGTGTTGACAGGAAGACAAAACAGTTTGTCCCTTCCATTATTTGTGATCTTCACCCCAGCAACTTCCTATTTCTCTTCTTCCTTTTTAGTCTTTTTAAACCAGGTCTGAAAATCTCTTTATCTGTGTATTGAAGTATCCTTTAAGAGAAAGATGTCAGGAACCCGTTATGCTGTTATGTGAATTCACGCATAAATACTCCGACCCCTAAGCTCAATGAGCAATATGCAAGTAAAAAGTACTACTTCATCATAAAGTACTTCAGCAGAGTAAATGCGCTATAGCTTCCCTTCCGACCCCTGGGTGTGTGAAGGGTCCGCGAGCGTTCTTACATTGATTTTCTCATTGAGGATTCAAAACATTTTTGACATGGTTGGGTCTCCTAACATTAATCACACGATATATATTCCTGATCACCCGTGCATGTCGGTTGAGGTCAGAGAGGAAAAAGAGCGGATGTACAACGCTGATGGGTTTGTGTCCAGCATACAACAAAGTCATCGGAGAGCAGATGACCTGGTTGCGACGCATCGCTTCCTAAAAGAAGAGGGAGGTGACATCAGCTGGCACAGCAGATAAATAAGGGTCTCATACTGAATGTACGAGACTTAATGAGACGAAACGGGAGCCTGAACACGTGGCTCACAATGCAGAGCCGTTTTAAAACATCCGACATATGGTCTCTTTAAAAGCCACACAGTTTTTTCTTTTTTCAATCCTCAAAATCTCCTGACCGGCCGTCGAACACAAGTGTCTGTACCCAAGAGTGCGACGATTAAGTGCTGTAAAGCCGGGCCCTGATAGACCTTATCAGGGCTGACAGCCATTTCCCCTCCCAAAGCTTCGCTCCCCAGCCGCCTCCTGGGCCGAGCACAGGGCCGAGCCACCCAGATGCTTATTTCAGTCCCAGGCCTGCGAGCTCCACAGAGGTCCTGAGCTGCTCTCGACGGCTCCTGCTGCAGAGCTCCGGTGGAAAGTGTACTTGGGTCAACTTCTGAGGTACTTGCACGTTAATCTAGCAAGTGCATTTTATATTTATATATTTGACAGCTGGGGGTTCTTCTCAGGTCAAGAGTCATTTAATATGAGCTGTTGAGTTGCACCAGTTCCATTTGCCCTGCAAACTTCTAACGTGGTGTCATTTAATGTGAGTCCAGGCTCATTTTGGCAAACTCTCAAGGAGTTAGTGTTCAATATACGGAGAAGTGTAGAGAAAAAAATGCATGAAATAAAACCACAATGGGGCCTGTAGGTAATAAACAATAGGTCATTTACAGTTTTAGAATAATGATCAGGATCTACAAACATAAATGTGTGTGTGTGTGTGTGTGTGTGAGAGAGAGAGAGAGTCCCACATCAGCATGTGCAGCTGTTTCTCAGGTTGTCTCTGCATGATATAATAATCATAACTCATGTGGGTATAAATAAAATGATTATTATGATTATTATAAATAATATCATAACTCATGTGGGTATAAATAAAACATGCTAAGTGCATTCTGTTGAATAGACGGAAAATAAAGTTACATTTAAATCGTGTTCAAGGCCGAGATATCAATGTCAAACTTCTTTTTTTTCTTATTTTTTTTACTAAAAAAGCAAATTAAAAAGACTACACAGTGGGGAAAAAATGAAAGACATTTGTGTGAGGGAACTTTCCTCTTTTCAAACTCATTAATCATCTCACCATTTCTAGTCGGACAGCGACGGGAGGTTTTGTCACCCTGACGAAACACACACACACACACACACACACACACACACACACACACTAGTTTGTGTGGTCGTCAGTTGAAAATGACCATCCCCCGTGTAGAACACATCCCCTTTACTTCCCCATCTACACTTTATCCCCGTCATGCAGAGCGCCCTGCTACACCGAGAAGCCTCCACTTGCTTCATCAGTTTGTATTTACTAACAGAGCTCACCAAGCAGCCGAGACAACACCTCGTTCTCTGACCGACCTTCCCCGCAACTCAAATACTTGAAATATCCAAATAAGGGCAAACGCTATGGGCCGGGGCCGGGGCCGAGGCGGACGGGGGCCCCATGTGAGTGTGAAAACAAAGAGCACGGGCGGAGCCGAGAGGCTTCCTGACAACGTCTGTGTGGTCGTGGAGCGCGGTCTGTTCTCTGTTTCGTTTTAGTTTGTAGCTTTCTTACTTCACTCACATGCAGTTTGAAGAGAAAACGTTCCACGTCAACCGGTGGGGTAGTGATAAAAACTTAGTCTTTTTTAACTGAAGTTATTTGGCTTTTTACTATTTTTAAGAAAAATACCTGTCATCCACTCATGTGCTCAGTTTGGCATCACATTAAAACCCCACATGGAGGCGTACTAACGTTTTATTTTCCTCTTATTGGAATATAAACGGTCTCTCATCACTCTACGGATCAGTACATTTGAATATTTATTGGCATTTAGTTGTTGTTTTTTTAATTTTAGTTCCTTTTCTATTTGAATAAGTAAAATCTGAGTTCAAAACTGCAAATAGATTGAACTGTGTTTTACCCCAGAAGAAGCGATGTTGGTCCTGTCCAATGGATGTTAACGTAACTGAGGTATTTTCTCACTTGTAAAATCTCTGCATTCCAGACATAACGGTTGTGGGATTTCTTAAATCGATCCGAGAATCATTTCACCTTGTGAACTGCTAGACTATTGGCGGCTGCACATGCGAGAATCATTTCGTACCCGGTTTTTCACGCTCTGACTCACAGGGGTATTCCAGCATGCATGTTGCACAAGTCGGAGAAGAACCCTGAATAGACCATCAAGCAGCCACTCACACTTCCTGTTTACACTTTCAGTGTCTCGGCCCACCTGAGCTGGATTTCACACAGGACATTCAACATCCATAATACTGATGAGAAACGTTATCTATACAACACTTATAAAGTCCAATAAGTTTAATTTGTTGTCAGTGAACAACAAAATATTGTTAATTTTGCTCTTTGCTGTGTAAATGCAATGGAAACGTTACATTACACATGAATACCTAAAAGTCAACTGCTGACTGTTCCCTTGTCCTGCGACAGTCAGCTAAAACCAAACAGACATTTTAACAATTATCACATGAGATAAAATACACCTGTAACAAGTTACGTAGCGACGCTGCTCTTTCTGCTAAACTTGACGATCACAAACAATCATGAATGATCCTGTAAAGTGTTAAAACGGTTGCTCCGAACAACCTACATTGAGAGAGAGATGTGTGCTGATCTTAACTCGATCTAGCCGAGCCCTCACACGCTATGTGAGGCCACAGCGTCACGGCCTTCAAAGAGACAACAAATTGACGTGTTCCACTCTCACGCATCCTGCAGTGCAAGACGCCCGAGGATGTCAGTAGTGCAAGTACAATTAAAAGGAGAGAGAAAAAAATAGCTTTGACAAATGTTATTCTCGCATGCATCCCGCCATTACTAGTTTTTGCAAGTAAGTAGTTTTCCTGTGTACATAAAAAAACTGGTTTCCTGCACATCTACGTATTATATAATGCGCAGTGTGATGCTTTACACCAGTGGCAGCTGATGGAAAATGTTCCAGGTAGGGCATTCAAAAAGATTTGAGCTAACATCCCAGGTGGATTTAATGCAAAACAATTAATATAGTTAAATAATTCATATTTGTTTCAACATGAGAAAAGCAGTAAATAACACTTTGACAATCTTATTTTGTAAGCCTCTCAGGCATTTCAGTATAACATAATAGATATCAAATAATAATCAGTATGATATAATATGCCAGTTGTTTCGTCTGCTTGAATGGCGATAAAATCTGCTCTTTACATCCTCTTATCTAGAATCCATATTAATATTATTTTTTACTTTTTTCTTTTTGTTTTTCGGCCACATTGGCCTGTCTTGGCTATATGCATTTAAATCTATTTCGTTATTATAATTTATCTGTTTTGGCGGTTATGTTTTTCTCCTCTCATGATTTACATTTAGTTTTGAACCAAAACACCAATGGTTATCCTCATGAGTACTCACCCAACAACCATTAGTCTCTACGGTTCACTCTCTACTTTTAGTCAAGCCAAAAGTGGAGGAGACAGGAGGACGGGGAGCTTACGATCAGGGACTGGTTACAGCAGCAGGAAATACTTCGAGAATGCACTCCTGTTTGCAAACGTAAATGGTAAATGGACTGTACTTGTATAGCGCTTTTCTAGTCTTCCGACCACTCAAAGCGCTTTAACACTACATGACATCATTCCCCCATTCACACCCATTCATACACTGATGACAGGAGAACCATACACAGTGACACCTGCCATCAGTAACTAACATTCACACACTGTAGTCGCAGCTACAGGAGCAATGTTGGGTTAAGTGTCTTGCCCAAGGACACATCGACATGCGGGTCAGCCGGGCCTGGGATCAAACCGACAACCCTGATTGGAGGACGGCCGTGCTCCCCACTCACCCACAGTCGCCCAACGTGATAGCTGCTACTTTAAGTGAGTCATGGTATTTTTATTTGGAGGACATTTGTTAGTGCGTCTTTAAAAGGTAACTCACCAAATAATATAACGTTAACTAACTTTAGTTGATACTTTGACTCATGATGGTCATCATTCCTTTGGTTGTATTTATTTGAACATTATATTATTTTGTTTCGTTACTTATAGCAGCGGTGGCGGCTGGTCCATTGACGGCAATGGGGGGGCCCCCCACCCCACCAAAACAACATTGTCATTTTTGTTTATATTAAAAATACATTTTACAAATAGTCAATGTTTGTGTATTTGAAACATGGATTATATACCCGGTAATATTGTAAATTAAGATATCTGCACAAAATATATTCTTTTCCTGCATGTCCCAAAAGGCAGAAGGGTCTAAGAAGCAGTTAGCCAATCACCGATAAAGTTAATCAGCGACGTTGTAATTTCAGGGCCCTAAAATACATTGAGATTTGGGGCCAGACCTGGGCCGTCCTGCGCTGCGCTCTCCGGGCGAGTCTCGAGTCTCGCGACGCGCCCATTTAGCGACATGACAATGGCGTTATGTTGGAGTGTCCCTCCAACAAGACCAAACCCGAACTCGGTACATTCTCTCCGTACCGTTTGTCAGAAGAACGTTTCGCGGAGAAACTAGAGGTAAGACAGCTAGACCCAGATCAGCCGGACCTCGCGTTCAGAACACGGACCGGCGTGAAAGGGGAGCCGAGGCCTCTGTAGAGACGCTACACCGGCATGTTTAGCTAGCTAGTTAGCTACATGCTAACACCGCATATTCGCGCACCTCGCGCATGACAGCTGCGACGCACACAGGACTGCGGTGAGGACACACAACCAGGACGTGGATGAAAACAGGCACATTTTATCCAAAATAGTCAATTGTGTGAAGTTTTGAGGGTCTTTCCTCAACACACAGATCGGGTGTTTCCTCAACCAACTAATGTTAGGTGCATCTCAATGTATAGCCTACATATACATGTGCTAATAGATTTTATATGAATATATTTTGTCCTTTATTATGTTAAACTATTGGAATACATGTTAAATATTTAACTGCAAAGTAATAATGCGTGTTTGATACCCGTTTTCGCATTGAATAGTACTGGTTGGCCCCTGCCAAAAAATAAATCAACCAGCCGCCACTGCATAGCAGTCTATGCTAGTCTGAGTTAACTTCCCTGCTAGCATTTTAACCAGTTTTCAACGTGATTTTCAATATTGGCCGTAAACATACAAATGTGAACGTAGTTTCTCTGCAAACCTCTAAATAATGATAGAACTTAACGAAACGTGGAGGATGAAACATTTATTGTCCGTTGAAGTGAAATAAACTACACCAATTTTCGACACCTCTTCAACGGTGGTCATGGACGTCTTTCTAACAACGGGCTGCTGTGCTTTAGCGCCGCCCGTTGGTCGCTGTGTCGCACGCGGCACCTTCATTTTCCGACGCGCGCTCTATGTCCGCTGGGGGGCGCGCGCTCACGCGAGCACGTGTCTTGTTTGTGCCCATCGGGACGGAACTCCCACATGCACAACGGCCGATGGACAACAAGTTGAAGACGGGGGACGCTGCTCCGAGGCCCCGTTGTGTGGGGAATCCGGTTTAAAGCGCCGCATTCTGTTTCCCCGTTTAAAGCCACGCGGGCTTTAACTTTAGCTCCGTGTCTGGCATTGTACGCATTACTGTGTGAGACAAGGGGGTTTGATCCCGTTATTAAACTCGCTCATCTGGTGAACAATGATATTATCCATAGAATAATTTTATTAAATGTGTTTATTCTGGCTGATGTATCATTTGTTTTGATCATTTCTAATTCATTATATTATGTCTGTATTTTTACACAGGGCTTGTATGTGAACATCTGCATGGACCGCCAGAAAATGTTCGTCAACATTTCAGGAGAATTACTGATCGGGATAATTGAGTTGGTCTTCATTCCTCTGGTTACGACAGGTGTGGTACTAGGTTAGCCAGTGCATCAACTGCAGAGCTGCCAACTCTCACGGTTTTGCCATGTGACACACACTTTTGTTTTCACACGCACTCACGCCACACAAAAAAAAATCAGATTTTTGTCCGGGACTCATTCATTCCTTTTCAAACTCCCCGACAGTAGATGGCGTACACAGAGCCCATCTGTAACCCTGTTTGCTGCATAGACGTCCTTTCTCAATACCTAAGACTGCAGGCTTGTGTTCCCAGGAGAACAGACTTGGGAGACAGATTCGGGAGTCCTGACTCATGGGGACGGGACAACGGTCATTGCCGCAATTGGAACAGCAGCTGATTTGATGACGTCACCGCATCAGCTGGTCTTGCTAATATAGTTCTGGACTGTTAAGTATTTTACTATGAAGCTTATTTAGTTTTTTAACATAAAAAACCTTTTCAGGGTGTTCACTTCATTGTTGGCGCGAGAAAGTGTGATATATTCACTTTGTATCCAGTCCCGAGCAGTGAAGCGCCAGCTCTGCCTCTGTTGTTTCCGTGGTACATGGGGAATTGCCCTTGTGTAGTCTTTAAACTCTTTAAAGACTGGAAAACCTTGGAAAAGGCTGTTGTTTAGTAAACAACCCAATGCGGTCTTTAAAAAGATGTAGAAAGCCTGTAAAAAGTCTAAAAGCCTTGTTGGTAAATGGTTTGATGTAGCTTTGGAAAATGGTGACAAATGTTTCAAAAGACTACTAAAGTCTGTAAAGGACCAATGTCGCTAATTAATATATATATATATATATATATATATAGTTGTATTTTTTAAATACAAACTACACACACACTTTGTTCTCAACTCTCCATCATTTGACGTCTATGTTCGTAGTGAGACATTTAGCCAGGACGTTTTACAAACCAGGGACACAGCGGTGGTCCTCTGCAGGGTAGATGTTGAGCTGCATGTAGCCTAGCAGCTACCAACATGTTCGGGCACTAGCAGCCCTAAAGTGGTCCGTGTGCCACTCATCCCCCTTCTGTTTGGCTCACTACTTGCAGTATTTGAATCATTTCTGTCACAGGGATGGAATGCATTGTACATCTTTTCCGTTGTTCATACTGTACACATGACATGCGGCAGTCTGTCCATTCCGGGAGAGAGAACCCTCCTCTGACCTTCTCCCAAAGGTTTCTTCCCTTTTCTCTATTGAAAGGTTTTCTTTTTTTGGGTAGTTTTTCCTGTGCTGATGTGAGGGTTTTGGGACGGAGGATGTCGCATGTGTACAGACTGTAAAGCCCTCCGAGGCCAATTGGTAATTTGCGATTTTGGGCTATACAAAAATGAATTGAATATAACAGAATAGTTGGACACAGGGAGGAATTCTTCTGCACAGTTCTTCTGTTTATTTTACTTCCAACGCAAAAAGCTCTCTCCATCTTCCACTAGCGTCTCGCTCACAGATTCAACTGAGTTTGGTGGGTGGTGGTTCGCCGTGGCACCTCGGTGACAGTCGTCTGTCTGGCGTCCCAAAAAGTGACACTCGATCCGCACCCCACAAGACGCCGCCAAGCTATCTTTTGTTCTTTATTGACCTGAGTGCGGTTTCGTTTCTCTAAATATCGTATTAATTTCTTGGGTTTGATTTTGTCAGCTGAGCATGTTGTTCTGTTTGTCTCGGACTGCCACTTAGTTTTGCCTATTGTCACTAGTCAGAGGATTAACCTGCTGCCACAAGACTACCAATATATGTCTATATATGTTATTCAAAAATACCACTTGTATAAGGTTATGTTTTGCTCAATTTAGGTTCTTTTTTTGTTAGAATTTCAGTTTCAATAGCACTTTTCATTGAAAATAGGTTACACATGAAAACACAAATATTTGCCTAATCAACCACCGCTCCTGTCTATAACTCCACCGTAGTATATTATTTTATGTATGTGTATGATTGCTCTTAAAAACACGCATTGTGTCTCAAAGCTCTGCCATACTGCCGGTAACTTTGCGGTGCTGTGAGAGAAGGAACGTGACCGTAGAATCACCCGCTTCACGCTGCCCATCGCCCCCAGCATCAACATGGACGGGACCAACCATCGGGTCAGTGGCAGTTATTGTTTCTCTTTTCTGTTTCAGAATCGAAAGAAATCATAGATATCAATTAAGATGACATAATATGGCATTTGATGATGGTTTGGTGACTTCAGTGGTCTCCAGTCTGGGATCATCAGGGCTCCCAGCTGTGAGAGCCGTGACCACCGTCTTTCTCTTGTCATCAGTAGGCATACCTGCGAAGTGATCGTGGTGACGGTGGAATGGCTGCTGTAAGTTTTAATGCTTGCACAAAATGGAGTTAATGTATTGTGTCCTGTTGCTGTATGTTTTGCCAACATGGTTTACGCGATCGCCGTCTTCCAGACACCGCTGAGAACACTGTTGTCCAAGTGTTGGGAGACTCCCTCAGCGCGTCACAGATCCACCAGCTGTGATCTGGGGGAAGAAGTAAGCGTTGTTTTTACAGAGTACGTTGGTAGATAGTGTGGAATTTGACAGCATTTTTCCAGATTTCAGAAAACGAATAAGTAAATGAGAGGTTTTAAGACGCTTTGTGGCCAAAGGAAAACAGGCCCCTTGTACATCAGACACAGATGTTACGGCAACAGCTGGAGACGGTTCAACATATGCTTTGGAGTTTTTAAAGTTTGTGTCACACCATTGACAGGTGGGTTGTGTTTTTTCTGACTAGACCGTCTAATGAAAATGCTATGGGACACATCCAGGATAAGCAGGTCCGCTCCACTGCGCGCCGATGACTCCCTCTGCCACCCACCAGAATGTATTATTATTATTATTATGTAACCAAAGAAAAGTTGCCTCTGAAAAGGTTTCTCTCTCTAGAACTAAAAAAAGAGTTTCAAAGTAGGGTGATATGCATTTCTTTTGTAAGGCATTAGTACTAATGTAATTTATTGTGTTAGTAGTTGCCTTTAATAGATACATACACCTTCACATCTTCCGCCGCAAACTAAAGACACACCTCTTCAGACTCTACCTCGACTAAAAGACTAATAAATTGTAGCACTTAATTGTACTTGTAACGTCACTCATCTATAGCAAGTTGTAAATTGGCTTTTTTGAGGAAACTGCACTTTCTTGTTTCTTGCTCTTCTGAGTTTGTACCCCTATGGTTAGATGCACTTATTGTATGTCCCTTTGGATAAAAGCGTCAGCTAAATGACATGTAATGTAATGCAGTAGTAATAATAGTCATGTCATTTATAGTGTTAGTAGTTGCCTTTGATAGATAGAGGAGTTGTTTTGTAATGTAGTAGTATTAATCATCATGTAATTAAATTGAAATCATCTGTTGATTTTCCGTGGACTTTTTTTTTTATATAAATCAGTGTTTCTTCTAGGTTTACAACTTCAGGGGGTCTGGGGCGAGGTGGAATAGTCGGACGAACGGTTCGGCTGACGATGGGGGGGGTAGTAGTCTTAAACGTATATGTCCTAAACGGACATATTTGTGCTGTGCCATGTGTTGGTGTGGAACTGCTGTGCGTGGGAGAATTATATATTTTTTTATATGTCTTAGTGTCAATATAGTACTGCAGAGGTAAAAGCATTATTATATATGTAACTGGGTCAGACTGAATCACACTATCATACCACCCTCGCCTTCTATGCTAACACCACTAAGGTCTTGTGCACCAGTTTCGGTGTACAGAGGTTGTGCAAGATGATTTCAGTTTCAGTCACACTATGGAGGGGATTGTCTCAGTCAATGCATTTGGTTGGAATTCCATTATTTGGCAGAAAAGGTCATCCACAGAAGCCCAAATTAAGATTTTTAGAGAGATGGTCAAGGCGAGTTTATTTGTATAGCACATTTCAACAGCAAGGCCATTCAAAGTGATTCACATTAAACCACTTAAAAAATAGAAATAGTGTGCATGTGCCGATTGTCACTTTTCTTTATTCAAACAGTTCAAATTTCACAGTTCAGTCAATATAATACGCAGTACCTTTTAATTTCATTCCCCATGGTGACCGCACAGACATCTGGTAGATTGAATAGAGAGCGGATGCATGCTGCTGCCTTTTATTTTCACTGTTTTTCAGACATATTAGTGTTTTAAAGTGACACATTTCCAAAAGCTCATGTTGCCTTGATTTAAATACCCAATGTTAAATGGTACATTTATTGGTACATTATAGATGAATTGCGACATCATTGCTTGTGATCATTCAGCCTGTTTTACAAATGAATAGGTTATTTTTGTAAATGCACAGTAATTTCTTTTAGTTCAAAACCATCGCAGCAAATAACTATAAAACATTCTAAAGTACTGTATAATGAAACTTTTATCACACTTTGCATACTAAGAAAGGCTTATGCCAAACTTATGCAAAGGTGTCAACAGCGAATAGGGGCTGAGCTCGCAGGCCGATCTCCTGAAGCCCAGAGAAGAGGTGACCGTTGGGGGGTTCGTACTTAAGTTTCTCAAGAACACTTCAAACTCATAAATATCACTCATTCCCATTATACTCACGTTTTAATTGCCAGGGTGCAAAAATGTTCTAGATGCAGAAGAGATTAATTAGACTTGGTGTGAACAGTAAAGGGTTTGTTTGTTACAGGCAGGGTCATTAACCAGCATCATTTGGTAATGACATCACAAATAGATCTCATTAGCAGAGGGAGGAGAGAAGCCTGTAGTCTAGGGTCACCGTGTCCTTCTAGATGATAAAAGCCCCCTTAGGAAATGCTATTGATGGTCAATGTCGGTACACTTTTTACACATACCAAGCAGTGAATAAATAAGGTTTTTGTTTATTTATTAATCCCAAAGGGGAAAGTTTTTTTGGCAAGTCAATAGCAAGAGCTCACTGTGTTACCTTCCAGAGATTTAAGAAGTCCTGTGTTTATGTGTGACTGATACATTTCCTCCCGAGCCTCTAGCAGTAAACAAATCTTCCTTTAAAAGGTATATAAGCCCAAATATCATAGTGGCATAGTTGAACAGTGATACAGGACGACAACCCCAAATAACCCAGATGTTATTTACGGCGTATTATACTATGAAACCGCAGTGCTGGAAACTAGAAACCTTTTTTAAATTCAAGCAGGGAAACTATGAGACAATAAGTACAAAAAATACAAATGTTTCCCACTACTGGCAATGTTTGGTACTGCTTGTAATTTCATCAGTCGGTGAGAAGCACCATCGTGTGACCCAAATAAAGAGGTACACTGGTGTCGTATTGTGATACGAATCTTTACTTTCTCTTCTCTGGTGTATGAAATCAGTCAAAGTTATTGTATTATGCAAAAACAAGCTGACAAATGTGCTTGTGTGAAATGTACACTGTGGGCCTTGATGAGTTTTCTTCATATTTTCTTACTAGTATAAAGTTGTTTTTAACAAGAATTTCTGGCTATTGACAATTTTTCACAGAGTGTGCGTAATCATCTTTTGAACCGGGTCACAAATGTGACACCTGCCATGTCGGTCACTGTCAACTGGATAAACGAATGCTTGTCCCCGAATCGACTTTGCTATAAACCATAACTCACATTTCTTATGAACAAAAGACCTTTATTTTCCTCATTTATCCAAGAAATACAAAAAAACAGCCACTTCTTCTCCCCTATATGCACCGATGCTAATATTTCCAATCAAACACAAAGTGAAGGGCAGTTTGTTACAACGTCACAGACATGATCAGGTACAGTCCCACATTTGTTCATTCTTTCTGGGAGTTGTCGCTGTAGTCGCACACGGCTATGGTGTCACTGAACAGACAACTGGAACTAGTCGGGTTTATGACTTCACTGCTGTGTCTCTGGATTTGTAGATCACTCCTCTGCTTTTCAACTCTCTCACCACACCTTTAGAAAAGAAAATGAAACATGCAATCCTCATCAATGATGGAATTCCCAGGGTTCATACACATTTTGACCAGTGGATTTCCATGACATTTCCATGACTTCAAACAAAATGTCCATGACCAAATAAGTGTGAAATCTCAGTGTATACATGAAAGTGAGAAAATGTAGTATTTAAACTAACAATGAGAATACCAAAGCATACAGTGCTTCCCCCACCATTTAATTCGGTCTCAAGATGTTATAATCATACAATTATCCACTATGGATGAGTATCGTTTGGGGTTTTCCTGACACCAGTGCTAAAACGATACTTATAAAACATACCGGTGCCTAAACAGTGCCTAAAACAATACTTGTTTTCCATTATTTTACTTCAAATTATGGACAATACATGAACTGTTAACAGTTTACAGTAGACAACAGTCTCTGTAAGAGCCTGAAGTGTATGTATTACTTGATTGGAATTTTGGGAATATTAATCATTTAATTTATGGTCATTGTGCAGGAACTAAGGATATGTAACTTGTATTGAACGCATTTATGTTGGATTGACGTTCCTTGTGTGTCTCCATGTATTGACGTCGCGATTGCAGTAGGTGCAACACCATTATCTGCCGTGTGACAGAATGTAGTAATTGTATATTATGTTGACGCATTGCAGCATAAAATAAACACAAAACGAAAAGAATCAAATGATCTCCTGTCATTCGAGGAGGAAAATTAAGTCACGTGTCTGCAGCTTAATACGGCTCAATGACAAAGAACACCGAAGCAACGCCGCCGCGCCCTCTGTTTACAACTTGGAATTGCTGCTGGCAGACGGGCAGCGCACGTCGGAAAATGTCGGTGTCGCGTACAGCGCCGGTGGCCGAAGAGAGAGACGTGCTGCTCGGCATGGTGGCTTCGCTAGCAGTCGCCCTCTGATGGGGTTTCTGTAGTAGCTTCGCTAGCAGCGGCGCAGTGATGTCTGCTTCCTTTAGCACGGCTTGTTAATGCCGCTCTCCCATGTTTAAAATATATCATATTCCGCCTCCACATTACTTACATTCTGTTCGTCCCGGGTCTTTGTTTGTCGTAACTCATGAGATGCACTTTTCCATATGTAGCCAACCACGGTTAAATCTACACTTCCCTGACACTGGATGATTCCTGAGCTACCGAACTTTTCAGTTAAGGCGCCTTTACACAGCCGCGGTGCAAATTATTTGCGCTGCGAGTATCAGAGCGTCCTGCGTCGCTTTAAAACCATATGAATGATTTCAAACGTAATCTTAAATGAACCACATGACCATAGAAATATAACAAATTTCCATGACTTTTGCAAAACTTTTAAGATTTCATTTCTTTCCATGACTTTTCCAGGCCTGGAAATGACCATTTTGAAATTCCATGACTTTTCCAGGTTTTCCATGACCGTACGAACCCTGAATTCCAATCAAGAAAAAGCCAAACATTACATTTGATGCATATGGAGGTGGATTAGTTTAAATAAAGTGTACCTGGAGGTAGTCTGCCCGTTACCGACACTGCATATACACCTGGCTTAAAGTTGCCTGTAGGATGGAGAAAATATAAACAATTATAAAAACATGTATCCATAGCTTAGGGACGGCATACCGTAAAGCTTACTTAAGAGTTCTTCTACTCGGTCTTCTTCACATTTCCTTACCTATCCTCTGCCATTTAGCTACCCAGCTGTCGTCAGGACTCATCATGGATATCACACTGTGGACACACAGACAGTAAATGATAAACATCTAGAAAACAAAGAAAAGCTTTGTTGTTGTTTTGAAATACATGCTAAAATCAATGTTTACCCATCAAACGAGGAGCTTGTGCATTCATAAACCATTTCCCGGTTCCCCTTCATCTGGAGGTACGACTCACAGTTGTCACAGCCGTCGTATTCAAACTGGTCGATGGTCTAAAGAAAACAAGTAGAAGGGAACTCTTAAATCAAGGACAATAATAACAGCAAAGAATGGATACAAACTACACAGCAGGACACAGCGTTGGGTGTACAGTGACCACCACGAAATGTTATCGCTACAAAAGAATGTTTACGTTTGAGTGCGCAATATGCAGAAAACATATTTTACAGTATTAAGTTGCAATATGCAAAGATCTAGCGTTAAACAAACAAAACGGAGAGACTCTTGAATAAAGTAAAGTTACATTAATGATTAAAGCACTTGGGTTAACACTATGTTTGAATCTGGTTAACGATGGTAGAGGAACAAATCAGACCAGGCGTCTTAATGTAAACAAGCATGGGAAAGCGTACGCCTGTGTATTGGTGTTATTAAGTGAATTATGGTCGCTGTGAACGCGTTTACGTTTCATTTAATGTTACGCAACAAGAAAACTAGAGCACAGGAACCGGCTACACGTTAGCAAATAAGCTAGTTTGAGCGTTGCTTTATGGCGATTAACCGCTTACCTTCACTAAAGAACAAAGGAGACAGGCTCGCAGATGGCGCAGGTCTTTGGGGACAGTTTCCAACGCCATTGTGTTCCGCTCTCGGATAAAATACTAGTGTAAAACTGAGATATAAAAAAGATTATTGTTTTGAATGATTCCAGTCGCGGGGGAATTACGTCACAGACCGAGGGCCTTATTATCCCAGCGGAAGGGTAGATGTGGTGCGCCTGTGTAAAACTAGTTATATCGCCAGTATTTAAAACAATTATTTCAATTACAGGGACTATGTTTGAGTTATTATGCTTTAACGCACTCTGTATAGTAATTTAAATATGCCCCTTTTATGCATATGCTTAAGATTAAATTACATTTATAGTCATGCATAAATATATTCCAACCATCGGGATCTAGAAGAGGGAAAATGTGGTGCCTACTGAAATATTTGAATGTTGAAATGCTAAAACGAATTATTTTATGGATGGATAGACCGTGGAAGGATACAAGCTTTTTGTATCTCTAAAGGAAGACCATCTGGATACTTAAAACGAAAACTAACTTATTGTGAACATTTTAAGATCCTGTATATTCTCTTGACTGTTGATAATGCTGCTGTGATTACTTGGAAGAGCTCTGTGATTTCTGTAAAAAAAAAAGTGTCCCATTGGATTATACTTTTCTTTACTTTCCAGTTAAACCAAATGTTAATCTATGACCAACAGTCATTGAATGTCTCCCTCTGTCGTTGTCTTTTTTCATTCATTGTTTTCTTCCTTATTATCTTTGTCAATATTTTGATGTTATAACAACTATCGTTATCGTTTAATATATATTTTTTTAAATAACAAATGGTTGATCAATATTCTAATTTGGAATGCAAGTCAGTTTTGTTCTCCAAATACAAATTAAATGATCCTCAGTTGGTTTTGCTATATTTAGCCACATAATCTCATACTATCCAATTATCTATCCGTCTGTCTTCATACCCATCCATCCGTTAATTATCAATATTAATGGTTATAAAGCTAATTTATTATAAAGCATTAAGTAAATTAACTTACTCGTGCTGGACTTGAAGTCTAATGTTATGGGCGTTTGCACTTCTAATGTCATCCGGCTACGTTTCCATGTGAAACACCACTTGACTGCATTTTCTTTGAAAAGCAATTAATACCACTTTACAAAATATGTAAAGACTGTCCCGCAAAGCATCGAATATCCTTAAAATAGAGATGTCACTCATAAGCTCATATATATATATATATATATATATATATATATATATATATATATATATATATATATATATATATATATATATATATATATATATATATATATATATAGCAAAACAAACTGATCATTTAATTTATATTTGGAGAACAAAACTGTCTGATATATATATATATCGTAAAATATCCAATATATTAATTAATTAACAATTAATTTTGATTTCATCATGCTGGGACTACTTCTGTACACATACATAAGGACTCGGAACTTTTCTCAAACTAAAACTAAGATTTGTTCATCTCATTGAGTCATTAGCGGCCCCCTCGAGCCCTCAAACGCCGATAAACTTTTGCAGTTGGTTTCAGAATTCGCGTGTGATGAAAAACGTTGAAACTCCAACAGCTTCGACGGTTGAGGAACTTTCAACGGTTGTGAACTCAGGAGTGAGACATGTTTGGAGATTCAGGTAAAGTCACAGTTTCTATCAACGAGTGTTATTCTCGGCGTGACAGACGCCCCAAACAAAACACATGTTTCGAAATACTTTTATGCGGCTCTACTTTAGCGTGCTTTGCTTAATTTCATTTAAAATGCAGAGCAGGGACGTTAATTGGCGAGGAAGCGTCAACTGATAACTAACTAGCTAACTTAGCTTGAAATGTAAATTATGTTCAGGTCTCGCGTTGAGCATTTGTATTTTGTTATTTCTGCATTGACATAAGTAGCTCCAGAAGTCAATTTGTTTTAAAAACAGGAGACATTAGTTAATGTGGGTTCGTATGCTAATTCTCAACATTAATGTCATAAAAGTTCAATCAACGTTACGTCAATTAACGTTAACTTTATAAACAGCGGTCGTGTGACCTGCAGCTTGAAATGTATCGTTAGCCAATGCACCTTTATTCGAGGTGTTACGGTACGGGGGCTTATACGGTCCAAAAAGCACCGAGACGGACCCATATTTACGCAATCGTTTGTCCAATTTGAAATAACTAGTCAAAAACAACATTATTCTGGACATTGTACAGATGAAATAACATTATAACAACATATGAAGTTACACTACTGTACAGTTTTCAACTGAAAGTCAGCTCAAATAAAATAATGATATTATTTCGCAAAATCAGATTATTATAAGGTTTTATTCTATTCTTTTCACTGGATTCTTGTTCAAGATGAACAACATGTCCATGTCTATTTTAATGATATTTTGCAATACATATAAGACAGCTCAAATAAAATGATGGTATTCATAATTTGTGATATTCAATAATATATTTGCAGCAAATCCATGCGGTTATATTCTATGTTCACTGGGTTCTAACTTTACCCACTCTACAGACCAAAGCATTGATGCTGGGGACAGTTCCCTACCCGAGAGCATCAACCCTAATAACTTCCCTGCCAAACTGTGGCGTTTGGTGAATAACCCAGTAAATGAAGCCATCCGCTGGGACAGAAACGGCCTGGTCATCGTCATCGACCAGCGTCTCTTCGAGGAGCAGATCCTGTCACCTAGCAACAGCAGCAGTAGCAGCAGCAGTGCCCTGGACAACAAAGACACTTTCAAAACGACCAACTTCTCCAGCTTTGTCCGTCAGCTCAATCTGTACGGCTTCAAGAAAGCCGATGACAACATGAGAGACTGTTGCCACGCGGACCAGGTGCAGTTTCACTACTTTTACCACGCAAACTTCAAGCGGAACCACCCTGAACTTGTCGCGAGTCTGCGGAGGCTGACGGTCCTCAACAAGGCCAAGATACAAGCCGGTCTGGAGGTGAAAAACAGGGGCCCGAGCAGATACCTGCGATACAGTGATGAAGGCAGGGATAAAGATGTGAAAAGAGGCATGTGTCACCGCACAACTGTTAGTAGGGAAAAACCCAATGTAATGGTCATACGTTTCACCGTAGTGTTACACAATACGGGGATTTTTTGTTTCAATATGGCTGTCTGACAAGTATCATGCTTTTCTTCTTCCAGAATTTGCGGGTGACTATTCCCTGCTAAGCCACACCCATAAGGAGTCAACTCATCCTTACCCTCCAAACAGAGCTCAGGCCGCGCCGCCTTACTATGGAACCCCAGTCCCACCGCGGTTACCGATGAGGGGTCACGGTGCCGCTCCTTCGTCTAGCGACTTCACTGGAAACAAAGGGATTCCCGTATCTCTGAGCCCAAATTATACTGGAGCCGCCACTAGCTCCAACGCTATGCTCCTTCCGCAGGGTTTACTGGCCTGCTCAAACTGCTGGAATCCAAATTCCCCATACAATGTGCAATATCCGCCTGGCTACTATTGCCCACGTGAGCATGACCATAGCTGACCTGTACGGAGTATGGGTAGAACAGTAATAAGCCACATTGTTTACATCACTTCAATTAAATTGTCTCTCGGTATTTTTTTAAAGCTACATTTTAGTTGTAATATATTAAAATATACTTAAGTAGTATACTTAAATATAAGTAAATGTGTATAATTCTAATTCATCTTTTTTGTCCTTCTGAAAGTTTACGCGTGCTACCATCAAAACCTTGTGGCATCACAGATGGCAAGTAGTGGTCTTCAGAACAGTTCCTCCCCTACCCAATGTCACCACCAGGTAGGGAAAATGTACCAGATTCACCCTGTCATGTAACCAACGACTTACACCAGATCTTTGATTGGTCGAGGCAGACGGAGTTTTATCAACACTGTGTCTTGAAAATGACCTTTTCTTCTGCTGTTCCAGGCGAGATACCGTGGGAATACGTTAAAGAACGAGGAATACCAAGAGGTGAAAAAATGTGACATTAACTTGGACACCATTTTCCAGATTGCAGATGAGGTGATGCAAACTCAGCCCAATAGCAGCCTGATTAGAGTTGTTACACCGGACATGCGAGGCCCCCTGTCAGTGCCGCTCTCCGCCCACAACAACAACCCTGCCAACACCACAAAAGCAAACTATTTCTCTTCTGGAAACATCACTACGTCCAAGATAGACAGCGCTTATCTATTTGCACAGCGGGAGCTATCTGTGAACTCACAACCAGAGGAAATGCTGAAAGATGCCATATTAGAGGTAAGCCAAGACATTGTAGATGAGTGTCGTTCAACTGTTAATTTGCAAATACCTGTACATTATTTGCTGATGTTTCCTCTGTGCTCTGGCAAGGTTACCATCGATGATGTAAAGGACTGAGGTTCAGAGGTGATCAAGTTAACGACACTCAGTCAGCAAGCGCACAGGAACTGCACCTCATTTTTAAGTAAGATATGATTGAACATTTAGGGAGCATGATTAGAATAAAACCATTGGAAGGAAATATATTTAAAATGTAAATACAAGTTTATTCATAATTGGTTATACTTTTTGTTTTCATGTCAATTCTTGATTTATTTGGCAGCCAGTCTGCACGATGAGATCTTAAATTCTCAGTATTACTAGACCATATTCTCCATTTTTATTGTGCAACATTTTATTCCACATTTGTGGATTTTTTGATTGTTTTATTTGTGTGTTTCTTTATTGTTTTTGAATTTGGAAAATCGAATAAGTTTACATAACTCCCATTTCAGTTTGTTTGCCAAAGTAGTAGTAGGTTGATTTAATGGGGAAGAACATATTGAATGAATTGCTTTAAAATAAAAAAAAGATTAGATTTTTTAGTGTATGTTTGCTTTGTTTGTAATAGTAACCTGGTGATTGTAGAATTTCACACCTTTTGTTTGCTGTTTGTTGCTGCATCGGTTCAAAGGATGTATTTTTTTAAAGTGTAACTGACATGTTTTAAAGGCGAGTGTGTAAAAGTGTTAGAATTAAAGTTAAACATATTTCTCATTATTCAGCTGCATGGTGTGTTGTTTACGTGTATTTTCCTAATGTCTTGTTGATGCTGCACTTGTTGTACTGGGGTGCCTGCTTGTTCTGTGCATTGTAACCGCTAGAGGGAGCCGCCGGATCGGTTCTCATGTGCGGGGCTGCCCCGCCCTCCCCGCAATGTGGCCTTCAGGTGCTACTCGGGAGCTATTTTGATATTACCGTAACAATTTTTAGATACTCTTAACATCCATGTGTTGGAAACAAACCCTGGAACAGCTGCAGTATTAGAACACTTTATCATCAGACTAGAAATGTACATCCCATTGCGTGTAAACTCTTGACCCAACCGTACCGCTATTTCATCATAAATACCACATTCTAACCGTATGCACATGTAATAATATTAACATGGCCCTCGCTTTAGTTTTTAAGTAGCTAGGTGTCAAAGATGCAGCCTCTCCCAAACAGATCGTGTCATACACGTGCATCGCTTCAAGAAGAGCCCCAGTCTCCGACAGCACGTGAAGGCAGCAGCGATCAGGTAGAGGGTGTCGGTGGGATCCCAGGGGAGCGACGCGCAGTCCGGGAGGAAGACTTTTAGGACGGTGTCATAACCGCACACGGTGTCTCCTCGCTTTCTAAACTTTAAACGGGCTTCACCGGGAGTTTGGAGTGCTTGTATTTCGTACTTTTTGTAGTGTTTCTGAACGGGATTCGTTGATGGATTTTGACAAACAGTTCATTTTCCCCTCGGGTGTCCTCCGGAGGATC
Organism: Gasterosteus aculeatus; assembly: GCF_964276395.1. Classification (NCBI taxonomy): domain Eukaryota; kingdom Metazoa; phylum Chordata; class Actinopteri; order Perciformes; family Gasterosteidae; genus Gasterosteus; species Gasterosteus aculeatus. Next base: position 18,203,953 of record NC_135694.1, read on the forward strand.
GTCACCCATTTGTCACGGTGCAGCGGAGGCAGTGAGCCGTGTGTTTGAGCGAGAGCGGCTTCTTCCCCGCGGCGAGTTGGATTAAATGAAGACTGCAGGAAAAAAGTCCACGTGTCTGTTAGAGAAGTCGCTTCGGTTTTCAGACCCAGTACAGCGACTAAGTCATAAGTGAAGCAAGACAGCGGGCCATTCGCTTTGGTTAATAATTAGAGAGAACGGCTGAATTTAACAACTTCTTCAACCATTTTTTTTAAGTGAGGTTGTAAAACAATACATATTTACATTGATATTACTCAACGTTTTGCTACGCGTCAACATGCCTCTTAACTTTCCAGCAGCAACCTGCAGCTCAGCCTTTGAAGTTCAAGTCGTCCCTCTCTGTTTTTCCGCGTGTGGATTCGTACAGAAAACATAGCGCCCGCGGGGGGGACGCGCTGTCCTCGGCTTCTCCTCTTCGTGTCTTTGTGTTTGGTCGCGAAGGTGTGCGATTCGTAAGGCAAAGTCAACTTGTGTGCACACTGTCACATTCGTACCAGCTCGCATACGGATAAATAAGGACCTGCCCTTCTTCTGGGAGAGAGAGAGAGAGAGAGAGCGCGCAAGAGAGCGTGCAGCAGCGGAACACGCTACGAACGAGGACATGTGTCCTGTTGTCTGGTGAGGACATGTGTCCTGTTGTCTGGTGAGGACCAGGCTGCTGGAAGCCGTGACACTGGATAAAAGTTATTTTAATAGTTAGCTCGAAAAGGGCAGTTTCTTTTTCTTTTTTGTTCCATGTGGCCGCTGACCGGAGTCTAAGGCACTCGCGCGACGTGCGGAGTTTGAGTATAAACTCTGGTGCTGAATGGACGTTGTGGGACATTCAGGCCCGAGCTATGATGACAGTCCTCCGGCTTTAAAAGTTTGGATTGTATCCGTTTAGCGCTTCGTTGTCGGCGCAGGAGGAAGAAGAAGAAGAAGAAGAAGAAGAAGAAGAAGGAGGAGTGGGACGTGTACACATAAGCGAGGACATAGATATTCTCCTCGGCCGTCTCTCCGCGGTGCTCGCCTGCTTTGAAGTCCACCATGTGCGGCCGGGCACCGCCTCTCCAGCCGAGGCCATGAGCGTCCCGCAGCGGCGCCTGGCCGGGCTCTGGCCGTGGCTGCTGATGGCGGCCCTGCAGGTGGTGCTGGGCCAGCCGGGCCCGGAGTCCGAGCGAGCGGTCATCAAGGTGGAGCTGCTGAACCACGAGTCGGCGGGCAAGACCATCACTCTGGAGGGGGTGTTCGTGGGAAGAAGCGCCGGCTACGCGCACGGGAAACTAATGCAGGTAAGGACGTTACGGGCGCATCGGCACGAGCCGCTTCACCTCCGAACATACAGCCGGGGGTCACGGGGGGGGGGGGGGGGGGGGGCACCTGTTGTGATAGTTGCACACCTGTGTCACATTTTCTACTGGCTCTGCCGCGAGGAAATCAAAGCTCAAAGCTGTCAGGAATGCAATGCCTTGCTCAAAGACACTTAAGCAATGTGGATGAGTGGGTGGATGCGGACCTTGTCACATTGCATCCTTTAGGTCACTCATAAACACCCGCAGAAGTATATTGCTCTGGTTGCCATTTTGTCCTAATGAAGTCTCACATTGATAATGTGGACTAATAATTTAGAGACAACTGAACGTGAATATGTACGGGAAGAAATATTATAAAACTTTGCCAATAGGAGAAAAATAATTAAAGCGTACGTCTTATCACAATGCTTTCGTGACCATTGGAACAACCGTGATGACACGCCGATTTTGTTGAGGTTAGTTTGTGGTTCCATCGATTTTTCTCACCAGGGGTTCGGTTGAGGTTGCCAACCTTTCTCGAGGGCCTTTTCAAGGACGACAGCTATTCCTGGCATCCAATCTTCTAACTCTCCATGTTTAATATTAAAGTGTGGTCGAAGACTATTAAACAACTCATGCAAATCCTGTATAGACTCATGCAAATTTACAATTGAAGCAAAAAAAAGCGTCAATTTATTTAGCTTCTCCTGAGATAGGATTTACTGCAGGATCTTGTCTCTTCTCACTCACTGTGCGTGGGAGGGTTTTGTGAATGGAGGCCCAGATTCATACAGCTTCTCCACAGAGAAAGCCCGGTTTCAAACACTGCGAACAGCCGCCGGTGTTTTTCCCCCTCCAGTTAAAGCTGACGTGTCCGTGGAGGATGTTGACACCATGTTATGGATGCTTATCACAGCGCAGGTGAGATCAAACGCTCATTTAAGCTCCCTTTTATTTTATTTTTGTCTTCCCCGTAAAACATTTTTTTACTATTCCATGTGCTGGAGAGGTAATACAACAAAAGTTATTAACCCCGGTGGATCTGGGCAGAGAGCTTCAGGAAGACACTGTGAAGGAAAGCACGTGGAGGACAGAGACTGTTGAAGTGATATCTGCCTGCAGTGTGAAGAAATGTGCACAGGTGCTGTTTGTAGTTGTTTCCTCCGAGTCGGGCAAGTTATTGTGGTTCCGTCCGAGGTTAAGAAGGGACAGACTCTTTCCAGGCCGTTCCCACAGTGCACAGAGGACGTGTTGTGCTGCAGGATGCTCTTTGTTGCAGCTTAGGCCTGTTCCAACAGGTCCTCTCTGCCCCGCAGGCCGCTTTACGGCCCCGTTCTCCTCTCCCAGCGGACGGGTGCGCTCCACTGATTGATTTCCTGCCTCGAATGTCCTCATTACTTCTTAAATTGCCCCGCTGTCACCCCCGAATCAAAAATATATTTTTTGTAGATTAATATATTTTTTCCTTTTACCTGCAGTGTTATTCATTCATCAATATTGATTTTATACATTCAGTAGCGCCAATAATTGATTTCTTTGCAGTTGATTTCTACTGCAAAAACTGCATTTGGCATTCGAAGTTAAACAGGAATACAGCATTTTCAATAAGCTAAAAGCAGTGTAACTTGTAGCCTTTCTCCCGATACTCTCGTTTTGAATCGACAGAAATGGTGTGATCTCCTTTATAAATCATCAGATCCTGTTGTGACCATGTTTGCTAACACATCTGAGGGCCCCACTGCGAGGGCCTGGGATGAAAGGAATTCCCAATTTTCTCCTGAAAGTCATGAGACTTTGCTTTAGTACACATCACCCTCTGATCTGCTAAACTGCGTTCTCCCTGGAAGAGTGCCCTGTCCTCTGAATGAACACGTTCATTGGAACACTGGCTGGGGTCCTGCCAGCGCTTTTGGACAAAAAAAGTGCTGAGGAATCCCCCCCCCCCCCTTCTCCTTTCCAAAACGCTTGCATTATGACCAGAGGAAAAGTGCAAAGGCTTCTGGGATAACTTTGAACTTGAGAGGACTTTCAACTGTCCTCTGTTGAGAGTTGAAGTTTATCCTCCAATGGGCATTGAGCCACAAAGAACATCATAAGGGCTCCGCCTCTTTTTTTCTTTGCTTAAATCCATCTTGACTCTCTTTTCATCCTTGCGCTGTATTTTTTTAGTCTTTTGTACCTTGAAATGTTGAATTGACCTTTTTGAGAGTTTCCTTAAATACATCCGCTATAGTCAAGGCAGGGCAGGCAATTGACTGAACGCCAGTTAACTCACCACTTCACCACCAGTGCACCACTTCACATTCCTCCGTCTCCATCTCAAAGTGTCCCAAAAGGTACCGAGTGACTCCCCGTTTCAACCCGTCTGATGCCGGTATCTGCGCGTTTCGCCACGGCCCGTTTGGGAGCGAGAGATGGGAGGGCGGAGGCGGCGCCGAGGGAGAAACATCAAAGCGCGTCCAGTTCCGAACGTGAGCCGGACCGATTAAGAAACCGAAGCTGTTTACACTGCACTTCCCATACGGGCCCCCCGCCCCCCGACCCCAACTCCTTTTAGATTTCCTGTCCATGCGTCCTCTCTCCCTGGATGAGATAACAGCCTGTCCGCGACTCCTCGGCTCTTGCATTGCTTTGCTTTTGTACACGTGGCGAAACAAATACATATTTATTTGTTCACCTGAAGCTGACGGGGTCCTTGGCGTCTAAACTCCCTGTGACGTGACCACTGGGAGAAGTATGGAAATCATCAGGACGGGATCAGGAAATGGGCTTGACCTTTGGAAGAGTTTGTATTACAACAGGGATGCAGCGACATATTGTAAACGAAATAAGACGGGTGAAAGGACAGTGCTACATACATTTAGCGTAGCTTTGCCCTCACTCTAATACTTTCCTTCAACAGAACCTCCGCTTGTTTGCTTGCTCATGAATCCATAACTAAAAAAACACCCATCTGGCCACCCAATAATTGTTGCTTTTTTTTTAGCAGTAGTAGAAAAGGCCTTGGGTCACATTCCCCATATGAGACCACGTCCTCGTCCCTATCTGCCCCTCGGCGACACTGGCAGTTATATAAAGGTACCAATGAAATCGCCATAAGGTGACAATTTCCCCCCGCTTCGCCGCCGCGCCTGTTGTGACCAGCCGCTGTTTGTGTTTTTTGTTTTTTTTAAAGGGATGCTACTCGAGTGCAAACATTAAAGCCAGCAAATCGGATAAGAAACACGTTGAGCCCCGTTGATACGGAGGCCTTTATGTGGCCTCATCATTCTTTGCCTTTCCACGTGGCCACCGGTCCAGCCTGCTAGTTCTTTTCCTATTCTATCCTCCCTCCACTGGTCTCACCTCCCGAGAAGGGTGCGGGAGGGGGGTATGGCGCAGCGGCGAGTGCTGTCCCGCCGAGCCCTCGCCCACAGTAAGAGGTGGCTGCTGAGATGTTTCTCGGGGCAATGGGCAGAAAAAAGGGGAGAGGCAGGTAGGAGAAGGGGGCAATATGGCAAATCTCTTAATCCCACCGGCCCCCTTCTTTTTAAGTCATTAGGCCAGTTCTGGAATTCATGGACGGAGTGCGACACATTCTTTTCTCTATGTCTTTGCTCTCCTCTCGCAAAAAGAGGAGAGAGTCACGGCTGCAATGTTTTTTTTTTTTTGGTTGCACATCTATGTAGAGCACACACACATGCTCCGTGCAGACACAATGCAGTATGGTAAAGGAATTACTACTTGACTTCGACTTGTGAGCAGGCCCACAGACGGGGCGAGTTGGAGAGTGAAAGGGGAACAAACATTACAAAACCTTCCGTTAAAGGGAGAACCTGTCCTCTTACACCTCTATGTGTATGTGTGTGTGCGTCTGCTTTCATATGCTCCAATTTTATTGATCTCAGACAAAGTGGTGGAAAAACTTAAACTGGTACACACACACTCAACAACAGCACTTAACCAAAATGGTAATGACACAGGCTTTTTCTCGCCCTTCTTTTGGAGTACTTTTATTGTGTGTCCCTCTGAGAAACCAACGGGCCAGCTGAGGAGTAGCAAAGGAACGCGGCTCTTTTAAGTTGTGCCATCGTCTATAGCCACGCATCCATTACAATCTAGGGCAGTGAGTCACCACTGACTTATATAAAAGAGCACTCGCACACACACACACACACACATACAAGCGCAGGCGTTGGTTTTCCTTTGATGGCTTCGTACCTCACACAGGGCCAGGCGGGGCCAGGGTGTGTTCAGGGTCAGCGGAATTCAATTATGTCGGGTTAAACGCTTGAGAATACCTCTGTATTTTTGTGTTCCCACTAAGATTGGTATCTGTTGCAACCTTTGTGGATATGTTCCGTCAGGGCAGGTCAAGTAAAGCACCTGTTCTCCAATCCACCGGTTGAAACCAAGTCACTGGGCGTGTGGAGGCCAAACTACCCCTCCACCCCCCAGGGATCAAGGCAATATTTGTAGAGATTTGCAGGGAACCATGTTGCAACAGATCCCAAATGCCCCACATGGGAGTACGATAGTTACGCAGGGGGAGGTTGACTGTATTCTCCTCGAGGTGAAGGAAGACGGGTGAATATTTTCAAACAAACAATCTATAAAAACACTCATCAAGATAAAGGGGAACAATTCATTAGATTTTCTTAGAGGATTTGTAACATAATTCGTAACGAAGGAAATCCGATCAGATAAAATAGCCCATCTTACACCTGCTACACATCCTCTTGTCGCCCTGGTTATTGTGGGCGTACTGGCACGCCCACGTTGGAGCACCGCCGTCCGTGCACCAGTTGAAACGAAATGTGGTGTCGAATGGAATCCCCAACTGCTGCTACTCAGTCGAGGTGTAATTTGAGCCTTGTCGTTTTATCGTCAGACGAGTAAAGTCCTGTTAATTTCAGCCAAATGACTTCATACATATTGATTCTTATCACGGAGCCCTGCCCGCGGTGGGCAGGGGCGGCCCCCCGGCTCCCGCTGACATCAAAGGGCTCGGAAGCTTCTCTGGAGTTTCTCATTTCTCAGTCCTCTTCCTCCCACGGTGCGGCTTAGAATTCCTCCTCCTCACCTCCTCTCCTTCAACCAGTCCTCTCTTGTTTCTCGACAGCTCTTCAGCACGCTGGTAATTAATTGCATGCGCTTTCAGTTTCAAGGGCGAAAAAAATGGCTACATGCACTCGAAAGGCAGGAAGCGCCTAGTTTGCTGAGGGCTTGGAGGAAAAGAGTCATCACCATACCACAGATAAATGCTCTCTGACAACCCCCCCAACAACCCCCCCTCCGGCTCCCCTTGGATCCTCCAGTCACTCTCTCAGGCATTCTTTGTGTTTTTGTGTGTTTGCCACTTCAACAACACCCCGGCAACACAATTCCAGACACAGTTGTTTTGGGTCCAGTGATAGAAGCCAAGAGTTATTTATATTATATAAGTATGTTCCAGACAGAAACATGTTGTTTAGTATTGAAAAGCTTAGTCTTATCAGTGGGAGCACATTTTCTACTGTTCTGCTTGAACGCTTGGCCCAACGATCCGCGAGAGAAGCTTTCACCTGTGTGACGGTCTGGTTCTTTATGTGTGTGTGTGTGTGTGTGTGTGTGTGTGTGTGAGCATGAGTGAGCCTTTGGGAGTGTGTCCACAAAGTGTGTGTGTGTGTGTGTGTGTGTGTGTGTGAGCATGAGTGAGCCTTTGGGAGTGTGTCCACAAAGTGTGTGTGTGTGTGTGCACAGGAGGCGGAGCTCCCTTGCTGAGATCATTTACCAAACTCTATTAGGCGGGATCAAAGTGACTTAGATCTTTCAGTGCTGCATGACTACAAAAGCCATATTGTTACCCCAGATCCAGGGAGATAGCGCCGCTGACAAAAAACGCTTTATGCCGCAGAAGTCACATGGTCACTTCCAAACAACAAACGGCGTGTCCCATTTATGAGCTTTTTTCTTTCTTTTTTTTGCTCTCTACTCTCTCTAAGAGATTTAGCGTTAGTTACAATATTGAGTTTGAGAGTTTGATTTATTGAAATAGAAAGGCTGAAGGTAAAAGTGGCCTTCCACTGTGGCCTTGCAGCACTGTAACACTGTGTAGCCAGGTAGCTGTGGCTTACTCTGAAACAATGACCACTTGCACCTGATTTACAGATTGAGATTTTATTTGATGTGTCACAACCCCTGTGGTTACTGGCGATTAACAGCCAGTGCACTTTGACACTACACATCCCAGAATCCTTTTGGCGGAAGACACTTTAATTAGAAACGCCAACGGGAGTTCCCGGAATTCGATAGGAAGAGCGGGCAGCGTCATACCTTGCTGACGAATATGTGGCGCTTCCTTTGACGGCTTCACAATCAAAGTCACTCTGTGTTTCGCCTGTTTGAATATGTGATTTTAAGTACTTTTTGTATCATCTGCTGTGTTGGATACTAAACAGGATGGCTTCGATTCAATATCATCATTTCCTGTGAGTCCCTTGTGCGTAAATTGTAAACGGCGCAAAAATGGTTACAACTTTAGGGGGGGGGGGGGGGGGGGGGTAGTATTACCGGTCGGGGGAACAAATCAGCCAACCGGGGGGGTTGTCGTTTTCGGTTGTGCGGCCTCTGTCCGCTGGCACGAGCGGCACGTGCACCTGCATTTCTTGGGGGGGGCACAGGGTCATTTCAGGGGGACGGGGCGTTGCGAGCTCGCCACCCTCCTGGATATAATGGTAGGGGGAACTCTGAATGACATAAGAAGAAACATCTCATCTCATGAAAGGATTAGCTAGTAAGTAAGTACTTCATCTGCAAATGTGTGTCTGTGTCCCTTGCTAATTGTTCAGCTTGCACACTTGAAAATAAACAGTCAACCAGATAACGTGTGTTCAAACATAAAGCAAGGAGATTTAAAAACAGTTTAAAACATTAATTAAAACAGATTGATTTTTTTTTTAAAAGACAATGTTAAAAAAATGAATGAAAATAGAATAAAATGATAAGTGTAGTATTCCAGTATTCCAAAAAGCAGAAATGGTCAATTAAAGGCAGCAGCAAACAGAAAAGTCTGTAATCTGGATTTAAAGGAGCCGAGGGACTCAGCAGACCTGCAGCTTTCTGGGACTGAGTTCCCGAAATATGGAGCAGAAAAACTCAACGCTGCTCCTCCATGTTTAGTTTTGACTCTGGGACAGAAAGTAGACCCGTCCCCGACGACCTAGCGGTTTGTGGCGGTTCATAACGGATCAGCCAGATCAGAAATGTACTTTGGCCCTGAACCATTCAGTGCTTTATAAACCAACAGTGGGATTCTGGAAGTCAATTCTCCTGTTTGACAGGAAGCCAGTGTAAAGACCTGGGAACAGGAGTGATGTGATCCACTCCTCCTGGTACTAGTGAGGACTCGAACGGCAGTGGTCTGTTGCTTCCTGATTGACATTTTATCAGGGCTGTCAGAACTAACGTGTTAATCCATGCGATTAATGAGGCCGAGATTATTGCGCTAAAATATTTGAAAGCAACTTTGTTTACTTCCGGTGTGCCGGAAATGGAACTGCCGCTAGCTGCAGTCAGTTAGACGGGAGAGACAGGACGGCAGTAGAAGATGGAGAGAGCTTTTTGCATGGGAGGTGACACAAACAGAGGCACCACATACAGCAAACATACAGAGAACTGCAAAGGAATTCCTCCACGTGTCAAACAGAAGGGTTATACGTTACGCACTGATAGGCTAGGCTAAGCTAGGCTACTTCTATCTCAACATCTATCCATGCAAGGCACACAAGTCTGCAGAGGACAACCACTGTTGTCCTAAAAGACAGTGGTTGGGAAAACGTCCTGGCTAAATGTCGGTAATTGGTGGCACTTCAAACACAGCCGTCAAATGATGGAGAGATGAGAGCAAAGTGCACGAGCACAGCAGGAAGAGTCGCTAGTTCAACATGTTCCGCCCGGCGGGATTCTGCCTCCAAGATAACAACACTGTCTAGAAGTGATTACTCATTACTTGTTGGAGTTGGTCGCGATCACACAATTTTGAAATGTGCCATTAACTAGTTTTTTAAAATCTATTGACAGCCCTACTTTTTACAGACATGTCAACACACCGTTACAGTCTGAAGATGAATGCAAGTTTTTCAAAATCGTGGTGTAGTGGTAGTAGTCGCGCGCTCTCGCTGGTCGGCGAAGGGACAATGCCGCGTGGGGAATATGTCGGAGGGACGAGCGCACATAATTAGGAGAAAATCCGGTCAATTTTCAAAATAAAACCTTTTTCAGAAAAAATATATATAAGCTTTCTGTGGTGCGGCTCGGTGGTTGGGGACCACTGCTCTAATCCTTAATATATTCTTCAGGTCCGAATCCATAACTACGCCTAGATTTCTGGCTTGCTTTGGGGTTTTTAACATCAGTAATTGACACTCAGCACTGACTTCATCGTTCATCTTTGTTACCAAGAAATTACTACTTCTGTTTCCACTTCTTTGTTCAATTGAAGAAAGTTTGGGCACATCTAGTTTTAGATTTGTTCAATGCATTCACCCAGCCCTTCTATTGGATAGTGATATAGTAATATACATTTGTCAGATTGGAGCCCAGCAGCCACGGACACTGGAGGGTTTGTTAGCGTGTCGACAGAAGTGAATAACGCACGTGTACTGTTGTTTTTAGTTATGATGTCAGAGAGGAAGGTTTGTTCAAAATTATAATCAGGAATTCTGCCTTTAAAGATGTCACAGTGGACCTGGAGATTCGTTTTTTGCCACCTGCGCTCAGCTTTCCACACCCCCCCCACACACACACACACACACACACATACAAATGCATTTCATACAGCACTTGCACTGCCATCAATAGCTCTTGTCTGCCTGCTTCGGCTTCTTCATTTGAGTCCATGTTGCACTGAAAAACGGAGGTCAAAATCCCACAAATCAACTTTCTGGGTTGTTCAGTCGTTTAAGCTTGACACTGTAGCCAATATTTATCCAGCTATAAAGCTGCCTAGGACTGCGGCGCCACATGCTTTTCTTGTTTTTAGAGGCCCCGCAGCCACTGTGACGCTACTTTATAGCTACGTACTCCCTTAAAAGCATGCGATAACAATGGCGCCCCCAAGCCATGCGGTAACGTTGTTGCACGCACTAAAAAAACAACTGAACCCAAACATGGCCGCGCCTGGCGGAGCGTCCGGCGGAGCGTCCAACTGCCCTCAAAAGAGGAGTGCGTTTCCAGGAGAGACGTTCCAATTGGCCACGACCTTCCGACTAGTTGCTCCTAATTAGAAGCGGTCCTTTTCTGTGCCTCCCTCTCTTGTCCAAAGGAAATACCTTGGCACCCAGCAGGAATGCTCCTAGACAGACGGCTGTTTAGGGGGCTCCGAGAGTGGCTCGGGACGCTCGCTGCCTCCCCTCATGTTTAACCTACCAGTGTGGCGTAGCTGGCATCGGAAACACAAACGACTTTACTTTGGGACTCGCTTAAAAAATGCCTCACTATCTTGGCTTTTCTATGCCAGATTGCTGTGTCGGTCTCTCTTCAAATGGCCTTGACCACAGACTTTGGAGGGAAGTGATAGAGGGAGGGGGGTGGGGGAGGCATATCTTCTACATCGGGTTTACATAATCTTTGTATTTACATTTACTCCAACATAAGGCATCCTGGATTCTCCTTCTACAAAACCACCCCCAAAAAAACAGAACCTCGCTGTTTCCATGCCAGCCGCCCTTGGAGTAAAGCGGTTTACGGGAATCAGGTGGGCGGATCAAAAGGCCGTCTGTATTTGAGAGAACAGGGGCCATGATGTCTCATCAGGGCCATTCACCCGGTAACCTCCTCTGAGGGAGCCGCTCCGAGACAGAATGGAAGTTGTACGCGGCTGCTAACAAGGCATGTTTGCAGAGCTGCATGCAGTCATGTGGGCTCCTTCTTCTTTCTTCTTTTTTTTTTTTACTTCGTGACGGTCCGTTGGCGACCGGAGCTGCCCAGGCCCTCACAGGCTGCTATTTAAACCCCCAGATTGCTGTGCGGGAGTGGAGCGGAGCATGGTGTTGCTCCTTGTTCTGGGCCCTAGGTTGGGGTTAGCACAGCATGACACCACAGCAGCCCTGAAAGGCAGCTCTGAAGACTAAAGCAGAGCTGTGTGTGGTTTGGTGTTTGGTCTGCTCTCTCTGAGATTAGAGCAGCAGGTTGGCAGAGGACCGGGTAATGACATGCTGTGTGCCGTGCTGCAGTCCTGGGACAGTGTGGGACTGCGGGGAACACTTGAAAGGAGGACGTGCACTCACGCACGCACACACACACACACACACACACACACACACACACACACACACACGTATATCGTATATACACCACGCGCACACACAATTGTGTGGCGCTTCTACCTCTGGCAGGGTAAATGTGACCGTGAAGAATCACCAATACACAATAACATTGTGGTCACAGAAACAACGTAACATTAGCGATCTCTGCCAAATGAGATGTGACATGGTAAGCCACAAATAGTCATCATTTTCCACTTCTGCCAGTGGCTCTAGATGCGATTTTCCAGAGCAATAAGTCTTCATGGCTGTATGCTGTGATGATACGTATCAAAATGGAGCTGAGAGGAAGTGTGCATGTTACCAGAAATACCGTCAAAAGTTTAATGATAATGGGGGAATTGGTTCATTCAAAGTGCCGTCCATGGCTTTCAACTTCACCATCTTTGTATATGCTTGGAATGTTCCCCTGCTGTGGATAAAGTGGTTTCGTAGCAGCATTTACAAACTAACAACAACTTGGAATGGAAACAATGTTAAACGTAAAGAATGTCAAATAAAACAATACATGTTAATAACGTAAAAGGTAAACTGCAGTATGTTTACATTGCAGACCGTACGACCGTGATGGAGGAAAATCCTCCTGTCATTCATACGCCATTTGTTTAAAACCGGAATAACATCCCATAGCATTTCATGAAGAAAATCCTATTGAGTGCTCATTACAGCACTTTGTCCTACATGAGTCAACAGCATGTTGACGAAGCTCTAGATCAAACCCAACTGCCAGGAGCTGAGCCAAGTGTCTCGGTGCAGTGCCAGAGGGAGGGAGGGGGGCAGTGCGGCCTCCTGCAGTACTCTGACCTACCTCCATGCCGCTGACTTCCACTGTTTGCCCACTCTGTTAACTATTACCAAAAGGCTGTGTACCCTGGCTGCAGCCCAACACTCTTACACATACTGTGGCCCTTTATCAAAGGAGACCTGCACTACAAGCTCTGGAGTCCTTCCAAAAAGGCCAGAGCCCCAGTTTGTGCTTCAGGACCTATCCCAGCATCGCAGCGCTATCTGAGCACTCCCTCCTGTTTTGGTCCCCCCATCCCTCCCTCCTCCTCCCATTCGCTCTCTTTCTGCTAATCCCCTTGCTTGAACATGCACATGTTGGTTAAACTGTCCTCAGCAGGTACCTCACCCACTTACATTTATTTTCTTAATAATCCCTTTTATGTTTGGATTCAGTTACTTTCAGATTAATTTGGTAAGCGCTCCACTACTCGTTTCAGCCGTAGTACCAACAGGTCAGTGGGACAGTTGAGTATTATGAAAAAACATAGCAAAAAGTTTTTATTAGATCAACAATCCAAAGGTTATAAACCAAAAGATGAAACTGGAACCTGTTATGAACTTTTTGTGTTTAACTACAAATGACAAATTCAAATGTTTTCATATTGAGCCAATTTTATCAGCACACTTTTCTGAAATGACTATTCAATTATTGGACTATCTTGAGATATCACATATTAATATCTGATGATGGCTTTATTATCGCGTAATCATGACATGAGAGACTAGTGGTTGAGCCACGGTCCAGACTGGCGGCACAATTCATTTCTGTGGCGAAAGTAGCCTTTGACAGAAAGAAATAAAGACTAATCAGATTTTAATCAATAATTGACTCACTGTAGAGGTCGAATGAGTAAACCGACGTAATCCGCATCTAGTCGGGCGTTGGTAAAGCCATACATTTGTCTTCTCGGGACAGCGAGATATCTATTTCACAATCACAAGAAAACAATTTAATATGGAGCTAATTATATAATTGTATCATCAATAAGGCCTCTGAGGAGCAGAAAAGCCAAATGAGCTATTTTAAGATAAGGAGATATGCTAATTCAGAGGATAAATCTGATTTAGGAATAGCTTTTTCACTGCTCTCAACGTGGAGTTGAGGCATAAATGGCCAAAATACCCCTAAAATAAATGTATTAAAATAACATATAAAATACTGGTGCCAGATAGTGTATTTAAAAAATAGGAAAAAACATTTTCTGGATTTTTCATTTCTCACTATTTGGTATAGCAGAACATTCAGGTTTGGTCTATATAATGTACACAAAGCTCTGGTGAACCCCAATAAAAGGAATAACATTTAACATTTATTACCAAAATATGTCAGACATACAAGGAATTTGACTTGGCAATTGGTGCATAGCAGCAGACAGTTAAACAATGGACAACAAAACAGATAAGACAACATAATGCAACAGGAATAAAATAAAATATAAGAAAATGCTATGCTATGGGTTATAATATAATCATCATACAATGGCATTTGTAGCCAGACTCAGACATAAATTATACATCATTATACACCTTGACGGACAATCGCTTAACTTGAAGGTCTATTGTATTTCCTAGAGGTGTATTGTTTTGTTTAATCTCATTTATTCAGGTGGCAGCCTCATCATACCTGAATCAGGTGCTCGCCCACTTTAGGTTGCGTCTGACGGCACATGGCACCCTTTTTGGCATCTTTTTGAATTGGAATCTTTGAATTGTTATAGTTGTGTTCGTATTAAACTTGGAATCTGATTCTTTATTATTGATGTATAAACATGAAGTCCTTTGCATGGGTGCGAGGCGAGGACTGTGTCTGAAAGTGTGATTTCACATATCCTTGGGCCATACACTTCTCTGTTGGTTCAGTGTGAAGAGATAATCTCTCAACCCTCCTTCTGCCTCTCCAGAGACACTTCCTCTCCCCATCAGGAAGTCCCGGCCTTCTTTGATAACAGGAACGCTTCATTCAACTTTGATTTGTGTGTCGGTGTCCACGATACGGTAAAATTACAGCTCTACAGTTTGACTTGCTAGCACATCAATAGATCCAACACATACAGCCAATCTCCACCTCCCGAAACCCAGTTATTGTTGTAAACAGTCTATTAGACACAACTGTAAAATCGGTGAGTGGGGAGATCTCGAACAGATCTGCCACACACTAATAAAGCACACACATAGCGTCTGAGGAGGAGAGAGAGGGCAGTACTCTTCAGAGGGTTTCTCCTCCACGCCCACAGCGCCTTTGTTTCCTCACATAATGTTTTCCTTTTGGGTCACCTCTCCAGCCTTTTAGGGCAGTGAAAGTGGATCCGTCCAAGACCTCTCCATTACATAGCTCATCAGATAGGGAGCGCTAGATAAGTCCCCCCCGTATAATAAATGTCTCATATTTGATCTTCACAGGTGGGAGCGATCTCACAGCGCCGCGGGCGGGGGGGGGTGGGCTCTCCTGGGATGGCTTTCACAAACACCTTCTTTTTAGGAGAGGAGAAAGACACGTCTGGCACACAAACAAAAATAACTTCCAACACACACTCTCACACACACACACACACGTCCTCGAGGAGCCGTTTCCTCATGACCCTGCGCTGCTCTGGTGCGTGGGAAGGTGACAGGTTAACATACCCTCGCTTTTTCGGCCCAACCAACCTTTTCAGGAAGCTTTATGGTGCGAGTCGTAAAAGAGTTAACCCCCAACCCAGAGCCCCCTCTCTGCAGGCCTCGCCTTCCCACAGCGCACAAGAGAGAGCGACTCTTGCCCGGTCGGGGGTTCAAAGTTCAGACGAAGGTCCCGGCAATCATTGACGCGGTAAAGCGACGCCGTTTTAATGGGAAGAAATCAAAGGGAATATGAAAAGGCTTGGCCACAGGAGATCGTAAATATAGTGGAAAGTAAATAGCCGAGGCAGAATGTCAGGCGGCCTTGTTAGCAGGTGTAGTATTGCACGTCTGCGGCCGGAATGGGAGGTTATCGGAGACACGGGAGGCAACACTAGCTCCGAGTTATGTTTCTCCGAGCCGCGCGGGCGTGCTCTGCCTGTTCCCCCCCGTAGCGTTCACTAACGTCAAAAAGCTATGGCCTGTCAATCATTTTCTTTTTCAGAGTGACATTTTCACTCGGGGATCATTGGCCGTCAGGGGCGTGTTCCCCCAGACGGCCCACTGCGAGCTCTCCACCCATCGCCCACGGTCAACTCTTGAACACTTGGTGCACCGGCGGCGGCGCGGGGGGGAGAACAGCGGCTCAACTTGTTCTGTTCTCATGCGTCTGATTGTGGCGTTTAACAGAAGCACACTTGAATGCCGGGGGGAAGGAGGGGTGAGGTCTGTTGGAGGTGTAGACTTTACTGCCACACAGTATACCAAAATCAATAATTTATATTAATGTGAGTCCCACTGCTCTTTGTTAACCGTACTTAAGATATGGCTTGGAAACGTTGCATTGTTCGTTGTTTTACTGTTATTCACAAGGCTTATCTAGTGTAAATAGATGAAAGGTTCTTTTATATCAGTCAGCTATTTTAAAACCGCTATCAGTTCGTTTTTCCAGCGGTAGAAATAGTTGTGCTGCACCACCCTACTTTAAAGAAATGGCATTTAGGCGGCTTTTAAATTGTATTTTACGATATGTATCCCTGAGTTCACTGAGGGATAATCCACACGCAAGCTTTGACCCGAAGGTAACCGAAGAGCTGACCTGGCCTGTGTGTTATCTCCCCCCGTTTCCGCCGCCGCACAGACTCAGTCACTGTAACCTGCACGCTTCACCCTGTCATCGTCTGCCCCCCTGCTTTAGCCCCTATATACTCTTATCTGATGTTGTCATGGCAATGCATAATAAACAAGCCGTTTTGATAGCTGCAGGTTATTTCAGCTGGAGCTGGATCCTTTTGATCAGAGAGGCCTTTTATTCTGCCAGTAAGCTTGAGAAGCCGGGAGGTGTGGACGGGGAACCACAAAGAGGCAGCCAGAGGAGCAGCGGTGATCCGAAACGCTCCCCTAAAACGACGAGGAGAAAAGAGTACAGCTGACACCTCTCAGAAAAGTTTTTCGTTGAACCGATCCAGAAGCTGGGGGCAAACTACACCACATCATCCAGACACAGTCACAGCGTTTTTTTTAAACCTGTGTGTTTTGTTTCTAATCTGCTCAAACTGGACCAGTACCTGAATCTGAATGTATGCTGTGTGGATACACCTTCTTTCTAAACAGCACGCCTCATGGGCCAAGTGTTGTTTAATGGTGAACACTAGCCGGCGGTGGAACAAGTGTTGCCGGGAACCGGCCCCGATGGCTTGTCGATGTCATGCCCGATGGCAACCCGTCATTGGTCAGAATCCAGGGGGCACTTTTTTCTAAAAGTGCTCAAGTGTCAATATGGTTGGATCTTGGCATACGTGGCAACCAAATTCCCCAAAATCCCCATTAAATGCTTCTCATTCATGTCATGGCCACATTTGAAAGACGACTCACAGTTTGTGGTAGACACCCGGAGTAGGTGTGTGTGTGTGTGTGTTTAGTCACAATGCGTGCATGTGAAGCTGCGTACGAGCACCGAGCCTCCACGCGGTGAGGTCACTGCTCATTTGCCCTTTTGTTGGGGTGAGGTTGGAGAGCAGTGATGCCTGCTACAGAAAGGGGAGTGTGGGAACCAACTGGCCGGATGGGGGTGGGGATAAAGGATGAGGTAAATATTCCGGAGCCCAACAATCAGCATTTTGATGTCTTCACTGGGTGGCCTAGTTCCATGGGGGCTGCAGAACAGAGCAGGTTGCCGGGTCTCGGGGCGCTACGGCAGCTTGCCGCTAAAAATAACAAGATGGAATCATTCTGCGAGGGTTCAAAATATGTACTCCACTTGATACCGAATCCAACAACACGCAGCGTATGAATGGACCAAGCGGTTGCTGTGCATGCGATGAGCACAGTGTTTCCTCTTGTCAAACACAATGAAAGAAACTCTGTGGCACGAGGTTGAAATTTAAATGTGTTTCTTCGAATTCATGTTTTATTCAATCATTTGATCCCATCACATTA
This sequence comes from Gasterosteus aculeatus, assembly GCF_964276395.1. NCBI lineage: Eukaryota > Metazoa > Chordata > Actinopteri > Perciformes > Gasterosteidae > Gasterosteus > Gasterosteus aculeatus. Next base: position 18,221,366 of record NC_135694.1, read on the forward strand.
ATAACAAAAATCAGTGAAAGAATAGCTGATGCCACCAACTTCAATCCAGTATCTGCGGGTGAGAATGTTCAATATTATTTTAGATGCGGCCAGCAGTGATGACGCATTTTTTTTAATTTGACCTTTTTATCCTCTAACTGTCTGTTTAGATGTTAAAAGTTCTAGCGTTGAAGTATCTTCTAGACATCTAAAATATGACAAGGGTCCCCAACTAGAGTTTGTTTTTTGTTAGGGCCCCAAAAAGTGAGAATCAACTACTTTAAACTATATCAATATCCATAGGCTTATCACATGCTTTAAAAAAAATGCTGAATATAGCTGTCATAAGTCAGAAATACATGCTCTGTAAAAGTCTGCTGTAAAAAATGAATAGAATGAAAACTGTGTATTCTGAATAACACGTACCCTTGTGTTTTGCGGCATCATATCATGACTTTTTAGGGTTGTTAAAACCACGTCACCACCGCTCTCTTGCACCATTTTGAAAGTGCAACAACACATTTTTCTCTCAATATGTTCTGGGATAGTAAACATTTGCTCACATCTCAACGGCGGATATGAAGGGACCCTGCTAACTGAATCTATTTCTGCTCTGCCAGTCTTTTATTGTGGGTGAGGCTTTGAGTGGTGCTACGTTGGCAGAACATCACAGAATACAGTCTTAGTGCTGCAAGTTGAAGCCTTAGCCCAGTTAGCGTCGCCTACAAAAAGTAATTAGCCGTAGCTTTTCTCTAGAAATTGCATGGACTGTACATTGTGGTAATATCTTTAGTCTGCTCTGTAACTCCAATTGTCAAGAGAGACAACACTGCTTGACAACACAATTACCCCCCACAAGCCACTTAATTCCTTCGCATTTATATTTTTTCCAAACACAGTTGGCTCCTATTTGAACAAAGCCCCCCCCCCCCCCCCCCCTTTGAGTGTAATCTTAACTGCCAGCGCAAAAAAGCCTCTCAATGAAAGGCCAGCTGTTCCCCGCCCTCTTGCCCGGGCCTCCGTTAGATGCCTCGACGGTCGCTGGTCACCCCCCTCACCCCACCAACTCACACACACACTCTCCCACACACACACACACGCACACACACACGCAGACACAGACAGTCCGAGCTCGTGTGAAAGCATGAAACGACATTACCGGCGGCTTCCGGTTACACGGGCATCGCACCAAGCAATGTCCCTCCTGCTAACGAAGGATGTGTTGAGAAACTTGTATGCTACAAGCTAACTGCGCTCCCAGCGTGACGCTGCCGCTCTGCACGCTCTCTTTCTCGCACACGCACACACACACACACACACACACACACACAGCACTTGAAGGTCCTGGTTTTCGTAGCCCAATTCCGTTAAAGTTAACCGTATGACCGAAATAGAAGGCAGCAGTCTTTAATGTTGGAGTCTCGGCAGGAAAACACAGGCTGCTGGTGGGACCCCTTGGAAGACATGAAGGCCTGTGTGGTCGGCTCTTTTGGGTCTGTGAGAGATCTTTGACTGTTTTGAAGCTGCGGCTAATCAAACACAGTGTGGAGAAATGTCACTGCCAATAACAGCCTATAGAAAATGGAAAGATAATTACAGCTGATGTTAGCCATGTCATTTACTCTCATTTTCAGTCATTGGCCACCTCAACAACAACACTTGTGACTCGTATTTTCCGGCGTTTTTTTTCTGTTTAGCGATGCTGGCAGGAAGGCTAAATACCTGCCAGCATTACCAACACTTTCTTCTACGTCAGCTGTACTTTGTTTAGTGCTACTTAGATAATGTTAGCATGCTAACACGTTAAATGAAGCATAAGTAAAAAGCATAACATCAGCATGTTAGCGTCGTCATTTTGAGTACGTTAGCATGCTGATTTTATCATTTAGCTCACTAACAACAAACTGTTGTAGCCTGGTTGCAAGCCTGTAGTCCTGTTTTTTTAACGGGCCTTGAAAAAAAAATTATATATTTATATTACTTATTACTTAATAAGTAATAAAGTAAAAATAGTTTTTATAGCAAACTATACAGTATAAATAGTTTTCTTCTGAATGAATTGATATTATGCACATTATTTATTTACATGAGTAGTATAACAGGCCGTTAAACAACAAACATTGGTTGTTAAACACCATGTTACACACCACATTTGCATTAACCTGCATAGCCCAAGGGGGAAAAAACACATCTCTCTTACATCTGGTATGAGCTATTATCACTTCTTGAGTCTATTCCATCGCAGGATGCCTTTTTTGTTATTATGTTTCCCCTTTCTCCTACTCATTCCCTGCAATTCTCTTTTGTCAATCCCGGGTTGGCTTTAATGAGTGGACTTCATTGTTAGTTGGAGCGGCCTGCTTGCAGCTGTGGATGAAACTATCTGGTGTATTTGGCATGGTTCCCGACTGCCCGTCTTCGGCCTCTGTTTCTAACAGGAGGAGGAGGAGGAGGTGCAGGAGGTGGAGGCCTGCACATTGGATGTGCTTGATGTGGACTGATGGACAGCAGACAGCTTGCCATGTCTGCAGAAAAACAAGAGTGCTTTTTCTAATCTATTTAGGCAGGAGTTCATGGAGACTAAATGCTGGCGGAGAAAGATAGGAAGTCTTCGTAGATGGCTAACAGCACTTGAAGTGAAAGTCTCTGTTGGATTTTTGTGTCTTTGTTTACAAGTCAGTCCTCAGTTGCTCATCCATATTTGGTATCTGATGTTTAGCTTGTTTGCGTAGCCTATCTACTACGATTTTCATGCATGTCGCATGACAACATGAAACTGCAGTATAAACTCTACCTTAACCTGTGGGCTCCACTGTCCCCTCAGTCCATATCATGACCCAGCAGATGCTGCTGACAGTCAAAACACTGAGATCGCTTATCATCTTCACCCCCCTGGAGCATTACTTCGTTTTTTCCTATAGGGTTGGTTTGTCATTTGTCATTGTCAAGCTTTCCTTTGTATCTTTGCAACTTTATAAGTCATGTCTGACTTCAACTGGGAGCCGGATGAAGGTGATGGAACATTACACATGGATATCAGACATCGGCCAGATCAGATAATAGGTTATGTGCCTAAGTCATTGACACCGAGTCTTTTGTTGAGCTTCGTTTTGCACCATAACACTGTGAAAATTCTGGCACAGCCTTTGTCTGGAGTTCAATATAACAAAGTCACATTTTTTTTTATATACATTACAATACAATGAAATAAAACAGAGGAAAGTTGAATTCCTCTACCAGATGCCAATAAGTCAGTCCACAAGCTGCGTGTTATAGGAGTCGGTCTAACTTGAGGGGTTCACCTGGATCTGGAACAAAAATTGACCTGTGATGGTTGTCCTTTTTGAATTGTTAAGTCATTGGTATTCATCCTCCTTAATATTGTCTGACTGTTTAGACCTCGGCAGCAGTAATATCTAGATGTTTCTTATGCCTTGAATGAGACCATTTCTTTCTTTACTGTCGCATTCATCAGGGTTGGCGTCTACAGATCGGCATCACAAAGCCTAGTTAATCTCAAGATTGCCGTCATGCTCAGTGGTTTTGGCTGCTGGAGGGGATCTGACCCCGAAGCCCGTCTTTTGTGCAGCTTGTGTACGGCATGTCACGTTCGTGCTGTTTTCGTGCCACTCCGATCAGCACCAGAGCCGGGCTGCTGTAAGTGACCGGGGTGAAAATAAAGGAATTGGGATGAAAGGGGGCAGATTGAAAATTCATCTGGTCCATTTAAAGGAAGCGAAGCCTAGAGAGATGCCTGTCGACGGCGCACTGACGGACACCAAAGATTACTCACAGGTGCAACTGTGAGACGCCCACACTCGTGCACACTTCATTCTCTCCCTCTCTGTGCCAGAGTCTTTCTCCCTCTTCCTGTCTCTCAGTTTGAGACGCCTGTGGTTCGCCACCTTCAGCGCGGCACGTCTTATCGCAGGCCCTCGTCTCCTGCTCTTGGCGCGTTTCTGCATGTACAGTCTTTGTCTGTTATCGCCAATCTACCTTCTTTATCGGCTCCCTTTTATGCTCAGCTTTTTTTTTCTCCCTTGAATGTTACCGCCGTACTTTTATTTTTCCACAGTTGCTGACAATAAGTTCCTTCATAGGAAGGTCCTACTTTAAGGCCAAAGTTTCTCTCCTATGTGAGTGACGGATACAAAAGAAACAAGTGGGAAATTTTTTTGATTATTGTTAAATAAGTCCGGAGTATGGACTTTTTTTTTCATTGTTGTTACTTGTACAACTTTCATCACAGTTAAAGCTGTAGTGAATACATTCAGCCCGAATCACAGTTTTAGCAGGTGGGAAGTTCAGTCAAGAGTTTGAACTTCTTCTCTGTGGAGAGACGGAAGACTACTCAACCAAGTTAGTGTTGCACTCCTATAAAATTGTCCAATTGAAGTTCTAAATCAAGGATCCAAATTGATGCAGAGGGGGCTGTCAAATGTGTTTACAGACTTTGTGTTTGTGAAGTCGATGGAGTTCAAATTATATATGATACTTTAGCTTTTCGTTCCAAAAAGCTGTATTTAAGTTGGCGGTGGGATGCTAATTTTATAAATCAAAGGTTTTTTTTATAGGTGTTGGGGAGCAGCAAAGCCTGTGTGAACATGTTTTTGTGGCTCAGGAGTCGGCTAAACCAAATCTTGGCCAGATACTTAAGTGATATAAATGATACTTTGCTCCCCAGTGTCTTTCACTTTATGAAGCATAACGATTGTCTCTTTTCAAAGGAATTCAGTTAGCAATGCGGCCAGGTTGCCAAAATCCACCTGCATTCAACACTGGTTTGACTGCACTGACTCCAACGTTGTGTGAGGGATCTCTGGTGCCCTCTTTCTGTAGACCAGCTGGTCTTCATCTTTACAAATGCATCACACTATCGAGAAGCAGTTTGTTGGTCCAACAGTGAATACGTTATTTTAGAAGGGTTTGGTAGATAGGCATTCAAACTGTTTGCACATGTGGGTTTTGGACCAAAAGAATAAATAAAAAACTGAATATAAAATGCTCCTCTGTTTCTCTTCTCAGGACAGACTTACCCATCATTCGAGCTTCCTTTCAGGGAGTTTTGATGCACTGGTTGGAGGAGTACATTTGTAAAGCGTATGGTCAGCAACCTCACGGTCACCATAAAAAGTAAAGGAAGTCGTAAGACGTCCCTCACATACCTTCCCCAAAGTGGCTCCTTGATACTTTTCGTACGGACTAAACGTGGAGAGTAACGTGTTAGATAATGAGCTTTAGAGGGGATTGTGGGTGCTCAATCTTGCTACCTGTGGACAACGGTAGCTTTAACGCTGTTTCCAGTCCCCGTGCTAAGCCTAACCCTCACTAGTTTTAGCTTCATATCTAGCATACAGACATTAGAGCTACTACCTTTTCCAGCTCTTTACAAATGAGCAATTTACTGCACATGCGTGCAGAGACGTCTCCACCATGAATCTTGCACTCCTTGGGGGTCTTGCAGCTTGAAAGGTGTGCTTCTGATTCATACCCAATCTACCTGCCTTTGCTGTCTGCCAGTTTGGCCCAAAGGGCTAATAGACGGTGCACATCTGAGCGGTAGCATCTCAGCTGTCGCAGGCCTGCGCCTAGGGCCAGATCCATCGCGTGCAACCACTTCACCCTCATATTAAGCTTCAGAAGGGAGCGACAGCTTTCATTGAGAATAGAAATGTCTTCCTTCTATTTTTTTGCCTCCTTCTTATTCCACGCCCTGGCTGCAGATAAACTAAATGAGGCCCGTGTTAAACCTCTATGCTGCTCTGATTTATAGACTCGATACCTTGTTTTCTAGGTCTGTGCATGCAGAGTGTGTGTGGATCTGATTGTGTTCGGTGGTGGATGGGGGGCTGCAGAAAACTGTCGGGGAATGACTCCTCCAGATGATCTTGTGTGTAGCAGCAACAGCAACGCAGCTGGAATTGTTATGTCCTTTGATATTAGTGCTGCATGTAATGTGGAAAACACCCCGGGCCGGCTCCACTTCCACCACAGACGATAGGGGTTTCACATGCCAGTAGGTTTTTACAATCCCCTCGAGATTTGTAGTTTATTCCACTGAATTCAGCCGTAGCTATGTTAAATATTTCCCTTGTTTTTTTCAAAGGCCCAACAAAAAATACTGAGATTCATAGCAGCCGCAGCTTGCCGTTAAACCAGATTGTTGTTGCTTTTTGTGGTTGGCTTCTGAACACACTCTAGTCAAGTCCATTGCTTTAAAGGAAATTCATTAAAGGTCGTAAAGCTATGCATCAGCAACTGACTGAACAATTAGCTGGGGCCTTGAATGTGGGATGTGTTTTCCTGAGGGCCTCTCTCCCCTGTGATGCATCTGTGAGATCTTCTCTCTCCTTCTCTACCTCAAACAACGTTGGAGGGAGGAAGTGCTTTGGAAGACACTGCCCGTCTTCCCGGAAGGGCTGCGTGTTGAGACACACTCCCACCCCTCCTCCGCTCTCTCCCTCACCGCCTTCCCTTCACACCTTTCGCCCTGATCTCCCGGCCCCTCCATTTCTCCTGAGGGCGACTGTCCCGTCTCCTCTGCTGGAACTGTCTGGCCCGTGGGCTGCGCTCCACACACACTCGCACTCGCTGTAAAAACACTGCCAGCGTCACTTCACCCCTCCCGATGAACGCCGCGCTTCTCGTGCTCTTGTGCCCGTCGATGCGTTTGGGCTGTGCACGTTCATTTATGTCTGAGGAATGTCTCAAGTAAACCGCCGACCAAGAGTGAGGCTTTTGGCAGATGCTGCAGTTCTCTGTAAACACAGATCTTTGCTTGTGTCTCGATGTTGACCAATGACAGTGGGCGGCCCTAACTGCGTCATCGCCGTTATACAAAGCCACATTTAAGGCAACTTTAAGTAGTGTGCGTTACATGACTCATCTTTACCACAACCATCGTGTTTTATTTTTGTAACTTTTCCCGCTGTTAGTTTGCAGTTCTTCTTTTGATTGTTGCTTCCCGTTCCAGCTGGGGTTATGATGCCGCTGGTATCACTGGTTGGACCAGACTCCAATAAATAACTAAATTCACCTTGTTCACCTTTTATGTGTATGCTATTGTGTAAAGTGTATTTTACGCAGTCAGGAGCACTAATATCTGCTGTTGAACTGTTGAGGTGCTGGTGGATTTTGTTGAATTTTGCTAAGCTGCTGCCTCCAGCTTCACCCCGAGCGTGAAAAAATAAGCCGTTTTGATCGTAGCATTTAACCTCCTTTGTCACTCTTTTTAATATTTATCTTATTTACGAGCTACTGTAGATCGTTAAAGCAGGAGATTTAGCGAATCACCCTCAGGCCAATTAAGAAATGGTTCCCCTGCATGCGAGGCCAGGAGGGTTGGTCTGATGTGACCTTTTAGAATACCGAAACTATGAGACAAAAAATCACAGTTGATCAATGATTAATTAATAATTAATTAACTTAGAACAAGGGGTAACAAAAGGCTGGCTGGTGACCTCCCCTTTGCACTGTCCATCAGTGCCTACTGGTCTATTTGAGGAAGTAACTCCCAGGAAAACTGCCATCGCATGGAGTAAATCCTAAAAATCCTAAATCCTGAGTAACAAGAGAGCATCTTTTTAGTTTCTGCTCTTTATCTCACAAATCGTGAGGATTCCTGCTCCCCCTACTTGTCAGTAAACTTTATTTTAAATGTTCAATACATTTAAAATAACACGCATTAGGAATGGGGTCGTCCTTGTTTGTGGTTGCATTAGGGCATTTGGAGCGGTACTAATGATATTCTGCGGTCTTGTTAACCCGAGTGGTGTGTGCAGCTGGCACCATGGAGAAAAAGAGCGTTGAATAACTCGTCGGTGCCAAGAATCACAGAGAGAGAGTAGCGATAACCGCTTAAGTCATAGTAATACTGCTTAAACTTGAAGAGAACGAGAGCCTGTGCTATCAGGATGACTCGCCTTGGGCTCTTCGGTATCGCAGTCAGACACGGCTGGCAAAGAGTCAGGATGACTAAACATCTGCTTCACTCGCACACGTCGGCCGGTATTCATTTAACAGTTCATCCTAGGCGACGAGACTGTTCCGAAATACACAGGGCGACACACCCACCGCTTACCTAATGCCTTATGAGTTTAGACAGAATGAATTCCTCTGCAATTACCGAGCCGGGTCCCATGATTCACACCATGTATGATGAAATCGATTAAACTAAATATAGGGTAATGCAGGAAACCAGCGCTGGATTAGTGTGTTCCCGTTTTGACCCCGAGGCCGTAGTAGGAAATTCCTTGCTAAAGAGTAAGAATGATTTTTATCATGTTTGTGTTTTTTCATGAACTATGTGATCTTTTTTAGCAACATATTACGATAGTGGCAGGGCACACCAATTCCTTCTATTGCATCTTTTAAAACTCGTCCCAATATAGTATCTAGGGCTGCACAATTAATTCAATTCTAATCACGATCACAATTTTGGCTGCCACAAGCATGATTGTTAGCTATATTGATGTTTAAAATGCATGCTCTGCTATATATCAAATCAAGTGCCTCCTCGGCTAACAGTAAGCCAACCACCAGGCGGAGAAGGAGGTGGGAGGAGTCATGCACACTCCCTGCAGCGGCAGCCTCAGAGAAAGTTATGTTTGCAGTGGACTATAGTGGTATTTTGGATTCGGGGAAAGTGTTAATCAAGAACAAAGCATGCACAGAGTGCGTGAGACTGCGGTGCTCTGTTGATTTCATTCTGGGTAAAAAGTGTTGATACTATGACTGGATTCAAATTGACAAATTAGCTTTGGGTATGTTCTTAACTGAGTGAAATGACCCCGAAGTAGTTTAAGTGGCCGCCATGATAAGAGCTGTTAAAATTCTCTATATGATAAGCTCAAATGCTTCCCTACTTAGCTCCTTTAGCATAGGAACGTCTGGACCGTCCTTTATGATAGGAAAAGGGACTTTGTCCCACAATTCCTTGTGACGTATCATTCGGCTGAGAACTTAACGACCATGACCAAAAAACGCAGATGATGTATTTAAACATTAGCAAAACTCATTTATTTTGCAACCTTGTTAATAAAGTAATATGTTGAACCTGGTTTATTTATCTCATCTGCATGACTCAGCACTGTAACAACACACAAAGGCTTCCTGTTGTCCATCTTCAGAGAAATTATAGTTTGGCCGCTGCAGACGGACGTCACTAACATGCGTCTCCCGTCGAATTGTAACCTGTCTGACAGCTGTATTATGCTGCAGATTGCCCACTAACAACTCACCGTTGTGTTTTTCAATTTTATGTTATTTTTTCAAAATTCTTTGGATAAGTCTTTTACTACATTATAGCAAGCCACAAAATAATACAAAAACATGTACTGTGGACCATATGTAAAATGTGAGTGTTCCTTTCTTTTTAGCAGAATGTTTTGATATTAACATAACACCCACTGGAGCTAGCTAGTAGAACGCTAATTTTGAGCTGTTTAACAAAACAGTTTAATAATGGTACCACCGGCTATGTTAATTTACCATCTTGCAATGGGAAGCGTGCGTGAACAGGAAAGCGAGCTGAGGAGTGCTCCTAAAGGTCGGCGTGGCTGTGATGGTAAAAGCTGGTTCTGATACACAGCCCACCCACACAGACGGGCCGCTTGGACGGACCCTTCGGAGCCTTGCTTTCCCCTTGCTCTCTACTGTCTCCATTATATCACCTTGAAATGCCCTTACCCCCCCTTAAACAGTGTAGAATAAAAAACATTTTTTGTTTTTCCCACACACGGCAGTTCCATTACAATGAATGGATGGTGAAAAAAATTCTGGTTTCCACTTTAAACGCCGTTCTTCCCCGCAGTAAACGCTACACACCAACCCAATGAACCACCTACAGCTGCAGGAGAAAAGGTGCTGAAAAGTTATTGCCACATAGCTGTTGTGATCTGCCCAACCATTAGCGGTAACATTCCTCCCCACTTCAATTAGCGACTGACTGTTTAATTGTTCGATTAACTGCTCTGATTTGATCAGTAGGAAAACCCCGATGCAGCATTTCTTTTTATATTTTGTGCCTTGGGCGGTTCAACAGACGAACTTGACTCACATGACACTTAATAGGCAACTGCAGGACTGGCAGCATTGTGGACCCTCCGGTTGACTCCGGTTGAGACGGGATTCTCGGGTCTCCTTTCATGTCACATTCACACACCCGGGGCCAGAGGAAGGAGACCCAGCAGACAAAGTGTAAAGGTCTAATGCGAGGCTGCTGATTGACTCGGTAAAGGGAATAGATCAAGTTGCGGGGCCAGCCGGGCCTTTGTCATGAGGATGAGTGTGAGTGTATCTGGCGAGGGGAAGGAGCCTTGTCTCCATCAGCGCGGTCCCGTTTGTGTCGTGGACCCCCGGACCTGCCTGAAGGCGCTAACCGCAGAATGCACCAGTGGAAATTTCAATTCCTTTGTAATACAGGGGAATGCCATTCATGCATTTTGACTTGGAACAAAAGATACCGCGCCCAATGATTCAGGTCATTTCTCTTTCATGGCTCAGGAACAAGGATGGCTCGCTTTTTAACGTTTATTGGAAGAGAGGTTCACCTCCGAACACAAAGGAGTTGAAGCAGGGGCCATGACGTACACAATATTCAGCATTTAATGGTAGAAAGCAAGATGATTTACTGTGAGACACAAGGGAACAACACAATTTAATCGTGAATCGGTTTGACACGATAGTTGAGGAATGCATGTAAATCCTGAGGTCACAGCTGTGACGATACCCTTCATTGTGAGGGGAGAGAAGAAGCGCTCTCTCCTGCGTTCTTGGTTACTTCCTCAGAAATGGAAATCTGCAAATAGCAACTAACAACTATCTGTCACTTCAAGATCATAATCAATTAATTGTAGTAAAAAAGCTGTTTAGCTGACTTCCAGTTTCAATTTTAGTTTACTTAATTAACATCATTGGCAGATTTGTTTACATGCACAAGTGGAACATGTTATTTGAAAGTTAAGTGAAAGTAGGAATTAATTGTCATCTGTACTACAATTTCGCTAGGGATCGTATTATTTCCCCTTTACTCCACCACTGTTTCTGGTATGAAATAACGGGAAATAAATGGGTTGTTAGCTAAATATTTGCCTCGATGGATTAAAGTTAGGCAGAGGAACCAGTGTCAGGCTAATCTTAGTCGTGTTGGACACTTGCTTTCCCCCCTCTCACAGCATTGGTCCTGCCATCTGCAGGATCGCTGTGTGATGAATGAAGTCTCCATGTGACTCGGCCCTCCTGGTGGCGGTCAGCCGGTCGGGACTGTGAAACTGTAGTCCAGAGATATGCACTTTGAGGATTGCCAACTCTCTCTCTGTGTACGTCAGTGATGGCCTGGGCCTGTGTCCAGAGCTGTCGGGCTGCCCACCGTATTACAGCAATAAATCTACCCCCGAACATAAGGGCAGGGGCGGGAGGGAATTGTTTGATGGGGCCCAGAAGAAGGGACGCAGGCAGGAGTGAAGAGAATGACCCCCTGAAAAGCTGAGATAAATAAATCAATATTCCATCAGTAAATTGGCTCAGTTGCTCCCTAGAACTGACCACAGGCTGGTTTAGTCATTTGTCGGAGGCTAATAGGCGGAAGCAGAGGGAGGACAGCACACGTTCTGTCTGGGACGTACCTTCTCATTCCTGCAGAGGACTCTGCACTCGGGCTTTGGAATCTCTGTTTTCAACGAATCCCAGCCAATGATAGTAATAAGAAAAACAAATGCTCGTGGTCTGGAGGAGGAGAGAGCCAGACATAGCTGAGGTAGATGCTGTTTATTCTTTTATTGTACTGTGCCCTCCAGACCGAGCGCTCTCTCATCTGGGGGCAAAGTGGTGGAGGCCTGCTTGTGGTGGCGGCCCGGCCCCCTAAATCACAGACTGTCCCTGCTGAAGGGATTTGTCCAGTGGCTACCAGGATACACACGGACCTGCCCTGCCAGGCAGCACAAGTACCAATTTGAAAGCTTCCCTATGATATGACAGCAAAGTGGTGATGACAGGCCACCCTTCGTTCCAGGGTTCCCTACCTTTCGTCCCACACACACACACACACACACACACACACACACACACAGACACACAGAGACACCGACTGACTGACTGAAAGGCCTTTAAAGTAGGAAGGCTGCTGCTCTGCGGACACGTCAGTGTTTTGTTTACCGAGGTGGACTGAGTCCGGATTCCCTTGTGTAATTATGCACAAAACATATTTTAATGTTTTACACGCCCCCCCCTCCCCGCGGCCAATACAACTGCAGTAGGTGAACGCTGCAGAGTTCATTCATGGGACTTTGAGCTGGTGTCCGGACTCCTCCTGCCGACATGGCACAGCTCTGTGAAAAATGAAAGACCTCCGATGGCAGACATCCGTCCGGGCTCGGCTCTGCTTTGTTAGTGTCTGTAGTTTGTGTACTGTATACACAATGTTACTATGTATGACAAGTGATTTGTGTGTATATAAGCTACACAGACTTTTACGAGTGTGCATATGGACGTGCTGTTAAGCAGTGCTGAGTGTGCGCTGCTGCTGGAGCAGGCAGATGTTATCATACAACTTGTGTCCAGTATTTAAGACTTCCTGCGCCGATTGTATTTACTGTTGGATGATCCTCCGATTTAGATGAAGAGGAGGGGTGTAACTGTCCATTTATTCGCCACTAGGGTTGCAAAAGGGCGGAATATTTATGGTAAATTTCCAGCTGGGGAATTTGGGTTTCTCTGCAAAGGATGTAGCTAGCTATTGTTAACCAAAAAAAACACTAAAACCAAAGACTTGAACAGCTTATTCATTTTACATTTAGTGGACTTTGGAGGATGGGGGGTTGATCATAGGGAATATGCTTTTTTATTCAATTCAATAATATTAAGTTTTTGTTGTTCAATAAATACTGCCCCTAATTTTCCAGTTTTCCCCAACTTTGAATATTCACGCAATTTTGTGACCCTCACAAACTCACGCTATCCCAAACTGCTTGTTACAGGATGTCCAGTTTGATGCTTTACATAACTTGCTTCAGTCAAGTGCGATCAATTATTGATCTAACCTCACCTAATTACAGCCTGCAGTTTGAAACCAGAGGAGCACAGAGTAAAATCAAAAGAACTTGTTGGCCGTGTTTGCGTCAGCTCAACATGGTTCATTAGTCATGTTAGAACAGCCTGTTTAGCTAGAATCACATTAATAGGGAAGGCGAAGACCAAATTCCCAACTTTCCCAGCTCGACAGTATGTTCATTGCACTCCCTTTAAACCAGGCAGTTTGGAATAAATTCAAATAAAAATTGATATCTTCTATCTTTTTGTGGCCTTTTAAGAAACACAATATCCCATCAAAAGACAGTAAGGCAGAAAAAAAACTTGAAATATTTACATCAGAAGAATGGCTGGACATATAAGTCCTACCAATCTCACCTGCTCTTAAACAGCCCGCAGATATACGCATATGCATTGTTTCTGTAAAAAATGCAAATTATGATCCATGAACATTAATGTATTCCAAAATAAATAATGTTTTTTAATAGTTTTTCTCATTACCGGACAGAAAGCCCACCAAACCATGATGTCACACACACACACACACACACACACACACACACACACACTGGTTGTAAGAGAGAGTGGCGATCCAAAGGGCAGCCGTGTTTACCTGCCCACTCGAGTGGATTCCTCAGACGCTTGAGGTGGAGGCTCCGGCTCCTGCGTGTCTGCTGTCTACGCCGGAAACATTCTTCGCCTGATAGCACCGCCGCGCGCCCATCAAAGATGTTGAAAGGCCATATTGAAGCAGGCCTACAGGGGAGGGAGGGGGGAGGGAAATAGAAGGACTCGGCCCATAAAACTCACTATCGTCCGCGATGTCGTCCGTCTGAAGTGTCCGCCGGAGAAGGAGCAGGTGTGCGTTTCCTGTGTGTGTGCGTGTGCGTAAATGCGTGCGTGTGCTCACATGTTGAACTGCATCTTGGGCAGTAATGGTAATAGTCTGTAGTCTGTATATCTGTGTCTACCGGCTACTGATCCAGTGCTGCGACTATGAGGACTAACACTACTGTGGGTGAGGTTGAAAAACGAAGCACAACTTATCGGTCGCCGTGGTTCAGATCGTGCGTTATTGGCCGGTCAAACAGTGGTCACGAGTGCGCAAGCGCGCGGCCGCATCAGGGAGATGAGGCGACTTCAAAGAGGCGCAGCAGCGCACCCTGTTTACACTGCTCAGTGGAGTCTGCATTCCTCTGTCTCACTTTTCCATGGCATTCCACCAGGAGCTCCTGGCCGCGTGCCCACGCCTCAGCGACGACCCCCCCCCCCTCCTTCTCCTGCACCCCTATGCCCACATGGTGCGTGCATGCCACTTGTACACACATCTCTACGGCTTCGTTTGCCCGTTACAACCAAAAGGCAGAGCCCGGCGGGCAGGCGAGCGCGCGGATCCACGTGGATCTCCAGCAGACGTCAGTCCGCTTCCTCTCACCCACGCCGGAGAAAAAACATCTGCGCACATCGCCGGGCCGCAAATCAGGCTGCCTCAACGCATGCGCCCGAGTCCGAGTGAAATATAGAGGTGAAAAAACGAAACAAAGAAAAGACGCAGGCTGGCAGTCAGGAGATGTGCTGCTTCATCCTCTCTGTGCAGCCTGGTCACTGGGCTTTGACACAGCCTGCGCAATCAGGTCACATAAGCTTTAGAGATGGGGAGAAATAACATGGAGAATAACTCCAGTTTAGGTGCACTCGCTCTTTGATCAGAAGGATTCTTTGCAGGGAGGGATGAAGGCAGACGGTGACATCTGTTGAGAAGTATGTCTCTCTTCTTTTCTTCTCCTTTACACGGACTCTTCCCCTGGTTTGAATTAGCTGCCTTTCATGACCGAATGGAAGGTGATGACAACTGCACCGTAAAAATATCCTTCAGATTAAGTGGTTTTAAGGAGTCTTTTATCTGAAAAGGAGACACCAGAGAGAACTTTCTAAAGAAGTCGGTTTCTACACTAGAATAGGGTGCAACGGGGCGGAACATTTCCGGTATATTTTCGGAAACTTCCCACAGGAAGCTAAACTCGGAGTTTTGGAATTTCTTTCGCAAAATCATATAACAAGGAACTTGCATGCAGTTGAGATCAAGACTATGCAAGCCTAGCTCAGATGGAACGTTGATGCAGCGAGTTGTTTTTGAACGTCATTATCTAACATATGGATTAGCTAAACTGAAGCCATGTTCATATTATTACTAAGGTCATTTGTACGTAGTAGGCTTTTTACAGCAGTGAGACTAGAATGTGTGTATGTCCACACTAAAGTACACCATCACCTTGATTATTCGTGGCTGTCAGTACTGCAATGAAAGGCTGAGCATACTTACCTAGCATACTTCAAAGCTGTATTTCATAGATGTATGGAATCCAGCACATGCTGTTTTCTTTGCAAAGGATGTAGCTAGCAATTGTAAACCACATTTTGTTTTCTCTCGCCCGACATTGACTTAAACCTGAAAGGATTCAGTGAAAAACACTCAAACCAGAGACTTGAGAAGCTTATTCCATTTTTTTTATTGTTTAGGGGGGTTAACATAGGTTTTGACCTTTTGTTGTTGAAAGAATAAAGTCCTACTTACAATTGGATTAAGTCAAAAGTGTAATTTTGTATTAGAAATATTTGCATGCACCTCTGCTTATGACAAAACAAAATGTTGTTTCGTATTATGTGAAGTAAATACAGTTAAATTACCCCAAAACAGGTTTTTGGTTAGCAGTTCCCATTAATTCCTGTTACTTTCCGTATAGTCCTGTTAATTCCCATGGAAAGTTTCCAACTTTGAATATTCCCATAATTTTGCAATCCCACACTAGAAGAAGAAACAGTACAACACAGCTTGGTGTGAACGTTTGGCTGTGTACTGTACCGTGAGTGCACATACTGGAGGACAGATGTTATAGGGACCAACTGAGGAAAGAGGAAGCCAGTGGGTTAAGTCATTTTTTGTCTGTCGTTTGTTTTGAGCAGATGTGGAGGATGGGGAGGCCTCGGACAGTATTTCAGGCAAAAGGATTAACAGCGTTTCCGCCCCATATAACTGAGCTTTATGTTTCTCCGCAGCTGTTTATAGTTGATTTGCATTTGCATTATGTTCACCAGCAAACAGGTGACCACACCTGCCACCCAACCACTAAACAGCATGTCAGACTGTGTGCCCGTTCTCAACATTTAAATAATGTTCCTACTTATAAATCAATTTAAAGAGTCCTTTGCATTGTATTCGACTTGTACTGATGATCGAGCATGGTATGCAAATGTGGAATATGACAAAATATGATGTTAAATAGGGTACGTCAGTTACATACTTTGAACTGATTTCCATGCATGCTCTTTTTTTAAAGCTAGGGTAGGTAATATTACAACACAACACAGTACAAGATCTCCAAAATCATTTTTGTTACATCCCAACAAACAGCAATAAATCAAATAATCAGACATAAAAAAGATAAATCCTGCATATGTGGCTGTCCCATATTAATGATTTTTGGAGGTGTAATTTTGAATGGAGACCTGTCAGTGTGGACGACTTGGGGACTTTTTTAGCAGAATCACAAATTTCTAGTCCGAGTGCTGCCTTCTCATTGGAAAATGGTTTAGAATTTTTAAAATCCACCATCTTGCTAATTTCTCAGGCTTACCAACAGTAGCTTTAAATGATTGATTTTAAATGTCAGTTGTATAGTTACATTTCCACAGAGGCTTACAGGATGTCCATGTCCTCACACAGAGCTCCATGAACAAAGAAAAAGCTCTTTGACTGCGTATGTCTGCGTACAGTGGCATCCATTTTCAGCCCTCAAGCCGCGATGAAGACTCTTTGAGGTTGACTGGAAGGACATTTGGAAAGCGGGAGCAGCAGGAGGAAGAGGGAAGGGGAAGAATGGCTCCCTCTCACATGCCATAATAAAGTTTGACCCTACTTCAAGAACGGCAGTTTGCCACAGGAGACGTATTAATGGGTGGGTTCCGTTGGGGTGGGGAGGGGCGTGGGATTGCATTTCCAAATGAAAGAGGGATGTTAAAAGCACCCCCAGCAGCTCACTGGTTTTTAATTTTACATGAAAGTGTGTAAAAAAAAGGGCACCTGTCTCCTCCTCCTCCTTTTCTGTGGAGAGCGATGTCAGTCTGCAACCTTTGGATGGATCGCCATGAAAATAAGTGCAGGCAATCGTTGTCAAAAGAGGATGAATCTTTGCCTTATGTGGTCAAATACCTCCCCATCGACTGGAGGGCTTGGTACATTATTCGGTATCTTCACATGGTATTCAGACCGTGCATCCTGAAGTTCCTCTAGCTCCATCATGATGTCCATGATCCCCTCGTCATAACTCGTTTAGTCGCGATAAAAACTTTGTCCAATACTAAGTACCTGCAAAACAGACATAATCTCCTTGGCCTCACATGTTTTCCTAATTGAGAGATCTAAAGTGCAATTACTCACAACAAGGAGTCCATAAAAAGCTCACAATTGTCAGTGGTTAGTGAACATATTGGCTTAAAAAAGACAGTTCGCCTCCTGCTTCTTCGCCTCGTATTTCTCTTTTGTCTGTGTCCTTGTGTCTCTCCTCCCTCCTATTATTTGGAGCTTCCTCCTCCCTCATTCTCTGGGCTAATCTCCACATAGCTCACCTAAATGTTCCCAACCGTAAGTGATTGACACGTTTAAAAAAGTGTGGGTTTCTCTCTCCGACTGATGTTGTGGAAGCTGAGAGAATCTGAGAGTTGCGCTGGGAGCCAGGGCGGGGCCAGAGGAAGCCTGCAGGACGTGTGGATGTGGCCCCCGTGTCTACGGGGGGAAGACGGATCACTGCAATGCCAACAAACTGCCGGGTTACCGAGCCACGGACTTGTTATGACAGGGAAGTGCTGTGTTTATGTTCAACTGGGGAGATTTGAAATGTATAGCGCCGCGCCGGCCCGAGGCTGATGGAGCGGCCCTGGTTGTTGGTGGTGTGTTTTGGTTGTGCCGATGTGTGTTTGTGTAAGACCTCAGAACCCGCGCAGGAAGCGTGGACAGGACACTGGGCTCCATCCCTCACAAGCGGTCGCCATGGCGATCGGAGTGCGACTAAGCAGCAGCCGTAAAGATGATACAAACTAAAAAAGGCCCTACGGTGTGTTTGGTGGCACAAACACAGCTTCAGTACGGTCTGCTTACAGGAGGCACCTCGTGTAAGCAGACCACGAGGGTCTCACCGTCACAACATGTGTGCTTGTGGCCTCGTGTGTGAATTATCTTTCAGCTGGTCAGTAGCTTATAAAGTTTGTTGCAAAATGCATAGCATTCATGATTTTAATGTGCGTACTCTGGGTTTGGGAACTTGGGAACCCGCTGGGTGTGTCCATTCTTTCTTTAGATCTGCCACCAAAGCCTGGTTAAATACCTTTGCAGATTGTGTGGAAAAAACTTTTAGATAACTTTTTCCGATAAATAGGCAAAAGATGGATGTGAGTGAGTTCATCCCCTCGTCATGTGGTATTTGGACAACAGTCAAGGTCACTTCAGAAAACTCCTCTTCCCTCCCCAGGTTCTTTCTTCACCCCCGTCTAATTCCCTTTATAGTACAGGGAGACAGTCTGACGGTCTAGAGTGGGGGGGTGCTAGGCAATCCTACTTAAAGAAAGCACCCGGGCAAATTTGGGGCTGCTGGTAATTATTTTGGCCTCATTATCGGATCGCGTTTCCCCCCAAGTCATTCTCCGCGGTAACTGTTACTGGATATGGGGCTGACACCGTCAATAAAGCGAGAGGGAAAGATGACACGCCTTTTTGTTTTGACAGGACCAAAGCAGTACTGGCTCCTGTTCGCTTAGCATTTGCAAAGGGAGGAGAGGGGAGGGGGCCGGGGAGAGAGACCCTCAAACCTGGATGGCACCGCCCGACCCGCCGTCACTCTCATGTCAGCCTGCCATGTCCATCTGCTGAGCGCACATACTGTTGGGTGGAGGAGTGCGGTATTAGGAATGTGTATCTGCATGTGTGTGTCTGTGTGCGTGGTTTTGTGTGTAAGCCAGCGCTACATGATTATTGGGCCACCCACCCTCCTAAATAGCGGCTAAGGCCTCTACACACAGCCGGCGCTGAGTCACTCACTGCCCTGCAGGACCGCGAGAGGACTTTTTATAGCTAGTGGATCAGTACGCACGCACTTGTGCACACATAGAGCACCTTGCATAAGTATTCAGTTTAAATAGACTTGTTCACATGTGATCAACACAACATGCATAGTACTTTGAGGTGCAAAATACCTCATAATTGTAAACAATTATGGGAACAAAAAAGTATGTTGGATGCATCAGTATTCACCCCCCTGAGTCAATACAACCCCCTTTTGGGCCATGTCTCCACCGGCTTTGTTCATCCAATCGTCTTAGCAAAAAAGGTGAAGCATGGTCAGATTGGAACAGCAATTTTCTAAATCTTGCCATAGATTCTCAATTGGTTCGATCACTACTCTACAGCACTTCTGCAGCTAACGATGGCCTACCGTTTGTGTAGCTCCTATTTATATTTATTTAAGTCAGTGTTTCCCCTCCCATTATTAAAGTGTGAACTTTACTTTGCTGCGGCTGCCCACTGGACAGATGCGCACACACATGGGTGTCACGTCCACAACGACCACCCCCAAAGTTCTAAACAGAGGATGTAGCGGCCTTCGCTGTTCTTTGTCATTAAGCCACAATTGAGGAGATTGTTAGATTATTTAAATTTTGTCTTTTATTTGTGCAGCAAAGGATTAACTAAATAAAGAAATAACAAATTCTGTCACACGTAGAAAAACGATTTTCTCTCGTGCCTTATGCAGCTCTTCTGTGTTGCACCATCATGACGTCAGTAAATCGAGACAAACAAGGAGCGTCAATACAACATACATTTTCAATATATGTTATATATCTTTAGTTCCTGAATAATGATAATACCGTAAATGTCAGCAACTAGGTCCACTAAGATTCAAGGGTCTGCTGAGTTGACTGCAGTAACAAACACATACACACAGCCAAACCTCAGCCGGACGCACGGTACCTGTTGCCCGGTAACCCGGGGCAACCAGATTCCGATCTCTTTCAACTTTGGTGCCATTGCTCCTCCTCTTTTGGGGATTTTTTAGTCTGTGATTCAAACCAAGGGCCAAATCCCTTTCTGTGCACCCGCCTGAGAGAGAATCAAAAGAGAAATCAACTTTCTGATGCCGTCTTACATTGCTGAATTAAAGGAGTCTAATGATAGTACAGTTATTATCCAAACATATAAAACCTCAGGTCACGCTGATAACTTTGGTAACCAAAAGCTGAAGCTTGGTCTCAAATTCTAAACCCACTGACTCCTTTTACACAACCTTTATTGTGCGTGTGTGTGCGTGCGTGCGTGAATGCACAGAGCAGGTGTGTTTTTAAATGGTGTTTCAATAGAATGAGAGAGACAAAAAGACTTTATCAGGTTAGGAGCCCAGACCTGGGTGGCTGATTCATTGTCTGAGGAATTGGAATTCGGGAATAGAAGGTATGTGCTTTCAGGTGCGTGTGCATGTGTTTGCCTCTATGCTCACATGTGGCAAGGCTAATTGAATTCTGCCCTGAGGGGGCAGAAGCCTGGCGGGCTTTGCAGGCCTCTGGGGAGAAGCCGTTAGCCGTCCTGATTCACACTGATGCATTTCTTTCACCCCCCACTGAACCAATCTGCTTCGTTTTGATCATTCTACGACCTAAGCGGCTGGTAATTGGTTGTAGACATTACGCCCCCCCTTCCCCTCCCGACATTACTGCCTAGGCCTGGTTCCCTGCTGGCAGCCGATGAACTAGAAACGCTCTCTCGCCTATTATTAGCAAGATCCGCAAGGCTAAGCAAGGGGGGGTGGTGGTTATTGTTGACCTCTCACCGCAGCTACTATTTCTTTTTCCCCTTTTTTGTCCATGTATTTGTTTTTGAGGCTGTTAGATGCTCGCCTCAGAATATTTTTGGGGTAGTCTTTCGATTGAGCTGGAAAGGAATGCCTTCAATCGTTGCCACAAAGGAACGGAGTGACATGTCCCCGTCAGTTTTGCAACAGATCTAGACAGATGAGGAGGAGGAGGCGGAACGGAGGAGTGAGCATTGTTAACACTCTGTAGGGAGCTGTTTGCCTGCCCTGTGATTTCTAGTCCCTGTGAAATGGAGACTCAGTGATTCGGTTTCCTTTTTTTGTTGTTCTAGTCTGTCCTGGTTGAGATTTATAGTCCTGTTGCAGCGTGTCTCTAAGTGGACACACAGTGTTCAGAGCCATCTGATTGTAAGTGTCATGGGCCTGTTTAAAGTAGAAGTTAACGTGTAGTCCCGGATGATGCCAAAACATGAGGAAAATGTATAATACATTCAAAGTCGAATATTGGGTGTAGTAAGCTGGGTGTAAGGCAGGACCACTCCAGGAACAACTGGAGGGAAAGCACAAAGCGGGTAGTGTTGGTTTATGATGACAGTGATAGTAGTGGGATTAGAGGCGGTAGGTATCGGCAGGGCCATGGCAGGAGGCAGGAACAGCGTCCAGACAGACCCATGATCCATGGAATCCTGCGAGGCGAGAAAGCACAAAAAGTCTCTGGGGAAAATGCCGAATTAGTGATGTGCATTAATGAGGCGTTATCAAAGAGGAAAGTTTTAAGCTTCATCTGAAATGAGTTTCCTGTGGTTCCACAAAAGAGCAGCTTGATAACTGAAGGCTCTGGCTCCCATCCTTCTTTTTAAGACTCTGGGAACAACAAGTAACCCAGCATTCACCCACTATAATTACTTTGTCCGTTTTAAAGACAAACTTGTTAAGAAGTCTGAAAATTCAGATAGAAATTCAGAATAAGGACCTGGGGCCCTGTACACTACAACAAAGAGTTATAATCCAGTTTAGGTTTAAGGTTTATTAGAAGTCATGAACAGCTGCCGCTCCACCTCCTCGGCCTGTGCCTCCAGTAGTATTAACAAGACTTGGAAAGTCGCTTTATTTAAGCTGACATAATAATATTCTCCATTCGACAGCCACGTTTCAGTAAGACAAAATAGATCATGGTGATCTGATATTAGTTAATTTACTAAAACAACTTTAGATGAAAGAGATCTAACATAACAAGGTCATAAACAAACATGACCAGCCAAGACTAAAGATTAAAGATTAGTGTTTTGTTGTTGTTTTTTAACGGTAAAATATGTTTCCTTTATTCCACATTTCCCAGAAACTTCTAATGAAAGAGAGCAGAAAAACTTTACGCAGGGCAACATGTTGATGGTTATTCATCTTCAACTGCTTCTGGGATGGTTTACTCTCTGTGAGTACCGTAACCCAGGAATTCATGAGCCGGGACTTAGTAGTAGGGACGGATGGGTCAACATACACCCAACTTTCACACTGGAGTCTGCTGTACGTGTCTCAAGGGAAACGCAGAGTTAATGTTGACTGGCTTTGACATACTTTGGTTACGCAAATTAAACACAGAAGAAAACACATACTGTAGCAAGTCACGAAATAAACACACTTTATCCAAACCACAATCTGTTCCTAAACCTACCCAGGTGTTGTTGTTCGGGGCTCGCACTGTTACTTTGATTGCTCGTGTTCCTGGACATTGGTAACAACATTGGTAACGACAAAGTTCAAACATTTCTCAACATTTTAAGAAGATATAATGCAAACTGTTATATGAGAAGTTGTCCCAATCAGATGAGCACAGCTACTCCATCACTGATACCGTCCCTCATGTGTCGATTTGAAAGTGGATCTTCCCTCACTAGGGTCCCTGCTTTAAGCTGGTACACCTGACTCCATTTGGCTCCTAAGATCTCAATCATACCAATTTATATTTTGACCCATTTTCTTCCTAGACCCAAACGTTTGTATACATTTCGTTAATGGAGTTAAAACTTGAATTTGTGCATTTTCTAGTTGCTGTCTCTCTCGGCCTCTCTTTCTCTCCTCGTGACAGACATGCACCAGCCCCTTTGCAGCACATTACGTCAATTCCCCTGGATGTGTTTGGTGGCGGGGGAGGGGGCGGAGGTTGCCAGCTGTTGATGTCACCCCTGGGTCTTTTTAATTTAGGGATTTCCGCTGGGTGAGATCAGGGGCAGCCCCATGACCTCAGCCCACAGCCACATGAAGAGGCCCACCGGTGCAGAAGCAGGCCGGCGGGGCGGGGCAGGGTAGGACCGCTCTGCTGGGGTGTGGGTGGGTGCTGGGTACCGGGCTGCTTTAAGGAGGACCGCTTGAGGAGCATTGTGTCGACGTTTGCGATGGGCACGGGTGTTTTTCAGGAGCGGCCTTTTGGACTGTCGTGCGATTCCCGGTACTCGTAACAGCATGTCTGTGACTAGCAAACACCGCCGCTATCCTTTGAGCCCTTAAATGTAGCCTTTCGGCAGCTACGAATTTCCTCCCATTCAGAGGGGATCAAATGTTCTTGCTAAAAACTATCTGTCGTTCTTCCAATCCTCAAGGCGTTGAATGCTAGTGAACATCGTCGTCCGTGTAACTGATTTTGCGGGATGCCAAAGTCAACTGTAAATGGCTCGGAGAGGAAACAACTTCTTGGAGACATGAACTGTCCAGATGTTTATTAGGATAAATATATTGAATATTCAATGTAAGATGAAGTGGTTAGTGTTATCTCTTTTTACGGCAGTCGTTTGATTTTTTTCCCCCTCCTCCATCTACACTCATCGGAGGACAAATATCTTTACACTTAATTACATTAATTGTTTTTTTTATATTTTCTTCTTCTTAAGCTGTAACAGATGTGCATACAATAATTAAGGTCTCCACCAAACTACATTCAAGTATGTCAAATATTTCGAGGGATTCCATCCAGCCAATTGAAGTTTGTCTTATGTCACTAGTACATAATATCTGTATTAAAGTTTTGAGGTTTATTTTCCATCTTTGTTTTAGAAAATTAATGCAGTTTGTATTATGCACTACACGTTTTTTGTGGAATTTCATTCTCAAAATCAAATCCCCAGAAATTTGTCAGTACTTTTAAGACTCAACAAATAATACCAGGCGTTACCGTGACCAGTTCACATTTCAGAAAGGACAACAAATTGATACAGCGGTCTGATCGGGTAGAGAGACTTTGTCTCGGGAGCTGTGGATGAGCTCTTTGTGTACCTGTGACATTCGTGCTTCCTAGCTGAGGGATGCACACATAAATCTCTAGTGCAAAAATAAAAATATTACCATCTGCTTTTCTTTAAGATATTTACATGTATTTGTGTATTTATGTTATTTTCCAGACCTTGTATAAGATTATAACCTCTCACTCTCTTTTTTAATTTTGCAGTATCACCCTCTGTCCCTTTGCAACACAAGCGAGGATGAGCGACAAGAGAGCGACTTCATCACCATTGTCAAACTGGAGCACAGGGTTCCCCGATGTCTGCCGCTGCTCGACAAGGTACACACACACACACCCACACACACACACTCTCTGTTGAAAATACTTTGTGCCTTGAGAAACTCGCCGCTCGCCCCTCAGACAGATTCTCCGTCTTGCTAGTCATGTTTTTTCTCCGGTACTCCTTCCGCTCTGGGATTCAGCCTTTAAAGAGAAGACGGTTTTAGAGGCAATTCTTTGGCAGGAGATTAATGTTTTGTTCGGGACAGTGATCTTCCAGATTGAGGGCTTGGATGGGAGAAGGGGGGGCTTAGCTCAGTGCTGCTATGTAGCAAGTGGCAGCGAGCCCTGGCTTTAGATGTAAGGGTTTTCCAAGCTTCAGCTGTCACTGGTCCGATCCCAGTCAGCAGGCTGACCAGCCAGCCAGAACCAGACACTCGGCTTCCCTCTAATATGAATGCAGCCGGAGCTCCACAGGTTCCGCCCGCAATGGTTTAGATGTATGTGCGACTGACCTAAATCCCCGCCCCCCCCGTGTGTAAGTGTCCCGCCATACACACTGCACATCCTAACTTTAAAGTAGTGTGATTGAAAACTGTTCCTATTTCCCCCCCCGTTTTTTAAGTGGTGACAAATTAGCAGGCTGCAGTAGTTATGGTTAGGCGACTGCCTTTTTTTAGCCTGTGTTTTCTTTTTCCCTAATTTAAAGCAATGTTTAGGAGCTGCCCGCCATGGCGACGATATGAAGACATTCCCACACTTCCCGGTCCTTTCTTCCTGCGAATGGGGGTGGTAGTAGTTTGGGGGAGGGGGGCTTGTCACTTGAGGACGACTCCAGAAAACAGTTCTGATTAAAGCCTCAATGGCAACGCTATGTTTCCCCGTAAACAAAACACAGCCTCCTCCCGACGCAAGAGTACCTTGGAACAAAAGACTCGTTTCCGAGTGCCTTCTCGCCACTGAAATCAGGAGAAGTGACGGAGTGGGGGCGAAGGGGAGGGAGGAGGGGGGGGGGGGGGCTCTTGTTGTTTCAGTTGCCTGGAAAGTATGTGTTGCAGTAAACTCCGCTCCAACCACCTGCATCCTCGCTTCCGTAGAGAGATTCAAAGCGTTTAGGTCAGGGTGGATTTTTTTGGGGGGGGGGGGATTCATCGTGCAGCTGTTGAAGAGTTTGGTCCTTTTGAGGAGGATGAATCAGACTGCTCGGGATGTGCGGTGCTGGGTCGACCGTGGTCTCTGGATGGGACTTGTTTACAGTTTAGTCTGACTGCAGCCCGCCCCGCTGATCTATAGATACCTCGACGGCCACAGAGGGTTCGTGTTGCACCGCGCACACTCAGAATAGACTGTAAACCAAACAAAGTGAGCCTCCAAACCTTCAGGGATAAGGTTTCATTGTTGTCCTTTGCTTTATTTTGGTTTTCACAGATTTCTATCCCCGGCGACATCGTGAACATGGGAGATCCCTTTGCTGATTCACAGCAATCTGTGCCGTCTCTAGCCCTTTGTTTCAGCGAGTGGATCTCAATTAGCCTCTGAGGTTTTTGTGCTTGGATGTCTGTGCTGCACAACCTCTTCAAATGATGTCAAATTAAGCAGACCGCTTCAATAAGAAGTGCATTTAATCATCGCCCTCTCCTGGTGCGTTCTGCACTACTGGCAACCTCTCACCCACATTTGCATATTTGTATGTTATGAGCACTTTTTGTATGTGGAAGTCTTAAATAATTGGATAATGTTTTAAACATTAGATGGATATTTTTCATTTAATATTTTTCCTCACACACACTAATGTGATTCAATCACGAAACTGTTATAACCCCATAGGAAACCAAATTTAACAACATATGGGGAACAATAGATGGCACTTACCTTAAAGGAATACTCAATTAAGTACTCAAATTAAGAAAATACTAAATATTATTGATTGTGATGTGTGATGTGTGCTACCCTTTTTTACCTATTGGTCTCAGTTCAGGCTACCCCTTGGCATATAGTTAACTTTACTTTCATTATTTTGGATGTACTCTTTGCTTTTCTACACAGCTTTACATAGTCAACTCTGAATAATCCAGCATAAGACTTGCTTCCCACGGATCAGCTCTCTCTATGCCATTCCCTGAATCGAAACCCTCCACCGCTCCTGTGGTTTTGCATCATTACACAACACAACATAGGCAGAGACCACGGGCTTCCTTGGCCAGCATGTCCTGCTGGAAGTGATCTGTCTGCTTTCCGCTAGCCAGCCTGTTTACACCAAAGCCCTGAAAGGGTTGTCACATGACCCGGCGAGAACAGGCATCGCAGCGGGTTGCCTGCAGTGCAACTCTAAAGGCCCCACGGGGCTAACGTAGCTCCGGATAAAGGTTGCAATCTGTGCGCGGGCACTGCAACTCTGAAATGCCGTCGGTTAGAATGCACGGTTTCGAGCAAACGGCGAGCCTTTGCAGTGGTCGGGTCTTCGGCCCGTGTCTGAACTTGTTAGCTTGTGTAGAAAGCCTCGTTTATTGATTCTGCTCCTCTTAGATGAAAAGGGTTACGACCCATTGGGCATTAATCCTGTTTAAACGCGCCAGCTCACTACAGATACATCTACATGTGTTTGAATACTGCACGTGTGTGTGTGTGTGTATTTCTTTAAATGTGCCTTCCAAATTGATCTCTATCTGGTAGACTTTGTGATGAAGCGGATCCAAAGACTGTGTCAGTATCAGGGACCGAGAGGCGAACAACACTGATGGTTCATGTTTGCTATTTGTGCACGTAACACAATAACAGAATTGACCTACAGCTAAAAAGTAGTTTTAACTATAGGTGTACCTTATTAACTGGGAACTGGGTTTGTGTATATATGGAGCCCCAAAACTGATCCGTGTACAGATCCCTGCCCTGAAAATACAAGTTATTCATCTTTTGATGTTAGGAAATTATCTTCAAGATCATTTTTCTTCTGCAATCCCTAACATTAGCATGGCCACGTTATTGTCACACAGAGTAAAATAGCAAATGTTTTGGAGGGCTACAACAAAAGTTGTTAGTTAAAATGTACTAGTATGTAGTAGTATAGTGTGTATTTATTCGTCTTTATGGAAAAATAAAAAAATTGATTGGAAGTCAAAAAACATGTACAATTTATTTAACATTTTAGTTTTGTGAGTGATGATATTAGATAACAAAATGTACTTCATGACTCCATTACTGCATGTGTGCATATAAGTATATAATATATCCCTATTGCCAGTGGAGTGTTGTTTTCCTGGGAATCAGTAGCCACCAGCAGAATAGATCACAAGCACTTAACAACTCGTGCAGCTGTAGAATGATACGGATACTTTATTCAGCACAAGTTCTGAAAACTGGTGCGAATGGTCAATTCTGTGTGTGGCCTGGACTCTCGGGCCAGGAAGAGCTCTCCCACTGACAGGAAGTGGTAGAAAACAAGGGAAGCCCGTTAAGAGGGGAATAAATCACGGCCATCACGACTATGTTTTTGCCTCCTTGTGTCTGATTGTCTGTAGGGGGTGACACTGACCCCAGGCTATTCCTGCCTGCTGTTTTTCAGCAAAGACAGGGACTGGAAATGCAATGGCAGCTGCCTTTGGCTCCTCCAGTAGCCGAGCCTAACGTCTCCAGTTCATCAGAGATGAGTGAAGCAGCAGGAACACAGGGAAACATCTGGGAAAAGGGGAATTCTCCAGCTTTTCAGAGTAAATGCAAAAAGCAGCAGGTACACAATAGACATTTTGGCTAGTCTGAAATGCATCAGTGTTCGCTTTGATTTCCCTCCCAAGATATTTCATTATTCGCCCGTCTTTGCCAGACGGTCGCACACTTGTCTTCAAAGGGATAAACTATACCTTCCTGTTCCTTTCTATTAGTCAAAGCTGGACCCTTTGTTAATCGACCGGCAAGGGAACCTGCACTCAAACTACTGTGTGCACTTTTTGTCCTTTGAAGCACAGACAACACACAATTCTGTGTCTCTCTTTCCGAAATGAGAAGAACTGTAAATGAATGCAAAAGAAGTCTGAAAAACGCAACATTTCTCAATCGGTTTTTCAGTCCTCTGAGCATAAGCCCTGTTTTCCTGTCATGGTCCTTCAGCTCTTTGTCAGAAACCTTTACACTGCTGTTGGTCTTTCATCTTGAACTGCTTCAGAAGTAGATTTGGGCTTACTTTTCCCTTTTTCTATCAAGCGTTAGAGTGACTGTTCCAAATATGTCTTACCGCTCTTAACTCCTTTAAGGATATTGGCGCCGTAGCTGTCATTTCTTTTTCTCTTTTAGAAAACACTCTGTTTGTCCCGACAGTCTTTTCCCTCCATTTCCTCTGCTGCTAAAGTTAGCTGCTGTCATAGCTCATATCAACGGGAAGATAACTTTTAATACAGTGTGTTGTGACTGTCATAGCCAGCGTCCTCTGCTTCTTGTTCCTTTCATGATGCATGGCTGAAAACGTACTCTTGTTGTTTTGGATTAAAATGTAAAAATGAATGCATATAAATTGAAAAAGGAGCCATTGGATTATAAATGAAAACAAAAAATAAGCTGTATGATATATTCACTTTCACAAGTGTCACTTTTCTTCCAGCCATGACAAACATAAACATGAGTTATAGTGGTCAATCGTCTTTCAGGGTAACGCCTGTCTTTCCAAATGAAAACATTCACGCACACTCGGGTGAAGTGCTGACGGCCGACCATCCGAAGCGATTTCTTCCAAAAAGGATCAGCCCAACCTGTGAGAGCTCAGATGAGCCGTCAGGGGTAATGGATGTCCGTGAAGTATCTGCTGCGTTGTCCAAGGACAGGAAAACAGGGTGATAAGTCTCCTGTTGTCGTCACACAGACAGGAGGGAATGTTCCCATGGGAGAAAGTGAGATAATAAATTATAATAATTTGAGTTCCAATTTCGGGTTGCAGCGCGTTGACCTCGCTTTGTACGGGAGAGCCTGCACACTATTTCCCAGAGAAGGAGCTCCTGCTCGTTAGGAACGTCTGTAGATGCTGTGTTCCTCCTTTTTCCACCTGAGGCCCTCATGTACGTACATTTGCAAACGTAGCGTTATTATCGCCGCGGCTAACCCCCAAGAAAGTGCACGCTGTGATAATTCAGTTTACGGCCTATTTACAACACCTGCAGTTCATCAGGTAACCAGCGCCTTTCTCCGCCCACGATACTGCACATTGCGAGCATTTAAACGCGCACTTGAATGGGCCTCATTCTCTCCTTCTATCATGGATCAGCCACAGTCAAAACAATAAAAACAAAAATTCAGTGACTACAACGTTGATGTTTTATTTGGGCATTGACAAGTGCGTTGTAGCGTAGGTTAACTGTAGGTGTTAAGTGTTTTAAATTATCCTGATGCCAATAATTGTAATGTAGCGAGGAGTTTAACAACTGCTGGAACGGAACGTGAACGTTGAGTGTGAGATGGAATGTCATCCTTTCTTCCAGTAACTGCTTACAGCGTAATGATTTTGTGTTCACTCAACTGGAAAAGTGTGATCCTTGTGGCAGAAGTCCTTTCAGCTCGTCTCCTTGGGATATGTCGCCGTCTGGCTCAGATTACCGCTGCCGTTTTGCCAGGAGGCACATGTGAGGAAACCTGGTTTACACCTACTTTTAAGAGGCGCAGAATTTTCACCTCAAAAGGAAGGCGCACTTTTACGGGCGTTTATACTGCTGGATACATAATGAGGTGCATTTTATGCATCCCTCTCCCATCTCTTTATGGGAATCTCCCACTTCCCCCTTGATCCTCCCGTGAATGCATATGCGTGACGTTTTCAGTTTCCGTGACAGGCAGTCTGCGCTTTCACCTCAGTGTGGCTTTTCTGTACAAACCTCACCATGCTTTTACGCGCGCGTTGCGAAACAAATACGCCTGAAGTGGGCATGAGTGCCTTGTAGTCAGTGGGAAACATGAGGTCACCAGCCGGTCGCTATGCTAATTCACAGACATGGTCTGTTAGGGGATGTGGGGTGGGGGGGTAAATGTACAGCAGTGTACATTTGAGACTATCGACAGTGAGACTATCGACACCATCACATGCATTTCTACTGTCAGAAAGCTGCTCACCGGCCCCCGGGGTCGCTGCAGACGCAGCTTACAACAAGCCGACATGCCTTTTAGTTCATTAATAATCAATCACACACATCTCTAACCTGCAGGTGACCAGGAGCAGTTGAACTGCAGGTCTTCCTGCTTGACAGATTTCACCGTGAACCGCGGCATTGTGGTGTTTCGGCTCAGCGCAGCGCTGTCATCGCTCTAACGAGGTGCGAGTGACTTGCGCAGGGTGCGTGTCTCTGCTGCACTCTTTCCACTCAACCTGTCACCTTAAATAGGTGGAATACTCTCTGGCCTAAAGGTGCGCGAGTTGCTCCCGTGGCATCCGTCGAGGTATTTTCAGAGCAACAACGCTCCGGCTGTGTCTGCAGCGTATGTTTTGTCCTTGGTGTATTTTGGGGGATTTTTGCTGCCATCGTTGCTAAGCTAAACATTGACCCTGAGCTTGTGGCACAAAAAAACAACGCTCCACACACGCACGTAAAATGTGGAAGAAGTGCTGTTTGTTTTGAGAGGTAGCGTTTTTAGATGCTGGCTCTCTTTTTCCAGCGACTGGAGATTAGCAGCTTGTTGCTCTCCCCTTTTCACTTTTCTGCTCTTGCCCCTTCCGCCCCCCCTCACTGCCTTGGCACTGGGCTGTGTTCTGGCTCAGCACGGTTACAGCTGGTCACATTTGAGCTTGTCGACAGCAACACCGCAAAACTTTTAGAAACAAACAGTGAGATGTCTGCAGTGCCGCTCGCTGGGAAGTACCTCTCCGAAATAGAAGCTGTTGGAATATTTCCTGCATGTGGATTAACAAAATATGACCAGCTTATAAAGTTCACGCTAACATTTTGTCTGGAGTCCTATTTTCCTGGGATAAGCTAAGAACTCCCCAATATTTCCACTCTCACTTGTACAGACAGGGAAATCATCCACCAGGAACTCGTATTTTGAAACCTAACATATGTCAATTTCAAGTAATTTAAACTTTAAAATGTAGTTTCTGTTTTACAGTCTGTTCTGAATTCACTTGACTCCACCTGGGTTTGATTGTCTGTCACTGTGTTTGTGTGCGCAAAGTCGAGACAACTGTGCTGATGTATCTGTCCACATGCGACATCTTCTGTCCCGAAACCCTCACGTCGGCACAGAAAGAACTCCCCCAAAGAGGGAAAAAAAGAGGAGGATGCAACTAATGCAATACATGTAA
This sequence comes from Gasterosteus aculeatus, assembly GCF_964276395.1. Lineage (NCBI taxonomy): Eukaryota > Metazoa > Chordata > Actinopteri > Perciformes > Gasterosteidae > Gasterosteus > Gasterosteus aculeatus. Next base: position 18,252,993 of record NC_135694.1, read on the forward strand.
AAATACAATACATTCAATGCATAAGACCGAAATTATTCAGATATCGAGAGTAGTAAGCCCCAAATGACTACTAATACTAACAGCTGTTGCGGATGTATTTAACCAACAATGATAATAAACGAATAACGTTGTCAGCAATAGATGCAATAGTGGATTTGGTTTGAAAAAACTGTTGTTCGGCTACCATGACTTTTCTGTGAGGCAAAGGAAAGAATATTTTCTTTCGAACACACATTTACAGATAGACACTGTACATATTCCCATATGAGCTCGTATGTGCTTGGGCCTTATCCGCTCCCCGAGGGCGTGCGCGCCACCCTCTTTCAGGCCTTCCACGCCGTCATTGGAGAATGCAAAGTGTTTGCGGCGCATCGCTCTCTTGTCACTTCAAAGGGAGCGCGCAGGGTTCAGGATTTCATCGGGCTGTCGACGGCGCAGGCCGCCCGAAAGAAATGCGGCCCTAAAAATAGAACGCCGTGTCATGCTTGTAAAGACAGACAGAGGCCAGATGATACCGCTCGGTGCCAAACTGCTTTTATTAAAGTCCCTCCTTCCCAAACTCCTTCAGATGGCTGCAAGGGGGCCAGTGGTGTGCGGGTGCAGTCACGCAGAGGTGAGGTGGGGGTGCACAAAGTGTTGGGGCAGGATTTCGGGGAGATTTCGTCAGAAGTTTGTGCACTTATCAGCTCAGTTTGTTTTTTTTGCCACTGCTGGTTCATTCTTGGTTCTCACTCTGCCTGCGGAGCTGAAGATGTTTGTTCCACCAAAGGATGGAAATTTGAATCGTATGATGAGTGGTTAATGGCCCCCCAGTTACAACTGTACTCTACCACTGCCTGTCCTCGGTGAATGAGGCGTTCATAGGGCAGCAACTTATTATTACTGCTGTATTAGTCCTTTGATTTTCATGCAGTTTGAACCCTGGAATTCTTAAAGGGGGCGGCGGGGGGCTTGTCAAAATAGCGGGCCTGGTCTTGCCCCGGCTATTGGGGGTAAGGAGCCCTGGAGGTGTGTGGAGCCACCCGTTTGCAGGAAAACCCTACAGACACCTTTGACTGTGGATCAAAGAAACCATTATCTCATTATCTGTTGTATTTTTGTTTGGTTCGTCAATTGAGTCTTGTCTTCACCTCTGCGCTCCGAGTCTAAAGGCGGTGCCCTTGGATCTCCCCCTCACCCCCCACCCCCTCCCCGTTCATGAGCCACACAATTAACACAAGATGACGTTCAAAGCCAGGACATTCCTCCATTAACGACAAAGGCGACCGGTAAGCCCCGTGGTGAAACATGACGAGGGAGAGGAGAAGGCAAGAGAAAGCAGCAGAGTCAAGAGAGGTGAATGGGTTGATTCAGAGGGGAGGGGCAGGAGGGAGGGGGGCGGAGGGGAGGAGGGGGGGTGACCCACAGCACTGCTGTCTGTCTGGTCCTTGAAGGTCACGTCTGGCAGGTCAGCAGCAGAGCTGTTGACAGGAAAATTTGTTGCCTTGATTGGACTCTCTCACGTCTCTCTCTCTCTCTCTCGCTCTCTCCCTTCCCTTTTTGTTGTTGCCAGTCCCTCTCTGCCGCTCACATTCCCCCCATGTTTGCCTACCTAATTCTCTTTCCACCCTCCCGTCCTCCATCGGCGCGTCTGGCACGTCCCAGTTCTCATTGTGCAGCCTGAGCCGCTGGCCCTCTTTAAGATCTGCATTAGAATGTTGTTTTTATATAGCAGCAAGCAGAGGCATGTGGAGTCTCTTTTGAACTGCTCGGCAAACAGATGGAGGTTTTCACACTGCCTTTATGAGATTAAGTGAAACATTGGCATAAAAAAAAGAAAAGAAAAAGGAGAAAAAAAGACATCTTTCTATGTCCTTCCACCGTCTTACTTTTCTCCTCTTTGTGTCTTCATCTCTGCCTCTTTTACTTTCTTTTTTTTCTTCTTTTCTTTTGGCCCGCCTCAGGCTTTGGCAAGAGAGCGCTGCTGGTGAAAGTGATGTGGAAAGTAGACAGGTTTGTTTTACCAATAACTACTTCGCCAGGCAAGCACCAAGCGTCCGTCGGAGTCCGGGCAAGCCGGAAAACAGGTGTTTTTCGACATTGCAGGCAGAGGCAGCGACTTCTTGTTGCTCCTCTGCTGCATGAGCCTGTTTAACTCTCCAAAGCTTGTCACTCACGAGGATGCAATGGGACTATTTAGACTATTTCATTTGCACAGGGTAAGCAGCTAGCAGCTAACTCGGGACTAAAAGGTTTTTTTATATTGAGTCTTATTCAGAAAGTCTGTGAATGTGAGCTGTACTTTTCCACTAATCTTTTTTTTGGTGGTGTCTAAAACATTTTTCCCGGTTTATCCACAAAAATCAAACTACTCTAGTTCTCATTTTTTTCCCCATCATGACGTACATTGCACATTTGTGGTTATGAGTCAACAAAAACAACAACATATGGGTTACCATTACATTCGGTGCAGGAGGATTTGTCATCACCTCAATGACTGTTGAACGGTCCTTTAGCGCCATCAGTAGGTCACTCTTTTAATTTATCCTATCAAACCTGCTCAGTCTCTCAGAGCGGCTAGCGTGGTCACGGATTCGCTTTTACTGAAATGTAGTAGGAATTTAAACCCACGGTGAAGTGTCTCCTTTAACATCCACTGAACCTACTGAAATAACTTGATGTCAATTAAACAGTTGTGAAATACAACTACATTTAAGACGTGAATGAGTGCGGTGTCTTGGGTGCAGTGTGTAGGATTTTGCAGCATCTAGTGATGAGATTGCAGATTGCAGCCTACTGAAACAAATTAATAGTTGTTAATAGAGGCAGTGTTCGGATTATGTTTTCGACAATGCTGTAAAAACAAGGCGGCATGCTTCATGAAGCGGACACCCTCCGCATGTAGACATGAACGGCAAGAAAACAACCTTTAACAACACTGTTCCTTTAAGCACAATTTCAAGCCACTTGTACTTGATTGTCTTATACTTAGACTTCACTACAGTAAACAGGGCTTTATTCAAAACCCTTTTATCAAAATTTGATCTTTTATGTTGTTCATTCTGTACCCGTTGCAATCTGTCCATTCCGGGACAGGGATCCTCCTCTGCCGTTCTCGCTAAGCTTTCTTCCTTTTTTTCTCCCCCGTGTTTCGTTTCATTTTTGGGGGACGGGACCTTTTCCTGTGCCGATGTGAGGGCTTTGAGAGAGAGGATGTTGCATGTATATAGACTGTAAAGCACCCTGAGGCCATTTTATTTAACAACATACTTTATTTTATAATTCGTAATTCTTCTACCGCTGCAAGTAGAAGATTTCCAATGACAGAAATACAACAATGGGGGGGGGGGGGGGTTCATACTTTAATTGTGTCTAGGTTTACCTCATGAACAGACATCCAGCGTGTTTTTTTCAATTGTCACTGTGCTGGTTGTGTGTACGTGTGTGTGAGTGTTTGCAATGCAGAAAGACACGGCTTACTGCACGGCCTGTTCCAGGAATGAATTCCTGGAGGCTTACAAGAGCTGTTGAATGAGATGGAGGGCTCAGGGCAGGAATGATGGGAGGGGAGGAGAGGAGGGAGGCTGCTCCACGCTGTAGGAGGCTCTCACTTACAGGCCTGATTAAATAACAGGATGCTTTATGAAAACAAGAACATTATCTGCCTCTTAAAAGGCCGGGAAAGGCCCTCTAATTTGCTTCCCCCGAGTCTCTGTGTTGCCGCCTGTCGCTAAAGAGAAAAAAATCCTCTTCCATGCCCCGGCCACAGATCATGCAGGACACTTTCTCTCCCTCCTCTAGTTATACTCTCATCACTGCCATAGGAATGTATCAACATACCAATACCAAGCCTACAAAACGGGGTGTCTTTTTCCGCTCCAGTGAGGATTATTCTGGATCTCTCGATGGAGTGCAATACAAACAATAAAGAGATAGTGGCTCCTCTGTGGGACTCTCACAGTTTCATAAAAAAATAAAAATGAAATGTGTATATAAAAAGGGCCCTCTGGATGCTTGGACGTTAGGAGAAAGTGGAGAAAGGTGGGGTTTGGCGTGTTTGACGGCGTAAATCCAGAGATCCAACCCTCTTTACAACTCTTTTCCTGCCCCGTAACTTAGGTGGTTTACTTAATTATACTTATTACAGCCAGGAACTCCTGTGATTAAAGTATCTCGACAGCTACAGCTGTAATTCATTTCAGGAGTATTTCACGTGCTGACACAGCTTAGTTGTTTGAGGGGGTTGTTCAGTCAGTGCACGGGGTAAAGTGATGATGAAAATGTGACGACGATGTTGTTTTTGCGCTGGTGATGGCCGACCGAGTTCGTTTCTTCTACCATCTGACAGATCCACACTATCTGCCCCCCTCGGTTTTTAGTCCCTCGCTAAGCTAAGCTAACCATTCATTGGCACTAGCTTTATATTTAGGATGCAGATCTTTTTACACTTATCAATAAAGCAAACTCTCTGATTTCCTCAGCGGTCAGCACGGCTCCTTCAAAACCAAAGTACTTTTTCTCTCCTGCTGTGATTTATCTGTTATCTGGCTGTGTCACCTTCCCGGGCATTGGGCAGGCTGCGTTTAAGAACTTAAACGGGAGGTCAGGTGGTGGCGTGTGTACAATGGAGTCAACGCCTCCGGGCTCCATCGTTACCCACATCAGTCCCTTCTGTCTCGCCGTTCGTCTCTTGATGTTTCAGGGACACCTTTAGCAGGTGACAGTGTATCAGATGACTCCCTCCGTGTCCCCCTGCGCTTGCTTTGCCTTTCAGATGTGTTTCTCGTCGTAGCCGGGGTCTGCTAACAAGAGGGGGGAGGGGGGGGGGGGAGTGTAGAGGGGAGGAAGAAGGAGGGTGGGCTGAACTATAATACTATTTGTTCTAGAAGACCTCTCTAACTTCCACACAGGCAGATCGGGTTCATAACGTCTTCCAGTGTCTTTCTTACTCCTCTGCATGAGAAGAGTAGCCAAGCCCGGTGTGTAGACTTAGTGTTTAGTGTGTGTGTTCCATAATGAGTGGAAGTTGTAGGGAGGAGGAGGAGGAGGAGGAGGTGCGTGTGTGTGATTCAGACCCAACCCCCTCCGGCTCAACACTTTTCCTGAGATCTGCTCACCTGCCCTGACATGCCCCCCCACCCTAACCCCCGTCCTCTTCCTCCTCCTCCTCCTCCTCCTCCTCATACATTACTCCCCCCCCTTCGGCGGCCACACATCAAAGAACCCCTGTGAGTAATGGATACCCATCCGGGCTACACCCTTCCCTCCTCCAGACCAACTCTTATGCCGCTGAGCCAGTGGCACCCGGCAATCAAACACACACACACACACACACACACACACACACACAGAGCAGTTATTCACACACAATTAGATTTAAATATGCCAGTTCAAAACAGGGTAAACAGTATTTGAAGCAAAGCTGTGCGTTTACACAGGTAGGAATGCAGTCACCAGGAGAACGTTTTCTGTCTCTTTTCTGATATTGCTCATTGAGTTCCAGATTCATTGTCTAATAAATCTTTCAAGTAATTAAAGAAAGATAAATGGTAATGCAGAGGATGTGGTTATCTTTATGCTAGCAACGTGGCAATCGGACTTCGGTCCAAACATCTCAGTAATCATTGGATTAATTGACATTTAAGTTTAAACAGACATTCATGCCCTCACAGACTTTTGGTTGTTCAATAAGAGATGACTGTGATGTCTGGAGGACTCGCATCTTCTGACAGGTAAACAGAACAGTGGACGAATCTCCAAAAGGTCTGTTGGCTCCATGAAATCATTAAATCCTGATACCTCATGTTACCAACAGACTAGCGAAGGTGCTCGAATCCTGGAGACGTACAGGGTTGAGTAATACCTGTCTCACCTGCACCCCACCTCCTGTCCCCAACATCATCCCCCTGTTGGTGCCATCTGCTCCTCATTTAGCCGCACGGCGACGTCCCAGTGCGCGGGTAATGGTTCCAGTGTGCCGGGCCAGTCAGGAGAAATGACAGAGCAGAGAGCCGGCCTCAGACCTGCAGGCCGGAGCGCTGCAGTCTGTCATTAGACACTTTCATGCAGCAGCATCACAGCCTGCTCGCCTCACTCCTCTCCCGCCCTCCTCCTCTTTTTTTTCTGCCTCTCACTCTCACTCTTTATTCCCACACATATTATTCCCCGATATAATTTACCCGTGCAATGAATGATCTGGAAAGTCACGCTGAGAAAAAGACAAGTTAGATTGTGTTGAATGGAGTCTGGCGGCGTGCTTTGAAGAGGCAGGAAGGGTTTTTGGAGAGCGAGGGGGTTTATGGCCGTATCCTCCACACATTCCAGCCTCCCCGAGGAGCTTAGGTCAAGATCATAATGTCTTACTTACTGGCTGCACTAATAAAATGTCCGTCCAAGTCATTTAGTCATAGTAAATGAAATAAATAAGAATCAAATACATTACTTCTCAACTTCTTCTCAACCTTTCTTTATAGACATTCAATTGTATAGTTACTAGTACTACTGTCCTGCTCTGTACGTTTTGCACACATATATGAGATTCCTGAAACAAGCCAAATGATCTCACTCCAGTGGCAGATCTAGTCAGAATACATAACAAATATGTTAAATAATGGCTCATTGTGAATGAAAATGACTCGCTAAGCCAGATGTATTGTTGCCCTGCGCTCACCACTGCAGATGAGTGACTTCAAAGTTTGTCTTTACTTCCCCTTTAATGGAGAAATTTGAATAAAATCTCAATTGGACTTTGAATAGAGTTCTGTAATCATAGATGTTCAATAAAAACACAGCAGATGTTTCCCTGTGGCTGAGGCTGAATGTATCTGTGTTTGTGTAATATTCTCATGCTCGCCCCCTCTCTTTTCCCACCGTTATGTTGGAACATGGCTGCAGATGAAGGGGTATTCGCCTTTTGGGTTGATTTTCTCGGCGCCGCATTAAACCCTTTGGACAAACGCTGAGATGTTGACAGGCGATGTTGTCAGGTGACAGAAAAACCACGGCGAGACCCTTAAAACGAGGATACGCCTTGATGTCAGGCCTGGCTCCCCGACAGCACAACCCGCAACCCAAGTAGAGTCAACTACCCGAGGGAGCATCCAGACGATTAATGGGCCGGTCAAATCAAATGGGCCAATCAGATGAGTCCCTTGACCTTGGTTTTAGAGGATAAGGTGGGAGGATACTGACAGTAAGCAGTGGGACAAGAAGCCCTCAAAGGTCTGCATCCTTAGTAGTGCTCTTTTTACATAGGCTGTTAGTGTGTTGCTCAAACGGAAGCCACTGGGGCAGATTTGTGATAATGGGGCAGAGAAAACAAAAACTTGACATAAGTGGACAGGAAAAAGAGACCAAATGAATCTTATGACTTCATGCTGGGCAGCAAATGTTTTTATTCCCCATGCTAACAGCGTGAGTATGTAGATATTCTACCTTTATGATCAAATGACATTCATTTGTTAAATGGTTACTGCAACAAAGGTCTACTGAGTATTAGTACATCGTACCTGTGGTATAAACTACAGGTACAACATACTATACACAACAACATACTTGAGCATTTTTCCTCATATACAGGGAGGCGCCAAAGTTAATGTTCAATACTTGTAGTAACTTTTAAAATACCCATAAACATTTTCCTTTTACACCTTAACAAAAAGGAGAGAAAAGGCAAGAAATAGGTTGTCTGTGGCAAAGGCGTACCTGCTAGTGTAACTGTGTGACCTCGCAGGGCTCCTGTCTCGCTCTTTGCCCTCATAAGTGTTTATGTTTGTGACAGCCGGCCTGTGTCAAGAACTATCCGCTGCTCCTCCTCGCTGAAATAATGTCCCCCTCTGTGGAAATCCAATCAGTGTTGTTTGTTAGTTTTTCAGCAATGACGTCCTTTCCCGTATACCCCTGGAAACCGCGCTCGGCTCCGATGCGGCAGTTGTTAATGTTTACTCAAACGTCAAATAGCATTGACTCACATGTGTCGAGTTGCACCTCCACGAGGCCTCCACCCGGCCTCCACCCAGCCACAGAGAATGTCTGCTCCAGTTCCGTCCGTACCGGCCATGGCAGTCCCGTTAACTGGCCCTATTAGCGTCACAGCTTTTCCCTGCGCCATTAAAGGTTAAACATATCCTCTAATAATGATTTAATGAGATCTCTCGGGGCCTCTTCCAGGTCTTTAGCTCGTGGTGGAGTAGGGCTTGGCGAGCAGTCTGTGGTGTCACTACTGCGCTACGATCTAATACGACCACAGCAGCACTCATTGGGGAAGTGTATTATGGTATGTTTTTAAACTATAGGAAATTATTTTAAACTTATTGTGTGTGTGTGTGTGTGTGTCGGACCACAAGATCCCCACGATTACAGGCCATGTTCACTTCTAGTGCCGCATAAGGGAACTTTTGAACCACAGGTGAAGCAAATTCCCACATGTCACAGATCGAGCTTTTTCTTCTTTTCTCTTTTTTTTTCTGCTTCGTGACCGCACCCCATTTAGGCCCATGCACGTACTACAATTACTGCTTTGATGAAACAGAGGAAAAGCTGTGGAACCACAGCTGAAAAACCAGATAAAAAGGGATATGTTCATTTTCTATTTGACCTCTCTCTGACAGTAAATACTACGGCCACCAGTATTTCTGTGGCGCAGTATTGTTAACTGTCTGCAAGAACACATGCACATAGTATTTAAGCTCGCAGATGGGCATTGAGGTGCTTTTTAAATACTGATCTGTAATGTACAGTACTTTGAGATTTGAGATACAACTATGACTTTCTGACAACAAATTAAGTTTCTTCATAGTCATGCATTGGCTTTTGTGATCTGAATTCCATGCACCCACAACACAAACCTGAGTGTGTGTGTGTATGTGCGCGTGCGTGCCTGCGTGTGTGTGTGTGTGTGTGTGTGTGTGTCCGTGTGGGCTCCTCCCTGCAGTGGGAGAGAAATCCCTGGTTGGTGTTGTGTTTGACCTGAGTTTAAACTTGTGTCTCCTCATCACGTTCGCCATGTTTCCACCACTTTCCTTCTTGTAATGAAGCCATTGGCCATTCTCACCGCTCTCATGGCATCAGCTACCTCCTCAGGAACAACCAGCTAACCGACACCGTTTGGGGAATACTGTAGCTAGTGGACATTTAAGCAAAGTTAAGCTACTTGCAGAACTGGGTAGACACAATATGAAAACCAGCTATGCTTGTTCACTATATCTTTTTAGCCCTAGTTTAAATATGAAGCGTACCCTTCATCAGATTCCTGCTTACACACTTTTTAGTCAGTCAGAGTCAGGTGGAAAAGGTTTGGCCTGATGCTCAGTGCGTTACTGCCACCTAGTGATGGCGGAAGACAGAGATGTTGTGCATGATGAGATCGTTCCTCCTGACTATCCTCATCACACGAGTGTACGAATCCCCTGAAAATGTCCTCGCTCTCCGTATGTTTAACTGTCGCCTCTCCTGTGTTTTCTCCTTCAGGCCCGCATGGCGTTGGACAAAGGAGCTCAGGCAATTATCTTTGATGTTAGTGATGACGCGAATGCTGCTGCTGAGGTGAGTGTGAAAACACAGAGCTACAGCTACGCAAACCTAGTTTAAAGACACAGCTAGAGCTCACAGAAAATATCACACTTCCATTGTACCGCACCTGCTCACAGCTTCGGGAATCGGACTCCCTTCTGCGTCCAGTCGTGCTGGTGGAGGGGAAGAACGCCGAAGAGTTGATGGGTCTGGTCAACAAGAACGAGGAGGCCAAAGTTATCATTGAGGTCATGGCGGAGCAGCCCAAATGGGTAAGCACAGAAACCCGTACACACACACCCACCTCTCTCTGGCTTTACCCACCACAGAAAGGAAGCCTTGTGAATGGCCATCGTGCTGGCGGAGAAAGCATGGTTATGATGTAAACGGACCTTCCAGTGTAGAGAGGAGAGGGTGGGAGACAGATCAACGGTGCTTGAGCACCCAGGCAGGGGTTCCTTTAAGTTTCAGACATGTTGGAATACTCTGTGAAATAAAACCCACATCTCGCTCTCCGTCCCTCCTCTTTTCCCTTCCAGCCACATTATGACGTGGGTATCCTGCTCACCATTGTCCTCGCTATTCTGACCATCGTCCTCATCTTTGCTTTCCGCTACAAGTGCAAGTCTAACAGGACTTGGGTGAGTGAAAGCAAAGTAGCCGTAGCTCAGTGGGAGACTGTTTTTTTTAAAGGGTTTCTTCCAACCCTTGCTTCTCATTCGTGCAGGACTCTGTCCATCAGCAGACCATACAGGCCATCAGTCGACTGGAGACCACAACATACAGCTCTCAGGGCTGCTCGGGGTCCCAGCGCCACCGAGCAGCCTGGGGGTCGGCCAGCAGCTCCAACTCCAGCCCCGTCTGTGCCATCTGCCTGGAGGACTTCCAGGACGGGCAGGTAAGAAGAGAGAGAGCGAGGGAAACATCCCGCGTCTGCAGATTCAACCGTCCTTTGTCAGCTGTTTAGCATTAAATCTACTTCTGTCTTGCTATACTCCCAGCATTTGAGGATCATCTCCTGTGCGCATGAGTTCCATAAAGACTGTGTCGACCCCTGGCTGCTGCAGCACCGCACCTGTCCCCTCTGCATGCACAACATCATGGGTAAGGAATAGCATATTTTCAGATCAACTTCATCACTATCTTCTTTGAAAATGCAGTCCTTGACTTGTTGCTGCCTATAGAAGGATTTTGGCCGGCTTGTAATTTCTGTCTTGACTTTAGATTTGATCTTTTGAATCAGCTGCAATAATTGCTTAATAATTAGAAGCCGTGTTGGAACTGATGTATATTGTGTAGTCTGACTGCCGCTGTGCTCCACAGGGACGGAGCGGCATCCCCAGAGGACCAGACTCCAGCAGAGTTCAGAGCAAAGCCAGAGTTTCCTGCACCCTCAGCCTTACAGGAGCGCACGCAACCACCTTATCCCCCAGCACGCCATCCCGTTCGCTATGAGGTCCCACTATCCTCGCGGACCCTCGGGACCTTATCCCTCGCTTGGCCACTACACGGGCCCGTCCGCCATGGAACCCCAAACACTACATTTCCTCGCCAGCAGGCCGCTCTCTGCTGGCTGCGGCTACCACCTTCCCGGAGAGGGTCCCGGGCGGCCCCACAGGATTGGAGGGAACTGCCGGACCTCCACGCACCACTGCACCCCCCGTCGGTCCTGCCACAACTATCGCTCATCCTGTCCAGCCCAGCGCAGTGCTTCCAGCTCACGTCTGCACCACCCCACCTCCGTCCCGCCGCAGCACCGCGGGGCGCCAGCCCACAATAGGCAGGACGACGGCAGCTGCTCGGGGGGCAGCTACCACACGGAACGCAGTGGGTACTTGGCCGATGGGCCGGCAAGCGACTCCAGCTCGGGGCCCTGCCACGGCTCCTCCAGCGACTCTGTTCTGAACTGTACCGACGTGTCTCTGCAGGGGGTTTATGGCAGCTGGTCCACCTTCCGCAGCTCTCTGAGCAGTGACTATGACCCATTTGTGTATTACGGGCCGGGCTCTGGGCGCCCCCCCCGCAGGGGCAGCCTGGAGGCAGGCGCCCAGGCCCGGCCCAGGTCTCTGGATTCTGTGGTGAACAAAGCTGGCTGCCCCGAAGAGCAGCCGCAGACTGTGTTCAGCCACATCCACTACCACCGCCACAGACACCACCACTACGAGGAGGCGGAGCACAGCCAGGGCCCAAGCAGAGGCTCCGACGAGGAGCAGGGTGCCACCGCCGCTGTTGCTGCTGCACCGGCTCCCCTTGTCCTTGAAAGAGACATGCCTGTTTGCCCTCCTAAGCACATCACCTGCCAGTGCCCAAAGCCCGACCCTGCGGATCGGCCCGGCGCTGGGACAGAGGGCCAGGACCTTGACCCCAGCAGCCCTACAGGACCTTCCGTACGTGTATCCTCCATCCCTTTACAGCTCCAGCCCCACTGCTGCCACCAGGGACACGGACACCCTACAGCTCCTCTCGGGCGAGTGGGTGGCTGTGTCCGCGATGGCCCCTCGGTCCGCTTCCACCAGAGCCTCGATCTGCAGGACGACCGGAGCATCCACATCCACTACGGTCAGGGCCCGGGCTTCTGCTGCTCGCCTCCTGATCTGCACCCGGCTTTGCTCCCCGTGCCCCTCATCCTAGACTCTGGAGGCATAGAGGACTGGCCTTGCTATGCAGGGGCCCATGTTGTGTGGCAAAAACGTGTGCAACAGGCCCACTCAGAGCCTCAGCTGCTGGGGCCGGGGACCTCTATGGACAGGCCACCCTGCAGGTTCCACCACGGCCCTGCTGCGGACACAGACATTTGTTTGTACTGCCAAACATTACACCACAATCAGGGTGGGTGTCTCACTTGCTTATGACATTAACAGCCTCTTAGACAGAGGGGATCATTTTGGTTATTAATTTCATAGTTTGGTATGTTGTTGGATCATGATGACAGTTGTTCACAATGGACAGTTTAATTGATTCACTTTTATTTCCTCTATCGGATAATTTCTTCACCTGTTTGACCTTGAGTGCAGTATTTTTTTATAACCAATAGGAAACATGGGGGAAATAACTTTAATCATCCTTTTTGACCATAACCTTTTTTTGTATTCTTTGTTTTCTTTTGCTTTTTTAGATTGTACTTTAAAGATGACCTGAGCTGTTTTTATGTCCACAGGATCAGAAGAGGAGTCTGGTGTGTGAGAACTCGTTGCATCCCTGTTTCCATGCTGCTACACAAGAGCCAGAATGGACAAGCCTCTCATTGGCTATTGCTCTTGTGTCTTCCACTTAATTCCACCAGCAATGCCTTCGTTCAGACGATTCCCCGGCTTCTTAAAAGCTCACATGCTGAAATGCTCTTTCATCTGAGTTAGATTGAAATCCACGTGATTTAATAATGCAAAAGAAATGTACCCGACCCTTTATAATGTTGTATACGAAACTATATAGAATTTGATGAATGTTGGGAAGTTGCTGGGGAAACAACTCAAACACAGTTTTTCGATTTGTCCTCATCAGTTCTGAAAAGGCATTAATTACCAAATTATATCACCAGTTCCCATGGTCTTTAGTGACAAGCAACGAATGATCCTCGCTCAGGGTGATGAGCCCTCTTGAAGTGAGACTCCATCTCTGCATTGCTCGTTCTATTACAACATCACTTGATTTTTTTTTTTAGAGGTACTTTCTTTCACTCGTGATCTTTGTCTTCCTTCTCCTGCCTACCTCAGCTCAGATTTCTTAACATGCCTCACACAGGGGGGGTCTTTAAAGGTACTGCTGTAGTGATGTTGTTTTGTTTGTTTTTGTTTTTTGGTCACAACCATGTAGCTCCCCATAAACTCAACAAGAAAGTAAAGTTCATGGCAATCCGAGCTGTCCAAATGGAGAGAAAGGTTGATGCTCAGCCCCTCGAATGGGAAGCATTTACTGAGGCGGCTGAGCCTTGCATAGGCCCTGTTTTCATTATTTCAACCATGGCAGCTGTTTTCAACACGTTTGTATTATGTGTTTGGATCATTTGGATCTGTTTTTGCAGTCCGTGATTATTATTTTTTAAGCTTTCAAAAGGAACCGGTTTGACTGAATTTCGTTGCATCATTGCGGGCTATTGTCTCGATCTCCTCATTTCTCTTGCCAAGGGCAAGGTCACATGTTTGACCTCAGTGCTGTCCAACACCGCAATCCAGGCAGAGTGAACAGGCCTCATCAGACATATGAGCACTAGATTGTCCGTTCCATTAGTGCCTGATTTATCGCAATGTTGAATTATCCTCAGAAAAGTGCCTATGCTCTCCAGTTGTCTTCCGGAAACTAAAGCCCTAGAAGTATTTTCTACATTGCAGCCATAGTAAGGAGATAGGGACTTTTTAATTATACAACTCGATTCAAGCCAGGCTGGTCTGCTTTTCCCAGGATTTCAAACTTGCCCGACAAATGTCGGGAATAATCAAACACTGGAAAAATGGGGGATAATTCATGTCAAAGTTACAGAATTGGTAAAACATTGTTTGTCGTGGTAAATGTGCATTGCTAATCCCTGCTAGTGTGGCTTCGAAGGAAGATCCAGCCAAAATCAGACAGTATTTTTTTTTTTAATTTTCATTTCATCAGATGAATAATTTTTCAATGATAAAAGACAGAATCACGGTTTGAATCTCTGTTACATATTTTCCCTCTTCTTCACATGGAGCCACTCAGGCAGACAGGTGGACAGAATATGTGTTTATACTCGAGGGGAATTACTCTGAACACTTTGACTGTGTAAGTAGAGGTCAAAAAGGGCTTTCTTAACCAGACAGGCTCAGTGAACCGAGATCAGACGTATAGGAATTCTGTTGTGGAGTGGACTTTCCATTAAAGCCTCGGTCCCACTTCAGATTCAGTTTAATAGCAGAGAAAAAGCTCATAGGTATAGCAATGCAACTAGTAGCACTTACTAAAGCCTCATATGTGTCTTATTCATACAGAAATGCTCACAATCCTGAATTAGGAATCTCCCAACACACTAAGCTCTTACCTGTCTGACCAAAGAGGCACAATCTTGAACACAGTGAACATATTAATTTATATATTGTGCCTTGTCCTCCTTAAATATCAGCGTGAAATGTGCTTTCGATAACAAGAGAGAGGATACAGGAATTAAAATGCAAACAATCAATATTTTGCATTTTTCACTGCAGTCCCGTTGTACTAATACCTCACCTTGAATGTGTCAACAGCGCAACATTGTCCAGCTCAAGTATCAGTGTTTCCTTGTCTGTTATTGTCACGTGTCGATGTGACAAAACAGTGCCGGCGGTTGAGATGGAAATGACTGAATTACAAGCAGCACTTTTACAAATAAGAAAACAAAATGAAACATGGTATCAAATTAGTAAAAGCCCAGAACCTCCCGCACATGAAAAATAGCGTTTAGAAATGCCACAAAATATCTGATGCAATTTCACCCTGTTCAAGATCTTTCTCTTGTGTTATTGTATGTGTTTGTTTTGTTTTGTTTTGTTTTGTTTTGCAAGAATAATGAGCTGAAACTGCCTTTTTATGAGTCTAAAATCCCTCCAGAACATTAAGGGATATGTCAGTATATTTTGGATACTTTGAGTACAAAACAAGAACAAAAAAAAAAACAGAAATGAAATAGTGTTGTATTTTATATATAATAGAACATTTCAATATAGTGACATGTCACTAATATATTTATTTACTAATATATTTATCCATTTTGTCCAGGTTTGAAAGAGTGGTCTCTCTAAAGACCAAATGTTTCTATATGGAAACTGATCAGTGCCATCACAGATGTATCAACCTGTCTTCATTCCAATTATATGCAAATAAATTATTTTGAAATACAACGTTGTAACACCGGTGTGTTGGTCTTGTCATTTCCTGTCTTATGTTGAAAGTCTGTTCCCTCCTCTCGTTTCAGATCGCTTGCCCTTCCTCTCGTATCACCTGTCCAATTACCCGGATCCCTGATTGTGTCCACCTGTTTCTCATTATCCTCATGTGTTTATTAGTCAGCGTCTTCCCTCGTCTTGTGCCGAAGTGTTTTCGTTCCCATCGACTTCGCCAAAGCCATTCTCGCCACGATCACGCCAAGATTAAGTTAAGATTATTGTTGCCTGTTGTTTGATCTTAGTTTTTGTAGACCGGGTTATTTCCTCCGGACGGAGTGATTTTGAGGTTGTTATATTTCCCCTCCCCTTCTTGAAGGACCGTTTGCCCAAGAAGTACTTTCGTTAATTATTAAATAAACCCCTTTTTTTGAATCCTCTGCATTTGAGTCCTGCCTTCCATCACCCGCCTGACAAACGTCTGTGCAAAAGACATTTGTTTTGCTGGAGAATCCGGAGAACTCAGGAAGTCAAATGTGTTGCGTTTGCTAGTGTCATTTATAAGGAATAGTTCACACAAGGTTACTCTACAAAGTTTGGAATCAGATACTTATGTACAGTAAAAAAAACATAATAAACATGGTACATGGTAATAAACTCCGGTCCGGCTTGGTTTCAATGCCACATGGTCTAAAATGACCCTTTTACCTTGTCTGATGTGTTTTTTTGTCCTTAAATTCTACTTAGATTGCTCATAAAAAACAAATGAATATTACCACGCACGATATTCACCCCTGCAATGTCTTTTATTTATTTTTGTATTGTAACCGAACCTCTCCGGTCATAGCCGTGATATGTGATTATCATTTTTTGTCAAATCTAAAGAGCATTTAACACAAGTGAGGAGTTAAAAGAGTTCTTTGTGTTGTGCGTCACTGTTTAAGAGCTGTAAATGTTCTAATATTTTGATCTAAAAAAGTAGTGCACTGCGCTACCAAACGAAAAGATAAAGCAAAGGATCGAATGGAGCTGCGCCTTTTTATCTACTAATACATTTCGACTGGCATTGTACAGAGTACACAATGATCTTAATCTTAAAAGTCATACATTTCAGTAAGAAAGATTTATGTAATGATTAAAGTAGTCTGATGATTAAAGTAGGTTGGGTATTTCTTCATTCAGTAATACGGCGTGCAGGTAAGCATACCTGCATATCAGCATATCAGCACTTGCAGCTTGTCACATGAAGGCATTCAGTTTGTGTTTGATACACCAGGTTGTTGATTGCTCCTGACATGTACAGCCGTGTACAGCAGTAGAAGCGTGGCTTGGCAGCAGCAGCTGGAGGATCAGTTGAAGGCTTTGGACTGCCCTTTGGGTGTCAGCACAGTGAGGTTGCCCCTGGCCTCTTGGTCCTTCTCGATAGCCTCAAACAGAGATTTGAAGTTTCCTGCCCCTAAGCCCTGGAGAGAGAATGAGCGCTCGCAGATGGCTAATTACCAGAAGATCTACCGTCTTGTGTGTCATTTGTCATGGCCCCAAGGGGGTCTCCTCTCAAACACCGCTTGGAGCATCAATAAAACTTTGATGTGAGATCACAACAGATAAATATCTGTTCAAACACCCACTTCGCTTGGAGGGGAGCTGAGCTGACTAGGGGCTGGCTAATTAATCATGTAAATATTGTGCCAGATAATCAAAAGATCAGGTGTTTGTTGTCGCTCGGAGGGATTCTTTGCTGCAGTTCGGATTGCCTCCACATCTGCAGACTTCAGTGAAATGTTGCAGAGTGACAAGAGGGCCCTGTTCTAACAAGCGGAATGGGTAGTTGCTATAAATGGAGTGCCACAGGGTGCAACCCAATCCAACAATCCCAAGAGCCTTTTAATCTGTACCTGTGACAGATTTACTGAACTCCTGCAAGTGGGCTACTGTTCACACTGGGTGGGAGCTGCAAACAGGTGTTCAGACGGCTCGATCTCGGCTCCTTGAAGGCGGTGAATTAAAAAAACTGCACTACAAGCTTATGGATCCCACCATGAACACACATAATCAATAACCCTCCGTTCACCATTTGTGTCAGTAGTTGGTTTGAGTGGTCTGTGGCACTTACAGAGTGGTTGTTGTGCTGAATGGCCTCTAGGAAAAGGGTTGGTCGGTCCTGGACGGGTTTGGTGAAGATTTGAAGGAGGTAGCCCTTGTCATCAAAATCAAGGAGGATTTTCAATTCCTTCAAAGATAACAAAGTGTATTGTTTAGACAAAAGCAAAAGGGTTGTAAATCATCCCATGCTTGTTGTGGTTGTGTGCCACCTCACCTGTAAACGGTCAAGGTCCTCCTTGACCTTGATCTTGGCGGTTTTAAGGTTCTGCCGCAGTGCGTTGTAGTACATGTTGGGCGCTGAAAGGAACTCCATCCCTCGGGCGCGCAGGTTCACTACCTGAGTTAAGGGGAAAAGAAAGCGGGATCTAAAACTTGCCTCTGCTTGCAGATTTGGGGGGGTGCGTGAAGACGAGGTTTGTGGATTAATGTGAAATCTGCAGCTTAACGCAGGCGACTTACTGCCTGAATAATGTCTGATGTGTTGAGAGCGATGTGCTGAACACCTGGTCCTCCGTTGTAGTCCACGTATTCCTGTGAAGACGGAGAGGAACATAAGATGCACTGAGGAGGTGCAGTAAACCAGGAGGTGTCCCACAGTTTCAAATTGGTTCATTTACTACCAAATTGTACAACTGTTCCTAAAGCTGCTGCAGCCGGCGGTATATGAATTAATTAACCACTGTGATCAACCATTGTGATAAATCACTGTGATCAACCATTGTGATAAATCACTGTGATTAACCATTGTGATAAAGCACTGTGATCAACCATTGTGATCAACCGTGATAATCCCCTGCAAGTCTCCACAACACTCTAAAGTCACCTGGATTTGTGATTTTTTTCCCCCCTTGCAGGTTTATTAATGGGCATCTTGATGGACCTCAGTGAACTGTACTGTGTGTGGATCTGCTTGTCGTCTATGGACCAGAACCAATGGAACAGCGAACACTTTTGGTACCTGGAATTTGGAGAACACAAATAGAAAATGTGACGATAAGCTCAATGAATATCCCTTTTTCTCTTTTATTTCATAAACCAGTTATAGAGTAATGATGCACTGGAATATTGCACCAACATTACCCACTATGTGGGAGGTGGAGCGACTGTTTGTGTTGACTTGTCCTTTTGTCCTATGTGTCTGTTTTGCATGCAGTGTACGTTCTCTTATACAGTCCTACCAGTCGGAAATTGGGACCATGTGGTCATCTGGCTGGTTTCCCACCAGGTGATCAATGAAGTTTAAACCTGCTGGTGGTCTACAAACAGAAGAAAAAACAAAGCATTGCAGCGGTACTTTTCCATGAAGTTTTGGACATAAAATGTGAATACTTTCTTTATGTTTTGTAGCCCATGGTACTATCAGAGACTCACAGCGTAGCTAACAGAGGATCCCTAAACAGAGGCTCTTTGTAGCCCGGCAGGAAAAGGCCTTTGTAGGGGCTGAGGTACTCAATGAGTGTGTGCGTAGTATCTCCATACTGAGGACAAAACATGGACACAACATTATTCTCCCTCACCAGTTTTCTGTGTGTATTCTCATGAGGCTTTCAAATGTGCGTCCATCTTTACGTACCGTTTGAACCACAGCATACTTGACCCACCCCTGGCCGTCCCGCTCCTCCCAGGGTTCCCTGACAATTACAGCTCCGCGCTCTTTAGCCGTCTGTCCGTGGAGTAGTTTTGGGATCAGTTGGAAAACATAGCCTGACAACAGCTTTTACAGTGTGAAGAGCCGGAGCCCTCCAGTGGCTGCAGACAGAATACCTCCCTACACATGCCGTGATACACTTACATCTCAAATGAGACTAAAGGTTATTTCTGTGTGAAGCCAAAAGTCAATTTCGTGGTCGCCAGCTGATGCTTAACATAGAGAGTTTTTTCAAACCGTCACTCTCAACACAGAGTAGAGGAGTCAAATGAGGGCAAATGTACAGCGCATATATGGTAGTTTGATGATACTGTGATGAGCTGAGTTAATGTGTCCCTGTTATTATGAGTTCTTCAGTTATGCAGATGTTGCATGTGTCGCCGTTATGCACTAATGTTACCAGCAGAAGTCAATGTTGTTATATGAGACCTATTGAGGTGGGGGGATTGTCTCGCGAGAGTTCTGGGGGCTGTGTGTGCGGAAGCGTTTGTACGGCGTGGTCTCGGCCAACAGTGACCTGAGTTAAGCTGAGTTCCTTAAATAAATGCACCGAAGTTGCACGCCAGTCATCGCCTCCTTATTTACGCTGCAGTACTGGGGTGAGCGTTACACTGGTGTCAGAAGTCTAAAAGTGACAGACTGGTTTCTTCTCCGGTGTTAGCCTAGCCGGCTAGCGGGCTTGCCGAGCGGAGCCGCTGTGTGTACGGTCGATGGACATGCCGCACGAGAAAGGAGCACGGCCAAGAGTTAAGGAGGAGGTGAGCTACGGTTATGCCCGGGCAGAGGATCTGGCGGCGGTGTTTGAGCGCGCTGCGGAGACCAAAGCCCGCTTGAAGCTGGCTGCGAGGAGCATGGCCAACGACGCGGGAATGGGCTCTGCTGACCCCCGACAGAGCGGGGGGCATGAGGAAGGCGTCCTCACTCGCACGGCATTACAGCGGAGTGAACGTGCAGCAGGTATGGCAAAATGGCGGTGCCAATGCTTACCGGGCCACATGTAAAACACCAGTACCAGTACCAAGTACTCCGGTAAGGCGGACTGGCAGGCATTTCATGCCCAATTCAAACTGCTATCACAGGCGTCGGGCTGGTCAGAGGACGATAGAGTGCTACAGTTAGCCTTATGCCTTACAGATGATGCACTAGCGTGCCTGTGACTGCTCAGCCCAGAAGAGAGAAACGATTATAAGGCTCTTGTTGGAGCCCTACAAAGACATTTTGGACACCATTAACAGCCCGGCCTCCTGCGCTCTGAACTGTCCAACAGGCGTAGGCAGCCCGGGGAGCCCCTCCGTGCCTTAGCTAACGACATTGAAACTCTAGCCCGGCGGGCTTATGCCCACATGCCCCCTGCGGTGCAGACGGAGCTCGCCAGGGACCAGTTCATCCAAGCCATAACTCCCAGGGAGCTGCGCATTCAGACCCAGCTTGCCCATCCCTGTTTCATACAGGAGGCTTTGGAACTGGCTCTGGAAAGGGAGATTGTGGGGGACGGGAACATGGGAGACGGCCCTGGAACTGATCCGGGCTGTGTCCACGCATTTGCCACAAAGTGCCACACGCCCTCGCCACCGCCCCCTGGTTTGCTGGGGATGCGGACAGCCTGGCCATCTCCTCAGACAGTGCCCCAAGCATTCCGACAACCAGGGAAACGGACCGGGGCCCGTATAGTTGGGACGGTACGGACCCCTGGCATTATGTCCCATGACGCATCGTCAGGAGGAGGGGGACCCAAACAGCACAGACGGGGGAGAGGGGCTCCACTCCCCCCTGAAACAGATGGCAACACGGAGTCCACGATGGTGGTAGGCTGGACTCATGCTGGGAATTTCTGCCACGTCCCTGTCAACATATGTGGGGCCTCATGTACCGCCCTTGTGGACACGGGATCAACAGCAACACTGATGCGGCCAGAGTTGGTTGCAGAGGGGACGCAGTTGGAGCAGACTACAATGCAGCTGAGGACAGTGACTGGTGAGCTGGCCCCTATGCTTGGTAGGGGGAAGATGACGTTGAATGTGGGTGGTCGAGCGATCAATTTTACAGTATGGGTGGCGCAGGTGCAGGACCCATGTATACTGGGGCTGGACTTTTTGAGGTCTGCGTGCTGCCTGCTGGATCCAGGGGAGAACACATTGACCTTTCCCGGGGGCCCTACTGTCAGAATGATACCACCTACAGGTTCCTCAAAGCCACGCCCCCTGGTCAGGACAGCCGTGGAGACACACTGCCATGGCAAGACCCCAGACGAGAGCGACAACTCCCAAGTCCGCAGTGCCCTGCCTCTGGTGCCCCATGCCCCCAGCAACGTCCAGCCCAGCTCGGCACATTCCGGCTCACCTCACCCAGCCGACGTGACTACGGTGGAGGGGACGGACAGGCTGGCTGCGGTGAGGGAGATATGGATACAGAATTGTGACCAGTTGGAGCAATGGCAGCAGGAGGAGCTGTGGGAGGTGTTATCTGACTTTACAGACATTTTTGCATCAGACGACGAAGTGGGCCTGACACACCTTGTGCAACACGAAATCGACACGGGGGATGCACAACCCATCAAGACGCGTCCCCGGCGCCTTCCCATGACTCACCGTGAGTCTGCCGACAGAGTGGTGGAAGAGATGCAAAAAGCTGGCATTTTCGAACCGTCAGACAGTCCATGGGCCTCGGGGGTGGTGATGGTGTCGAAAAAAAGGAGCCCCAAGATGAGATTCTGCGTGGACTACAGACCGCTGAACAGTGTAACCAAGAAGGACGCATATCCATTGCCCAGGGTCGATGAGTCACTGGACTTGGTGTCTGGCTCCTCCTGGTTCTCTTCACTCGACCTGCGAAACGGATACTGGCAGGTGCCACTCAGCCCTGAAGCGAGACCAAAGACGGCCTTCTGTATGGACAGGGGGTTGTGGCAGTTCCGGGTCCTCAGCTTTGGCCTGTGCAACGCCCCGGCCACCTTTGAAAGACTCATGGACGGGGTGCTGGCTGGCATTCCCCGTCAGAGATGTCTGGTGTATTTGGATGACATCCTGGCCCACGGGAGCTCCTTCAAAACGGCCTTGGAGTCGCTGAGGCTGGTGCTGCAGAGAGTGTCTGCGGCGGGCCTGAAATTACACCTAGAAAAGTGCCGCTTCATGAGGAAAGAGGTGGAGTTTTTGGGTCACAGGCTGGGGGAAGAAGGCATCAGCACACTGGAAGAGAAAGTGCAGGTAGTGAGAGACTGGCCCACACCCACAGACCAACGACAACTGAAGAGCTTCCTTGGCCTGGCCTCATATTACAGGAAGTTTGTGCGAGGTTTCTCCTGCACAGCCGCCCCCCTGTACCACCTGCTGCAGCAGGGCAGGGGCTTCACCTGGACGCCACAGTGCCAGCAAGCCTTTAACTCCCTCCAGAAGGCACTGACAGAGGCCCCCATCCTCACTCCCCCTGACCCCATGTTGCCATTCATTCTGGACACGGACACCAGCGACATGGGCATGGGTGCAATGGTCGCGGCGATAAAGCACTTCAAGTTCTATCTGGGTGTCAGGACGGATCACTCAGCGCTGCAGTGGCTGATGTCCTCTGATGTCCAGAGAACCAGAGGGCCAAGTCGCACGATGGATTGAAATGCTGCAGTCCTATGTTTTCACAGTGGAACACAGGGCCGGAGCCAGCCATGCCAACGCAGATGCCCTGTCCCGCCGCCCCTGCGCCCTGGGCGGGTGCCGATACTGCGGGCGGAGAGAAGCGCGTGAGAGGGAGCTCCGTATCGAGGAGGAGACATGCCCCATGCACGAAGGGGCCGGACCAGTCTGCCGGGGTACGCGGATGGTTGACGTGGCTGAGTGGCAGATACAACAGGAGCAGGACAGAGACATCCAATGCGACAGTGGGTGGAAGTTGGGCAGAGACCACCCTGGGAAGAGGTCACAGGGAGCTCCACTGCAATAAAAGGACTGTGGTCAGTGTTTGATGCGCTGAGAGTGAAGGATGGGGTACTGCAGAGAGCCTGGAAGGAGCCTGCCACGGGAGAGGAGAGGTGGCAGGTGATAGTCCCCAGCTCAATGAGAAACGCTGTGCTGAAAGCATCCCATGGGAACACAGGGGCGGGGCAATTTGGAGTAGCCAAAACACTCCGCCGGCTCCGTCAGGGATTTTATTGGGGGCGGGCCAGACGGGACGTGGAGGACTTCTGCCGCCGCTGCGACCTCTGCGCGGCCTATAAGGGCCCCCCGGACCAGTCCTGCGCGCAACTACAACAGAAGGCAGTGGGGGCTCCCATGGAGAGAATAGCTGTGGATGTCATGGGCCCATTTCCCCGCACGGACACAGGAAACCGGTACGTTTTGGTAGCCATGGACTATTTTACAAAATGGCCTGAGCATATGCAGTGCCAAATCAGGAAGCAGAGACAGTGGTTGACGCTCTGGTAGAGGGCATGTTCAGCAGGTTTGGGGTGACATAAACCATCCACAGCGACCAAGGGAGGAATTTTGAATCACAGGTTTTTGCCACCATGTGTGAGCGTATGTGGCATGCATAAGACCCGGACCACGGCGCTGCACCCCCAGAGCTACGGCCTCGTTGAGAGGTTCAACAGGACCCTGGCAAAGCAGCTGGCAATCCTTACTGCAGAGCATTGACGTGACTGGGACACGCACCTGTCCCTTGTCCTCATGGCCTACAGGTCTGCTGTTCAGGAGTCCACCTCATGCACGCCTGCCCTCCTCATACTGGGGAGGGAGCTGAGGACACCAGTGGACGTGGCCCTGGGCAAACCACCTGACACCCCTGCTGTTCCCCCAGGGAGAGAGTACACCAGGAGACTCCAGGATGGGATGGAGTCCGCCCACGTCTTTGCCCGAGACCAGCTGGAGAAAGCGGGCATGAGACAGAAAAGGAACTATGACATGAGGTCAAAAGGGAGACACTTCCAAGCCGAAGAACTGGTTTGGGTGTACAGCCCACGTAGGAAGAAGGGACGGTGCCCTAAACTGGACTGTCATTGGGTGGGGCCGTGTCTGGTCGTGGAACGGCTGGGTGAAGTGGTGTACCGAGTCCAGCTGCCGGAAAAAAGGAAGAAGGTTGCACTCCACAGAGACAAATTGGCCCCGTACAGAGGAGACTCCCTCCTTTCCCGAACGTCTGCGCGGAGAAGCGACGGCACAATCACTACACACAGACACACGCACGAGCCCTGTCAGAGCCCCGTCCCCCCTGCACCTAATTCCCCAGAGACAGTGACTGACCCCCCTGTTCACACCCCTCCTTCCCCCTTGCCACCACATGCACCTTTCGCTGCACAGGGGTGTAGCCCCCCCCCCCCCCCCCCGACAGGCAGGGGCGCCTGCGTCCCCCACTCGTTCACGGCCGCGGAGACAGAGACGTCGGCCGGGCCATCTCAGAGACTTTGTGTAGTCCCTCGGGACGAGGGACTTTGTTGGGGGGAAGCTGTGTAATGAGCTGAGTTAATGTGTCCCTGTTATTATGAGTTCTTCAGTTATGCAGATGTTGCATGTGTTGCTGTTATGCACAAATTAAAGTTACCAGCAGAAGTCAATGTTGTTATATGAGACCTATTGAGGTGGGGGGATTGTCTCGCGAGACAACGCGAGTTCTGGGGGCTGTGTGTGCGGAAGCGTTTGTACGGCGTGATCTCGGCCAACAGGGACCAGAGTTAAGCTGAGTTCCCTAAATAAATGCACCGAAGTTGCACGCCAGTCATCGCCTCCTTATTTACGCTGCAGTACTGGGGTGAGCGTTACAATACATATACGTTAGTTTTTTTCTTGAACTAGAAACACAGTTGCAGGTTTTGTCCTGTGGTATTTTTCACTTCTTTGAACACAGTAAATAAACTCTATGCTCTCTAATATGTAATTAATGATGTTTCAATTAATTATGTTAATGTTTTTTGTCATTTTCCAAAAAGAGAAGATGGGTCAAGCCATAACCGATGCCAACTGGTCCGTTTCAACCTGTTGCAAAGAAATATCAGTTCTTAGTTATCAGTCTTCCTTCTTGGTATCGTCACCTTGATTAAAAAGTCGCAGTCCTCCACCTGAAAGCCGATGTCTTTGACTCCGTCTCCGTGCTTCATCAAGTGTTCCCCCATCTCTCAGGGAAAATACAACCGCATCGTCATGCAAACATACAGTATGTCGTGTTCTCTGTACTTTACCTATTATGTAAGCTGAGCCTATTCATTTTGTTCAAAGTATGTCGAAAGATGTTCAAAACGCCCATATTTTGTTGACAATTGAAAGTGTAGTAGTATGCACTTTCTTCTCCAAAACCCAAAGATATGAAGCTCATTATCACATATTACAATAAAAATCACCACATCTCACATTTTAAAGGTAGAATTAGTATAAGTTTGCCAATTTAGCATCAGAAAAAAATGTTAATTTTTGCTGCCAATTTTCTGCATTCATTCATTGTGTGTTAATTTTTTTGCACAGAAATTTCAGAAGCTGAATGTTAGGGTTGAACCTTGAACAAATTAAGTTATTATGTAATTTGCAGTTGTTTCTATGGTTACTGGAACTTACTTATAATTATCCAGTAGAAGTAAGTATAAACAAGCACGATTAAGATGTTTGAAATGTTGACACACAATAGATCTCAATTTCTAAAAAGATTCATCCAGTTTCAAATATGGATTATGTGTCACGGGGGGAGCTCCTGAGGAGGACTCGGACGCAGAGTAGGTTTTCAGCTGACATTTTTTATTGTCCAATAAAGAAAAACACAGGCAGGTCCCTGGAAACAAAACACTTCTCCGAAGGGAGATGGCGGGGAAATGCTCCGGCGGAGAGCTGAATAGTTAAATACTTACAGAGGAATTAACAAAAACACTCAATCAAAAAGGCTCTAAACTAATCTAGTTTAGGAGCTATAAACGGCACGAGGCCAACTAAGGGCTACGTACAAACCAGAACTGTGACCTGGGCTTGAGGTGGTTCATGAGGCGGGTGTACACGGCAAAGGACATGACACACTGCCACAGGACAAGGGGAGACGCAGACTAGAAGTACACATGAGGGAAGTGTGGGAACAGGTGGACACAATCAGAAATCAGGGAAGACAATCAGACTGGTGACACATGAGGAAGGGCAAGGAACCTGAAACGAGAGGAGAGTTAATTTCCAAAATAAAACAGGGAGTCACAAAAACCAACATGGAGACGGGACACAAACTCAACTTGACATACAGGTGTGACATTATGGTCAAAATAAATAAAAAACCTGTCACATGTGACAAAAAGATGTCATCCTTCGGTCGTATGGGTTTTGGCACTGACCTGTTTGGCATTGCCGACCCAGAAAGTGACATGATGAAACCTGACAAACTTTCCCCTTACGTGCTAAAATGAAAAAAGTACAACAGAATTGAATTGAAGAAAAAATGAAAAATAACTAAATGTATCTAACAGTTGATTGTCGGTTGAACCCGACTCCTACGGGTATAAAACACAACACTTTAACAAAATGTTTTCACACGTTCAAGTGTAGTTCAACTGAAGACTTGTATTAAAAGCTCATTAACTTTTTTTTTTTGAATAATGCATTATTCCTACAACATTCTTCTTCTCTGCAGATCTAGTAGTACTGTTAAAACAAACACAACACAGACTCCAGTCCGTTGTCAGAAGCAGCTTCAATCATACTTTTTCTCCTTTATCTATGTAGCTTGTCCATAAAGAATAGACAGCCATTATTACAACTTCATTCCTAAGTGCTCATACAGTCAATAGATCTCTAAGGATATAATTATCTCCTCAATTACTTAGCTGTACAATACCTAAGGCCCCTCCCGGCCCCCCGGCCCCACTATCCACCCGCAACTGAGAGCACCTGCTTATCATAATTGAGTCTCTACCATGCCGTGATCGTAGATGGGCCACAGTTCAGAGAAAAGAGAGATCAAAATCAGTGTCTGGCCCGTGAGGGTGCAGATAAGTAGAGACTGAATGACCACCTGTGATTGGTCCTTTGGGATCCCACCTGTCCGCCTCCTGCTGCACTTTAGTGAAAGTAGTAGTAGAGGTTTGGTCATCTCCTCTGACTCCAGTGTGTAATCGGTACTCAGAGCCTCAGTCGTCATAGAAACGGCTCAGCATAGAGGTTACAATGAGGTACAAATATTACACTAACTAAATAACACTTGTAAATGAAGAAATTCAGGCAAAATATGTATAACTGAACTTAAAGCGCAGCAGTGAATAAAAAAGACAGTCCTGCATAATACTGTTGTACTATAGTTCTTTTCACATTCCTCTCTTGGTTTGCACCACCAGATGGTGCAATATGACTTGATTGAAATTAAAAACAGATCATATACCTCAAAACTATTAAGTAAATTCAGAAATGTCTCTTTGTAAATGGACTAGTTTTTAATAATCACTCACTTCATTATTATTCTGAGTGATTACATGTTCTATCGAAACCCATTAATTTCAACTGGAATAAAGATATAAACCGTCTGTAATCATAAATAAAGATAATTACAACACCTTATTCCTTCTCGTTTTCAATGTACCCTGGATCACCACAGTATCTGGCATAAAGGCCTGATTGTGACAGCAACACGTGATTATTTTTGTTTTTTTGACAGTCTTTGAGGATAGAGTGAAGCGCTGTGTGGTTGCTGACAGGTCCAGGCTGTAACAGACCAGGCTGATGAACCAAAATAGTGTCTGGCCCCAGCTACAATGCTGTAAACTACCTGGCCATGACAGATGTATGTCCCGCTGACTTCACAGTTCCACAAATAAGGTGAGGATCGTGCAGTTAACTTGATTGTCCTGCAAATTTGCGTGTGTACTGACTATCTTCAAGATAAGAGGTCCAAGTGAATAACAACAATTATTGCTAGTCTATTTCATTTAATAAAATAAATAATGTCATTCAATGTTTTGTTCATTAAATGTTAGAAAATAGTTCCCATCGTTCCCATCAAGAGTTTCTTTATTCCGAGTTGACCTCCCAGATCGCTTGCTTGTCCTCTGATGACATCAGGACCGCAGAGAGGCTTTACATCTTCTATGACACACCTCTTCAGACTATGCCTTGACTAAAAACACTAAACAAATGTAACACTTAAATCGTACTTATAATGGCTGATTACAACGTGCTAATCTATAGCACGTTGTAAATGGGTTTATTTAATGAAATTGCACTTTCTTGTTTATTGTCATATTCTTCTGGGTTTGTATCCTTATGGTTGAAATACACTTACTGTAAGTCGCTTTGGATAAACGCGTCAGCTATGACATATCATGTAATGTAGTGCCCAACCACACTTCGAGATCATTCATTTCATTTTTAAAGAAAAAATGAATAAATACTGTATTATTTTAGATTATGTCAAAGCCCTGCTGGGCTATGACTGAAGGTACGTGCGTACAACCACGCGTGGTTGTACGCACGTACCTTGTGTTTGTGTGTGTCCAGTTTGTGCCGCGCTGTGATTTTCTATTGGTGCGCTCTGGGCGCTTTAAGGCACGTGGTTGGCTGCTTTGTGGGTGTGTGCAAGTCACTTGCGCGAGTGCTGTCAATCGTAATTGGTTATTGCAAATTCTGTCGTGCTATTGGTCTATAACGTTTAGTGTCGTCGTTGCCTATTGGCCCACGCCTCTGTCATCGAAGAAGAATGCGGAAGTTGTGTAGTCTACTGAGTCATCGTTGTGTCAGCTGATCTTTCAGAGTGAGTAACTCGATTTATATTTTAAAATTAAGTAACTTCCACATAATATATTGTGTGTGACATGATATATTGTTGTTCTCTTTGTGTTGGACGTGTGAACCGTGAGCCGCTTTGTCGTTTTCTGTTGGTAAATTGTCGAATTTTACAACCGGTATCCGGTGGCTAGCATGAAGCTATGGTTTTCACACACCGCACATACACACACGCACACTTTCGGTTTGCCGACGAGTTGCTTCGTAAAACGGGGCACGGTGGTGTTTGTGGTGAGTCTCGCGTCCACTTTCACTTTCACCTTACATGTCTTTAAACTTTGGCCCTGTTAATCACACCTGTTGTGTTGTCACGAGTCAAACACCGCACCTGTTATCCCGTGCTCGGGGGGGCGGGGCGGGGGCCATCCCACCGGTACATCGACCGGTACATTCCAGATCGAACTGTGGTCTGGTAAGAGGGGGGGGTAGCCTGCCTCTGGACTGGGACATGTATTTTATACTATCTATTTACAATGCTAACCTCATGTAGATGGTGAGGATTTTATGTTTAGAAATATTTCCAATAATCAAAGAACTTGATCAAATATAGTGAATGAATAGAATATAACTTAGAGGTTGGACTAAATTAGTGTGCATCACTTATTTCTCTATATCTAACATTCGTTAAGAAATGCCCTCGGATGACAGAATGGAGAGACGAATGCAATGAAAAAACTGCATGTTTTAAATCTCACCCTGATAAAGTAAACATAAACATAACAAACTTTCTTAAATGCGTGGAGATTAAGAAACGATGAAATCGTATATCTTTAAGTTAAATGCGGTGTAAAGCATTCCCCCCCCCCCAACAAGCTGCTGTCACCCCAAAAGCCCAAAGCCCTTCGCTGTGTCCACTGTTCAAAGCTTTGCAACTGGTAATGATTGCTTTTTCAGACTTTCATTACTTTGTTATTTTTTGACAATAATTCATTTTAATTTTGCCAGACCTATATTTTATTCAGACGCAACGTTTGTCTTTGGAATCTCATATCTTTTGAGATCAATCCAAACAGCGGAGACTGTTTTGCAGCAAATTGCAGAACAGTCTTCTCTGCCCTCTGCTCAGTGTTTCCCCTACCATTATCTCATCCGCCCCAAACCCTAAATTTCCTCTACCCCATGTATATTAAAAAAATATATTGTTTTTTACCCACGCAGGGCAGTCCCGCCCCCAACTCTTGTGCGATTATGTTCGTGGCCCCTCCCCCCTCCCCTGGAGCTGTATAGTCCCAACTTTCTTTGAGTCGGTAGGTGACTCTCATTGCTTTGAATGTGATATTACCATTACATCTTTTTAAAATAAATTTTAGGACCATTTGCCTACATGTGGTGATTTTGGTGGCTGATCCCTTTTGATAAAATGAGTCATGAGTGGAGTTGACTAAAATGCACAGTTTGTCCCCTGTTGCATAGTTTCTTTGAGAAGCCTGGCCCTTAACGCGTGGGAGGGAGAAAGAGTCGCAATAGAGCCAGAGCGGGCGAGCGAGGGAGGGAGGGAGGGCGGTATGCCATGCACTGGATTACAACCAGTGTGTGTGTGTGTTTGGGAGACGGAGACTACGGCTCCTTTTGCAAGGAGCTTCACTTAAACCTTTTTAGAAAGGTTAGACAACCGTTTCAGCAAAACGTTTACACAGCCCTAATTCATCACTTTGAACAGGTAAGAGAACTTTGGGAACAGTATTCCTATGAGTTTAGTGTAGTTTTTTCTCTTCTTTTTTTTTGAGCTGTGTGCAAAAGGGGGTGTGTCTGGCAAAAAAAAATGTCTAAGGAAGTAAGACAGCATTAAATGGTGCTCGTTTTGATTCAGTTTCAAGTTGTGGTTTAAGTGAGTGATTCCTACTGTAGTCGTGTCCTAAACAAGTAAAAGTGAACCCAGTGTCCGTGTTTTGTGTAGCTGTCGGCGGGTTACTATCTTCACACTAAACACACACTGCGCTTCCTGACTGAGCTTGTATGCGTGGGTGGAGGATGCAATAGGATATCAGTGTGTCTCTTATTGCCAGTGTGCAGCACCCTTTGGTGTCTACTCCTCCTCCAGTTATCAGTCGGGCTGCTCATAATCTGATGCGGAATGTTGGGTTTGCGTTTCCTGTATATCGGCGTCTTTCCCGTCAGGCCAGGCCAGGTCAGCTGACCCCTCCACCCCCCTTTAAGGTTTCCACATCAGCGTCAGTCTTCACACAAGAGCTTGCGCGTCTGTCTGCAGCACTGCATGTGTTGTTTTTATGTGTTTTTTTATATTGACTTGACCTGATTTGTAGAGTGCACTCTTGGTCCCCCACATGTTCCACTTCTTCTAACAATGAGATCTGTTGGGATTTTAGTGCCAGGATTCTACTTACTGTAATTTTCGTCCAGGAAAGGTAGTTATTTGTATTCCAATATGCAACCACACACTTTACAACTGCCTCCATGTGTGTTTGCGTGCGTGCACACACACACACACACACACAGCCCGATGTCTGATCTTAATGTGTTTTTACGTTGGCAGGAGTCATCGCTGGCACAGAGGACCTCAGTAGACCGGAGGAGACGGAGGGATCCGGAGAAGGGCGCCCAGACCAACCGTCTACAACCCTGGCTGGCAGCATGGTGAGCCAGTCCCACTGTGTGTTGTTTATATTGTGCCCTGCTGCTGATTGCTATTAAACTAGTGGGCCTTCAGAACCCCCTGCCTGACTTCAAGGTAAATGACAAGCAGAGATTTCTTTCACAGAGGAAACACACAATGTTCTTTCAAACCTAAACACAGAACAGGGTTGTGGGACATTTTCAGAATGTTGTCACTTTCCAGAGTTGCATGATCATTTAAACAATATAGTCCTTTTCTAATTCAGCATGTCCCATATATGATAGGGTACTAATATTAAAGGAAATTCAGAATCTTCAACCACAGCAACAAAGTGCTCTGCTCTTTGTTTATCAAATGTATGAAAATCCTTTGGATCATAATGAACAATACAAATGATCAGGGATCAACATTGCTTTAAATAAAGGACAACCTCTCCAAAGACGACAGGTTCCATTCGACTCCTCCAGCTCACTCTTGGACTCAAACCATCACCAATGTGAGTGAGTGAAAGTCGACCTGCCCACAGCCCAGTAGTTTGCACAGCACGTGTTACGACTTGTCTTCATGTTTGTTTCCTTCAGGAAGGCCAACCCCCTTATGGTGATATAGGAACATTGAAGGCTCCCTGCTCCGAATGGGTTTTAGATTTTTTGTTTTGAATGAATTGCATCATAATAAATATGTTATACTATATATTACCATACTATATATTACCATATCAAATTGAGTGTATTATTTTTCTACTGAAAATAAAATAGCAATAATAATTCTCCAAATATCTCTCTCTCTCACCCTAAGAGCTGGATCTGTTTATTTCTACCGATCGCCCTCTATTGGGTATTCCAGTCTATTCTGCTCTGTAGAACATCTAAAAGTAAATGAGTTTATGTGACGGTACCATGAACGCATGCTCTTCTGTTTTCTTTGGAAATGCTGATTCCCACATTTTCACTACCGCATTCTGAAAAGTGCAATTAAAAAGTAAGCTGTGATGTTTGAAGGTAATTATTATGTTCTCTATGTTGACTATTGTTTAATGACTGTTTATAAAAGTTCAGTTAGAGAGCTTAATAAATGTACATAGCCATAGGCATTCTTTGCATGAAATGTGGAAAATTCTGTATTTCGTGATTTGCTTTTTGAAAAGTTATACTTTCTTCTTTTGGAGAGAGCCTAATGAGCATAATGGTCTGTCCCTTTTCATTTTCTCACTGACGGCACATTATTCCCAATTCAGCCAAGCTTTGACCAATTAAATTACAAATTCCTCTTGAAACTAATAGATGCAGCTTCTGTGGGACAGAAACAGGAAGCGTACCAGGAGGATGTGCGTCCAAAGGTTCTGCTTTACTGGGTCCACAGAAACCCGCGGTGGCCCGCTGCCCAGCTCCCGGCCATTTATGGGATACGCAGTTGAGCTCTGGGCATAATTGACGGCGGAGGCTGATGAGCACATGTTGTGCCCATTAAGTCTCATAAAAGGCTGCATACAGACCTCTGCCAGTCCTGTGTCGATTTCATATGTTTCATTTAATATTATTATATATTATTACATATATTGTGGATTTATTTAATCATGTTCATTATTTTCCCTCATGGGTTTAAAAATCTATCTGCTGTATAAACTGCAACAAGTGAGCAGATCAATGCAGGCCATCAATGAAACGTTGTTGACGTAATGCAACAAGAATATGCAGTTTTGTTCTTTTGTTTGGCCACAGCATATTTGTTTTTTCAGGTGGGATGGTGAGACATTTGTTCCACACGTAATATGACCCCTTTGGTCCGTCGTTAAGAGGCAGCCTCTAGCTTTTTTTTCTGAAAATAAATGGGGGGGATAGTATTGAGTTCTTCTTAGCTGGTTAATGCGAGCAGAGAAACTAGGACAATGGGAGGGGGGGGGGGGGGGGGGGTTACCCTGCCCTCAATGCTCACAATGCAATGTACTGCTACCTTTTGTCGGGAACTAGCGAGCGAGTCTCCGTGTTGGCAACATGCAAAGATGCGCGAGTTGTTTTGTTTTTTTGTTCGTTTTTTTTTTGTCAGTGGTCCTGTTGTGAGGTGGCCTGCTGGTTTCTGTGTTGTTTTGCTCGGTGCTCCGCGTCCCTTTTTTTATCAGAGCCATGCTATAGCATTTAGTTCCATGGGCTCAGTGGTAGAGCAGCTCATCCTGCAGAGGGTCATGGTCATGTGTTATAAAAGCAATTCAGCTTACCATTGTAGTCCTCATTTTGGACAGCATACGTGTTAATGCACATAAGCTGAATCCTGTTTCAGACTAAAAGATCTGATTGGTTCCTGTTAGATGTGCAACTCACACATGACATTCTACTGCCTCATTTACCCACAGCATTAATTAGTTGTGACACACTTATTTCTGGACTGCAGGTTGTAGAATAGTTACTGGATATGTCCTATAAGATTGACATTTTAATAGACAACCAAAAATAACTACATGCATTTACATAAACTTAAACTTAAATCTTCTGTACTTTTAATAGCTGCGTGAAGTCCTCCAATGCCTTCTAATCTATTTTTTTGTATCCTCTTCTATAGATGCATGTGAACTGACACTCTGTATTGATGACCTGCTGACCTCCTTTCCTAAAATAAAAAGTCACACTCAAGAGGCCAAATCTGGTGCTCACTTTTAGGGCCAGTTTAGGCCGATCAGGGCGGGCGTGGGGCGTGTTGTCGGTGTATTTCAGTTTTGAACCGTATACCTACTGAGTTATTACTGAAGGTCTTAGTAAGCCCACCACACTCCTAAACTTGATGAGGTTGCACTCAAAATGAAATGTCACAATCTGCCGAATAAATAAATAATTGATTTAGACCAGCCATAAAAAGTAGTTTGTTTATATTTGGATCATGAAATTGACATAGATGCACCTACAATGTGAAAACTAAATTGCCGAATAATATTATTAATCAAAAAGTAGTGCAGTTTTTGTTTTCATTTAGATCTTCAGTTGGGTTGCTGTGCAGGCAAAATCCGTTAACAGTGAGGTTGAATTCAACACTGAAATGTCCTGCTGTTAATAGCGACTCCATTGTGATTTGGGACATTGATCCATACAGATATTTTTGCTGTTGATTATTTGTGTGTCTATAAATTCAGTATTAATGCATTGGGCCTGTGTCTGCACTAAAAGAATATGTAGATTTCCCATCTGGCTGATGGGTGTGATTCTATGAAAATCTTTGATATCCTCTAGTGCACATATGTCAAACTTGCGGCCCGCCGGCCAAATCTCATGTTATGTTTATAGCAGATTAGTAGCTTTTATGTAACAATTTGCTGCCTCCTGCTAATGATAACCGCAGATATTTTATGAATTCAATCTTTGTTAGCCAGGAGATGAAATATACACATATCTAGCAGTTCAACCCCCTTCAATAGACTTGTATCTCTGTCTACCTGCAATGATAAGTAAAGCAAAGGTAACCGTGTGCACCACCTGATCCCACAGATCTTAAATACTCTTTACAGACTGCAATGACAGGCACCATAGGAATTAAGCTCCTCTAAAAACCGTTGATATGTGTCTTTTCCAACTAGATCTGAAGATCAGATCTCTGATGCATCTGCCGCGGGGGCGAAAGAGATCCTTGGTTTGGATGGTTTATCATTTCAAAAATGCCCCCCCCCCCCCCCCCCCCCCAGTAGTGAGTCCAATTTTAATAGTGCTGCGTCGTGCGTGTTACACGTGTACTATGTTATACGCGTTGCATAATGTGACAGCCACAGTTGAAGGCGGATGGCTGTCACGACTCTGCCAGGGAGGAGGTTGGGTTAACCTCCCCCTCCAGTAGTACAATGTTCACCGTATATATATACCGGTACATCCAGTGACCTTCCCTGTTTCAAAGCACAGGACCATGCAGTTAAGCAGCGTCCACTGCAGAGATGCACTGCACCTGTGTGGGACAGTGCTACAGAGACACCCAAGGGACAGGTGGGGTCGGATTCATGTATGTGGAGTCCTTTGTCACTGAAGATCTCCGCATACACTCTTTCTCCTCAACACCCTACGTCACGTATTCCCCTCCTGCTCTAGACCAAATGCTGCCAATGCAACGCTATTGTGACGGAACACTTTTCCGGCACCTTGCAGGGATGTCTCTGTGCACCCCGCTGGTGCGCGTGAGTTGGCTTCAGGTTGTGTTCTGTGCACACGCCTGCTCGCATACAGTGCGTTCGCCTGGGAAAGAGACCCAGGATGCTGCAGATGGTCATAATGGTGCCTGTGTGGCGGTGAGAGCATCTTCTAGTTGCCGCGGCACATGCTGAGCTGTATGGACCAGCATATTTACGAGGATATGCCGGTGAAGGCTGAATGAGGAGTGAGTGGGGGAGGGGGGAAGGGCACAAGGAGAGATGCGAGCCAGTGAATGTGAGGGAGAAAGAGCTGTAGATGCGCATGCAGAGGGTGGAGCCTAGCATCAGGCAGTTCCCTCTGTCTTGCCTCCCCGCATGCTCTCTTCTAGCAGCCCCCCCCCGCCCTCATCCATTTGCTTCATGCGAGATGGCACATCTGCAGTGATTCAACGCTCAGCTGATCGCATGGACTGCTGCTCTTGTTTGTACCTTTCTATGGACCATCCTCCCACTATCAGCAGTGCAACAGGGGCTGCCGTCAGACACCAGCGTGCTCTCGCTCTCCCCGCTCTGGGGGGGGTTGGGGCGGGGTGGGGTTCCTGAAAAAGAGCCGGGACCGGCGGGTTGGCTCGCAGCAACTCCTGAGAAGGACAAGCGGTGTGGGGGGGCAGTGGAGGAGCGGCAGGCAGAGGAGTTTGGAGCGGACCAGGGGTGGACGGGCTCCGGCAGGGAGGAGAATGGGTACGCCGGCTCCTCGTGCTGCGGTCGCGCTGCTGCTCTGTAGGCTGCGTGTCACTCCGGCACAGCTCCGCCTCTCCTCGACATGAGCTTCGCAGGGAGGGTGTCCTGCTCCATGCTCAACTGCTTTGTAAGTGCGTTTCTTCTCTGTTTTGTGACTCTGGTTTGTCATTGTTGTGCATCAAACCTACCTTGCTAGCCAGCTGGTCTGGCCACGCTGTGTGTGGAGATGTTGGTTGACACGTGAGTGCTCTAGTTATTAGTGAGAAGCCCACAGAAATAATTAAATTACTCCTAATGTCTTCTCATGCGTGTGATGATGAAGTGCTAATCAATTGCTCTCATCACTCACCTCTGCTGCACGGAGGACCTTGAGCTGCCGGTGTGTTGTTTGGGAGGGAGGGCCTGTCAGGAGGGAGATGTGTGTGTGCACTAAGCGCAGCCCCTTAAAGTGGGGATGTATGTTCGCTGCAGTGGAGGAGTTTCATTTGCATCATCTGGTAACAGGCATGTTTAGGGCATAGAGGACTACGACCGGTGTGGAGCGGTTGTTTTGCATCTTACTGAGTGCTGTGTGTTTGGGACGATAGTAGCAATTGCTTGATTTTCCAAATTTATTAATAATATTAGTTCAAATTAATCATTGTAAGACTTTTCCAAACTGGGTAAAAAACATTCCAGTTGTATTCCTCATCAACAAGTTTGCCATTGTATAACTTTGTTTGTTTGTCTTGTAACAAATAAACCTTCAAATCAAACTCTTCAAACTTAGTAGGTCTAAATTGTATAGAAATAGAATAGTAAAAACATGAATAGCCGAAATGTAAGCTATAAGTAAACAAACACAAAAGTCTACAGCCAGGCTTGTGGCTCTCGGGCTCCTTTCTGCTTTGTACTTGCACAGACATGCAAACATGCTCACGATGCTACTGCGGCTATTTAGGAGATATAATATTAGTTCATAATTTCACAATGATGGGTGCGCTAGATGGAAGCCATTCCTATTCATCCTGAGTGGATAAACCGATTGATCCTGTTTTGCTGTGGTTGCTGCATGACTTTATGGATGACCACGTAAGCCTGTTGGTCAGACAATACTGACCCTTAAAAATACTAAGTTGGTTCAAAGGAAATAAAACAATAGTAGAAAATCCATTAGAAATCTGTGTTCTGTGATGTTTAGTCTACACACCAATTCTATTTAGCATTTTAGCATCACCCTATGTAACGGTAACATCCCAGTGTTTCCAACGATCATTCAACAATCATTAATGATAACTTGAAAATATTTCATTTAGTTCAGTTTCTTTGAGACAAAGCAATGTGTTGGTCCCAAAGTTTTCAGGACGTTGAGGCAGAGCTCGACTGCTCTGCTGTCCTGCCTTACAAATTTATGATCTCTCTTGCTAAATGCTTGTGGTGCAGCTGAGTCAACAGTTCCTCTTCTGCATCAGTATTTCTATAATTCATGATGGTCGTCTGTTACTGATGTGGATCACAGATCTGTCCGGCTTCTTCTTGGAGGAGGGCTGCAGCGTCATCGCATCTATGTGATTCAACTATGGAAATAAAGCAGCTTCCTTAACCGTTCCCTCATATCATGTTTATCTCTCTACGATGTGTTGTCCGCGCCAAATGGAGCTATACAAAGCCTAATTGAATTGGTTACGATTTTTCCATGACTCAGGTTCTAACAATCCAGCGGCTAAATGAGTTACGGGGGTAAGCAGCACCAGCCAAAAGCTTTTTCGGGAGATTCGCCTCAGGACATAAAACTTCTTGGTCGGCTCTTAACTCTGCCTGACACCAAGATCGCAACACACACACGTCAATGTGTTCGCACCATAGCGCGCTGAAAGTCGTCAATATAAGACCATATAAGACAAAGCTTTTCTTTTCGATAATATGATTCTGTTTTTTTAATAAGAAAACTTTCTTTACCAGTGTGCATCGCCTTAAATCCATGTCTCTATTTACCTGCATGTTGGTTGTGGTGGAAATCAGATAAAGGTTGTACGAAGTCATTGTAACCTATATGACCTAGAGTGTTTATCTTTTCTCTGTTGACTTTTTTTTTTTTTTTATCCATTTTAAAATATTTTATTTTTATTTTTATTTTATTTTTTACCTCAACCAGCTATTTAATTAGGACAACCTCAAGACATTTGTGCAGCTGAAGAAAACTTTTCTAACAACATCCAAAATGTTTGTTACACGAACGCCTGTAGAAAGGTTTTTAATATAGATGACACAAAGAAAACAATAAGTAAGCTATAAAACTTGTTTCTATCTACATTATTACCTACCAAGATGGCGGAAATGAACAGGATCATACCATAGGATGCCTGGGAGGAAATATGCAGGCAGGCACACCTAGTTTAAACTAAAACACTTTGAGGGAATTTAATTACCAGATTATAAGATGGCCCCAACACATTTCAACTTGTGTTGGCAGAACAGTGGAACACATGCTGCCAACGACACACACACATATTGGCTATGCCCCAAGTTAAATGCATACTGGATAAGAGTCGATTAAAAAGACCCAACGCGACATCCAAAGAGACCCCACAGTAGCACTGTAGCTTCTAAACATACTAACGGCAGCACTGAAGGGTATGGTTAAAATGTGCTAGATGTTTTATAGAAAGATTTGATTACTTGTAGCTCACTTATTTCCGATCAATTCTGCTTCCTTCTCAAAGGCGCCGGCTCTGCCTTGTATGCTCAGCTTATATCACGGCCAAGGACAAAAATGGGAGTGATCATTTAGAACATGGTGGTCTATGAAATATTAAAATAGTCAGGGTAAAAAAAAAAAGTGCATTTGGGAAGACTTGTCATACTCTGTCATCTCTGATCCTGACCAGTGAATTTGACTGCTCTGCCTTGTGAAGCCAAGAACAAACCTTTTCCATTTTGATTGTTTCTCATTTCCCTTTTTGGTGCTTTTTGTTCTGCCACTTCATGTCGTCCTCTCTTTCCATCGTCCCTGGGCCTTTCCTTCCTTCTAATACGTAATTTGAGCTCATTTTTTACATTTTACATACAGAAGTGTTTGCTTCCATTATATGTCCCTAGCAGCAACTAACTGTTTATCTAGCAGCGGTTATTTTGTGCACCTGATCCCCTCATATTTAGGAGGTCATCTTTGCATCATGTTGTGGTTCTTTAATCTGCACAACTCTAGCACAAAGGCCCGGTCACACCAAGTAAATAATCTGGTGAGACAGCATTTTTTTCCTAAAAGCTTTAGAAAGAACTACTGAACGACTGTGAAAAGAGGTTGTTGAATCCATGGCAACCAGACTCTTATTCACACTGTGTGTGTCTCTTTCTCTTCCTCTTCTACCTTTTTTCTTTTTTCAATTCCTTCGCATGTAGAATTCTCTGGAAGAGTTCTTCTCTTTTCAGTTCTGCTCTCCCCAGAGGATTGCAACTCTAAATTAGGCGTGCACGTTCTCGCCTCCACATGCATACGTTCCCCTGCTCTATTGTAGCCATCCAGTCAGCTGCTAGTTGATAACGTCACTGTCACAACAATGCATATATTCAAGACGTTGCACTCTTGACATAACATAATTGTTGTTGGAGGAATGCATGGACGCATACGCGTGCATGCCTGGTCGCTCCAGCTTTTTGATTGCTGGGTGGACAAAGGTGGGGGAGGGTGCGCAGGCCCACAGCAGTGACGAAGCAAAAAAAAAAAAAACGTGAGTACAGGACAAGCTGTGCTCCATCTTTGTGAGCCGGTGAGAGAATATTCTTTTTCTTTTTAATCTTCTTTAAGCTCATTGTCTGGCTGTGGTCACACAATGCAATAGATCACAAATCAGGAAACCGTGCCTTTTTGTTTTTGCATGTGAATGTAATAACAGAGGTAAGCAGGAGAGGCTTCATTTGCAAGTCATTCACCAACATCGCAAAACTGAGGTCTGTGGTTTAATGGATGCTGGTTTCTTTAAATGTCATTCTAATGTTTATAAAGAATGTTAAGCACCAATGCATTTGTATAACTCAGTTTGGAGCAACTAAGCACACAGAATACACTGTTCTAGCAGGCTTCTCACAGGAGGGCAATGGCTGTGCTGCTTCATAAGTGAATAGGGTGAACAATGCCAAGTAATTACCAGATAGTGCAGCATCCAAAGGACTGGAGGGATTATCAACATAGGGCGTGTATGTAGAGATTGAACGTTCCTCTCAGCCAATTTTCCTCACATTTCCTAAGATGAAGACTAATAGCGATCGCTTCACCAGTAATATATGATGACTGTTTGGCACGGCATTATAAAGACTATTAGTAAAGGGAAAGGAGTCTGTGCCTGGGTGGCAGCCCGTCTGCTCAGACTGCCCAGCAACAGTGGGAGGGAGATCAACATTTAATGGCCCGACCTGCAGGAAGCCTCTGACTGATGGCCACTGTCATGGTCTACCCCTTCTCAGGTCAGATTTATGACGCACAGCAGCCTCATCCGTCTGATGCTGAAGGCCGGCTCGGGTCAAAGGTCACTGGATGAGAACGATTGCATTGCAAGGAGGATCGGAAAAGTTCGGACAAGTTTACCATTTTGAAAATAAAGCACTAAAAGCTTTGCTGATTTAAAAGGTGACTGAGACTATTTGTATCTGCTCGCAATGTTTTAGAAGCTGATCCAAAGAAGTCACACAACAAAAGTATCTAACTTGAACTGTATGTCTGGTATTACTATCTGGTAGTGGGGCTAACCCTCTCTGAATATGTCTTGAACACCTACTCCTCCTCTTATTTCCTATTCTAGTCACATTACATGGATGCAGCATTATGCTAGAAAGATCCCTCTTCATCCTCACATGAGTGCATCACCGGAAGATGGAAAGACGGCATTACTATGAATACAAAGGCATCATTTGAAGGAAATGGAGCCCACAATAATACAGCACTTAACGTTGGACCATCATTTAAGGAGCGTAGAAACAGCCTTGACACCAACCTTCATGGCTGCCATCAGCCCTTTCCGTTTATAAAATGTACTAGTTAGACTGGCTTTGTGTAGTGACTTTGTGCCAGTAACCTCTCCCACAGAGACACTCCCCACACCCAAAGTAAACCTTCAATACAAACTCCGAGGACTACGACATTCCGGGCTGGAATGATTGTGATTTAGACTCAGTAGGCCGACAATAAATTGCCTCTTCCCTCCGTCAACAAAGCTGTTATGACACAGAAGCTGATCAATTCTGCTTTGGCTGTTCTTCTCCTATCATCCCTCGTCCTTTTGACTTGGAATGGTGTAAAGTTAGTTTCTTGTAGGGTGCTTTGGATGACCGGTGATCTGATTGATTGCTAGCATGGCAGGAGGTCTCCGTAGTGGGACATCAAGGGCCTCCCTGCCATAATATATGACACTTTACTGTGTTGTTTTTTTAGTCCAGGGACCCACCTGAGTCAGTGACGCTGCCTCCCTCCTGTCCTCCATCGGGACTTCATTTGCTGATTTTCCAGTGGAGGTTGCAGTTTTCAGGCAGCCAAAAACTAAAGTGGGTTCCTCCTTAACCAAAATCAATAGCTTTGAAAGTGACCCAAAGAGGCTGTAAGGAAAGAGGGAAAAGAACGGCTGCGTGTCATGGTGGACCATCCTTATCCTGAATAATGTGACAAAAAGTTCAATATACATGTTAACACCCAATCACAAATATGATCTTAACCAGGATGAGAACTAAAATCAGCATACTGGTAAACATGTAGATGCACTTTGTGTATACTTTGTCTTTTTAGTTAAACAATTACAGGGCCGAACTTTGCTGTGTGTTAACCTCAGAGCGGCACAACCTGCGAATACGGAGGTCTTGCTCACATTTGCTGCTTCTTGAGGTGCTGCAGTCTACGTTTAGCAAATCATCCATTCCAACACGTGTGCTCTTGATAAACCTGTATTGTGATATTCCCTTTTCACCCTTTGAAAGTAAATTCTGAATTAGTCTACACGTGTGTCTCTTGCACAGTCATGTTTAAGTGACCTCAGCAGGGCGTTGTTTAAACTCTGTGAGAAGTTAATGTCTGAATCATGTGAAATACTTTACTTAGTCCCACTATCACGCCCAAGGTGCATTCTTCCTTCAGCATAACCATTTATCAATCAAGGAAAAGCCTTTTAAAATTGAGTGGAGAACATTTTAAAATCGCTTGCTTCATTGACCCAACATCCATGGTCACATGCCTCCTTTTTCAAATTGAGTCATTGTCATTGTCAATATTTAATCTGCTGTGTGATGTCAGATAGTTGGTGGGGATTGTGAAATTCAACCTGGCATGCATTTCATATCAAAGATCAACCACCCTGATAAATGTTTAATAAGTAATTCAGCTTTTATGTTCATGTGGTTTGATATTCTGTTAAACTGTATTGTCATGCACCTCTAGTAGAGTTTCCCCCTGCGGTATGGACAGAGGTATGACCGAGGTATTT
Organism: Gasterosteus aculeatus; assembly: GCF_964276395.1. Classification (NCBI taxonomy): domain Eukaryota; kingdom Metazoa; phylum Chordata; class Actinopteri; order Perciformes; family Gasterosteidae; genus Gasterosteus; species Gasterosteus aculeatus. The sequence continues at coordinate 18,295,635 of NC_135694.1, forward strand.
GTCTGACCACCGCTGTGTTGTTCTACTGTCTTTCAGGGTGAAGAAGGGCCTCCCAGCCTGGAGTATATCAAGGCAAAGGACCTGTTCCCCCAGAAAGAGCTGGTGAAGGAGGATGAAAGCCTTCAGGTGAGCAGAACAATGTTTTCCAACACATACCCCTCCACGAAGCGGTGAAAAGAACAGAGTGTGGCGCTTCCTGGTTATGACCTCATCTTCGATCCCGGCTGCTGGCAAGTCACCAGCAGGGTTCCTGTGAAACACCCGGATGAAGCTTGTGTGGTGTGATTACCACTGTATTTATGTAAGTCACAGCGCAGCACACACCCATGAGATGATGACGCTGGCCTAGAGGAGCCATTCTTTTATCAGTGTTCAAAACGAGTTTTGTTCATTCAACGACTCCGTGGAGAGCGAAAATATTTGCATGTGAATAAGCCTGCAGCTTTGGTCTCTACAGACAAGTATTCATACAGCGAGCGTGCACGCTCGCACCGGCGGAGAGAGCACATGTCCGCCCGCAACGACTGCTACCCCCCTACCTCCCCCAGCGTCAGCTCGGCATCATGTGTTTGTGGAACTGAAAAGGGGCACGTGGAGGCATTTGTCCCAGCCTGGGGTCTCTATGCGAGGTTGCCTGTGTCCTGGGTTTCCACTTGGGTTGCAATGAACTGCAGGCAGCATCAACCTGTTCAAAGGTGCCGTTTTCGTTGTTATTACAGTGACTATTATTTGTTAAAGGGGCATTGTGTATCAAAGGGCCTGATAGATTACATCACTTCCTGCTAAGCAATGTGAGAACACAGTAACGTAGTGTCTTACAAAGTTTATGAGGTGCATCTTGGATGCCTCTACTAAATACTGCTCTTATTTACTGTGTTTTTCCCCTCCGCCTGCATGCACACTAGCTGTTTGTCACCGTTTCTTGGCTTTTGTTTTTTTTGTGTGCATGCCATCCCATGATGGATCCTCTGACAGCTGATGCCTCATAAAGGCATTCCTACCCCACCTTCTTTATTACTCTGCTGCCTTTCATCCTGTGTGCGTGCAAGCCGTGGTACATGCTTGCAGTTGTGTCTGCACACGTGCATGTCTTCACAGGCAGGCTGCTTGAACCGGAAGTCACAAGTCAGGGTTATTCATGGCTCCTTCTGTTCTCTCTCTCTCTCACTCTGAAATATTTCTGCTGCCGAAAGCTTAGTTGAAGAAACGTGCCACAGTATCCTTTGCTGCTCTTGCTGGCTGGCGGTGACTCATGCAGCTACTTCTGGAGCACATCTTGTTTAATGCAGCGCCCAGTCTGTACAGCATGTTAACTATGGCGCTCTCACATGTTGGGTCTCTTCCTCGGCAGAGCAGCACACACACTCATTTACAGTCTCATTTAAGCCATTTCTGCTTCCGTTGAGGCAGTGTTTAATGCAAATTGCCTACATCCCCTGACAGATGAAGAAATCAAAGACTATTAAGATTAGGCTTTCCCCTTTTCTATCATTTTTCATATACGCAACATCTTTGTGACTTTCAGCTGTGGTTATGCGCCAGTTACTGTCTGATTTCAGATATTCCACTTTTTTGAAGTCCCAGTGCTAAGTGCCAGGGGGCCGGCGGCCTATATTTGTCTCTATTGGTGTCTGAGTGCAGAGTACTACGTGCTCCATTTCCCAGGTTAAGCTGCACTCTTTTCCCCCATCATTCTTCCTGCCCTAGCTCAGACAGACAGTTTCAGTAAATAATGAGCAGCGGCACAGAGATTAATGTCGGTGTTTGCTTGTTTTTTAACATAAGCTGTCTGGACCAACCTTAATCAAAAACGTTTGAGCCTTTGACAGTATTCCTTTCTAAATAAGCAATGAATCCTGCTTGTGTGCAAATTGTTCTGTAACTAAGGCAGGCTGTGCTTTTAACTGCATTGGCTAATGTTGTAGTTTTTTGGTACATTTTCTGACTTCCTACCATAATCCCCCATCAGCCCTGCTGCATGTCCTCTTTTGGCACAGGAGGGTCTTCAGATCAGTCTCAATTATTGAATATTCACAAATGCATTCCAAAGCACACATTAATAATTCACGATTTATATTTGTTTGTGGATCGCTTCACATTTGTACGTGGGGTTTTTGAGACTCCCCTGGTGTGGCTGGATTTTTTCAGTCAGTCACCCCAATTTTCAACCAATCACATGAGCGGAGCTCCCCCGTCCCCTCGCCACGTCAGCAAACAATTAATTAAATATTAAACCACTTGCCTGCTGTCAGGATTTAGTTTGATTAAGTGCTCTAAATGACATAATAGACGCTTACTATGTTCAGGTTATTAGTTCAGAAACTATACTAGGGTATACGTGAACAGGAATTCAAGTGCAAAACCTTGATGTTTTCATCTACACGTCCAAAACCAGAACTGATGGCCATCGTCATCATCTTCTGCTCTGGAAGTGTCTGGGGAGCTTCAATTTGAAGAAGCCGGTTAATTGGGTATGTTCATGAGTCACGGAGCACCTCCTCTGATGGAAGAGAAAGGGGCAACAGAGCGGCTGCACGTAAACTTGCCATTAATGAATCAATGGTGAGACGTTGGTGACTCAATGTGAAGAACTCCGGCACGTACGTCTCGTTTTTCTGCCACGTTGACGCCTACACATCTTTTTTTCGTTCTAAATTTAGGTGGTGCGGCTTATATTCAGGTGCGCTCTCTAGTCTGGAAATTACGGCAGTTCGCAACTTAACCAAGTTAGCTAACTAAGCTTATCGAGCTACAAGATTAAACTGACTAAGAAGTTTTGAATTCACGGAATTATCTCCGCTAACGCTAATTATAACTAATCAACAACTAATAATTCATGTGCACATGTGATTGTGGTTTAAAATGATGGTGACAACTAATTGGCCACAGATAGGCCCATGTTGAAAAAAATGGATTTGCGACTCGTCTGCCACTCACAAATGTGAAGCGATCCACAAACGAACATGAATCGAGATTTATTCATGTGCTTAAAAATGTCTGTTTAAATCCTTCTGTGTGCACTCGTAAATTTATTTGAATTGATCTGTGTGCATTATACAAATCTTTGTACTTGTGAGTCTTTCTGTGTGCATTCACACTTATCTGCCCCCATATCGTGATTCAGCAGGGCATGCTAATGCAGTAGAAGGTAATATCATCTCAAAGCAACACTGTTGTCCCCACCACCACCCACAATGGCTCAAGTACGAGACCTGGGTCGCAATTGGTGCTCCCCAATAACTTGTAATAAAGTAAAAGCAGCCAGAAGTGACGCAGAGGGTACGTGAATGAGGAATGACTGTGCATTACACAATCCTTTATTTGTCAGATGGGAGCGAAGGATGTCCTAGCGGTTAAAGTACCCCCCTAGAGTTTCACATCTTCCAGAACAAATGTTTTATGCAAGAGATTAGAAGGGTTGTTCCCTATAGGCTGCATAATGTTATAATAGACATAAAATGACTGATAGTTGGCTGAAAATGTTTAAATCCTTCAGAGAAGTAGCTCCCATAAACTGCTTTTGTGGACGCCTCCGTCTTTACATGAATTGAGAAATCTTTTCCAAGTTGGCAGCTGTAGCTGTGGGTTCCTTCCCTGTGGTTGGCTTTTGGAGCCCGAGCCCTGACCCAGACGTACAGGAGGGATGTTTTCTGTCGTAGCAGACATCATGCGCTGTCCTTGGATGTCAATAAATTTGTACAGCAGTTGGGAATGTAAGCAGCAAACGGGACTAACAATCTGATCGAGCAAGGCTAATTATTGAACTGTTGTGGAACTTTAACACTGGTTTAATGGGGTAACTATATAATGCTATAATTCTTACCACAAACGGTAATCATGTTTAATAACTCACCTGCTAAACATCATTTTAGCATTGTCATGGCCTCACAGAAGTCGCGTTAACAAGACTTCTGTACACAGCTCTCATTACAATCACTATGAAGAGCACACCCTTTTAAAAATTTCAATGTGGATATTCAACATGTTCGACTCAAGAATCTGCCTATTTTGTGTCTCTGCAGGTGCCATTCGCTGTTCTTCAGGGGGAAGGGGTGGAATATCTTGGCTATGCCGATGAAGCCGTCATTGCCATTTCCAACTACCGGCTCCACATCAAGTTCAAGGACTCTGTCATTAACGTGAGCGCACGCCTGAGACCTTATGCACACAGTGGCACCAAAAGTGGCCACAAAAGTACAGTCTCCCTTCAGTCCGAATGGAGGGAGGGAGGGAGGGAGGGAGGGGGAGAGGGAGAGAGGGGGGGGGAGAGGGAGAGAGGGGGAGAGAGGGGGAGAGAGAGGGAGAGAGAGAGAGAGAGAGAGAGAGAGAGAGGGAGAGAGAGGGAGAGAGAGGGAGAGAGAGGGAGAGGGAGAGAGAGAGAGGGAGAGAGAGAGAGAGAGGGAGAGAGGGAGAGGGAGAGGGAGTGGGCGAGGGAGTGGGCAATGGAGAGAGGTTGGACCCCTTTCCCCTACATCAAATTTATGAACACATCATTGTGCAAAACAGGCTTAAAAAAAATCTACTATTTTCCATGAAGTACCCACAAAGCCTCTGCAGTTAGATCCCCAGCATAGCTGGGTTGAAGTTGTTTGCACCAGAGATTTACCACAGGAGTGGCGAGCCCTCTGATCCACAGTCAAGAGGTTTTTTTGCAACATCTAGGCTCCAAAGGTTCGCCCCCACCACTGGCACTGATGCCCGCTAGCCCGCTCCTGCTGACGTCAGACCTTGCTCAAACACAAACGGACCAATTGTTTGCATTCACTGGCAGCAGAATTTCTCCTCCTTCCCAAATCCCAGTCATCTTTTCCAGAAGAATTTAGCCTCTGGAACGGATCACTGAGATTTGTTTGTTTTCTTAAGAGGGGGGAGAGGAGGAGGAGGAGGAAGAGGGGGGGGGGACAGAGGTGCTGAGGGCAGATCACCAGGATGTTCAGAGGAGAGACTGACACGCACATGGAGGTCAAACGTCGTTATTTAACGTCCTGCCTTAAGCCCAGCAACATAAATGAACCCAGTATGAATGCCATCAACACCCCCATCCACCTCACCCTCCCACCATCCCTTGACTTCTATGCTATTTTCATGCCCTTTGGTCCCGTCCATGTTTGTCTTTCTCTACATACTGTTTGTTATAGACACGTGCTGCAAGAAGCCCTTGCACTTATCTTCTATTTTTAAACCACTTCATTTCCTTTTGTCTCCTGAATGTTTTTGGTTTAATAGTTTTTTTTTCTCCCATTTTTTTCTTCCATTTCCTCCTGTCTTGTGTCTATCCACCCCCCCCCCCCCCCCCCCCATCCTCTCCCCCTGTGTGTACTCCATGGTGTCACTGTGTTTTAGACCTACCCAGGTGTGGAAAGTCAGATATCTGTGAGTACCATGTGATGAACCCCCCCCCCGTCTAGACAGCTCAAGTCATTCATTTGGAGCGATTGCAGTGTGCCGTGGATGAATTGTAATTTGTACTTGACCTAGTCATTGTTATTGTCTGTGGAAGTAGAAACTGTTATTGTGGTGCAGCGTGTTGGCTGACCTTAAGAACCGTTTTTGCTTTACTATTGTTTTACTATAAGACTATATTTTACTAAGATCAAAGTGACGTTGCGTGGGTGATCCAAGCTGCGCCTTTTATAAGACCTCACAGGATAATATGACAATTTATAAAGGAGAATAAGACATCCTGCGCATCGGAAGTCTATAGCTGTTGATTTCCTCTGGACCTGTGTCAATACCAAAGTCAGAACACTTCCCAGTCTTTCTTCTCCTCCACAGAGAGCTCACAAAGCCTTGCTGTGTATAGTAAACCTGTAGAACGTACAAAGTCCAGGGTGCTGGGTGCTGTCTGCTCTGCCAGCAGCCTATCAAGCCGATCACACGTACTCTGTGTCTCCCCTACAGGTGCCTCTCAGGCTCATAGAGAACGTGGAGAGCAGGGATATGTTCCAGCTGCACATCATCTGCAAAGACTCCAAAGTTGTCCGGTAAGGAGAGACGCTCGCTCACTCGCTGAATAAGCCCTATTTGACCCTGCAGGTAGATAGGTTATTAACGTGAGTAAATACAGAGCGGTGGTCTGATATACTTTAGATTGAATTGTCATATGCCCACTACGTTCTACTACAACACTATAAACAGCATGTTCATGGACATCTGTGACGTTCAAAATGAGGGTTTTGTTTCAAGACTGGAACACCTTTTTTCATGTTTTTCTTCTCGCAGTCGCTACTACATGAAGTTGTAAGAAGATATTTTGTTCAACTCCTCTTCATCCATCTTCCTAACTTTCGTGTTGGGTTTTCTACAGATGCCACTTTGCAACGTTCAAGCAATGCCAGGAGTGGGTCAAGCGCCTGAACCGGGCCGCAGCTCACCCGTCCCGCCTGGAGAACCTGTTCGCGCTGGCCTACCACGCGTGGTGTCTGGGAGGCAACGTTGATGACGAGGACCAGCACATTCATCTCTGCCGCCCAGGTCAGCGCAGCAATGGATACTGAACTTTCGTTTCCAAAGTGGGATCTGTTATTTTGTGGAAATGTTGTTATTCTTAAAGAAATAATCTTCCCTTCTTACTCTGTCTGCATGCACAGGTGATCACGTCCGTCAGAGAATGGAAATGGAGGTCAAGCGGATGGGCTTCGACACACAGAACGTCTGGAGAGTGTCAGACCTAAACTGCAATTTCAAGTAGGTCATAGACACTTACACATGGATATCAGATCGCTGTACAATGCTGTTACTATAAAGAGTTATGAAGGGAATGGTGAGTGACCCTTTTTCAATAGAGACGGACTGGGATCAGGCAGCATTTAGACACAGTAACTGCATGCGTCCCAGTTGAATAGATGAAGAGCAACTTGTGGCCATATGGGCTTGCATATCTCAGCACTGTGTAGCAATATGTAACAGCCCTTCAATTACAGGAGTACCCTGGTTATTATGTCCGTATACACATTATCATCACGTCATCACTTTTGGATTTGCTGTGATTCACCAAAGTCATTGAATTTGAACAGAATGTTCTTAAATCCGTAAAAATAGAGAAAAAGCTTCTTCTTCTAACTCTTTGTCCTAGCATCTGCATTGTTCTTTCCAACATTTATAGATTTGCAGTGTGTTTTATACAATCCTCATGTTACTAAAATAATAGTAAAATACTGAAAGTAGCTTATTTAGCGATTGAAACGGGCATTGTGGAGGCGGATCTGCCTTCAACAACTCCTTGTGTCTGACCTCATACCTGTGGTCCTCTTACCAAGTATTTAACAAGACACACAAGTAAATTACTTTGTAGCACTCGCTTAGGAACAATGCGGTACACCGCGTGTGCGTGTGCGCGTGCGCATCAAACTCTTCTGTCTCCTTTGCTGTCTGGATAAATAAACGCTATATAATTGTCAGTCTGCTCGGAGAACACATCCTGCTGAGGAAAAAAGACACACAGGACAACCAGCTAATTAAACAAACCGCAGCCTGCTGAGGCCCATGACTCAGCACACCGTGTTTCTCACACACACACACACACACACACACACACGCACTGTCACCTCCCTCCATAGACCGTCAGCAGGTGAACAGACAATGAAGAAAGTACTATGAGGAGACCCAACAGCAGATGGAGTCAGGCAATCACACTGATTTATTCTCAGCCTGAGCTGAGAGTTCCTGATGAAGTAGTGACCCTGAAAAACAGAATGTTGTTGTCTGCACCTCAATGTCACTATTTTGTCTTTGTTTGGGGGCTTTGTTAACTTTTGATGATTCTCTTCACTGAGTCTGGCTATGAATGTATGCAGCTGTGTGCATAAGACATTTCATCTTTTAGAGATCGAGTCTTGTCCATGTTGCCCACAGGCTTTGCTCCAGCTACCCACAGAAGCTCCTGGTTCCAATCTGGATCACAGACAAGGAGCTGGAGAGTGTGGCTTCTTTCAGATCCTGGAAGAGGATCCCTGTGGTAGTCTACAGGTGGCTTTACTAACCGACAGCCATATACTCACTGTCACATCACATGTCCTATAACTTTTTACTTGTTTACTGACGTTATAACCTTGACCCCCAGGCACCAGAAGAACGGGGCAGTGATCTCCCGATGCAGCCAGCCTGAAATCAGCTGGTGGGGCTGGAGGAATACTGATGATGAGTACTTGGTGACCTCTATCGCCAAGGCGTGTCAGATGGACACCGGAGGCAGGGATACCTGTGGAGCACTAGCCTGCCGACAGCGCGGGGAAGCTCACGACTCCTCCGATAGTGATTTTGGTAAAGCGGTTTGATTTATGCTGGCAGATTCATGCATGCAGCACTGGAACAGTCAAGCTTTCAAGACTGCATTCAAATCTGGGCTGATTATGTGAAAAATGTTCACTTGTTTCATTTTAGGTTGTAAGCAACAGCAACACTGGTTGCGTCATCAGGTGGAAATGTATATATTTTTAGTAGGTTACCAATGGTTCATTTCTGCTAATGATGCCCCTGGTTCTTTTCTGACTTCCTCTGTCTACTTTTAGACTTTTTATCTCCGCCTCTCCTCAGCAGTTCCATGCACATAAAGTAAAATTTATCTCCAGACTCCTCTCTGACGGGCGGCTCCGGCTGCGATGAAAGAACTGTGCCACAGAAGCTGCTGATTCTGGATGCTCGCTCGTACACCGCTGCAGTGGCCAACCGAGCCAAGGGCGGAGGCTGCGAATGTGAAGGTCAGTTAGTGCGACCAAACATTCCAAAAATGTTGTCTACAATCAGTGAATTATTTTTGGCCTGAATGTGTGTTTTCAGGGCCAGATTTAGGGATTAAGTTCCCTTGGCAAACCATGTCTTTTATTACTAGATTTAAAACTATTGACTATAAATTTTAATTCTAATATTTCACACTGCAAGGTTTACTTCAAGTAAAGTGAAAGGGAGGCACAACTTAATTAAGTTCTTCCTAGTAACAATTTAAATACTAACTATTTTCATTTTGGGACCCCGCTCCAAACAGTCCCTTCAGATTCTACATTCTAACTCCTGTCAGCCAAAGAATGAGCTAAAATCACTGAAGGATACGAGTACGTAATGTGGGTCCTTGCTGCTTTTTAATCACATGTCTCTTCTCCATCCTGGATGGTAAACCGTGGCTTCGCTATGCACAGTGCCACACCTACTGAGAATATTTCCCATATGACATTCAGAAAGTGATTACTGCCACTGTGATTACAGTATCTCAGAAGTGAAGCCTTGTTTATGTCTTCATCAGAGTTGTTTGTTTGTATTTAGAGTACTATCCCAACTGCGAGGTGATGTTCATGGGAATGGCCAACATCCACGCCATCAGGAACAGCTTCCAGGCTCTGAGGACCGTCTGCAGTCAGATCCCGGATCCAGGGAAGTAAGTCGATCTGTTTGACCTTTTCTCTGTGAGCGGCTCTGCCTTCATTTGTGCCTCCCTCCCTTTTAAATGCTTCACCTCACAGTAAGGCAGAAATGGGAACGCTGCCACTATCCAGTCTCCTTCCTGCTGTGGTGGCCAGCTGCCTGTCTGTACACACTGAAAGTGGATATGTTTGTAATGTACAAACATATCCACTAACATCTGTGGGTTTACACTTCTCAGATTCTGTGTATTTTATGTCAGGAGGCCTGTCCAGTACATAGGTTACCCCGCTGCTGTTGTGTCCCACCAGGCTATTTTAAGACTGGATGATATTCTGATGGGAGTGTGTCATGGTGTAGGAAGGCCTCCATATATTAAGGTCAAAGGTATCCTTTTTCCCCAGCAGCCTAACTTAACCCTGGGTTAGCAAAGCTCATGTATCCAGTATCTACGCTCCAGATCACTTGTGTTGGGACAGTCTATATCGATTCGGACTTATCTAATCTGTCCCTTGTGGTGTTTCCAGCTGGCTTTCGGCACTTGAGAGCACCCGTTGGCTGCAGCACCTGTCCGTCATGCTGAAGGCGGCCACTCTGGTTGGTTCTGCGGTGGAGAGGGACGGCCGTCCTGTACTGGTGCATTGTTCGGACGGGTGGGACCGCACACCCCAGATTGTAGCCCTCTCCAAGATCCTGCTTGACCCCTACTACAGGACATTAGAGGTTTGAATCTGCACATTTTGGCCCCAAAACATTCCATGTAGTTGGATTTTAGATTGTAGATACTTTGTGGGATAAACGAGGAGATCTTTTTTTTTTTTTTTAAGTGTCCATTGCGAGTTTGACAGGATTATTATTGCTGATTGATTGCAGCAGTCTTCTCAGTACAGTTGTTGCATTGTAACCTCATCACCTCAGTACTGACTATCGTGTCGTCCACAGGGCTTCCAGGTGCTGGTGGAGACTGAGTGGTTGGACTATGGTCATAAATTCGGGGACCGCTGTGGCCACCAGGAGAACGCTGATGATGTCAGCGAGCAGTGTCCCGTCTTCCTGCAGTGGCTGGACTGTATTCACCAGCTGCTGAAACAGTTCCCGTGCCTATTCGAGTTCAACGAGGCCTTCCTGGTTGGTGCTGCGGACTTTGTACATCTTTAAGGAAATCATTAGCATTGTGAAAGTTCTGACTTCATGCTTCACGTGTCCTCCACGTGTGTCCAGGTCAAGTTGGTGCAGCACACATACTCGTGTCTTTACGGGACCTTCCTGTGTAACAATGCTCGCGAGAGGGAGATGAGGAACATCTACAAACGCACCTGCTCTGTGTGGTCCCTGCTTCGCAACGGAAACAAGAACTTCCAAAACTTCCTCTACATCCCCAGTCACGATATGGTACCTGTCCACAGTTTCCTTACACTGTTTTATACCATTATACTACCATTATACTATTAATGAATCATGTGAGTCAACCATTAAAGCCTCCTACTTTTGGAGGATTTGCTGAAAGGAACACTGTTAATGTATAGTGGTTTCCTTACATCTTCAAACTATATATATGAAAAAGCATTGGTTGTAATTGTCCCCACCACCTCTTTGTGTGCCAGGTTCTGCAGCCAGTGTGCCACACGCGGGCTTTACAGCTGTGGACAGCTGTGTACTTGCCCACCTCGTCCCCCTGTACCGCTGTGGACGATTCCATGGAGCTCTACTTCCCCCAGAGTGTCACCGGAGATGAACTCCGCTCCCTGGACAGGTGGGTTGGTTTGATGCAAATGTGATCGGTTACACCAAGGGTGTCAAACTCATTTTGTACACACCAGAACAGTAAAATCATAGACAATATGGTCCGGCCAACGGGGGGGGGGCGCATTTTTAAGCGATCGCTGCTGTCTGGTTGGTTCCAGTCCGTCCGCAGACGATTTAACAGCACTGCCTTGGCCATCGACCTGGTCTAATGCATGCGCTCACTCAGAGTGAGACCCCCAGTGGAATGATTAGGAATAGCAGCTACTTTTATAGAAATGTCTTTCTGTAATTCTCACATGCACACAATAGTCATCCGGTGGATTCGGCCCGCGGGCCTCGAGTCTGACAAATATGGGTTACACAGTATCTGTACTCTTTATCAGGCTTTAGCAGCCCCTACATACATTCATTTAAATACTCCTCATGTTACAGAGCGCCAGAGAGCCCTCTACAGTCTGAAAGAGAGAATGGCAAAATTGCCGTAGCTGTATCTGTTGAGGAAAAAACAAACCTCATGTAATTTCTGGTTTGCAGACTTCCCAAGACCCGCTCCATGGACAACTTGCTATCCGCTTTTGAGAACGGGGTGGCTCTGACACGAACCTCCAGCGATCCAAATCTCAATAAGCACTGCCAGGAGGGCCGCACTGCCCCAGAGTCCTCCCCAACAGTTGAAGAAACCTCTGCCGACCTGTCTGAGGAGGTCAAACCTGACACCAGCCTGGACAGAAATGAGGGGGAAGCTCTGCTAGAGAGTCCTTCCAAGACCCCCGAGGGTGTCCTGGGTGCCGAGAGCTGTGAGGACACAATGGAGGAGCCCTGTCTCACCACACAGCCCCTGCCCTCTCTGCCCCTGTCCCCGGTTCTACTGGGTAAGGATGTTGCACTTGCTCACACTCCCTCCCCCACTCCTGTCCTTCAACATCCTTGGCCCCAGATAACCAACCCTCCACCACCGCTGGAGGCCGAGAGCCCCCGTAGGACTGGCGAAAGCACAGCCTCACCCACTCACAGATCAGAGCCCTGCTTACCTCTCCGCTGCAAGGGCACTGAGCCCGCAGCCGCAGCCCCCACCTCGCTGCTGAGCGGCCACCCTGAGGGGCAAGAAGACGGTTCCCCAGAATCTGCACATCTGCTGGCTCTGAAGCCGCAAACGACGCTCCTGCCCATGGAGGACTCCACAGAGACTCTCACAGGTGATGGAGACCTCCCGCCCACCCCGCCTCCCACAGTGAGCCCGGACCTCACCAAGAGTCATCTGTACGACAAAGAGAAGCCGGAGTCGCAGCCACAGGTGCAACCCCCCGAGGAGAAAGAGGACACGAGGCCAGATGGGGTGAGCGGAAAAGAGCCCGTGTTAACCGTTGCAGTAGCTCCCTTCGACAGTAACCAGGCAGCCCCCCGTCACCTGACGTCCCACAGCCCCTTCACCGACCTGTCCCTGCTGGGTTCCCACTGGGAGAGCGTCCAGGGTCTGGTGCAGTCCGCCTGCAGCAGTGCCAGTCACTATGGCGTCAGCCGCGCCTGGCAGCACAACGCCTACCAGAGCCGCCGGCTTGCCAGCAAGCTCCTGCGCTCCCAGGGTGTCGCCGCGGCCAACGGCTCCCAGGTCTGCCGCAGGGAGGCCCTCTGCTACCCCAGCAGCCCCCTGCAGGCCCTGAGGTCCGCCGCCAGGAGCGCGGGCTACAGCGGCCTGTGCGCTCCGGCCGCAGCCGCCCTCAACAGCGCCTCCGTGGCGGGGCATCAGCTCCTGCCGGCGTCCTACTCCTCGCTCTTTGCTTCCAGCTCCCCTCCCCCGCCCCAAGCCCCGGCCTACCTCGATGATGACGGGCTTCCCGTGCCCATGGACGCCGTGCAGCAGAGACTACGGCAGATCGAGGCAGGCTACAAGCAGGAGGTGGAGGTGCTGAGGCAGCAAGTGCGCCAGCTGCAGATGAGGCTGGAGAGTAAACAGTACAGCAGCCCTCCCTCGGAGCCCGACATCGACTACGAGGATGACATTGTGAGTCATTTGTTTCAGTCTAGTCTTTTCTGAGAGCAGCGTTTGTAGGTGTTTTTTCTCTCTTCTCTCATTCGCACCCCCTAACCTCATGTCTCTCTCTGTTTTCAGACCTGTTTGAGAGAGTCAGACAACAGTAACGAGGAGGATTCTCTCTCGACCCACAGTGAGGACCGCCTGTCTGAGGGCAGCTGGGATCGAGTGGATCGCAAAGACACAGAGGTCCGCTTTCTTCATCATTTCTATTTCAACTCTTCACACCTTCCTTCTCTCCTTCACCTGTACGGCTCCGTTCTGATAGGTGTGTGTGTGTGTGTGTGTGTGTGTGTGTGTGTGTGTGTGCAGGTCACAAGGTGGGTGCCTGACCACATGGCCTCTCACTGTTTCAACTGTGACTGTGAGTTCTGGATAGCAAAGAGACGTCATCACTGCAGGTGGGGGTTCACTCTGGTTTACCTAAATATACAATCAATCTCAAAATATCACATTAAGTCAGGAAAAATAAAAAGGTAGGTAGATATATGTGTGTTTACACACTCTGACATTAAGTGTCAGTACGTAGTAATTTAATTACTCAAAACGTTTTTTTTGTCTTATTGAATTAACTAAGTTGATTCAATAAGTTTATCTTGTTCATTGTGAGGTGTCTGTTTTTTTAGAAAATACTTTGACATTTGAATACTTGCACAATGTTTTTGGATTGTTCATCTGTACGACACACTTATGGCAGTTTTAGGATTGATTATATGATTTGAGGCATTAATATCAACCTGGACTCGAGGATTAACTGATAATATTTTTGTGACTTAACACAACCGGTCTTTAGTAACAACTCAAGAATTATTATGAATTAATTTTGTGCTGAGTATAGCCATATTTTAATCTTTAGTCTGCGTGGCCCCTCATGAAGCAGCCTGCTGTATCTGTAGCTAATGCGACGTGTAGCTGTATGTGCACAGACACTACGGTCAGACTCCATTCAGTTCTGCTACCGGGCCTGAATACTGACTTAAAAATGTACCACACAGAATTATAGTTTTTTATGTACCAAAGTATACTAACTTGGTTTGGGGGTCTTCATCTTCAGGAACTGTGGCAATGTGTTCTGTAAAGACTGTTGTCATCTGAAGCTGCCCATCCCGGACCAGCAGCTGTATGACGCCGTGTTGGTCTGCAACAGCTGCCACGACCTGCTGCTGGTGGCTCGAACCCGCGACATCCGCAGCCAGCAGCTCAAGAAGGCCATCGCCACCGCCTCCAGCTGAGAGAAGTGTCTTGTAGCGTGGCCCCGCCTTGGCTCTGTCCTGCTCCTTTTGGACCAATTAGCTGAGCCCCCTCACTCCCCTCCCGCAGCGAGAATTGTTACTCTTTGGGAGGCTCGGTCTGGGAACGGAGTTGCTCTGTGCGACTGTCTGAAGGATGGAGAGGAGGAAAGGTGTGAGACGGAGATGTGCCCGCACGGGGGGGGGGGGTCCTGTAAAGAAAGACCTTTCCAGGTTGAAGCACTGAGGCGTCGAGTGGCCTCCACACAGCTCCGTCCTCTAGCAGCGCCCTGTCCGAGACACACCTCCCCATCCCGGCCCCCCCATTAGGAGTCACGCACCTTTAGCACCAAACATCTGCACCCTCCTTATAGACACCGTCTCCTACTTCAGAGGACAATCTACCACCCTTCCACGCGTCGGGGACTCCAAAGCCTTGACCCGTACTACTGGAGGCTTTCAACTAAAAGAAAAAAATTGCTGCTACAGTATTTAAAAGTCTAATTTTGTATTCTTATTTTGTGCACTACTAGCTGTTGTGTGTGTGTGTGTGTGTGTGTGTGTGTGTGAGGGATTTTGAGACCAAACTTGGGCAAAAGGGAGAAATCTGCTGTTTACTTTGTCGCTGCATCGTTTTCTTGGGGCCTGAATGTAATATGTAATGGATAACTGGATCGAGTCTATGTGCATTTGGTGGGCCGTATGTGTTCATTGCTGCAACGTGTTTTCAAAACGATGTATGTGCACCGTCCACGTGGTTCTGTCTTTTATCAATGCTTTTCGTGTGCGTGCGTGTGTGTGTGAGAGAGAACACGGGACCGTTGGGAAGAGCAGATTTCTGTAATATCTACTTCTGATGTGAGAATGTGACGTTGGAGGATACCTTGATGTGCCGGAGGGAAGTTTGTTTTGTTTTTGTCCGGCGGAGACGTGCGAATGAATGAGCGTCCACATGAAGCTTGATGTCCATCTGACTGATGACTCCTTCTCGAATGGTGAGCTGGCAGTGATGACTGCTCGGGAAAAGACTGAATAAAGTGCTTTGAGTTTCCTGTTCCGTTGAGGGGAGTTTGGCCACAGTCCGCTTTTAAAAATGTGTTTGTGTCTCCTGTTTTCTTCCTTGAGACGATAGTGCCATATTAAGTTCTGTCTAATTTTAAAGACTTTGTTCCCTTCTGGATGGCAGCCGGTTTCTAATTGGCCACCTAATGTCTGTTCTAAAGTACAGATAGTTAGCAGCTTAATTGAGACAACTAAAGATTAACAGGTGGTTCGGTTTGATAGTGAGGCTCCCCGTTGCAATGAATGATGAGAGATGTCACTAAGTTAGTTAACCTGTGAGGTTATCCAATGTCTAATATTTGGAATCTTTTCACACGGTGTTCAAAGTCCAAATCTTTAAGAGGAACTCAGAAATGTAACATACAGATTGATCTGATCCTGAGTGGTGGCTAAAACTTATCACTTACTGAATAATTGTTGTTAAGAAATGCACTGTAAAAGTCAAATCCCATGGGTTAAAATAAAAGATTATATCGTGGATCTGTTTCTGCTTTTTATTTTTTACTCAGTTTTCAAAGGTTTTAGGCATCAATGTGCAATTTCCAAAGTCAGGAGATGAGCGTGTGATTGCAAGCAAATCTGGCTGAAAATCCAAAACCGGTCTACGACACACTGTAAATACCCTGGTAAATAATAGAAGAGGAAGAGTATAATTGAAATAATAAAATGAAACTAAATTAAATCACTAATGTGTGAAAGTCAAATGCTCAACTTTGTACCATGAAATTCCATTTGGACAGTTTTTAAAACAGTTTTACCGTTTACCCGACACTCACTTGTAATCAGCATACTGGATGATATGCCTATCATCCAGTATGCTGTGGACTTTTTACTGACTTGAGTTTTTTTTTGTTTTCAACAATTCTATGGAATATTGTATTTCACGACATCTTTCACTATGAATTTTTTACATACACATGTTATGACTTTTTTTCACACAATATAATAAGCCTTTATTATACTTTTTTCTAGTTTTTCTTTTTTTTTTTTTATATAATTTTGAAATGTTTTACAAGTTAAGCTGAGTAACTTACTCATTGCGTTTTCGAAATTGTCTATACTATGGCTTTACTATGGCTTTTTAAATTGTGCCTTGACTTTTTCATGATTATTTGTTTTTCAAAATTATGCAAAACTATTCAACTTACAAAATGTTACTTTTTATATGAATATTACTCTATTGCTTTTCCTGATTTATCTTTGTCCTCTACAGTAACGTCCTTCTTTCTTCAAAATACTAAATTACTTTCTATCCCCCTTTTGGTGACACTACCATAAGATTCACTTCAGTACTATAAACTGAATTTTTTTTTGTTGTATTTTATGACTTTTTTTTTTCTTTGACACAATATATTATGACTTCAATAAGACATTCATTCCTAATTTTGTTGTACACTGTGTGACTTTTTCCGCCTACTGTACTATTACTGTTGGGAAACATTGTCTATGCGGCGCTGTCCGGGGTTCTGAAACAAGCATAAGTAATATTTACGGAGGCTGTACCAAAGGTCGTAGTTCTTACATCAGATCTTCTCTTAAGGTTGAATACAGTTTTGAGTGTGTTTATTCACTATTCTATTTCATTTCTGGATGACTTTTAAAACATAGTATCACTTCTTGCAAAGTGTTTCAATATACTTATATACTATGACTCTTATGACTTTTTAAACATACTTTACCAAATATTTTTGGCATATGCCTTTTTAAAGTGTTCTATACTATGAGTTTTTCAGTGTGCTTCTGCACAAGTCGTTTAGGTTTTAGCCGCAGCACACTGACTATTCGTGTTGTCCGGACATTAGTCAAATAAGCATGCATCATTTTGGGATAAAAGGTTAGGACATGTTGTGCTGAATCTTAAGTCAGGACATGTTGTTCTGGTCGGTGACATGTGACTATGGAATCCAAAAGACACCTTTTGCCACAGTCCCCAGGGAGTGAGACAAAGTCCAACTAACTCTCTCCATCTGGACCAATGTTACATCTGCTGACCAATTCCTCAAAGAAAGAAGACGGTACAAATTTTTTACTTTTTGACAGAGTCTTACTTATGACGTATACCTCCCCGTTCGGCAGAGTGTTGAGTCTCTATTGAAATCTTAATCTTTTTTGATTGGACTTTTTGATTTTGCATCTAGGGCCACTAGTTTGATTTTGTGGGAAATCTGTCCCCTCTTTCTTTCTCGATTAGTTTGCCTCTAATCACAAAGGTGATTGATGGGAGTTAATTAGTGCAGTCACTCACACAGGCACACATACACATCTTGCAAACGCCCCCCTGTCCGTAAGTAAATTATCTAAAAAACAGACAGTTACAGTAAATTCCGTCTCAATCAGCAGACTATGATGCTTCATGCGCTGTAAATTGTAGTGTAATTAAGGTCGAAAAGGGATGAAACACTTCGAGTATCCGGAAACTAATAAATTAAGAAAAAAAACATCCAAGCGCTTCCTCCATTTGTCCACCAGATGGAGCTTTTTTATTACTGGTAGTAGTAAAAAATCTGTACTTTGTTGGTGGTCTTCAAGAAGACCGCCACATTCAGTAAATCATACCAAGAGATCTTTGCATAGTTCACAATTATGGATTTATTTTCTCTAGTAGAGGCTGTAAGGATCATCCATTATAAGCCTCAATTCCTTTACTGCAAAAACATAGGAATGTTCTTCACACACACAATCAAGCCCATTTTCCTCATTTGCCCAAGAACAGTAACGCAAGCTGAGTCATGTTCATGTTTCTATTCATTTTCTTAGGGTATTTTTATCATGGGAAAACAACACTTTATAGGAAATGTTATTATAAAAAATAACAGAAAAACAAAAAAAGGACACAAAAAACAGAGAAAATCATGCACCTGGCAAAGATTAGGTCGGGGAAAACATATTGCCTATATAAGTAATACAAAACGAATACATACATACAAACTTGTCAAAACAATCTTACAACACATCAACAATGTCGTCAGTCAGGCAGGTCAGCCTTGTATTTCATCCAAATGACAGATGGTAGGAATTTTGTTCCGTTGTCCGGGTCACAACATTTCTTAGTTTTAGGATTATATGCACAGGATCGCATCTTGGTTGTGTGGTAGTTTTACTTTTGAAGATAATAGAAAACTCTTGCAGACAAAATCCCAAAATATATGAGAAAACAGAAACCCAGGTGACCAGATCGGGCCAGTCTGTCGTTCTGCCATATTGGATCCACCTTGCCCACTTTGCTGCGCATGCAATTTCAGTCCAGTTTTCTACAGAAGGTGGGTCGGCTTGTAACCATTTACGGGCTTTTGTTGCTGCTATTGTATTTTCAAGGTGGTATTTTTCCTTTTGCACTTTCATCCTATGTAAAAAACACATCATCTATCATCCCCTATGTATAAAACACTATTTTATACATAGTTTCCCATTCCCATCTCTCCGTAATATATATTGTATTCGTTTCTACACCTTTCGCAATTCACTTTCGACTTTTGAAATCACTAGTTTAGAGCCTTCCTTTATAGACCCTTTCTGTCAATTAGATTTTTTCATTAGGTTCTATTGTTACCTGTTTATTAATGTCTTTTAAAAATCAAAAAAAATGTTTTTACTTCCAGGCTGTATTTTTCCTCCAAGTTGATTCATGTTTTTTAAGAGGAAATTACCAATAACTGAGTAGGTTTCTACTCTGTAAGAATGACAGTTTTTCTATAGGAAACACTGCTGGGAGACAATGACATGTCTTTGCAAAGTATTGCACTTACTCCACAGGTTCTCTGTATGTTGTGAATTGGAAAATGTACCTTATTCCAGATATTAGGTGTTGGTATTACTCTGTGTATGTTTTGAATTAGTTGATTATTGAATTACTTTTCACACTTCTGCCCCACTGCATTTGAGAGGGAAACAGTTTACATTTTACTGTCATGCATTTAACAGTTACTTTAATATGATGCATTATCAGCCCATTACTACCAAGTAACACCGTATATTAATGCATTTATATTCATAAAAAACCTGCCTACATTTAGTTGCATTTACCTTAATAATAATGTTTCTTATTAAACCATGCTATTTTTAACATCAAAGTAAAATCTGTAACAGGCTGATATTGCTTACAGTAAAGGACAAAGGGGAGGTAGTTTTAGTCCTCTAATAATAATATTCATCTATTTCCTTACAGTTAATCATCTGAGGGCCACCTTCAGTTACCTGTGGAGCAATAGCTCATTGCTCAGCCACATTGATCATTAACTCCATCAGTCCCCTAAGTGGCTTACCTGCCCCCATTCACCGGGATGCAGTTCTATCGACGCCTTGTGATGATTTGATTAGATCTGCCTTCCTCACACCAGGAGCCAATTGATACCCCCCCTCCCCTCATTGGAGCTCTTATCAGTGGGGAGCTTTATTAGAGACGATGCCCAAAAGGGGGAGGGGCCACTGTTTCTTTGATAGATAAGTATTAGACCCCCTGCAAGAATGCGATCACAGTAGAAAAACAAGTCATTGTGTTTTCTTCCCTCGGCCGATTCAGCTCCAAAATGCAGCAGCTGATCCTGCCCGTTCTCCTGGTGTCATTTTTGACAACTTGCACAAGAGCAGGAGGTAGGTGTGCTTTCTTTTCATGGACATTATGTCCTACAACCAGAGGTTTGCTTATATTTTAACAAATTAGTAACCTTACTAGGAGAGGAAATGTTTTTCCAGGTTTGAACCCTGTCTTTTAATATGTATTTCTTATATTTCTGATTCAAATCTGTGAGTTGTGTCATCTAAGAATGAATATAATTGATTCTATGTAAGTTTATTATATTAATCAATAAGGTGAATGAAGCTTCTCAATGAGAGGAATGAGTGGTTGCTATTTTTTTACCAGTTTTTCCAACCATGTCAGTTACTATTTAATGAGAGTTTATTTAAGTTAATCTATTACAGAATCTCTCGAATTTGGTCTAAATCTAAAAATAGATTCAGAGGAAGCGCAATTTCTCCCCAGATGAATGAGAGGCTCGATCATCGGTAAAAGCGTGACGCTCTCCACACACACACACACACACACACACACACACACACACACACACACACACACACACACACACACACACAGTCCAGTCCCAAACCTGCACTCCCCTCCTCTCTCAAGAGCAGATAGCTCACAACTGAGTCAAAGACAAAAGCTGCAAGATCCAAACGAGCTGAGCGCCCTTTAGTGCCGCTTAGGTATGGTATGGTCTCTCTCTCTCTCTCTCTCTCTCTCTCTCTCTCTCTCTCTCTCTCTCTCTCTCTCTCTCTCTCTCTCTCTCTCTCTCTCTCTGCCGCAGAGAGATGCGTCAAGCTGCGCACAACCAGTGCTCCAAATTCCCAGCAGGTGATTGAGACGCGTTGACTTCAGTGAAACATCCCCGAGGGTTAAAACTGAGACTCTATCGGTGTGCACTTATGACAAATATCAGTCATCGGTGCTCCTTCGGTGCATGTGAGGAGGTGCAGGATGCTGCTCCTCCTCACATGCACGCGGAGAGGAGCACCTCTGCGTCTCTGCATAGTCGCTAAATCACTTCGACGTTCTGATGAAAAGGCAAACTTGACACGGTGAATAAAAGAGGCCATATTTTCTAACTCGTGGTAAACGCAACAAAAAGATGCCGCGGGGACACGCAGAGGTTCTCGGTCTCTCCTTGTCTTTTGAACCGCGTGCTCGAGTTCACGTCTGGCTCAGACAAACACGTCCGTGCCCGCAGCGCGCGTTCACGCGACATTTCCCACTGCGGTCAATGAAACCTGTTGGTTTTCCTTTCCTCGTCTTTTGTTTTCTTCTCGACTGTTTCTTCAGTTTGCTCTGATGACTAAAGTTCCAGGATCCTTTATAACCTTTGTATGTTGTTCTCTGCAAGCACGAGACATCAAAGCCAAGCAGCCATTGGTCAAGAATTGTGCGGACAGTAATCTGATTGGCTGAGATGAAAAGTCACGTTGAGCCATAGAGATATTTATAAAGCGCCGATAGTGAAGTGTTTCCATCCCTTACGCAAGTAAAACTAACAATACCACACTGTAAAAATACTCTGATACGAAGTAAAAGGGAAACACAAACAGCGCGAGAACTTATCTTTAATTAACAACTCATTAATTAGTAACTAAGTAGTTTCGAGTTTGTTTACATGATTCGTTCATCATTTGCCCCTTTACACATTTTTCAAATAGCGAATCCTTTGCCGCTTTAATAAATTATAAGTGACTCGTATTAACTAATGGTTCACTAGCAATTAGTTGATTAGTACTGTAGTGTAAAGTGTGAGGAGAAATATTCAACCAGCAAATGTAGACTAATTAAAGTAAAAGCAGCCTATATGCAGAGGACTGTTAATGTTATAACATCAGTACTATTTCTGTTGTAGCCGTATTTGGTGAAGGTGAAACAATTTTACTAGACTTCCTTCCTAGAGTTCCTCTCAGTTTGTGGAATTCATAGCTGTACATCACATTCTCAACATCTCACATCAACTCCATAAAATATCTCAAAAATAAATACTTATGCCTAGCAAATAAATGCAATGGAGTAAGTAAAGTACTTTGGTGTAAATTTACCTCCCACCACTGCTTACACGTTAAACAGAAGTCATAATACATTGGGCAATGCATAAAATATTTTAATATTGAATCAGACTACAACAATTTATTCTCTATATGTCCAGCTACCAATATAGCGAATAATGGCACCAGTGGATACACCTGCCAAAATAATAAACGAAACCCTGACTTCCTTCACAAACACTGAGAGGAATCACCAGTCCAATAACAAGCAGGAGACAATCCCTGCATCTTTTCAAAGGCATGTGTGTTTCTCATCAATATTTGATTTGTGAGATAGCTGCAGATATTTGTCTGTACGGGATGGAAACATCCAAACCAATTATTAAATATTAATAAACCCTCAGACAAACATGTGGGAATGGGGCCTCGCTGATGTAAAATATTGGCTCTGTGTTTATTCTGATAGCACAGAAAGATACAGACCAAACGGTAACTTTTTGTAAATAGGCAATTCCGATGTATTAGGGCTTTTTGTATGGCTGGGAATAACAAATCCCATACATTGGAGAACAATTCAGTGTTTGCAATAAGGGAGGAGTTTAATAAAGGGAGGGAGTGATTAATAATAAAAAGACAGATTTTTAAAAAGAAATAAAAGGACACACAAATGATCAAACTGGACATTGTCAGTGTTTATTCTAAGAAGAAACACTCACAATAGGCCAAGGGGTCAGGGGTCAGCAGTGTAGGCTGACTGACGGGTGTTGTACTGTTTACCGTGTTTGCTTTATACATTAAATGGCGAGCTACACGATTTTTAACATGCATTTATATTCTTCATATTTCAGATTGGTGTTATCAGTCCCAGTTTGCCTGTGACCATCAGTGCAATGGTAAGCCTCATTAACTACTAAAAGTGTAATGTTATTTGATCTATTGATTTATTTATATGGTACTTTTCAAAATCAAGTTACGTGCTTCACATAAATCCAACAAATGTTATGTACAATAAAATACAAACAATTAAGATGAAGAGCAATTTAACTAATTCAAATTAAAAATAATAAATGCAGTAAAAGCTGAAACTGAAAGAACTTCTGAGAAAACAAAAAAATCGTATTGTTTTCTTTTAAATAATATATCTAAATGTAACATATTGATGGAGAAGACTGATGAGTCACTGCGGAACTCCAAACCCAGCAGTCCAACTTGTTTAACTCCGTCCTTTTGCTTATTTCAGCGCCAGGCAACTGGAACCACGCCCACAGCGACTGTGAAGGAAGGAACCAGTCGCCCATCAACGTGGTCACCAGAAAGACTCTGAAAGACGAGCGGCTGACTCCCTTCAAGTTCGACAACTACCAGCAGATCTTCAGAGCCACAATCAAGAACAACGGCCACTCGGGTGAGCATGCCTTCCAATTCTCATCAGATGGCCGTCAGTGCTGTGGCGCTCGTTTTGTGACGTCTTCACGCCCGATGCGTGCCTACTGCAGTTCAGGTTGGAGTTCCGAACCTGAGCACCATCTCGGATGGGGGTCTACCCGGCGGCTACAAGGCCGTGCAGTTCCACCTGCACTGGGGCAACAATGGAGGGCCTGGCTCCGAACACACCATCGATGGGGAGCAGTATCCCATGGAGGTACCGTAATACGCACACACACGTCCTGTCTTCTGAGTTCTGAACTGAAGCTCTAAAAGGTTTGCAAACTCTTAAAAGCTGGAAACTCAATAGAAAAATCAAACCAACAGTTTGAACTAGGATCATAGGCAGGTTCTCCCTATAAACGTAAAGTTTTCAAATTATATATATATATATATATATATATATATATATATATATATATATATATAATTTAAACGTTATGTTAAACGTTAATATAACGTTATAACGTTAAATATATATATTAATATATATATTTTTGGAAATGTTTCATTTATAGGGACAACCTGTCTATAAGTAAATACTAACACACACCTCAAATATAAATATATATATATATATATATATATATACATATAATATGAGTAACTTCTCTACTGTGTCTGGCTCTTAGCCTCAAGCCTGTTTATTCCCACTCAAGACATAAATCTTTAACAATGAAGGCCACAAATACATTGTTGTTTTTTCCCCAATAGTCCCCAGACACAGAAGTTTTAGCAAAGGTTACTAAAATGGCAGTAAATATAGCATTTGTTACAAGTTATTTTCTGCCACTGGTTTTTTAAAGCAAACATGAAGGACAAACATAAACTAACGGTGACGTGTGAAGTCAGTAATTTCAGCTGTCTAAGTGCGTGTGTTTGTGGAGAGTGTGTATGCAGTGTTGTATAGTGAGAAAACAAACCAGAACTGTCAGCAAAACCAAAAGGAGCATCTATCCATCTAATACTATTCAGAGGGCATTTTTTCAACACACAGGGCCAGTGTTGTTGTGGCCTCAGGTTTTTCCCCTCTGCCTGACAACTCTGTGCCTCACCCACCTCCACATCTGCAAGGGAAGCAGGTGAAAAGCTGCCAATTTAAACGCAACGGTTAAATTTCTTTTTAAAAAAAACCTGCCCTGTCAATTTCCTGCTCATCGTTCTGCATTAACACGGCTCCCGCTCCTACATGGCTAGCTTCCACCTCAATGTCGTGCTCAGCCCCGTTAGTAGGGGAAGGTACGTCGCCAAACAAGTCTGGAGACTCCAAAATCAGCTCGTCCGGACTCTCAATTGTAACTGCTGGATTACCAGGTGCACTTGAAGAGTGAGCGTTACAGGGTTTCAGCGAGTTGAACATGAAACAATTTGATAGGTTTGATAGGCCACTGTTGAAACCAAGTGATTCTTGTCAGAGATGCATTTGATCACTGCAAACGGATCAGAAAACCCACTAATGGACAAAGAGCCAAAACTTGATCACCGGCACTGAGCTCATGGATCTCTGCTTGGAGATCATACCTCTTCTTCATTTTAGCTTGTGATGCAGCCAACATTTGTATTGCTAACTCCCCTGCAGAATAAAGTTGATTCCTGAAACCCATTCACGTAATCAATTAGGTTGATGAGTGGATCTGACTCTGTCCAACCATCCTTAAACACTGTCCTTAAACCCCGGATAGGTTGGCCAATCACTACATCATTTGGACTAAAGCCTGACTGCTAACAGCTCCCATGGTGGATCGTGTTCCCAGTCTCCATCTAGCTCAGTGCACAATGAGCAGACGACTGGTTATGTCTAATTCTCAGCAGTTTTAACACTTGGACTATGAGGTGAGAAAATAAATTGGTTCCCTGGTCCCTTCGTATGACTCTAGGGATGCCAAGGGTCAACAGTCATGCCAACGGTCATGAATTGCGACAGGGCCTTTACCACAGTTTTGCCAGTTATTGTTTGAGCCGGCTGCTGGGTGCCTCGTGCGTTGACACATGACAGTTAGCAAATAGTGGCTTCCGGACTTTGCACGGGGCAGCGGTCAATGATTAGGTACTCAAACAGCTGACT
This sequence comes from Gasterosteus aculeatus, assembly GCF_964276395.1. Taxonomy (NCBI): domain Eukaryota; kingdom Metazoa; phylum Chordata; class Actinopteri; order Perciformes; family Gasterosteidae; genus Gasterosteus; species Gasterosteus aculeatus. The sequence continues at coordinate 18,321,067 of NC_135694.1, forward strand.
GAATCGGCTCCAGTATACAATATTGCCACGTCGAATATCGCGATACTATGCTGTATCGATTTTTCCCCCACCCCTAATTGTTTGTTGGAGCAAATGAATATAACACCCAGTTTGATGACGAGGTACATTGATATCTTATTTATACTTTTATAAACGGAGCTCTACCCAAACACAGACTTAGATAAATTAATTGTTGGCTTTTTACCTTTTAGAGGATTTGAGAATATTGCCCATTAAAAGCTCCATTCTTTGAATAGTCGAAAATACTTATTGCGTAATTAAAAATATGTCTTTGAGAAAGAACTGATAAACTTGAGCTGATCCCTGAGGTATCCAGGTCTATTGTTAGAGATTCGATCGTGACTTTTGTTTTTGAGTCCCATTTACAAAAAAACGGTAACCCCAGTAATTTTGTCCCAACAGCTGCACATTGTTCACATGAAGCAGCATTACACTGATCTGACAACAGCGCTGTCGGACCCGGAGGGAGTGGCTGTCCTTGGGTTCTTCTATGAGGTAATCATATTGTTGACGGCATCGAAATCAAACTGCTACTACAGAACAGACCTCAAATCAGTATGAAACAGTGTGTATTTACATCCTCAGAGGTCCACCAGTGCCAACCGGAAGTACGAGCCCATCATTAAGGCTCTGCAGAACATCAAAGCTGCAAGTACGTAATCAAAATAACCAACGTAAGACATTGCTGCACAGCAAGGTTGCTGATGTTCCATCTTTGTTTCTCTCTTTTCAGATGGAAATACTTCTTTAAATTCCATCTCCCTGGCCCAACTGATCCCACCTGAGAAGAATCTGACCACATATTACCGCTACAAGGGCTCTCTGACCACCCCAGGGTGCACCGAGGCTGTGATTTGGACTTTGTTTGAGAATCCCATCCCTCTGAGCGTGGAACAGGTTAGAATTATTGACCGGAGAAGTGAAGGAATGTGAGGAGATATTCCTGTTAAATCTACAGCCATTGAACGTTTCTTTGAATGGTGCAGAATGTATTTAGATCCCCGACTAAGTTTTAAAGAGTTCAAAGAAAATGAATGAGGTCTTTGAATAAGACAAGAACTGTTGTTTGTACAGTTCTCTAATCCTAGTTTTTTCTTAGACATAGTGAGCTTTTTCACCTCTGTGTGCTTCCATCAGGTATTTAAAGGGGGGATCTATTGGAATTTGCGGGATCTCATAAACATTTTGAACTTTGACAAGGGGCCCCATCTGGACACTGTCCTTTTGTAAGGGGTCGCATAACATTGGGTAACTGCTGGTGAACAATGTATGGTATTTCAATAAGTAAATGCTTAATCAGTAAAGTAACTTGTAATAATGCTGTCAGATAGAGGAGCAAGCTGAAAATGAAAAGGCTCAAAGTAGAAGTTCTTCAATAATGTATGGCATGAGAAAATATACAAATTGAGAAAAAAAACTTTGTCTCAGTTGGGCTCGGAAAGATTACACACCTCCAGGATCGCTTTCGACATTCTGGTTCGTAACATTTGGGTTTATCTTGTGTTCCTCCAGCTGCGGGCGTTCTCTGAGCTCAAATTCCAAAATGGGAAGCAGATGGTGGGCACCTTCCGGCCGGTGCAGCCCCTGAACGGTCGGCAGGTGTTTCGGTCGGGAGGCGCAGCGATCCTGGCGAGTTCCGCCCTCCTCGTGGCCGCCATCGCCATGGCCTTCGCACTGTCCCCAGTCGACTAACGGCGAGGCGTCCCGTGCTGCACTGCGACCTCCACGGACACTAAAACGTTTTTTCGTCCCTCCTCAGCTGAACTCCCGTCTGTAACATCTTCATCGCATGGTCGCTAAGATGATCGACCCCGTCGTAGTGCAGTCATGCCTCTCCTGGTGTTCCTCCCTAACAGCACATATGACAAAGGCGTTCGAGGAGCGCCTTACGAACTGTGCTGTGAGGGTTTGGTCAGCGTCCGTGCATGCGTAGTGAGGCAGTAGATCTCATTTCAGCGTTATGAATGAGCCGTGAAGCGAGTCATCAAGGCCTCAAAGCACCAACTGAATTCACAACATTAGATCCAGCGGTCATGCCCTCATTTTCCCTCACATTGTCATCCCATAAAAGCCAGCGCGCCGTCGTACACTTCCTCCTTGGCCAATGTCAGGTAAATTTAGTCTGCATGTCAGTGTGAGTCGCCATTTTTTTTTTTGCACTCTGTGAAACAAGATCAGCCCCATGACCCGGGTGACGTGAAGCGCTGTGCTCAGCAGGGCACGTGAACGCCACCGAGCTATTAATAGCAGAACAGAGTGAAACAAAAACGCTGCATTTGCAGGCGAGGGGGTGTGAGGTCTTGCCTTTAGGACCGTTTCCACACAAAGTTAGAGGCTGCTGACACCTGACACACGGCTGAAGCAGCAGAGATGGTAAAGCTGTCGAGTGCGGGACAGTTTCAGAGGGAGGAGGGAGCATCCACGGAGGGAGAAGATGAGAAAATCCCCCCACGTTGTTATTTTCATGCATCTTAGACATGGGTCGCATGGATCTGTATGTCCTGATGTTCCAGATGTTCCTAAAGAGTGTGTATAAGTGTACATGCTAGAAAGATTCATACAGACCCACCCCGGCCACTCCATGTCTCCTTTTGGACCTGTGAAGTTCAGTGAGCTTGTCTTGAGAACATTTGACTGTGTTGATGGTTTGTATTACATGGTTTCAGATGCACTGAATGTTATCGACTGTGAATTACACCCCACTGAGTCCTCACTCATTTATCCAGGACTTTGTTATGTATTCTAGCGAGAGATCTGTGCAATTTGCCAGAAGGTTTCGCTGTGAAGACCGAACAAGGAATTTGTATATTTTCCATGGTTTCATAAGGCAGAGTTATATTTCTATTCTCTGTCATTGTATAGTCATTTATGTACTGAATGTGTATATTGATAGGAGACGTACAGTCATTGTTATTTATGTATTGCAGAAGTTTATATATATTACCGAATGCAGAACCATATGTGAAGCATCATGTTGTCCACAAGCAATGAAGTTGTCTTATGCTGTAATACTTGAAAGTGTCATGGTGAATGTTTTCCAACTGAACAAATGAATAAACTGCGTATATACCTTTTTATTGGACACGAGCACAGTTCAAATCATTCGAGCCAGTGATCAAAACAGTATTCGGCCCTGGCATCTCTGCAGTGTAAGAAACTGATGTCTGGCCCAGCTGTTTGTCTGCTAGCTCAGAGACAGGGACAAGCGTCTCACTTTTCTTCCCAATTCCCCTTCGTTCTGTCAGGAGAGTCTGAGGGCGCTCATGGTTGCAAATCCCTAATCCTATTCTAAATGACTTGTCCTTGATGTGACGGAGGAGATTTTTGGCCCGTGTTCACAAACACACGCATGCTCACGCACATGCAGTAGGAGGTCGTCAGACACAGTTGACTACAAAAACTACCAAACATGTTTCAAATCTTGTTACGGCTGCACACATCTTTCCCTTTCTCACCGGCTCTGAGACTGCAGGTGATTTCTCAAACTTCCTCCCCTTTCAGGGTAACTTTATGACCCCCATCCCCTTTCCTTTCACCTCACCCCATCCCCATTAAGGAATCAAAAGGTTTATTGTGACGGACAGGCTTAGAAGGACAGCCTGCCTTCACGCACACATGCATGCAGACGGACAGAGACTACGGTCAAGAGCTTGAATGAAAGCCCCACGTTCATTCCACTGCTCTGGCTTCTATTGTTGCTTCAGTTAAGCATCTGGAGGGTTCGGGGATCAAAGGGTGGATCCTTAATATCTTGCAGGGGTACCTTGGTCTGCTAGTCAGGCGTCCAGGACAGCATCTATCAGCCTCACCATCTCCTATATGTCCCTGGGGTCTCTAAGACAAAGGGCACCATTCTCCCCGGGAGAAACCAGAGGCATCCTCATGTGACCCGCTCTGAAACACACGCAGCCTCCCATCAGATATCCAGCTGCAGTTAAAGGTCACTGGGGTCGATCTTTGTCAATGTGGTGGAGAGAAAAACAAACAGCGTCACCTTTACTGCCTCCCTATGTGGGCGCCTATTTCCTCCATCACATGCAGTGCATTGATGGACGCTGCCAAGTGTGCGTCGCTTCTACCAGCTGAAATATCTGTTCCCCCGAATAAACCACACTCAAATCCGATTGATACACCTGCTAATGTAGTTATTGTGCTGCGGTGATGTAGCTCACAGAGGTGTCTGCCGGCTGTGGCGGTCATGATGTAGCGTAAGCCGGCGATGGATAGTGACTCTATAGCCCGACGGACGAAACCATCAAAGAGTGCCAAACATTTATTTCCTCCTAAATTGAACTGTGGCTATGAGTTGCTTTGTCCTTTTGCAATGGCTTTCATTCATGGAAAATTGTAACAAAACAGTGGGGGGGAACAATAGCTGCTAATATATTGTGGGGCAGCCTTCTTATAACAGCCCCAACACTGTTACAGCCATTAGCTACATTTCCCATCAGTGGGAATAATATCGGATGACATCAGTTTACATCCAGTGCTGTGATGGATGCCGAGAATTAATGTGAAGCAACTGAAAGCATTTGATCTCCCAGAGCAGGCCAACGAGTAAATCACTCGGCTTAACTTCTTCCCTTTAACAAAACTTCCAGTTTCCATTGAAGGGCACGCAACAGGTCGCCATGGTCAAAACCCACACAACATTCCCAAGACGAGCGATGGTGCCTTTGCCCATGAGCCTCGTTTGAACCCTAATAAGTTGTCTGGTTCTCTGAGATGTGCCGGTGTCGGGCCGATAAAAGCGGAGTCAGTAACACAGACAGACTTGGCTCTGCAGCCAGTCTGTGAGAGTCAACTAGAGCAATAATTAACCACTGTAATCCCTTCTAAGAGCAGCAGTTTGGGGAAAGTGATCCTGATTAGTCCGGCCCACTGTAGACAGTCGTTAATGATGGGGGCAAAAGAGGTGGATGTACTGATGGGAAAGAAAGCCACATCACTCTAATAAAGTATTCAATTCATTCTATTTTTTATAGCTCAAAATCGCAAATTACAAATTTGCCTCAGAGGGCTTCACAGTCTGTACACATACAACGTCCTCTGTCCCGAAACCCTCACATCAGCGCAGGAAAAACTGCCCAAAAAATGAAAAACCCTTCCATAGGTGGAGGACTACAATGGATGCCATGTGTACAGAATGAAAAATGTAAAAGATGTATAATACATTCAGTTCCTATGACAGAAATAAATAAAAAATAATTGTCAGTAGCAAGCCAGGTGCACAGCAGGACCACTGCAGGGGCAACCACCATCAGATAGAAACACCATCCACAGAAGCCTGTGGGGAGCACAAAGACTTCAGGAGAGGGTAATGTTGGTCTCCATCAGTGTAGTGGCCACACTGAATAAAAATCTTCAACAAGTGCGTGGGAATGCTGAAAAAAGATATGTGGACCTGGACCCTCAGATTGCTGGTCTCATTTTAGCTGTTACACAGAACAACTGTGCGTATTGAGCTCTTCATCAGAATCAGCTAAGGAATCTTCCACCCTGCTGAAGACCTTGATAGGCTAAAGTACAGAGGGGTTTGGAAGCGCTTCAGGCGGCGTGTAGGTCAGTGAGTTTGAGACGTAGCATGGACAGGAAAACCGAAGACTTTGGGAGCTCTGAAGTAGATACCGGCGTTTCCCACTTGAGAAACCAATAAACAAAAACAGAGTGCTTCCCTTTTCTCATCAGTGCTTATTTTGCTATGCACAACTATTGTGAAGGCCACAAAGAAACTGTGAACGATCTAAAGCATAAATGCTTTCCAGCGAGACTTTAGCTGTCTGGCAGAGTTACAAGTGTGAGAACAGAAACTCAGGGGAAACCAGTGCAAGACATGTTTTGACCAACTTATTGACCCGTATTCTAGAAAAAGTAATCTAGTAATGAGCGAGAACGGGCAAGACCTGAAAAATAAAACATATAGAAATTCTTAAACATCAAGTATAAAATGTAACCCTATTCTTAAAGTTGAAACCTGTAAATAAACTGGATGGTACGGTGGTTTTAGTAGGCATGCTATCCATGAAAAGTCCCCTTATTCCATTCATTACTGACGTATTTCATATCTCAGAGTAATGATAGGGACGTGACAGTGTGACCGTTCTCTCGTAGTGTCTGGTTTAAGCATAGCAGTATATGTGTACATATCGATAGGACACTATCACGCAATAGAAATGAAATACTGAAATTCCTGATATGTCTGAGAGCCACAGCAAAGATATGATACAAATTTACCCCAGGCAAATTTGCCCCGATGGTAAAACATAGTTGAAGAAATAGGATACACTTGAATATCATTCCTCTAGGATATTGCATGGAAAGAAACAGAAGAAAAAAAAATATGCGCAATGTTACGTGTGAGGAAACCGTTATCATTGCACTTTCGTTGTGAAAGTGACACTCCGCGCTGACCTGAGAGCAGACTTGGACCGGCGTGGCGTAGATCAACAGGAAGAATGCTCAGGCCGGGGTGACAGACAGTCCCCTTCTCACAGAAACAAAGCTACCGTAAGTACCAGCGCTCACAAAGAGCCGGTGGCCGACATGCTTCAGTCATTCTATTTCTGACAACAATGTTATTTGGCTGCATTGTTCTGGCGGTATTGGCCAGTGTAGTGGGTGAGGGGTCTTGTAAAAACAAGAACATTGATGTGAAGCTTTATGTTGACCCCACATTTTCAGTTTAACCAGATTTTATGCTAAAGCAGAATAAGAGGTCTGATTATGTAGTAATTATCACATTAAAGATTTTTAACATAACAGTTCTTGGTGAAATCAGGAAAACGGAAATCCTGGCAGTTTTAGAGGAATTACATCCTGTTCAAAGGCCACATTGAGTAATAGTTTTCAATCAAATTCCCAAATCCACCCAAGGATGTGATGATGCACATTCTATTATGTACCAAATGGGAATAGCGTTTACGGTCATAGGACTGCAGATACAATTCATTCAAGCCCTGTTCGCCCAGACACTGTGAGGAAGCAGCCGCCACTTTCATTTATTTATTAAATTGAATTCCAAGTTGCCCGACCATCCACAATGACAATGAGAGGCTGAAGTCTCATGGTGCATCAGAACAAACCCCCCACCGCCTACCAGCCACCCATCCACCCACCGTCCACACTTGGCACCTCGCCTCCTTCCCTCCAGCCTCCTCCCTCACACTTCTCTACTGCTCCTCCAAGGTAAATAAAGCCATTCTCTGGCGAAAAAAAAAACAGCTAAACAAATGTTTGATGTAGAATCAAATGCTGTTTATCTTTTTCAAGAATTAATATTTATATTTTTGAAGGAAGGAGACAGACAGCAAACTGCCAGATGAGGCAGCCTGACCTCCAAAACCTGTTCGTTAAAAGGTGAATGGGGACCTGCACCCCGTAAACACACTTTGTGAAGTCTAACGATGTAAAATAAACGTGTTATGATTGCATTTTTAACGAGAAATCAATGTTAGATTGTAAGAATAGAATACTAACCCTAACCCCCTCAAAAAATCCAACATGGCGGAGAGACGTTCACTCAAGAATCCAACATGGCGGAGAGACGTTCACTCAAGGGGCGTGGTTAACAACCGGCAGTTAGTATGTATTGTTACGAATTTCTATGTCAGATATTTCGTATACATTTTTACGAACAGGTTTTGGAGATCACGTTGGATGAGGAGATGAGAGGACAAGAGACAGGAGACGGAAATGTCCTTGATTTAAGAAGTGCAGAGCTCTGGTCACTTGGGCTCAATATGCTTAGCTTTGGGTTTTCAACAATGACTTCCAGTATTTATACGCATTTTAAGTACTTTTAGTTTACACTAAAGTTACACATTAAGCTAACTTTAGTCGCTAACTTTGTCTGCCCTTTGGGACTGGGCGGATGTGTAGTGGTGTTAGCGGTTTGAGTTCCCCGAGTCCAGATGGTGGACTTTGTGGTGAAACTAAACAATACAGTGCATTTGACAGTAAAACCCAAATAATGAGAAGATAAAAAAGCTCCGGCTCAAGACCAATCGGCAATTGTGTCTTTACAAAGCTAAGATAGTTATTAAGGAGTTGAGATTGACAGAAATAGGCTACATCAACGCTAGGTTATTGTAAAATGTGTTTAAATTATGTGAAAACATCCCCCATTGTTTGTTCTTGATGTTGTAACCCCAATGTCTTTTTATTTGACAAATGAAAATGACTCGACTGCTTCACAATAAAAGACAATCCCTTTACCTGTAACACCTCATTAGCTGCAGGCTGGGTTTATCCTGATTACCCATTCATCTCACCTGTATCCACCTGTATCCTGTATCCACCGCTGGTGTTCCTCCCTGTGAGTTCCTCAGGACATCGTTTTTCCTCTATTCTGGACCTTTGCCTGTTTTTGTGGGATTTGGGATTACAGCCGACTCCCAGTAAGATGTGTTCGCCTGCCTGACTGATCAGCCGTGTAGGACATTCTGCTGTCCATTAAATAAGAACTTTCCTGCTCCCAGGACCTGGTCCTGGAGTCTCTGTACTGCCTCTCAGGCCCTTTACATTTCCACCACTTAAAGGCTTTTCATGTGAAGGAGCAGCAGAGTGTGCTGCATCATTTCCCTCGTGATTTGGAGGTTACTTGAGTCCGGCTTTCCCCGCCACTAACAATGAAAACATGTATATAGAGAAGTAATTACTGTATGTAAATAAACTGAATGGCTATTGTTGAAAAATACAAATAGAAAAATGTAATTTACGGGAATATTCGGATGTTTAGGGTTCGACTGCTTTGAATCCTGAAATACATAAGTTTGCTTTCTGTCTCTGCCCCTTCCACAGTGACTCAGATGTTTTTAAGCAGCGCCGCCTCTGTAATAAAAAGCCTGCTGAGGGTCAATGGGACACTTATGTCACTTGTCCTCTCTGTGGCCAAACGCTCCAACCATATATTGTTACACCACCTCACCACCTTTCCCGGGGGAGACATTGCGGGATTAGTGGCCCGGTGCTGCCAAAAACCATACCCTCGAAAGGCTGAGCGAACCCTCACCTGTAACGTCAGAGGAAGGAAAGAGGAAATATCAAAAACTTCCCTCTCTTTTCCTTCCTGTTGGTTGGCTTTCAGCAGGTCGTCATTAGGGCCTCGGTCAGCCATTAAAACAAAAGGCAACTTCCTTATCAGGCGTTGGTTTCACAGCTGAATGAGGTTGAACTCTGTGCTGCAGGGCGAAGGCACAGATCATGTTCAGCTTCTTGAGAATGAGACAGCGCTCGGGTTTCAAAGGCAGTGCATCGGCAGGGTTTGGAGGGGAGCATCGCCGCGTGTTTCTGTGGCCAAATCAATCATTACACACACAGACACACACACATGCACAGCACACGTATCCACACATGAACACCATGAGGAAGGACTACTGTGTGTACAAACACAGAGGTAAACATATGGACAGATGCTGTGGTGGATTGCAGGAGGATGAAAGAGGAGATTAGCATATTTCATTACTTTATCCGCACACATCAATCCCTCACACTCACTGTCTGTCCAGCTGGCTCGTGGTGGATTTGTTTTTCTCCATTGTGCAGTTTGTGACACTTCATGCCTCTCAGATGTCTGCTTAAGGTTCATTAAGCCTTTTTTCCTGCTGCTTCGAAAAGGTACAAGGGGTTTCTCTTTCTCTGGCTTCTGCTGACTTTGTGCTGTTTTGGAACGAGAGGCAGAGAACTTTTCAAAGGACTCTGCGGGCCCCCGACGGGATGAAGCTCCTCTCTCTCCGCGCCTCCACGCACCCCCAGCCGCAACTGTTTGTTTGCCTGCAGCTGCAAGCGAGTGTCCTCATTCTGTGATGTTGCGCAGATGACATTATTTATCAGCATCCGATGGCTGCTGGGAATTCTTTTTCAGATCACACAAACCCAAGAAGAAGTCTCCAGCATATATTACATGTGTAGACCACATACAGGGACTGATCTGCTCTAGGGGAGGAGAAAACCTGCAAAATGTCTTCCTGTCAGGCAGGGATTTTGCAGGGGGTCAGGTTGAAGAGACGCTCTGCTTCAATTGGCATGAGTTTGTGTTCCATTGTGACGTACCGGCACCACTCTGCAGTTTCTATCCTGCACGGGTGGTGCACGCACAGGCACAGAGACGTGCACGCACATGGGGCAGACAGAAGCAAACGTGGATGTAAAATGAATGAATAACTGCCATTCACCTTTTAGCTGGATAAAGGACTACATATACATGTTTTTTAAATAAACAAAACTCAAATAAGTCAAACTACAACAACAAATACTGAAAAATTAACTTGGGTATAAATCATTATTAAATATTGCATTTGTTTAATGCTTCTACACCCAATTTACTGATTTACTGTAATCTGCAAATGCTTGATTTTACAGATACACTTAATGCACATATTTCAACAATCAACTACAGTCTTTAAAAGGGATTTTTTTGTGGACAGATTCATTTGCGGCCAGAAAAAAGCACTTAATGGTCACTGTAGTCCTTATTTTTTCCTGAATCTGTCGTCTAATATTTTCCCACAGTCCTGTTGGCATTTGTTGAAGCATGTTTGGGTTTTATCTGGTCCTGAATCAGTGGCTCTCAAAACATCAGGGCCCTAAATTATTAATATTTATCATTACACATCCTGCAGTGAATTATTGTCCTGAATGGGATGGGATTTGTCACTAGTTGAAAAAATCTGATGTTGATTATTTATAAAAACAGGGGCGCCACTGTGGAGGACATTATTTGTGTTTGACTCACATCAACGTTCAGTTTGCTCTTGCTCGGTGTCAATAGGTCAAGCCGTAAATAGTGCAACAGCTTTCTACAACACCATCTCTGAAGAAATAACTTTGTGCATAGAGTGATGAGGCCGACCTGGGGCAAGTTGAGCTGCTCATTAAATTCCATTTCCACTATACATGGAATTTTAAATTAGATTAGCTTAAATGCCTGTGCGACAAGGAGAATGTGTGTTTTCCGGCTGTCCTTGCCCAGATCCAGTCCCACAGCAGGAGGGCTGGCTGCCTGCCTCACAGCTTCCACTTCATATCTGTATGAGACTGATTTAAACAGAATTCAACTACATGATAATGATTCAGATTTGTGCACTTCACTGAGAAATAGATATACATAGTTATTGGCAGGACCGGCGGGTTCAGGAGATGCCGTCCCAAATGGTAAATTGATACTTGTAATAATAATACATTAATAATTAATGTAGCGATAATAAGGATATGTTTTGGTAGTGTGTCTGTATGTTGGTCCATCACTTTGGTCCAGATTGATGTGTCAACATCTATTGAATTGAATTTTCAATTCAGGCTCCCAAGAGGATGCATCCTAATGACTTAAGCCGTCCTTAACTTTGCCTCCAGTACGGCTTCAGTCAACACTTATCCTCCCTCAGCATAACTTTTAATCTTGATGTAGTGCTGTACTCAACTATGCACAAAGACCCGTCCAAATGACAGACAAGTCTTTAATGACCCCTTATCGTGATGAATTCCTGTAGTGGAAGAACCATGTATTAATGAAATAGTAAGATTTATAACTGCAGACGTGGCATATTAAGTGAGAAAAGACTTTCCTGAATTACTTAATGACTTTCGAATGAGTCATCTATCCTGCATTTATACATATCAGTAAATCATCAGAAAGGAGCTATTGGCCTTTCTAATAAGCCATTAAAGCAGCAGCTGTAAATGAATGATGGACAATGTGGAAAAAATATACATGCCCGAGGAGGAATAGATTTGTACAACCCGTAAAACCGAAAGGTTTCCAAAGCATTAATAATCATATTAACCTTTAACTAAGCAATGGGTTACGAACTAAACACCTTGTGATGTTGGTCCTAAGGACATAAGGACATAAGAGCAAGTTTCACAAGAAATCTCATCGGCAAGAAATATCTTTATAATGTACTATCTGCCCATTATTGTAAATAACATAATCACAGGGTTTGAGACCAATGGGAGACGCGCCACCAAACATCGCCTTTTTCTCATCCGGTTTATTTTGTTGTTTGGCGTATGGGCTGCAGACCTGAACTCTCGACCTCAAGCCACAGGTCTCAGACACATTGTGTGTGGGGGCACCGGGACACTCGCCGAGACACCACAGGACGACATAGGTGATAAGTCTCTATAGGGGCGCAGTGACATCACCACTCGCTCAGAGGAGGGACAAGGGGGAGAACAATCATGTTTGTTTTCAGTTGGGGAGGACAGGCGAGTCAGAGGACTGGAGATAAGGCAAACAATGCATCATCTGCCTATTTTCTAACCCATTTCTTCCTATTTGGTCATTGCATATACGGGAAGTTGAAACCCAACATGCAGCGTGCGATGGTTAAAAAAAGGTGCAAATGTTGTTTTTTCATTATAGTAAAAGCAGGGCCCGACCAGTTTAGACACTGGACATGACCAGTGTGCTCACAGCTTAAAACCTCACTGAAGTTTCAGGCCGTTTCAGATGTGTGACCCTGGTTTGTGTATTGGGCGGTCTTTGCACAAGGCCGACCCTTTCTCATCATTACCCTCTTTTCCAAAATGCTGCCTCTGCATATTCAGTCATAACCCTTCCTAGACCTTGACCGTAAAGACAACCTTGAGAGTCACGTCTTTGTGTGTGGAAGTTTGTTTATTTATTTATCATAGACTTTATTCCCCCAGGCATCGACACTGCTGCTTTTCATCACGGACACATTTGTCCCGTATTTTCCTCCACAACTTTGTTCACTTCTCGACCGGCAAACCGACGTTTGTGGAGTTTCCCCCTCCATGAATCCAACCCGCTTATACAACCCGCCAATGACGGCTTGTATAAGCGGTCATATTTACGCATTTCTTCCGACAAAAGTTCTTCAATCTGATCCGTTCTGTCGTAAACATTCTTCGTTTGAATAATGGCGGTATCGGGCTATGAAAGCGCAAATGTGAGACTCCGTAAAGGACGTAGTTAGCGGACCAATCGCAGCCTTGTGCGCTGCGGAGCCTAGAAAAATGGGTCGACGCACAAAAGCACGCGAGGAGGTGTGAAAAGGCACGCAAGGGACACGCAAGGGGGTCTTGCGTCTGAGTTGCTCTGAAAACGCAGAAGCATAGACTAGGCTTAAGGCCCCACGTTGGCCCTGGCTAATACATGTAAGTCGACACAAAGAGCAGGTGAGAGAATGTTGGTCTGTCTCTTTACGCAGAGGGACCTGGTTTGTTGCTAAGTGGTGCTTACGTTTCCTTCCATGACCTTCAGGTGAAGATCAGTGATGACAAGCACGTTTTCTGGTCAGATAAAGTCATTGTCGATTGAGGTTTATCAGCCTGGAGCAGGGAAGGTCAAGGTGGCCTAATCAAATGTTTGGACTTAATCTGTGTCAAGGATTTGCTTGATATGTTGTTTTTGCTGAAGAACATTGTATGTGCACTTTCAGCCGAAAGGTTTTCTCAGACTTTTCATTGAAAATCCTTTGAATTATCGGAAAAATGACAGTTTGACAGCAACACCCCATTAACATGTGATAGTCGATAGATCATTTTGCGGTATTTTATGACCTTGGCAAATGTAATTTTTCTTAATAGAACAGATCATTTTCGCGGTACTGAATAAGCAAATATTTTAAAAAAGCACCATTTAAATGTTTAAATGCTTAATTACAGTTACAGCTGCGTTAATTCAATTGGAAAACTGGAGAGGAAATGCGTAGCTACACATTCCTTTGGGGGTTGGGTCGCCAGAATTAGGTATAGCGATAATTCCTTGTTACTCCCTAAGTTTTTCAAATGACTATATTCCATCAGGGCTGCCTGCTTGAAAAGCACAGGAAACAGTTTGTGTGACTAACTCGGCAAGAGGAAAAGGTAGAGACACCTTGTCCACCCTGGGACAATGGGAAGCAAGAATGTGTCACGTCATGGCCCACAACCATTCTCAGTACCCCGGGAAACAGCAAGGAGAGAGACTAAGGCCGCTGAGTCAAGAAGACAAACAGCGAGTGGGGGAGTTGCACTGTAACAATTTCTTTGTGAACAGCGGCTGGTCAGCGTGACTTCCTGGAGTTGGTCGAGATCCCCTCCAGCTTTATTCCCAGAAATGTCAAACTATGAAGTTCTATCTATATCGTACAATAAAAAATGCTTAAGCAAATAAAGCTGTTCAAATGTATTTTGTAGAACGGTGGATGGCTTGCAACGACGTTCCCTGTGGGGGCCCTGTGGGGGCCCTGTGGGGGTCTTGTGGGGGTTCTGTGGGGCCTGAGCCTGCTGCCCCTGCAAAACGGCCCTAGGAGAAGAGGAAAAGATGATGGACAATGGATTGATGAAACTGATTACTTTTATTATTATGGATTAATATCAACAGAGAAATCTAATCGTTCAGGAAAATTAACATGGAGTAGCAACTCACCTTGAAGGAGCTTTCATGTAAACATTGCTATCAGGAGGTCAACATATGTGTGCACTTACTTAAGAGAAGAGTTCACAGTCAACACCTGCTGTCATGTCAGATCCTCAACACTGAGGCCTCAAGTCTGTGGCATGCGCTTCTTTCAAGCAAAAAATGTGTGTGTGTTTGTGGTTTCATGAGAAATGGTTCCCCAGACATTCTCTATCTCTTTGTGAACCCTCTACAGACGTGCCGGCCGACTATTCGATCCCCACAAGCAGGAAGAGGAAGCTGAGTGTTGTGTAAGGGAGGCAAACACTCACAACAATCACAACTTTCCGCTCTTCTAATAACAAACGATGTCATGGGCAAAGAAATATATGACAAATGACTACGAGAAATAAGTGAAAATATCTACCTATGATGTTTTACTTTATCGTTGCTTATTCTTAGGCCAGTTATCATTTCCTCTACCACATCATACCACTATTCATTTAAAGTTTTCTTGGAAAATCACTAATTTGTCAGTTACAATTTCTTCCTCAGGCAATGTTAAGGAATGCAACTGGAGCGGTTTGAAGAGCAAAGGCAAGGAGAGAAGAAACATTGATATATTTGTTCAGCTGAAGACCCCTTGACACTGAACCACTCTGGAAAACACTGAGCCCTGAAACCTGCAGAAAGCGCTCGTTGTGATACTTCAGCTTACGTCGTATCTACGAAACCTGCATTTCATTAGGTAACCAGGGCCTTTCTCCGCCCACGATACCGCACATTGTGAGCATTTAAATGTGCCTCCTTTTCTCTTTCTAATCAAGTCAAAACAGCAAAAACAAAAACAACTAAGTTGATGTGTTTTTTGGGCATCAGTAGTGGGGAATTGTATGTTTTGACTAGTGCGCTGTAGCAAAGCACTAACTGCTGAAATGGAACGTGAACGCTGGGTTGGAGATGCAATGTCATCTTTGATTTCTTCCAGTAACTCTCATATTAAATAGCTGCTCAATCTGTAACGTGTAATTTTTTTGTGTTAACTCAACTGAAAAAGTGTGATCCTTGTGACCAAAGTCCTTCCAGCTCGTCTCCTTGGCCTATGTCGCCGTCTGGCTCGGATTACTGCTGCTGTTTCACCAGGAGGCACATGTGAGGAAACCCGCATTCTGGTTTACACCTGCTTTTAACATGAGGACCTGAGTGACACCAGAGGCATGGACATCTGATCCACACAGGCACGCACACCGGTTAAACAATCTAAAATAAAAAATGATATCAAATACAATTGCAGACAACTTGTAGAGATAGGGCTAAATATGATATGGTTGTACGCAGACATTCAGGCAGCAGGTGGAGGAGCTCTTTCCATTGTGCCGCGGCGGCTCACTTGCACGCCCGCAACCCTGGTAGCAAAGGTTCGACGTGTGGTGGTTCCTGCTGGACGTGTCCTCCCCGTTTCAATCTGCCACGAGCTGTGCGAAGCGATCGAATAGTGATCGAGTAATCAAAGATGCTTCATTGATGGCGCACTGATAAAAACACTTTTAATGTGGTTGGGGTTTTCCAAAATGTTGTTTTAAGACGCTTCACAATGGGAGATGTTTATGTTTGTATTAGAGCAAATGGTTCTGCGTCCGAGTCAGATGATTATCGGGAAGTTTAGTAGCTAATTGTTGTAGATGGCAGACATTAGACAAATATTGATTTAATTTATTAGAAAAGATGAACCACAACATATTTTTTCCCTGAAAATCAATAACTTGAATCAAAATGAAAAAAGGTACTTTTAAAAATAGACAGAGCTTTCAAAAAACATCTCTCTTTTTAGTGTGAAATTATTCCAATGAAAGCCTTCAAATATTTAATTTTTTTGCATTCCGTTGAACCTCCTGTTCACTACCGGTGAATCAGGAGATGCTGATTTCAGCTATCAGGGTCATTTGTGGTGAGGATGTAGCCTTCGGTTAATGCAGTTGATGTCACATGATATGTAACCTTTATCATGACTCTGAAAATGTTTTTCCCCTTACATATTTCTTCATTGTGTGTGTGTGTGTGTTGACAGTAGGAATCATTCCTGCAGAAGAACAAGCCCACATGGAATTGACAGATTGTCACACATGCTGCTGCACACGTTCACATACAAGAAAATAAAGTGTTAACAGGGCACATGACACAAAAGCCTCGGCTCCCTGGAGTTTTGCCATGTAGCTTCAATGAAAGCGTTGAGTTATAACCCCCCGCACGTCGCGCCTACATCGCTTCAATAAGTAAAAGGGAATCAATCTCCTATGTCTTGCCTGTGGGAGGTGTTATTTCTTCACATACATGTGAAATGTATATTTAGAATAGTTGTGCGTAACAGTGGGTGTTACTTTCAAAACTAGAACTAATGACCCAGTGTATCGCCACTGCTCCCACCTACCTCAGCAGCATACAAACAGCACTGCGTGATGCTGCAGTCATGTATTATTCACTATCTTTAAACATTCTTCTCCTTATCACCGCCTTTAAACAGCATCCTGGTATTCAGAGAGCTT
The DNA here is from genome assembly GCF_964276395.1 of Gasterosteus aculeatus. Classification (NCBI taxonomy): domain Eukaryota; kingdom Metazoa; phylum Chordata; class Actinopteri; order Perciformes; family Gasterosteidae; genus Gasterosteus; species Gasterosteus aculeatus. Next base: position 18,337,975 of record NC_135694.1, read on the forward strand.
TGGAGCAATTTGAGCTCGTCTGCATTTGATGAAGCAGGTGAGAGATCGCTCTGCAGGGGAAGCCCTCCAATTCCTCACTCATCAGCATGCATCCTTTAATCACTTGCACGTATTCATTATTCACCTCCCACAGGCTATGAATTATTCAACGCTTGCATTTCCACATGAGAACAGCCAGAAAAGACACAGGAAATGCCTGTTCCCTGCCTTTACCCTTGCTCCCACTCATCTGCCTCCTCCTCCACCATTGTCGCTCTGAAACTGCTAGTGCAAAGACAGGGGAAATCACCCGCCTCTGATCAGTGTGCATGTTCTACCCTCCAGGTGGGAGAATGGAAAAACAGAGACTTGGTTGATGTTGTTGGCAAACACATCATTAATGCCTCAAAACAAACCAAATAGAGTGAAGAAACTGAATTATGTACACGACGGAATTAGAGATTGTGACGAGGTTCTCATAAATCTACAGCGCTTTATTTTGTAATACAAACAACTCCTCATTTCGTCATTAGATTAATAATTGATCGAAATATGGCAGAAAGATAGCAGCACGCCTGCCTCGTGTCACTAAAGGCGCTCTAGATCCACAGAAAAGGTTGCTGACCTCTGCTCTGCCCCGCTGACGTTTCCCTCCACAGCCCCGGCCGCATGAGGGCCAGGTTGCGATGAGACGGTTAATCTTTATATATTTTTTTGTTCCTCACCTGCACATGTAGCAGTGGAAACAAGATGAACTTGCAGGATATTGACGGAAATTTTGTTGAGATATTGAAACGGTTGTCACTCGTCACTGTTCCCTCTAGAAATGAGTCGGTTATCTCAGGGTTGGCTGCAATGCAGCCGCCACGCAGTTCTCATTCACCCTGTCCGGATCGGGAATTAAGATTGATCGACGTTCGCACCTCATACAACATTCTGGTCTCAGAAGCTGCGCTCTACTGGGCGGCCCAGGGGCTTTTTATTTGCATGAGAGCAATTAAGGCGTGTAAATCCTGGTTGCTAATATTAACACCAGATCTGCCGCAAACTTTAACAGATGGCGATCCTCTCAGCAAGCTGAAAAAGCTGCTCTGCTCCTTGTGGTGATGGTCTGAGCAGTCAATCCACACCAGAAATCTATTCTAACTCGGCCTTGCTGCACGAGAGTGCCCGTGGAAACGTGATGAGAGGTGGCGGCGGTTGTGCAGGCTCCCGAGCACAGCCGGTGCTTTGGCAGTGTGAAAACTTTGCACACAGGGTGGCGCGGCAGGACTTCAGAGACGGCTTCCTACTCTGTCATGCACGCGCCCACACAACCAATCTGCCACTACTGCCATCTGATCAAGCCTCCCAGGGCCCTCAGGGCAACGACACCTTATTTGGTGCTTCCTCCCTTTGCCACACACATTTCACATCTCTGGTTCAGAGACCATTGCACATGATGCAAATGTGTGGTGTTATTAAGTCTAAATCTCTCCTTGTGCTTTTGCTAAAAGGTCACACAACCTATCACGTCTTATCTCATAGTAACCCACCAATTTATAATGTTCAATATATATAATGTTTTATAATCGATTATTAGTAATATAACATATAAAACATGTCTTTAGAAGGTCTCCCACAGAGTAATGGCATGAATATGTACTCAGTATTTACTACATGCGGTAAAGTTTTTTCTCTCATTAGGTATTATAAAGTGTTTTATTGCATTAGATAAACGTATAAAAAAATAATGAGTGAGATGAGATGAAATAAGTTGAAAACAAAGTGTTGTGACACAACACATGTTGTGTACTGTACTGAGGACGCACGGCTATGTGGACTCAGGAAGAAAGCACACAGCAAGGTTCATTCAACGAATGGTTTCACCTTGTAATGGGCAGAACAACAAAAAGCCCCTCCTTTTTGCTCTGACTAGTTTGGTAAGTATGGCATCAGTGCAAGAAGAAATCCTTACTCTTTTGTCACTTCATTTCCCTGAACTCTCGCGAGAAATCCCCACAAAATAATTGTCTTCCAATCTGTGACTTTAGGAAAGGACACAGACAGCATGCACTTTGAAGCATGTTGGATGACTGTGGTCAATCGAAATTAGCCAGGTATCTTGGACATATGAGAAAATTGTCATGGTTGTCAAATTGTCATGAGCCCGACTGCCAACAAGAAGAAACTGTTGTTATGGCGTGACGTCTTGGTCCTGATGGACTTCAGCCTCCTGCCAGATGGAAGGGACACAAAAAGGTTTTGAGAAGGGTCGGTCAGCATTGTCTACGGACCTGTTGGCTCTGTAGGCAAACTGCAAGGGTTTTTAGGTGGGTCAGGACTAGCCGTTGAAAAGACTTCATGACTACAGAGGTCAGGGCGACGGGCCTGTAGTCATTAAGTCCTGTGATTGTAGACTTTTTGGGAACAGGGACGACAGTGGAGGCCTTGAAGCAGGCTGGTACGAGGAATGTCTCCAGGGAGGTGTTGAAGATGTCTAGAGACAGCTGATCAGCACAATGCTTCAAGCTGGGGGGGCGAGAAAGAGTCCGTGCCAGCTGCTTTACGGGGGTCCTGTTTTTCAAAAAGCCTGTTAACGTCTCTCTCCAGAATGGAGAGGGTCGTTACTGGGGACGGGGGTAGGGCAGGAGTTGGGGACGGTAATGAGCCACTGCTGTGGCTCATGCCTCTGAATCAACCCCTGATGGGGCTCGTGCCTCTTTCAGGAGCACAGCAACATCATTCAGGGTCCTTTTTGGATGTGCCATCAAGCCGTTAATGTTTATCCAACACTCTCGACAATGAAAAAGAGACAGGATGCAGCGAGCACAATAGGAAACCCATAAGTACATCCACACTACGCTGGAACCAGTTAATCAGCAGCCGTCTGTTAATAACTGTGGAACACTATTATTAGACATGGTTTACATAAACGGACCCACAGCACATGTGGCTAACCCCATCTAAAGCCATCACCTTCCCACTGATGAGTTCTATATTCATCAGCATCATCAGCTTCATTTCATCCATAAAACTGAATAGCATCAAGGAAGAAAGCAAACTGCAGGCCGATGTACTTTGCACTCAATCTGCACGTCATCCTTAAACAAGCAATTAAACTTGTTCTGTCAGGGTTTTTTTTTCCATGTGGTTTTAACTAATATTTTACTGACCTGTCTGCTTAGGTCAAAACAAAAGCCGTTTCCACTCCTCACATTTGGTGGTCACACAGGCGCAGCAGAAGCCCTTGCTTAGGGAAGTTGTGTTCCTTTATTCTCCCTTTCTACTTCTCTCTGATCAATAATGCATGGAGGAAAACACTTTTCAGAACTGGTTTCACTGCAGATGCGTTTTTATTTTTGTCTGAGTAACAAATGTATTAATAAAAAATACAACAAAAGTAAGAACAGCAGGTCAACTATGAAAATAACTTGTTCATAATATAATAAAGATGAGACGTGCACAGCTTCTCTTTGATGGATAGCATCTACTTGCAATTTGGGAGTCTGGAGTGAATTTTATACAGTGTGCCATTAGTTAACCGTCATTTTTTCTTAATTCCAAATATTGAGATCTTAATTACATTCCCACAACCATAAACTGCTCTGAAATAGAGAATCCAAGAGAACATAACTTCAAAAGACTGAAAGAACAGAGGAGATGTTTGGACAACAAAGCATTTTGAAGCACAGCTCGGCTGTGAGTCACAGAGGCTGCAGAGATGGTACATGGAAAAATAAATGCACACCATGTCTGAGATAAAAAGGGAATACCACACTTTCCCTTCCCTTTCTTAAAGGTATAAAAGTCATTACGGTTTGGCGTTTGGCAGAGAAATTACAATGTGTCAAAGATCTTGGTGAAGATCTGGTAACTTATGGCAGGGACCTGCACCACGTGGACAAATGTCAAAATGTGAGCAGAATATGAGGAATAAGAGGTATCAGAGACCTTGGCTCCGAGACCTTGTGGAATCCCAGGTGCGACGTGAACCGGTTGTGGATAATTACTGAGAGTAAGCGGGTGTCATCAGAGCGTCACAGTAAAGTTCCTTTAGGTTTTTACAGCGTATCAACAAACCATATGGCCGTAATAATATGCATTATATAACATTGAATTCATGCCCAAGGGATAGACATGTGCATCACTGACATGGGAGCCAAAGGATCCAGATATTACAAGTATTTTCATTTTGAATCTTTGCCAATTAACTTGTGGGAAAATGACTTCAAAGAGGATATTAACACTGAACTCCCCATTAACCTTACAATCATTTCAGGCCGATGGCAGTGCTATGGGTTGTTTGCATGAGCCACTATGTGAAGCACTTTATGTTTATTGTTTGTACTTTAGATCTACAGTAAATTGTACTTCTATGAGCCACACAGCATAAAAATCAGGGGTTGGTTGGTTTGATTATCTCTTGGGAATAAAGTTTTTCAACTGTGGTATGTCACTTAGTCAAATGAAGCAATTATGTTGATTCATTTAAAAAGCATTCTCCCCAAGAAGGAATCAGAACAAAAGGTTTGGACGGGAACCAGGCGGTAGTAAAAGACATATATAAGAAATGTTTTTTTTACCCAAGAAAGAATGTTAAATAATTATATAATTGATCAATTAAAGAACACCTTTAGTCTAGAAATAGTTATATTAATTGTCAACATATACACCAGTGGAACAACATCACATCCCCAAGCCCTGAAGGTCAAAATCACAATGGATTGATTTTCCAGCTCCTCCTTCTGTGTGTCCTCAACGTAACTCAGAGGCATTCTATGTGACTAGTGAACCGCCAGGTCTGCTGTTTGCTTGTCCATTCTCGAAGCATTATATAACCAGTCTGCAGCCATCTGCCCCACTTTAACCAGTCTACTTGGTTGATCTGTCCCACTAAGAGAAATTGTCTCTTAAGTTCCACACGTTTAAGCTGAAATCAAACACTATTCTCAAAATCATCAGAAAGGCCTCTTGAGCGCTCAGGGGAAAGGTTTCAGAGGGACGGCAGAAGTCTCCTGCTGGAGAATCAACCTTGAGCATTTTATCATTTAGCATGATAGGCAGAACCTGGAGGCACATATTAGTTCCACACTTCATGGGGGGTGTTTGATTTGTGTCACTTGTGGCGCTGGCTAGGTGGTGCATTAAGTCAGTGATGTAACAAGGTAAACGAATCCTTTATTAAAGGTGCTGGTATACAATAACACTAACTATGGTACATTTTAATCTAGATTAATTTGCAATAAGCAAGTAACATTGGATTACATAACACACACACATTTATCAGCCTCTTTAGCGTAAACTTTTAAGTGGTAAATCTACTTCAACTGACATTTATCTACTTTTTTTAACATTTAGTGACTTCATCGAGTCACAAGGAAATCTGATGATACTAATAACACTCGCAGTGAACATATTATTATACGCCTAAGCATCCTTTTGTTCTTATAACCCCCAATATGTTTACTCTTGGCAATTTGATGCCAATATTCGCCATTTAAGAGAAGAGAGAGCAGATAATGAGGGGGAGACAGATGAGGAATGGCAAACAACAAAGATCAAGTGGAACTACTCCATGAACAGCGCAGGCTGAACCCAAACACCACCGCGGCTTAGTGGTTTTACAGCCAAATATTACCACATTAACAGGTCAGTATTACCATCACTAAGGTGGATAGTTTTGTTTATAGTTTTGCAGTAGACTTTACTGACAGTACACACACCCTAAATCCCTAAACATATAGCACCCACAATCAGGGAGAGATCCCCAAGGATACACTTCAATGAAAGTGTGTAGGGTCGTCGTCATTTAATTAGTGAAAACGTGCACATTGGTAAATACATTTTTAATAATAACTAGGAATATCAGAAAGACTATTGTGGATTACGTGCATGTATGAAAAGACAATGTGGTTGCTAATTGCACACTTTATCAGTGAGCTGAGGCTTCCGTGTCGCGCTTCTGTTCTCTTAAATGTGCGGCTGTGTGAGTGTCTGGCGCCATCCGGTGTAAATGCGTCACTGTTGCATCCGGGTAGGACGCTTAAGTACTAAAAGTATAATGTCGTTCTGTGGATTATTCAAATAATAGCCTGATTTTTAACGACATTGACATTTTATCAGAGCTTTTATTTTACTTAAGACACATCGCCCTCACTTTTCATCTCCCATGTTTACAGTACAATAAAATGTGTAAAAACGACGCTATCCTCATCTTTTAATCGGTTATTCCGACTGTACCTGAAGGCGACGCGAGAATGACGGTCACATGACTTTGGAACCAGCCACGTGACCAAATCAGCACAGAGGCCCCGCGTAGCTGCTGGGTAACAGGAAGAGTCGCCCAGACAGTGTTGCCAACTTAGCAACTTTGTTGCTAGATTCAGCAACTTTTCAGACTACCCTGCAAGCTTTTTTTTTCAAACGACACCTAGCAAAAAATAACTATTTAAAAATATATATTTGGCACTTTGAGGAACTTTTGTAAAGTGACTCAGATCCTAGAAATGGGTTAAATTTCCCTAAATGACACAAAAATAACATGCGCCTGGCTACAAAAGTGCATTGTGAGACTTCAACAACAGGCTCCCGGCTCGTGCACAGGCAGCAGTCGGCAGCACAACAGTCCGCTGGAAAAAGATGCCGAGTGCTCACATCTTTATTGGAGTTAAGTTGCTTGTTCATTAAAATAGCATATATATACTATTATTAGTTTGTAGCAATAATTGTTCATCAGTTTGATTTTAACCAACTACCAAAAGACTGCTAAAACTATACTTGTTCAGAATGTGTAGGTTTACTTGTTAATAACAAAATATGCAATTGTTCAATAATTTAGTTGTGTTAAAAAATATCCAATCGTATAAAATGTGTTGTGTTTATATTACTTGTACACATAAACATATATGATAATGAGCAAACAAATCTAAACTAACCAATGTCAATTTTTTTTGCCGAGATGGACAGTAGATTTGACGTACGTGATTTTGTACTCTGCGTAATAACGCAGGTTTACGTTATTACGTAATGACATCATCACGCAGTGACATCACAACGTCATTTAGCAACAAATCGACTAGCAACTTCTCCAGAAATTTTGTTGGCAACACTGCGCTCAGAATGCTGAAACCCGAAAAGCTGTTCCGTTGTTTGTGCCTGTTCGCTGCCTTTGAAGCGGCATGTCTGCTGGACACCGGCATGCTCTTCCCCCGGGAGTCCTCCTCCCGAGAGGTGAAGGAGCTGAACGGCGTGTGGAACTTCAGGGCGGACAGGTCCCCGGACAGGAACCAGGGCTTCGACGCGGCATGGTACAAACGTCGCCTCGCAGAGGTGAGCACGGCCGAGGCATCGTGGCCGAGCACAGCGGCTCACTGCGTTTGTGTCGACTAATGAAATCAAATGAAGTGTTTTTTCTGTCCCCACAATTAATACTTCCACACACAATAAAACCTCTATTCGTTTTTTACCACTATTCTCTCCGTTGTGCAGAGGGGGAAATGCCATGTTATCACTGTTTATTAAAAGTTGAAAGGGCCTTTTCTACTTCGTACAAAGACGACATTGGCAAGTAATCAATGAACCGTAGTAAACTGAGGTGCAATTGTGAGGGATGATTTTTATTTATTTATTTAAAATGTGCACATCTCTATTCCATCCAAATACTGCAATTCTGAAACTTATAAAATCCTGAAAAATGAAAAACCGTAATAGTTCATCTACTTCGCATAGAGGATACAATACACAGCCAAGTACATTAAAGTCTTAAGCAGAACTTCTTCCTGGATAGTACTAAGATTAAAATAGACTAAATTATGCCCAACTTTATATCGGTTTCACAGGCACCTCCAAGTTCCTAGATCCCTTTATTATAATACCACAGATTTAAAAAAGTCCAAAGCTACATTCATAATTGTAACAAAAATATATTTCAACTTAGTCTCCTTTTAAACATCTTGTGATACCTGTGATTTATCGTGCGGGGTCGTCACCCAGAGTTTGGGACCAAACTGGCGTTGTCATCATTCCCGATTATTAAAGTAGTCGCCGAAACTACAAGCTCACCGGGGCAGATCTGCTGTCAGAACTTCAAAATGGCCTCGTCATTGATGCTTTATGTTCCGCAGACTGGCCCAGTGATTGACATGCCAGTTCCTGCCAGCTACAATGACATCACCCAGGACCCCACGCTGAGAGATTTCATTGGCTGGGTTTGGTATGAGAGGGAGGTGGTGGTGCCTTCCCGCTGGATCGCCGACAAAGGAACGAGAGTCGTTATCAGAGTGGGAAGTGCTCACTATTATTCAGTAGTGGTGAGTATCATGCGTGTCTCCCCCGTCCACGTCGGTCAGTTTGAAAAATAAAAGTAATCTTCCTTACTTCTTGCCGCTTTTTAGAATGTAATCCATTTTACATCATCCACTTCTTGTAATAATGTGATTATAATCACGCTGATTTGGTTTTGATTGTCTCTTCGCTTTGCAGTGGGTGAATGGGGTGAGAGTGACGGAGCATAAAGGGGGGCATCTTCCCTTTGAGGCTGAGATAGGCGCTTTACTGCGCAAGGACCCGACTCAGCCGTGCAGGATCACCATCGCTGTCAACAACACTCTGTCTCTGGACACTCTTCCCCCAGGAGTCATCCAGCACATGACCGACCACACCAAGTAAACTCAGTCTTCTTGATCATGAAGTGAAACGCTGACTAAATCAAACTTCCTCTATTGTTTTGCTTGCTGACGCCACTGATGTGAAATGCATGGGGCCGTTATTGTAACATGATTTTCAAGTATGTGTGAAGTTGTCTTACCGAATTTCAATCATTTTGCGTAGTTAGATCTCTTAATATGTAGAATAATCTTCAAAATATGCATCGAGATTTTGGAATCTGTCCTAATCTTCAAATGAGAATTAATAGTGAAACTTACCCGGTTCGGGTTTCACTTCAATTGCAATTAATTGTAAGAAACGTTTCTGTTAAACACTTATCAGTTTGGTTCTATTAATGCTTACAGTCCTGACATTCCTTCCAATACGGATGATACTCTGCAGTGAAACCTGCTCCTAGAGCCAATGTAAGCTTTGTCCCTTCTGGGCTTCTATAGAAACGTGGCGGTTTTTATTTTTATCTGAAAATGCGACCATTTCTAGTTTATGTCCTACTTGTGCGGGATTGAATGTGTGTAATGCTGCTCGTCAGTTTGGATACTGAGGAGAATGTAATTGCTCAACAGGTATCCTGAGGGTTATTTTGTGCAAAACATCTACTTTGATTTCTTCAACTATGCTGGCATACATCGCCCTGTACTGCTGTACACTACACCTACGGCTTATGTGGATGACATCACCGTGGTAACGGACTTCTCGGATAACACTGGTAAATGAATGCTTGTGATTATTATGAAACTGGTTGATTTTAAACCCTTTCAGAGTAGCTACATGCCATCTCTGTAAACTACCAAAGAGCTGTTATGTGCCATAGTTCAGTGTTCTTTCCCCTTCATCTCAGGCCTTGTCAAATACAAAGTATCAGTCCAAAATGCCGCCTCGGCCACCTTCAAGATCACCTTGATGGACAAAGGCGGGCACTGCATTGCCTCCTCCAGCGAGCCGTCCGGAGTGCTCAAGATCGTGGATGTCAATTTATGGTGGCCGTACTTGATGCACGAGAACCCAGGTTACCTTTACTCTTTGGAGGTAAGACAACATGTCTCTTTGAGGTGCGGGTCACATGAGCATTGCCACTAGATATGTGAAGTTAATCAGGCAGCTGGCTTGAGAAAGAATAACCGGTTATTGATAGAAGTCGGCATTATGACGGCGACCATTGTTTATAACAATGACATTGTGCTTGAGGACTCAAATCAGCACTAGTGCTTGGAAATTAAACAATAAAAGGAAAAAAAGCCACATCCCAATATGATGACTTAAAAATGTAACTGCATTTACAGTTTGAATTACCAATGCTTTAACTTGGTCGCCTGATATTTTTCTTTGCACCATTTGAAATGGACTCAATGCAGTTGTTGGGTATTCAGTAAAGCCTCTTCTACTTGCGTCTGCTGAAAGATTCTCTGACCGTTGCTTTTTCCCCATCTAGGTTGTCTTACTGGCTGCTGAAGGATCTGCTTCCAACGACGTGTACACTCTACCAGTCGGCATCCGCACGGTCGACGTTACCAGCACCCAGTTCCTCATCAACAAAAAGCCCTTCTACTTCCACGGAGTAAATAAACACGAGGACTCTGATGTGAGTACCAGTAGTGGGAAGTAAGACCTTCACCAAAAGACCCATCCGCTGTAAAGCGATCTAACATCCTCACACCATGTTTACTCTTCTGAAAAAAGTGGACCCAGTCCAATAATCCAATTGAGCCGTCCTTCTCTGTTGTAGATTCGAGGCAAAGGCCTGGACTGGCCCCTCATGGTGAAGGACTTTAACTTATTGAAGTGGTTGGGGGCCAACTCGTTCCGCACCAGCCACTACCCTTATGCAGAGGAGATCCTGCAGATGTGTGACCGCCATGGCATCGTGGTGATAGACGAGTGCCCGGGCGTGGGCATAAAAGACATGTAAGTCTCCCCGCTGACCTCGCTGTGACCTTTTTAGGTGTTTGACGGTTCACAGTAGGCAATTTCATCCGGTAACAAATGTGAGGTCACAAATACACTTTGACCTCTCCTTGCTGTTTTTGCATACAGATGTTTAAAGTGTTTTTTTGTGTGCTGGGCTGAGAATTTGTAAGCTTTTTAAATTACGGGCAAAACTGGTGTTTTTCCTCCAACAATGCCATCAAGGTGTATGCTGATATATTTGTGCCCTGCTGCTGTAGTCGCAGTTTTGGAAACGCCTCCTTGACCCATCACCTGGTCGTCATGGACGAGCTGGTACGTCGGGACAAGAACCATCCCTCTGTGGTCATGTGGTCAGTGGCCAATGAGCCGGCTGCAGAGATGCCTCCTGCTGATTACTATTTCAAGTGAGTGCTGGTGGTTTTGTTAAGATGTGAAGCGGTGAATGGATCCTCTCACTATGCACACACTGACTTAGCTTCCCCTTTTTGGATTCAAGGTCCTTCACTTCGCATGGAGTCGTTAGGATAAAGTCAAACATTAATAAAGTGTGAAGCTTTAACCTTTTTGTATTCGAGATACCGGTTTGTTATTCAGCCATTAGGCATACTCACTTCAGGCCTATCCTTTATTCTGATGCGTGGAATGCAGCAAGAGTAGGCATGAAACTGCCCTGAACACAAACAGCCGGAGCTCAGTAATCGCCTGAGGCTTCAGGAAGTGCTGCTCAAGCCGCCCAGGTACCGGAGTTCCAATTAAGCAAAGCAGTGGGGGTGAAATGTGGGGTACACACACACAGACCTCAGGCACGCTGAAGTTGTAAAAGAAACTAAAGCGGATACTTTACAGGTTAAAGTGGCGGTGTTTATATAACACTGTAATTATAACCAAAGCATGCTTTTGTTTTTCTTACAGAACCTTGATAAAACATACCAAAGAATTGGATCCAACCCGGCCCGTCACTTTTATCACAGACAGTAACTATGCCAGGGATAAAGGGGTGAGTTTTATTAATCGTGAAATCCTGTAAAGCACATTACTAGTAATTATTTGTATTGGTGCTGTGAAGTGGTGTTGATATCTGAGGAATAATTTGGACAGGTAATGTAAACAAATATGAAAGGCCAGTTAAGAGTCGACTGAACTGCACGCTACATTTTTTGATAATCCTTCCCGAGATCAGCAATAAAAATGTTCAGCATCATTAAATTTGAGATGATTTGATAGCGGGCCAAAAAAAATAATTCAGCTGCTTTTCACATGAATGCCTGTTAAAAAGTTAAGAGCGTCGAACTGTCGAGTCATCACGCTGTGTTATTCACCCAATGTCAAACTACGTGACATTGGGAGTTACACCACCGCCGCCCGCTGACATGGCTCACTTTTAAAGGCCAATGGCCAGCCAAAGTGCTTTACAGGATAAAAATAATCAGCAGTAATAAACAATACGAGCAAAAGAAAAAAAGAAAAAACAGTAAAAGGCAAACAAATAAAAGATCCAATACAGGTGACTTAACTCAGCCAAAGGCCAAGGTAAACAAGTGGGTCTTAAGGCATGTTTTAAAAGTGGAAAGGCTCGTCGCAGACCGCACAGGAAAACGGCAAAGCATTCCACAGTGTGGGAGACGCTACTGCGAAGGCTCGATCTCCATATGTTTTAAGGAACGACCAAGGAACGTTCAGAAGCAACTGGTCAGCTGACCTCAGGGCTCTGCAGGGTTGATGTACCTTAATAAGGCTGGATAAATATTCTGGGACCAGTCCATGCAGGGACTTAAAAACAAATAAAAGATTCTTAAAATCAAGCCAGTGGAGAGAGGAAAGCACTGGCGTTATGTGCCCATGCTTCTTTGTCCCGGTTAGGAGACGGGCTGCTGCATTCTGCACAAGCTGTAGACGGAGAGTTCTGATTGGCCGATACCGACATACAGGGAGTTGCAATAGTCCAAACGCGAAGATATATAAGCATGCATGACTTTTTCAAGATCAGCCCTGTTTAGATACGGTTTGACTTTGGCTATAAGCCCGAAGCTGAAAGAATCTAGCCTTAACCACAGAGCTGACCCGCTTGTCCAATTTAAACGCCCCATCAATAATGTTTATTCAGCTCGGGGCGAATAACTGGATGACCTGTGATCATGGCCAAACGGGAGAAAGCCGGCACTCCACAATGAAAAACATTCACTTTATTGTTATGAGAATACTGGTTTGTAATCGCCTCATTAGAGTTGATTATTACTACTAGAAAATCTGCTGCTTCATTATGAAAATATGTGTTGATCTACAAAACGGGGGCATCACGTGTTCACAATGAACGCTCACGAGCAACTGATCCAACTGTGTGAGGCGTGTTGAAGAGTCTCTACGAGTCGTGTTGAGTCTTGTGTGTCGTCTCCAGGCTCCCTACGTGGACGTCATCTGCGTAAACAGTTACTTCTCCTGGTACCATGACCCGGGCCACCCGGAGGTCATCCCCATCCAGCTCAACACTCAGTTTGAGAACTGGTACGGAAAGTACCAGAAACCCATCATCCAGAGCGAATACGGAGCGGATGCGGTGCCGGGGCTTCACAGTGTGAGGACTCGCACACATCCAACTATCTGAGTTGCAGCGACCTCAGCCCGCCCACACCCGTCTTAGCTGTCGTTTTTCCCTGCAGGATCCACCCGTGATGTTTACTGAGGAGTACCAGAAGTTAGTCCTGCAGAGCTACCACAACGTGTTCGACCAGAAAAGGAAGCAGTACGTCATCGGCGAACTCATCTGGAACTTTGCAGACTTCATGACCACACAAGGTACTGCAGTTGGAGAACATTAATGGTACTCTGTTCCTCTTCGTGTCCGAAGTTGATTCGGCTATTTTATTGCAGCACGAGGAACAAATCACACAGTGGATTATGTGAATGCACCATTTTGTACACGTTCATTACTGTGGTTTCCGTTTCCAGGCCTTCTTGGAAAATCTGATATGTCAACTCGCTTCCTTCGCAGCGCATTTGCAAATAACGATTAGGCTCCAGCTGGATCACAGGATTTACACCAGATCGTCTTTGTGATTAGGCGTTCGCTAAAAATCCAGATATCTGTTCCTGTGTATGAATCTTAGAAGCAGCCGTTTTGAAAGGGTTCCTGTGTTTCTGGGCAATGTGCGTGACGAGGTGTTGTTGGTCCTTCTCGTGTCTGCAGGGATCATGCGCGTGGTGGGGAACAAGAAGGGTGTCTTCAGCAGGCAAAGGCAGCCCAAAGCAGCAGCATTCATCTTGAAGGAGAGGTACTGGAGACTGGCGAATGAAACGGGCAAACTACCTGCTTGGACCAAGTACCCGTGCTCACTCTGACACACTCTAGTTTGTAAAATTCTGCCCGTTTCTTGAGGCAGTTTAACTGTTTGAAAGATTAAACCACCATGACATTCAGCTATGCTTCCTTAGTTATGAACAAAACCACCAACTCCATATTATAATGTGAATTATGTTGATATGGTTTCCTTATGATACCCATGACTGACTGAGTAGCACTTCATTTAGTTGTTACAGGATTTTAATACACATACATACCTGGCAGGCCTTTCTGTTGCTGTCATAAAAAGATAGTTAATGTGAATTGCCATGCTGATCATAAACGTTTTATATTTATATGTGAAGAGAAATTTTGATATGAATCAAGCTATTAAATAAAAATCCTGATGTCAATAGGCAAACTGTATTTATTTTCCCCTAAGCATTTACAATTTTACTTGAGTAGTTTGGTAGAAGACAGCCTGAGTCTCGGTGCTAATTCTCTTAAGTCACTGTGACTGAATGCCTTCAAAAGCTCAACCAGAGACACCGTGATTGTTGATGACAGCACGAGTGCATTGCGGCTTTGGAACTTTCCGTGGCTGCATGGACCCTCGTCACAGGATTGACCTCCATGTTACAGCTGAACCAATATTAAGACACCGCTTTACATTTCTGTCAAACATACAGCACCTACCAGCATGCATGTAATGTGTTGGAAGTCCTTTGGATAAATGTGTCCATTTGCTGAATTGCGTTTGCAAAACTGGAGATTAATGTGTCATAAATCAACTCAACAAACTGTCGGTGCATTTTTATTAAAGTCCTGAAACCTAATGATGGCCACATTTAGAGAGGGTATAGGATTTGATAGACTTGTTGATCTCAAAGGGGCACGATGTGCCTCCTGGACATCCATTGTGTGGCAATGGAGGAGACAAGTTAAACCTGATAGTGAATAAACCTGATTAGGAAATTCTGGGATCCCACGATGTGATGGCTTTTGACATTAGAATCTACTAATCCGAATATCTCCATGGTTTCAAAGTAGACATTATCTTTTGAAAGTGGAACCATTCAGATCCGTCTTACAACAATGTAATTTAGTTTCTTTTCCCTTCAATGGAGAAAATCCACGGCTCTCGTTCCGTGTCGATATATATGCAACAGTTTGACAGCGGAAATGTGCTACTACAAACACCAATTCTTGCAGCACTTTGGAAGAGCTTCACACCCAAATGGGCTTTGGATGTGGTCTACTCGCCCATTGAAAGCACACTGGGGAGGTTTTCTTCTCAATGGCCAGTTTAAACAGGAGGAATGAAGGAACCCGTTTTAATGTTCAGAACCGGACTTATTCTGAGACAAAGAAATCATCCAGTATCTATTACATTTAGCAGCAAATCGGTCAGTGCTACTTTATCTACAACAGTAGTTGAATTTATTCAAATGAGCTACAGTTTCAGAGGGAATGTTTTAATGGTAGATCATTTCCACATGACAATGACAATTAAAAATGTTCTCATGTCAACCACAGTTTTCCCTTAAGGTAAGATGGATTATTTTTTGCACTCTCCTACCATTCATGTAACACGTTTCCATGTAAGAAAAGACAGCATTTTCAAACATATTTGGCAATACAGAAGCAAACCCAGTAAGTTTTCCTCCACAAAGAAATTTAATAAACATTTTATGCTGACACATTGATTTCTCGACCCCCTCCCTCCCCCAACCCCTCATCTTTTTTTTTTTGTTAAAATAACCCAGAATGTTAACAGTCTATACAGCTAAAGGGAATAATTAAGGATGACAAAAAGAACATTACAATCATGTAGTTAAAACTAAGTGTACTTTTAGCTAAACAAAATAAAGATAATTATATAGAGTTCAGGAAGGGGAATGGGTTTGACCTTAGATTCGATAGGGCATTTTTGTCTGGCAATTTGAAAATGGACTCATGCACTAATACTGAATACCAACTCTTTGGGGGAGGGGGATTACCAATTTATTAGATTACATTTTAAGGAAGGCAAGCATTTAGTGCCCGTTACAGTTACCGTTCATCTTACAAGGCTATTACTGTTGCTCGTCTTTGGCTCATGGCCTAGTGATCAAACTGAAGGCACTTTTGTTGGCATCAATGATGCAACTAACATGGCAGTTATACCTCGGGGCCTAAATGAATATTCGTGAGTGCAGTATTGATCGTTTTGACCTTTGACATTAGATCAGCACACAACCAAAGATTTCAAACTTTTGACTTGCCCTCAATTCCTATCCCATTTATTTTAACACAGCTGGAACCCTGAATGAAAAGATGCCTCCTGTGCACATGCATGTTCTAGCACTCACAGGCCCCACAAAACCTAAGCGTTACATCAGTTTGACCTGTGCTAGTGAATTAATAAGAATTCACTAGCACAAGTCACATGTGAGTGCGCAGGATTTTTCCAGTCAAAGACAAAACAGTGCAGTTGTTGAGCTCTTTCGGAGTCTAGATGAAACCGAATCTGACGCCAGCCCGACAAGGCAATACAGTATATGGAAGATCTTAAAGACAACTTGCTGAGAAATGACGCAAACATTTGAGCCATTCTATGGAGGAGTGTACAGTATGTTTAAAAGGGACTGCGCTTACTAATCATGTAACTAATTGTAACATAACTACAAACCATTTTATAAAGCAGCGTCGTCGCCCTCCTCCCCTCTACAAAGACAGTGAAATGTGCTTAAAGGGGTACTCCACAAAATGTACACATAAAAGGTCGGGGGGGGATCCTACAGCATACTCGAACCTCCAGCTAAATCAACAGTGCGTCGAGTTGCATTGTGGGTATTGTAGGCCCTCGTTTTTACGAAACAGAAGACTCGATGGAATAAATAAAAAGATGGTTTTGCTGCATCAATTCCGAGTAAATGTTATTAGAGTGCATACTGAAATGTTGGGAGTACTCCTTTAAGTTGAGGTATCAGTCGGTTATACTGAAACCCAATGGACAAACATTGATACGTTGAACAGTAAATAGATCTTCACTGAAGGATTAAGTGTATCAGATGGTGCAGTGGATGGGAATGGCCGTCTTCCTGGTGCATAGGAAGAACGTACGAGTAGGAAAATGGGCACAAATAACGTAACAGACTCCGTATGATTCAAAGTAAATAGGTTACAACATGAATTAATGGACAATATCCCTAAATGTCGCGGGGATTACGTCTCCTCAATTTCCATTTTCACAGACGAGCGACGACTTTGCACGTCACCGGAGGAAGCGTCACTGAGGTTACTTTCCTGGCAGTTGCTATCATCAAAACCGTAACACGCCTCACTCCACACAGTGGGCTCAGGGAGGAATTGAACTCTGATCGGAGTAAAGGGGCGTGAAGACTTGCAGTAACGGGTAACTATTAATAAGCCGGTTTAACACCACACATGAATCACATTGTTACAGTTATTACGACGACTGTTTCGGGATCTTTGAGTATAAGATTGTCCGATGTCCCACATATGCTTAAAAGCAAAGTGTACCATGCATCTGACGGGTAACGTACTTTAAATTAGTGGACTCTGGAGGAGAGAGAGAGACGATGGTCGGACTCTGTGCTGGACTGAACGGGCCAATACTGTGGATGTCTAGCAAGCCACTACCAGCAGTGGTTGCTTTACCCATCAATACTGGGACTTCTCTCCGTGCAAACCGTGCCATGTTAGGAGACCACGGAAAGCATCGCTGTCAGCGGTGGTTTGTCCTACTGGATCCAAAACTCCCAGAAACGCCGCACATGGCTGAATGCACTGCTCTCTTTGTCCAGCAGGGAGTTACGCCTCTGCCGCCCGCTCAGGTCAACGGAAAGCATCACAAAGTTTTGTTCACGTCCTCCAAATTAACTAACTCCACCAGGCCCGATAACCCTTACTGTTCAATTGACATCAAAGGTATACAGGCTGGACAGAGAGCAGAAGCCAGGTGAGCATTAAACACATTTAAAACCGCTAGATCAGAGATGCCACTCTACACTTAATGCAGACAATCACAGTGTAGCAGCCGACGCTACCTCATGAGACTGATGGGGAGGGACAAACACTTCACTGGTATCTTAACTTACAAAACTGTGATCATAAAAATAAAGTCTCAGACCTGTGACAATAACACAAGGAGCATACCTGGTGTTAACGAAATTAAGAAAATTCACCTTAGCACTCCTTTAGGCACATAAGTCTTTATGGGTCCCACTTGTGTGGAGGTCAGGAATGCTTTTCACCCAACAAAAAAAACAGTGGAAAAAAAACAAGAAAGAAAAGAGTGAGTGTGCTTTTATGCAAACATGGGGAGAGAAGAATCCAGTTCTGTTTGAAAGACGTATCGTGGCTTCAGATGAAACGAGGGCCACTTGCAACAAAAGAAATCCACACAACTCTGAACTGCATGGCTGACCCGGATCCCCGGGACGGAGGACGTCCCAAGCGCATCTTCAGACTCCTCCCCCTTACTAGTGACCTTTATCGCTTTTGTTTTTGTTCCTGATTTTCTGAAGATTTTCTTGGATTTTTGTTTGTGGGGGTTTCGCTCTTCATTTTTGCCATTGAAAGGTTTGTGTCAACACTAAATCACAATCTAGCCTGGGATATTGCTCAGCAGCTATGTACAGAATAGCAAAGACAAACAATCAGACTGATCTATACACACATTTTCTCACATTGTCCTGTGTTGATTTTTAGTGGTCCTCTTCATAAAAGAAACATACTACAAAGTGTAAACATGAAAACAAACTATTCTGTATAAATGTTAACCCCCCCCCTTCCACCCGTACTTGAACCAAATCTGCAAACTGAAGGGTGACCTAATGTGTTGTTGTTTTATTTTGGGACACATTAAGTTCAGAGTTTTAGTGCAGATCCGCCGTGCAGCAATAGGACTTCTCTAACCGTTTCAAGTAAACCCCTTTAATGTCCTGGTTTCTTACGTTCTGCGATCCTTTTTGTTCGATAGAGCGCCGTCCTCCATTGTTCGGTATTGTGGATTTCTGCCTCTGCTTGCTGCGTTCAATGTTAAATAAGGAAAAAAGAAATAGCTTTCACTCACAACTCCTCCCGTGTTTGCAACATTGAGATGTCCGGCCCAACACTTAAGTTAAGTTTCCTTTTTTTTTTTTTTTTTTTAAACACACAGCAGAATAAACATGGTTTGGAAGCAAGGTCTCCTGGTGGCAAGTCAAATGTTCAGAGGTCACATTTCTTTTTTTTTCTTCTTGTTTTGTTGTACTTTTTCTTGCCGCTCCAGACAGCTTAGTCCTCCTTGACCTGAAGCTGCTGCTTCCAGGCCTCGTTCAAGTAAACCAGTCGCTTGTAGTTGAGGACAAAGAGAATGAAGTTCAGCGCGTACGTGGTGATGCAGATGATGCAGAAGTCCTTTAGGACAAAGTAGAGGATGTAGCCCAGGTAGAGTGAGCCCACCACCGACAAGATGGATGTCGTCATGAGAATAAGGGCGGCCATTGCACTGACAGTCATTCCTACGGCGAGAAACACAAACTAAAGCTTAGGCAAATGATCGCAGAGGAAACAAGGAAAAAAAGGCAACCTTAGAACACACAAATGACCTGACTAGTCTGTGTTGTTAGCGCCTTGTGATTACACACCGTTTAACCACATGTCGTGTTATTCTGTTGCACACGAGGCGCAGACACAGCAATTTGGCTGTTCTAGAACCAAAGCCGCAATGGTAGAATGCTGATTTCTCTTAATACAGATTAACTGACTGCGTGAGTCACATGACTAAACCGTACAGCTGAGGGCTGGAGCGGCTCATTGGGAAACCACAGAAAAGGTGTGTATGGGCATGCTGGGTTTAATCTAAAGACTGATCAGCTACAGTCTGACAAAGACAAGGCTGCACGGTGCGCTAAAATGTAAATAAGTACATTTAGTCGAGTATTGAGCAAAATTACAATTTTGAGGTACTTTAATAGTAATTGTATTTTCTGATACTTTGCATTTCTACTTAACTACAATACAGAAGTAAAAACTATTTTGTTTGTTCACACTGAAGCTTTACTTACAAGTTGCTTTGACGATTCAGATTAAAACTGAACGGATTAACGAATAAATGGTATGATCAGTATTATTAGCAGTTAAAAATCAGTCTCACCTTTATCAGCTGCAACATTAAGAGAGACACATACATTAATGCATTAGTGATCTATGCCATCCAATATACTGCGTGGTATGCTGAAATTTGCCATTTACTTTCGGAACTTGTGTAACAGTATTTCTACATTGATGTATTGTGGCATTGCTTTTACTCAAGTCAAAGATCACGGGTGCTACTTCCACCAATCACAACCAGATATTATAGAAAATGTGGTAGTACAATATGTTCTGGGCGTGGACTGGTGGAATTAATTACTCACTAGTCAAATGACTCATAAATTCAAGGATATTTATGGCCTGTGCAGCCAATGGCACAATTCCTTGATCAAAAGTCAATGTTATGGATGTCTCACTACTTCAATTTTTACATGAGTTTGAGGATTTTTGTTTTAGAATACTCCAGTATATGAAATAACGGAAACCAATATGGTTATTGCGTTTGTTTATCCATTTATAGCCTAAAGAAATTCCACAATGGGAAAAGGCACAATAGCCTATGTTTTGTTCTTGGTTTCGACATTCGAGGGTACAGTACAATCATCTTGTATCATGTTTTGACAGCATTTAAATGCTGTACACTGGCATTGATCAAAGGTTAAACTTCTCATACGCAAACTCTTGAGTCATCCCTGCAAACTAACATTTAGCAGCCCAAGGCCCTAAGGATAATGAAACTTCTAAAACAGCGTGGTCTTAACTCCAATATGGAAATGTTAACCTGATGCAGCGACTTAGCTTAACTGGGCAACTATTGTGTCAGTCAAATGAGTGGTAACTGATGTGGCTAAAAGGGCCTCTTGTTCTGTGGCAGCGCCAGGTGGCCAGACGAGCCAACAGGCCACTCGGCATGACTGGGCTAAAACAAGTCAACCACAGGGGGAAATATTTATGGTTTGATTGCCACATTAAACTGGGACAAACACTAAAGAGTGGGGGGTACTGTCTGTAGATCAAGGTCTTATCGATCACTTTCCTTATCCTACTACACCAGCACGTCATCGCTGCAGTCTCAATGGAAATGAGTTAGAATAAAGTCCAAAGACTGGAAAATATTGATTGGAGATCAGGTGAGCTTCAACAAATACGAGATACCCAGATTATCATATTTACACATGGCCACTAAATATGATGCGAGTGAGTCAGGGTCACGAGAGTCAACTTTGGAAAATACAGCAATGACATAAGGAGGCAGATTGTTGAATCAGCAATAACTGCCAATTATAGCAAGCTAGGGGAATGTGTCACTTGTTGACTCTGGATAAAAGGACATCTTACCTAGTAGGAGCTGAAAGGCATAAAAGGCAATCCCATAGACACTGTTGGGTTGGTTCAGTGCATTGTCGTTTCCAAAAATGGAACCCAGGAGTCCGAATCCTCGACCCCACCTGTACCACACCAAGACATCAGCAAAGAAGGCGGTGAACTTTACTCCAGGAGTACAAAATCTAACACACCGAAAAGCCGAACAATGAGTCGAACAAAAAGAAGGGAGACGGGACACTGCAGGCACACCCAGGTCTTCCTTCCTGGGGAATGTTTGCTTTTTAGCAGAATTGTGTTCTTGGATAGGAAAATTATCATTTCCAGGAAACCATTTTTTGTGTTCAGTGACCTAAAACTGAAGTTAAAAATTATTTTGGCTCACTGTTAGTCTAATGATTATTTTCTGGATACATTGTTTTGTCAAAAAATGTAAAACAGACTGATGTAATTTTCAAACGTATTTTGTCTGACCAATAGTCCATATCAATTGCTGACAATTTTTTTTGTGTTGATCAAAAAAAATCAATTTATTGACTAAACCAAGCTAGACTTTTTAGGAGAAAAACAAATACTGGGAACCGAAGAGGTTTCTTTACCACATTGCTCGATGACGACCACCGTGCCGGCTTAAGAACTCTGTAAGAGCGGTCAAACCGCTCACAGTAGCATTCTGTTAATCACCAATAACTTTAAACCGATGGAACACATTCAGTCTACAGCTTGTTATAGTAAAATGGAAGCTTATATATATATATATGTGTGTATATATATGTGTGTGTGTGTGCGTATATATATATATATATATATATATAATGTGTGTGTGTGCGTGTGTATATATATATATATATATATATATATATACATACATACACACACATATATATATATATACATACACATATATATATATATATATATATACATACATACACACACATATATATATATATACATACACATATATATATATATATATATATACATACATACACACACATATATATATACATACATATATATATATATATATATATATATATTTATTTTACACACACACACAAACACACTTATATTTTATTTACTGGGAATATTCCATTATTGCAACATGTTCAGTAAATGTATCTTTTATGTACGTTCTCACATTGTCTAAAGTAGTGATCGAAATTAATCAATGAGAAGGTTCCACAGTTGTTTGAAAATTTCTAAATATACACTTGTCTCTTTATGCACAACTTTAGTGTTCTATTGCTACTCTTATAGTTATTTGGTATAATAGGTTTTGGGTAATTAATCAGTATGACATAAAAGACAATACATTTATGTTTCATCTGAGGCTATTCAGCGTGAGCATTGAGATTGTTAAATAACTTTGACCCTCTTTAAAATCTTATTCACCACAAGGGAAGAATGCTATTAAAAGTTGAGGATAATGCAAGTGTGCAAATATTTTATCATTTGAAAGTCTCTCTTTTTTGATAGCATGCATCCCTTAGTGTGAAATATATTTAGATAACTCATTCAATGTGTGATGTACACTGAAACACTACATGTCAAATACAAGACCAAATATGGAGTTCACTGGACGGGCCTTGATGGCGGCAGAGGTTAGACTCTCAGAAACCCACCTTGTTTAGACTGCTAGTAGAAACTACTACACTTCCTATGAGTTTAGTCAGTCATTAATGAATCTATTTTGAACACAGTCAGTCATCATTGATTGTGTGACCAAGGCACGACTGTCTCTTACCAGCAGACTGTGGATTCACTCACTCGTGCTGAACAGGTTACATGTCACACTTTCTATCAGCAGTCGTCCACACGGCCTGCAAATGCCTCATTCAATGGGATGGAGTAGAAGTCGTCAACAGTAGAGCTGGTTTGATAAGATGACAGTTCTATGCAACAACTTAAGAGTTAAAGTGTATTTGTGAGGGGGGGGGTTTAAATGATGGAGTGCTTGCCCAATCAAATATTTGTGATTCAACCAGCTCAGTTTGTCACCGCGATGGATATAATATAAAAACTCTGCCCAATTGTGTTTCTGTGTGGTACTGTTAGCAGCACCGACACTTTAAGGCGTCCAACCTCGTGACGATCCGGTGGCCTGACCTCTGTGCACCGTCCCTCTGCCGGGGGGCAACGTTTGCCTCGAACGCGCTGCCCGGATCGACGTTAGCATCGCGGCTAACGACCACTGTGGGACAGCTAACGATAGCGCTAGCCGCAAGGTTAAAAAAAGTTCCCCCCAAATGAGCTACATCAAGCCAGCTAACCAACTACCAGCCTAGTTTGGTGGGCGGAATGAATGGGACTCATTCAGCAAACACACACACACACACACACACACGCAACAATAACATCGATAGACACACTCTGGACAACTTCTGTGCTGAAGTTGGTGTTATACGTACGACCGGCCAACACCAGCGAGCCCGTCGGCGACTGGTGCCTGGATCGATTGAATGAACGCTGACGGCTCACTGTTGACAGCTAACCGTCGCGCGCTAAGAAGTAACCTCACCAGACGGGTCGCGTAGCTAACGGTTAGCCGGGCTAGCTTCACTGAGCTAGATTAGCTTATTAAATGACAACCGCAAAGTTAACTTATTCCATTCGGGTTTATTTAACCAGCAGCCGGCTCTCGGGGCGCGCCGGCAGTCGGGGTCCGCAGTTAGCTTCAGCCTTAGCGGGCAGCCGGCGAATGCTAGCGGGCAGCATTTTGACAGTTTGAGGCGCGCAGCCCTTCCCAGATTGGCACAATAGCGGGCAGCTCCATTGAGCGCTCTTTGCTGAATTCAAATTACCTTGAGCTGAACACTTTGGAACAGCTGACGGAGCTGCTGACGTCGCACATGGCCTTGTAGCTCGGATCCCGAGCCTTTTCCCTCTCGACGTGGAAGGCGTATAGGGACAACATTATGCCCAGCAGACAGACGAGGAACCTAGCTATTCTCTCCCACCGAGGGGTGGACACTCTCAGGACGGGCGCCGCCATCGCTCTGTGGCCTAGCTGGAGACACGCATACATACGCAGCCAGTTCGCCTGAGACGGGACTGCGACGTGGAAAAGCGTCAGGACGTGCCACACCGTCAGGGGCGGGACGCTGCGCCGAGGAACAAAAACACATACAGAAAACTCCGGCTTTCTATGCGGACGCGTTGGGATCTGCTAATATATGCATGCAGATTTGGTTGTGCAAATGTTTATGCGAACACACAGCGTGCGTTTTGTATCGTATCAGGCTTGAGCGGAATGTGTTCTGCATTGTTACTCCATTAACTTTCATACATACCGGACATAATTATAAACACTGTGCATTTCCTTGGATGTGGATTTATTTTCATATCACAAACACAATGCAGTCCCTGAACGTCCCCTCGACTGATGAAGCCGGTTGAAACACTGCTATAACAGCAGTTTTAATACCCAACATTTATTCAATAAGAACATTTTGTTTGTCATACATTGCATAACGTGTGTGTTACGAAATACGAAGCCGAAGGATTCAATCTAACATGATAAACAAGGACAGCCCCACTAAAATAAAATTGAAAATAAATTTAGAACAAGCACTACAATGCAAAATTTCTAAATAAAATATTTTTTACAGTCCATATTTCCCAAATCTAAAAGTGGCACAGCCGGGATCACGTGACTATAAGTATATAAACATAGGGTGACCTCATCTGTTTACAGGCTCCGAGACTCGTCTGGTCAAAGCCGCTGCGTTCCGTCTCCAAATGGCGACAGATATGGAAAGATTCGTTTGTTTCGAGGAAACGTATTACGATCAATACGACTATTATAATCTGCGTGAATACTCGTGCCATGCTTGTGGGAAAGGAAGATCCAAGCGAGAGATCGAGCTGAACACAAACCGCCATTGCCCCGCAGGACACGAAAGGAAAATAACAGAAAAATATCACAACAGCGAAGTGAAACGCAGGAGACCCAAGATCTTGTCTTGATCGCTTTCGGTGTTTTCAGGTAATTTCTTAAACTTGTGATTAACCATTCTTAAAAAAAATGTTTTTATTATTTACTATACAATGGCCAGTAGACGGACGTCGACTGTTTTAGTCAGCAGTCAAGTTTGCTTTGTCCGATTAGTCCATTATTTGACAGACTAGCGTCATAAATACTGGATCAAGCGATTCCATTTTTGTATGTTTTCAGATGGAACAATTGCTTCATTTCATACCTTACGTAACAGCAGATTTAAAAAAAACTGCAATCAAATAGGTCATTTATTATACTTTTTCTTATTAACGGATAACGGGTTTGAGGAATGAAATGGTCTTTTCTGACATTTTAGACTAAATTATGAATAGCATAATAGCAATCTGCAGTTAAATAGACAATGAAACGGTTGCAGGATATTATTTGTGATCACCATTGAATTCTCACACAGATCTGGACACAAAGTTGGATTCCTGATGTTGACTCTGGCCGAGGTTCCCTGCTTTCCCTGACCCGGTGAATGGAGCGCTGTGACTCCGAGGAAAAGGCCCAGTAATCGGGCAACGGGACAGCCCTTCATTCCCTTCTCTGTAGCGAGACCTGCTACTCTCAATTTAAAGCTTTGCAAGTAGAATTTGTATGCAGCTAGGTCAGTAGTGTGTGCTTGATACATATTAAGAGTTAGATATCGCCATGTGGGTGCTGAATATATTATATATTGTGTTTTGATTCAATAAAATCTGAACAAAACCAGGCCAGATCGTTTTATTTATTGCTCATAACGGAATAAGAATAGAAACAGTTTGCTTTAATTAAGCTAGTTTAGTATGCGTCATAGGTTTGTTACGGTTCTTGTGTTTTTTGTTTTTTTAATGCAGAATGTATTATTTCTCTGACCCTCACATTTAGACCAATTACCCTCCTGCTCTCTATGAGCTTTTCTCTCCCTGAGTCAAGTGTTTTCTGAGGGGAATGACTGCCTGCTACGTTTACATTTTGTACATTTGTCCAGTAGGTTCTCTCAGAAATGCTTCAAGATATCACCCACAGCAAATAAATAGATTTATTTGTGCATTTCAAATTGCAGGTTCATTTTTATTAATGAGAGATAGTCTGTCACTTAAATTGTGGAAGCTGACATGAAACTCTCCTATCTCCACCATAACAACCTCCTTGACCCCCACCAGTCAGGCTTCAAAGTCAGGCCATTCCACACAGACTGCTCTCCTTGCTGTCTCAGAGCAACTCCACAATGCTAGAGCTCTCTCTCCTCTGTCTTCATCCTTCTGGACCTTTCTGCTGCGTTTGACACAGTAAAGCACCAGATCATTTTCTCCTCCCTTCAGGAACTTGGTGTCTCAGGCTCTGCTCTCTCCCTTCTCTCATCCTACACTGTAACACATTTCCCCGTTAATTTACAGTAATCTACTGGCAGCCACATTTCTTGTATTTTACTGCAATTCTACAGCATACATACTGTAAACAAAACGAGTACAGTCATTGAAAAGTTCCCCAAATAAATTTGTTATAAAGTGTTTCTCAGCTGAACCAGAGGTTCGCTAATCTATAAAAGTGTTAGTGACTGAACTGTACATAATACATTTATTTTGAAGGAAGGATTTCCAACCGGAAGCGATACAATTTATTTCCTGGTTTACACACATGCGCGAGGAGCTCCCCTGCTAGCATAACAACCAATTTATTCCTCACTTAACGTTATTTATTCTACTCGCCAGGATGCAGATATGCAGTGTATGCAGTGAACCCACACCAAAATACAAATGTCCAGCATGCAAAATACGATAGTAAGTAACTTTAAATAACTTCCTGTAGCTAGCCGACGTTAGCTAACGTTACGTTAGTTAGCATTCAATTGGCGACCGAGTTGTTTGGATCAAGTAAAATAAAAACAACAGTTCCGAGATATTTTTTCCTCTGCTCCTATCACATACTTAAGTTTGATACACCTAACGTTTAACGACGAGTTTAAATAAGCAAATACCGTTAACAATAAAAACTTTGAGCTGACATTAGCTAAATTAACGATTCCTTCGAGATTACGGTCGCAGTGCAGCACCTTATCGTAAGCTTTTAACTTAATCATGCACGACACGTGCCGTTTAAAAACATGTAGATTTGTATCTACAGCCAAAAAAGGCTGTAGATACAAATTCAGAAACCAAAAAAGATGTCCTCATTTACAAACCATGCCGCTGTATGACGCGTGAAACATGGGACAGCTACATACGTCACTTGTAACTCGCAGGCCCTTGCTCTCTCTAGAAGAAATACTTTTGATTGACAAATTAATTGATGCACAAAGTCATTAGTCATCCTGGGTTGAAGTTATCAAACTCCTGCTTTAATAGGAATAGATCTCATCTCCCATTTAGAATGTTTACTTTGAAACACTAACATACAACATCTGTTCAGTGTACTGATGTCAATGTGTATTACCTAATAATTATTATTATTATATAGCCCGATACATTTGTTTTTTATTAGAGCTATTCTTTCTTTTCTGTCTTTCAGTTGTTCACTTGGCTGTTATAAGACACATAAAGGTAAATTGGCTTGATCTTAGTATTTTGGTGATTATTTATCAATGTTATTTGTTGTACTAGTTGTTACTAGTTACTATGTTACTATACTACTATACTATATACTATAGTTACTATGTTACTAGTTGTGATAATATTTGGAGAACATACTGCGTTGGTCATCGTCCACTGATCAACCATTGGAATCTTTGTTTGTCCATAGACACTTGCCTGCCTGTTGAGCGGCCTGCACCTATTGATCCTGAAGCAACGGATTCTTTTAATACTGGTATGCAGTTATTTCTGTGATTCTTCTTCTTTGTATAGTGTGTCCCTGCCAGCGTGAGCTCAACACAACTAAGATGTAATATGTTGGACTGTCTAACATTGATAAAATCAAGGAATCGTCATCATGATGCTATCATATGGCGATAGCGTGATCATCATTATGGCATCTAAATTGATAACATGCACATACTAACACAAAGTCTACTTTTGCGAATGATCCTGTGGAGACTATTGATGTCATTGTATTACTCCTTTTGTGGACATGCATGTAAACATACTCAGCTGGAAATATTTATTCATTTTTATTTCTCTAATTACACTTTAACTAGTTGTTATTTTTCCACATCTGTTTTTATCCTATTATATTCAGTACTTTTCATTTGTCCAGTATTTTGTTCACACAGGCGTCTCAGGTGTCAGGACTGCTCTCCCAGTCCTGAGAGTAGTTAAGATGATAGGACTTATTTCTACCACTTAGTGTTAAAATTTTCAATTGTCCCTTTAGTAGATTAAGACAACAAAGATGTTTGTAGGTAGGGGTTGACATTAAAAGGTTTGCTCACCAGCCAGACTACATAAAATGTGTATGTACGGTCACCAAATCTTCAGCGGCTCTTTTTTTGACAAAAAGAGCCGCTCATTGCATATAACAGAGGTGTTAAGCTCCGCCAACCTCATGAGGACATGGGACCTTACCGCAACACTTTGTTGTAGCCAATCAGCCGTCTAGTTTAGTCGCAATGCCTTTGACTTGGTCAACGGAAACTTTATGGTCCTTGTTGTTTCCACTTTGAAATAGCTTGTCCCAACTACAACAGATTTAGCCTCCTAGCTAAACTGAGACAGCTACGCTAAACTAAGAAGGCCACCAATGTAACGGAGCAATCTAGGTTTGTGGATGATGCACTTATGACACATTAATAACCACCGTTGCACTACAATAAAAAAAATAGTGAGATATCTAGAATTCCACCTGCCAAGGTACGATATAAGCGAGCAGTCTAATGTTTCCCCCAGATGGATAAGGGACTTTGTTTCATGTCTTTTCAGAAACGTGGACTGTTGAGGATCTTCTGCACGAAGAGGACATCATTGACAAAGTCCCTCTGCAGAGGCTTAAGCTGTTAGGTATTAAACCAACAGTATTCACACTTTATCTAACACACCGTAATCTCTAATACGCACATTCATTTATTAAAAATAATATATACAAGGTGTGTAATTCATGTTTTTGAATTTCTCTAAAGGTCAGTCAAAAGAGCTACGAGATGTTCTTTGCAACCCCCACCTGAGAGAGTTACTTCGCTCCATAGACGGTGCAGATAGCAAAGCGGATGCTATGAAGGCGGCCATGCAGGAGCCTCTGTTTGTGGAATTTTCTGATCGATGTTTGAAAATTGTTGAAAATGAAGCCAAATCTTGCAATGAAGATGAAGTTTTCTAAACTGCCAACATTAGTTTTTTTTTCTACCAGATCCATTTTGATCATCTTTTTGTATAAAGTCTGATTCATTAGCATGAAGTTTAGTTCCTGTAATCTGTGACTGTGATCCTGCCCTTTTTTTCATGCTACAGTATTCAAATAAATGCTGAAACCTTTTGAAATGATCTGAGTCACCACTAAAGAAATATATGCAACAGATGATTACATGGAAACAAAGTAAGGAAGGTGCATCAGTTACATTTTTATTAAGAGACTTATTTTAAAAGAAATGGTCATTAAATATCAACATTTCAAGTTTTACAACAATCCCTTGTTACCACTTACAAAATAGTGTACATATTGCAAATGATCAACTGTCATAATGACTGAATGCCACATTTGAGTAAATCTATGGCTGGAAAAAGTTAAGAGCGCACAACTGAAGATATGAAAGGAATCACCAGCTGTCGGTAAGTATTGCATAGGATCAAATCAAAGTTAAATGAATAACTACTAACGTTACTTAAAGCCAAAGAGGTTTACCATTTTTAAACAAAAAATAGTGTAATAAGACTTTGGTCGGTTGTGCAGTAATTTCATTAATGCAATAGATGAAAATCTACACAATGTGGATTAAGCAAATATTTTACAGATTTCTTTATAAAAAAATATTATACAAAAACTGTATTTTTTGCTTTCCCTATTTCACACAATTTGTGTGTCCTCTTGTTCATGTGCGCTTGTTGCAGGTCCGTGGTTATAATGTGCAATACTTAATTCATGTGCAAACGATTTTACGATAATAAATCCCTAAAATCAGTCATAAATAATCACTTTAAAATAAAGTTGTATCGACAGCCCATTCTTGATTTGAGAGTAGATTATAAGAAAGGCACTTGTCAAAGGCCCAACACTTTGATCAATAGGCTCTGTCCTGCAGCGACATCAACCAAAATCCTGTTCAATGATTTGATCTGATTTTTTTTGTTTCATGGAACCCGGGGGGGCCTACAGATGATTTACGATGAAGTCAGGTTCACGGCACGGTGCATAATCTTACCTAACCTGGTGGCTAAAAAAGAATGATAATGCCAGGATTCAGGTTGTTAGCAAAAATTATATTATTTCCCCTCTTTTCATGGAGGTGCAAATGCTTTCCCACCATAACATGAAATCCACCTCTGGCCGGCAGCACCGTGGGATTGCTTACAAAGTTTTTTCTAGCAGGATTGCGTTGAATCCCGTCACGTCTCTCTTTATGTCTGGTTGCGTGTCAGCATAGAGAAGTGGAGATCGCTGATAGTGCAGCTTTACAGATCCCTGAGAAGACAAGAAAAAGTTGAATCCCACATGATAAAAATCCTTGATAGTAAAAATCTGATGGTACATCTAACACAACTATGTGCCCTCACCTTAGGTTGAGCCCGTATGGAGGCTAGCTCCTGTGAGTACTGATTGGGCTTCACCTTATACTCCCTTCTCCTGGAGGGCACGTTGAGGGAGGCCAACACAGACATCATCTTCTGAAAGCCTGTGGCTGTCAGAGACATGGTGATGGACGGCGCTGAGGCCAGAGCCAGGCCCATGGGCCACCCTCGCACTGTGACGGGCTCCTGCAGGGAGGAGAGCTGCACTGAGCCCCGTTCCCTGATAACAGCGTTCAATGCCGGCAGGTCCTCCTCCGCTAGGTCCATTGCGTCGTCCAGTTCTGCCTCGGCCAATGATTTCAAAAGGGCCTGCGACAAAAACAAAACCCCACTGAGCCATACATTTTTTGCTTCTTGCGAATAGTGCATGTCTATTTGTTGCTATGTTGTTCATTGACTGACAACTACATGGTCAGAGATACGTGTGTTATGCAGGGAGCAGCTGATGTAGATTCAAGCAGAGACAGGTGGTGTCTGGTAAAAATCACTTTTTCTCAGTTTCCTTGTGATCTTCAGACCCAACGTACGCTGACAAAAGGCTTTCGTAAAACTCTGGAACATGAAAAATAAGCAAGAAGACATGAGGCACATTATGTTTTCTTTACAGATCTCACCCTCCTCTTCCTCCAGGCGGTCTGGATGACTGCAGCTGCTCTGTTGCATCTCTGGAGCTGCCTCCTGAGGAGCCACGACCGCACCGCTGCGGGACGCACGAGACACATTCAACATCTGACCACGCCATTCATTCTGCAAGTGTAGGCTTTGCATCGTGGAGACAAAACTGTATGTATATCCATTTGGTCCACATCAGTTAATCCGATGAGCTGCTGCCTCCGATTGGCCAGACAGGTCAGGTCTTAAGGCATTAAGAGTTTACCTGCTTGGATCAGAGTAGCAGACCGCTGGCGGGCGTGGCGCCGGCGACGCTGGAACCTCAGCCAGCAGCACTGAATGGAGAAGGCACACTGGGACAGGATCTTCTTCCTCTGATCCTCCAGCGGATCGAGCTGTGGGAAAACAGCCAGGCAGGTCAGAACTCCAAAAGCAGACCGGAGCCTTTGTATGCTTCATGCGCCTGTTAAGTAATTGAAACACCAAACAGGAAAGATACGAAGAAATAAAGTGTTGGTTGTAGTATTTTAGCTTATTCCCTTTGAGGTATTTGTGTTCCAAGTTACACATATTCTTCATATGATGTGAGGATGTCGGTGTATGTAAGTGACTGACCATTAACTGAGTGAGAAAAACTTTGGTTCTGCCACAGTGGACCCATGAATTGGGTTTGTCACAGTCCCGGTTGTGCGAGGGGTCGAACGCCTTGTGCTGCAGCACCACACGGAGGAGCTTCTCCACCTCCTGCCGGAGCGTGTCGCTGCGGTCAGCCTCCACATCTAAGAGGAACATTGGAATTAGAGCAAATTACAAGAGACATAATATAAAGGAAGGGCAGAGCAGCACTCGACTGTCTGGAGAGTCAATTTTACCGCATCAGATTCGGTGAGTGAGCTGAAAAGTGGTTATGATTGAGAGAGCACAGGCAGCTTCCACAGAGTCGGACACCATTACTCCGTCTGAATTCAATCAATCACTCAAACCTGATTCAGTGGTATTAGAGAGCAGATCCCTTGAGAGTGTACAGCCTCTCAAGTGCTTCACACGCTGATGTTCAGCAGGTGCAATGTTAAACACACTCAGGTTCTTAGTTCAGCGTGCTAAAACACAAAGTACAGCACCTCGAGCCAAAGTGTTTGATCTCATGGCGGCATTACAGCAAAAGTCAGGGAATCACCAGAATTATTAGAATTCATCCAAGGAAGGTGAACGTGTACCAAATTGTATGGCAATCAGAGCCATCCATCCAACAGCTGACTTATTCTAGTCTGAAACATACCGGCAGACACACTGGCTGACCAACACAGCAGTGCTGCCGGCGTGGATGAAAAGCAGCAAAATAGTGTGTTAAGATAAATTTGAAGTAAAGCACCGGTAAGGAATGAGTTAAGATACAGGAAACACGCAACGCGAGCTCTGATAGACAGAGGTTCATGCATTTACCTGAAAAGTTCATAAAATGTTGCCCATTTTGTTAGAAAGGGTTGTTTTTATACACCAAATGAAAAAGTCCCCAGGAGAGTAGAGAGCGGAGGGTCACGCTTACTAGGAAGGCTAGTGAAGGAAAAGGGGAATACATCAGCAAACCCACAGAGGAAAGAAAGTCACTCTTTGTCAACAGTGAACATGCCAAAATGGACCTTAAACAAACTGTACTTACCCACACTGCCTGACTTGAAAATTAAATATTTTGCAATCAGTCCGTAGCGTTGCAAGAAGCTTTTGAAAGGAATCCTGTACAACAGAAATGACCAGTCAACCAAAATCCAAGAAAAACAAAGCAAATATTAAAGGGATAGTTTAGATTAATTTTCAGATTCACCAAATTTGTTCAGTTGAGTTACTTGTGCCGTTTATTAATCTAGCAGATAGAAAGCAACACGCCCCCAGTTTAAAGAAACAGCGCTGAGGCCATTCTCTCCATCTACAATCTTTAATCTCATTGAATCACATTTTTTTCACCTTATTGGAAAGCCAGCAGCACTTATATGAATAGTCTCTACAATCCCACAGGCCTCCAACTGCAAGATAACCTGAGAGAAGACAGGAAATAACCATTCAAACCATTACATTGTTTTTAAATAGAAGGAATCACTTTTGTTGTAATTGCGATTAATAAAAAAGACAAAAATATCTACCTCCTCCTTTTTGAAGGTGAGCGGCTTACACTCGGGGTTGGGTTTGATGCAGCGGGTGTAGTGAGGAGTTGTGGTGTGGAGGATCTTCATCAGGCTCTCCAGAGAGTTCTGCAATCAGACATTAGTCAGTACCATCACTAAACTCTCCAGAGAGGAATCTACACGCCCCATCTAGCTAATGCAGTCCCAGTAAATAAAGCTTTGGTGGGCTCCCACCTTAAACTTGGAGACCACGGTGACTCTACTGAGCCCCTTGCTGGTTGTGTTCTCGGTTTCCTTATCAGAGAAGATCTGGCGGAGCAGGGGGTTGTCAGACTTCTGAAGCAGGTGGGTGAGCTCTGGCGGTACTGGATCCTAACACACACACACACACACACAACACGGTGGATGAGTGGATGGAGACGTGGGGAACTCTCTGAACGCTTTCTCTGTGGTACGCACCTTGTTTTTCTCCACCATTCGCTCTATCTGGTAGTTGACTTTGCCGGCGTAATGGGCCACAGTGAAGTGTGGCACCTTGCTGAACTTGTCCCAGCTGACGTTGGCATTAACACAGAGCTCCTTCTCCAAACGAGCCATGAAGGTCTTTGCGTCTGAGACTCGATTGAGACGACTCTCCTATAAGAAAAGGTATGTCAAATGGTGTCAACCTTCTCTTCCTACAGATACACACAGTACAAGTCAAAAGTTTGGACACAGCTTCTCATTGGAAAAAAAATAGAAATCCATAAAATGTTGGTTTTCTAAATGTATTCTTTTCAGATTATTAATGTGTCTTCCTGCTTGTTTTTTGTTGTGCAGGTTATAAATGCATATTTTATCAATAAATAATGTGTTTAAAATGAATTACCAGCATACCTCATTAAGAAGTGA
The DNA here is from genome assembly GCF_964276395.1 of Gasterosteus aculeatus. Classification (NCBI taxonomy): domain Eukaryota; kingdom Metazoa; phylum Chordata; class Actinopteri; order Perciformes; family Gasterosteidae; genus Gasterosteus; species Gasterosteus aculeatus. Next base: position 18,372,457 of record NC_135694.1, read on the forward strand.
AAACACACTGACGGGACTTCCCTCTAGAAGATCGAGACACCTCTGGTTGTCTTGGTATTTGACAAAAGACCACTCCAACCCTTCCGATACATATTCCTCCTGGGAGAAGCAGACATAAACACAAATTTTCTAGTACAATTTTTGTTCCTCACGCTGTACAATGTGCGAAAGGTTCGATCAGCAGAGACTTCGTGACGCCTGCTCACAGTCTGAGGCCCGCGCATCAACACATCAGGCAGAGAAACTATGGCTCTTCTGAGATCTCTGCACGGAGAACTGATGAATGTCGTACCTGCTGAGCTTTGAGATAATGAGCCACAAAATGCTGCTGCAGTTTCTCATTAGCGTAGTTGATGCACAGCTGCTCCAGGTTATTGATCTGGAAACATTCAAACCCGTACACATCTAGAACTCCTGCAGATCACAGAGAGGAGAGGAATGTGTGAGCTGATGAAAAGAGTCAGAGGAAAAATGAAAACAAATTATTCACATTGATATTCAACTAAGTAAAAGAACATGTCTTTACCTATGAAGTTGCACCACATGGACTTGTCTGCACACATGCTGTTGTTGATGAACGTAACCAGCCAATCAAATAATCTGTAAGAAAAAAAGAAACTCCTTTCCAAAAAATTGACTAGAATGTAAAGAGGAATTTACACACGTCTTCCTCTCTGTTTATTGTAAACCAAAAAGCATGTTGGTTTAACATTTGATTGTCTGGTGGAAAGGAATGTTTTGGTCACAAGACAAAAACAAGTGCCAGCATGACCGGCCCTCTGTACATAATATTATCACATTGCCGTTGGACGTGATCAGATCCTCCTTCTTACTGGGCGTAGATGACCTTGGCCAGGCAGTCTCTCCTCATGCTGCACTCTGCCTGGGAACAGGGCTTCAGCACACTTTGTTTCCCCGCCTTCAACGTCCTCACCCTCAAACACGTCCGAAGCTCCTCGGCCGTGACACACAGCAGCTCGGCAGCTCTCTGCCAAAAGTCTGAAACACAGACCCGAGTGGAAGGTTGTTAACTATGTATTTCATACAGTTTTTTTACAGTTGTTGTCAGAGAGCACGGTGTTGTGGGATTTATGCTGTGTGTTTCTCTCAAAGAACCTCTTGAGCATTATTCTGTACAGCTCAATAACCGTAAGTGAGAAAATTAAATCTAAAATAAAATTGTGTCAAATACCTTTGGACTGTTCATCTAGATCACAAGGTTGTGATTCATCCGTGGAAAAGGAGAAATTCACATTCCCCAGCTGCAGAATCCCAGCTAATATCTGTAACGCAACAAACAGAAAGTAAAATTTGTGCCAAGAGAGAAATAAAAATAAATAGAACTGGAAATTTATGAATATGTAATAATTTACTTTAACAATTATATTTAGGAATCATAAGTAAAAAATAAACATTTAATAAATAATTTAGAACACATAACGTGTGCATGTAACTACGCTTCAAGTAGGGTGATAATACAAAGACATTGTGGGACACATCAATTAAACTGATAAGAACAAGCACACATTCACACAAAAAGGAACTTAACGTAATCTTATTAATATGCATGGATGCATGTAAAAAGAGGTATAGATGTAAATACTATTTGTCATCTATTTTTTAGTGACTAACACCTCCTGTCCGCTCATACAGCTGGATGTCGTTGCATAAACATAATGAATGAAGATAAAGACAGAAAAAAAGACCAAAACAGTTTAAAAATATATAAATAATAAAAAATATGCCTTCATAGAAGATAAGCCTATTAACTGTAGTGTCGTAGTGTTTATAAATGCTAAACAGAGGAGGTTAAGTTGTCTTAAAAAGTGTTAGCGATGAAGAGCACCATACCCTGAATATTTGTCTCTGCCTTTCTGCATTAATGCCCAGATGGACCATTGCCTCGACAGTCTCATCAAAGCAATCCTCTATGAAGACAACACATGGAGAGTAGGTACATAAATGTACAGAATAAAAAAAACTTCTTAATACACACGATAATTAAAGACAAACCATCAACTGTCTTTTCTGCATTTGGCAGCCACACAAAACTCCGGCTACGTGGCATCTTCCACTCCTTTCTCTGCTCATCGGTGGCACCTTTCATCATCTGAAAAGCCACATGCGCTCAGCATCTGCACATGTGAATGTTAGTCCCAAACCCAAACACGACGATGGGCAGCCCCGTTAACTCACCTGGTAAAATATGTGGAAGTTCCTCTCATTAGCCAGTTGGCAAGCCACTCTGGTCTTCTCCAGCAAATAGGTTTGCACAGATGCTCCCACTAACAGCTGACACCTTGGTGTAAAAAACACCACGTCAAACCGATGCACTGATCCCACTTGATGAAGTAGAGCGTGCAGCAGGATCAGTTGCGAGTACCTACCTGTCCAGCTGGAGCTGGATGTACTTCCCAAAGCGACTGCTGTTGTTGTTCCGTAGCGTGCAGGCATTGCCTACACACGGCGGATAAAGTGTTGACTCTGGGAACGTCCACAGTGATTGTATTTACCTTAACGAGACACCAGCGATCACCCGTTTTCTCACCAAAAGCTTCCATGATGGGGTTGGAATCCAGCACCCTCCTTTCTATCCTCTCCACTGTGTCCTGACTCTTCACCACGGAGGAGGAAGCTGCCACAGTGGCGTAGTATTTCATCAGGCAACGGGACGTCCATGTCTGCAAAGAAACAAATCCACAAGTCCGTTAACGCTCGTTTCTCCCGATCCCGTCACTGTGTTTGAAATACAAGAAGGGAAATGCTCTTCACAACTGGAGTAATCGCGAATAAATGATGTTGATCAATTTATTCAGTCAATTAAACATAGCAATTGTTTAATCTCTTCTTAAGTATTTGTCTTTGTTATTTGACTTTTGGCTCATTGCAGTGGTGTTTTCCTCAGTGATAAACTGTTCATATCAACTATCTTCACTATAGATGTATCTATCCATTAACCAACTAACTAATTAAGTGTGTGACATGGTTAAAAAAAAGACGAATGGCCAACAGCTGATTTGTGCTTATATTAACAGTAGTTATTTAAAAATAAAACAGGGCTGTGAGAGAAAAGCAAAAGTTTCTCACAATTCATAAGCTGAAACTAGCTTAATTTATGTTTATTATATTGTGCTGCTGAAATAGGAAAAGGAAACATCACTTCCTGTGTGCCGGATGCTTTTTTTTGTGCATTCAGAGCAGCAAATTAACTGGTATGCCATTAGTTTAATATCTTGTACTGAGCTAAGTACAACAAATAGGAAGAAAATGAAGAAGTGCATTAATGATATTCAGAGTCATTCAAAGAACTTACCAAGTTATCTTGGTCTATATAACACCCCTGAAGCGTAGCACACCATTCCCTACCTTCCCTGCACCGCTCTCCCCGCTGACCACCAAGGATTGGTTCACCGGCTCCAGCTGGCCCTGAACATTCCTGTAGGCTTCCTCTGCCACAATGAAGATGTGTGGTTTGAACTCCTATTGGCAAAGAAACGGGTCGTTTTAGACTTCTGGCAGAGCCGTCAGTGACTTAAGGAGATGCTCGCAGTTGAATGAGTTTGACTTTGAAGATGTTTGCTGAAAAAGATAGTTGATAAGCAGACAAGGAGCTGGAGGATTCATGTTGGACCCCAAAACAGGGAGGTTGATGCTTTTTTTGGACTTTTTTTGGCTTTTTTTGAAAACACTGCAAAGTTTGTAACAGTCACCCACCCTCATCCAAAACCTCCTGCAACCACCATGATTGAAAAAGCCCCTTGAGAAAAATACACAAGCCACAGTTATTACTTTGTTACCTGAGGCTGAGGAGCGCCGTGATACTCCTTCATCACATCCAGCGAGTAGAGGTCGGGGATCGGCTCAAATGGGTTCAGAGCCACCAAAGTGCAGCCAGCATGGGTGTAGAACACCTTCGCGCTGTACCTGGCCTGCAGGCATTTCAGCACTAACACAGTAAAATGAGATTAGAGATTAAGAGGAAACTACATAAACGCCCATTTTTAGAGGAGAGACGACGGAGGCGGGAACGAGAAAACAGCAGCACCAACGCGGTAAAGATATCTTTATCTATTACTAAATTAGGTAGGGATAAAAAAATATGTTTCATGTCACAGATGCAGCGAAATAACTTCCGGAGCTTTAGAAAAAAGCTATATGAAATATGATTTAATTTGTACTTTTTGCATAATGCCGATGGCACTGCATTTTTTTTCAAGACAAGCAATGAAGAGTAAATTGATCAAATCAGATATTGGTGTACATGGACAGGATACGATGCTTCATATTCACCTGTGGTCATATTGCATTCAATAAAAACACAAGGAATACAAGAATGGTTGTTTTGGGAATGTTTGAATCTAGTAATTCATGCCCTTGTTTCCCTCTCCTGAGTGAAACTTGATCCCTCTCATTTGTACACTGCAGTAATTCATGCATTCTTATTTTTCTTTATCACGGATATCAGATTTGAGCTAGATATTGTTTGAACAATACACAGTAAATGCTGCAGCCCAAGGTGACATGGCTGGAAAACACAGCGTCACACAGACTGTGTTTTAATAAATAAAAACAAAGTTGCACTCACTAGAGACATCAAGATTTATGAAATGAGAGGAAGTGGTCATATGTTGATTAGAATCAGCCCACAATGACTTCAATACGACTTTGCTGAAACAGGCAGCACTAGATGCAGAGTCCCGTGACACGTTGTGTTTATCTAGTGATCTTAAGAGACTCTAGAGGCCACAGTGACAATAGAGCCCCATTTGTTACCTGTTGACGTGGTCACCGGGTTGACTTTGGTGAGGTCGTCATAAGTGTGGAGCTGGTCTTCATCGATGAGGAAGGCCTGGATTTCTCCCTCCACTGGATCATTTGGGGACGAGTGAGGGGAATGGACTTTCTGGACAAATCCGTTCACCTGAATGAATTAGGCAAACATGATATTAATAATTCAAATGTGAGGGGGCACCTTGTAACCTAAAATACGCATGGGCATCAAAAATGAAGTAAAACTGCTTGTAAAACATATTCAAGTTCAAGTTCAATTTTATTTATATAGAACATTTAAAAACAACCTCGGTTGACCAAAGTGCTTAACAAGCTCGAAAAGCAGCGATACAATAAAACACAGACAGAGCATAATACAAAATATCTGACAGTAGAGAAGAATAAAGTCAAAATATCAAAGCTCAACTTGAATTAAAAGCCAATGAATAATAGTGGGTCTTAAGCAGGGACTTGAACGTTGCAATGGTCCGAGCTGTTCTTACATGGATAGGTAAACTATTCCAGAGGTTTGGAGCAGCCACTGAAAAGGCTCGGTCACCTCTGGTTTTTAACCTGGATCCAGGCACATCGAGGAGCATCTGATTAGACGACCTCAGTGCTTTGATAGGTGTGTGGACATGTAAGAGCTCCGACAAGTAGGAAGGCGACAACCCATTTAAAATTTTAAAAACAATTAATACAATTTTAAATTAGTTCAGGGTCTTAAGTATTTTCTCAGAGCCACATTGGTCAATGGGTCACGTGGATTCACCTCGTCAAAAAGCCTGATAGAAGTCTGCTTGATCTTGCCAAGGTCACGTGGGATCGACCTGCATCCTGCCACTGCCAACAGGTACTAACTACATTCGTGCAAACAGGTTTAATCCAATAACAATTAGCCTACATCCAATGGAAATCGTCTGAATGGAATTGGTTTCATTACCTAATGCACAAATAACACAATTACGATCAGACTAAACAACACTTTAAATTTACTTATCAAACACATGAAGCGTTTAATACGTTCTGATACACTTCTTAATGAGCACCCTCGTCTTGTTCTCATAGCAAATTAAGGGAATCGCAGCAGTTGTAGCCCTGTGTCCGCGATTATTCAAAGGTTTATGAAAGTGTGACACTGTGCGGGTCTTTTCGGGTCCTCACCTCTCCGGGGAGAAGTCCTGAGCTGACGATACGTCGGCTGTCGGCAGAACTCATCGATTTTACCGTTAACTTTGCAAATTTCCCAAATCCTCAATAGGAGCTTGAGCAATGTTCAGTGAATATTGTTCACTTTAGGAAAAGTTGAAGTTATTCTAAATTGTAGCCCTGCGATGATGAATACTTTCCACACTCTGAGAAATCCCATGAACTTCCTGTGTCTGCTGCTTTTCCAACTGCCTCCCAAGCTCCCAACCTCTCACTTGTTCCCGCCCTCTTCCTGCCGCTTCAGGGACCAGCTGTCCAACTTCTGTCCAACGTTGCCTGAGAATTAAACTAGTAAGGGCTTTGTCAGTTAAATTCTTTTGAAAATAATGTATTCATTTAGAATATTATATCTTTAGAACATACATTTCAACACCACCTAAATGGACTTAAAATTAGGAATTCATATTTTGCACTTTGATGCAAATGTTTTTCTTTTGTTGTTCCAAAAAGTGGAACTCTACCGTGTATTTACCAGTTGCCTGGACCAGACCTTAATAACCAGAGTTATTAAGGATATTAACGACTGTCTAAGACACTACTAATTCTTTCACGAGGATACTATTTTCCTGAATTGTTTTATGCTTTAAACTCAAGTCTAGTCTACGTTGGAAATTTACAGAAACCCGAGGTGCTGTGAATGCCTCATGAGGCGGAATGCGGAAGCGTTTGAGCTGTCAGGCGTACTGTGGGCTGCTCACTGCAGGATAGCATCACGCACGGGGACGTCAAGCAACTCTAAATAGGTATGTTGTGAAACAGGTATCTTGTGAAACTTCATTTACGGCGCCTAGAAGAAACATCCGTAGTAAGTACTATTAACTAGACGCTGAAATACCTTGCTTGCGTATCAAATGCCGCAGAATAGATCAGAAAACTATGACCATGGTTCGTGGTCGATGCTAAAAAACTGACAAAGTGAAACAACATGTTTTACAATGTTATTTTGTAGAAAACACGAACAAAGCTTCAGCTTTTAACTTTCGTTGCTGGCCGACGGTCAGCCGATGAAGAGTTGAGTAACTTAATTGATGGAATTAGGGGATAACTTACTTTTTGTTACCTCTAACTCATAAAGAGAACAAATAACGTCAGAGCTATAACTAAATTCTAGTGCCGAGATCGAAAAGTGGCAGGTGGCAGGTACCTTTTCCAGAAGGACATAACCTGATCTCAAAACGCCATGTAACGACATAGACCCGCCTCCTAATCCATATGTGAATCCCATGTAAATTAGTATCTTTTACGACAATGAGTTTTGCCACTGAAGACTCGAGCCACGTTTTCATGAGATCAAGAGGGAAAGTACACTGCTATCCATCATATTTATGCTGGTGGAAAATGGTGAAGGATCGCATCAGACTGCCATGACGTTCATAAGTGCTACATGCCAATAACTGAGACTGACATGCCACTCTTACGATTGAAACATGTCGATCACTCGGACATGCCATGCCATTCACCTTATTGGAACATGTTGTGATTCAGACAACGCTGCCAACTCTGAACCAATAGAGAGGAATGTGTCGACCGTGCTTTATAAAAAACATTAATCGAGAACCCATTTTCCAGTAACAACCTAATGAAATAAGTCTGAGTACACACACACACGTTGTTCCCATTGATTAGTCGGACTGGTTGCGGTAGGTTATCAAAACATTGGCCAAATGAAGCCTTGCATTAAGCCAAGGAAGAAAGGAAGGAGATCGGTTCATGCCATTTTGAAAGATGTACCTGCCGTTCTGAAATAGGAACCTGCCACCTGCCACTTTTCGATCTCTGCGTCACTCCTGAATTGATTGCGGGTGCTGCAATAGAGTCCCAAATGCTGTTTAACTTCCCAGTGTCTATTGAAAATGTTAATATGTATATTTGCCACTAAATACCGTGATGTTTCTCTCAACTACAATTTTTTTTTTAAATATTCACAGGCCATGTCTCAGAGGGACCTGAAGGAAGCATTCATCAGTAACCTCAATGGGACCACTCTGCAGGAGGTGGGCCTGGGGTCATTTCTCACTCCACTGTGCCTCATCAGCAGAGGACTGATGTTGACCTTGTATCACCAGGCTGGGGGAACTCTTCCGCTGCCACTTCCACTGATTTCTCACCTGCTCCTAGACTTTTGTGTTCTCATCCTTCCCCTTGTCCTGTCATGCACGATCCTGAGTGATGCTCTTCACCAAGTCATCCTGGGCCTGGCTTTTATTTCAGCTTGTGTGTTGTCTTATATCTACCGTACCAACAGTCATTGCTCATCTCGGCCTCCACAAAACACCGTTAGCAACTTCCTCCAGAGTCACGTTCAATTTAACCAGCTTCCCTTTGTCACCATCTTCCGAGTGTTTGTAAATGTGAAAACTGCCATCAGCATTCTTGCCGTGGACTTTAGTATCTTCCCAAGGCGATATGCTAAAACTGAAACCTATGGCACCGGCGTTATGGACTTTGGTGTTGGGGCATATGTCTTTGCAAATGCCCTTGTGTGTCCAGAGGCCCGGGGAAAGAACATATCAGGATCCAAGGTGAATCACATCGTAAAGCAGCTCCTGTCTGTCTGGCCCCTGGTTGTTCTTGGTATGGGAAGGCTAGTGAGCCTAAAAATCTCAGGCTACCACGAGCATGTGACAGAATATGGCATTCACTGGAATTTTTTTTTCACACTAGCCATTGTCAGAGTTGTGGCTTCTGTGCTTTTGGCCGTTCTTCCAGTCAGTCGTGCATGGGTCATTGCCCTTCTGATCAGCGGATTTTATCAGTTGGTTCTGGAGACATCAGGGCTGAAGACCTTCATTATCCACAATAAAGACAGGGAAGTTAGCTTTCTGCACGCTAACAAGGAGGGTGTATTCTCTGCAGCGGGCTATGTAGCCATCTACATTGCAGGAGTGCAGGTTGGACTGTATGTGATACAACCAAGAACCCAAGTTAGACAGTGGCTCAAAGCACTTTTTAACCTCTTTTTGGGAAGTTTTGTGCTGTACACTGCTTTGTTCACATGTCAGACTCTCGTGGAGCCAGTGTCTCGCCGCTTAGCTAATTTACCTTTCTGCCTCTGGAGTGTTGCTCAGTCTCTGTTTTTTATGACCTGTCTTGGTGTTGCTGATATGGTTTTACTGTTTTCCAAAAGAACATCAGGTTGTCACCTTGTACCCTCATCGTGGAATCCGCATAAGAAGCAACCAGACTCAATCTATGACAAAAAGACAAGTGACATAGAAAGACACTGTCTTGTTCAAGCTGTCAGCAGGAATCAGTTGCTATTTTTCCTGCTTGCAAATGTCATGACCGGGTTGACAAACTCAATAGTGGACACACTTAGTTGCAGCAGTTCATTTTCTCTGGTTGTGTTGCTGTCCTACATGTTTGTGAATTGTTCAGTAATAGGTGTGTTACATCATTGTGGAGTTACAGTGAAATTCTGGTAAAATTCCATTCATAAAACTACTAGATTCATTCTGCAATTTTATTTTTGTGAGGCTAGCGGTTACAGACTTTGACATTCTGTAAAGCTGCAGATACTAATGTAAATATTCTTGTAATGCATGTCTTTATACAATGGTGTCTCCAAATAAGTGACAAGTTGGAGTAAAATGAAGTGTTAAGCCTAACACTGACTGTTCTCACAGTGCATTGTTTTCATTTTTAAAGATAAAGAGGTTTTTATTCTCATTATTCAACATTTTGTGTGGTTGCCCTCAACAACTTCAAACAATATACATACAAATACACAGTGGAATACAAAAACATTAAAAGTCTGTGTGTGTGTGTGTGTTCTTTGTGCAATAAAAACATTTTTATGTTGCTGTAAAATAATGCTTTCTGCCTATATGGGCCAGTCCTGCTAAATTGCTATCACATATTCTAGGATTTTAAGACCTAGTCCAGTTAGGATCTGACATTTTTGTAGAAAGAAACTCATTTAAAATGATTCTGATATATACGTAGATGGATCTCAATACCTATATATCTATCTATAGAGATAATCTGTAATAACGCAGAGAAATTGTATGTATATATTTCGACTTCAAAAGCTAACGTTGAAATCTAATATAACGTGTATATATATTTACACATATATATTTATATGTGTGGGAATACATACAGACATGTTGTAATGCGCGTACCCCTTGAAGGCCACGCGCATTACAACATCAGCTGCTACGCTCAGGGGGGCAAAGGTCACATCAGTAATGAAGGTTCTGTCACCGTAGCAGCTTCACTCACTGTCGCACTTGTTTATCTTTTAAGAGGAACTTTTAAAAGCGGGTGAGTAACCACAATGCTTTTGACTTAGGTGCACCTTTACTATGTCAACGCGTTAGATTCTGGTTTATATTTTAAATGTTATTCAGAGAAGCTAATGAAAGTGTCATTTGCTACATAGCTAGTCACCCAGTTCAACTTTATATTAGCCGTATTGGAGCTTGCTAACGTTAGCGGTGTATGACACCGACGCTAACTAGCTAGTAAGTTAGCCAAGTTTGCTGGCATCGACATGGCGTACAAACACTAACGTTATTTCAATACTGCAGTACATATATTATTTGGTAATGTATTGTTGAGCTCAGTATATAGTTAGCACTTGAAAACATTGTGGATATTATACCCTGACCGGCTTCCTCAATGCCTTAGCTAGCAGGCTAACGTTAACGTTAGCTGTTGGTTACTGTTTTTATTGCCCAACATGTAACGTTAACGATATGCGTGTGCCTGATTAATCCTATTTTCATTTATTAAATAGTTTCAACCAAGACAAATACAGAGTTCACAAACCAAAAGGTTATAGACATGTCCTCCCTCTAGCTCATTCGAAAGCTGTCATGCTAACATAAAGCCAGCTAGCTAAATCTTGATCAATAAACCTGTGTGTGTAACGTTACTTTAACAGTGTTAATGACGCTGAATCGGTAAATGTTCTGCATTTTGTACCATGTGCTAATGCATTTTGGTCTATAAAATAGCTTGCCGTGACAAGGCAATGGTGCAGTTACCCCTCAATGACCTGCTATTGATTAGCATTAGCTTGGTGTAACCTGTACTGATGTCAAACGTTATCAGTGGGTTTTTGTGTGTCACCTGCAGGCGAGCTTCACCGCAGCCAAAATGGAAGAGGTCATGGCACGGCTTGTGGGAGTCTGCAGGGAAGGGGAAGAGGACTACCCATTTCTCGCCAGACAGATTCCCCTGTATATAGATGATAGTCTCACGGTCAGTAGGGTTTCCCAAATATTTTACCAGATGGAGAATGGAATGGGCTTACTCATAAACCAATGTTTGCCCTCAACTGGTTCATTGTCCAGAAACAAAGGTGTAGTTATAACCAAGGGAAAAACGGTTATCTTTCATCTATCAGACAGCTGAACAGAGAACGCTTAGAGCTTTGACTATAAGTATGGCTGTGTAGGTATACAAGATGACAGGCTTAAGAGGGTCTCTGAGAATTTCCTTAATGTATATTAATTGTTGTATATCAACTATTGTCGTCAGATGGTGATGGAATTTTCTGACAGTATCATGGATGTTGGCAGCCAGGAAATAAACACTTCTCATTGGAAACAATTTTCTGAGGTTTGTGGTTTTAATTTTCAGGAACTGATTGACGTGTAATTTGTCTTCATATAACTTGTTAAAAAAGTGGTAACAGATGCATGATTCCTTGGCCTTTAGTACCACTCCAAGTTGAAGCGACAGGATTTGAATATTGCCATGATGGTGACATCCAGAGAAGTGTACGGTGCATTATCTCAGCTGGTGCCATGCGTGGGCTGCAGACGAAGTGTGGAGCGCCTCTTCTCGCATTTAGTGGAATCGGGAAACCCAGCCTTGGAGCCCCTTACAGTGAAACCCACGGGCATGCTCTCTGTCACCAGAGACTGTTTAGCAGACGTAAAAAAGCTCTACACCCTCTTCTACGTCCACGGGTAAGATCTTAAAAAGTGTTTTTCATTTTCACTGCCAAATACCATGGGTAATACCAGGTACCATGTATACAAGGAGAACAGTCCAAGCTAACAGTTTTTAATTGCATTTAAGTACGTGCTTTTGGTAAGTAAAAACTGATTTTTAAAAAGTTCCTACCGTGCATTTACAGAGATGTGTCGGACAATGTTCCACTGTTAGATTTTATTCTTATTATTTGTCATACCTAGCAAATGTACAACTTTCTCTGTTTGTAAACTCAATTAATTCTGGTATACTATGAAAACCTTTTTTTAAATTTTTTTTTTAACAGGTCAAAGTTGAACAACATGATCGATGCCATTCCAAAAAGTAAAAAGAACAAACGCTGCCAGTTACACTCCTTAGACACCCACAAACCTAAACCCTTGGGGTGAGTAATATTACCATTTTTATCTGTATCAGCTTTTTCTTCCTCTTCTCTTTCTGTGTGTTGTATTAAAGGCTTTATTTGAGAAGTTTAATTGGAACTCTTCCCTGCGGACAGGGCCAGTGTGTTTCAATCAGTTCTAGCCAACGTAGAGACAGGTGCACAAAGAGAATGACAGGTTAAAAGTATTTCAATAGAAAACAACACGTTTGTGCATCTACAGCCTGCAGAGCATCTCTGTTTTAGGCCAGTCATCACTGTGTACCATCTACACACATTTTGTTTCCTTTGATAGTCATACAAACATTAGTTGCCACAACTATGACCGCTGTATGCTTGCTTACAGAGGAAGCTGGATGGACGTGTGGGAGCTGATGTCTCAGGAGTGCAGGGAAGAGGTGGTCCTCATCGATAGTGCTTGTCTCTTAGAGACACTGGAGACATACTTGCGTAAACACAGGTGAGGTGTGACTATCGTACCTTTCTTTTGGTTTTACTGGAGGTCTTCCTTTCCAAAATGCTCCTTAAGGTATGTAAAGAGCCCCCATTAACTGTGCAGTACTTTCTTGTCTGCAGGTTTTGCTCTGACTGCAAGAATAAAGTCCTGAGGGCCTACAACATCCTTGTTGGGGAGTTGGACTGCAGTAAAGAAAAGGGGTATTGCGCTGCCCTGTATGAGGGATTATGCTGTTGCCCCCATGAACGCCACATCCATGTGTGCTGTGAGACAGACTTCATCGCTCACCTCCTGGGCCGGGCAGAGCCCGAGTTTGCTGGAGGCTATGAGTAAGTGGAGGTCAATGCAGTGAAAACTACAACGCTCTCTTTTACCATTAAGCAAGTCAGTTTTATTTGAGGCATTTTCTGTCATGCCAGGTTATATTACTTCCCGTCAATGTTCTTATGCATTCGGTTGATGTGTACTTTTATACTTTTTTTAAATTTTTTTTTAAAAGACGCAGGGAGCGGCATGCCAAGACCATTGACATTGCACAAGAAGAAGTCCTGACCTGTCTCGGTATTCATCTGTATGAGCGACTGCACAGGATCTGGCAGAAGCTGCGAGCAGAGGAGCAAACGTGGCAGATATTGTTTCACTTGGGAATTGATGCACTACGCAAGAGTTTTGAGGTACTTCTAAGCCTCTGTTTTGTATGGTTTGTATTCTTGACCGATTCATCAGCCGATAAACGTATCATGGCTGCGTCATAATGTACTTATAACCTGCCTCTAGATGGCTGTGGAGAAGATGCAGGGATTTAGTCGGCTGGAGCAGTTTGTTGAGGAGCTGTCTGAGGAGGAGAGGGTCAAAGAGCTGAAGCAGGAGAAAAAGAGGCAAAAGCGAAAGAATCGTCGCAAAAACAAGTGCGGCTTTGACAGCTCTGAACTGCAGGGAGATGACAAGGAGAATATTCTGGCGGAGGTACTTGTGCGAGACAACGCTCTCTTCGCAAATGACTGTTTTCATCTGCACATTTGATTGCCTGTATTTATTAAAGTCCATCCCATTTGGTTTGTTAAAGGTTTCTCTTGAGTCTATCAAAGCAACTTGCCAAGTGTGTGGCAGCCCTGATGAGGAGAAGGAGGAGGCCAGATGTGATCAGACCACTGCCGCCAATGGAAGCACTCCCTGTAGCTGCCCAGACAACATCAAACGGGGTAGAAATGCACACCGGCATCTTGACTTTGTGGTGCAGCTTGGAATCGTATCATCCTGTTTTTTGTTTTTTTTAATATTCAGTTCTGTCTTTACTAAAACAACAAACTTTTCATTAGATTCTTCTAAGATTTCTTTGTCCATGTATATCTACAGATTTGCCTGCCCACAGCAATGGTAGCGACTGCGGATACTCCTCAAGTATGGAGGGCAGTGAGACAGGCTCCGGAGAAGGTTCTTGTATTGCCTGCTCTGAGGGAATGTGCAACCATAACGATGCAGGTCTAAGCTGCTTTCAGATACCGAGAAATTTCATGGTCTTTTTAAAGACAACTTGCTTTACTTAAATCCTGTCTTCGTCTACCTTCTGCAGAAGAGGACTCACATGTTCATCACTGTGCTGAAGACAAGGAGGAGGATGGGATAGGCAGTTGTGTGGACTGCTGGCCAAACTCTGTGGAGAACCCTCAATGCAAGAGTAAAAAGAAGAAACGGAAGGGCAAGGGTTTATGCAACAATCAGGTGAGATAACTAATTCCACAATTTAAATCCTCTAAGCAGAATATTTAACAATTTCTATCAACAAAACCATGCATTCCTCCGCAGGGACAAACATGTGATGGTTGTATGTCTGACGGGAACACGACGCGCCCAGGTCCTTCATCATCGCACACTTGCCGAACAAAAGCAATCCTTTCCTCCTTATGTGGGAATACATTTGCCAGCATTGCACTGCAATTACCTTGGACAGCGACTCAAACCAACCTGAGCCTTGATGCGAGGCCTCCAGAGGGCAACGCGAGTCTCTTGGAACTTCTGGTCAGTGAGAAATGTAGATTAAATGACAGTATGGAGGGTCTATGTTCTTGTATTCTTTATATCTAACTAGATTTAGCTTTTTCTTCTTGAGAATAAATGAATGAAGTGGTTGGATTCTGGCTTTATGTAACCTCCTGCACTCTGACTGCTTTGCTAATACAGGAAGATTCAGAAGGGCGCTCAGATGAAGGGAACTGTCTGACACAGGATGAAATCAGGGCCTTTCTGGAAAGAAACCGGTCTTTCTATAACAACCGCCACCAGTACAGACAACTCCTGAAAGAGAAGTTCACCAACTACTGCCGTGCCACTGAGCGGAGTAGGCCAGAGTGTGGGAGGTGCTGTACCACCACCCGTGTTAAATAACTGGGGGGGGGGGGGAAAACATCCATGACCACTGCTGCAACGTCTATAGAAAACAAATGATTACAAAATACATTGGATGTTTATATTCCGAAATTTCTCCCTTAAAGATAAT
This sequence comes from Gasterosteus aculeatus, assembly GCF_964276395.1. Taxonomy (NCBI): domain Eukaryota; kingdom Metazoa; phylum Chordata; class Actinopteri; order Perciformes; family Gasterosteidae; genus Gasterosteus; species Gasterosteus aculeatus. The sequence continues at coordinate 18,387,718 of NC_135694.1, forward strand.
GTGATTTTTACTTTCTCTTGATCATCACTGTCTCTCTCTCTCTTCTTCACCTTTGCACCAAGACCCTTTGCACCAAGATCTCATTTCTGGGCTACTTTCTCACATATATTTGTTCTCTTTGACCAGGCCGAGCTATTTGTTGTTGGTCTTCTGTAGGATAACGGGTTGTTCGGTAATAGCACGGCGGAATTCATAATTGATAAAGCTTTGCAAGCTAGCACATTAGGGATACATTTTAGGAGTCTTATTTTGTTTTTCTCTTTGGTGACACTTGGTGGTAATGGTTGTACCATGAAATGTGTACAGACATTCTAAATGTAAAAGATTTTACAGAGAATAAACATCCATTTGTAATAAGCATTTGGGTGTGAAAAGAGCGCAATGTGCGAAATTTACTAAATAAATATTTATTAATATGCATTATCATTGTCTCATTGCGTTTTTATTGACCTCACGTGCTCATTTAGACATTTTTATTCAATTGTGTAAATGTCACTGGTATGTTGTTTCGGTTTAAGCCACAGTTATTATTTCATCTTAGAAGACATTTCTTAAAGTATATTCCCAGCAACACCTTTGTGATTACTGTTATCGTGCAAAACACCAGTGTTGTAGCTTTTTCTCCCCAATAGGCGGCGGGAGATGACAACACGGGGCGAGCTCTCAATGCAGCTCGGCCACTAGGACTCAAAAAGGAAAAAAAAGCAAGTGGGAGGTGGCACGAACCAAACATTTACTCACGCCAGGGGCTTCCAGAGGAGCGCTGCATGGATCCGGGCTCAAGGCACACTTTCCGCCGCTTGCCCTGGATGCTGTGCACACTGCGACGGGAGGCTGTAGCTGCTGCATCCCTCAAACCCCAACGCGTCTGACCCGCACTGCCGACAGCTAAAAGCGGACGGAGGAGCAGCGGCGCAGCCGAGGCTCCGTGTACGGGTGGACAGAGAGCGAGCGCGCGGTGGAGATGGAGCGGTGGAAGGGCAGAGTGGCCCTGGTGACCGGAGCCTCGGTGGGCATCGGAGCGGCCGTAGCCCGGGCACTGGTCCAGCAAGGCATGCGGGTGGTCGGCTGTGCCAGGAATGTCGACAAAATAGAGGTGGGCGTTTGATTTCATGTCATTTAACACCTCCCGCGAAATAGTCGCTCCGACCTCAAAAAGATAAGCTAGCTCTGTTGGAGCAATGACAAACTGACGTTAGCTCACTGACGCCCACCGTTAGCAAACGTTAGCTTTACAACTTCAGCCGTCTCTTTTGTCAACGTGACGTTAGGTAACCTTAAGTCGATGTGTAACGTTACGGAACGAAAAGCACCGCACTAATCCTAATAGTTTGACTGTAACGTGGATATTGTATTTTACCGTTATTGAATCCAGAATATTAGTAACGTATAGTTTTTTTTCCGTAGCAACCGGCATCATAAGAGCTATAAACAGTGACGTCACCTAAATGCCGACTATCCCTTCAGATTTCCCATGCGAGTTTCAGGGGTTTGATTGTACCCCGGATTGGCAAACGGCATCACCCACCGAATAAAGGCAAATGCGATTCTCCCGCCCCAGCATCAACTCTGCATCTCCCACAAACCCATAATCTTTTTTTAATCTCTATTATTAATCCTTCCTTGGAAAAATCACTCTTTTGATTGACCTTCTCCGGTGAGGTTAGAGGTCACAGTCAGCAGCAGACCAGCATTTATCGGCTGGTAGGGATGCAAGTCGGTCTTTTCCAAATGACAGTTCAGGGAGGGAGATTCCTCAACTGACCAAGGAACTAGTGGGTCGCCCTCCCATCCCTCCCTCCGGTTCGGCTAGAGTCAAATGACCTCCTTATGGTTTCCAAAGAGCGATCAGTTGGTGCCCATGGGTCTTTGGCAAATGTTAGGACGTCTCCTGTCTTCTTTTATTTCATGTCTCCGAACTCAACTTTCTCTGGGTATTTTCATTTCTGAGCAGGGTTTGGAGCAAACATTAACCATCACATCACATTTGGATATGTTTGAAGTCAATGCTGTATAACAATAGAGCTTAATTTATAACCAATTTTGTAATTAAAGATAAATATGAGTGACAGGGGTGATTATGTTTGAGCCGCATATGAAACCAGTGAATTTATGGCTGTAATTTAGAAAATTATATATTCAAAGAGGGGGGGGACTAACAGGCAGAATCCAGGTATATTGTAGTCAGTGGCCTCACCCAACTAAACCTTGCCTAACCTAAAGCCACACGGCTGTACACCTTGCTGATCTTGTCAGCCAATAATTAAGCCTCCACTTGTCCCAGTTTTCAGCAATGGTCTAAATTCAGTCCGGTCTAAATTCTGACACCTTATAGGCAGCGAACGTGTTTTTCTTCAATGCAGAGCACTGTCGCGTAGCAGGCCTTGTTAACAAAACTGTCATATTTGAATGTTTAGGCGTTCTGTGCCGTAGCATGTGACCTAAGTACATCCACTTGTGTGAATAATGCTGAATAATGAACTTAAATTTGATGGTAGTTGTCGTATACATTTTTTCTTACATCAAGCTTCATGTAATAGCAGTACTTTGGCGATTATACCCGTTTACTACGCTGTTTAGTGTTTACAACAACATCATTTGGCATGAGCTGAGAATTAGAGCGACAGATTCAGGAACTTTTTTTTTGTGAAAGCAAGATAAGAGGTGACTAAACCATTTCAAAGTTGTAGTTGTTTTTATTCTTCCAAGCATATTTCAGTTAGCTCTTGTTTTTATTAAATTCAAGATGTTTTCCACATTAACCCCACACACACATCCATATAGTGAGTGGGAATTGTAAAAATAAATAAATAGCTTTCCTCCATTTATAATCTGGTCACATGGTCCCTGCTGTCAATAGTTAACTGCAGCATCTTGTTTCAGTTGTCTGTGACAAAACATGGTCGCAACATTTTAAACCTTTTTATTATTTTACTGCTATATTTTACTGAGAATAAACATCCATTTGGGTGTGATAAGAGCGCAATGTGCAAAATCAATTGACATTAAAGAGATGGTCCCGGCACAGCAACAATCTTGAGAGGCGAAATAAACCGTTATAGTACCGAAATATTTAGCCAAACTTTTGATATCAAGTTGTGTTGAGTGACATGTTTCCATTCCTCCATTTGGGAGACCAATTGCCTCACTTGTACAAGACCTTGGGGAGTAGTCTGTGTGAGCTGAGGGACCAAGCCAATACGTACTCTTTGCAGTGTAAACTGAGTTCTCGCTGTAGTTGTGCCAAACTTGGCATGCTGCTAGTGGAGAGTGCGAGTGTCCATCACTAAGTCTTAGTCTGTATCTTCCCTTTTAAGTGTTCAATTCTTTACTTTTGCTTTTGATGTCATTATTGTCCAACACCGCCATTCCCACTCGTAACAGCAGACCAGATAAAACGGCACACGGCTCGATATATATTCAAATGTCGTAGATTTTGGTGTAGATAAAAAGCGGACAAAGTGGAGCTGAGGGTCCCGGCTGCTCCATTGTTCGGCTGTCCGTGGGACCGTAGCGTTGGCAGCAAGGGAGCAACGAGCAGAAGGGAGACGTGTGGTCACCATGGGCTCGGGGATGGAATGGGGACGGGGACGCCCCCAAGTAGCAACAACCCGGTTTCTCATTAACTCTCAATGCCTAGCGGAAGGCGCAATGGTTTAGCTGGAGGTGCGTTCTCTCGTCACAGCGCACACAATGTATTGTTTGGGGGTGTAGAAGATTTACAAGTCGCCTCCGGGCATAGGACCGCGCAGTACTAAAGTGGGCCTTCGTGAGCCGTACGTACGCACGGCAGATTTATGTTTTAGACATTAAAGTCCTCTCTGGACTTAGTATAACGTTATGCATCTTTTTTTTCTTTTGCAAATCTGATCCAGAAGGAGAGGACATCCACTGAAGCTACTGGTTTATTGGGATTGGGCCCACATAGCCCATATGTGGGGTTTGATATATCGTGCAACTCTGCATAAAGCAGTAGCCTTTTGTCACTAGCCAAAGCAACTTTTATGCGAGTGAGAAAATCTGAATATAAATGCGAAACCATTGGGAAATGTGAGCCAGAAGGTTAATTTAAGACCTTGGCTCACCAGCTTGAATTTGGTGCCCATTCTGCGGGCGCTAAAAGGAGCTCAGTCATGCTTAGAAAGCTGAGGTGACACAATTAAAGACGACCAGTAGGTGCAGAATACGTACACCACAGAAAAGATTTCAAGTGGGTCAATCAAACAGATTTACTCCCTAACTCACTTTTATGTTTCAACCTCTATTTTAGTCCGTGCGTGTGCTTCTTTATATAGTTTTCTATTGTATTATTTGGATGTGCAAAATATAGAGTGGGCTAGTTGATGAAACATTGTTCTTTAACCGTAAAACCCCATTTAACCTTTGTACATACATGAATAATTGTTCAGTCATTGGGCCTTTTTTAGAATTCCCTGCATTGCTTGTCACTCGGTGGTGAGAGAAACCCCAGCACCGCTACCTTCACTGCACAGGAGCTGTTTGGTTTTCAACCCGAGCTCATCGAGTTGCGTGGCGGCTTCTCCTTCATGCTCCTAGGCTTTTGTCTTATCCAAGCAGAAAGCTTTTCCACTGACGGCTGGGTTTTTTTTTTCCCCCTCCAGCTGACAAAGACTTATTCCTCACAAATAATCCTTAACGTTTCCCTGGATTCTGCCCCCAAGTGAGAGGCGACTCTACCGCCAGCACAACAAATAACAGCGTCTCCTCACATATAAATCCCCCGTTCGCTGCAGGTCAGAGGACATCGGCCGGTATCTACACACAGATTTATGATACCAGGGGAAGAAATTGCAGATAAGAAATTGCTCTCGTTCCTCTCCGATGTGCAAACACCGCTGACCTCGTCACATTCTCACCTTGACATTAGTTTCAAGCTCTCCTTCACCTTTTCTGGGGTTGACATGCTGTGTAAGGAACTTTGATTTGTACACTCTGGTGTTGAAATACCTGCGATTTTGGTCCGTAACTCAGCCTGCAAAGATGTTTCCTCAGACCTGCATTAATGGCCCGCTATAAAAACCCACCAGTTCAGTTGCTTCTCACTGCTCATGTGTCGAGTGTTTTTTAACTACTGCTTTTTAAATTGAAGAGTCAGAGTCTCATTTAATTTTCAGTGTGATCGGTCTCGGCAGCTCAGTGCCACTTTGCGCCCCCCCCCCCCACCACCACATCTCATCACCTGTCAGGTTTATTGGCGCTGACATTCCAACACCGCCCCCCTCCCGTTATGATAGGTGGGGCGTTTCCTGTCCGGTCCTGTTGAAGACTTTCTGGAAGGCTCGTCTCTGTGTGTCTGTGTGCGGGGGGCTCGGGGGAGGCCTCTGATGTTGCCGCGGGAGCAGGAAGGCGTCACCACCACCACGCTAAGTGCAACAGCAGGAGCAGGCCGACGCTTGTTAGCGAATGCTTATTTGTAGCAACGACGGAGCAGAGTGCTAAGGAAGGCTTTCTACCGCGGGGGGGTTGGCGGTAAAGAATTCCACGTTGGTGCGTGTTTGTCTGATTTTGGCAAAACATTTTGTGTTTATTCTTAACTCAAAAGCGGAAAGGCCTCGGGCCGGCGCCCTCTGAGAAGGCTTTTTGGACGCGCCCGATCGACACCGTCCCTATGGGCCTGTCCTTGGTAGCCAAAGCTTTGCCTGCATGATGGTGTGGCTCGCAGCTCCATCCAGCTGCGGTGCACGGATCACTCCTCACACACGTGATGGGTGCTGGTGGAACAGGAGGAAGCTTCACTCGGCATGTTTCGACTACAAACAAGAGCGTGTGAATATGTGACCAAAGGCCACTCTCTTTCTGCAAGTCATCTAGTTTTGCAGTATGGCTGACAAATGTCAGACTTGCACTTTGTTGTGTGTGTTATGTTGAATTGACAATGAGAAATAATGTGTCAGAACACACAACAATACCTGGCTGCCTGCTCATTGTTTAGTCTGGACTCTTAAGGTTACGAAAGCCTTTCTCTTTGCGCCTGACACTCGGTTGCCATGTAGTTACCATGTTTAAGGTTCAAAGGTCATTAAGGTTCAGGGTTAAAACGTATTCCTTGGTTGGAACTCCCCAAAAGTCTGTCAATGAATATAGTTCCCAACAAAGGGTGTAATTATTTTTCTTATCTCTTTGTCTTGATGAGACCGTCCTGAAGAAGTGCTATAAAACCGCCCTTTCAGACCTTTGTACTGTTTGGTGGCAGAAGAGATAATCACACTACGAACTTTCCTTTCCGCTGCAATCCTTTTCTAAAGCTTAATTGGGACACTCTAATTTAGCCCTTTTGTTCAAAACAGACTAAGATGTTTTTGTTCAATTAGTTCTTTTTTCATGCTATTTATTTATGATTAAAGACTTGTTTTCAATAAAACGTATTTGCACATCTTAAGTAAATTAAGATTTGAAATAGTGCTTTTGTGTGTGATCCTTTGTGGAGTAACTCAGTTTTATCTGTTTATTTAAACCCCCTGACCCACTATGTCCTCTGACCCCCACACAGTATGATTATGCTCAGGCTGAACTTAAAAGAGTCTGTTTTGAAGTCACACAGTAGTAGTTCAGCTGGATAGGGAGCGATGGACAGGGCTAGAGTAAAGAATAAAGTGTCTTAACTGGTCTCGGAGACTGTTTTGTTTTGTTTTTTCATTAACAAAGATAAATCTCTTTCACTAATTACTTTTTATTCATAGTAAAAACGTCTCGGTATCTCTAAAACCAGTTTTACGAAGATATTTGCTCTAAATTAGTCGCGATGCGACTGCTGGGTTTCCTCTCCTGTGCTGCTGTTCCCCTCCTGCTCTCCGAGTAACACACGGGGAAATCTGAATGTGTTTTGATCAGCTTCAACGCAGCGGGCCGCAGCTTTTTGTTTTCTCACTCTCCTCCTGTTTCCCTTTCTGGCTGCCAACCCGCCCTCTGCTCCTCCCTCCGTCTGCACACTTTTTGTGATCACTGGTCTCGGTAATGAGGATGAGAATGCATTTTGACAGGAAAAATAGCTCTGTGTGTCACAGGTATTTAATAGTTGAGACAGGACGGATTAAGAGGGGAGGGGAGCTGCATTGCACGTTTTTGATTTTTTGGTAACAACCTTCCAGTCTTTTACCACATATATGAGGGGACACAGTGGCCCACAGCAACATCATCCATCTCTCGTCAGCAAAACCTCCTAAGTCATGAGACAAATGTAATCTGTCTCGGCGCTGCCGCCTCCTGCCATTGATCTGGCTCACCACTTTACATCGCGGCTGCCTGTAGTGTTTGGGCAGCTTTATTTCTTATCCCTTCCCTCTGACCCAGTACGTTTTTTTTATTTAAATTTTTTTGCCGCTCCATTTCCATCAGTTCCACCGTGTGAGCGGGTGAGTGATTGCCAAACATGTGGCGGGACATTGATGTCCCATGCATTGTAGATCTTATATAAGCCCCGCACCCCCTGCAGGGCTGTGAGTGTGGGCTAGTTGGCATGTTAACCATGTGTCAGAGGGGCCTGCGATGAATGTATGTACACCCGTCACTGCGTTATGTAAAGGCTTTATGACCTGTTGGAACGTTGTTAGTCTTTTTTGAATTGTGAGAATTGTTATCTCTGTCGGCCCTATCAAGACTGCGTGGGTAAGAGCAAACTGCCCACGCGCAAACCCATGTGAGAGTAACTGATAATGCAGGTGGTAAATAGGCGTGTATGTAATAGTTTTACATTCAGTAAATACAGTCAAGAGAGGTACAAGATTAGTACGCAGAACGTGAAGGATGCCTTCACACAAAAATGTTTGATTAAATGTTGTACCTCATCAAGATACGCTCACTTGTTGTTGTTTTTCTTCCTCCTCCCTGTCTTTTAAAATGCGTGCTTTTTAAAGTGAATCATGCGCAGGGTACATTTGCCAACAGAGTGGCTGTTGCTTCTCGGTAGAACAGGGTTCTGTTGTGCCATTGCTGGAGGCGTGGCCAGTGCCGGCCCTCGTGCTGGCCATGGTGGTGGAGCTGGTGCCAGAACACACACACACACACACACACACACACACACACACAGATTCACAGCCTGAGACTTCCTGTTGTTGGACCAAGACCACAGCCTGTTTGCTCTGCTGCTGCCACTTAAAGCCCAGCCACTACCCCCTCCCCTCAACCTTAACCTCCTTTCTGAGTAAAGAAGAGGCACCAGTCCGTTTAATGTCTGAACAGAGCAGCGATCGCAGCCTCACCTGTGAGGTGACGGGCAGAAGGGAATGGTTGGCCTACACGTGCAGAGGGGGCTCGTTTTAAGTCTTTACAGATGAGACAAGTGTTTTCAGTATTTTGGCATTTTGACAGCTTTATTCAGGTAATGCCTTCGCTTTGGATAATCCCAGTTAAACAGCTTAGGGGATGAGCAAGGGAAATCTGCAGGCTCCAAGTGTGAGATAGGATGCGTTTGTTGGGAACGGCAGGGGGTCGTATTTGGTTGTTGGCAAGTGTGGAACTAAATTATTGAGAGCAATAGAATTTCTTTAATAATCACTAAGATAATTCACAAAATAAATAAATAACAGGGCACCACCCTGAGCTTACAGGGACTAATAACCAATACTATAATTAGTCTCAAATGATATTCACCTCTTAAGAGTAAAGAATTTGGAAGGTTTTAATCTCGAGCACTGGCTATAAATCCAGATTGCTACATCATACAACGCACGCACAACATCAGAATAATGTGATTGATCAGAGGAGGGGAAAAGGAGGGAGGATGCAAGGAAACTAAGGAGAAATACTAAGGCGGGGCAACAGTGGGGGGGACAAGCGTGACAATGAGTCTAGTACTGACCATCACATTAGGGGCGAGCGAGAGCAAGGACGGCGGTAGTACGACTTAATTCAACCATGGAGGGAGAAAAAGTTGGAGTCACTATGGCAACGCTTACAGTTGCTGCACTCTGGAAGGAAGTATGTAACAAAACAAAATCTCGCGGCGCATTACCAGAGTAAATTATCTAAAATCATCAATTATTCTGCCCTTGAACAACACAAATCAAACATGCGCAACGACCCGCTGATTTAGGGCTTTGCAGTTCCAAGTTATGACTTTAAAGTAAACATTAGAGTTTATATAAATACACTACTGCCCAGGAAACCAGCCTCTTGCTGTTCAGTGGGTCAGTGTTCTGAACGTATCTTCTTGCCGTTGAGTCTGCGATTTTAAGGATCGGCTTGAATCGGTGAAGATTCAAGGTCCTTAGTTGTCCTCAGCAGACAAAGGTGATTCGGTTCTGTGTCCAATGGTATCGGTCCAGAAGCAATCTTCTCCCGGATCCAAAGAAAAATGGACAAAATACAGTAAGAGTGTTTGTTCGTCCAGCGAAGTTAAGACCAAACTTGTACGTTTGTAAGTTCCTAACCTGTAACATGTATTGTCCTTCCTTATGTCTCCTGGAAAGCATGTTCAAGGGCCTAAGCAACGCATAGATGAGGGCCCAACACATTCCCTCTATTGTATGTTTTGTTAAAGAAGAAAAGCCCCAATGATCCAATCCAATTTCATCCTAAATACACAAAGCAGGCTTCACACAAGTTCACTTCTTTTGGGATTGGCTGCAGTACTCGTGTCCAGATGTCAGACATTCAACAGAAAATTCAGTCACGTTGATCCACACTACTCCACGTGAGGAGTGATTGCCTTTCTCTTGCTCTTTCTTCACTTATATTCTGACTATGCTGTTCTCATATTTTGGGTGCTTAGGAAAACTCAGATCACGCTGCCTCTTTTCCCGAAATAGTTGCACCACACAAAATAGGGCTCAGCATTGTGAGCTATGATTGTGTACCTGCGTTACGATGTGCTTCGCTCTGCGCGTAGAATTTAGATTTAGTTCTCACCGTCAATGCAAGTACGAATGTTGAAAGGGATCTTAAAGAAACATCAAAACAAACATGTGGAGGGCCCACATTGCTGACATGGCATTGTGGGGATAGGCATCAGTACAAAAATCCTGCCCCTTTTTGTATTGAGTATTTGGACTTGTGTATATACATAAGCATAGTCACAGTCACACTCTCAATATGTGACATGGCTGCTCTGAATCTCTTCTCTGGTTGGAGGGGACCCTGCAGCAGGCTCAGCCCAGCTGTGACCCAAAGGAAGAGGCCATCTGTGCAAACGCTCACTCTTCTTGTCCAGGGTCCAGATTTAGATTTTACTCAATGAAGTTTTAATCAATGCGCACCTTGTTATCAGGTGAAAGAAGAAGACTTTTTCAGAGGCGCTATCAGGGACCTTTTGCCCTCAACTGTGGTTGATTTTACGGCTGCACGCGCTCACTGTCTCCCCCCCTGTCTGAGCGGGTAGAGTGTTTATCAGTCTTAATTACCCTGCTGAGGGTTGATCATTTCCAGCCCTTGCTTAATAGTGTATCCGTCCCGATTACCTATTCACGGCAACTCGTAGTGCCCACATTTTTGTCTTTATTATCCTCCTGAAAATTCTTTGTTGAGCCGGGTTTGATTTTTGCTTTTCAGAAGCTCTCAGCGGAATGTCAGAGTGCAGGCTACAGCGGCACACTGATTCCTTACAAGTGTGACCTGTCCAACGAGGAGGAGATCCTGTCCATGTTTTCAGCGATCAAGACACTGCACAAGGGCGTGGACGTGTGCATCAACAACGCCGGATTGGCCCACAATGAGCCCTTGCTCAGTGGAAAAACAGAGGGTTGGAGGAACATGATCGACGTGGGTGGATCACCACAGACACACAAATAGAACATATCATAATGTAGATGCAACCAAAACAGTCCTTGTTTTTATTCAGTGTAGGGTTGTTTAGAATTATCGTCTTCCGTGTATGTTGCACTGGTTTTTATTGGTGCACTCGCACAGATTCCCTCCTCTCACAGAGGCTGCTCCATTGGCTTTGAGGAGATGCACAGCAGAGGCCCACTAATGAAAGCCAGCACTATTTATCTTGTTTAAACCTTACATTGTGATTCATAGAGCTCTTGACTACTGAAGACCCCCCCGCTCCAAAGTCCCTTCCTCCCAGGTCCTGCATTCATAACGCTCGTCCATCTGTTGTCATGGCAGCCCACATGAATGTGTACAGCAGTGTATTTTTAGCCTGTGTTTAATCTCCACGCTGACCTTGTTTGGTCACTTCCCCCTATCTTGCCACCACGTTGGCTTTAACATGCCATCTACCAATGACATCACGGGAGCCGCTTAGAGGCCACAAGCTGGACAGGAACAGCAGGATCAGCTGGTGACCTTGTGAACATCAGTCAGCTGATACACTTTCATCAAGTGCTATTGCTAAATATTGCTAAAATCACATTGCACTTTGATATCAACTTGAGGTTAGTGCGCCTAGAGATTGATAGAAAAGCAAGACAAGACAGTTTGTGTCTTCGCTTCACCCTGCAGGTGAATGTCCTAGCCTTGTCTATCTGCACCCGAGAGGCGTACAAATCGATGAAGGAGAGGAATGTGGACGACGGCCACATCATCAATATTAACAGGTAAGCTATACCCTTTGAACCCAAGAATAAATGTATGGATTGATCTATAAATAGCTCCGCAAGTTTTCTTGAGGTGGTTTAAATCCAGCAGGCATTAAGTAAAGCCCATTGTGAGCCTGCACATGTAGCAATGCGAAGGTAATATAATCCTGTCTCTGAACTTAATGGATCTATTAATTGATTTAACTATATTTTTGGGATAACTGCCCTGGGCCTCTAAAGCCCAATAAAGACGATGCATGTGATATTCAACCCGTACACAAGTACATGAGACTTGTGAGAAATCTTGCTCTAGAATTACACAAGTAGTTCTAATGTTGTTACCGGCTCATGCATCTCTCTCCCCTTCCACCTCTTACAGTATGGGTGGGCACCGAGTGGTCCCGAGTGCCGATGAGCATTTCTACTGTGCCACTAAATATGCGGTGACTGCGTTGACTGAGGGGATACGGCAGGAGCTCCGTGAAGCAAACACCCACATTAGAGCCACAGTAAGTGTCGGTTTCATTAGAGTTTATTGCTTTGACCTGTGCTGTGGCTCGCATATTGGATCACACGATCAACTCCACACTAGGTCCTTGAGCACTCCCAAGCGGTCCGTGCGTACGTTTTTCTGATGCGTTTGCCTTTCCTGCAGTGTATATCTCCTGGAATAGTTGAGACCGAGTTCGCTTTCCGGCACCACAACAGTGATCCAGAGAAGGCAGCTGCAGTGTATGAGAGTATGAAAGTAAGAGCACATGTTTTGACTGATTTCACATAGTGAAAATACCAGCAGATTGTTGCACCGATAATACCTGCTTTTCTCCACTTCTCAGTGTTTGAAAGCCGAAGACATAGCCAGCGCTGTCACATTTGTCCTCAGTGCCCCTGCTCACGTCCAGGTATCTCGCTCTGTGTCTTTCTCTCTCACTTTTTCACCGTCAAAGGGATCCGCGTTGTGTGGCGACTGGTTTTTGTATCGATCTCTTTCATTTGTGTCACCAGATTGGAGATGTGCAGATGAGGCCAGTAGAGCAGGTCTCATAGCAGTCGAACAGGAAGCTGTGGGAGGAGCAGACCAGACGGCAGCCATGGTGACTCCATAGCGACCTCTGCTGGGCGAGGATGGGGGTGGGTGATCGTGGGGGGGTGGAGGGTTTTTAAAACAAATCAACTACAGCTGTGTTGGATCTGCAGGGACGTGGTCAGAGAGGGCTTGAGCCTTGAAGAGGCTGTGGCGAGGAAATGAAGGGCATGGACTTAACCACTGCGAATAATACTACTGAATGCGGCGAGCCGGTATTTGTGAATTGTTGAGCACAGGCCCTGAACTGAGCTGACTGCAACCGGCGGCAGGAACCAATAACAGGAGAGAGTTGCTGCCGTGCTGCGTGGTCATCCGCACGACCATCACCTCGGAGGGAAGAGTATGCCATCGATTGCACATGCTTGTCTGTTTTTGTAGGTCACATGGCATATCCTTTTGAAATTAAATGGAGAGAGTAATTGCTGTTTATAAGAATTACTTTCTTTCTAGTTTAAACTCTTTTTTTTATAAATGTTTTAACTTTTGATCATAAATAGAAGTGGTCCCATAGACACTAACCGTAGACACTACTATGTCTTACCTACTGTAACAAGCATGAGTCATGCTGCCACCTTTACTCACCGTGTGTTTTCACAAACGCATTCAGTCACTCCTCGGCTTTCAAACACGCATAAGGAGGATAAGCACAGGTGGCATTGTCTGTTCAGCACGTCTGTTCCTGCTATCCACCTCTTGCCCGTGTAATTTCACTTGTTCTGCACTTTGGATTCATTTGTGAGGAATTAGAAGGAAACAATAACAACTTATTTAGGGGAAACTAACTCCGTGTACATGTATACCTTTTTAGAAATGTGCACTTTACAGTGGACATGTCTCCTTAAATGAATAAATAAAAACAATTGCCCGGAAGTGAGTTATGGTCTGTGCTATTTTTACTGGTAACTTCAAAGGACACCTGTCATCGTGGAGGCCACAAGCTGTGGACTTTGCCATGCCTTTTATAACACATGACGCAGCATTGCTTGACCTGTGTACTCCTTCATTAACCACAGACGGATGTCATTCGTCAGCCAAAATGGATTGGTCCACAGTGGTTCATGTTCGTAACAGAAGTGGTGGCATTGCTTCGTCATTTTATTGACTAAAATGTGTACTACATCCACGCACAGTACCTGAGTTCAGATTTATCAACACTCATACTTGCATTAGCAGCCACGGCCAAGAGAGGGCAGCCTCAGCAAAGTCAAGAGGGCAGGGAACGTGTGACGGAAGCCCCAAGTAACACATTTGTCTTTTGGAGCTCTGTTGCAAAGTCGGATAGTAAAGATTAACTCAATAAATGATTCTAGACGTGGTCTTTTTATCAGCAGAACGGTTAGAAAACAAAACAAACAAATGAAAATGAATAGGCTCACACAATGGCTCTTTCAATATATCTGCATAGCAGATATGCAGCGATAGATCATTATTGTAGAATGATTGTTAAAACCAAAGGTAAACAAAAATTTGCGATGAACTTGCCGCTCGTGCCGAAGCGCAGAGCCATCACAGGTTTGTCTGTATAGGAGTTTTTTCAGGTAGCTGGATGTCAGAGCTGATGACAGCGATGCCTGGAGGTATTGCTCCTCCCCTCTCATAATATGGCATTTTTGACTTTTCATTCAGGGCGTATGGATCGACGGACAGCTTCAGTTTCTGTTGGAGAAATGCACCAATATGTTTGTTATCACATAGAGTAACAACACACACAATTCTAATGTTTTGATTTGAGATTAAAAAAACTGCTTCACCTGCATAAATGAGCCAGGTAGCACCCATAATGTGTGAACAGCACCCAAAGGAATCCAGATGATGGAGCCCATGGCGATGACCCACCCGACCCCCTGAGCCCAGGGAGGGAAGACGTAGTCCCCGTAGCGGGCTGGTTTGAACTGGATGACGGAGAAAATCAGGATGACCTGCCCCAAGAAGAAACAACTTTTAGATGGATTCCAGTTTGGAAGAGAAAAAAACATCTCCAATCTAAATCATGTGCACCTACAGTGATCAGAACAGGAGCCACTATAAGCCAACATAGTCTGAAGAAGATGTTTGGTCTTTTCCCAGTCATCTCCTGTAGGTTGTCTGAAAGTCGATTCACTCCTGCGCATGGAGAGCTGCTTCAGTAGTTTGTTTGCATGTTGTCAGACCTTTTACAACATTTGGTATTGAAAATGATACATGTAGCACATTACATTAACTGGCATCTGAAAAACAGAAACACAACATTTGCCTACCATAACTCCAACAGATGGCTATAACCTCAAAGAAAGCCAGAAACATGATGGACACTATGGCAGTGTAATGGTCCATGAGCTGGAACACATAGATGCCGACCTAAAGAAAAGAGACACGCTCTTTAGGTCCGCGGGGATTCACTTTAAATAAAGCTCTGTACTGGTTTGTTTGGACCCAAATGCACTTTACACAACTCCAGGGATCTTTGATCTTTGACCTTTTATAGGCAGAATACCGATAGGACAAAGGGCTGGCAGGTTCACCGGGCAGTAGGAGATTCGTCGGAAAAAACAAGTGCTGGAGAGTCTGACATTAACCGTAAGAACAAAGTGTGTGTGTGAGGCAGGAGACTACACATGGATTTGAGGAACAGGTGAAGGGCTTTAGACTGACGAGGTGGAAGTGACTGAAGAATAGAGTGAGGAGGGTGCGGAGCTGAACTGTGACAAGCGCAGCCTCTAAAACTGTACCTGCATGACACAGGGAATCCCTAGAAGAGCCGCTGCACTGCAAATAGTAAGAATGAACAGCTCCTTTCGCTTGAAAAATCCCATCAAACTTTGATAGTACTGGTCCATGAGACTGGTCACCATCACTTCAACCATTGCGAACTGACAAAAAAAAGACAAAGACAAAAGCAGTCTGCACAGGATCTCATTCTTATCACTGAAGTGCCTCTGTTATCTCCCATTACCTACCTCACTGTCCAGTCCGAGGCAAAGCAGCATGAAGAAGAACAACACAGCCCACAGCTGACTCACTGGCATGTTGGCAAAGGCTTGTGGGTAAACAATAAAAACCAGTCCAGGACCTGAATGCAACAAATACACAAGATGATAGTGGGTCAAGGCTCATGAAATAGGAAATTATGAAAATTGTAATGGACCGAGCAGTTAATGGGTCATTTCTGAACATCTCTTATGGTACAATGCATTGGATATAAGCGCACGGAAGGTGTGTGTAATGTGTTGTGAGCTTGTAACTTCTAGTCTCTGATTAACAGTATTTTGGTTGTTTGTTGGTCAGATTTCAATCATTTTTCCTCATATCATCAGGTCTTTAGTTGGCTATTATGCTTCTTATTTCCCTGGATTGCAGCTCTGCTTTCCCTTGAAAAATACCTGTAACAATGTAGTATGAAGCATTGCTTTGCCCAAATACTGATTTGTAACTGCAAATACTTCCAATGAGATTTTTGTTGCTTTAAAAAAAAACATTTGTAAAACAAATTACCCAGCCATGCTGAGAATTTTTTTCACTTTTTCTGATTTCAGGAATCAGGAAACATTTATTGCCATAATATGTCAGACATACAAGGAATTTCACTTGGCGGTTGGTGCGTGGCAGTAGACAGTAGACAACAAGACGACAGTGCACGAGTAAAAAAACAAAATATAATGCTATGGGTTAGTTTCTTACCATCCACGGCCAGATCGCTGACAGGGATGCCCTGCAGATGGGACATGTATCCAAAAGCCGAGAAGATAACGAACCCTGCCAGGATGCTGGTGGCGGAGTTGATGATGGATATAGTCAGGGTGTCCCTGTGGGTAAAGCAGAAGTCTTTCTCTTACTGCCCAGTGATCGTTGTTGTCACTCCTGATGGGCAAAACTGAGCGCTTTGTGTGATTACTTCAGCACGTTGTTGTTGAAGGAGTTGTAGCTGGACATGGCCATGAGGGAGCCAAAACCAATCCCGATGGAGTTGAAGATCTGTGCTGCAGCATTCACCCACACCTGAAACCCAGAGGGAATATCGCCCAAAAGCACCGTCCCTGGCAGTTAATACCCGTCACCAATCCACCAGTTAACTGCTTTTTCACTTCCTATTATCCTCTGATTCTTTCCTCTTACCTCCACTGACAGCAGCTTGTCCCATACTGGAAAGATGAAGAAGGATATTCCATCTAATGCGCCGGGAAGCTGCGCGTTGTTGATCAGCAGGGCGATCAGGATAACGTACGGAAATAGAGCCGTGAAATACACCACCTGCAAAGCAAAGTACACAGTGGTCGGCATTCTCCTTTTCTGTCCTGTGAGTCCTCTTTCTTTTTCACCCACCTTGCCTGTCGATTTCACCCCCTTGAAGATGCAGAAGTAAATGAGGACCCAAGCCAGAATGAGAATGAGAAAAAGCTCCCAGCGGATTATTCCCGCTTCTTCTACTCCACTTGTCTGCTCCAACATCTTATACCTTCAAAGAAATAACACAAGTAAAAAAGGACAATCAGAAAATGATAACATCATGCCTTTAACGCTAAGTTCTTATATCTAACTATACTAAGTGTTTGTCTTTCACAATAGGCCAGTTTATATTTGGTAGACCAGCAAACTCCTATTGCACAAAGATGCAAATAGTTATATGATTAGATGTTAATCTATTGCCACCAGAAGTGGGAAATTCTGATTCGAAGGGACACAAGGAAAACATTTCAATAAAGATTTGCATTTTAAAGGTGGATATTTTCAGCCATTCACTTTGCATTGATAAAACAGCTACCATGCATACTATCACAGATTATACCACCATGTTTATGTAAGAAGGCAGTACTTTGCAAGCCATTTTTCACAACTCCATTCGCCCAACACTGAATGGGAGTTCTTGCAGCATTAATTCAGTAAAACCCCTTGCTTGGTCACAAACTTACATTCCATTCCCACATATATTCACCAAACAAGTTAATGACTAAACCGCTGCAGCAGGAGAATAAACACAAGTGATGAAGTTCATGTTTAAAAGTGATGTGAAGCTTGCTTAATATGGCATCTGTTTGCCTCTTATCACTAAGCTTCCCCTCACATGACTAATTTATTCTCACGTTTGTTCTCCTTTGACATAAACACTAACTTCCAGTTGTGTAAGCAGTTGTGTCAAGCTACAGGGGTTTTGTAATCCTGCTACAAACTAATTATTATCTAGTGTGGTTTCATAATTGCAAGTTAACCAGCACTGGTTTCTCCTGCACAGTGAGGGCTTACTTGAAGAACTCCTGGCTGGCTGTGGAGGAGAAGCTGCTGTTGGTGGCGATGTTGGCGCAGTTGGGGGTGTTCCAGGTGTTGTTGCAGTTCTGCCAGGGTAACGGTGCCTGGAAGGAGCTGAAGAGATAATAGAGGGCCCACGTGATGACCACATTGTAGTAGATACACATGATGAAGGAGATGGCCACCGATGCTATGCCCACTCCTGAGGACAAACGAAGGACATCGTCAAAAAGAACAGCACACTTTTTTGTTTGTGTCTCTTTGAGTGAGCTGGAAAATCAATTCACGCCACAAAGTACCTTTCAAGAGTGGGCAGAGATTAGCCAGAGCGTGGACGGGCCCTCTCCTCGTGTACTGACCCACTGTCAGCTCCATGTGGAGCAGAGGGACACCCAACACCACCAGCATGAGCAGGTAGGGCACCAGAAAGGCACCTGAAAAGGAAAAAAATGGAAGGTTGACCGTCCCACTGTCTAGCTAGCGAAGGATTTCCATGGTCCCTGTTTTGTGGCATTCACTAATATTTAACTTTTATGAATGTCATCCTGCTCTGGGGTTTTCGAGGTATATTATTCAACAACAACAGCGCACAAAGGTAAGTTAAAAAGAAACGGCTCAGCACAATCTGCATCACACCAATACAAAGGGTCAGAAGAAGGGCTTGGAAACAGCACCGTTAAATAACACTTCTCACCTCCTCCGCTCCTGTAGCAGAGATAAGGGAACCTCCAAACATTTCCCAGGCCCACGGCACAGCCGATGCCAGCCAGAGTAAACTCTATCTGCCTGCTCCACGTCGGTCTGTTGAGCTGTTGCTCCATGTCTGCTCGCCGTGTCGCTGCTGCCGCTCATCTGGGGCCAAACTCCAAGGAAAGTTTGGCCGGGATTTAAATGGGGTGATATAACCTTGCCTTTTATTATCCTTAATGATTAGCTTAGCAGAAACACTGTGGCTGCTCCGAGGCCCACAAATTTGCATAAACTCATCAGATTTATGGTTTTAAATAAAGACTGCACAAGGGTTAAAAAAATATACATATATATATATATATATATATATAATAAAATAATTTGGGTTTTTAAAGAATGTATACTAATATTTTATACAGACAATAATGCTTACTCTGTTGATGGTCGAACAGATCATCTTCAAGAGAGTAAACTCATCAATCACAACCTAATATCTTTTTTTTCCATTCATTGTTAAATTAAATTTGAAATCATAGATGTTGCATTGACAACACCTTTGGATTTTAAATATGTTTGACTTACTTAAATCAGAAGCTTGGAATCAGAAGCTCAGTCCAAAAGCTTAACGACTAAATTCTTTTATTAAAAATTATAACTTGTAACAGTCATACGATTTCATGGATTGCGCAAGCTCTGCCTCTGTAACACCAATACCTTTACATCAATTAGAAATCTAAAGACAAGTGGAGATAGATAAATCATTTACGTCTTTTATGACTATGTTAGACGTGTGCAATATGTGACACGTGCTGTACAGATTGTGGTCAAACCAACCAATCAACACCACATGACAGCTTTCCAGGAAGCTCTTATCAGTGTGAATTATCTATTTGCACTTAGGCTCATGTCCAAGTTGGACATTTATAGATTTTCCATATTGTCCCATAACATCTCAAAGATTTTCTCCATACTGACATTTTAAAGAGAACATTTTGGTGGTGGAAAATGTATATTGCCGACTCTGTCCATAAAATGCTGTCATGAAAACACATCCATATCCCAGAACGTGTCTTTTAAAGCTTTATTCTTTGCAAAGAAGGTTCAATGGTCGTACAGAGTGCAAGCAGTCTACATGGGAAACAAATAACTAGAAAACGGTTGTGCTGTCAAATAAGACACAAAACATGGCGGATTACACCCCTACTACACCATTCAATTTCCAAGGTCAGCATAATAAGATAGCAGAGCAAGAAACAAAGACATCCATTGAGAGGAGTCAAACTCAGGCAAGTGGCATCTTGGTGTCTCATATGGGAGTCAAAGCAAGGCTGGGAGTCAGGACGGTGAAACTGTCGTTCTTAAAGTTCTCACTTTCATCATCAAAGAGAGCTGCCACATGATGCTATGGGAATTGAGTTAAAGTATTGGTTAATGCATATACAGTGACAAACAATGAGTATACAAACTATTCTAATACTATTCATGAGAGTACAACATTATTCATGTTTCCTGTCACAATTAACACTATCTGGCTAGTGAGTAAATAATGGAATGAACATTATTAGGCGAATGCCTAATAGGATGTTGTCTGTCAGAAGGAGACAAGTGATTGTGTGATTTTCTGCTGACAAAATGTTCTATATCTACAGAGATGGAGAGACACCCTTATGATCCATCACATTGGGAGATGGTTAAAGAGGAAACGCAGCCAACAAAGAAAGGCCCAGGCTGCAGCTACTCGGGAAACATGTCCTCAGAATTTGTGCCACCGCCAAAGCCAACTCTGCTGAAAAGGAGAAATGTGCTGCAGCAAGGCAAAATTTGGTAATCCACCTCCTGTTGTGACGAGTTCATGACCTGCTGATATCCATTCTCTGACCTCAACAGCTACAGACCTCGATCCGGATCCCGAGGTGCTCAGCAGCAGTGGTAATGAACTGGACATCCTGAAGTCCGAGAGAATACCAAGATGTCGGCCAACCAACAGCCGCACGTCTGCCCCAGTCAAACGTGTGACGTGAAAAATATGAAAGTCAAGAGAGTTCCTATCAGGTTTGAGCCACACAGAGTTTCCCCGACAGGGAGAATGTACATCCATAACACTAAAAGAAACCTCTTATTTTAACATTTGGAGACCATGGGGAAAGGTAGAGAACTCAAATGATGCTGGTCATCGTGGCACTTAGGTGGTTTATAATTGTGGGCTCACCTGTTGGATAGACTGTTTTGGCTTGGCGCCTGGGAGGGTGGAGGTTGATTGGTAATCGCTGCACTAGTTTACAAATGGTCCTACCTTATTGCTCTAACTCCAGTGCAAGGTTCAACTTTGTTTTTGAAGAGAGGATGGTTGAATTGAGATGTGTGTGTACTATGACTCAGCAATGTTGCCCTCTGTGCAATGTCAACATAGTTGTTCTTGAGGACCCTCAACAGAGGACACAGCACGCAGGCCGCCCTGTCGAGTGCAGTCGGATTGTATGCTGTTTCACCCCGGGAAAGTTTGAGAACGCAGCTTTTGGAAGGATATGACAACCTCGCGAGAGGCTGTGGTGTGGGATCTTCACAGGTTGCGGTCATGGGTTTAGGCCCAGTTTGCTTCTTTCCTGCAGAATGTATTATCCTTTTGTATATTTTCACAGAAGCACTCACACATCAATCTGTCCGTGACAACAAAACCCATAGTATGGAGCCAAATTCACGTCAAAAGTTTTGATCATTTGAAAAACAAATGTGAACCTAAAAGTTTTATTGTTCAACATTGAAAAATACAACAATGTATTAAAAATAAAAACAAGTGCACGAAAAGTATTTTCGGGTTGAATAGTTTTTAATCATTTTTATAATTTTTTTGAATAAAATATTTTTTTTCAATCTTCACTCATATATTTTTGGGATATTGTGTGTATTGCATTTTTCGGTTGCATATTTTATGTCTTCAGATTCAAATCTTATATTTTCACTTTCAGATATTTTTTTCGCACTCAATTTTTTTTTTCCACCTTCAGACTTTTGACACTGATGTGGCGTAGGGGTATGGAGCCAAATCCAGGTCAAAAGTTTTGATCATTTGAAAAACAAATGTGAATCTGAAAGCATAAGTTTTGTTGTTTAACATAACAATATTGCTTTGAATATGCATGCTCGTAACCCACTGCCTTTTAACTGGATTTTCCATTCACTGCTTGTGAAAATAAAAAACGGAGAAACTGAGCAGCTTAATGAAATGGGAAATTGAGAAATGGGAGAAAGCATGAGAGGTTCGGTACAACGTCAAGTAAAACATCTTCGATTTGCATTAGGTGACACAGAGAAGAACAATCGGAGAATTACACCAAAATAAATACATACTAGGTCATTAGTGGCTGAGGAGGCTATCGAGGACCCCGGTTGTTTTGCTACTTTCGTGAGAGGGAATTTAAACAACCACGCCTTTTTTTTTATTACAGAATCGTATCCCTCCGTGGTGGAGGAGGGGCTGAATAGATGGGAGGGGTATCTGATCAGTCAAGTGACCATGAAACAAGAAGGGAAGAGCAGTAGTTTAGCCTTCAAAACAAAACTTTAAAAGAATCAAATCGCTTACTTAAACAGATTATCCTCAGTGGTGCTTTTATTTTGAAAATCATAAGCGGAAACACTACGTCTCATTACTTTTGACGTGACCCAGTTGTAGCAGAACACTCCGTCTGTCTAAACAAACCCGTCGATAATTGACAGTTGTGGGTGAAAAAACGAGAAAAGACACCCTGTAAAAGTGAAATTAGTTTTGTAAGCGTCGAGTGGGTTCGGATACAAGCCTTTTCTAACGGAAACATGGGAAACTGCCACACCGTTGGACCGAACGAGGCCCTGGTGGTTTCAGGTAACGCGTTGTGGACGATGTGTGGCTGCTAGCTGAACGTTGGTTCCCGGGGCTCCTCCCTGGCTCGATGCGCTGCTTAACGCTTTATGAAGAAAACCATGGACAAACAAATCACTCTCCTGCTTTCATTCGACGCGTAAACTCATATGTATTAGTAAACGGTCCACGTGTGTGTTTGTTCACCGCAACATGCAAACATTTAAACCATTTGACGTACCTAGATGATCATTCCACGCAATCGCCAATAGAACAAAAATGTCTCGCGCCTATCGTCGAGTCTCGTGTTTCAGGTCATGTAACGTTAACAAGCCGTCTGGAAAAATCTGTTGCCCTTTGGCGCCTTTATATCCGTAATGTCGTACCTTCGCTTACGGGTTTCTCCCATTTGGTTTAGACTTTTGTTAGTTTGTTCCGTTTTCATAATACATCCCACCTGTTTTCTGCTTCTTTTTCTTCTTCCCGGTAGGATCCATTTGCCGTAATGCGCGTTAAGGCCTCTCTTCATTTGATTGGTTAGGGGATTAAATGGGCTCTGGTTTCCCATCTGTTTTTGTTTCTAAGCGCAGCGTAGGCACACGATCTTAGGCATGTTGTTGTATTAAAGCCGTTATTATAAGAATGGGTGTGGAGAAGCTTGGCTTGTGGTTTTATTTAAGTTATTGTTATTCAGGGCATCCTGGCTCTCTGCTGCAGAGATGTATTAACGTTCAATTCAATTACAGTGGAGACTGATGTGTCTCAGACCTGAAACAGGGCTCATAATACATTAATGCATTATCTCTCATTTTCCATTGATAGGTTATGGATCCCTGATGGACATTGGACTTTAAGAAATTATTATACGTTATTGATAATCTGTGTCTATAAGTGTGGTTAGTCACTGAAGTGCATAACATATTTTGAGTAGCTAACTCCGTCGGAGGAGCTTTTCTTGTTTAACTCGCTTGTGATGAAGAAAACGAAAAGACAGAGTGGTGTGATTTTCCATGGTGAGATAAACTTTTTCCACATTTAGAGGAATTGGGAGCTGAGGTAAGTGGCCTGAGTTGCACTTCCTGATTCAAAGTCGAATTTCCTTCGGAAATGTAAAATGCATTGATTGTACTTTCATTTCAAAATTGGGTGCAAAGCACAATTTCCTTTTTTTTTGCCAAAGGGTAATTATCGGTAAATAAAGGTTTTTATTTATTTTTCAGAATAAAACCTGGGATCAAGAAAAAGTTACGTAATGCCATGATTTAGTTTTTGCTTCTTTTGAATTGTCATTCATTCACGTGAAGCTTCTCCCCCTTCTGCTGAGCTGAATGCAGTCAGGAATCTCAGATATGTCGCTGGCACGCGGGGGTTATTATGGTGCGTTGCTCCAATAGGTCCTCAACCTGATACTACTTTAGTTGGCAATGACATTTGGCAGAAGTCAGGTGGGTTTTAATAGTAAAAGCATGGCCCAGCTACATTCCCTTTTTATCAAAACAAAACTAGATTATGTTGTATAAAAGTTCAAAGATCTATATTGATGGTAGATAGTCTGCTGGTTAGCCATGCGGTTCAGTTTTGAGAATCAATAATGAAAGCCGAAATTTAGCTTACGATTCAGTTAGGTAAGATTTATTGAAAAGGTCAGTATGGGTGTATATATGATGAAATCCTGTTACATTGTCTCATACACAGAATGGTTAGAGGGAGGTCTTAACAAGAGTAACACAACGACACAACACAGAAAAACTCAGCAGTTCAACATTTTGAATTCAAGTTAAATAAAATGCCCGCCCATTACGCCACTGTTTCTCGTGGGATATTTCTCAATCACAGCACGGCGGTGTGCATCATTTGAGTAATGTGAAACGCAAGAGTCCTCCGTGGCAGACTCCTAATGCGAACCTAAAGTCAGTCTTTTAACTGTAACCCTGTTGATGGAAACATTGAAACACTTGTGGGTGAGATGTGGGTCAGTATGTCCCGCTGTAATGTTTGGTTGTTGGGGGGGACTATGTGTCTGTAAAGATAGTCCTGTCCCTCCGTCTGTCAGTTAGCGCGCGGCAGCTGGGAATGTCACACAAAACGCTCCGGATTAAATGAGCCGACGGAGGCCAGTGGCTTGGACGTACGCGTGTTTGCTTACAAGTTACTCACATCTGGAGAGGCCTCACATTCGCCACCACGGCTGCTATAAACCATTTACTACCGTTAGTGATGCGTGAGTTGGGTAGATGGTTTGAGTGCCTGCCAGTGTTTCTGAAAGGGAGTGAATGCTTCTGGTTTAACAGGAGGAAACCTTGTGGGCGCCGTGGTTGGAAGACGCAGCGTTGCTTGTCTATGACTGAACAGCACATGATCACCTTCCTCCTCAGAAGCACTCGCAGACAATGAAAACTGGCTCATGGTCTGATAGAACTTTCTCAATACCGAACTACTCCTTTAAGTTTAAAACCAAATCTGCTGCTCCAATTGCAAATGGGCCTATGTATCATAAGTATTACTATAAATGTATTCCTTCCAATAAACTGCATGCATTGAAGTTCCATGTATACAAGCGTGCGGCTCGTGTGACTGTGTTTTATTGACTGCACACTCACTGGTGAATTGTTGGCAAAAGTAGTCCATTTTTATTTTTTTTTACTTTTAACTGGTGATGTTAAACCTGCAATAACAGATGTTTTGCCACTAGCTAGTAGCTGAAAAAGAAATTATGATAACAGCATTGAACTGTCATCAAGTCATTATGCAATATGAGTGCAAAAACAGTGCAAACAGCGTGAATGAAAGTTCTGGGCTAATGAAGTCGGGCTGGTCTCCTGTGCTTGGTTGTAAAGGTGGCTGCTGTGGCTCGGATCAGAAGACGTACGTGGTGGGGGGCTGGGCTTGGGCCTGGTGGCTCATCTCTGACATCCAGAGGTAAGACCTCTCTGCTCCGGCTCCAAACCAAAAAATAAAACGGGAAGTAAATGGGTTTGCAAAGAAAATGCAAATTTACAAACTCCTTTCTGTGTTTTAGAAATTCACATCACTATTGATCATTTGACATTCATTCAACTAGGTGATTACATTGAAAATACACACACAAATAAGCTACACAATAAAAATAGAAACCGCATTTAATTTACAAGTAAAATTACATAAACTATGTGCTATAAATACTCAAAATACCCAAACAGCTGAAAATTATAGTTGAATTTATGAAAAGTCTACTTATTTTGAAGATTAAATAAATGTTTGAATTGTGTCGTCGTAGTTGTGTTAAGTAGTTATACGGTAGATATTTTAAGTTTATCTCTGCAGACCCCATTAAAAAGTATGTTTTTCTTGAAACTTGCCTATTTTAAATTTATTGAAGAATAAGCAAGTTATTCATGGTAAACAGAGGCAATATTATAACCCAATGTTTACTAAATGTGTAAACAGGGTCGTTTCTGTCCCCTTTTTTAAATGCACCTCCAACAAATCAGCTTCTGAGAAAACATTGCCAAGATAAACAGATGATACATAATGACGAGGTCAGAAAAAGTTTCACGTTTACAAAACTATATTTAAAAAAAAATAAAAAATTGTTGTCCGTGTAGTTGGATAAACTCCCACACTGCCTCGGAAGCAAAGGATGTAAATGTGATCGTGAACACACAGAATTTGTGTTTTGTGGAGCTTAAAAACAAAAAGCCAAATCTAACACTCCTTCTCTGTGGAGCTCCAGGTTTTTAAAGGATGTATCTTTTAGGGTTTGCATGTCTCTTTGTTTCTACTTTGCTAACCTGCTTTGCTGTTTGTGTTTATCTCCCCTCGTCCACGCCCCAGTGTGTCTCCCTTCAGGGACCCATTCCCCGTTCGGGACTGCTCTTAGTCTCAGTGTCGCTATGAAACGTAACGCTATACTTTAACAATAAACCGCAGTGCTATTGGATTCATAAACCCCCGTTTAGAAAAACCTGCTGTCCCCAGAATCCTCTCAGTTTGGTCATTTCAGACGCCTTCGTGGTGGGTAGAAACCGGAGGGAGTCGTGGCCCCTTCTGCTAAAATGCATGAGGAAAGCGTCCGACTTCCTGCTCATGATGCAGTAATCATGTTAATGTCCGGGCATGTGACTCATCGATCCAGTTTCCCTTTAAAAGCAGCAGCGGAGCCTCTAACCAGAGAGTCTCTTCTTGCTCGTAGCTGCAATCGGCCACCCGTGTCTACAACAACCAATCTGAGTCAGTCAAAGCTGCGCCTGCGTTTTTTTGATCAGCATCCACATATTCTCCTTTAAACAATCCAGCTGGACTGAGGCGGAGGATAAAGATGGTTCGGGTTACGTAATCTTCATTCTAATTTAATCCCAAAAAGGAGCTTCCCTCAAAAATTCCTTTCGACGGCCCTTTTATTTACAGGTCTTGCTCTTTGTCCCAGATGATGTAGTAACAGACAGAGAGGAGAGACACTGCTGTAGCTGTCACCATCCTGGTGTTGAA
The DNA here is from genome assembly GCF_964276395.1 of Gasterosteus aculeatus. Lineage (NCBI taxonomy): Eukaryota > Metazoa > Chordata > Actinopteri > Perciformes > Gasterosteidae > Gasterosteus > Gasterosteus aculeatus. The sequence goes on from NC_135694.1 coordinate 18,414,500, forward strand.
AGATGTCTCAGCATCATACTTGAAACAGCCTTTGGGCTTCCAACCAGAAAAGCAGGAGGTCTGGTTGTGCCCTTCACCCCCTTCCCTCTTCCCTCTCTCTCTTGACGTTGGTGACTGACATTCCTAACAGCTGTTGTCCAACTTACTGTTTTGCCTCTGCTATTCCCGCCTGCCCGCCTGCCTGCCTGCGTAGAATGTCTCTGGAGGTTATGACCATCCTCTGTCGCTGCGAGAATATCGAAACGTCGGAGGGTGTTCCCCTGGATGTAACAGGGGTGGCTCAGGTAATGCACTTCAAAAGATGAAAAAAAAAACCTCCCCCGAAAAACAGCAGCGGCTGGTGCTGGAGACCAAAGGCAGACCCGGGAAAGAAGGTTCAATTAACAAGCTAACGTTTCTTCTTCTCGTCTCTATGGCTTCTTTTCTTCTGCAGTGGAGGCGAGACAGGCAGCTGTCACTAACCTGGGCTTCGCAACTAAAGCTGAACTCTGGCAACGGGGTCAATAAATGAAGGCTATAGAAATGGCTAAAAAAAAGATTTGAGGAACCCAATTTTAAATTCAAATTGAACTATTTTAATAAAGATGGAATGGAAAATAATCATGGCAAAAATCCAAATCCCACAAATTTGAGTTGTGGGTAGCATCTCATTTTGCTCCGTTGTTAGTGATCTGGAGTCCTTGGGTGAATGGTTTCACTTTGTCCTGTTTTGTTCCTTGTGTTCTGGCCCTTCCCTTCATTTTGCTTTCCCTCCGTCAATTTTTATTTCATATTTTTCCACATTCTTCAACAGGATAACGCTTGAGATTATGACCCTCCAGCCGAAGTGTGAGGATGTAGAGACAGCGGAGGGTGTAGCTATTACTGTCACTGGGGTGGCTCAGGTAAATCACTACACTTTTCTGGGAATGCCAGTTCAGACACCACTAACCCCCACACACCCTTCCCTACCTCTCCCCTACCCGGCATCACCCCATAATCACAGCACAGGTGGTGTTTCATACAGAGTGCTCAAGTTAAGATGCCCGCCAGAGTCCAATGTACACACACACAAATGTTGGGTGAAAATGTTGTCTGCAGGATGTACCTTTATGGCGGCAAATCACTGTCAAAATTCCAGAGCGTAAATCAGGTTGATGCGCGCGCGTAAATCAAACATCCGCGAGCAAATCTCCATCTCGCGCGAGATATTTGCTCCCTCGCGAAACGTGAACTTCCTCGCTCGCGAGGTTAGTCTCTGCTCGCGCTCGAAGGAGTTTTCTACGCGCTCGCTGTTTTTCTTTTTGACAATAAGGGGGCAGAGCCAGTCACCATAGTCTCTTCACCTGATTGGTTACAAACCGCGTCTTTGGATTGGCTGGAGTAATGCATTCACACAACTATAGAAGCCCATTTCCGCACTAATGTAAGGGGATGGAAAGTCGAAATTATGAGATAAAACGTTGTCAAAAAACAAACGCCCCCCTTCGGTAATCGTAGTGGACCGTAGATGACCTCACCGGCACATTAAGAGCAATGCGTCCAGCTCGCAGAACGGTCCGTATTTTTAAAATACCGGGGAAAAAGTCAGAATCTGTGAATATCTTGCCAACTTTCAATACGGATCGGAAAAAAATTAGGTTGTAGTGAATGTGATATGTGATGTACAAGATATGCGCAGTCTCCTCCATAGTTCGGTAAAGTTGGCAAGATATTCAGATTCAGACTGACAGACCGGTCTGCGAGCTGGATGCATTGCTCTTAATGTGCCTGTAATGATGGTAAACTATGGTTGTAGCTGGTTGTCATCTAGGGTCCACTACGATTACCGAAGGGGGGCGTTTGTTTTTTGACAACGTTTTATCTCATAATTTCGACTTTCCATCCCCTTACATTAGTGCGGAAATGGGCTTCTATAGTTGTGTGAATGCATTACCGCAGCCAATCCAAAGACGCGGTTTGTAACCAATCAGGTGTAGAGACCAGGGTGACTGGCTCTGCCCCCTTACTGTCAAAAAGAAAAACAGCGAGCGCGTAGAAAACTCCTTCGAGCGCGTGCAGAGACTAACCTCGCGAGCGAGGAAGTTCACGTTTCGCGAGGGAGCAAATATCTCGCGCGAGACGGAGATTTGCTCGCGGATGTTTTATTTACGCGCGCGCATCAACCTGATTTACGCTCTCGAATTTTGACAGTGATTTGCCGCAATATACCTTCATAATGTGAACCTGCTTCCAGACTGATTGTAGCGCAGAGTCAAAGAAAACCAAGACTCCTTATTAAATTAAATGGCACGACACAATTAATTTGTCTGACGAAGCTTCAAACCTACTTCCTAATTTGTATTCTATCGTCCTGTCGCTCCCTGTAGCAGCTCACCGTAAATATGCAGCGCTTGGCATTTAGTTGGCCGTGTTATTTTCAGTCTGAACCTGCTCCTGGTGTGACAGGAGAAGGAGCCTGTGTCAAGCCGGATGTGCATTTAAGTGCCAATCTAAATATTTTATTTTTGTTTTTATAGTCTCTGCTATTTGGTTGTTTTGATCATGTTCAGTGCAAACTCTTTTTTTATGTTGGCAACTTAGGATGTTAAAGAGAAAATCCACCTTTGACTTAGTTTCTTACTGTTACAAGCATTGATACAAGAACTCTGCATCCAGATGTACTCCACACACACAAATTGTAAATTATTATTATTAGTAGATGGTGATTTTTCCAAACCGAAAAGAAAAGAAGTTATGAACGCTGATACCTATTAATAATGCTGTTTACACGACGTGATTCAAACAAACAAAACAGTACCAGATGATGAAGACAAAGCTCCTGGAGCTCCACAGTAAATGTTTAGTGCTCCACGATTGTCACTCTGTCAGCGCTAATGGAATACGATAAACACTGATTTTCTGGGAATAGTAATGACACGAGACCAGGGCGAACCTTTCCGTCGACACCTTGAAGAGAAGGAGAGAACGTACGCACTGCACAGTGTTGGAGTTTCTCTCAGTGGTAACAGAACTTCCAAACACATACCGTTAGCATCTACGGCGGTACTGTTAGTCCCCCAATCAATTAATAAAGTTCTTTGATTCAGTCTTTTGATTTTTCACGGTGGATTTTCTCTTGCAGGACTTTACATTTAATTTTTAGCATTTGTGTTTGCAAATGCAATTCTGCTCATGTTTGTTTCCTTTGTCGGCATGCCAGCCTTTCCTTTTGTGTTTGAAATATGATGCCTCATTATCAGTTCTGCCTTTTAACCACAGTCGTGCCAGTGTCTCTTCTTTGTTTTCCTACATGCATGCTGATAATGAGCCCACTGTTTGGGAGCCGAGCGGCCCCTCACTCTCACATAGTTCCCTTTTAAGAGGCGGTTTGATTAGTCCAACCTAAGCTAGAAGCCATTGTGGAGCGAATGTTCCATGGCAACAGGACTGTCCTTGGGGAATAAAAGAGACCCATAGGTTTAGAGTAAGAGGGAGTCACCCAGCAGATTGGATGTAAAGGAGTCGAGTGTTGATCTGCGATATTGCTTTAAGTTAGCGTTAATGTTCGACCATGTGACTCTCAGTGGGAGTATATTTGTTAACTCAGCCTTCGTGGTTAGGTGGCAGTAAAACCGAACATTGAAAGACTGCACATCTGTCACCTTACAAAACTCGTTCCATTTCATTTCCTGCACTTGTGTATCTTGACAGAGCTGGAGGCAGGGGGAAGGGTGGTGTCACGAGGGGACTGGGGGCCGGGGTGCGGTGGGTGAGGTTGGGGTTTAACTGCAAGAGAGGACTCTGTTCCTGTGTCAGTTTCGGCACAGCTCCCCCTGCTGTCTGCGCGCGTGTGTGCGTGAGTGTGCGTGAGTCTGCGTGGCTGGCTTGCAGCCTCCTCTGTTTTCAGAAATGTGTTTCCTTGGAATGACATCCATCTTGACCCTGACTTTGTATTGCCTTCATTGCTGGTATGAGTGCATGTTGCAAAGCAAAACCACGTGCGGACCTCTCGCCTAAGGACCCAGTTCACTCTCTTTTCTTACAGCTCGGAGTACAATATCCCCCAAAACCATGTGTCTTACGCCATCTGTTTTTGGTTTCTTGAGTGTATAGACGACATCTCTTACTGTCAATGAATGTCCTTGTGTTTACATCATTAAGCTCAGGTAATTTCCAATGTTGTAACAGAAGCGTACAGCATATTGCTAAATTTAGATTCTGACTGTATTACCCTGAATCTTGCTTGGATGTTGGGATTTTGTGGGATTATCTTGTGAAATTTGAACTTCTCTAGCAGGGAATATATCTTTGCATTGTGAAGGTTTAGAGAAGCTATTTCATTATAAATACACAATTTGCTTGTCATCATAAGCACATACTATTGTGAATTTGCGAATGTGTGCTGACGCTCTTTGTCCACGTTGGCACCAGGTGAAGGTGATGACAGAAAATGAGCTGCTGGGTTACGCGTGCGAACAGTTCCTAGGGAAGTCGGTCATTGAGATCAAGAGCGTCATCCTGCAGACGCTTGAGGGTCACCTGCGCGCCATCCTTGGTAGGTATTCTCCAACGGCCTTTTGCTATTGCTTGTTTTGTTGTAGACATTCTGTGTAGTTTATAAGCGGTTGCTCAGCGGTGAGAGAAAAAGGAGACCCGTAGAAAAAAAACGACATCTCTTCCATTATCTTTGAAACAAAACATGTGAGATGTGATCATAATATGAACATGATTGGCTCCCAGAACATTATAAATGCCGTCATAATAATAATCGTGCTGATTTCTATATATGTAGTGATTTTAGGCAGTTTTAGTCCTGTTTGAGATATGAACCTCACCACGAGTTGTGGAGGAACATTTTCCAAAAGCCAGGAAGTCGGTTTGGTTGCCAACTCAGCTCTTCCCCGTCAACTTCTCTAGTAAAATGTGTTTGACTTGCACACATCATCTGCGAATGTGTGCTGACACCGTGTTCGTCCCCTCAGGCACCCTAACTGTCGAGCAAATTTACCAAGATCGGGACCGATTTGCCACTCTGGTGCGAGAGGTGGCATCACCAGATGTGGGCCGCATGGGCATCGAGATCCTCAGCTTCACCATCAAGGTGAAAAGATCAAGATCACATCACTCTGCATTCATCTGTTGAACATCTGTATCCGATTTGAATTAGAACAAGTTAGTTACTTACCGTACATTCATTGATCCCCCTGACAGGATGTGTATGATAAAGTGGAGTACCTGAGCTCGCTGGGAAAAACTCAGACAGCCGCAGTACAGAGGGACGCAGACATCGGAGTGGCAGAGGCCGAGAGGGACGCCGGCATCAGGGTGAGAGGAGCTTTAGGAGGCTATTAAGACGTCAGACATAAGCGATTGAAAAGCATCTGTTCTCGGATTGTTGTTGCTGCGGCTAATAGCTGTAGCCTTAAGAAACCAACCAGCCGCTCCGAATCCATCGGCCATGGATCATTACGTCACAATGTCATGCACACTGTCTTTTCCAGGAAGCCGAGTGTAAGAGGGAAATGATGGATGTCAAGTTCTTGGCTGACACAAAAATGGCCGACTCCAAACGGGAGCTGGAAATGCAGAAAGCTTCCTTTAATCAGGAAGTGAACACAAAGGTATTATTTGTACAGTTGGGACTTGATTTTGAGCTGAATGTTGTCAACGGTTAAACGTGAAAGTGAAGTATTAATGAAAACCTCCACCCGCTCTAGAAAGCAGAGGCTCAGCTGGCGTACGAGCTGCAGGCGGCCAAACAGCAGCAGAACATCCGCCTGGAGGAGATTGAAATCGAGGTGGTGCAAAGGAAGAAGCAGATCACCATCGAAGAGAAGGAGGTCATTCGTACTGAAAAGGAGCTCGTCGCCACCGTGAAGAGACCCGCCGAGGCGGAAGCCTATAAGATGCAGCAGCTGGCTGAGGGACGGAAGTGAGTGGCTCCCACTGCAGACTTTCCCTCGTCATCGTCTAAGTCTTACAGTCTCCGCACTCGCTAATTATGTTGGCACACTTTATTTTATAAACCGTAAGGAGGCATGTGAAAAAAACCCAGATGGTTGTCCTGGTCTAGCCCTTTAATGACACCTGTTAAAGGTTCACTGCGTAGTCTGACGGCATTCGGTGGTGAGGTTTTAGATCTCCCATGTGCCACGCGTGTAGTAGCAACACGTCGGCCTGTTCCCATATGTAGATTTGAACAGCTTCTTCCAAGGTATTGTAAACACAAACTGTTTTATATGAGTAATATTAATATATCTCCCCCTAAATGCTACACGGTGCCTTTAATCCAAAAGTAGACATATGGAGCCCCACCACCAATACTTTAAACACATGATTTAAATATACTCTCTAACTTGAATAACACGTTTTTCTAAGTGTCAGATAACAACTAGAGATTTTTAGTTGATAATGTTTATTGATGGTTTTACATCAATAAACACGTCAGCACAACAAACCTGTAAATCTGGCTTTTATATTCATATGTATCACTGAACTGTAGGAACTGTATATGACTCACCGCTAATCACAGTAAACAGTGCCTTTGATGCTTGGCTCACCCCAGGATAAAGACGGTGCTCACGGCGCAGGCTGAGGCCGACAAGATCCGCCTCATCGGCGAGGCTGAGGCATCCTCCATTGAAGCGGTGGGCAAGGCAGAGGCCGAGAAGATGAGGCTGAAGGCTGAAGCCTACCAGCAGTACGGCGAGGCGGCCAAGACGGCTCTGGTGCTGGAGGCTCTACCTATGGTATGTTTATCTATTTTTGTACACTGCTGGCATGAAAATAATAATTATTTCTCTAGTCTTCACCATAACGTTTTCTTTTTTTTAATCAGATTGCCAGTAAGGTGGCTGCACCTCTGGCCAGGACCAGTGAGATCGTCATCCTGAGCGGAGATGGCAGCCGCGTGACCGGAGAGGTAAACCGTCTATTGGCTGAGCTCCCCGTGTCCGTCAACGCCCTCACCGGAGTGGATCTGACTAAGGTGAGCGTGTGTCTGTGACATCTGACCCCTCTTGTTATCCCCAAGGACGCCTGTGTGATTGCTGGAAATGACAAGCTTTGAGTGTCAACAAATACAAAGCAGGCTCACAAATACTGTTGTTGATCCATCTGCAATGTACCTGCATCTGTAAATATGCAACACAGTCATCACAACACCTTTATGACGTGATAACAGGCATGTGGGGGGGAAAGCCTCGTGAGCGAGGCCCCTCTCTGTTTTTTCTAGCCAGTTAATCCTCCTGTTGTGTGATTCCCAGATCCCTCTGCTCCAGAAGATGATGAACCCACCGTGCCAGACAGCCATGTGAAGAATCAGGCCAGAGACTCGTCTCTCTGAAGCCTTCGACATTCATTTGCCTGAAGCATGACAGTTTTTATTTTTTTTGTGTATTTTTTGAGGAGTCAGCCTATGACCCTGTATGCAACTGCCTTTGACCAGAAACACTTGACATCCGCCAAGAAGTTTTAAAAATATATATATTTTTAAGAGGTCGCTTAATTTCTGGGGCCTTAACCTCCAGAGGACCAGTCTATATGTATCTTCTGTTGTTTTGAGTTCTCAACCAGTCGTTCCTTGTCACACTGCACTAGTTATCCAGGATGTTATGCTGTTTCTACTATTTCAGTCAAGGAGACTTGTTGGTGTTTTTGAGGGCAAACGTCTTGAGTTGGCCCACTTCGAATGAGGTGTTAAACATGATTCTTTTGAAGGAAAAAACACTGGAAACAGTCCTTAACACTAAGAATAAATCTGCATATTCTTCCAGAGATGCTCAAGTTTCTGGCTGAAGTTTGAAGTGCGCCTCCTTCCTGTCGGGTGTAAGACATGTTTTTAGGAGCAGAACGTCCCAGTCAGTGAAGTAACTTGCAGTCCACTGAGCACGGCGCGTTCAGCTTTCCTTTCCTCTTTGCTTTTAAAACTCTTTATTTTTTATAGATTTATCAACTCCAACTTGGAGAACCTGATGGTTTACCAAAACGCTGTTACACTTAATGCTCCCTAGATCCTCTCCCACTGTGACTGTAGAATTTGCAGCCTCTGCGCGTGTCTGTTCTTAGCCGTCGGTTCACCGGCGGGTCGTCTTCTCCTTCTCAAGTGCAGTGCCTGTTCACCACTCAAGTGCCCAAACCGTAGGACCGTGGTTTGGTTTTAGTCGGATGTCCGAGTATATTAATGCGTCGTAGACGGATGATATTTTAATATCGCTTCCTGTTCTCCTAACATCTGCTCGTACTAACAATGATCCCGTGTTTAGACACAGAGGCAGATACAAACGCCAATCAAAACGCATCAGACGAAGCCATACTTCGAGAAGATTAGCCTTAAAAGACAACCCTTGGGCGCCTGTCAGGCTTACCCACCTTTCCTTTTTAACTGCAGGTAGTACATAGTAGACGTTCAGGGTCCGAGCTTTAACTCATTTTGTTACTCCTCTCTCTTCTCCTCCTGCTCACGTGTGCTAACGTGTTTTGTTCCCTTTTTGCGGCCTGTAAGCATATTTTATGACCTTTTAAGAGATTTCGCAGGTTGCCGGTTTGTTGCTTATCTGACCACGACCGATGTGTGATAACAAAGCAGGAATTTGGTGTTGCGTTAGGTGGGAAGATGAGCACGTGTTCAGGTTGATGTGGCGTTTGTGTTCGGGAGGTTGGGGGGTCTTCAGTTTGGTAAATGTAATGTCGTGCAGTTGGACCAGTTGCTTTTTCCTGCGTTTTTTTCTTCTTGCTTACAGGTCAATCACTTAGTCTGTTACAATCATTCAGCTGTTGAAGGCCAGTTGGCAAAAGTGAAGTGAACGTTCCTGTGTTTAGTTGCTCTTTGATATGAAATAGCCTTTTGTTGTTTAAAAATGTGTTTATTTTCATATCGCACTTTTTGCCACATCACCCGACCGGGAGGACTGCCCTTTTTACCCGTATCATTGTGAATCATCATTGACCACTTAACAGAACCTGTGACCCTTTTAAACGTGTTGTTTTCATTCTGCCACTGAAAGTTAAGAAGTTATTATAATGGCACCGTTTTCCTTTACACCCTTTGAATAAACGTGCAGCTCGTTTGGTCGGAGAAAATTTAATCTGGTTTCTGTTTTTGACAAAAAAAATGCTACACTTCCCACCAGAAGTTAAGTTGCTGCCTGTGTTTTTTTTACATCCGATATCGGTCACCAGCCAAGATCACCATGGTCTTGTTTACATGCTGAGAGAAGCCACATCTCAGCAGGTTCTTTTAGGGTTGAGACAAATGTCATTTCTAAATGTGATCGTTGTCATCGTTGTCATATCACTGAGAATACAGAAACTTGCTACCGTCTCACTGTAGTTTATGAATACATCTCAGATGAGGATTGGAGCAGTTGCAGAATCTAAGACGGTTTAAAAAGTGGCCACTCCCGTGTTTTTTTAGTAAACTTTGGGTGTTCTGTTTTCACACTGGCATAAGGTTAAATCATTAACTTAATAAATCCTTTACTTATAAAAGTATATTGTTTTTGTACACAGTGCCTTTTTCAGATAATGAAGAGGTAAAACACACACGGATGCACCGTTAAGAATGGAGTAGTTTTAAGGAGTTACTGTAAAACAGAGACCTGCTTCTAAAACATCCATATAATGTTCACTTGTACGTTTATTCTTCCTGCCTTTTCTGTTTATTAACTTTACATTCTGTGATCTAAATGTACAGAGGAACATCATTATATATATATATATACCATCTATTTAAATGGTAAATTAATGACAATGTAATAAATAGCTTCACTTTTGGTATCTGGACTTCTCAAAGTGTTTCATTTGTTTGAACCTTATATTTTGTGCCAAAATTACAATTTCTTGATTTGTCTAATAAGAAAAGAGGCAACCTTCTGTTGCTCAAAGTGAAATGTTGGAGAGCATGATTAAAGACCAAACACTAGACAGACCTACGCCTTAACTCACCTGAAACATGTCCATCTGTCATGTAAATCATCTGTTATCTCTATTAATAACACATATACATATATATATATATATATATATATATATATATATATTGTGGATTTATCTTGTGGCTTCACACTGGCCTTTGGATAACTTGTCAAGCATGTCATTTTATGCACGTCTTCATGTTGTTCTGTGTTGTGTTTCACCCTATAATAAACATTATACCACATCCTGTTGGCCTCTCTGTTCGTTTATTCCAGATAATAGGACTGCGAAGGCCCGACTTCTCAAATAAACTTCCACGATAATGTGTACGCTGTTATGGAAAAACGAGCACTGAGTCACAGAGGCTTAGCTTTGGGACAGCGGGACACCCTCCTCACCAGAGGACATTTCCTACTGTGCCACGGTCGTATTCCTCCCTTAGTTAGGGAGCTGGCACGTAACAGACATGCTGATTCATGTGAGCAGTGCGTGTCTTTAGACCACCAGCGGCCATGCAGCTGATAGGGGAACGTGTTTAAATGGCCGACTCACAGTCCATATTCCACCTGAAGAGGGCAGTCCCCTCACAGAGGACACGGAGGCTGCAGAAACAAACTCCACTACCAGCGCTCATCCTAGAACTACAACAAGGGTCAACGGCTCGTGTGTTCACACGAGCAAATGATGTCTCACAGTGGAGGCAACCGTTTAAGATCATTTACTATTTATTTCTGTACTGTAGGAGAATCAGACATGAATAATCTGGAAATTATTTGAGTCAGGAAAAATAGTGAAAAAGAAATGTATACACTTCCTTCTAACAAAACCAACGTGTGGCCAAAGATGAAATAAAATGTCAGTGTGTAAATATAAATGTTAGTGCATAAAAATGGATACAACTTGGAATTTGATGCCACTGGAGAAATCCTCTCTCGCGTCTCAGAACATCCGATCCGCGCGACGCCTCTGAAGGATACCCGGGGTTTCTAGCAACATGAAAGGGCTTTTATCTTAAGTCGATCAAACTCAAAATGCATTAACGGATCAAAATAGGAGACCTGATCCACAGTGTAGAATAAGTGCCAGCATTAACCTGCCAGACTGGGAGAGACTTTAACTGGTGTACAGCTCCGTCTGGGGCCCTCACGCTTGAACCTGGAAGATAGAACATAAAAACGATGTGGCTCACATTACTCCAGGCCAGATGTTCCACACATACGTGGAAACACGAACATGGTTAGTGGCGGATAAATAAAAAACGTTCAGATGAAAGAGAAAAAAGCAAGGCGTGGTAAGACAAAGCTAGGAACATGATGGAGGCACGGGGATGAGGGTGATGGACACTACATGATGGCTACTTAAATAATTCCTCTACTTGAGGCGTTCAATATTCAGAGAAAGCTGTTCTCCCATTCAGCTAACTGCAAACAGTTGGATTAAACCCCCCCAACAAGTTTCTCCTGAGCACTCTGAATGAAACATAATTATGTCGTAACGAGAGCTTCCTCCTTTTCATCTCTACGTGTGAGGTGAGAACTTAAAAACACGTATCTATGAACGCAAATGGAAAATGTGTAGATAAAGTGCTATATTGCTGCAGCAGATAAGGGGTTGGAGGGAAGGATAGTCCTACTTTCACCTTTATCTGTGTCCACAAGATGACCTTCCACACCCTGAATGGGGAGGGCGTTACCATGGTAACTGCCATGTCCCGCCTAACTCGGACATTGCTAAAGAGCATAATGTCGCAGTTCAAGTCCCCTGCAAAGACAAAGATGGCCTTATAAGTAAGGGACAAAATGTCAGGGATAGAAGACAAACGACAGCGTTATCGCCGCACAGGCACAATTTGATGCTGTGAATTTGACAAGCGGTGTCAACTAACACATCTCAGAAAAAAAAGATCATCGCAGCTCCTCTCCGTTTCCTGGAATCTAGCTGAGTGCATGAAAAACAGTTCGGATGACATGACATCAGCTGACATATCGCAGCACTAAATTGCAACCCATGAAGACCATCACGCATAAATCACAAGGCTGTGAGATTCAGCGGATTGACGATGCATTACCACATCCACGCTCTTTAATGGCTGTTTTGGCTTACTGCTGGGAGCTCTCAATTACACACGTTTGACCAAGAAAGGCTTAAACTCACCAGGGATTTCGGCAAAGTGGTTCAGACATGAATAATATTTTGGGAAATATAACAAACATTTAAAGCCTTTTTTTATGGCTGCTGCAAGTCAAACTGATTACTACAACAACAAAAAATGGCACAAAATTACATTAATTCATTGAAAATGGTAAATGAATGATGAAAAAAAATGTTTTCCTAAAATATTAACAAATGGATGAAAAGTGTTTGCTCAAAAAAGGTTGTTTTTTTTATAAGTTCATTCTTGCTTTTGCCCAGTTGTACTTTCTAACATGATACATGCATCAAGAGATACACACGGGGAACAATGTGTAGTTCCTGCCGTGTGTAATCAGGGTGTGGGTAATCATCGGGCCAGAGGCAACCAGGTCAGGACTAGATAAGAAAAAGTTCACCCCCTGCTGTCTGGTCCACCCCAGATGCCATCACAGTATGCTAATGAGCCCGGGGGCCTTTAAGTGTCGGCGGCCAGCGGCCAGAAGGGTGAGAAGCTCCAGACGTGGACACGCAGAGGCCACAGAACCGGGCCGACGCCAGAAGGTGAGAACACACACAGAAGGAGAGGGCGCTTCGTGGCGCCGCAGCAGGTTCCAGCGCTACCATTTTCTTTTCTATTGCTGTAAAATATTATTTCTCTGGCTGGCATTTGAAGGCGTTCCTTTTTATTCGCTCCAAAAGACCATCTTTTCCAGATGATTAACATTTTCACTGGTTGACCTTCTCTGCCGAGCATCACTAATGAGCCGTCAACCTCCGCCTTGCAGATCACAAACACAGGAAATTGCTGCTAACTGTTATGTCTTGTACCCCGGACAGGATATCATCTTATACTGTAAGTTTATTAAAGAGACACTACAGTATAGATGATGTACTATCCAGGGTCTCATTCCCCCCGCCGACACCATCAGCGCACGCTAACCGACTGCTCAGAGGAGAGGCCGTCAAACCGTTACCATTACTGAGTTTCAGTTATGGTAAGGGTTATACGGCCCTCGCTCAATGTCATCTGCGCCGGGAGGACGAGGAGAGTTGTGTGATGGACGTGTTGTATGTGAACCCCTGGAGGGCATCCGCATGTCAATAAACATTGTGGTTCCCAAAACAAAACAAAAAGTTTCTTCATTACTTTCATTTAGAAAACAACGTTGAAGTCAGGGTTTCAAATATTCAACAATATATACAATGTCTGTAAGGATTCCTTTAATGTGCTGGCTGACGTGCATTAGGCTGCAGAACGAGCGAGCAGCAGTTGTCTAAGTGGGGATCTGCGCTGCGCAGGGCGTCTTTATCTAATCACCGGGAAGCAGCCGCAGCGCAGAGCGGGGAGCGCTTGAGGGGCTGACGCAGCTTCTGTGGGACATCCAAAGCCTCCCCCCCCTCCCTCCCTCCTGTCGCACAGCGCTTTAGGCCACTAGCTGGTTATTCAGCGAGATGCCCCGGATAGAGTAACTGCTGAGTTACCTCACAGGCAAGCGGGAACGAATCCAATCACCATTATCTGACCCATTTTAGCATTGCGTTAGTGCTCCATTTTGCCATCCATTAGGGAGACGATTCGGCCCTTGGGGGCCGAGCTGGGCTTTATAAGAGCCCGAAAAAGAAGCTGAGTGGGGGGCAGGACGAGAGAAAAGGGGGAAGAAAGCGGCGTAACAAAAAAAAGAAGAAAAAAAAAAGAGATAGTCGCGGGGATGGATGGCCACACTTGAAAAGGCCGCAGAGAGGGCTAAAGTGGTGTGGGAGTGGAGGGAACAGGGCTGGATGGTACATCAGGGACGTTTGAGTGAACATGACTGGAGGCCCCGCTCGCTCTGAGAGGCAGAGATAAACCACCGCCCTCTTCACAGGTCACCGGACCTGCTCATCCACGGATACACAGGGTCAAAACATCCATTTGGTGGGAGTGTGTGTCGTGTTCGGTGCCTGAAATATACCTCGGCTAAATAAAGGCCAATAATTCAATTTTACAAGCATTTGTGGCCTGCTTTTAATGTGAATACGTTCATCACTCTGCAGATGTGTCAAACTTGAGTTTGCCTTGGTAAATAATAATGAACTATCGTCATTACAACAGCCAGGTCTTCTGAGGGTGTGTGGAAGAATGCTACTGTTGAATCAAAATAGTTCCTTTAAACGGTCCATCTCAGCTCCACGTCTGACTCACGATGGGATCTTATCCTTTGTTCCGCTTTGGGATGCTGTCTTTTGTAGGGACAATGAGTCGCCTCTCCACCATTTAAAGTCCTTCCATCGCTCTTCACTTCCTCAGCTTGACTGTAAGCTTCAGCTTCACTTCCCTCAGGAAGACACGGGTCAGGTCCTCACTCGCCTCCTGGGCGATGCGTGCTACCATCTGGCCGGCTGTGCCGATCACCATCCTCTGTACACACAAGAAATACATCAGGCACCAGTAGCACACATATAGAACCAGAGGTTTTATCACTGCTTTCTATAAAAGATACTTGGTCCATTTAGCATAATATGAATTACTTTGTTTAAATATCTACTGAATAGCGTCACTGAGGCTTCTGTCCAAGGCTTATTTTTTATCTTAGGGATTGCAACAAGCTCACAAATTGATAGATATGTAATCTCAGTTGACTTATTGTTATACCAGAAAATATTTGTTACACAGAGGAGATTTCTGCAGACATTCCTGCAGACAGATGCAAGCATTTCAGCACCAAAGATACAGCATTAAATATTCTTTTTCATTAAATATGTATGGTTTCGAAAGTCTGCTCAAATATTTACAAAGTTAAAAACACAAGGCAAAGAAAGGAATGTGGAGAAACTGTGTAATGGAAAATAAATATTAGAACCCATCAGAGGCCACAGGTGGAGGGAAAGACTCCACTTCCAGCTTTCAAACAGCGGTACTTCTTACAGAGTCGTCTGTTCGTGCTGCATTCATGTTACGGCTGATTCAAGACCAGGAGAGAACATTTATTTCAGTGTCCCCATCGCACTTACCATGTGAGTGTCTTTCTTTGCATAAAGTTTCACCCAAATGTCCAGCTCGCTGTTTTCTCCATCTTGCCAGAGTTCAATTGACTGAAAGGGAAAATCTTTTGATTATTATAACTTCTACATGAGGTCACTGTGGAACAGCAGCCGTTGGCTGAGAGTCCACCGCTAAATATCCCAGAACTTTTATTTTTTTTGTGAAGAAAAAGTGCTACAGCAGCAGAAGACCACACCTGGTGCCACTCCTGTCAGCTGAGAACAGGGGGCCGAGGTCCCAATCTCCCCCTAAACCCTGAACCCTTAAGGACTTCACTGACGTCACCCGGTAAGTGGTTGAGTGTGAGAGTCGTGAGGGCTTTAAATGGTGTAAAAATGAATGCGACAGCACTTTGCTGCAACATGTCCCGTCACCATGACAACGTCAAAAACTATGACTTATTATACAATAAAGGGTATTTATTTATTACGTTTTACTGTCTGATTTGAACGTCTCATTTTATTATGGGTAATGAACTCAGTGGGTAATTAACTTGGGGTTAAGTCACCATCCAATGCTGAACCACGGAAAGGCTGCATGATGTCGGCCTGAGAGCCATCGAACCCTCAACCATTTGACAATGGGACATCCCTAAACCCGGGAGCGCCTCAAATTCTGTGATTGCCTACGGGTGCAGATTGGGATTGGGCGTCAAACTATTTGACTACTAGTATTGTTGCTGACCAAGTCCATCCCTTTGTGACCACAGTGTACCATCTTCTGATGGATGCAGCACCACCAGCACCATCACCATGTCACAAAGCTCATATTGTCTTGAACTGGTTTCTTGAACATGACAATGAGTTCACTGTACTTCAATGGCCTCCAGTTCTCACATCTCAATCCAATAGAGCACCTTTGGGATGTGGCGGAACAGGAGATTTGCATCATAGATGTGCAGCCACCAAATCTACGGCAACTCTGTGATTCTATTGTGTTAATATGCACCAAAATCTCTCAGGAATGTTTTCAACACTTTGTTGAAAGTAACAAGTGCACTTAATAAAGTGGCCGGTGAGCCTATCTGTGTGTGTGTGTGTGTGTGTGTGTGTGGCAGTCAGAGGGTGCGATGAAACACCTTTAGCTCTGGGGACTCTGCAGAAGCAGTAAATGCAGAAAGAATCCATGATAATTAACATGCAGGGAGCAATATAAATATAAAAGGTGTAGCAGATGGATACTGATGCCAAAATCCTCAACGGAGCGCAAGTCAACACGGGGAGTAAAATTGAGTGCAAAAGGCATTAAATAAACAGTGTGGGGGCGATGTGATGGGTGGAGTCAGTCAGCTTATCATCACGCCTGATTCACAGCAGGTCCTCGCACTAACTGCTTCACCTGTGTCATTGAATAGGGCACTTCCTGGGGCAGGTACTCCAGCAGCTTCTCCCTGATGGTGTTGCTGAGGACCTCCTCTGGACTCTGGTCGGTCAGGACCTCACTGTGGTACTGCCACGGTCCTGGTTTGGCCCCGGCCATGAAGTATTTCTATGGCGACAAGATAGAAAAGAAAGATATGGAATTATGGTTAATGCCATCGAATCAAAACTAACTGATACAAAATAAAAACGGCACTGAGCTAAAGACATACAGATAAGCTGCACCGAGTATGTTCTGTTATCAGTCATTAAAAAGATAATGCAAGAAGAACTTATGACACTTGTTGTCTTGTTTACCTTCAGCGTCTCCACGTCCTCTCTGTCCACAGCGGAGAGCATGAAGATGTCCTTGAAGAGAGGCCAGCCCCGCTGGCTACTCAGCGCCTTCAGCTGCTCTCGGCTCAGCGCAGAGTCCGGCCCGTCGCTGCCCCGGTGACCCCCCGCGCTATCGGCGGGCCCCTCCGTGCCGTCATCGTCAGCCGGTGACTCCGAAAAATCCTTCTCTTCTCTTCTTTCAGCCCACGGTGGCTTGATCGCCGGCTTGACGCGCATTCGCCGTCCGTTCACCACTCCGCACGTCAGCTCGGCCGTGATGCTCAGCAGCCGGTCCTTGGCCTTGACCTTGTCAACCTGAAGAACAGAGGAACAGAACTCTTTCAATGTTTTGGGTAATTGCTTGAGTCCTGCGATAATCTAGATGTTTCTGATTGTCAACAGATCCAAAGAAAAGCCCCAAACCATCAATAAATGAACAAAACTAACATGGCGACAGGCTTGATTTCACGTACACCGACCTGCTGGTGTAAATACTCAATAGAGCACCATATTGATTAATCTGGACTCTAAAATAATCCCCAATGAATCCGGTAACGTCTCCTATGTAAGTAAAGTTTACTGAAATGACTCTCAAGGTATCCATGACCCTTTTAAGATCCAGGTGTTAACTTGCATTGACTGGTCCTGTATCAATCTGGGGAGGAATACCTTATTGAGCACCAGGATAGCAGGGATGTCAGGGTGCTGGGCCAAGCATTTGAGCACCTCGAAGTCGAGCCTGCTGCACATCCATCTGTCCGATACATCCACCAGGACCACCACTGGGAATGGACACAGTCTCATTTTATACGCCCCAGAAACTCAGCGCCATGTTTCTCTTTCAACGTTAAATCTGTGCCAAAAAGGAAACTAATTAAAAAGCTCAGAGTGAAAAATTACAACATACTAAGGTCGGCTTCTTTGACCGTGTTCCAGGGATCCGTGAGCAGAGACTTCTCCAGCTGGTGTCTGTGGAAACAGAGGGTCCTCTCATATACTAGACTGTGTGATTTCACTGCGTATAGACTGCTGACTGAGGATACCAAAACACACCTTTTGACCTTCGATACAGAGGTGAGACCGGGAGTGTCCAGTAAAATCTGCAAAAAATGAAGAGCACTCAATTTAAAAGTGTGTATATATATTTATATTTATATATTATAGTTGTTGTATTATACCAGAAAAGACACAAGAACGCCCTTACGATCTGCGTGTCATCCTCGGTTAGGACGCCCATGGCTCGGGACCGCGTTGTGTGCACTTTCTTGGATACAGCAAACACCTTGAAGAGATAATTGTTGGCTTTACAAAGTGACCTCCATGTGTGCGGGTTCAAGAGAAGGACACTTGAGACAAACACCTTTATGCCAAGGAGCTGATTGGACAGTGTGGACTTCCCAGCATTTGGGGCGCCAATAACGGCCACTTTCAAAACCTTTGGGTTGTCAGGTTGATCTGGATGTCTCAGTAACAAAGACATTTGTTCGCCTGAAAACACACAAACAGAACGTATCACTGGTGGCGTTGTAACAGTAAGTATGGCATCATATTATTGAGTTTGATCACAATATCGGAGGCCGCCTGATGGATTACCGCTGTCCGGCGGAACCGAGGCTGGAAGGCGGTAGAGAGCGCCGTCTTCCTCGGCTGCTTTGCCTTTAATCAGCCTGTTGAGAAACGCTTCTGATGTAATGAAACAAGCCGGAGTGAAGATGCATCCGGCCGCCCCCCCTCGGCCGCAGGTCGCCCTTCCTGTAAAGACATCAACATCTCCATCACCTGGCTGCCTGATTCAATGTGCTCACTTTGCATGCAGAGTAGTGCTTCGTGTGAATCTCCTCCTAAAGTCAATAAATTCATTACAGAGCCCTCAGAAGGACAGCACAGATTGTGCCGTCACCTGGGAACTGCAGAAATGTAACCGTTAAAAGCTTTAAACTGTTTTACCCCAAAAATGACAACTCTGCCTGTAGCTAATGAGCCATGAAGTATTGTTATTGTCGTTGGTGATCAAACTAGAGCTTATTATATATAATAGTGATTATTATATCACTACGGTTTGGAGTTAACTAAAACTAAAATCTTGTGCAGGAACGTGTTGTAGAGCGATTGCCCTGCATGTGTGTGCAGAAAAACACATGCGTGACCAGTGGATTCAAGCCACATTCTGCTTATTAATAAATAAAGTCCATCCTGTCTATTGTTCAGGGCAGTTTCAGAGATGACACATCAACCTCCGATTCGAGGTGAGCACAGAAGAGCTGTTCCTCTTTCAGCAGTTTGGTGTGCAGTGAAGCTCGGACATCCAGCTGAATCAGCCATGAAACAGACACACGCCTGTGAGTGGGGGCGGGGCTTTAAGTACCACGTGTGTAGGTCTAGTTTTACGAATAACAAATCCCCACTTCTTCACCTCTCATGTTGGCACCATTATTCATTTACTCTGCTCGATCCATATATATATTATATACATAATGTACAGTATAAATACACTAATATATGACCTATACAGTGTACAGTATAATGTACAGTAGATACTGTTCTCTGTATTCTCTCACCCTGCTCCCTTTAAATACATGTTTACGCAGTAAACGTCTTTCGCATTAATCTCGTGTATCTCTTAGCAAGCAGCTCTACACATTGCTTCGAGTGGATTGAAGGGGACGCGCTTTGCGACTGACCCGCCGCGAGGAGCCGTGACGCCCGGTCCTCCGGGGCCGCCAGCCGGGAGAGGACGGCGCCGTCTCGGAGGAGGCGACCGCACACTCTGAGAGCCATTTGGACCGCTTCTGTTCGCGGAGACGATGCGACACGGTTGTCAGTCGTTTCAGAGGTGAACCGCTTGTTTACGTTCACATTGACTGCCGGGGGGAACCATGTTGCCTTGACCGAAGAGGAGACTTCTTCCGCTGTGAAGAAGGTGCTCGCGGATGCTCGCGTGGAGCCTACAGCGCCCCCTGGCGACTGGGAACATGTATTACCAAAATATGTTAGACATGCACGGGATTTGGCATCAATTTCAGGACCAAATGAGTTGGAACACGACTGGAAGTAAGTGCTGGTCACGTAAGCTACTTATGCTGCATGTAGCCAACGTGTGTATATATACATATATATATATATATATATATATATATATATATATATATATATATATATATATATATATATATATATATATATATATATATATATATATATATACAGCTTGTCACAGTGCACAAAACACATCGCCGACTTGAGCAACACAGATTTCAAAATCAATGAGAGCGCTCAAAGGATCTTTAGACTGGGGGGACATTTTGTGGATGACTTTGTGAGGGATGGTGCGTCAATAACCACAAATCATTCTGCACCGTGCAGACTTTTTTTTCTCCATCCCTTCCTCGTCCCTTGAGTACAAAAAAACAGAGCTCATACCCGGGGGGGCTTGAAGCCCAGCGGTGTCAGTGTTGTTGAGGA
The DNA here is from genome assembly GCF_964276395.1 of Gasterosteus aculeatus. Taxonomy (NCBI): domain Eukaryota; kingdom Metazoa; phylum Chordata; class Actinopteri; order Perciformes; family Gasterosteidae; genus Gasterosteus; species Gasterosteus aculeatus. Next base: position 18,434,687 of record NC_135694.1, read on the forward strand.
TATATCGAACATCCACGCTCGAGGCAAAAAAAACACAGCAGGAGCTCACACCCTGCAGCTCCTCAGCGCTAATTCCCGGTGGCAAGCTGATATAATGTCTGTAAGGTTAATTGTCACACTAAATGGACACCGTTTTGCATATTGATTGATTACTGTAACATGTTGTTTTCTTCTGTGTGGCAAAGCCAGGCAGAGCAGATGTCTCCCCGCAGTCCATCAAACACGCCGGCTGTGAGTCCTCGAGGACTTGCTCAGGGCGGAACAAACCTCCACTGGGGAGGATGATGAAGGATATCAGGTAGCTCACAATCTGTCATCATCTAACTCTAAAAGCTCGGTAGCAATAGAGGGGAAACGAAAAATGGAGCTTTTAGCAGACACTTACTGCCAAATTTCCAATTGAACTAGAAACCAAAAGGATATTTGAGGATCAGTAATGTTTGAACTTTCTCTCTATCGGCCTCCCTCCCACTCTCTCTCCCTCTCAAATTCATTCAAGGCCCTTTTCTCCCTCCGGGCTTTCCTCACATGGCCATTTTACGTGGGAGGGTATCAGAGTTCTTTCTATGACTGCATTAACTTTGGCCTTCAGAAAGAGCTCTCTCTCTCTCTTCCTCTCTCTCTCTCCCTCTCTCTCGCTCTCCACGAAAAAAGACAAAAGGCTTCGCCTGCAGACCATTTAATCATAAGCTGTAGCGCACTTTTCCATCTGAAGTGCACTTGCCAATGAGATTCACCGCGGTGTGATGGAAATCCTCCCCGTGCTGCTCCAATTTGTTGTGCTGTCAATTAATCAATTTTGTTTTCTGTAATTTAAACTAAACTCTCTGTATTGATGGGGGATAGGTCAAATTGCCCTGAATATACAGCATTTCTCTGCTGGATATGTCAGACTTTCTTTCACATGGGCCTGTGCTCTGAAAGAGCCTCTTGTTGATAACACGTGCTGGGATTAGACATGCAGTTACTGGCAGCTTCTGCAGTAATAGGAAGATCTGCCTGCTCATGAATACCAAAGTTCTCAGAGTAATATGCCATGGGGCAACTTAAAAAGGAAGCAAAAAAAACCCCAATCTGTCATTGCGTCAGAGCATCCTCCGCTCCATCGCTCCATCACCGCTGATTGCTGTGAGAGACGTGATGCTGTGCAGCTGGCTCTCTGTGAAACAGCAGCTCCTGAATTTTCTTCACGCCGCGGAGTCCAACGTAGATATGTGCTATTAGCAAAGGCTCCCGCAGATTAGCGGGTGGATGGATAAACCTTCCCACAAGGAATGAGAAAACGGTGATATTTCACTGTCACTTCTTGCCTGATGCCCCAAAGGTCCCCCAAGGTCCCTCCATTCAGCAATCACTACTCCATTCGTCTGTGTTTTAAAAGGAGGTGATTTAGCTCCCAAATTACCCATATAGGTCACACTGATGCTCTGATTGTACAATCTCTCGCTCGGTGGGGGAGATAAAGGGGGCGAGAAACTTTTATTCATTCTAGACCTGCAATCGACGGGACTTGTCTGTGAAGTGGATCAATAAAGCCTCTCTTTGAAATCATCAATCACGTCGGTGGTGAATATAAAAAGTGTAATTAGGAACAGCGTCCTTAAACATCCCGTATTGATGTCTTTTTCGGCATGGAGAAAGACACCATTCGGCATCATTAACTTTGTATTATTACGTGATGGATCCCGCTGCTGCTACTTCCCCACCTGCTGAACTCTGAGCGCTCCGTGTGATTGGGCTTTCAGACCGAATTCTCCCCTCTTTCACTTGCTGATGGAGGAAGTGAAGCTTGCATGCCTGGAGTATTGTAATATGGCCGGTCCGTACTGGAGCCCAGGCCTGCACCGTGCGTGGTCTCAGGACTGTTTTTGGAGTTAAACGTTTGTAATTTTCCCTCTAGGTCATTTGATTACTTTTGTGCAGGTTCTAGCCTGAGATAACATGACGTAGTGAGGTCACACATTTTTAGGACTTGCCACAATGTTCACTATCGTCCATCTGTCTCTCTCTGGTAATAAAATAACATCAATACTGTGGAGAGGGCAGGTGGGTGGTTGTAATGGAGTCATTTATTTTGGTTGTCACAGAAATATAAGTGTTTGATTAGGGAGCCACACACACATCAGGCTGCACAAATAGAATCTTTCATCAAATCACAAAGCATGTGACACTATTGAACGCAGAGTCTTCTTTCTGGGTTTTTGTCTTACCCACACAAGATTCACAGAACGATGTGTGCAGAGCGCAGCGATGCAAGGTGTAAGGTTGATACAGCTCAAGGCAAGGCGGTGTACCAGATGAGTATTTGGACCAGTCAAACGCATGAACAAGATGTGTGCTTTAATGCAAACACGAATGATTATCAGTATTAAATGACTGAGTGAATTAGAGATTTGTGACTTCCTCAGAAACACTGGTTCCTCAGGGGGTTTAATTTAAAGAGTCTGTTCACCTAAATTATGGTGCTGTATTTTAATTGATTTAGGTTTATTGTTACGGTATAGGCAACATCTTGCGTTGTGGATTTCAGGAAGAATGCAGCCCCACCTTCTCCCATTACCTCGGGTGACTCCCCCGTCGACGCTGTCGAGTCCTTTCGTTTCCTGGAAGACAATGATGATGCACTTCTACACCACCATCATTGAGTCCATCCTTTGCTCCGCCATTACCGTCACAAGAGCAGGCTGCAGCGTGTCATCTGTTCTGCAGAGAAGGTGATCGGCTGCAATCTGCTGTCTCTCCAGGACTTGTTCACTTCAAGTACCCTGAAGCGAGCAAAATATATATTTTATTTTATATTATTTTTATATTCTGTTGTTAATTTAACTGTAAATGATTCTCTTTTGTTCAATGAAATGTATGCACCACCCACCATGACAATTTCCCAATATACTTATGCAAATAAATGTCTCTGATTCTCAGTGCTGCTCAGTAAGTAAGTAATATGGTGACCTTTATAAATATTGCTTTTGGAGCATCAAGGCTCACTGAATGGTTTGAGGGTTATGAAAATGATTTGTGAATGGCCTTCAAAGTCACCTGATCCCTTCAACGGAATCATGAGAGATGAATCCAGAGCAAAATGTCAAATCACTACCGCCAATAAACCTCAAGTCAATCCAACAAACAAAAGTGAAACCATTAATGCACATTGAAGCTGCTCTGCAGGGTTGTGATGCCCATTACCGTAAGAAATGTTAAGTTGTTTTTTTTCCAACTGAAACATGTTATAACTTATTATTGCTTACTAAATGCTACGTCATTATTGTATAACAAATCTGCTTCCATACCAACGTCAAAGGTGGGGATTATTGATTTCACCAGAAAGATGAGGGGTACACTGTCTTACAGTCCCAATTGATCCTAAGAATAAAAGCTGCAACATTTATTAGATAAACAAAGTGCTACAAAAAGACACTTACTCATTGTTAAAAATGCGAATAGTTGAATATAGCCAAGATTATGGGGGATTTTCATTTTAATTTAAGTCGTAGTACATTTCCGTTAACACAAACATATTGAAATATGAATACATCCAATGATTCACATGTACTTTTACGTCTCGCAGTCGGCACAATGATTTAACATGTTATTTTCACCTTCCGCTTGGTAAACGTCCTGCTAACACTACAGTGTAGTCCTGATAATAACAGCCTTCCAATTAAAGCCCACACCGACTGTCCCTTTAAACCTCCCGGCCGTCATGCGCAGCGCGTCACCAGAGTCTGGCACGCCCCCACGTTGCTGCGCATGCGCCGGAAGTTGCTGCCGCAGACAGCAGCAGCAGCAGTGATTCGGCGGCGCAGGCAACGGGAGAAAATCGGTCCGTTTTAACCATGGCGACGTACTAAACGATGGCTTTCGCAGAGTTAAACGGAGAGTAAGTATCTTGAGTTGTATCTTGATAACACGGCCGCTGCCTGACACCGCGTGGCATCCTCTTGAATCGTGGCATAAATATTAGGAACGCCGGAGAAGGCAACAATGGGACTGTGTACGTCCTGGCTAGGTTAGCTAGCCAGGAGCCCGGGCAGTCAGCTGGCACACTACCCGACTGGCACCACGCAGGGGTATATCCGCGGAACTGCCCCCCGGTAGTGCCCCCTTGCTCACTGTAAGCCCTGGCGGCTCCAACTGTCTTTTATGAGCCAAACAAATGTTATTCAGGCACCGAAGGAGCCTTTTAAAATCTTGCTACGAGCTGGTGTTAACTGAATGAAACTGAATGTGTAGTTGAGCTTTCTTGCTAGTTTTCTTTTTGTTGCATGCGATAACAACCCGTGAGGGTGATGCAGAGCTCAATTGGCCTGCCAAATCATCCCCCTGATATATTCTCCTCACTGATTCTCATAGACATGGAGCCGATTGTTTCGAGAGAAACAATAAGTTCCTTTTTTCCGCGGTTACGAAGTTGGACGTGTGCTTTATCTCCTGCTTTGTAAAGTACGCTATAGCCGTCCGGCATGTTGTCTCCCACTGGTGGTGTCCCATGGTCTCCATTAGGACACGCACGCACCCTCATGTCGTCCTCCCTCGTGATCCAGATGTTGTGCACGCTCCTCGCTCGCGCCGTCCCCCGCGTGAACAGCACGTCTCCACGTAACGCCGGAGGAGACCTCGCGACGGCGAGTGTTAAAGGTGACAAACAAAAGGTTGACGTCACCCAGTGCTCATCCTGATGCTGCCGCACAACCCCGTCCGCCGAGGGGAGGCGGTGGAGGAGGCGTGCAGGAGGTGGTAGCTTCGCGCGAGGAGAGCAGCTCCTTTTTCGTTCTTTCGTTTTAGTTGTTGTTGCCATAACGTCTAATGGTTCGTGTCTGGGAGGAGCGGGTCTAGCTCTGATCAAATTTCTAGGTAACCTAAGGGCACACTTAACTAATGGGATCCTATCGATGTCCCCCCACACCCCCGCCCCCCAAACCAAACCAGCGCCTGATGTGCACACGGCGGAATGTTCATGTTGCCACCGCCTGTGTTGTCTTGAGCTGCTCCGAGTCCGGCTTCATTGTTCGTAGTGGGTCCATAATGTCATGGAGCTTGACGGATATGATTTTTTTTTTTTTCAATAAAAAATGTAAACCCCCCAAAACGCAGTAAAGCAACACTCCTGCGATTGACTGGACTATGGAAGTGATTGGGTTTACTCTGCACATGGTAAGAGGATAAGACTGTGACATGTCAAGAGATCGTAAAAAAATGATGTCTGCATTTACATGAGCATTTTATTTTATTTGTTTAAAGTTCGATGAGTCCGTTGGTGTCTCGTTAGTGGCAGCAGGGAGGTTGTGCTCAGTGTTCTGTGACACTACTTGCCCAAAAGTGCAGTTTTGCATTGTAGCTCTCTTTCCCAAAGAGCAGATAATTAAATTTCAGACCCTGTTGTCTGGGAAACTCGGCCCGAGACTGCCTGCAATTATCGGGTAGAAGGATCCCTTTTTGCATCGGGGTGCTATCTTTCCCATCCCGCTGAAGATTAATTAGGTCTTAAAAACAAATGACTGCCAGGCCTCTCCCCATCTGTTAAAACGCAGGTCGCCTCTAATGACGGCGATGACACATACCTGGAAGCATGACAGTAAAATGCTCCGAAGTTACTGAGCTACGGCGATGCGGAGGCTTGCGGCAGCCGTTTCCAGCGTGGAAGTAAAAGTTTGACTTGGACTCCCATGATTTCGTGCGTCGCCTCTTACTTATTAACACGGCAGACGAGCACCTGGTTTCCTTTGTTCTTGTCATGCTGGTCAGCATTGGAGGAAATTGAAATGCCACTTGAATGGCTGTGTTGATTAAATCTCTGCATGTGCTTTTCAAAGTGTCTCCCCCCGTCTTCCTGCTTGGTTTGTGCTGACTCTCACACCTGTCACAGCCATCCCTCAGTCCCTGCTGAGGGCCAACTGACAACAAAGCAAGTTGCCTAGTTTTTGTTTTTTTGTCAGCCCACCCGCCGGACAAATGTATTGGTACTTATTGATTACATTGTGGGCAGAGGAGAGTAATTTCCTCTAAAATACGTGCGTAGCATCTCGGCTGCTGTAGCTCCTCAGTCTACAGATGTAGACGAGGTTAAACCTCCGCAGAAAGAGAATCACACCCACACCTGCGCGTTTAGGGCACCTGGGTGGCCGCTTTAAAGCCGAGTAGTGAGTAGTTTGGTGTGAGTGTAGTTGGCACACCCACACGGCTCTCTAGATACTAATCTCACTCTAACTTTCTTCATGCAAGCAAGAGGCAAAGCAGATATAAGCGAGTGATGATGGCGTTCATGAAGCCAAAGCCATCACCCCGAGCACCTTGCTTTGAATCCCAGACGTTCAGCGCTGCAGGAGGCTCTCCGCCCGGCCGCCAAACGGTCCGGTCCCCGCGTCGGACTAGCCCACAGCAGCTAGGAGCACGCCATCAAAGCTCTGCTCTGTTTGGCCCGAGACTTGAGACACTGAATAACAGATTTGTATGCTTCAGCTCTTGTTGGGATTCGCAGGGAGCTCATTAGAATGCGTTGATTGGTGACGGCCGTGTTTCTGTGATTGTTGAGCGTGGAGCGCTTGGACTAACCAGCGTATCCTTTGATGCAGAGGGTTTCCTGCAATGCAATGAGCCGCTCGGCTGATGCTCGATTTGGTTTATTCAAAGCCAGCCATTTGATGTTGCATTTCAGAAACACTTGAATTCGAAATGTGTGCCAGTACGCTCTTCCTTTTCATTTTTCAGCCCGGGTCCGTGTAATATAAATCTCCTGCAGGTGTTCCCCGTCAATTTGCTAAATAATGCTGACCCCCCCTACCCCCTGTCCCAGGCAGCAGGTCAGAGATTTCCCAAGTAACAATAATCTGCAAGCAGGCTCCACCTTTCAGTCCAGCTGCCGCCAGGTCAGCTGTCAGCCCGTGCTCAGCCACCCACCGCATGGAGGGGGGGGGGGGGGGGGGGCGCTCTTTGAGGTCACCCAGCGCTATACGAGTCTGTTTCCAGACAGACGTTGCCTAGGCTTTGTGGGAAAGTCACGTGACTCGTTCATACGCAGATCAGGTGTCTGTGACATCACGGGGCAACCTCTGGATGCGTCTGAGGACGAGGCACCGACCCGGCGGGCTCAGGCTGCCGCTCAGCTGCAGCTTGTATTTAGTTTAGTTCCCGAGGGATTGATTTATGGGGTGACGACAGACGACCAACCCTTTTGGAAGATGCGCTCTGTATCTTTGTTTGTTATATTTTGGTGTACCTTCATCTTTTTGCATGGATTTGCATGTTAACCGGCAGCTCCACGTAGGACCAAAAAAAAAAACCCTGCTCCCGCTGGGTAGTTTGTGTAGTCAGGAAAAGCCAAGCCAGGGAGTGCTGCAACCCGACGAGATGAGAAAATGTTGAATGTCTGAGAAATGTTGTGTCTTTTAGCTTGAGGGCAATCGGGGAAGAGATCTAAGCCTCGCGGGGACATTCGAGGCAAAACTGGCAGTCGCGGCAGCAGGAAGAAGCCGGTCTGGCAAGGCGTCTGTCTGAGACGACAGGGTTGTTTATCTGCCTCCATCTCACAGGAACAGCAGCCGAGCAGGCCAGGGACTGCTATCTGTTTATGGCACGAGATAAGGCCGCCTCAGTCGGATCGCTGACACTCTGCATCCTCACTACCAACCCTGTAAAATAAGAGGGTTGCCAGGCGAGTCCCGTATCACCCCTGAGTAATCCTAATAGGTGCCATTAGTATGTCCACCGTTCATTGCCGCAGTTTTCCTACGTCTATGCCAACCGCATCATTAGCCGCTGGCGGCGTGCGGGGTCAGAGAGAATGCCACAACAAGGCGCCTGTGAAGCTGTTGGGAATCTCAAGCGGAGGGACGGAGGGAGAGACGGCTCAGTTGGCGCAGACGTTAGGTGAGACTGAACCACCGGAGGATTATAGAGGGAGAAGATGTAAAATGCTGTTGGCTAATTGGGCTTTATTTTTAATATTTTGGTGATGCATTTGGGCTTCCGCTGTAGTCTTTGGGTGTCTATTTCGGAACATGCTTTAAAACCTGAATAATCCGATCATTTTTTGTTAATCCCGAGTCATCAAACACAGGGTGTAGTGCGTTTTAGAGGAATGCTTCTTTTGATTACCCACATTTTGAATTGTGTTACATAGGTGCATTTCATCATTTGCGGCTCATTACAAGCATCGTTCCCTCATATTCTCTCTCTTCAATCACAATGCAGTGCAAGTAGTGCATTTGTAAGTATTTATTATCTACTTATTTTTGGATCCTGATGGTTGAAGTCCACTTATTGCAAGTTTCTTTGGCTAAAAGTGTTAATGCTAAATGTAATGTCGTTTAAAAATGGCAGTTAGAAAAGAAATGAGGACCTCTGGGTATTGACGGTTATATTCTCCAGAGTTACGAGGCAGTGAGTGTGAAGCCCCGGCGAGGCGTGTGATGCTCGGAGGCTTTGCTTTGTCAAGAGCTCTGCTGGGCAGAGCGGCCGAGGCGAGCGGTCTACATGCCGCACTTTGCTGCGACCGGCCCTCGGCTCATCACCGCCCGCATCACTCCTCGGGTCCTCGCCGCGTAGGCGTGTTTTCTCTCCGCGTGCGTTGCGGCGCACTGAAGATCGAGCCGCGCATAGAATGGGGCCCTTTCATAACCTCTTAACCCCCCCCTGGCCCTGTTTGCGACCATTGTTGGCCGCGCTGAATGGTTTCGCCGTGCCTTGAAAAGTAACCAGATGACATTCTTCCTGTTGTTCCAAAGGGCCCAGGGTTGTGTTGTGAAAAGCAGCTGAAAGGTTTGGCGGAGACTGTGACCTTCACAGGCTAATCTCTGGCATGTCATTCAGTGCCTGTTTGAGGCAAACGCCGACCTTTCTCCCTGATAGCAACGCAGCAAGTCAAACCGGGCAGAAATTCCTGTTGGATTTTATAATAGTTACACGCCACACAACGGTCAAGTCAGTTTCTGTTTTTTTCTTTTGAATCGAGCCTCCGCTGTTGAGGAACCGGGGGGGGGGGCTGTTTTGTTGCAGCTGAACTGAATCGTTATTCCAGACGGGCCTCGTGTCTGACACCTACGATGTCCAAACGGTCTCTGCAGCCTGTGAGTGAGCCCTCTGCACACAGACCTGTGGCATCAGCAGAGCTGCGTGCTGAAATACCGCCGGTGCTGTGAAAGCGGCGGGGATGAAATGCACTTAGCGAGACGGTAAACATCGGCGTGGCCCTTGTCGCGCATGCCTCCTCCTCTCCGGACTGTTTGCTGTCTGACGCTGCCTGCGTTTCCTGGAATGTGCAGAGATGCAGTTGTAGCTTTGTGGGCGGCGGGGGGGGGGTTCATAGTTCAACTCTCAATCGACCAGGAGTCACGTTATTCTCCTGAGCCAGAGGGACCACACCTGACGTGGCTGTTTGTGTGCGGGTTATCTTAACAGGATTGTTATTATGGAGGTTATCCATTCTAGGAGGAGCATACCTTTTTTTTTTTAGTTTATTTTTTCTTTTCCAACACTAAGAGGTTTTAAAGTTTTCATTAATTAAAGCTTTGACCCACAACCGTTACATTTCTACTGCCACTTAAAGATTAGCAGCCTTCAGGGATATAATACAGCGTAGCTGTCCACATCCTACACCGGGACTCTCAAACCCCCATGACCAGATGCTTTTAGTCTACACTGAGAGCAAGTCTTTAGCCATAAATGTGTTCAAGGGGGTTGCTGTTCAGCCCGTTAGAATGCACTTTACTGGCTTTGAGGCGTCTTTGTGCCTGTATTAATGACCTCTTTGGCTGAGAACAAAGTTTTCTTCCTGCGTCCCGTCAATGGCACTCCTGCATCTTGTGTTCGCGCCGTGCCACCTGTATGGGGTTAAGATTGGGGTCAGGCCATTCGCAGGGGTCTGTTGTCTGGGGGCCCCCTTTGCCGGAGGACCGACGTGAAAGAGGAAAAGCTGTCAGGCTTAGAGGGCCTCTTTTGTCGGACATCTTTCACGAGTAAATGATTGGCACATCTCCTGCCATTTCCCCCTTTTGTTTGCCACTGCCGAGCACGGCGGCAAAAGGTTGAAATTGACTATTATGTGCGAAGTGCTTGCATTAAAAAAAAGCATTGTTTACAACAGGAGCGTTGAATCAGAGAAGGAAAATGTCAATTTTGTATCATTTTACTGCATAGGCGTTTGGCACCAGCCAGAAAATATCCCCACCAAGTAGTGGAACATCTGCAGAAAGTGGTCGAGGCAGAGGAAGGAGCGCGGCCTACTCAAAGGTGCTGGTTTGTAAAGAGTCTTGCCGCTGTGACGGGGAAGCGTCATAGCGAGGGATTGCTTGAGCGGCATGTCGGCTTTTTGTTAATTAATAGCCAGTAGCCCCTTGAACCCCCATCAAGGGACCAGGTGGTGTTTATATCTACTACTGGCATGGAAATGTACCGGCGGTGGGTTTCACTGTTACCGGGGTAAGAAACACACACACACGTGTCTCCTGCATTTCTCCGGCTCTGCGCTCGCCGCACAAATATCATCTTTCAGCAGATTTTCAGTGTGAGAGCTGCGGCTCGTTTGGGCCACGATTGTGCTCCCGTCCTGTGCTGCGCTTAGCGGGGCCTGGCAGACCTGACAGATTGGGAGATTTAACCAGCCGGCACTGCACTGACACCATCATTAGGCTTTGATCAGCTGCAGTCTGCAAGTCGAAGGAGAGAGGGAGCAATATTCTTGATCTAATTACAAGGAGACGTTTGAAGCGGTTTAATGTGTGATTTAACCTTTTGTCGGAGGCTATAAAAGGAAGCGGGGTTAATCTTCCCTGCAGCCTCTTTTCCATACAGGGGACAGTGCCTTTACATTTCCCTTTTTCCACAAGGAGCTGGCACAAAAAAAACTAAATGTCGCTAGTCAGTGCGGCATGCTAGCACACAAAGGCTGACTTTCTACTTGAAATCTCTCAAGGCAATAGTCCTCTGACCTTTGAATGTTACCAACAGCTGGTTTGCTGGGACCCATTTGCTTTATGCATTTGGAGAATTGCAAGTGGAACAAAAAAAAAAAGAACCCTGTCCTTTTGACTTCTGTATGCGCCCTCCAAATGGATTGCTTTGCGACCCCCTTTTTTTTGTCTCCCTCGCCACCCACACAGTGCAGCGTGATGAGTGCTGGAGACTTGATTGGACAAATAGATTGCGAGTGCAATTTTGGGGTTTGGGTTAATCAGTCGGACATAGTTAAACAATTCTTTGGACCTGGGGGGGGATTAGTCTTGCCTGCGCTGAGCTCATCAGAGCCCATTCTCCCGGGAGCCGGCCGGGCTTTTAGGGCCAAGGGCCACGGCCTCACTGGCTCCATGGAGAACCACACACGCACCACTCAACATGCTCCGTTGCCTCTGAATGCCCCACCACTCTACTCTCCTTTTTGTTACACAGTACAATTGGAGTGATGGATTAGCAAATTAAATGCAGACTTTTCCATTCATGGCCATCCTCGCTCAGTCTAATTTACTCGATCTATGGCAAAACCACTTTAAAACGGTTACGTGGTTCACTGTATGTCCTTAAATTCCCATGAAGAGTGTCTTTTGCCCTTTAAATGCATTTTTTTAAAACTCCTCCAGCTTTCCCGACATTGGGGCTCTCAGTATATTGTTTTTACAGGATGGCTTCCTGTACATGTTCTTTCCCTTTCATGGAGGGCTGATCACTGATGGGAAGTGGCCCCTGCTGTGACGGCGTGTTGGTGAGCGATATGCAACATACGTTCCCCATCTCTTTTTCTAAATACCACCATCTTTTTTTTTAGTGGTTTAAATGAGTAGTTCATAGTCATTTTTAAGGTTTTGTTTTATAGTGGCTACTGTATTTTTACTTTTATTTGTTCCATTATTTACTTTTATTAGTATTTACAGTTTTTTTCTCTCCTTTATAGTTTCTGGCAAGCCTATCTTTAAATCTTCCCAGCATCATATTTGCTCAAACTGTCGCTATATTCTGACAGTAATTCATGGTGATTTCATTGCCTTTTTCTTATCTCAAATGTATTCAGAAACATTTCATATTTCAGTGACTCCTCCACTGTGAGGATTAGCTGGCTTTTTGATGGGGCAGAATATCTCCGGGTCTGTTGTCGGTCAGCCATCTTACAAAGGACTCTTCTTAAACCTGCGTGCAGCCCAAGTTTATTTCTGTATTCTAAAGTTCCACCTGTTTTTTTCCCCCACCAAACAGACAACAGAGACCCTGCTATCTCTCTCACGCTCCCCCCTCCAGTGCAGTGTGATTGCTGTGCTCCGTAGAGACCCCAATTACCACGACTAGCAGGCCTCCTGAAGGTCACCCCCGGAGCTTTGGTGTGAAAACAGAGGAGGGCCGTGGCGATCAGGAGCAGCTCTGAGACTTTCAGCTGGACCCACAAGCTCAAAAAAAACACACTCGCTCCACAGCCGTTTGCATATTCTCCATCTTGCTTCGCGGGGTGTTGGCAGAAAGTTGCTCTGGAATTTTTGCAAAAGGTCAAGTGTTCTCGGCGGACTGTCATCGTATTCGTTGACCATATCTGAGGGATCCATTTGTCATTAGCTCCAAAGTCCCCTACTTCATCAGCCCGTGTCTGGCGTCCGCTATCTTGGTCCTGATTGATGGCTCCGTCAGTTATTGCGGCGAACGGGGGTCGATGGCAAAAAAATTTGCTTCTGGGTGCATTAATGCTGTGCTCAATGGCACAGACCTGTGAGCATGCCTCATCAGTCTTGAATCATCAGATGGCCTCGGGAGATCTGAGAAGAGCGGGCATGATGCAAGACAGCAAGAGAAAGTAAGCAATAGGAATAGGAGTTTTATCATCTCCGCTAACTCCATTACTCTCACCACTCTATCTCGCCGGGACAGGCCTGAGGAAAATGCAGACACAGTTACCTATTTGGGCAAAACATTGAACTATTTCACTCATATTTATCAGAAATCATTCCGTGACATTTAGCTCGTTTGCTTTTTGGATATTAATTCCAGTACCTGTGTAGTAGTAAAAAACTACACGCACCTACTTGTGCTGACAGACCGACAGACGAGTCCTGCGAGCCTGGGAGGGCCAGATGTTCCCTCGCAGACACAGACGTGAGATGTTTGCCATGCCGGGACCCTGTTTGCCTGGCTCACCAGCTGGCTGCCCGGTGGCCTGAGCCAGTGTCTGCTGGGGGAAGAACTGGGGGGGCAGAGAGGCTCTCACATACACGCAGGCCATAGAAGGAGAGACCACAAACGTCTGGGGTGTCACAAAGGGCGAGAGGAGCCCACCTCATACAAGCCTGTCTCTGTGGGGGGAAAAAAGGCCGTCTTTCATTCCTCGGCTGGTCTGTAGGTGCGAGGGGGACTTGTTTGGTCTCGCTGGAGGCCAGAATGAATGTCAGAGCTGCCGTGCGGGCGGCTGACCTTACCAACCTTAGCATAGCTACAGGATGCGGACGGATTGGCTTTTATCTGTACGCAGCAGGGTTTGCTATCGGCATGTAGCCACTTGCTTTTGACTTGTGGGGCTGCAGCAGACCAGACCTGCATTTTTCCTTTTCTGCTGCCTGCATTAATAAGATCTGTGTTCGATTTGAAGAAAATCCTGCCACCGCAGCAATTACAAGTGATTACAAATTTAACTGCACATGGAATGACACAGTTAAAATCCATTCTTATTAATGACCGCATAATTATTCAATGTTACAGCTCCTGAGCGCATCAAATTAATGGTAACTTTAGAATGTAGACACTGCTCCCATTTTTATTCTGTCCCAAGCTACATTTACAACATTAATGTGCTTAAACCGACCGCACGTGAGCAGCGTGTCAGCAGTAAATACATACAGACTAATGGTAAACAAGATTATGCTTTTAATGCGTAATGACAAAAGGTTGCATTGTTTGAGTGTGTCCTCCTGCAGAGCTGGAACAGGCATGAGTTTAATTAGGGTGTTTTCTTTATGTGCATGTGTGTGTGTGTGTGTCCTTGTGTGCATTAGTATATGCGGCTCATACGGGAGAGAGGCCAGTTAGTATAATGGCAAAGTGGATAAATCTCTCACAGCAGGCCTGTGTAACACTGGAGGCTGTTTTTGTGCGTTAAGCCCCTTTAGGATGATTTGTGGGAGTTGGCGCTCGCACAGATATGCCTAGCTGAGCCGCTCTGACCCCGCTCTTAAATCAGCCGAGCTGCGCTTGCAAACAGGCCAGGGCTGGTTAATGCTGGGTCAATAATATGGGCCCGGGTGGGACAAATAAACAGAGGCTTAACTTCTCTCTCCGTTAAACACAGTCTACATGTCAATAAGGAAACATTGAAATGCTAGAGGTCACTATTCCCGCAGGGGAAAGTCACTGGTGTGCATGTAGGTTTGCCTATGTAATGTCCTGTGCATGCACTATGCATATATAGATATGCGTGTGTGTGTGTGTGTGTGTGTGTGTGTGTGACTGTGTGTGAGAAGATTGGGGAACAGCTGCATTGATTTGGTTTTTGTTTGCCGAGTACTCAGAGCAGAAATGTAAGCCGTGGGAACACCTGGAGAGAGGGGGAAATGGGGGAAGAGGAGGTGGTGGTGTCAGCTCTGCTCCTGGCTCTGTTCCAAGCACACACACACACACACACACACACGCACACAATTCATGCACATGCACACCTCTGATGTGCAAGGGTGGCCTGGGATCCCAATCAGCAGCACTTAACAAAGCTTTCCTCTTTCTCCCTTTAATCGCAGGCTCAATTTGTCACTGGGGTGTCCAATTTCGGATAAGCGCTTTAACTGCGAGAGGCGAGGTGGGTGTGGGGAGGAACACAAAATGGATGCACCTGCTAACAAATGAAATCAAACCACTCCATCTTCATTTCCCCTTTTTCCCGCCAGCTGGAATAATGCTGCCGTGCTTTAGCTCTCGGCACATTGAGTTATTTCCCTCTAACTGGCTGACTTGCAGTCAGATAGTTACGACATGCTCAGAAGTCATATCCAGTCCTGTCATATCTATTTCAGACCTGACAGGAATTAACAGCAAGGGTATAAGCCATGTGTCGGACTGAAGGCCCGTTTGTTCCACTTGTTTACCGCTACTAGTCGTTATCACTGATCTTCGGCCGAACAGCCTGGAGAGGGTGGGGTGGACCCGAACGGGACAACGGAGGGGGGGGTAAGAGAACCATGACTTGGTTGTCTGGGCGCTCCTGCGTTAGACCTTCTCATGTTTAGGTTTCTTCATCCTGCCCGTTTCACAACTATGCTCCCAAGCAATTTGAGGATTTATATCACTGCAACACACACACACACACACACACAGGCAGTAGATCAATGTCTAATACCTGTATGTCTGTGTTGTTTTAATCTTGCCGTCCTAGTCCAAGCCCTGTAGTCTGACATCTGACAGGGCAGCATGTGACTTGTCTGGTGCGATATGGGGATATGTGGAGATAACACAGGTGTGTTGGCAACACGCAGCAGATGAAAGGGAGCAGGGTTGCTCTCATATGTATGAGGGTGGTCTCTGAGTTGAGTGATCTGATGTTTACCACAAGGCTGAAGTTTCTCCAGAGGATAAGCGTCTCTTTCATGGTGTTTTCTCTGCTGTTCTCGTCCGGTGCGTGCAAGCTGGCGAGGGATGGCGATGCCTCACTGTGTTAACGTCGACCTCATCCAATTATTTAAATTTCAATGCTGACTAAGAGCAGGCCCGGCCTCCAATTAATCCGGGTTATTTAAAGTATTGATCATTAATTACTGTGATGTATTAAGAGCGTGTATAAATCCAATCCAAATTTCGGGAGCGGGATCTTTGCCTTTACTCCACGTCAAGTCCCCCCCCCCCTCTCCCTCAAGTGGTTTAAGGCGTGTCATGCCTGAGAGCTTCTGGCTGCACTCTGGATAGATATGCAGCAGATAAATAACAAGGCTGCCCCCCTTCACTCTGGATCCCCTCTTTTTTTGGCAGGCCATCCACATTGGATTTTGTTTCAGGTGTAAACATGTCCGTCAAACGGCACAGCCGGGGGCCCTCGGCACGCACGCATGCAGCGCGGCCACTGCGCTTTCCGTCTGACCGGCTCGGCGTGACCGCTTACCTCCCGTTTTCCGATGGCTCCAATGACACGTTGCTGCCGTCTCCCCCGCGCCAATCAGGCCAATCAGGCCAATCAGGTTCGCTCTGATGAGAAGAGGCCTCGCGGTTTGCTTCCTCTTCTCGCTCCCAGAGTGCAGAGCGGCTCTGAGAGCCCGGGTTCTCACCGTGGAACCCAACTTTTCCACATCTCACGCCTGTGCAAAGATTTAGCCGGCGAAGCTGTGGACTGCATTATTCCAGGGGTACGTCGTCTCTCTCCGCTCCACATCCACCAGCTCACCTTCGGGGGAACTGTCACTCCATCACCAGTTATTTATTGAGCATTCATACTGACTCACAGTTTTTTTCTTTCTCAACACCGCCGCACCCCTCGCCCCTCCAGTCCCGAAAGAGGAGTAGTTTCAAGTAGCTGTCTTCCCCTCTCCTCTCGTACACTGCTGCAGCTTTTTTGACAGTTTTATGCCTGACACCCCATGGATGGCAACATGGAAACTCTCTCGCCCTCTCTCCTTTGGGGTCAGATAACAGCTCGGGTTGATTTGGGGTGGGAAGGGGGGAGGAGGGGTTGGGGGGTCTCTGCTGACTGAAAAAGCAAACGACCCGTCCTGAGCGCCTCGGGATGTGCTGGAGTCATCAGGATCCGTTGTGAGAGGCCGTGGAGCCCAACACGCGTCCTGCTAGCGGCAGGAATCCCTTTGTCGGGCCGTTGTTTGTGGACCTGACGGGGTAATGAAGGCCACACTGATGTATCATTTCTACCTAACATGCGCTTTCTCCCTCCCCGCGCTCTTTTGACAGAGTGCTCCGGCTTGGTATTCAAGGGCAAAAAGCTATTCTCTATTTCCTGCTCTTTCTTTCTTTATTTCTTTCTTTACCTCCTATTCAGAGACTCTGCTCGCTAAGAAAAGTAATTTCGCTCCCTCTGTCCCTGAGAGAATAGGCACAGTGATGTTGCATTGAATTTTTCTACTGCAACATTTTTTTTCTTGGCTCTATTTCAGACCCATAACCTGCGGGTAAACATGCAATTAGAATAACAGCAGCCTGCTTTTTCCTCCACTCTCCTTCAGCCGTTAGCACACGCAATGTACAACATGGTGACTTGGCTCTCCTAATTGCCTTTGCTTTTAATTGCTGTAGAAATGCTGTTAATATTCCACTAGTTACTGAATGTACTTTCTCACCTTTTTCTCACTGTTTATTAAGTGCTTTTTCTTTGTTTATTGTCTGCTCTGACATTGCTTGTGTGTCTTAATGAGCTTATTTTTGGTGCACAATCCTCGCATTTTTTCCTGCCTTCTACTGCTGGTGGGTATTTTAATAGATGACTTCCTACGTAATTAGCCTGATGCAATTCCCAAATTGCCTACAAATGCAGATCCTAGTTGATGATAAGGTTATTGATCAAAAGATTGGACATAAAAACAATCAGCAGGTCCAATTTCCTAAATGGGCTCCCGTCTAGCTTGCGCCTTTTTTTTTAACTTTCTGATGGCTTTCTTTTTATCCTTCCCCTCTGAGGAACGAAAAGTAAATATAGGTCAGCCTTTATGTGAGCAATTTGACACGTGACACAAGCCGTGCGTATCACTTGCTCAAGTCCTCCTTTTTGTCTGCTCGTCTTTATGCGTCTAATGAAAGCCACACAGTTATTCGCACACTTTAATTCCGATTCTATGAGTAGCTGGTGTAGACTTGTCGAGTCACGGGCTCCCCCACTAATACTGTGAGAACCCCGCAGTGTCTGTCTGCACAGGGCTGATAGTGTGAGACGCCTGGCTAAACTCCATCAAGCCCAATCCCTGCTCCACAGGCCTGCCAGGGCTGGCTCGGCTCGGCCTCCACAGGCGCACCCCTGTTTCCGGAAGGACAGCGAGGGGGGGCGGAGGCGGTTCGGGAGTCTCCCCAGCATAAAGGCAGTTAGGCCAATCCGGGAGGACACCTGTTTGCCTGGATGTGTGGACGACAGGAGAGACGGCCTCTGTCCAGACTAGTGTTGACCCGCTCCCCTGCATGGACAGCGGGACATCAGGACCAGCCAGCGGCCGAGGCAGTCATGTGGCGTTTAGGGCCTCTGTGCCCGTCTGGGCGCGACAGTCCATCAGTTGTAGTCATCCCGCTGCTGATACAGACTGGGAAAAGCCTCTGTGGGGGCAGGTGCCTTTTTGTAGAAAGTGCCGCGGTTTGCCGTCTGATGTATATTTGAAGCCGCCGTGGTGCTGATGGGCCAGTCGGTAGACGTCGGCTCTGTCTGCTGGGTTCCGTCTCCCCCTGCTCTCCTCTGTAAAGCAGATTGTCAGCTTGGGGCATTACCATAGGCTGACCTTTCTCCGCTGCACTCCCCACTGCACAGCTTTCTGACATTCAGGGGCGCTGTGGGGGATGCAGGAAGGGGGCGGGCGGGTGGCTGTTTTCTTTTTTTTGTGTGCTTTTATAACAAATGCACTGACAGCTTATGGTGTGTGTGCGTGCGTGCGTGCGTGCGTGCAGCCCCGACCCCCTCCACCCTCCTTCCCACCCGCTCATTGCAGTCTCCTGCCATCATTTGATATTTAGTTTATATCCTCCCTGAACCTGCCTGTTGTCAAAGAGATGTGTGAAATCTTGGCACGGTGATGCGAGCCCTGGAAGTCCTGCCTGCTCACATCAAGGCGCTGTGTACCTGAAAAAACAAACAACAAAAAATAAACTATGGAAAAGAATAAGATATCGTGCCAATCCAAGCTAACGCACAGTGAAGCGCTGGATGGAGGGCAGGAAAGCTGCCATATGCTGGTCCAGGCTGTAAATCAGAAAGAGAGTGACGTAGCATCAACGCCACAAAACTCCCACGAATCCCCTCTGAAGACCACAGCCTCCCACCCCCCTCCCTCCCTTCCTTCCCCTCTACCCTTCCTGCCGCCCAGCAGCACCCTAAGGTGCAACGCTCGTAGGTATCTGTGTAGAGCCGGCAGCTTCATTAAGCCTTTTTTTTTTTTCCTCCCCTCTTGCTGGGAGGATTTAAATGAGCTGTCATCGTGACCTTTTTGAGCTCCTGCTTTTTTTAAAGGAAGTTCAGCCCCCCTGCCACCACCCCAGCACCCGTCTCGCTCCCCTTCCACCTACTCTCTCTCTCTCTCTCCCCCGCTTTGTCACTCCTTCCTCCACTTGTCTCTTACCCCTGCGGGGGGAGACACTTTTAAGCCATCACCCTGCGGCAGACAGGCACGCCAAGGTTGTTTTGTGGGTAATTGCCTCTCTCACAGCCGCTGTTTGTCTGTGCACACTCGCCGCCCTCCTCTGATGCCACGCAGCGAAAGGGGAGGGCGCGGACTCTGTCGACTTAATTCGCTCCCCGACTGTTCTTCGGCGCTGATTAAGCCAGCATCTGCCCTCTTTTGAATACAGCGGTAAGCCAAGTGCAGCGCGGCCAACGTTTGTTCCCCCCTCTATTGCATCAGGTTATTGCAGAAAGTGGCGGGCATCTTTCGGAGCCGGCTCAGTTGTTTAATGTCGTCAAAATAAAGGCATCTTTGAAGTCTAGAGGACTTCAGAATCAATCAGAGACTCGCTGACTTGTTAGCGCCAGGTCTCTCGAGTGTGTTTTCAGCGCACATGAGTCCTTCATTTCCTTCGCCGGGGTACGGCGGTAAGGCGCAGGCAGCAGGGTGCAGCTGGCTGACTAACACGCAGGGCGAGGGGAAGGGTCCATTTAAAGCTGCATGCCCCTCGGGCGCTCTCCGCTCGTTTTACCTCAGCTGTTTGATGTTTAATTGAAGTTGTTATTGGCATCAAATGTCACCTTACCTGGTGCTCAAGGTGTGAATCGGGTTTCTAATTGAAAGGTAACCACGTCTCCGTCAGCCCTCTGCCTCCGGGGATCAACCAGAGAGTTCTATTAGTGCGGAGCCAGCCGCTGTATCGCCACGCACCATGTGCTGCCTCGCGGTTATGTCTGACTGCTGACCTCTCTCCCCCTCTCTGCCTCCCCCTTCCCCTTTCTCTCTCTGCAGTGTGAGGAGAAGTGCGTGTCCCATGTTGCATTAGTGTCTGTGTGAAATGCTGGCCTGTCTGCCACGGCCAGGTGACCTCCCCATCCAGCTTCTCCCCCACACGCAGATGAACACTGGACATCAGAAATGTAAGTATCTTACACGTACATACATACGCGCAAAGCATGAACTACCATCACCATCCCACACAAGCCGAGCTGCTGCCCAGCGCCGGATGTCCGTGCCAACCCGGGCCTGCTGGGGTTTTTTTGTGCCCCATTTCCTCCCCCGCCGCCCCTCAAGATCTGTCAGCCACGAGAGTGCGGCCCGTGTGTGTGTGTGTGTCTGTCTGCGCGCGTCCAATCGCCAGCGTCACGTGTAAGATTCAACCATCTCGGATGCTTTCTCGCCATCAGGAGGAGTCGATCTCTGTCAGGCTGTCAGACAGATTGCGGCTGAGTGGTTTTGCCCCGATGATCTCGTAATGAGTGAATTTAAGGAGCAATCTGCTGCTCCGGTTTAACGGCAGACTAGTCGGAGCTGGCCCAGTTCGTTCAATGTGTTATGAATTTCACAACTCTGCTGCTGACAAATCGAGACTCTACAGTGTTGAGGACCAACTGCTAACCGGCTCTTGAGATTTATCCACGACAGACACACCGATAGAAATGGTCACAGTCAGTGACAGTTTCCTAATTATTGATCACTTTTGAAAAGCGGTCACGTCGCGTAGTCATGGGTTTCTCTCAATCTTTTTACCTAAACCCAAAAGTCAATCACTCCCCGAACAACAACTGAATCCCATCCAGCTGGTCAGATTTATCTCATCTCGTCTTCGTCCTGCCTGTTTATCTAAGAGTGACAACGCAGCGCCGGTTTGACCCATTTCTGCAGCAGCTTTTTTTTTTTTTTGTGTAAGATGCTCCAGCTCATCAAGACTGTAATTTCAGAATCACAGTAATCAGCCAACCCCCAGGAGATCAGTGCGTGTGAGGGAGTCTGCTAAGTGCCAGCGTCTGTTGCCTCACCGAAGCAGCCTTGTGACCCCATCAGCTGCACCGTGTCTCTGCTCTCCCTTTGCGTGACACGTCGGCGCACGAAGGCCCCACTCGAGATCAATTCGTTTTCCTGCCCAACGCCGTAATCCATTTTGGTGATGGAGTGCGCTTCCCGCAGCACGCACCGTCCTAGAAGTGTAATTTCTATCAAAAATGTTTTTTCCCTTCTCCTCGTCATTCTTTTATAACGCTTTTCCTTTTCATCCGCTCTTCAAAGTACTATTAACAGACATGGTGTTACATCAAAAGCGGTGGAGCTGCTTCTCATTTCAGGCCAAGTCATTTATTATCAAAGTGCCATAGAATTAAAAAATAAAAGAAGAATAAAATAAAAGAAGAATAAAACAATCTTTAGAAGCTCACGTGGGCTCCATAGCTTCCAGCCTCAGAACCCCGTATGGAGGTCTACAGTTTGTTCTTTGAGTTTCCTGTTCCTGTCCAGAGTTGGGCCTCAGCCATCAGGTAACCCTCACCCCCCGTGCCGTCCCGTCCAGTGGACTCCTTGTCTCTGCAGAGCCCCGTCCTTTACCCAGCGTGGCGGAGAATTTGACAGCTCAACCCCATGGGAGGTGTGCCCGGATGCTTTTAGATAAAATCATGGACTAGTTGTCACTTGAAATCTTGATTTTAATACTCTGACGGGTTCCCACAGAAAAAAGGCTCAGGTGGCTCATGATTAACTCTAGTTTGTGTTCCCGTTAATTTGCCCTCGAGCTCCATGCTTTTAGCTACTCTGATGCTGGCGCATAGGTTACGGACTGACGTCCCTGCCACTTTCCCCTCCCTCTGTGCGCACCGAGAGCCCCAGATGGCCGGCCTCTTCTCCCGCAGGTGAGTCACAGTCATTTAAGGTTACGAGCTTGCGGGGTCGCCGTCAGAGGGCAGAGCAGCCGCTCTACTTATCACCGGGTATTGGCTGTTTACAGAGGATGGCTCGGAAACGTAAAGGACGTCCGAGGAGCAGATTAGACGGTTGTGGGTCACAAAGAAAAGGGCTCATGCTCCGGGCCGGATGACTCGAACGCCGCAAAGTGGCCCTCGTCTTTGCCTCTCCCGGGCAGAACAAACGGCGAGCGCAGCTGGGCCACTTTGGCTTATTCTCCATCGCCACCGAGATCACAAGCCGCCATTTTTTTTCTTCCTCCCCTTTATCACGTTTTTTATGGGGGGGGGGGGTTCACGTTATCAGCGTGGGAGGCTCTGTTCAAATGTCTGTTAAAAGTGATAAGGAGGTGGGTTTTATGTGGGAAGCCAAAGCGCATGTCTAATTTAATGCCGAAGCATCAGACCTAATTTCCTGCTCTTGTGTGAAAATTGCAATTTGCAACAGCGCGAGCCCCGGTCCTCCTGCTGCTTAAACCGCGTTCAATAAAAACAGTAGTTTGAATAAAAGACACCCTAATTATTGCCTGCTGACTTTGCACTAGTGTTGCAGCCAGCTAGCTGGCAGCGGGGTAATTAGCGCTCGGCCAGACTGGCCTCTTTCCCCCGTTCCCTCCTTGAGAACATGCTCCGTTGGAGATCTGAGAGACGAGATGCTCGCAGCCGCCTACAAACTTCACTCATATCCTCATTAACCCTCCCTTGATACTTTTAAGCTGTTCAACTAATCCAGGTTTCAGGTTAGGGTTGAAATGCTAATGAGCTACGCTTGCTCACTAGAACACACGATCAACAGCTGCCAGGAGCTTTAAACAGCAATATTTTATCCACTGTTTGGGGGAAACTAAACAGCATTTACCAATTTTACTACACATTTCTTTCTGCTAAACCCGTCATTCTGATTTGCTTTTTTTTTATCTCAAAATTCCTGCCTAAGCTTTGTTAACAATGTATAATCCCTTTTTCAATTTAATGGATTGGTCAGTTTCCAGACATTGACATTGCTTTCTTTGCTACTTGCCGGAGTCTCACACTTGAGTATAAAACTCATTACACAAGTGCCTGTGGCAAACTACAGCCACACGCTCGCCGCAGATGTTTTTCTACATTGCTACATTTCCAACGTTGTCTAAATACCCCAGATATGAAACTATAACATTTATATTTATGTGCCGTTCATTTCAGGTGTTAAATTGCATTGTTTGTTATATTATTTTGAATCAATTATTTAGATCATAGGAACACATCCGACCCCAGAGAAGCAAAAAGTTTCTGTCTGTAGCAGTTTTTGATGAGCCTTCATCATTTACCCCGACTTCACCCTTTACCCCCCCCCCTCCCTCCGTCCATGCTCCTCTGATAACAGTGGACACAGAGATCACGTTACACCTGGTTTGAAGAGGAATCTATTTGCCAGGAAATTATGACACAAGATGTTTTATTCATTGCGTGAGCTGACGGCTTTCTTCCAACCTTCTGTTACATTGACCCGAGATTGAATTTATTAGCTTGACAGGTGATCTCCAACCTCATTAGCTTCGTGTCAAAGCGTTCATTTATCTGCGCTTGCTTACCCAGTCATTTATTTAGCGGCAGGCATTAGCCCCGAACCACTGCTTTTAGCAGGCTTAGCACTCGGTCACAGTGGACCCCTGTGTTCGATTGGGGCCCCTCACGTCGCCGCCCATTGTTTCCAGTTCACAAATGAAGCGGGAATTAATTAGCCAAGTTGGCACGGCTCTCGGCGCCGGCGTGTGAGAGCTCGCTGTTCAGCTCTGTGCCTCGTCCCTGAAGTCCAGCATGCCTGCCGGCAGCGTGAGCGGAACAGCCACGGGCGCATCGAACCCGCGGACCTCTGCCAGCCATTGAGCGAGAAAGGGGAAGGGGCCTGTGTGCTGTAATGGTGACATGGTCCTCGGTAGAAAATGAAATGAAGCACTGTTACGAATCAGCCCCTCTCATCTCCATCAGTCCAAAAGCTGTGATGTAAGTAGGTCAGACTGGCGGGGGCCGAGGTGGAGACCGAATTAAGCCGGGAGAGGAGCCCGTCCTTCTTTATTATCACTGACTTTCATTGTCTGCGTGAAGGAAGTGGCGCTGAGCATATTGCGTTTAATGGAAAGGTGCGATCATTAGCCGACACGTTGAACTATTCCTGTCGTGCATCTTTAAACAAGGCTATAAAAAAAAAATGAAACCGCGCTTGCACAGTCACAAAATTGTATTCACATTGTCACGTGGGTTAAATTTGGCCCCGGCCCTTCGCAGGTGTAACGAACGAGCTGAGGCCTGGGAGGTGCTCCTGCAGATCAGAGACGAGCCGCTCCGTCTGATTACTTGTCTGCTGTCACGGAGCTCCGCTCACTGCGACGATCTTTTTAAAGCAGACGCAGGGGACCGTCACTGCTTCTTATATTCTTTGTTTAGTCTGTGAGTCAGGAGCAAACAACGCAGCCCCGTTCTTTCCCCCCTTCCCCTTGAGATGCCTACTGAATTGTTTGCACGTATGCTGCGTCAATTAAGGCCACTGAAAGCCACTGACCTCCACCACCACCAGATTGGATCTTAAACTGGGAAATGTTTCGACCGCAATAATTCAGCTGAGAATGAGATTGGATCTCTCTCTCTTTGGCCTCATGAGACGGTAGCTGTGAGGGTTTTAGGAGAAAAACAGCGAGGTATGGAATATGAGCACTGTGCTCTCAGCTGCTCAAGTTATAACCGATCTATACACTTTCACCTGGATTAAGTTGTCTCTTTCTGTGTCCCTCCTCCCTCTCCCCATTCCCCTCTCCTTTTTCTTTCTGTCTCTGCTGTGTCCTGTCCACCACCCCAGGGGACACCACGCAAAGGATGAGATCCGCTCCGTTTCCAACCCCTGCAGAATTGGATGCCTTTGCTAAGAAGGTTGCCAACAATCCCCTCACCATCAAGATTTTCCCCAACAGCGTCAAGGTCCCCCAGCGGAACCACGTGCGCCGCACGGTCAACGGGCTGGATACGTCGGGGCAGCGCTACAGCCCGTACCCTTCCGCTCAGGCCACTGCCAAGACGGGCCTCCTCGCCATCATCAAGGTGCCCACAGTCAAAGGCATCCTAAAAGATTTTGACGGCAGCCGGGCTTGCCTGCACTCCGACGTCATCATGAACCCCTCTAGCAGACCTTACCATGTGGCCTCGACCAGCACTTTAAACCATCACCCGGCTCTGCCCCGGCTCCAGCAGAGCGCACCCCTTCCGCCGCAGGACCCACCTCAGACTCTACAGATGCCCCTCCAGCAACAACAGGGTCACACCCAGAGCCTCAGACACCCTGCCCACGTGGCCCAGCACCCTCAGGGTCCACCCAGACTCCAGACTCTGTCTCAGATCCCGGCCCTTGGTCTCCCACAGGGGCCCCCTACCGTCATGCTTCAGCAGCAGCACCTCCAGCAGCAGCAGCAGCCACCACCCGGCCTGCAGGGGAGCAGAAAGCTGCCAGATGGCGACGCACCGCCTAATGTTACCGTCTCTACCTCAACCATTCCACTCTCCATGGTCGCCGGGCTGCACCAGGGCCGCCAGGCTGACCTGAGCACCATTGTGCATCAGATCAACCAGTTCTGCCAAGCCCGGGCCCATGGCGTGGGAGCCAACTCCATGTGCGAGGGCCAGATCGCCAACCCGAACCCGATCGGTCGCAACATGCTCATCAGCGCCTGCTCCAGGGTGTCCATGCACAGCAACCCCGCCACCTCTGGCTTTCCCCCGGCCAACTGCATCATCGGTGCTCAAGAGAATGCCGCCGCCTCTGTGGGAGCCCACCCGCCACACGGCGTGGCTATTATGACCCACTTGCCTTCCAACCACACAGATCTCAAGCAGCAGCACCACCACCACCACCTGCAGCAGCATCTGCATCAACAACAGGATCAGCAGCAGCAGCAACATAACACACAGCAGCAGAAGATGCGCTCTTGGAATCAGCACCAGTTGGGTCACTTACCCCTCATTCAGAACGGTGGGAGCCATCTCTGCATGCAGCCTTCCAGGGACCACGCCTTCCATTTTAAGGGCATGGGCTACCCTGCAGAGGTGTGTGTGGGTCAGCCTTACACACTGAAACCTCCCGTAGAGAGGCCCACCCCCTCCCCTCCTGTCAACAACTGCATGCCCGGCCCCATGGCCCACTACGGCAATGGCCACTACTTCCAGTCCCACTTTTGGAACAACAGCATCCTACCCACACCCAACAGTGACAGCTCCGGGTCTCAGGACATACCCATGCCATTCCACGGTGCGGGCCCAGGGGGGTGCACCACACTAGACTGCGGGCCCCCTGTGGCCCCCCATTACAGGCTAGGATCGAGCTCATCCACCTCGTCCTCCTCGGCCCAGAGTAATCTGATGCAAACGGCGGATTACTTTGCTGGGGACTTCCAGACTCCCTACTTCCGCGATCAGAATATAGGGTTGGTGAGCAAGATGCACAGGCCTCCTCTGAGCAGGGTCGGTGCAGAGGTGGGGGACGGCAGAACCGCTCTCACCCAGCACCCAGGGTACAGATAAGCTATGGCCTTGTCTACACGAGTTCTCAAAACCCGTTTGTTTAGTCTTAAGGAAACACAGAAATACAACTAAATGGATAACGTAAACAAAACACCTAATGTTGAAGAGGGTCAATTAATATATTTAATAAAGAGCGGTAGTTTTTTTGTGGTTGTTTTTTTTATAAATCTTGCAAGTGATCAATTGCTACCCTTTTTTCTCTTTTTTAAATTAGTGCGTTGATCTGGCACTTTAGGGAATTTGTTAATGTGCGTGTGTAAACACATCTGTACTGTGTCATTCCCTCCTCTCTCTGTGGGACTGGATCAGAACGGATCCTGTGTTATTCCTGCTGCAGATCCATCCATAATCTTTTCTTATGCATGTAAGGAAAAACAAATCCCAAAAACAACATCTAGTGCTGGATGTTTTTTTTTTTGTTTTTTTTACAGGGTCATGTCAGGAACATTTGGCTCAGACTAGTTGTGGGATTTTCTTATTGGTGGAAACTCTCCAACCTCATAGTAACTGCAGGTTTTAACCCACAGAAAAGAAAAATAATCTTATTACGGCGCAAAGCCACCAGATAGTGGAGACTACAGAGTACAGTTAGAAAAACCTGCGGTATGCACATGTACACATTTGTTCCATTGAAATGTAATTATTTATTTGTATCATAGGACTATTCAAGATTGATTCCTCTGTCAGTTAAGGAAGCATGTAATCAGGTTGTTTTGTACATAGTCATGATCCAGCAGGGAGCAAGTAGGTTGTAAAGGCGATGCTTTGTCCTGCTGAAAATGCTGCAATTAATTCAGGTGTTTTAAAAGAAGAAAAAAACCCGTCTCTGTCAAGGTTTGGCAAAAAAGCTAGTGAAATGATAGGCGCAGAATAGGTCTTGAAAGATCAACTGTCATACTTTAAAATGGCCAAAGTCGTGTTAACGAGGACACATTGTTATGAAGATGTGCCATTTTGTGTTTGTTTCCGATGTAACCATCGTTTTTTGTAACCATCACAAATGTATTACTTGAATGTTGAGATGTTTTGTTTTGCAGTTATTGAAGGGGACAGGTGGGTTACGAGGAAAAAACTCAAAGAAATGATCGTGCTTCTAACGTCACGCAGAACGGAACAACGAGCCTCAACAGAGATTTTATCCTGACCACAGGAACTTAAATTATATGTAGTTGCTACTGATTCTGAGGTGAAGACCAAATTGATCACTTGCAAGATCACTTGAAGGTAAACAAAACTGACTTTTAAATTTCAAGTGAAACAGCAAATGCATTGTTTATTTTATTGTACACTGGCTTACCTACTCGTAACTTTAAACGTTAACGATTGTGTGAGTGTTGCCTGCTGAAGTGGGTAGATTTAAGGGTGGGTGTGTGTGCGCGTGCGGGTGTGTGAGAGTGCGGGTGTGAATGAACACATTGGCGCCCATGTTTTGTTCACCTAACTCCCTAACAGCCCTTAAAAAGCCTTAAGTGTTTGGTCCTTGGACTTCCCTTGAAAAAGAGCATGGTTTAAATGAAAACCCCAAATAATGAAAGGATGGTGAGTAAGCAGAAACAGCAATTCTTTTTTGTTTATTTTATTGAGGTTTTGATGAATAGAGCCGTTCCTTATGGAAAGCAAAAAGGAGTAATATTTTGTAATTATATATTTTAGTAATGTGTAGTTACAGTAACATTTCTTTTTTTTTTTCTCAAAGCTTCAGTTTGCAGTTGTGACTATTTATAATACTTGATTTGCTTGTTATTTAATTTGTGTTTCCTTTGGTTTCTTGTACTATTGCTGTGAAATGGAAGAAGGTCCACGAGCCTTTCTTTTGTGTCATTCTGTACAACAGAGAAGGGGCAAGAGCGTGAGAGTTGTGCTACTCTTTTTGTAATATTGTAATAATAAAATAAAGTTCTAATTTATGCTTTGAAATGGTTCTGAGCCCCTGTGTAGATTACCTGCAACACTGATTTAACCTGACGCCGACCACAGGTGTGCTCTTTTCTCCTGCTCCCTTCATTCTGCATGAGTTCATGCTGCCTGACCGTTCGGGTAGGTTACTATTCACAGATCGCTGTCTTGCATAATCAGCCTTACAACGGTCCAAAGCGCCCTGCCTACACCACATATAATTTGTAACCCAGACAGCTAGTGCAGAAGGTGGCGATTGTTGCACCAATTGCGGCGCTTTCATGCCATTTATCAGAGCCTGCCTCTGCCAAATCGAAAAAGGGAAGTAGGGTAGACAAAGCAGGCTGTGAAATCCACAGGACTATCTGGCTGCAGTAGATTTAGCTTGTCTGGCTGTGATGAAAATGGGACTTGTATAAAGGGCACTCCGCAGGAGGGCAGGATCAGCACCTTCGTAATCAGTATTACTCCCTGAAGGATTTTGAGCGATGTCAGAGGTGCCTGCAGGCTGTGGACTTTGTGCACAGCGGCCTCGCATCCTGTTCAGGTGGTGGGAGAAACGGCATCTGCAGAAGCCTTTTGGATTAAATGTTAAATGTGTTGCAACTAAACTGCTCTTAATGCAGCTTCCGGCCTTTGAGAGGTCACATGCTTTACACCATTATGTCAACAAAGATGTGCTCGTCTCAGTAAAATATTGCCTCAAGGAAAATGTCAATTCAAAAACAGGCTAACTTGCAATATCTACCAGTCCCAAAGGCAGTTTAAACATTTGACAGTTCCATTTCTTTGTAAAGGGAACCATGTCTTTAGGTCTGAATGGCCCGATGCTCGGGTCAGCCAGGCCGAGGTACTGTGTTGTCTCTTAGACCGCTGTGGTGTTCAGAAGGCTCATCTCTGTGGACTGAGTTGTCAGCCTCCTCCAACTTCTCCAGCTCCTCCCTGTGGATGAATGAGGAAATACGCGGCATGAAAACATGTTTTGATCTAAGTAAGCTTGCGCCTGCGTTCATGTTTCTGCACCTCTGTTCACTCTGTGCGGCGCGGTGTCTGAGGCAGGCTGCTCGCCGCGATCCCAGCAGCCGGGGTCCTCATTGATTTTGCCCAGGTTGATGTTCCATTTGTTCCAGTTGACTTCCTCCACTCTGAAACGACAAGAGGACACATGCTCCAATTAATGTCTGCGGTGTGATGCATCAATTGGCTTCCGGAGAAGGCAAATTAGTGAAGAACACAGTGTGCTGCGAGTCAATCGATCCCTCTCACACAGCTGGATCTAGTGTTTCATCTTCAAACCTAAACCTTTATTATGTGTGTATCCTGTAATTACCTGCCAGCTACGCGGTGCAAACAGCAGACTGCTTCACTATAATTTGCCCACCAACCTTGTACCTCTACTCTTGAAGTTAGAATTCAGCATGCTTACATTTACTCAATGAACATGTACATCGTATAATGTTTAAAGTTTGCACCATCGTAGCCTCGAATGTTAGCACGGCTGATGCAATGGAATTGAAGATATTATGTGATCAATCGATTGAGATTTACGATTCATCCACTTTTAGTGGTGTGAAAAAAAAGGTGTAATTTTCGTACACAGCAATGGCTACTTTGGTTCCTTATCTTTTGGTTCACACGCAGCTTCTGGCAGAGCCTCTGGGAACTTAAACAAGCACACCTGAAACATCGGCGACGGTCGTCTCCGAGGGCAGTGCGGAGGTTCTTCTCTACCCCACAGCGGAACCTCCTCCTCAGACAGCAAGACAGTCTCTTCTCCATTTCCAGGATGGTGATAGCCCTCTGAAAACAGTCACAGCACTCACCATCAGCTCACGTCCGCCATCTAAAGACACCTTCCCCTCGTCCTCGACAGAGCCCTGGCTGGAGACCTCACCTGCAGCTTCCATATGCTGGTGCTCTCCTCGGTGGTCTTCTCCACGGTGCGGTTCATGAGGGCGATGAGCATGTTGAGCAGCAGGATGTAGGTGAGAATGATGTAGCCGATGAGGAGCAGGTAGAAGACCTCGGTGTTCTCGTGTTCCTGGGTGAACTCCATGTCGCCCATGCCGATGGTGAACTTGAAGAGCTGCAGCGTGGTGTAGGAGATGCTTGTGAAGGAGGGTTTGACACACTCCTCACCAGGATCCAGGGGACCAAAGATACGGCCCTTCGACGGCTGACTCAGAGTTGAGTTTTTCACTTCAGGCTCTATGAGCAAGGTGACCACCGCTGTGACAAGACATAGGAAACCGATTACGTACAGTGCAACCGCCAGCCGTGACATTGTTGGATCCCAACTGAGGCCGCTGCCGCCACACTACCTGCTGAAAAGCCAAAGAGGAAGACGATGTAGACGAGGAGGAAGCGCAGGATGTCACTGAGGATCATCTACGAGGATGGAAAGTGTCAACGCGCTTCAGGGAACCGTTCGATTTGATGTTAATTGTGTTGCGGTGGGACCGGTGTGGACTACCTTCTGGATCATGATGCTGTAGATGCCCATGTGTCTGTCGCCCCTGGAGAAGTAGAGCATGTTCACCCAGCTGAGAGCGAGACACAACACCAGGAAGCTGAGGTACTGCTTCTTCCCGCACAGATACAGCACAGCTGTGATCAGGAAGAGGACGCCCTGCACAAAACTTTTAACAGCAGAGAAGTCCCTGTGAACCTGCACAGGTGTGTGATTATACATTCCATCAATGCACATGAATAATCCCTCCCAGTTCATCCAAATCTGTTACACATCACCAGTCCGAGCTGTGCAATAAATCCCCCGAGTTATATCGTGATTAAAAGTGGTCAGTTAAGTGAACGACCATCATTTAGTGCTACTATTTTAAATAATAAAGTGGTTATTCTCCAGACTCGTCCTTTGAATGATCACTGGTGCAGCCAGGTGCTTTTACAGGCCACGTCATTTGTAAAATGGATGGTTGTAAAATGGAGATCATGTGTTTGTAGGCAAAACCTGCACCGGAAAGACAGAGGATCCCTCACAGCTAAAGGGGACAGACAATCCAGACATAGCATGGGCATATACTTATAGAAACAATTACTATTTAGCCATACTTACAAAAGGAACTCATAATATCCATCAATCAGCAGCGTTTGCAGCTTTGGACGTTTCCTCTTCATGTCTAAGATCTAGGAATTTACATAACATGTTTGATTAATCACATCAGCTGAACACAGCTGCCACTGCGTGGTGACAGGAGCCACTGGATTTTGTATTTTAAAACACAAACATACCCCTATGAAAAAGAAATAGCAGTTGGCCACCGCTGTCACTACCTGGCCCGAAACATACAGGTATCCCTTGGTGGTGTGTTCGATGGGATACGGCAGCTGAGGGACACAAAAGAAACGAAAGCACAACAATCGGCACAGGTCTGTCTGGGAAGGCGACACGGATCAGTCACAAGTTTGGTAGCGGCCAGCTTACCTGTCCAACTTTCTTATTGTAGGCGACAAGAGTGAAGATGCTCAGGTACACGAGGTAGACCAGGAAGTTGAGAAAAAACATCCGACCTGCAAACTTATTCCACTTCTCCTCCAGCAGCTGGCTCAGCGGCTCCATCTGGAGCATCGCGTGGCGGTTCTGAGAGGAGACGGATGCGTGAGCACAGAACAACGAGGGTATCTGCACCGGCTCATGATGCTGGGACTCACGGGTATGTCACTGCCGTAGACTAGTATCTCCACGACGGAGCAGTCCTCGTACGAGTCCACGGAGGCAAGGTCGTAAAGGGAGCTCTGGACTGGGCCGTAAACCCACTCGGTGAATTTACGGGACAAATGTTTTGTGTGACTCTCGTGGAATTCTCGTTTCAGGATGTGTGTAAAAAGCTGCAGACAAACAAAAGGGAGTTTAGAGCGAATTCAATCACATCAATCCATGTAGTACTACATTGAGACTTGTCTATGACCCGATCCAGAAGCTCCCAAGGCAAGAAACGATTGTATTTGTACGATTGAGGAGCTAGAGGCCTGTAGTATATTCCTGGTCCCGGGCCCCAAAACATGTATATTCTGCTGCGTCTGAAGGGACTGCATTGGAGGGTTTACCCCGATCTTGCCCGTCTTGGCAGCCATTTTGAGAGGCGTCAGCCCCTTGTTGTTCTCGATGTCCTCCAGCTTAAGGTTTGGGTGCAGTTTGGCGCTGGTCTTGAGGATGCGGTCGTACATTTTGGTGATGAACTCTGTGTTATCCTTGTCTTGGTCCTTGGAGCTGGCGGCCACCGTCACCAGGGCGTGCAGCACCGTGTTGCCGTGAGAGTCCGTCATCTTAGCGTCCGCTCGTTGGTACTCGTTCTCCATGAGGAAGTCCACCATGGCGGGCTGGTTGGTGCAGGCCGCCAGAGACAGAGGCAGCTCCCCTGAGGACACAGAGAGACACTTTCTCAAAATATACATAACTTGAATGCAGCTGTCTGAACGTGAAACATGCATAAATTGAATCCATCAATGCATGAGCGCGCCCCCCCCACACACACAAATAACTTAAATAATGAGAGTATTAAGGGTAAATCATGAAAATAGTTATTAAGGATGCAAGATGACTTGATTTAAACATTCCATATCTTTGAAGACATGTTAGAAGTTAAACTGAATTTTGACTCTGCTAATTTTGCTAAATGGGGATTCAGATCCAGCTAACAAAATATATATTTTTTATGAGCAGAGAATGGGTCACTCTCTGCCTAGAAGGATAACGACCGCTGTTAGCTTTTTCATGGCATTGTTGGATTTTCACTCCTATGTTGTGACCCGTTTGGAGCAGATTAGCTCTGAATTCCGCAAAGAAATTATTAGAACATTTTACAACAAAAAAATGTATTGCTTTATGTTGCTCATTGTCAACGAGATTCTGTTAAAATACAAAAAAAGTCAATAACATAAGCAGGGAAATGTGGATGTAGTCAGTACGTGACCTCGTGGGAGGCTCATGAGTTGCATGCTCCTCTCTGCAGCACCTCCGACTCACCAAAGTAGAAGTTGGGGCCATCGTGTGGCTGGAAGAATAACCCCCAGGCTTTAGCATGGACATCTGCTCCTTTACTGACCAGCAGCTTCACATAGGAAATATTTCTCCTCTCGATGGCAACGTGGAGAGCTGTCTGGCCTGCCAGAGTCACACATTCACACAGTGCATTCAATTTAAAACAGATTCAAATCTGATGAAGTTTGTTCTCACAGCAATCATTTTATGTACACAATTTACCTTTATAATAATTGTTGGTGTAGGCTGCATTCACAAACTCCTTAATGTCGCCCATCTTCTCTGAAATGTCGATTAAGAGCTCCACCGTCTCGTTCTTGCCGTTCCTGAGGTGCAGCAGAGCCTTCATCAGGGCGGTTTTACCGTAGGACCGATCTGCAGGTGTGGCCACACATTGAGGGAGATGACACACAGGTCTCCGGCTCACTGTCCGGTGATATCGGGTCTCACTCATTCCACTCACACAAGGAATCGGAGAGTTTCTTCGTGTTCTGCCGCAGGTATTGATGCAGGTTCTCCAGCTTTCCGACATCCCCGCTAGCGGCCGCTTCGAATAGCCTGTCGATGGTAAAGGTGCTGCTGTCCCTCTTGTTCCGCTGCTCGCCTCGAATGCCTCTGTTGACAAAACGCAACGAGGGTGCGAAAGATTCACGCCGTGGGGTTTGGTGATGCACAGCACTCAATTTGTCTTTGCATGGCGAGGCTCACTTGTCAAAGTTTAGATTGAATCTGATTTGAGGCTTGGGCTTCTCCATTTCCTCCTGGTAATCCGTGTCCATGGGCACCTTGGGCGCCTCCTTGCCCAATCCCAAGGCAGAGGCCACGCCGCCCTTCTTTGACGCTTTCTGCCGCG
Organism: Gasterosteus aculeatus; assembly: GCF_964276395.1. Taxonomy (NCBI): domain Eukaryota; kingdom Metazoa; phylum Chordata; class Actinopteri; order Perciformes; family Gasterosteidae; genus Gasterosteus; species Gasterosteus aculeatus. The sequence goes on from NC_135694.1 coordinate 18,468,938, forward strand.
CTCTCTCCTCCTCGGTCCGGTCGTCTGCCTCCAGAGAGAAGCCAATCTCTGACTTCTCCATCCTGGCCTCTTGCCCCGATGGTCTGCATGGGCGTAAAGCACGAGCGTGCATCATTCAGACAACCAACACATCGTGTGAAGTGAATTTGATTTTTTGAATCCTAGGGAACTTTACCTCCTGTAAACTTTCGGTTTCCAATTCGAGGGAGCAATTCAAGTGAAGGCAAAAAAAAGACACCAATTCTACCAGGTTACATGAAATCTTTTTCTCTTTGCTTGAACAGCGCACCACTGTGTCACACATGCGCTTGGCTTTGATCCAGCGGTCCCCAGGTGTCGTGTTGGTGCTTTATCATGTGTTACTATGTGTTTGGATCAGCTGGGTCTGAGACATCTTTGCCACATGGGATCACATCACTGACATATTTCCAGACATGTGATGTTTCAGCCCAAGTGACTAACAAAAGAGTGTATTCAGGAAAGGATTTCCATGGCAGCAGGGCACGCAGCCACTTCTTTGCGGAATAATCAGATCACATGCAAAGACGCAGTGTGAATGGCATGAAAAGATTCCTGCAGAATTCTGCTGATCACAATAAAAGGACATCTGACATTTTGACCTAAAATATTGTTTTAAGGATAATGAGAACCTAATTTTTGGTGGCGTCTCGTTCCGCTTTTCAATGGGGAATTGGTGACTCATCAGAATGCCGTGAGACTCTGATCATAAGATCCAGAGGAATGTGTAGTTCAGCAAGTTACAAAAGGATCTAAAATGCAGAAGTATGTATCGCGCGTGTCTTATTTTTAGAAACATGTCAAATCAAATGAAAAACATGTGTTTGATTTTAATTATTTCGTTTTCACTGACAAAACTATTTCCTTTGCGCTTTGTTATTCAATTATGTGTGATAAAGCACATTCTTCCACGGCATCCTGCAGATGTACAAGATACTAATATCACAAATATTAAGAGACACAATCGATTAAAAAACACTTTCATTCTTTCCCATATCATCTTCATCTCAATAAATAACAGGATAAACAAAGCAGTGCATTGCATCTTAGTTCTGTTCAACATGTACAAAATACGTCCAGACAAAGAGGATACCGGGGATACAAAATCAGATCATTTGACTCACCAGAAGTCTTCCTGCTCCAGATTGTCTTCTTGATTTAAAAATCAGATCAAAACAGCAGCCGCCGGTGCACACAATGGAGACCTTTGGAGAAGAGGCTTTCCAAGCACAAAGCCGAGGCCTCCTCAGATGCTCATCTACTAACAATCGGTTGGAGAGGGCAGGAAGAGGAGCGATAAAGTGACACGCCCTAGAGAATATCAGAGCACATTACTGGAGCTGGAGTGCTTAAAAGGATGTATTGACCATCTCGGAGTATGCTGAGACAGCTACATGATACAACAAAGTAACAGCATGTTATTGGACACGGAACATGGTTCATGATCGGCAAATCGCAGAGGTTTGACCTTCTCATGAGGCATTCGAGCAGGAACATTATTGGCCCCGTCAAAAAAGGAAAACGTCCTCGTGGCTCTTTGACAAAACTAAATAAATGAACTTACCCTTTTTTTGTGTCCGTAACGTTGCCTTGTGTGTGTCTTCTAGTTTCATGTGGGTGTGTTTGTTTTTCAGCGCTGCTGTGACCGTGTGGTTACAGCGGCTGCGCGTACCAGGGTTTGGATCTGCATTCACGAGATCGTCTGACGTGTACTCCTGAGATAACTTCCCCTTTTTACCGAGCACAGAGCCTCACATATTAACATGGTTACAGTTTGCACCGGATGGTTCAAGGGATTCAAATGTCAACCAAGTCGGCAACTAAGACTTTACATTAAGGTCTTTTCATTATGAATGCCTTTGCATTCAGTTATTCCCTCTTAAATGTATAATGGTACCGAAATACATGACCATTTGGTGTCAGATGTTAAGTAACAAAGCAATATTAATTACTAAATTATTAGTGCTTTGTTACATGGCCACATAACCTGTGAGCTAATTACCCTATGTATTTCTACACATATAACTGTGGTCACTTTAATAGTGAGTTTTGACCCAAATGACTTCCTCTTCTAACAACACTGATGTTGTCACAACTGTAGTTACTTATTATTATACTATAGACATTGTCACTAGAAATACACCATGTGTCAACAAGCCCCAACTAACACAACAGTGATAAGATCAAATTACAAAGTCAATGTCAAGGCTTAAAATTAAGAGAAAATGAGAAAAGAGCAGTATCCATTAATTTAGACATAGACCTTAATAGAAAACAACATGAATAATTTCAATCCAACGTAAAGATCTCCTTCCCAAAACGAGGACACTGGAAGTACAACATTTAAAGAAAATACAACCAGAATCTTTGAATCCAACGATCTGCAAACAGTCCGAGCAAAATATTCACTCTAATCAGCTCACTAACAAAACGATCCTCCTTGTCATTCCTACAGGATCCGACATAGATGAATGTTTATGTTTACAATAAGTTGACATGTGATAAATATTTCATATTGATTCTGGTATCAAATCAAGGCTTCTAAATACACCAAACTGCAACAGGCTAACTAATTGTTTTATTGTCCCATCAATCCTATTGCATATCACATCAACCATGTTTCCACACAGGACCACTGTAATGTGGTGACTTGGAAATTACATCTTTTAGACTTATTGTTGAGTGGAAATTAAAAGAAAATAAGCTCCTTGTATGCAACATTGATAGGCAGATATGAAGGAAATTGAACTGAGGAAAATAACATCCCCATCATAGCCTATTTTCTGCATGAATGCCAACACGCTAATAGCTGCAACCCGTCATCTCGCTGATAAAACCATGCAGCAGATATGGTTTCATCCAGAGAAGGAGTCCAACCGGAAATCCTGTTTTTCAGAATGTCTGGGATCTTTGAAGCAGTCCAGCAGCACAGTGATTTTGATCAACTTCATGAATTTATACAATGCATTTCCGGAATAGAGGGTCAATGAGAATGAACAAGATGCATCTGAAAAAAATAAACCTTACATAAAGCATCTTTTACTTTGCCGGATTATTCCCTTTTTAAAATAAGCAATTGAGTTCTTAATGCTTCTTTTTTTACGTCCAAATGTTCGCATATATGTTCGACTGCCTTGTAGATTACGACTCAGAGCAGGTCACAGAGGACCATGGCCGCGCCCACAGCAGAGTCTGCGTTTTGGCCGTACACCACCGGCTGAGTGAACGCCTTCTCCACCTCCTGCCTCAGCACCTCATTGCGGGCGATGGCGCTCCCACTGCCCACAATCCTGCTGACGCCGGCCTGCTCCAAACGCTCAGCGGGCATCATGGAGGTGAGGTTGTCCAGGACTCCGCGGCACAGCGCCCTGGTCAGGTGACCCAGGGAGAGATTGGCAGGGGAGATGTTGGCGACCTGACCCAGGCCGAGCGGGTTGTGCCTCTCGCCCAGGATTGTAGGACTCACTCTCAGGTCGCTCGTTCCCGCATTCAGGCCGCAGTCAATCAGCTTCTCGTACAAGCCAGTATCACTCACCTCTGCACCTGCCAGGGATGAGAGGAGTGATTCAACACTTAAAATGGAAATAATCTATCAAGGATAAACGGGGCCCTGCCCTCTCTGGGCTCTCATTGACTCGACAATGGCGCTAGACCAAAAGGTAAAGCATCACCAAAGTGATTTATAACTCCTCCCGAGGGGGAACATGAATGTGTGTACAACACTTAGCAATCAATGCAATAGTTGTTGAGCCATTTCACACAAAGTTACATGTGTCAATCTCATGGAAAAGGAAAAGTCAGGATTAACGAAGTCATTAGGATCGATCATTTGGAGACCATGAATGCCCATATTAAATATAATAACTTTGGTGTGGACCAATGCCGTGAAGAGCCAAACTACTAGCATGGCGAAAAATGCCTACCAAGTTCTTTCATCCAGGAAGTGAGCATTCCCACAAAAGTGGCCATCACATTCCCGCCATTGAGCGAAGCCGCCACCGCCAAGTACGAGTCGCCGAAGTAGGGGAAGTAGGAGACGGAGGAGGCGGGCTGAGGAGAATCTGGAGGTTTGAAGTTGGCTGGCATGGCGAAGCTTAGCTGGGCTGAAGTGCTTATGTTAAGAACTGCGAAAATAAGAGTCAAACTGACATAAGTGGAGTATGAACTAACCTCTGATACCAGAGACACGGAGGACAGGAATACACTCGTATGTGTACATTTGTTCATCTGCGTGATCAAACATAATGAGTACAAACAAAGACGCGGGTGTTTGCTGCTGTGTACCTTCTTCGTTGTTATGTTAAACTTAGGCATGTTGTATTGAAGCATTACTGGTTGTGCATTACAAGCAATACAATCAATGCATTAAAACATGCGAAAGCCGTAATGGATTCTTTTATCTGAGGTGCATGAAAATGTACCTAAATAAAGTAAAGCAGTATAAGCTTAGCCAGTGAAAGAAACACCAAGACCTCCTGTTTCACCTGCATCTGTTCCAGCACTCTTGCAGGAGTACACAGAACACTGAAAGTCTCCCAGGGCGGCGCCTACTGGCGTACCAGCAGGGATCCCGTGCCATTCAGAGCACGTTCGTCCCGCCACGCACCCAGATGGCACACACTGAGGGAGCAGGTGCAAAGGGAAGCCGGCACCCTTCAGGCTAGAGCGCACACACACACACACACACACACACACACACACACACACACACACACACACACGATTTACGCTGTTACGCATTACAACAACACTACAACCAAGGTGCACAAACTATAAAAAAATGTTTTATGTATTTAGTACTTAGACTCAACACTAAGTTCTTCCTTTTACATACATGTCTAAGTTCCACTGGTTGGAGGAGGTGTTGAAGAAGCCCCAGCTGGCTGCGTTTTGGGGCGTCATCACACACCCCTCCAAACCACACAGCATGGACGCCACATAGTCCTGAATGGTACCTGCCGCGGTGAAGTCCTCGAGGAACTCAGGTCTGCAGTGAAAGCACACATTTCACTTTCATATCACTGAACCGACTCTACGTGGGATTGTTTTTTTTAAACGCTGCATGCCGACCTGTGCTTTGCATGCCAGAGGATCGATGCACAGCCGAACCCCGTGGCTACGCCGAGATGCGAGTCTGGTTTTGGAAGAGAAGACAGGAAGCTGCTGCTGCAGCGCCCATCCTGCCAGGTGATCAGCTGACTGGTGTCGCCGCATGTGAAGAAATTCCTCTTGGACCAAACACAACCTGCGAAGGTACATGGACAGATACAGGGGACAATATGACTTGCATGTGCCTTAATGGTATATTTATAATGACAACTAACCTTGTTTTCATATCATATTCAACCAGCAGAAGGAGTAGTTGTTAAAGAGCTATAACGAGCAACAAGTTTCTGTTTTAAAGGTTATGAGAAGATTCCAGTTCCTCTAATTTCCCAGCTCCACGATCCATGTTCAAAAAGCAGGGGACAATATGACTTGCATGTGCCTTAATGGTATATTTATAATGACAACTAACCTTGTTTTCATATCATATTCAACCAGCAGAAGGCGTAGTTGTTAAAGAGCTATAACGAGCAACAAGTTTCTGTTTTAAAGGTTATGAGAAGATTCCAGTTCCTCTAATTTCCCAGCTCCACGATCCATGTTCAAAAAGCAACTTAAAAAGTCACCAGTATTACAGAGTGGAAAATTAGTGCGATTGAACAGTGTGGAAAACAAATCACAACGGCCTTCACTAGTAAATGTTTCTCTAAAGACAATTCTCAAGTTAAACATTATTGGAACTGTTGTCAAAAATGTAATAGTAAATTATCTCTGGGCTGTAAAGACTGAAGAGGTTGTCAGGAGCACATGCTCAAAGAAAAACAACTGCACTGCAACCAGAAGAACCGTGACACATCCAAACCGTCTCCAACTTGAATCACCGTTATGCTTGTTCCCATTGATCACAAATGGGAACAAGCATAAGGGGGGGGGGGGGGGGTGACTAACACTCGGGAGGCCCTTTTAACAGTGAGACTGCGTGATAGAAGCTACACTGAGACAAAAATGTCACTCTACAGTTAATTTAAATAGTGTAACCAATTGATTCCCAATAGTGATGAGAAGAAGGTTGAATGAATGCAGCTCTTTAGAATACATTCAACGGCTATGAGAGTGAGATTTGGCACCCTTATATTGGGACCCTTGCAGCGTCATAATATTAAAGATCTTCTTGGGCAGATGTGCGTTGTTTAAATGTAGGGGCCACAACGTGAATGACCCAATAACGCAGGAGCCTGAGGGATTTCCTTCACGGGACATGGGTATTCATCTGTACAGGGCCACCTCTTTATTTCAGGCTAATTGGTGTTTGGACAGGTATCTAAATTTGGGAAGCCGGGACCATCAAACTAACATGGTTTAAAACATTGACACTTTACAACCACTTGACGTTTCCTCTTTGATCACACTTCAAATGACTTCAACAATGAAACGTTTCTTTGCTGCTGAAACGGTTAATGTTTCACATCCGTTTTGTTTTTTTCCAAAACACGTGCCACAACTTTTGAAACGCAAAGTGTGCATGGTAAGTGGGTAGTAGTGTTGTTGTTTTACCGCTTCGTGCTTTCCAGAGTAAAACCCCGTGCATCTGCCCGGACAGCCCGATACCGACGACATGTTGCAGTTTGTCACTTGGCAGCAGGCCGATGCACCGGTTCAGAGTGTCTATGATCCGACCGGTCTGCTGCTCTTTCGCCTGCGCGGAAAGAGACACACGCACATCGGGGTCAATGTTGCTGCACTTTTAGGAAGAACTGTTTGGCATTACGTGAACGCACCACGGAACGCACTCACCTTTATTCCGCTGTGGTCTGTTATATCAGACAAAGTTGGCAAAGCGTGACTCGCAGCCACCGACCTGGAGCCAGTTTCTAATAAAACAGCTTTTACCGACGTGGTGCCAACGTCCACACCAAGGATATAGGTAGACATTGGTGATGATGAAACTGTGTTGTGTCACTCGGGCAAAATCCACTATGCTGCATTCAATGATGTAGTAATTTTGACAATTACACATTACACCCACAGATTACTTCCTTCTATAAAATACTGAAGAAAAATCTCAGAAAGAATAAATAAAACCACCCCAATTATTTCTGTTTGCGCCTTCATGCCGAAGAGGGAGAAACATTTCAGCAGAATAAAGCCTGCTTTCAATTTAGTGGCTGGCTCACTGTATGAAATTCACTTATTGGTCAATTCCACCTTCATGATATGACAAGGCCAACCATTATCTGTGAGAAGCCATGAAGCCAGACTTTGCTGTTTATTGGTCTCTGATATTCAGATTATAAGGAGGGAAAGGAAATGGGAAAGAAAGCCTTTGTCGCTCGGCATAATTTACCCATGCTACCCATGCTTGATAATTGCAATTGTAACATAAATATCCGCTGTTATCGTTTAAAAAAAATGATATTCTAACTTAATTTCATCTGTTTTGTTGGCTAGCAATGCTAGAACGTATTTACCCAAACTATAAAAGTGTCCTACTCTTGAATGTGTTGAGAACGCATCACATCGTCGCCGCCTGTTTGGTTTGATCCGGTTTGGACGCGTCCCACAATGCACTGCGAAAGAACATGGCGGAACGTGTTGTAGGTGCGCTGTCCAGAGGAGAATGAGCGTGCCGTTTCCGTGCCATATACGCTGACATTTCGTAAAAGCAATCTGTTATTCAAGCCTGTCAAGTTGCACGTACAGATTATGTTTTTGTAATCTTACTGTGAAGAGCGACGAGTCCCTGCGTGCATTTCCGGTGAGAATCTGTCATCTGTTACCGTCTGAGCAGCCCAGTTGACTAGCTAGTGGCTAATGCTAGCCTATTAGCGTCATAGGTTACGCAGTGTATCATGGCAATCAGGCTCTCCAGACGCGTCCTTTTGTCTCTTACTGGTCTTATGTGGGCATGTGTTTGTCACCATGACGCTTTAACATGTTGGTTAGCTAACGTTATCTACTTTGATCGATGGTGGTCCGTACTGGGCTAAGCTAACATTACCCACCGCTGACATGACTCTTCTCATTTTGTCTTTGCCACACAAATCAGGGGCTGTCATTGAACCGAAAACCATCGACCTTTGTCATTTTATTGCCATAGTCGTTGAATATGTTGTCACATAAGATGTCAATTTATTGGCATCTGTAGTCATTATTTAAATGAGCTTCGGCGATAATTCAATGGCCTTAATTTCCAGCAGTGTAAAAATCCTTAAAGGTAAAAGCTGTGTGGATTCAGTGAGTGTTGTATATAATGTGTATGACGAATTTAACCAGATGTAGGTCCGAGTTGAGTTCAGATTTTTTTTTTTTTTTTAACCTTTTTCACAATCCATTGTATAAGGAAAGTAAATAATGAAACGCCAAAGTTTGGCTTTCATTTTGTACTACCGTGTCATTTGCAAGGACATTTGTCATTTATGCATCACAATCTGGCCCTTGTCATCAGTGTATGAATCGGTGACTGATGACATAAAAGCTTTACATATACAGTCCTTTTACCGTTTTTTAGGTTTTATTCTCCATGTCTCTGAAATATATTTAGCTGAGTAAACACTTTCTTTGTTTGGATCGTATGAGTAAATGTTACTATTTTTGTCTAAATCTCCCTTTAAAACAGGATAATTGTCCTCTGATATCTGACCTGAGTCGAGATGGCAGCAGTTGTAGCCAAGCGTGAGGGACCACAGTTCATCAGTGAAGTCGCTGTGAGGGGGAACGCCGCCGTGCTGGATTACTGCCGCACTTCTGTGTCCGCTCTGTCCGGAGCCACCGCTGGCATCCTCGGGCTGACTGGACTGTACGGCTTCGTTTTCTATGTCCTCTCCTCTTTCCTACTCTCCCTGCTGCTCATCCTGAAGGCCGGACGGCGGTGGAATAAGTTCTTTAAATCACGGCGGCTGCTCTTCACCGGGGGCCTTGTCGGCGGTCTTTTCACTTATGTCCTGTTTTGGACTTTCCTCTACGGAATGGTGCATGTGTACTAGAATGATCCATCACAAATAACCTTGAATTAGCCTAACACTATTGTCTGCCCTGCTGTTTGTAGATAAGCCATTAGTAAAATACATTTTTCAATTTTGAACCGCTGATTAAATGTGATGTGTCAATTATAGTACGCAGAATAACCTTATTTTCCCTGCTCCACAGGACTAAGTGACTCAACGTGTATACCCTGCTCTGTGCTCCGTATCATCCATAACACGCCGAGAGCTAATATAATGTAGCCCATATGTGATATAGATCAAACCAGATGATATCCTACATGTTAGCGTTTTCCATGTACAATATTATAGTTAAATTATAACATCTGATAAATGACACTGTACAACTTGTTTTTATATCTTTTTATCAGTTTGTCATCAGGCAGTTTCATTTTTTTGACAACATGAAATGAAATTACAATTGTATTTCAAAGACCATTTAATAAATAGTAACAAACAAAAGAGTCTGTGCATTGCACCATTCAATAACAATCAGCCAGTGAACGTTAGCACTCAGTAGACTTGTAGGACATTACAACTACATTCCACAGCTTCACGTGTAAGTATCGTGAATAAGATTGTGTTGTAGACCTTGCCTGGCTGAGCTCAACGTCGACAGAAAGCAGGATCAGTGTTTAACAGTACATTCATATTTAACAGAAGTGCATGATGCATTCAACAGAAGTGCCAACAATTAAGACCGTTAACTTATTTTTTCATATTGCTTCTTGGTGCAGTTAATTTTTTTATCTATACTTCAATCATTAAGGGGTTTTGTGACTTGATTTAGCAGGGACAACTTGATTTTATTTATTAGCCGGCAATGTCTATTTTACTTAATCCAATCCTGCTATTGAAGTTGATGACTTCACAGCTAGTACTTTTCCATGAAATGTCAAAATAAATCCTTAGTAATCATATGATGCAAACTGTATATTTGCTTAATTAGTCTGGTCAACAGGCAAATAATCGCCAAACCTTCATTTGCACGGTAAAATGAATTATTTGCATTATTATTCACAAAGTAATCTGCCAATATTTGGCATTCGACTTGAAGTCTTAGATGAATCACTTCTGTCATTTTATCCCCGGACCTGTTTTGGACAGGTTTGGACCCTTTGGATGTATCGTGTATGTATCTGCTTCCTGGCGCTTGCTTCCAGTGCTGAACATTTACATTTCTCTGGACCAATGTGCTAGTACTCAGGTCAAGCATCACTCTGCATTCCAGCAGTCGTGCCAGTAGGTGACAATTGAGCATCTGTCCGTCTTTGGGTTCCACCTCTCGCAGACTGCTGCAGGTGATTGGTCTTGGTCTGCCTGCTTAACCTAATTGTGTGAAGATATGGTGATGTGACGCCTCGCCTCTGCACCGTGGGGAGGGACCATGGCAGAGTATCGCTGTCCTGTGTTGCGTGGGACTGTGGGACCCCGTTTGTCCTCCGGCAGCTGGCTCCCTGCGGCAGCCTCGGTGTCCTCTGGCTTTTTGAGGGAGTTGGCGGCCTCCTTCTCCGCAGCTGGTTTCTTGTTTCTTCTCTCCCGCTGCCCTGTCTTCCCATCCTTGGGTTTGCTCTTATCATTCCTATGACATACAGTTCGAAGGAGAGGTGCCAAGAAATGTTGTGTTAAACGTTTGGAAAATGGCTGATTTTAAGAATGCCCACCGTTGATGTTTGTGCAAACACAGCTACTCCTACTTGAAGTTGATGATCTCAAACTTTCTCTCTCGGTAGAAGGAGCTTGTGTTCATCATGTACAGTAGTATCATATCACACGCGAAGGCTCCCTGAAAGAAAATCATATCAACTGGATTTTCACAAGGTGCAGGGAATCATTATTTAGGTTGCTGGTCATCATCCATTGTCCTGTCATATCTTGCTAATCACCAATTCGCACATCAACGTAATATCCTAGTTAATTACTCACTGCACCGAGCAGGGCAATGCCAGAGCCGATGGCAATTATTGTGGGAACAATATTGAATTTCCCCGCCTGCAAAACAACAACACGCATTAACTGCAAGTGACACTGGAATCATGTACCTCCATCTGAAACAAACCGTATCCTACCACTGCTGTACCTGTCCATTGATCATTATATCGAAGCGAATCCCGTACACTTTATACAAAGTGCGGAAGGTTTCACCATTTTGATCCTTGTAGTACCTGGCATATCTGGAGGTGCAAATCAGTCGATAAAACATGGCAATAAAGCAGGTCACAGGGGGTTTATTTGTCGGATGGTTTATTTCTTGCTGAATGTGTGAAGCCACATACCTGAAGTTGTATCCCGATGTGACCGAATTGTTCAAGTTCATGTCCAAACGGGAAAAGCTGTACTGTGGATTGCACTGTGAGGAGTCCTTATCCAGGTCACATTCCCACTCAATGAGAATGCCGACGGACCCGCCCTGCCGGACGAAGACAGGGACCATTGTGATTATCGGAGCAGCCTCACACATCCTACTGCAGCCCATCTCTTTTTGTTGGTTTCTTTTAGGTTCTCCACTGAGCTCGGTGTCTTATCCCTGCCTTCCGTCTGGCTGAGTAAACCTTAATTAAGATTGACGTTGGGTTGAGCTCTGATGGGAACGGTGTGATGTTAAACCACAGGTTGCTGATAACATTAACGAGGGCTCCATCCCAGTAAGACATGACGATGGGGCCTCAGGGCCCTGTGACTGGGTCAGTCCGTCAGCACAGGGAGCCCAGTTTCTATGAGGACGGTTCGGCTGCTATCAAGTGGACCTACGCCCGGAGATAATTGTTTCTTTTTCATCAGACCAAACATCCGTGCTTGTTAGGTCACGTGATAATGTTCAAACAGCTCCGTGACATCTGAGGAACGACTTGTGAAGACTATAAAGCCACAAAATTGTCCAAAATTGATATTTTACTATTTCTGCGCAACCACTGTGATTTCCAATGAAGCCGTAATCCATCAGAATAGTATTGTTCTTGTGTTTAGTAGGCGCAGAAGTTAAATGTTTTCTAAAGGTTTACCCGTGATGAAATATTCCTTTAGAGTCTAATGTAGTCAGACTTTTGTTTTGATCCCCTTAAATCTGACCGCCGTGCGTACTCGTCAATAATAGCAATGATTAGGTTAATAATTGTTATATGAAATGATAGCAAAGAAGGCGGGAACTGAAATCCCTCCCACACACACTCTCAAGTGGCACGTTGGTGCACTCGGTACCTTAGCAGCCATGTCCTGGAAGTCGTATCCAGTCCAGCTGACCAGATCTCCGAGGCGGAAGATGGGGCAGTACACGTCGTCCTGGCTGTCGTAGGTGCAACTTTTCAGGTAGCTGTCATTTGAGGTTTCAAGGACGTTGGACCTAAAAAAGGTCAGCCGACACAAAGCACAACTTCCATATGTCACATCTTCAGGAACTATGCAATGCAGTCTGTATTGTTAAGTTTGACCAATGACAAAAAACGACAAATATGACTTTTGAGGATGAGAAAGACAGACTAAGTTGCTGCTGACTTTGGTAACACCCGTCACAACACATTTGTAACTACCGGCCAATTAACCTAATTAAGATTAGTGAGATGGTTGCGTAATTAGAATAGGAGAGTGACAGATGCACTGGTGGACGCTCATGGCGTCTCTCTGCCTTCTCTTTCTGCAGGACTTTAACAGACAGTATAGATGGCAGCGGCTCAGCTCTCCGGGTCAACCTCGTCTGATGGGACACCTGTCCGGGGCCAGGCCTGCTGTCAAGGGCGTCTCAGATGACTGTTTCACTGTCTCGCTGAGCGCAATGCATAGGCCGGTATAAATAGACGTCTCTCTGCACCCTAAAGCTATTCGCAGCGGCCTTCGGTCTCACTCGGTGATCTATGTCACGGCGCTCTGAAACCACAGGCACCACCAGCCATCAGCGCCACTTACGGACACTCACTTGGAGAATTCAAACTTTGGGAACCTGATGAAATTCTTGATGTAGATGGTGAAGTTTTCCGCTTCGCTGAGTAAGGGCTCTCTGCGGTGGGGAAAGAAGAAGGCAGCTGTGTGAAATGAAAACAAAACGAGCGGAGCTGACAGGCTGCATTAATAAATAGAACTTGTGAAATATCTCGGCCCCTGTGAGGGATCAGAGTGAGTGTCAATGTAGGAGAGAGAAATGGCACATTTCTAGAGCTCTGCAAGAAGGGACAAGGGGTCTCACGTGGGTCTCTGGCCGGATTCAACGGGACACCAGGCCTGAATCTCACAGGTCCCGGTGCTGTTCAAACACAAGCCGGTCTTTATTCCTGACGGAGAGCGCAAAGACTCTTAGCCATGTTGAGCTTTAGGAAAGTTTGTTACACCAAGACAAATTGGAATACGTAAACTATTACTGTAAAAAGATAGTTAATAACCAAAATGAAAAAAAAACAAAGATTTTGAGTTGAGTGAAATGACTCACCATGGCCTGCTATTACGGTCTCCCCCTCGATGCAGTCAGCGTCACTTTGACATCGTCCACTTGGCACCTTGAAGCTCTGTGGGATGTGAAAATACATTCGTGTGGACATAGCAATCAGGCCCAGTTTACCCTATGGTTACTGTGTTAAGATGGAGAAAAAACAATCACAATAATAATAATAATAATAATTTGATTTGCCTCCCTCCGTTTACTCACCTCAGCACAGAACCCCAGCCTCTGGTTTGGGGTCTCTATGTAATTTGTTACTACAAAGAACACCTGCTCACCCTGTGAAATAAAATTAGGACCATGCAATGTGATTGAGAAGCAAAAGGTTAAACAAATTAGACTTCTAAAACGTCCAATATTGCCAAATCTGTGGCGACAGATGACGAGGCTAATGATAACCAGCTAAAGCAGGCAGCAGTAATCAGGCTTTATAGATCAATGGATATGTGGACAGACAGACTCACTCACATTCGGGGGTACGACATAATCCTCAGCACCCCACAGTTGAAGCCCGGTCTCTGAGCTGTTGGTCAGTGTAACACCTTTAAGCTTGGTGATGACTGACGTCTGGAGGGCCTCTTCTCTCTCCTGGTAACCCTTCTTCACCACGAACACCCACCTGAGACGTTCATCAAAACATCCTGACGCGTTATGGTGAGTTGGGGTTCCATGCATCGGCGCAGCGCGTTGGTCGGACATCACCAGCGTCATGCTGATGTCATGCTGTGTAAATATCTCCTCCCCTGCATCGTGGAACTTTCTGCATCTCCACTTAAACCGCGTTGAACTATTCATCACATCCATTTGCATCTGGGGGTGTCAGCCGCACCCACAGAGAACCCTCCCGAGGTACAGGACATGACACAAAGCCAAATAGGAATTTATACCGCACACTCCCCCTGCAGCCATTCACTAAAACTTAAGTTTTATTGGCTAAATCGGATATATGGACTCAAACGGCCCGAGTCACCTGCTCACTTTCCATCATTCCTGCCACACACACGAGCGTGACGTCACTCAGCGAGGGCTTCCTGTCTACAACAAAAACTCTTTGACACACAATAGTTACACAGTTCAAAATAGTTAAATGTGACACTCTATGGTACTGTGACTTTAACAGTAAAAAAAAAACCCTCAACGCATTTGGGAAGCTTAACTATTTTTAACTTTGTGAATCCATTTTTAAAAGGTTGCTTTATTCCATGCCTAAAAAAGGGGGCCTTAGTGGCCCTCATAAAACTCACCCGATGATGTATCCCAGCACGGCCAGCTGATACAGTCGAAACAATATCCCGATTTTCCGGTTTTCCGCGATGACATATTTCTCTGTCTTGTAGTTGAGGAGTGACACGAAGAAGCCTCCCCAGCCCGCCATCCCCCCCCCTGCACGCCGGACCCGAGTGAGGCGCTCCGCTCCCTGCTGACAGACAGCCTGCTGCCCCCAGCGCGTCACGTGACGGGCAAACCCACCGCGAGAGGGGCTGTAAAGCACCAACACCCCCCCCCCCCCCCACCCCCCCGAGACACGATGGGACACGATGTGTCACTTTGGGTCCCCGCGAAACGCTCCACAGGAGTGATCGCTGACCGTATATGGCCTCCTTTGGCTAATTTTGCTGTGAAATTCCAAAATAAAATAAAAAAATCTCAGGTGATTAAGGTAGTTCACGGATTTAATTATTTTTGTTGCAATACGATAATTGCATTGATGTTTCCTTATAATACTGGACAGGTACCATACTCAAAAAGGGACTTGTAGGACAATAAGAATTTGTGTTATTATGAATACTGAATGAGAAGGATAATTAATGCTTTCAGTAACAGAACTGAAGAAAATGTGTTTTTCCATGTTGTATTTTATAAGTGTAAACTAGAGCAATTCAATGAATTCCACAGTGAAAATATTGATTTTTTCTCCATCTTTCTACTTTAAAATGTTTGCCACGGGCTTTCATCATCTGGTATTGGGTCCCTATACTTTTGTAAATCAGTTATCGAAATGTGATTTTTTATGATCGGTATCACAAGACTTCATGCTACATGCAGAAGCTACGCCAACCCAGTTGTGGATATCTGCAAGCAGCTGCTTTTGACCTGCTTTTTATGTGATCACAAGCAGTTTTATGGGAGCCCGGCTGCACTGGTACTTTTAACCACAGATTTGTATAGTTGTAGAGAGAATGTACCTGCAATTTGCAGGGTAATTGCTAGGGACATCTAGTGGCTGTATGTGACATTGCATGCTTTAAAAAACAACACAGTAGTCACCAACATATGCAGTAAGATTGAATTCCTGTTAGGGACTTAATTGCTATATCAATTGAGGTATGTGCGGAGAGTAGAAAAGTTACAGTATTTTTACATCTTTCTTCAGTTCTGTAAATTCCCAGATCCCAAAAAAATGTGAAGCACACACAGCCTTTATCAATTGCCTGCATATTGTGATGGAAATAGAAAAAGCATTGTGCAGCTATCTTGGAATGATTTTAAAAGTACATTATAAACCATATGTATGCATTATCAATGTATTTGTAATTCCAGTAAAACTGAGAATCCCCTAATATGATTTACTAACACCAACTTGCCAAAGATGGCATCGTGATGTTCAAATTATTCCATGAGGATAGGATTAATAGATCCTAAATGTACAACCGTGTTGAGATTTACAGTGAGGACATTTTGTAAACACTGACACTTCCATTGGTCACATTAGAGACAAAAACAAAACTAATTTAATATCACCTTTTATTCGATTAGGTTGTCATGTAAAGCAAGATAAAAGATGAAACCATTTATTGACCACCCCTCAGACGCAGCACAAGATGGAGGGTGGACTCCTTCTGGATGTTGTAGTCGGAGAGGGTGCGGCCATCTTCCAGCTGCTTGCCGGCAAAGATCAGCCTCTGCTGATCTGGGGGGATGCCTTCCTTATCCTGGATCTTGGCCTTCACGTTCTCGATGGTGTCGCTGGGCTCGACCTCCAGCGTGATGGTCTTGCCAGTGAGGGTCTTCACGAAGATCTGCATGCCTCCCCTCAGACGCAGCACAAGATGGAGGGTGGATTCCTTCTGGATGTTGTAGTCGGAGAGGGTGCGGCCATCTTCCAGCTGCTTGCCGGCAAAGATCAGCCTCTGCTGATCTGGGGGGATGCCTTCCTTATCCTGGATCTTGGCCTTCACGTTCTCGATGGTGTCGCTGGGCTCGACCTCCAGCGTGATGGTCTTGCCAGTGAGGGTCTTCACAAAGATCTGCATGCCTCCCCTCAGGCGCAGCACAAGATGGAGGGTGGACTCCTTCTGGATGTTGTAGTCGGAGAGGGTGCGGCCATCTTCCAGCTGCTTGCCGGCAAAGATCAGCCTCTGCTGATCTGGGGGGATACCTTCCTTATCCTGGATCTTGGCCTTCACGTTCTCGATGGTGTCGCTGGGCTCGACCTCAAGGGTGATGGTCTTGCCAGTGAGGGTTTTCACAAAGATCTGCATGTTTTCTCCTGTTAAAGATCAAAAAAGGTTCAATGTTACCAATAAAACTACATTAAAATGGACTATAACCAACTAACATTGGTATACTCTAAAGCTATATTGGGTATCAAATTAATTTGACCAGCTTACATCAGGACTAAATGATGGCGATCTCATTCTAAAGAGAACATCTTACGTCTAGCGTTTATTATGAGGCCATTTCGTTGAGGGCCTCTTCCTGTCATAAGTACATTACGTGTCGAATCGCGTAGTACATTTAACACAGGTTTTTTTTGCATACAGCCGCCATTTTCGAGAACTCGTTACTTATCAGTATATTTTACCATGATTTATAAAACGGAGCTGTCCCACTGCAGAACACGAACTCACTGGTCGGAGGTCGTTGATTCGAGCACCAGCGCCATTTTACAATAAGGTAACGTTAGCTATTGTTTGCCGTTTTTTTGTTCAGCTAACGTCACCATCTGACGGAAGACCCAACTAGAAATGTTCAACCATTGTTAGTAACGTTGAGTAACCTTTGCAACGGTGTCGCGTTGTTGTTCAACTTGTGGAATACGGTAATGTTGGCGTCTTAATCGTTTTGACGGTTATCGAAATTAACATTCGCCAACTGTTACTCTTTCGCATATGACGCGCCATCGATGTTGCGGCCTATCTTCAACGTTGTTTACAAAGCAGTTAACCGACGTTAGCTACTAAAAGAAAAGCAACTGGTTTAAGGCATCTGTAAACGGATGGTAAAGCAGTTGTCCTAAAATGTTGACGTATTTATACGGACTATTATACTTACAATGTGCTTCGGTATCTTGTGCTGCTGTGGCTCGTAGAATCTCCCTCTGCCTGTTACCAAGGGAACAGGAGTATTTATACGGGAGACGCGCCATCCGGCAATATTCATCCGCCCTCCAAAATAGTTCCGATTTCTAGGATACGGTTTGGTTTATGCCTGTTTTACCAACTATAGGACTGTCAATAATCAAAAGTTTAGGCTTAGACAATATGAGATATATTGCCCCAGGCCTAATATGTTGATATATGTAATATATATATATATATAAGAAGCCAACAGTGTTGAGCCAGTCTGGTTTGGGATTAGATGGTGAATAGCAGAAAATAATCCTCTTATTATCCAAAACCCACACTACTTTCTCCACTGGAGACTGTAGGCTGCTTTCTCCAGGGGTTCAATTATTTTGAACTTTTTTTATTCTACTGTAAATTCACAAAAGTAATTGCACACATACCTAATTGACGTGTTAGGGTGTAATGTATGCATTTGTCTGCTACTGATTAATGTTAACGTCTTGATGTTTCACCAACCATTAACTTGTTTTTAGTTTGTGTCCTATTCATGTCCACACCCAACCGCGCCCCACGGGCTTCTTTCTGCCTGCGAACACCCACGACATTAGACAATCTAGATATTTGTACTGAAATCTGCTATGAATATGGTGCACATTTTATCATGCTAACCTGCACCCGGTAGATGGCGCTACAGCCTCAGGAACAGAAAAGTACCTTTCCAAGTATTGTGTGATTCACCAGCTCTCCTCCAGATCAACGGACCCTCTGCAAGAGCTATTTGACTTTATTTACTAAGCAAGGAGCATTATTTTAGTTTAAATTAACCCGTCATTAATTCCCTTATGAACCAAGTAGAGTAGATATCTAGATACACATCAACATATGCCAGCTCTGCAGAGAATCTTTCTATAGTCGCAGGTTATTAGTTACAAAGAAATGCTTTGTCAGATTAAAAACTAATTTTGTGACCACGTGAGCATTTGTTAATCATGTAAATGTGGGTTAGATTTTCCTTTCTATACATTGCTTCACAAAACTATTTTTCATGGGGCACTATGAAGAAAAATTAAAAGCAGGATTCATGGAAGTTCATGATTCATGCTGGGTAGCTGTCAAATTTTTCTGCAAGTTTCTGAACCTCAGACTGTAAACAGATTAATTGCTCATTTTTCAGTTAGTCACAACTACATGCACTCAATACTAGAATAAGTTCTGCTCTCATTTGAAAACAATCATAAAGTAGACTAAATGTATTCAAGTCCCATCCTATATTTGTTGATCTTTTGAATGACCTTGTTTAACAATTTGTGTGTATTTTACAAAAAAAGTTACTCGATTACCACTCATGGAGCACTTCGTAGTTGCATAATTAATCATGAAAAATCCAAACGGTTGGTTAGCTTTATTATTGCCATGTTGTAAACCTGAGATTTACTTGAAACGTCTCAAAGATTTAGATTAAGGCGTTTGACCAATAGAAAAAACCTGATATTACACTATATGAAACATGGACGAACAAGGCAGGAGATTCAGTTTAAGAGTTTATTAAATGTGGCTAAACTTTGTCATGTAACTGTGAACATCTTAGTCTTGTGTAACAACTTTATAATACGGCATGTCATACATAGCACATTAATGTTGGAGAATTAAGAACATTGAATCACTTTACTGCCCTCCCCTCAGGCGCAGCACAAGATGGAGGGTGGACTCCTTCTGGATGTTGTAGTCGGAGAGGGTGCGGCCATCTTCCAGCTGCTTGCCGGCAAAGATCAGCCTCTGCTGATCTGGGGGGATGCCTTCCTTATCCTGGATCTTGGCCTTCACGTTCTCGATGGTGTCGCTGGGCTCGACCTCCAGCGTGATGGTCTTGCCAGTGAGGGTCTTCACAAAGATCTGCATGCCTCCCCTCAGACGCAGCACAAGATGGAGGGTGGATTCCTTCTGGATGTTGTAGTCGGAGAGGGTGCGGCCATCTTCCAGCTGCTTGCCGGCAAAGATCAGCCTCTGCTGATCTGGGGGGATGCCTTCCTTATCCTGGATCTTGGCCTTCACGTTCTCGATGGTGTCGCTGGGCTCGACCTCCAGCGTGATGGTCTTGCCAGTGAGGGTCTTCACAAAGATCTGCATGCCTCCCCTCAGACGCAGCACAAGATGGAGGGTGGATTCCTTCTGGATGTTGTAGTCGGAGAGGGTGCGGCCATCTTCCAGCTGCTTGCCGGCAAAGATCAGCCTCTGCTGATCTGGGGGGATGCCTTCCTTATCCTGGATCTTGGCCTTCACGTTCTCGATGGTGTCGCTGGGCTCGACCTCCAGCGTGATGGTCTTGCCAGTGAGGGTCTTCACAAAGATCTGCATGCCTCCCCTCAGGCGCAGCACAAGATGGAGGGTGGACTCCTTCTGGATGTTGTAGTCGGAGAGGGTGCGGCCATCTTCCAGCTGCTTGCCGGCAAAGATCAGCCTCTGCTGATCTGGGGGGATGCCTTCCTTATCCTGGATCTTGGCCTTCACGTTCTCGATGGTGTCGCTGGGCTCGACCTCCAGCGTGATGGTCTTGCCAGTGAGGGTCTTCACAAAGATCTGCATGCCTCCCCTCAGACGCAGCACAAGATGGAGGGTGGATTCCTTCTGGATGTTGTAGTCGGAGAGGGTGCGGCCATCTTCCAGCTGCTTGCCGGCAAAGATCAGCCTCTGCTGATCTGGGGGGATGCCTTCCTTATCCTGGATCTTGGCCTTCACGTTCTCGATGGTGTCGCTGGGCTCGACCTCCAGCGTGATGGTCTTGCCAGTGAGGGTCTTCACAAAGATCTGCATGCCTCCCCTCAGGCGCAGCACAAGATGGAGGGTGGACTCCTTCTGGATGTTGTAGTCGGAGAGGGTGCGGCCATCTTCCAGCTGCTTGCCGGCAAAGATCAGCCTCTGCTGATCTGGGGGGATGCCTTCCTTATCCTGGATCTTGGCCTTCACGTTCTCGATGGTGTCGCTGGGCTCGACCTCCAGCGTGATGGTCTTGCCAGTGAGGGTCTTCACAAAGATCTGCATGCCTCCCCTCAGACGCAGCACAAGATGGAGGGTGGATTCCTTCTGGATGTTGTAGTCGGAGAGGGTGCGGCCATCTTCCAGCTGCTTGCCGGCAAAGATCAGCCTCTGCTGATCTGGGGGGATGCCTTCCTTATCCTGGATCTTGGCCTTCACGTTCTCGATGGTGTCGCTGGGCTCGACCTCCAGCGTGATGGTCTTGCCAGTGAGGGTCTTCACAAAGATCTGCATGCCTCCCCTCAGACGCAGCACAAGATGGAGGGTGGATTCCTTCTGGATGTTGTAGTCGGAGAGGGTGCGGCCATCTTCCAGCTGCTTGCCGGCAAAGATCAGCCTCTGCTGATCTGGGGGGATGCCTTCCTTATCCTGGATCTTGGCCTTCACGTTCTCGATGGTGTCGCTGGGCTCGACCTCCAGCGTGATGGTCTTGCCAGTGAGGGTCTTCACGAAGATCTGCATGCCTCCCCTCAGACGCAGCACAAGATGGAGGGTGGATTCCTTCTGGATGTTGTAGTCGGAGAGGGTGCGGCCATCTTCCAGCTGCTTGCCGGCAAAGATCAGCCTCTGCTGATCTGGGGGGATGCCTTCCTTATCCTGGATCTTGGCCTTCACGTTCTCGATGGTGTCGCTGGGCTCGACCTCCAGCGTGATGGTCTTGCCAGTGAGGGTCTTCACGAAGATCTGCATGCCTCCCCTCAGACGCAGCACAAGATGGAGGGTGGATTCCTTCTGGATGTTGTAGTCGGAGAGGGTGCGGCCATCTTCCAGCTGCTTGCCGGCAAAGATCAGCCTCTGCTGATCTGGGGGGATGCCTTCCTTATCCTGGATCTTGGCCTTCACGTTCTCGATGGTGTCGCTGGGCTCGACCTCCAGCGTGATGGTCTTGCCAGTGAGGGTCTTCACAAAGATCTGCATGCCTCCCCTCAGGCGCAGCACAAGATGGAGGGTGGACTCCTTCTGGATGTTGTAGTCGGAGAGGGTGCGGCCATCTTCCAGCTGCTTGCCGGCAAAGATCAGCCTCTGCTGATCTGGGGGGATGCCTTCCTTATCCTGGATCTTGGCCTTCACGTTCTCGATGGTGTCGCTGGGCTCGACCTCCAGCGTGATGGTCTTGCCAGTGAGGGTCTTCACAAAGATCTGCATGCCTCCCCTCAGACGCAGCACAAGATGGAGGGTGGATTCCTTCTGGATGTTGTAGTCGGAGAGGGTGCGGCCATCTTCCAGCTGCTTGCCGGCAAAGATCAGCCTCTGCTGATCTGGGGGGATGCCTTCCTTATCCTGGATCTTGGCCTTCACGTTCTCGATGGTGTCGCTGGGCTCGACCTCCAGCGTGATGGTCTTGCCAGTGAGGGTTTTCACAAAGATCTGCATATTTTCTACCTTTGGAAAAAAAAAAGTCAGGATTTGGCAAAAAACAAACCGTCAAACGTATAAAATGAATTAATATAAATTATAAGACTCTTCGATGAAACTACCATGCGAACATACGGTATAAAGAAAAAATGACTACGCGACGCTCTGAATCATACGCCGCAGTCGCGGTCCCAGCGCCATTTTGAGATCATACGGACCTCCCCTTTGTTCAGCTAACGTTACCAGTTAATGGAGGCTCCTGGATATGTTGAGTCATTGCTGTACCGAACGCTCCTTTATCACGAAATCGACGAACTACGTACGTCGAAACCGGTAAACAATGATTAAAAAAGTATTGTAGCGTAAATGTTACGTAAACTTGAGGTCGGACTTATCTATTGTCAACGTCTCTTCAATGATCTTTTACGAAGCTGTAGCTAGAGGTTACATTAGTAAAGCACTGGTAACCAAACAACGGCAATATATATTGAACAAACCGGTATACTGTAAAAATAAAACTAATAAGGGTACTTACTTAATAGTAACGCAGTTAGATTTGTTGTTCAATGCTAGCGTCTGATCTCGTACTGCAGTGTAGGAGAAATGTTGAGCAATGGACTGCGGCAGTGTACTTATACACCGGGTCTGCATACGTCATGTGTTGATATCCGTCCGCATTTGAAAGTAGTTCCTACTGTTCCAAAACATTTTATTTTATGGTGACAGCATATTGGTTTCAAACAATCGATTACGATTACTCATAAAAGTAAATACTTAGCAAAAAATAGTGTGAGCGAAAACGATATTGTGACATATCTTGGTGGCGGAGTAATATATCGCAAGCGTACATTCAGGTTTTAGAATTTGCTAGAACGACCATAGCAACAGAAACTATCCCCGAGCCTCTGATTGGTTTGCAGTCTTGTTTGTTTGAACAACGATTGGTTGCTGTGATACAGTAAGTAAGGGTTGATGACTAAAGTGACATTTATGACTGTGGCGTTATAGAACAGATAATTCGGGAATTTTTTTCAAGACCTAAGCGTAAATAGATGCGGAAGGGGGTAATGGTACCGTAGCCATACACATACTTTGGCTTTTCCCATCGTCCCTCTTTCTGAAAAACATTATATCACACGTATCGCGGTTTATTAGGAACTCATCTCACTGCATTCATGTGACACGACAGAGGGACGTGTGCAAACAGGAATCCTGTTGATGGAAACATGCGTGGTGAACGTGCTGCCAGCTGCTGTTAAGTCTCTGCGATAAAGAGATAACAACCTTGAGTTCCGTGGTACAAAAGTCCTCTTAGTAAAGGAGACATTCTGGATTACTGGCGCTTTATTTTTTCGACAACCACAAGTGTTCTCTCAGTACGAGGCAATTAGGCAATTAGGTGTGACTACGTGTCCACATTCATCCGTCTGAAAACATGTTGATGGCAGCAGTTGAGTGACAGTAGTGGAGGCGGGTGTGACCATTTCCTGCTTATCAGAATGTACATACTGTACAGAAAGAATGACGTCACCAGTCCTTTGAGAGAACTGCATGACAGGTGTAAAGAAAGCATCCACAAGCCCATTGTGTAAATGTGGTCTAAGGTTTCTCTCTACATCATGTTTTTAGCCTTATGGGGACATTGTTGTTTTTGTGCCTCAAGCTGAGTAACTAGTTCATAGGGATGTAATGGAAGTTTTCACACCCCTTTCAACCCTTTTTTAGTCTTTGGTTATTTTTGTCGTTAAGTATTCATTCACACGGTATAATGGCAAGAGATTAAGTGTATTGTAAAACTAACTGGCAAGGGCTTGATCTCTTACTCATAAGCATTGCGTTTGAATGCCAGGTATGGGGTCGACGCCCAGATATGTGATATGTTTTTGGTGTCAGGAAGTTCCTTGTTAAACATACTTGGCAGCAAAGATAAGTTGGTTAAAGCAACCAACAGAGGACCCGTGCATAAATGCTCATATTCTAACCAGTGCTTTCAGCTTCTATTACAAAAGAAAGGGAACAAAACTCATATGGGGGTTTGTAGTCTAATGGGATCATGGATATGATGCAGCTGGGAGAGTCCTAACGTATGTATTTGGGTCACAGCATTCTTTTGCCCCAACCCGACAGCAACCTTGTCATATGACACCCAACCCGTGATGCCCTACGCAACTACTTTCCAACACAAAACTGGGCGTCTGGGTCAACTAGTTCCACCTCTGGGGAATGTGTTTGTGCAAGTGTTCTGTACTTTGCTCCGACCCGTGACTTTGAGTTTTTATGGAATGCCCCAGAGTGTTCTAGTTAAAGCAATCTTTAAAGCAGGGCATAATCCTAGCTGATTACTGTGGACGCCGACTCTAGTATCGCATGAAATAAGTGTCAAGTGGCTCGGGGCTAACAAATTTAATTCAATTTAAAAGGTGGGAACCTTTTAAATTAAATTAACTTTTTTTGAAATGTAAATGAGGCCCTTATCAGTGGTCAACTGGTTTATCAGCAGGGTCATTGGAGCCGTTTTGGGCATCGGGACATTCAGTTCCACGTCAACAGGTTTCACAAGAAACGCGTCACCAGTTTCATAACAACAGACGCCTGATCCTTGTTCACAACGGCTGAAGTAAGTTCTAAAATCCCAGAATACTCAAATCAGTACCTATTCATTCCTTGTGATGGTTTGTTGTTTTCTTTGTACCCACAGGATGGATCTTGTGAAGCACACGGGCGGCTGCCACTGTGGGGCTGTTAGATTTGAAGTCACGAGTTCACCGGACCTCCATGTTTTCCAGTGCAAGTACGGATATTACATTTAAGGACATTAAGTCACCAATACGCGTGTAGCGACAAAAACAAGACACGTATCATTATAAATAGGATTAATTGGTAGTACAGACTTGTATCATGTATCTTTCTCCAGCTGCAGCATTTGCACGAAGAAACAAAACAACCATTTCATCGTTCCAAAGAATCTCTTCACACTCTTACAGGTGGTAAACTCAAGCGCAAACCTTCGATCCAAGTGAATATTTAAGTGAATAATTAGTATTTTCCTTATCTTCAAAGGGGTCTGACAATCTGACCACATACACATTTAACACTCGCATTGCCAAGCACACCTTCTGTAAAACCTGTGGAGTTCAAAGCTTCTACACTCCACGCTCCAACCCCGATGGTTACGGTATGATCGCAAACACAGTCACACCGTTCTCATGTGTTGTACACTGGGCGTGTTTACTCCAAACTAACCGCCCCATTCTACTAGATTTGTGGCACTGTTATTTTCATCATGAAAATGTTGTAAGAGACACCACAGTTCTGTGATGGGAACCCAATATTTTTGAGCCATAAGCTGTGAGTGAAATGTACTGGAGGCAAAGTTTTTTCTCTCTCATGTAAATAATGGAGCTTTGTTTCCTGCTTTTTCTTCTCAGGGGTTGCGCCGCACTGTCTGGATCCCGGTACTGTGCGCAGCGTCACAGTGGAGAACTTTTGTGGTGAGAAATGGGAGGAAAGCATGGCGGCCCATCAGAGCATCAGAGACATGTCCCAAAACCCGGCGGAGAGCAAAACAAAATAACACCAACTTGATGGGAGAATCAATCCTTTTTTATGAATCAACAGAAATGCTTTAGAGTATTTTTAACATATTGTAAAAAAAAAGCCTTAACTCATTCAAGCCCTGGAGTTGTTTCTATACAGTGTAAAGACATTAAAGACGTTTCTGTAGCAATAAACGCAAAATCATTTTTTTTGATTGATTGATTTGGGTCAGCGTTGGTTTACGGAAAGTGCTTCACAAAAGATATTCAGGCTACTTGTACTCCTTGCACAGTAATCAAGGAGCAGAACACCTGCAGTAACGTGGTGAAAACTCAATACATCTTCAGGTTCTTTGGTCCTTGTGGAATAGTTTGGAACGTGTTGACGAACATGTAGCGAGAGAAGGTGATGTAGAGGTAACGGAACCACAGGAGTTGAGACCGGTGACAGAACATGGCGTCCTGAAAAAGGAAAGAGGTGTTGTCCAAAGTTATTTAAATAGTTATTGCTTACATCCTAAAATAACAGCCAATCGTGGTGAAAATCAATCTGCTGCTTAGTATTAATTTATTTATATCTTTGATGTAAAAACATTAGCTTGATGGGACCCTCAACTGCAGCAAAGCATCTCAGATTTATACAATTCTTCAGCACACATACTGCTTAAATCACGTTTAAATCTACTAAAAAAAACCTGGCCGTCGACCTCTTCACGCCAACAAAGCGTCTTTTGGAGGCTTACTTTGGCTCGCCTGTAGCCCTGTGAGCCTATAATGCAGCGCAGGCATGCGGGCTGCAGCCAGCTGAAGGGAAGCTCCAGGAAGGAGATGTACTTCCTGAGGGGGCCAACGGTCACCAGGGAGAGCAAACAGCAGTCTGCGGCAGATAAGAGACCCAGTTAATGTGTTGTAGGTCGACTACAGCAGCGGGCCGTCCTCTCATTCTGTTGGATCTCGTGAGGAGAAGTCCTGTCAGTTACATATTTATATTTATATTTATATATATACACATATATATATGATGTAATACGAGGACACGTGGGCTGGTGCGTGTTTGCTGTGGCCGAAGGCCCCGAGATGACGATATCTCTATTCGATAGCACGGTGCATACATTGACATCTTATGTATGACTAACCGCTCCGGCCTGCTGTGCCTGTTTCTTTTCGTGCTGTCATCTCAAACTTTAATGCGGGTGCGGTCCATAACCCGAGTCTTCTGTAGCCTGTTGTCTTCTCTCTCTCTGTCCAACGTCTACCTTCATGTACCCAGAGAGGACTTTGGCATTTGTTGAAAATGGAAAGCATACAATTTGCATAGATTTTGCCTCAAGAGGAAACGTGTCAGAAGTCAGATGCACTGATTTTAACATCAGTCTGAAATCATTATGTTTTTTGAGGTGAAATATCTAACCGGCCTTATGCTGCCACCAGCAGACCAAAACGTTCAGAGACCCAACACTGATGTAACCCTTTTGAACAGTAGAGGGCGCCGTACATTAACAAAAAACAACTTTCCAGTGTTCTCTAAAGGAGGTGTGGCGCTCCCCATGGGAGTGATCTGTTCAGCTCAATGCTTCAATTTCCAGGCATATTCTGGAAAACACTTTTTTACCAGAATTTACTACTTAACTACTTTTACAGATTACTTTTCTAAGAGTCAGTAAAATCCAACTTGTGACTCGTTGATCACAAACATGAGGCTCTCAAAGGTTTTTCGTCATGACACACCTACCATTGGGGACTTGTCCGGAGAAAGCGAGATGGCTGTAAATGGAAAAAATAACATTGTTACCAGCAGAAAATATCAAGGAGGCAAACGTTGAGGAGGTGCTACATCTTACAGGGTCTCCTTTGTTGGCGACCTCTACAAAAGAATTGACCTCAGTGTAATGTTTCTGGTGGCCAATATGTAACGGAGATTAGAGATCTGGTTACGCTGATTATAAAACAAATTGGGTGAGAAGTCAATGACTGTAAAAGCCCAGGAAAAGGCCACGCAGTAAACCGTGCAAATCTCGGTTGGAGTCAAGTCTCCAAACTAATAGTCCTAGACGAAAGAAAACCCCACAACAAGCCGTTGAGGTCGGCAAAACGAACGCGCCTGATGGGAATCATGAGCTGTGATTTCGAGCGCTCATATCTTTTCAATAGATGAGGCCCACGGATGGACGGAGGGCGGTGCGGGCTCAGGGAGGGAAAACCCCGTGACTAACACGGCAGTGCAATCAAGAGGCAACACAGGGACGGCGACGTACACGTCACGCTGCAAAACCAGCGGCCCGATGCAACTTGCTTGGCTGGCCTCCCCAAACCAGATCTGCGCACCCGCTTCGCCACTTCCGGGGCGGGATTTACTGCTGCCCTCTGGGAGCAAAGCCAAGATCCTCTGGGGACTCTGTTTGGATTAAAGCTATGTAACAGGCGGCTTCTAAAAAACATAAATGGTGTGTGTGAAGAAACATTTGGAAAGATGGATGTAGATCATAGTACAAATGTTTTCCTTGATACTTTATTTTACAGATGTGAAGTGGGCTGTTTTTTAGTGTGCATGTGTTAGCCACATAATGTCCCTGAGGAAGCATTTTTCCTGATGCCAAAGCCAGTTGAGTCAGTACCGGAGAGCTTTATGGATGGCCGTGTGATTGGCATGGCTGCTCACGCCGCTCTCATCGAAGGTCAGCACCTGAAACAACAAAATAGCAAACTGTGTGGGTGAAAAGCCAGAAGCTGGTTATCTAAACGGGAATTTAAATAGATGGGGGCAGACCAGTTTTCTTGGGTTAGTGGAATGGTTTACGGGGCCTGAATGTGGAGCTGCTTGGCAGATGACAACCGATATTTAAAAGTCTTTTTTTTAATATCCTGTGTGCATGTTTGCACGCCAGAGGAAGCCAGTGGAAAAAAATCAGGTCAAAGTGAAAAAAAGGAGGGCTTGACTGAGGAATTGGCATTTGTTCTGCTCAGGCGTATTCTAACATAACTATGCCGTTGCAATCAAGCATACGTTTCAGCTCCTAACCGCACATTATAACAAATGAACTCTCTCCTCATACTGGCTGGCTTATACATAGAAAAAGAAAAGGAATGGTACTGGGTCAGGAAAAGGAAACCAGTTATTCTGTTTAAAAGCAGTAAGAGTGTTGTACATCCACATGTTTATCTCCGTGTGCTTCTGTGCTGAATTTGTGCTGAATTTTTTTCTTTATAATGCTGGATTTGTTTTTTAAGACATTTTTCTGTAGCTTACTTTTTGGCGAGAGGCTTTTTTTTGCTGGTCAGCCTAACAGGAAGGGAGGAGACTGTGTGTTTGTTTGTCATCTCTGATAACAAAGACTGCAGCATAGAGGCACCCGGCTGTGTGAAATGATCTTCCCTAAAGAACTGAGGGTTGCCATTTTTTCTTTCTTCTTTGCTTCGCCCAAAGCTTTTCTTCGCATTTGGCTATGCTTGTGCCGTTGTCGAAAATGAGTGGAGGAAAATTCTTTGAATCTAAATGAACCTCCTCCTCGTCGGCAAATATTGCGGAACTGCACCGGGGCAGATAAGACGCTGTGTGTAAACACAGGAGATAAAAACAAACTTTCCGCTGCAGCAGAGGACATGTCCCCTGAAGGGAGGTTGAAAATACGCTCTCAGTTCCACCAAAATAAAAACACGGGCAGGATTATTGTGCAGACTGCAGTGAAACTGCATAAACTGGGAGAGCTGTGGTGCAAATACTTGGATTTTGTTTACTGATTGGCATGAAACAATGTGTTAAATGAGAGAAAAGCAAATACAGTGCGCAGCTGGCATACCATGTTGAAGGAGTGAGCTCTCATGTGGTGCACAATTACAGAGGAGACCAGTGAGACGCTCCATTCTGCTTTGGGATCATCTGGAAGTTTTCTGAAGAGGCAAAAAACAAAGAGACTGGTTATCTAGTATTATCTACCAAGTATTCAGTGTTTCACTGAGAAACAAGAGGGCATTATGTTTGCATTGTAACCTCACTGCAACTGAAAGTTAACTGTACACAACACAAGCATGCAAGGCGTTTCTCAAGCCGAGCTGTCATAAACACATTTCTGCAGAGCAGATTTAACTGCTAAAAAGGCCGCCAGTAGAATGCAAACACAAGGGAGTGCTGGGAAGCACGAGGGCGTTAAAGGGTCGGACGGCCCGTAGCATCGTCTTCAGCTGAAACTACAGCCCGGAGACAAAACAGAACGTACAAACGGAACATCCCACATGGCCAGCTCAAGCTATTGGCCAACTAAACATGCATGACTCTCTTTTTTTAGTACAAACTGCTTATTTTCCCTGCTGTTTTAAGACCGAAAGGCATCGCTTTGTTCGATAGTTCAATGTTCCCCTTGCAGACAAAGCAGCCACGAAAAAGTGCTTTTAAACATGACGAAACTCACATACGAGTTGAGCCAACACAAGGAGTCCTGGGGTTGAAGTGGAGGCCAGTTTTCAATCCAGTTTGTTCTGACTACTCAACAACACTGAACTTTGAGGGGGTCTCGGTTTGACAATAACGAGACGAGAGGTGTTTCTGTACAATCAGGGTAGCACATGACACTGCCTGCATACGTGTTATATTTATATGTGTATACATAAAAATAGAGTGTGTGTGTGTGTGTGTGGTGGGGGGCATGAAAAGTTGTTCCCCTCCCCTTCGTTGTTAACAATGATTCAGGACAGTCAAACTGGTAGAGGGAAGTGATGGATTAAGCTGCACATCTATCGGGCCGCCGGTGACGTGAGGGTCAGGCTTTGGCGTGAGGGGCGGAGGTCACAGGGAGGAGGGGTGGGTTGGGGGTTCAGAGATAGTTTAAAACGGTCTTTCATAGACTGAATGGACTGCTGTCACACCAGGATGTGTGTGTGTGTGTGTGTGTGTGTGTGTTTTAGAGAAGGATGACACAGGGAATCTCACATAATGTTTAATGCTGCTTGAATTAATCAAACACGTTAATTGTCCTAACAAAACTGAGAACAGGATTTGGGGAGAATTTGGCAAAAGTCCATGAATATTAAGTTTTTACAGGCTTTGTTCCTTGCTGTTGTATTTATTCATGTTTTTTTGGAGACATTTTGCCTTAGAGTTCAACAGCCGCGGCTAAGCACAGACACAGGGGGAAGGGAAAAAAAGTAAAACGGAAAAAGGCACAAGACAGCTGACCATTATCAAGCAGGATGTGTTAACTTCACCATGGCAACAGTGCCAAATGTCCTAAAGTAACCCCCAAACTCCCCCTTCTGTAGCGTTGCATGTGGATGTTTAATTGCTTACAGGCGTCTGTATGCAATTTTGAACTTTGGCCCAGTTAGGGGTTTCAGAGAGGGAGAGAGAGAGAGAGTGAGTGTGTGTGTGTTACAGAAGGCTTGTTTAGTCTGGTCACATGGACCACAAGCCAGAGAAAGTGCCAGACTTCTGTCCACAAACTCAGATTATATGTCCTGCCTGGAAGGCTGAGATGCCAATACAAACCGTCAGCACGCCCACAACGGCACACTGTAATAAGGCAGTTACAACCATAGTTATTACACCAAAAGACACGCATGCGGTTTCACAATGATCCAGAGATCCGTGGTTGTAGTTTTGTTCATTTTTATATTGATAAAATTCATATAAACAATCATGGAGAATAACAACAGTCAACTGTGGAGCTAATGCTTTTGGTAATGCATCAGTTATCGGCCACAAGACTCAGTACACGGGAAAGGCAACATTACATTACATGTCATTTAGCTGACGCTTTTATCCAAAGCGACTTACAATAAGTGCATTTAACCAACAGATGACTATGTCGTGGCCAGCGAGTGACAAATGTATTGAGGATAAAAGCACAGCCAGAGGACAGTGAGGGGGGGGGGTTGGTTAGAGAGCCCTGCCGCATGCTTAGAAATAGGCTAGGGCTATTTTTACCACTGATCAATCAATCTATCTAATCTAAACCCTAGTGCAGGGATACAATCTAGTGTCCCTGCAACAAGTGTTTTGAAATATTATCTCAAAAGTGCGTTGTCGTGAAAGAAGTCAGATTACGGTTCAAAAGAAATGAGATGGGGGAAGCTAGAAAGTTGCGTCAGTTCAAACAGACAAATGTAGATTTGTGCAGTGAGCAGCTAGACTCGAGTCCAGGGAGCAGACAGAGGCCAAGCCAGTGCAAGTAAAGAGGCAGCAGAGCGTGCTCAGAGTGAGCTTGATCACAAAGGCCCCAACATGCACTGGGGCCCCACATACTGTCCACACAGCTGTCCTATTCAGTGAGCAAGGGAAAATCCCGTTTCAGAGGTGGAATTCATACGATTCACGCATTACTCCGGTTCATTCCGGGCTGCGGTTGTGAGTCCCGTCCAGATGTGTCGTCATTAAGCGCAATCCACACTTCCTTCTCGACTGGTTGTTAAGTTAAGAAAACAAAAAGTACGGCGGTTCTGTCACACTACCCTGAGAAATGACATGATGGTATAGCAGCCACAGCTAAAACTACAATAAAAAGCATATTGACATGAATCTATTCTGGCATTGACTGCCTTATTTTGCTTCTTTCTCATGCAGTACAAAATATAATAGCTTGATTTCACATCTCCCATTAAGACAATGTCAGTCTACACACTGTCTTTGCTGGTAATTGCTGCACATCCTGATAGGTTACCGCCAACTGCAGACAGCTTGGAATAATATGAAATCATTGTACACATACATCATGCATCAGATCATTGACAAAACTGTTTGTTTTGCATGCACTTTTGCTGTGCACAATAAGAAGACCAGTGAGAAAGTCAACACATCGGGTGTGCATCTGCACATACTTGGGCAGAGAAGGTGAAGACCCATGTAAAGGCGCACAAGGAGGAAAAATTGAAATGACCAACATTAGCAGTGCTCAGAGCATTCCCAAAATGTATCCCGCAGTTGGCTTCAGCAGACATGAACAGAAGTAGAAGGAGTAGAAGGCGTAGGAGTGGAGGAGTGGAACAGACGAGGACAGCAATGACAAGAGAGCGAGGAACGGAGCTCGGTTGTGTGAGTGGGGCACTCAGAAGTGCTGATTAGGTTTGTGTGTTTTGGGCAAACAACAGAATACACAGAAAGGGGAAAATGGGCTACACTCCCGTTCAGCAGGTGCAGACCGCACCAAGATCAAAGTTCAGCTAAATTCTGTGTGCACAAGATGATAACAGCGTAAAGTCTGTGTGTGTTTGCAAACACACGACTAACAATGTTCTCGAGGGCAGACAACCTGTGCAGGCTGCCAAATTATTACTGTGAGTTCACGGTTAGTGCCAGAGTTCATACAGCCCTCTTGGTGAGCCAACATGTATAAGAGACTCACATTTAGTCAGCCTGCGGTCTTAGAAACTCAAAACATTTTCAAGAGAAGCAGCAGGCTTGATTCCCCTTTTCAACATCACCTTCTAACACTAAAATTTCTGTAACTAGACCGTGCCGGGAGCCAGAGCCAGGAGGCTGAAAGTCCTACAGCTGCATCAACAGCAAGAGGAGCAAGTTCCCGAGGGAATTTGGCCAACAATACTGTTCAAAGTTCTTGCCCCTGGTTCTGCTCACTGCTTTGATTGTGAAATTACATACGTGTGGATATGACATATACATATATATAGATATATACATACGTTGATAGCCGTTTCTGTACAGCATTTATAGCATTACAAGTTTTTGGGAAAATCATTTTTAAAAGTATGGTTTCATTTTTGAACAGAATTTTGCCCGGCACAGGTACACAAGAGAAGTCTTAACTACCTGGCTCAGTAGTTATGGATGAATGAATGAGAGAAGCACTAAATCATTTCATTCAGTGGTGAAGAAGAAAATGTAACAGGCAATTGATTCGAAAATAATAATATTAATCCGCCCCAGTCATCCAAATGCACCCAATTGCCCCTGTGTAGAGATCACCGACACTACAAAACAGTGTCATAGTTCCAGTAAGGAGAAGTCATTTTTTATCACTGAATGGCAAATTAAACCAGATAATTTCAAAGAAATGTTAGACTACGCTCTTTATAGGTGGATACAACCAGATATATACTGTAAAGAGATGGAAAGGTGGGTTCTAACAGGATGGGTTCTAATAGGCAGACATGCTGAGACTTGACCTCAGGAAGGGGGGAGGCGTGAGCAGGTTTACAACTTTAAAGGCACACAATGGAAATGTAATTTGTTTGTATTTCGTGCAGACGACGGCTTACTTATGGTCCACTATGGTGATTCTGCAGTCTGGTATCCCCAACACGGCACAGCTGTTGAGAAGTTCTTGTCTGCGCTGTGCTCCTTGATTGTAGTAGTTTCCTGTACATATTTGGAAGACAAGTTAGGCTATGGCTACACCGTAATGACAAGAGCATCTAAATGCAATTCTAAATGATGTCTGGGTGAAACATTTCCAATGGCTTTAAAATGACATATGCTTGATTGCTAAAATACGATGCTGTGCAGATGTAATTACATCTACTCATATGTATCCGTGCTTCTATTTAGCTCATAATTTATCATAACATTACATTGCCTATAGCTTCACCCAATAACCCTTGTTGTTTAACATTATTTTAGGCATTTCTTATAAAAGCAAGCTTAGTTGCTTGGGTAACTATGTTACGCACTAAGTGTGCTGCTTTACCCTTCTATTGGTCATCATTTCAATCATCCTTAAACCTGAGACTGATGGAAATGTACAGATTGTGACTCTCAATGTATGTGAGCTCTTCTTTCGATTTCCTTCTAAGTCGATAAGACCTGCATGGTTTTGCAAACAGTTTCCCCAATTAAGGAAAACATGTATGAAACACGTCTGAAAACAATAATGTGCTATCACCTTACCTTCAGATAAACACAGCAAATGAACGTTGGCTTTTAATTCAACCAGTCGTATGATCGTTGGCGCGAAGAACATACATTCATCATCCGGGTGCGCAGTTACGAGCAGAGCGCTGATGTCGTCGCCGTTTATTTCTCTGCTTGTTAAAACGTTAATAGCACGTTTCAACGACTTCACCAACGTTGGACGCTGTCGACAGTAAATGCATTTTATCCAAATCAGATAGGATAAAACTATGGCGACAACGACGTAAACAATCATTATTTTGAACGTTACCGTAAACCGTCCGTGTAAAGACAAAGGACAAACAGGGCAGTGGTTCCAAGTGAAGAAATACAAACACAGTTCGTCTGATATACGTTATGTTATCCCGTATTTAGATATGGCATCAAAAAAAGTATTACGATTAAGTTCATCCTAGCAATAGCTGCCAACTTTTAGGCACCCGGTAGAGTATTTCTGAGTTGAAGTCACTGTCGCTTTCTGAATACTATTCACTATTTTTTTGCGTCTACACAGAACGAATTCATTAATGTGATTAATTTGTATTGCATATTTGAATAAATAGAACGTGCAAAGTTGTCTCAAACGAAATTCATATTTTCAAAAAATTAAAATAACAAACTCAGGGAACGTTATCGTGTTGGAAGGAACCATTTAGCCGTTACACTGTTTTATCCTTCCAGGTGTATAAACTAAACAAACGAGAATGCCTTATATTTCGGAAGATTTTGACACAACAGTCCACTAACTAGCATAAACTAAAAGTTATAGATTCATTGTACATAAATATGCGTTGATGACAACTAGAACGGCTTGGATTCAGGACTATGTATTTTACCCTTCCAGGACATCGACCGACAAATGCGGCGCAGCCTTCAGTCTGCCCAGTCGTCCACAGCTCAGAACCCGCGGATTTACAATCAACAATTGACACATACACCTGCCCGGGAAACATTGATCTCTTATCGGTATACTTCCTTAATGAGGTGAGTGCACACTGCCCGTAAGAAGCAAAGCAACATGTCTAATTGGCACGAAATGTAAGCGCCCCGTTCTGCGATTGAAATTTGCCTTGCAAGATGGCGACGTGGTTGAGAATTCAAAGGTGAAATACAGGCTAGCTAGCTAGCGACAACAACAACACCGTAGACGCTGTCTTTCTACTCTGCAACGTTAAAGAAGCGCTACCATTTAAGCCAATGTTGGTTAGTGTTCGGGTTTTCGGTGCATTTCCGGTCGGGCTCTGTTGTGGAAATAGACCCATCCCCCAAGATAAGCTACCAATCCAATTGCGTTTGTATGACAGTGTGGCATAAAGGAGGAGAATAATAACAACACACAAAAGCAGTATTTGTCACTGCTAGGCCGTGTATGAGGCCAGGTAGTTTGCCACGGCTGCTGGGTTTGCATGGAAATCAGCACAGACCATCGGAAATGATTTCTAAATGATCTCCTCTGCGAACTTCACCGTGAAACGAAAAGCTAACTCGCGTGAGTCTTTTTATTGTGCTTGAAACTGCATGCGTCGACTTTCAAAATGTTCTTCTATAAATGCAACCAAACGAACACACGAAATGTAATTGGCAACTGTAGGAAAACACCAATGTGCTAGAGTCACAACATAACATTTTATATTCCAAGAAATTCATGCTTCATTTAAAAAGATGGGAGACGAAGAGAGACTGCACACCGTGTGCTAATTAAAGGTCCACTAATTGAGTCCTTTCGTGGATTTCTTTACAAGTTATTACAGATCCATGTGAATTTGGTTTAATTTTGTCAATGAAAGGTTGATTGGTTAATTATCTTTTCGGTGTATCACATTGAACAAACACCCCCAAAATGATGTAGAAGTAAATTGTGGTTAGTAGTTGTGGTTTTTTGAGGCCGCTGTAGTGATGCAAAGTGCTCTTTTTAGTCATTTCTGTTTCTCCTCACATGTTGGTCATTCATGTCTGCCTCTCAAATGAGGACAATTCAGCATTTAGAGGATTTGCTCTCTCTTAGTTTGGCTCAAAACCGAAAGGTGCTGCTGAAAATGAAACTTCATACACACTGAAAAACCAGATCCCCGAACTGTTTAATGTTTGTGTACACAATCATGGCGTAACAGCTCTTGCTGTACTGCATTCATGCTTTTCAAATGTATGATGCGGAGTTGTTATTCTAAAAAGGGTAAAGGCTCTGATTCATGGTTCAGCAAATAAAACGCAGTCATCCACTGTTTTTTTGCTAGTCACTGAGATATTTTAAGTATAACTCTGGATATTGTAAAAAAAAAAGAGGATCTCAAATTATGGGACTAACCAAACGATGTGGCCTGCGGATTGAAATAAAATAACAGCTTCCCACTCTGGTTGTGGAGGCAACGGTTGGTGCTTTTCCATCCCTGAAGTCAGCATCGTGATGTCTGGGCATTGTGGCCATGCTGTAAACCGTGCATGCCTAGAATAAAAACGCTTGAGCCAGCAGAACACAGATTGATATGTTTGATCCCCGTGACAAAAAAATCCAGTGACTCATAAACGTGTCGTCTGTGTGATTGGTGTCCATAAAGGGAAAACCTAGCAAAACGTTTAGTGTTTGTTCATTTGAAAAGTACAGTGAAGAATAGCCAACAGGACTTTAAGCAGCTAAAATGTACTAAATAATTTCCTAACATCAATCTGCTTAAATGTAGCTGTAAAATCTATTTGTCAATCTTGAATGAAATTATAATCCGATTACCATGGGATGTTATTCAGACGCCTAATGGAAACTTGAGTGGAAAGCTGAAACCGTGATCTCTGTTCGTGTGATGGGTTGGTATGACTTGTAAGGTTTTTCCTGTTTACCCCGGTTGCATGGCTGAAGTTCATTAAAATTTAAGGAATTTTCTAATGATAGTATGTGTAGCTGAGAAATG
This sequence comes from Gasterosteus aculeatus, assembly GCF_964276395.1. Lineage (NCBI taxonomy): Eukaryota > Metazoa > Chordata > Actinopteri > Perciformes > Gasterosteidae > Gasterosteus > Gasterosteus aculeatus. The sequence continues at coordinate 18,506,361 of NC_135694.1, forward strand.
GCTCTTACAAAACCCTACCCTTACAAAAGTCCTGTTTTAATTATCTAAGAGATTGATGTAGTTTCTGTGATCAGAATTTACAATTTAACCCGGTCCCAAATAATTTGTTAGCATGTTTCATGTGCAGAAGGACATACATACCATTTTACCGTACAAAGGTAAAACTACTACAAAGTAGTTTTTTGTTTTTTTTTGTGTGCAAAAATTGTGTTCTATTAACATACACAACACAAGTAACACAAGTAATTTCAATACATCCGCAAAATCCTACTGGCAACGTTTTTACTAAACCAAGCTGTTCAAACCGAGAACTGTTCTTTTCAACCACGCCTAACATAATTGGGTTCATACAACTGTGAAGTAGATCTGAATGTTTGATGGACTGAGACACCATATTATGATATTTAAGACCACTACAAAGATAAAAAAGACATCTGAATGTTTGATGGACTGAGACACCATATTATGATATTTAAGACCACTACAAAGATAAAAAAGACAATCAATGCAGATAACAAATTCAACCCTCAAATCAAGTCATTTCCAATATCCATTTCCAATAAACAGGACACTGTTTTTTCCACCCAGAGAGATGCTGTTTTGGGGTTTTCCAGAAATCCATTTTTTATTTATCATCCTGTCACTTTTGGTTTAATAGCCTTTTATTTAGATTGCCGCACTGCAGGTAAAGAAAGAGCTAAGAGTGGGATGTTTTAGATATGATTCTAACTTAAGCACAGTGGCAATACGAGGTGATCTCCACAGGACAGTTCCTTCACGCCTCTACTCACCTCCACAGAAACAGAAATATTGGAGAAAAGTGATGCTGGACATCTCTGATTTTCTTTGTCAAATAATACCGTCAGTGTTTAAACCTAAGTACGATTTGTGGAGCTCCCTGTGGTAGTACATGCTAACTTGTTAGCATAATGGATGCTTAATAAACTTTTTCCACACTGCTTCTTCGTCTTGATATCTAAAATGTGGCTTACAAAAGTTACATTTTCTGTGTCTTTGTGCAGGTGGTATGTGTCTCCAAACATGGTCTAGCTAAGGTTTCTGAAGAAGAAGCAGCCCGCTTGCACTGAGTCAGGATGTCCAGCAGCTCGGGCTACCCCCCCAGCCAGGGGAGCTTCAGCAGCGAGCAGGGACGCTACCCGCAGCATTCGGTCCAGTACACGTTCTCCGGCTCGCGCCACCAACAGGTACAACTTTCCCACTGGGTCGGGGGTGAATTCAAGGTAATGCGTTCTCATTGTTTTCGTCGGCTCATCCTGACGCAGGATTGGAGCCCGATTCTGTCAGATTTTATAATAACAGTATTTGGACTCCGGCCCACCTATTGGCCTTAGTGTGTTGGCCTCATACTTACAGTCCGCTCACCTTCTCACAGCTGATTTGCAGCTGCACACAGTCGGAGGTGCCGTCTGGTTCCACTTACGCAGCAGAGACTGTATTTCCATAGCGTTGACTGGCTGCTAGTGAGACGTTTGCTGATTTTTTATATAATTACCTGCTGTGGATGATTATTAGGATTTGTATTTTTATTGATGTTTTTTATTAGTATTTGAACTTGAATAAGACTAATTAAATTGGATGAAAGACCGTACATTTTTTATAGAACAATTTTGCGGTGTTTACAACTTTTTCAACAAAAAAAAGTTTGGTGAAACATATTGTCTCAGTACTGACCAAATATTTGTGGTATTCAGGTCGATCATAATCAAAAGTTTTTTTTAAATCATTGTGAATATCGGATAATGTTTCTGAGCCATTTTGGATGACATCCTTAGAAGATTAATTTGACAGAAAACTGTCTATAGTACGTTTTAAGGCATTAGGACTGTTTAATTAAATCTGGGACAAAATTAGTTGTGAAAGGTTCCCTGTAAAGGCTTGTTCAGGTTTGTTTGGTCCAGCAGGGCTGATGGCGCTTGTGGCGTCTTTATCCAAAGCTTTTTTTGGTTGCAGCGTTGGTGTATTAGGAAGCAGTGTTTTCCCAAGGTTTACAACTTCAGTCACTCTGCTGCTCCCTGCCCTGCTGCTACGAGCGACACGGACGTGTTTGCGACATATTCATGTCAGTGTGTGGGTGGAAAAATACCCCCCCCCCCAAAATTGCACTTTTTCAAGGGGTGCCTAATCAAGTATCTTGACATCGACAGAATAAAATTCAGTTTGCCAAATCAAACCACAGCTGTGCTACTGGCAATTCCATTGTGTTCTGACTGATTAGAAGTTTTAAATAGGGCCGAAGTCCCGCCCCCTTCCTGGCCAGTTGTTGTTTGCAGTTTACGGCTTTTTTTTTTTTTCTTTCCTCTTTCCAGCATTTATTTTTTCTTAAGTAACACCGGGCATCTCTTCTGGGACTGGTAACAAATAAGCAAACCTCCCTTTTTTTAACCAATGGGGATAACCAGCGTTCATTTAAAAAAAATCTTCAACTAATAGACCTCATCATGACATTGTGTGTCAGAGCGTCATTTACTGGTAGAAACGCCCGTAGAGTTCACTTAGGAACTTTGCTGTACTCAATCTTATAAAAGGCAGAGTGCTTGCAGGAAATGAGTGGGGTGGCGGTGGTGTGCAATAAAGGTCCCCAGCCAAACTTGAACTTGGGACGTTGCAATTAAATGTTGAGTGGCTCGTAGCCCCAGGCCGCCAGGATGCCCCTCAAACAGCTTTTATCAGCGCTCGCAGAAGAATACACAATCTGTGTTGTGCAAGTTGTAAGAAAGAATTTTTGTAGTGTGCATAAAGCAGCCAGTGTAGACCGCTGTATTGATTCAAACTGAAGCGTATCTGTTGCATAAGATGGATGAGTTGCTCAGTTTGGACAGGACTTTGTCTCTCTAGAAGCGTGATGTGGTTACCTCAGCTATGAAGTGCATTGTTGTAGTTTTAACTTGCAAAAACTTGCAGCAACGCGTGTGTGTGTTTTCTACTGCCGACCTGTGTGTTTCTTGACCCCTCCCCCCTCCTCTTTCACACTAATTTGACCTTGATCAGATTGAATTATACATTTTGTCTTGGTATGCTCCTAATACCTTCAGGATTTCACCGTCCCTGACTATCGGACTCACATGCAAGATGCACAGGGTCGGAGGAGACCCTCTTTACTGTCTGAATTCCACCCTGGAACTGAAAGGTAAGGCTTCTCCTAAAATACTCTTATGTTGGTTTGCACTGGAGAGTGGTTCCTGCTCCTGCTCTTCCTCGCGTATGCAATGGATCTCCCCACATTTGTTTTTGCAGTTTGGGAATCGTACATCCAGACAACCAGGTGTATCTTCTGTAAACTTCCTTGTTTACTTCTGTTTCTCAGGCCTCCAGAGAGGCGCCATGGTTACGAACAGCAGTTTCACTCCATGTCGGCCCAATCGGAACATGACTCCTTGGATGCTAAACGTCCTCGCATGGACACTGTTGTTGAGGGCCACATCAGCCGAGCGCCTCCCACCGCTGGGGGTGCAGTGCTGCCCATGACCCACTCGGTACAGGACGGTCTGAGAACCGCTGATGAAGTCAAAAAGGTGCGTTTTCCGCTTACTTTTGCAACCCAAGAAGTAACTTATTCATTTTTGTCCTGACAGAGACAGTACTTGTGTAATTTCTTTAGTTCTAGTTAAAGGATATTAAAACAACAGGGTTTACAGCACGCGTGATTGTAGTGAACTCTCTCATCCCTCTCCCCATAATGAAAAAGAACTTCTGACTTTCCTGAAATTCGAGATGTAATCATTCAGTTGTCTACAGATTTTGAACTGTTTTTGTTTTGTAAGCTCAACGAACCTTTTTTTTCTTTCTTTTTTTCTTTTTTTTTTTTGGCCAGGAGTCTCCGTTCTCTGTCAAAGAGGAGTCCCGGTCCTCAGGAGGACATCCTCTACACATGGGCGATGATCAGGATGCGTCTCCTTCCAAACTATCCAAAGAGGAGCTGATCCAAAGCATGGACCGTGTGGACAGAGAGATTGCGAAGGTGGAACAGCAGATTTTCAAGCTAAAGAAAAAGCAGGTTGGTTAACTACACACCTAATCCAGTGTGGCATTGTGTCACTAAGCACAAATAAGTGAATAAATAAAATACACATTAAAAATGTCTGTAAAGTAATTATTTGCAATTATAATCAAGCAGTAACCCGTGAGATTGAGGTCAGGTGTGACTCATGGTTTATCCAGCGACGGTCTCACTTTAATCCATTTGAATAAAAATATTGTTAAACAAAATCAGTGCTACATGCCGTTCCTTCAGGCCTCAATTCTACTCTCAAACGTACGTGCTGACACGAAGCAACTGTGTTTAAACTGTCCGCCTGAGCGCGCTTATCAGACATTTACTCTACATTGCTGCTCTAACACTTGTAACCTAGTGGCAGTCATGACAAATTGCCTGCTTGCGGACGTTCACACAAAGCCCACTTGTTTTAGTTTGGTTTTAATCGGCACATTAACAGTCCTTGAAAGCAATTCATAAGATACCTTTGGATCTATGGCTTAACAAGCTTGTTACCATCATCTGACGGTATGTCTTGGCCCAATAAGGTGCTCTGAAAGACCAGGCAGGATTATTTTTTTAATTATTTTGTACCGTTCTTCTCCAGATATCTTTTTGGGGAATTCCGCCTCGAAGCTTTGCTCGGAGAGAGAGGACGTCTTGTTTTTTTCTTAAGACTATCATGGATTTGTTTGTTTATTTGAGGTATTGCAGTTGCTCCTAATCTTGTCTCTATGACCCGGTTTATGTTACCTTTAACCTGTAAACATTGATCTATTAAAAACTCACCAGTTGAAATCTTTAATTCTGTTTACACATTTCTATCCTCGAAGAAACCCGTGCAGAGTAATCATGCCATAGATCAGCGCTGAGCTCAACACCGTGTTGCTGCATCCCTTTTATCCACCATTTCTTCCTTCGTGAATAGGAAGAAAATGAGGCTCCCCATATTTGCCTGTGTGTTTGGTGTTTTGGGCTATTGGTCAAAATGTTTTGTGTTGCCGTTGTTTCTTAGCAACAACTGGAGGAGGAAGCAGCAAAGCCAGTAGAGCCAGAGAAGCCAGTGACCCCTCCCCCAGTGGAGCACAAGCATCGCAGCATCGTCCAGATCATCTACGATGAGAACAGGGTTAGTAATCCGCTGGGAACTCAAAGACATGCCGTCGACTATTTCTTCTCCGGGCCATTTTGTATTGTGTCCTAAACAATTGCAGATATGTTTTTGTTTTCTTTCTTTTTTTCTGTGCATCCTGAAGGCTCAAAGAAAGAAGCTACAGTTTTTTTTTTTCCATTCTTTTTTTCACAAGCCAGGTTTTACTTTCTAAAATTGTGCAAAGCTGCCCGAGCTCAGCACAGCAGGGAATAACCATGGCGACTACGGCAAAAGAGTTAGTCTCCCCCCTCAAACCATATTTCGCTAAACTGTCTGAGTCGACTTCGTATTTCTTACTGGATCTTTGTTCTTTGGGGTTGTAGTTTCCTCATGTGCCTGCTCAAGCTATCACGTATTCCTGTTATGTTACTGCCCAGATACAACTGAAAGTGAAGTTACTGCTAATGCAAACAGAACTTTTCCTCTTGCTGCTGGTTTAAAATGTAGGTGGTCCCAGTTGCCAGAATGAATAGGACTTCTCTAGTGGTTCCAAGTGCTTCAATAAAAGTACGCACTTGATCATTCTTTGAATGGTTGCTCAAGGCCCATCCCCCTCTGAGTATCCTCACCGGGAATGGAGCGTGTGGCATAGCAATGCTTTAAATATAATAGCTAATATTCAATATGTCAGACTCTATTGTAATTTATGCATTAATGATGTTTTTCTTCGATATTTTTTTGGGGGGGGGGGGTCGAATCCAAAACTGAATAAAGGATATGTCATCACTTATTACTAGAAGTCGAGCAAGGACAGGCCATCCTGCTTATCTATATTCTAGCTGAACAATAGGGGGCCGGGTGAGTGTGTGTTGGTGGAGGTCACTGTAGTTCATGTGTGTCAGACGATGTTGTGGTAGAGTGCTGAGACACGCCTCCCTTCTCAGTCACCCGTTAACGCTCCAGGCTGTTCAGCTGCTGCAGCGTTTAGTCTGCCAGACACCGTTGTTTGTCCCAGTCTGTAGATGGGGCCTATTAAAAATGGAAGTTAGTTATTCAGTATCGTTTTGATGATCTTGAATAAGCTCCCAGGCTTCACTGATCCAGGGGAACTGTCGTAGCCAACCCCGTGTCCCCATATGTCACCACTTTAAGGCGGCTGCAGCTACAAGCTCATTCTTCAAAAGCAAATTGAATGCATTTAAAATTATGAATCTGGGCTACATTTGGGTCTGCACATTACCTTTTTTTTTTAGGTTTGAGTTTTCCGCTCTTTTGAAGCTTTGCCTATTTAATTATGTTACAGATCACATCCTTGATCCTGAAAATTGTAGCTTAATGTGGCCATGCATTTGATGGCCACATTAAGCTAGTCCACGAAGTGAAGCTGCCGTTGCTCCTATAGCCGCTACTCTGTCTCAGTTATTGTAGGAGTATAACTTCTAATAATGATGGTCGGGTGGGACTTTTTTACAGGTGAAATGTTTTGTTTTAGAACTTTACGTTTTGTGGACCTTTTTTTATAATCAAGTTTCATTCTATTGTTCCTTTTTTCTAGAAAAAAGCTGAAGAGGCCCATAAAGTACTGGAAGGTCTTGGTCCTAAGGTTGAGCTGGTATGTGATTTATTGGTTAATGATGCTTTTTGTCCTTGCACTGGATTAACTCAGTGGCACTTTACTACTACTGCTTGTCTAATAGCTAATTGTTAATCCACTGGTTGCTTTTTGTCCTTTTAGCCCCTCTACAATCAGCCATCAGACACAAAGGTGTACCATGACAACATCAAGACGTGAGTATCTACATTTCTTACAGATTAGATGTCATGGACACCTGTCACACTTGAAATGTGCAAAAAAAGCCCAACAGACATGATGCCTGCTTGGAAAGGTAGTTTTATGAAGTGCTTAAATCAGCGAGATGAGCCCAGCTAATCATTACGTCTGATCTGATTGCCGAGTCTCTCGATCGAGTTGCTCCACTGACATAAACCATACTTTTCAAATTAAACATCAAAGGGCATTCATGAAGGGAATGCTTGCAGACAACACCGTGCACCTAGCCGCTGCATCATGTTGCGCGTAAAAGGACGGACGCGCTGGCCAGCTGCCGCCAATCTGGCTAACGACCTTGCCCTCCATCCGCTCGGGAACCTGCAAGACAGACAGACAAACAAACAAACAAACAAACGCACACGACAAGCACAGAACATGTGCCTGAATTAGGTGTGTTTTCATAGAAGGATCGTGTTTGGGGTTCAAAGGAAAGACTGTCGAGCATAAACCGCTTATCTGTGTGCGGGTGGTCGGTCGGTCTGGGGGAGAGGCCCATCTGGCTGCTCAGTCCACGCTGTCAAGGTCTACTCTCCCACAACCACCACCGGGTTCCACCAGAACCCTTCACAGTACTATAAAGATTTACATTATTGCTATTTATAGGATTATAATAAACAATGATTGTTTCTATTGGGGGTGTTTAGAAATAAACCAAGCGCTATCGCTCTAAGGATGGTCAAACTTACAATGTAATGTGCACGTGAGCTAACCAGCTGAAAGGTCTACGTCTCTCTTGCCTTTGTACTGACTGGATCTTTTCTGCTGAAATAATGAATAATGGTGTTTTGTGTTGGGTTTAACTTTTTTATGTGTTAAGAAACTTTATTTTCTTCTTTTCATTTTACTCATGAACATATTGATACCTGCATTCCTCTTATGTGTAAGTTAAGTAGTGTTCTTTCTTTTTTATTTTTAGCAACCAAGTCATGCGGAAGAAGCTGATTTTGTTTTTTAAGAGGAGGAACCATGCTCGTAAACAAAGGGTAAGTCTCCCCACTGTTAGGAAGGCATTGTGGAAGTTTCAGGTACTTGTGTCCGTGCTCCAGACGCCACCTCAGAGGTGACGCCCATTCCCATGGTCCGCTTCACAGTCGCATCACACCATCTGTGTGTTTGAACTCCGCTGATCAGGATAGGATCACTATTGTTGGGTCTGTCGAAACCTGTGATAGATGCTCTCTTCACTGTTTACTTAAAGGTACGCAATATTGACACAATCTGATTCAACAAACTGTTGAGTATTAACATTTACCAATTCTAAGAGAACACCGTTTTAATATAACACATAAATCATTTTACGGCAAACTTTAGCTTTTGCCTTCAGAAAATTGGTGTGGTTGTTTGTCTATGAGGCTATATGCTAACATGCTCAGAAGGACAGCGCTGTTCACCACGTATAATGTTTACCACACACGGGTCCCCATCTTCATTCTCCCCGCTGACATCTGCTGAAACAAAGTGCGGCTTAGAATGATGGAAATGTCATCAGTTTAGCAGGTATTTGGTATTAAGCGTATAAAAGTATTTGAAATTTTGACATGATAAAAAATGTCCTGGCAATCCATCCAATATTTTTTAAGACATTTCCCTTGTACCACCAACCAAGCGTGTGGGCTATTATCTGGGGGCCATGACTGTCTCCAGAAGGTTCATGGCAATCAAAACTATTTCTGTCTGAAGTGGTGGACTGACATCACTGGAGCCACGCTGTTACCACGGCTAATGAAAACAATGTGTTTTATCTACAGCACAGGAAACGCTTTGGTTTCCTGTTTTATTCAGCAGTACAATTCTTATCTAAATATGACCACATCAAAGAACCAATCTACGGGAAATGGACTGTTTCTGTCTCTTATCAGTAACTAGTGATTTCAATATTTCTGAATGTCCCAATGTTGAAACTAGTTATTTGTTTTCCAACGGTTCAGTGAGTCTGTCTGCTGGGTTCTGACAGACATTGTGGACTCTGGACAATGGCACAGTGCACATGACATCATGCCAAGAGGAAGGTGAAGTGGAAGTGAGGCTGTATTGTTCGCCCAATACAGGAATCTTTGCAAATCTTCTCAACAGTTCAACTCCTTTCTGATTTCAGTTTGTAAAACTGCTATTTTTTTGCGGTTTCCCCTTTACATTATAATTTGACACAACGTAAATGCATTTACAAAGTACAGAAATGTGCTTACGGAAAAGAACATGTCTGTAACAACATTGCATAAATTGCAGGTGCACTGACAATGAAAAATCATTCTCTGATTTATTTCCTCCTCTGGACTGTAATAATAAGGGACGTCAGCCTTTTTGCCAGGTAGTGCAATGGTTAGAATTGAATAATTATTTTGACCTTCCTTTTCTCAGGCACCTTAAACTAAACTAAGCTCTACTTCATCAGAAACCAGAGAATTTATTCTCCAAGTTGCATCCCAGTAGTGCTGGGATGCAACTTGGAGAATCTTGGAGATCTTGAGACTACTTTCTGGTATAGTGTGTATCGGTCAGGGGTTTATGGAAACAATGTAGATGCAGGTGGCTTTAATACAAAACTATCTGCTCCCTCATGGTTTTGTATCCTCTTTCTATTGGCGTGAGCTATCCTGATGGGGCCTTTCCTATGCTGTGTACGCAGGAACAGAATATTTGCCAGCGCTACGACCAGCTGATGGAAGCGTGGGAGAAGAAGGTTGAGCGAATGGAGAACAACCCCAGACGCAAAGCCAAGGACAGCAGAACACGGGAGTACTATGAAAGGCAATTCCCTGAAATCCGCAAGCAGCGAGAGCAGCAGGAGCGCTTCCAGAGGTAACCGTGACTGGCCAACGCCATGACCTTATACCGCACGCTGTGGAACAACGTGCGTTTTGCTACAATTCTTCTGTAGTTTGGAGGTTCAGAATATTACTGTTTCCAGTCTCTTTTGCTTTGCAGTCCTCCTCCTTCATTCCAAAGTGCTTATTGGTCTACATTGGCAAGAGTCAAGAGTCAGCATTATACAATACTACACAGGCCAAGGCTGCAACTAAAAAATGAGGATTATTTTCCCAGTTTATTGATTCATCAGTAGAACTTTGAAATGTGAAAACATTTAATATGTATAATTCTGTTTATGCAACAATTTTTAATAGATTCTTGAAGTTACATTATCATTTTCTATTTGTTAATGGAGCAGCTGTTGCTGTGGTGGAAGGAGATACACACTATTCTTTCCACATATTTTTGCGGCTTTATGCTGCGAACAGCAGGGCTTTACATCGGACAAATTTGATGCCTTCAGTGGAAAAAAAGCTTTTGCTTGCATTTCACAAAGGAGTGGGCCTTTTTTTGTTGGCACTAGATTATGCACTTCGCCTCAAATTTGTCAGCACAAGTAGAAAAACATTTGATTTTAAACAGTGAGGGATTTACTTAATGTGGGAATGTGGTCAAAGATGGAGGCACTATACTGAAATCATTATCAGTCATTGTTTTCATTCTTCTCTAATGTTGAAAAGACCCGTACAGACTCACCCGGACATAAAAATGCTCTCCTCCATTTAAACAATGTTTGTACAGCTACTGCCTAAATAGAGGCCTACCTGGGCCTACGGGCTGTCTGGGGGCTTCTGGGAAAGGAGGGAAGGGGAACCAGGCTCCAGCGTCTGGTTGTTCCCGGGCTTTGTGCTTTCATTAAAATCCCAGAATAATAATACGTACTGTTAATGCAAACTGTCTAGTCAGTTTGTATTTGTTTACATAGCTTTCAAAGTCTGTCTACTGCTCATTTTAACACTTTCACTCTGGTTTTGGGTGGAAAAGATCATTGGTGCCTAAAAGAAAAAAATTGTATTCCCTCTTAAAAGAAAAGAAAGGGCAGGGCCCTGATAATGTATTTGCACAGCATACAAATTGCATCTTTTAACAAATTAAATCAAATACATATATTATTGGTAACACTCCATGGGCATGTTTTCCACAGGGTTGGGCAAAGAGGAACGGGCCTTTCTGCAACAATTGCAAGAAGTGAGCATGAGATTTCTGAAATCATTGATGGCCTTTCTGAACAGGAGGTAGGTCTCATCTTGAGTTTCTTTTGAAATTAATTAGTGGGTGTAAATACATTTTAAAAACAAAGCAGATGTAAAAAGGCAGAGTGTGTTTGCTGAACAAGGCAGACTGTTCTTTGTTGGAGTAACTGAGGCAAATCCCCCTGCGCATGTCCCACAGAACAACGAGAAACAGATGAGGCAACTGTCAGTTATTCCTCCCATGATGTACGACTCGGAGCAGAGGCGAGTGAAGTTCATTAACATGAACGGCCTGATGGATGACCCCATGAAAGTTTACAAAGCCCGGCAGTTCATGAATGTTTGGACCGAACACGAGAAGGAGATCTTTAAGGAGAAGTGAGTGGTTTTGTTTCGTCGGTGGCACAAGCGTGTCAGTGCCTCAGCTTGTCCCCCGTGAAGCCTGAGCAGCGCCTGTGGTTCGTAGGCCTTGATGCCACCGTGGACTTTCACTGATGTTCCTTTTGGCTTCAGCACAAGAATAACGAGTGGCATTTCTTTCCAGGTTCGTCCAACACCCCAAGAACTTTGGCCTGATTGCCTCCTACCTGGAGAGAAAGGTAAACTGAGTCTAATGTGCCCATTTTTTTGGTTGTGTTGCAGGATATTATCAATATATTTTTGGGTGATCCACTAAAGACAACCTCCTTCAGTTAGATATGCAGTTAGATATGCAATACCTTTTGGTTCATGACCTTTATGCTCTATAAACCTTTACAGCAAATGTTCTGAGAAATACGTGTGTGCATGTGTACAACGCAATCCAGAGGACGGGAGGAGGTTTACGTGTCGTTGACTTAAACGGTTCAAATCATCGAAGCTTGTGATTGTTGCAGGTCGTAGGGCCGGCCGGTATACCGGTTCAAAAAAAGATTTCCGTACGGTGTGAATTTCTCACGTACTGTTCATACCGGTGTTACGCCATAATAAGTGACGTTGCTCTTCGGCAGGCGGCAGAATTTTTTACACGTCATTACAGATTGAGTCATAGTTATAACTTCATAACGACAATGAATAACCCACAACAAACGCTCTTTAACAGCGTAAAACACCACGACAGCTCGTGACACATAAACAATTTGTAACACTAATAATTGTACATTTATAAAAATCACTCCGCCGAACTGCATGCTGGGTACAGCTCACAACAAGAAGTGATAAATATATATATATATATATATATACAATATTATTTATTTATTTTAAGACCCTTTTAGGCTGATCCAAGCATTTTATTTTGGTCTTTATGTGTACAATTTTGGCTTTTCTAAATTAACATAAATATATCAAATACTCAAATAATCCTTCACCCATTCGTCCCACGTATATCAACTTTACATTTTACATCTTGATGATGACGGACTTGGCCAGGTTGTCTCCAGTTTTGGTTGTCGCGTGTGTAATAAAATGCCATTTCTTGTTTCAGTGTGTGGCTGACTGTGTCCTTTACTACTATTTGACCAAGAAGAACCACAACTACAAGACGCTAGTGAGGCGGAACTATGGAAGACGGAGAGGAAGGAACCAGGTAAACCTGAGACTTTATTAGATAACCTTTTTTTTATTCCTTTCCTGTCCTTCACCAGATCTATGACCACAGATGTATTTGCAGAGCGTTTACAACTGTGGGTGTGATGGTCTCACCTGCCTCGTTGGTTTTGTCAGACTTTGGCACACCTGTTTAACGACTCTGTCAGGTCTCTGTGCAATTAGTGTGTTACAGATACATGTGACCTGTAACGACATCTGTCAAAGATAGAATATGTAAACTTCATCAAATATAGAACTATACACTTTGTATTTCGTTTTATTGATGGGTGTTTGCTCATTCTAGAAAATCCTCCCCGTAAATTATTGTTGGACAAGGTTTTGAGTCTGTTGACAAGCAAGTCTTCTGTCTTCTTTTGAGCGTCAGACATCCTCAAATGGCCGTGCTGTATCAAGGATTAGTTTGCAACAAAGCTGATCCCTTTTCTCCATCAAAAGAATAATTGCACACTGAAGCTTTTAAGGTCGACGCTCCAGTTCTTTCTCTATTCCTGATACTGTGACAAATATGAAGAAGCCGGATTAATTTTAAGACGTGAACATGTGTTCTCTGCTGCACGTGGCTCCATAAATGTGTTTGTCACTGTATCAAACCTGTTTATCAAGCATATAGACAAGTTGAAGCCACATTTTCCTTCTAAAGCCTTTGTGTGAATATACTTGAAACCTGGAATTTGAACGTTGTAGATGCCAAGGAAAAAAACTACAAAATGGCTGCAGTGGGCTTCATATGAATGTTGTTGCACCAAGTTTCAGTAGAAAAAGATGCACAATCACACAACCCTGTCTTGGCTGACATTAAATATTGATATCACTCATTCAGTTGGATGTTTTTATTTATTTATTTTTTACTTCTTTACTGGGCTTTTCCCCCACTGCAATGACGCCAGAGACCTTGTACAGGACATATTATGTCTCTTGTGTTATTGATCTTGTGTTGCTGTTGAAGACTGTCTTCACATGATGAGAGGTATTTCAATTAGTGTATCAGTACTTGCTTTGTGCGCTTCCAGCTTTGGTTGTCTGTTCGTTTTGGTTTGTTAAGCGACGTGTGTTTTGTTGTTCTAATAGTTATACCGTCATAATTCACCATCTCCAGTTAAATAAACGGATGGTTGGCCAAGTACTTCTTTGGACTTTTGAACGCTGAAACGCTCAAAATTAGGTTGTTGAAAATCCAGTTGAGCATCTTTAGTGCACCACTTAACATTGGTGTCATGAATGTTTTTTTGACATGTGCTGCAGGGCTGGAACACCAAAGCAGCATTTTGATGGGTTGTCACTGTAATTAAAACAATATTTGCAGATGGCCTCCACCAACAGCTTGAGATTCTGGTCAGTTACTGTTTTTTTTTTTTTCTTTTTCCAAACCGTCTTGTGGTTGTTGAGAACATGGTGACCGCTGTTTGTGTGTGTGTGTGCGTGTGTGCGTGTGTGTGTGTGTGCGCGCATTAACACACGTCAGAGTGTAGTTGATTTCCAAGATACTGGTGTGACTTAGCAAATGCAGTGTGAGCGAGTCACTGGAGAGGAGAGGAAGATGGCCGAGTGCGCCACAGCGGTGGAATGTAGGCCGAGTGAGTGAAACTGAGAGAGAAAAGGTCAGAGCTGGCAATTCATCGTGTGCGCGCGCGCATGCACGCTATTATTTTTCCCCACTTTCCATTTCCTTTTTCCTCTGTTCCTATTGGGAGGAGGAGGAGGGGGGGGGTGAGAGAGCGGGATAGATACAGTCACCCCCCCTCTGGAAGAGCGGAGTTGGTACTGTCCAGCCTTCAGACAGGCCCGAAAATTCCGTGCGCTGCTGCGAGTGCCAATCAGAGAGGAGCGCTCGGCAGGGATTACCTTGGGTGACCCTGCATAGATTAGTGCGTGCATGTGAGATGGACAATTCTTTGGGCGGCTTAAGCGGCCCGGTGACACGCTTTCCCGGAATACGTGCGGCAGTGGCGTGGCCCGGCAGCCCTTCTAAGGAGCTCTGCTATGGTGCGGTCCTGCCCCTCGACTGCTACCGTTTCAGCCGCTATGGAAGCGCCGGAGGGTAAACTCGCCTCCTCCGCGCCAGTAAACTGTGGCTCGCGGCGCAGCGAAAGGGATTTTATGACCAGCAAATGAGCCTGCAGGTAACGTCAACGTCTCCGGCTTTGAAACCGAGGGGTTTGCGGGGTTTTTTTTAGTCGATACAACACTCTGTTTTGCCCCTTTTTTTTGTTGCTGTGTCGTATTTTGTGTTGTTCGGCTCAGTTGACTTCTGACGTTACTTGAGGCTCGCAGGCGGTCAAATGCACTTCACCGGGACACGTGGAGACGTGTAATTATTTTAGATTTAGCAGTCAAGCTAAAGCTTTGTGGAATGAATATGTAATCGTGTTCATGCTATTGGGGAGGGACCATTTAATATTCTGTATTAGTTAGATTTTAAATATACATATCATAGTGCTTATAAGCGTTAGGCACGCTGGTAGCTTTCGTAACAATTCCTTCTGAGGAATGTGTTTCAATTGTGGAAACATGTCAGCTGAATCTAAATAACTTGAATGAACGCTCGCGCTCGGTTTATGAGCGCACGCGGTGGTGACAACACTCCTGCGCAGGCTACACCCCCCTGTGTCCGGCCACCTCTCACTGGACGAACAGTATGAAATGTGTGCTTTTCAAACAGTTGCACTGCAAAAAAATAACATTGTTTTTTTTTATATACCAGAAAGCCCCACGTGCCTTTTTTTTATAAAATGAATTTTCTCTCAAAGTATCTACACAACACTAATAAAGAGTTAAATGTTTGACATGCGGACCATTGTTGGTGCCAGAATATTACAACGTTGCCCGTATATTTCTATTAAAGTGCCTGTATCAAGTATTTTTTATGTATAAATAAGTTAGAACAGAGAGAAATTGCCAAATACCCATGTGGTTTTTGTTCGAAGCCTTAGTGCCCCACTTAACAGTTTACATTTCACATATAAATCTGAAGATATAAGATGTCACACGCCATATAAATCTGATCAAATGAAACAGCATGCAAATTATTTATTTGCGGTGGGCAAAAGTTTTGTTAGTTTGGTGTGGCACGTTACCTTCTGTAATCAATATTAAATCTTTATGGACTTCTAATATCAATCTGCCTTCAAAGAGATGCCGTCAGCCAGTCATGATGATCACATATATGTAACTAGATATATGCTGCAACTTATGACACCGATTTCCTGACTCCCAAAGCAGAAAACAAAGTACTTTTCTTTTTATTACAGTTTATTTGTCAGCGTAAAGTTGCAGTCATTTAATAGAGCACTGATCACAACAATTCACTATCCACTAAATCATATTTTAGAGAAGTGGTTCATCACTTTTTAAAATTGACACATTGTTAAGGCAAGAATGACGTTTACGTTACAGTATTGAATTTTTGTTTCCTGCACTTTATTAGACAAATCCCTTAAATTAGATCAGATGTTCAACATAACTCTAGCAACCGGCCATGTTACATAGTTGAATTTGCAAAAGGAATACGTTCATCAGAAGAGCAAAAGTCCAGAGGATATTTGTGGTAATTGGCCAAATGAACATAAGATCAGCATTTCTAAATAAATATGTGAGAAATGTGCAGTTGTCACTGCAACGCTTTACTAGTTATACTCTATTTAGCTGGTAGTGTTTTGAAAACTCGCCAAATGTTTAATTTATGAACATATTACTGAATTAATATTCCCAGTTGGTCAAGTGGAATAAAGTTGACAGAAATCTTCCCTCGGGAACCGTCTCCTGGCTGTTTATAGTTTATAATTATTATTTTGTGTAAATTATGGTCAGTAGGCTCTATATAAAGCATGACTTATTACATGTTTATCATCACTATTTGATCAGTCAGTGCTCTTCAATGGGGTTCCAAATGGGAAAAATGTACCTCCAAGAGCTCCGTTCTTGATTACCTGGTGGGAACGTTTTTCAAGTAGAACTAGTTACTTGTATAACACTTATTATGAGCAGTTCTTCCCTCGCAGAGCTCTTAGTAACCAGGGCAACTGTGGAAAATGTTTAATACTTTTTCCATTTCTATTTGACAGTACCCTTTTCCCCTCAATGATCGCTTGAGAGTTCAATTTGCTGGATAATGCATTTTATCCAGAATGAATGCAAGCCATGTACTATTAGGTTAAATGCTGCTGTTGAATGTTTTGGTTTACATTCATTTCCTGTTCATTTCATTCTGTTACAAAACTAATGTTTGTAGTTTTGTTAGATGAATCCAATATCTATAATGAATTGCAATGATTGAGGCGATACATATCAATCATTTCAGATATGTCAGATAGTTTTCCATTCCTGCACTGAAATGGCCTGAAGCAAAAGTGAGACATTCCTCCAGTAGCCCAAGTTCTATGGTAGGAAAGGGAGGATTGACTTGTGACTCTGTCATTTCCTAAATTAATCAGCAAAAAAGGGGAAATATGAGAAATTGAAATATTCCAGCCATGTCAGGAGAGCGCTTCATTTAAAACCAGTGAAAGACCACAGGGCCTCATTGACATTTGGAGAACATCTGTGTAGAGGCTCTTTTAAGCAATGTGGGAGCAGAGCCGGGAATGCAACGGCTCTCTGACTACCTCCAAAGCAAACACGAGCGCTCCCGGACCAAACCAGAACAACGTCTCACTGAAAGACGTGTACGGTGCAGCATAACTGATCTGAAACAGACTGGTCCGCCCTGCAAAAAGTCTCTGAAATTGTTGAGTGCCAAAAGCATCCGTACACTGACGACTGTAGGCAGAAAATGAGTCCGGAGTTGATGTGGCGGTCCAAGTTTGACATGGTTCTCTGCATATATGCACCTAGAACGTGAGCTCCGAACCCGCGGGGCTTCCTTCAAAAAATGTCAGTCGAGCTCCGTTGTCATACTGTCATTTACGAACATCATAACAAAGTTACTGTAAATACTCTCATGCTGTTTTTGCTTGTGATATTTCAAACAAGAGTTAACACCCTGTTCAATCACTGTAAAAAGTACAGTCCTAGACTAATAAGTTCTTTGTAAGCAATATCGTGACTATTAAGGAGCTAACCGCAACATCAACTCCAGTATTGTCTTCAATTGGTTTAAAGTTTGACCTTTTAAGCTTGAAACATGAACTCAACAGTATATGTGGGATAAGACTGTGAGAGCATCACATGCGGTTTTCTTTCCATTTCTGAAAATGTGATTTAGCGATTGATGTTGCTCAACTGCAGCAAAACCCCTGTGATTATTGAGTCTTTGGCTAGAACCGCCAGTAAAACCCATTTTAAAAACTTGATTTCAATTGTCGCACATGTAGTATACATATACCTCTTTTTTTTTTTAACTCATCCTACGCATCAGTACTACGCACTAAAGAATTGCCAAGCATTCCTTTATCACACTTTAAAGCACGTGGAAGGCGGAAACCACGTTTGCAGATGAGCGTTGTTGAAAAGGCCGGCAACTATAACCCTGCTTTTTTCCTCGTTTTCTTTGGGTTTTTACCTTCGACTAAATGTTTTGCCTTTACCAGTGGAGCACATTCCTTGTCCCCATCTGGTACCAGCATGGGATGTTTGGCTTGGCATAGCCAGACTTGTTCCAGCACAAGGCTTTCATGGAACAGGCAGGAGGAAGCATTCTGTGGCTACCGCGCCAGCGCCGATGATAAAGAATATCTCTCTGTCCTCAATCCATTTAAAAAAAAAAATCACTCTTGAATGGTGTTTTCACTCGAGTCTGGTAGTTCGTATCTGAACCCGACTCTCCAGTTGGTTTCATTTGAAATACTAAGATGATCACTTTTACATCAGATATATAATTTTCTTTCTTTATCAGTGTTGTCACATCTGTAACGATCGTCACGGTCGAGCCCTTTTATTATTTGACGGGATTTACAGAAAATTTGGTCCTGCTTGTACCTGGCATCAGATCACAAACCGGTTTGAGTTCACCCGAGACACCAGAAGGACACAATGACATTTGATTGCAAAGAAAACAGTACAATGGTCTGTGCCACATTCTTTTAACGGTGAACACTAGGGCCGACTTCAATTGACTGGCTTGTCTTGTACGTGTGTGAGATGACTGCACAAACCTTTGGAGCTCGTGCCAGCGACTGTCATCGTTTTAGAGTCTGCAAACCTGCACAGGTCACACTACGGTTCGTTTTCCACAGTAACTTTGGTTTGGTCACCGTCTGCTATTTTTGTCCTACCGGGAACAGTCATTGCAAAGAAATTACATTGATACTTTTTAGCAACTGGCTAAGTATAGCTCCCGATCACCGGCTTGGCAGACCCAAACACATTGCATGAAGTGTCTTCGTGGGATCCGGCAGTTCTCACGTAATTTTGTGACATTGCAAGACTCCAGGAAACTGCTCATACGAAAGCAATCTAAAAGCGGAGTTAAATGTGTTTATTGCAACTGACATTTTGTAGGTAAAGCAGATTAATCAATTAAAGTATCTGCGTTCTTTTTACAACGTTGTCATATGTTTGTACTTTGTCAAGATCAATACACAGCATAGCCTTAGACTTAGGAAATCCTCCCCACCCCTCAAGCTCTAAACCGTAGACCCTTATTTTCACCTTCAGTCATTGTAATTCTGCTCTTATATTATCATTGGTCATATTCATTTTGTGGAAAGTGTGCAGCTTGACAGCAAGGAGTCATATAAGGAAATTGCAGCATACATGTCTGCCTTCTTCCTGACGTGGTCTGTCTGCTGATCACTGAATGTTTGAGCTTTCTTTTCTTTTTCACCCTGTTTTGCATTTTCAGATAGGTCCTCTGGGCTCAAAGGGCCAATGCAGGCACTGCTTTACAACTTAGTTGCTACTGCTTGATAGCATGCAGGAAACTGAAGCAGACAGTTTGCATTAATGGCAGTTGCCATTAGTGGAAGATGCAACAAAAACAAACAAAACTGAATTCTTGTGGTTGAATGACCATTTAAATGTATAACAGGCTTCTCGTCTGATATCTTTAAGGACTGAAAATGATTCCTTGCTTTTTTTGTTGACTGAGTAATCTACTCATTGACACTTTTCTTTCCCAAAGCAGAAACTGCTAAATATTTTCTCTTTTGTCTCCAGCAAATAACACGTCCCTCACAAGAAGAAAAGTCAGACGAAAAAAACGAAGAGGAGAAAACCGAGAAATCTGAGAAAAAAGAGGACGAGGAAAAGAAGGACGAGGAAGAGAAAGATGATAAGGAGGATCCTAGGTGAGGTTCTGGATATGTGTTGGTCCTGGGTTCTCTATAGTCCACTAGGCCTTGAAGTTAAAGCTCTCCCCATGTGGTGTCGGTCTTGGTTCCATACAACTTAAGGAAACGCTTTGTTAAAATGTGGCTGCCCTTAGTCAGTCCATTCAGTTAATTCTTGTAGTCATTATATTCCTGCTAGATGACGTTTTATCCTCTTATTTAACATAACTATTAGTCTGTCAACCCAGTACAATTACTGTCTGTGTTTTGTCACCGACTTTTCTCCACCCAATAATTAGACACACCTGTTGCTTGTGCTTTTTATGAAGCAATCATACCAGGAACTGTGAATGAACATGAGAGAATATTCACAAAGCTTTTCTCACTTTGTGCTATAACTAAGTAGACTGACTTTTAACACATCGTAACATTAATGTAGTTATTTATGAGTCATTAACTGATTATGACTGTAGTAAACTAAATTAATTATTAAAACAAATAAAGTGATTGGAAGATTTAACATCCCCAGTTTGTTGGAGTGATGATGCTTGTGACTTGTAAGGCGATAGCACTGTGTCATGTTGTTGTGCACGTGGCCAACAACATGACCACTCGCTAACTTGTCCATAAGTCTGTGCAAAGTCATGAAGGAAAAGAACGGATTAGCCGACGGGCCTGTTACTGCTGAGTCAAAGGGTAATGGATCTTTTCTCTACCAACAGTCTCTGAAGCCATGTATTTTTTCCCCATCCAAAACCACAGGGACATTGGCAAGGACAAAGACAAGTGTGACGGTGGGGAGGACGAGGACGGAAAGGAGCAGAACACACCGCGTGGCAGGAAGACTGCCAACAGCCAGGGCCGACGCAAGGGAAGGATCACCACACGCTCCATGGCCAATGAGGCCGCAACTGTGGCGGCCGAGGAGGGTCCTCCCGCCGCCCCCGAGACCGCCCTGCCAGATCCTCCGCAGCTCCCAAAGTCTGATCCAATGCAAAAGTCCATGAAGGAGCCTGTCAAACCCCAGACTCCAGTATCTTCCATGGATATGAATAAAGGTGAGTCCTTTTAGTGTTTTCATACAACACAGCTACACGCAGTGCGAGACATTAGAACCCGCCCAATGCGGGTAGAATTCGGGCCGTGGCAGGTAAAGCAGTCTCACTCACTAGCCGGGTGTAATTCTATGTGTCTCTATATATTTTTTAATATTGTAGTGTAACGGCGGTTATTAATGTGTCTTGAGCGCATCATCCACGAACCCAGAACCCTCGGTCACATGGTCTTGTGCACCGACTACAGACCGCGGCGACGTGCGTGCGCACTTCCTTAGTTTAGCTCAGCTGTCTGAGTTTTGCTGTTTGTCAGGCTAAAACAGCGGCCCTTCAGAGACATGTGGGAGGAGATGAAGATCTGTTTCACAGCTCAGGGCTGTTAGGCAGGCGGTCGGCCAGCAGAGATTTGTGGACCTGCATGCTCTTCTTTCTAAAATAATTACCTCATTGCAGGGGTTTCAATCCTCATGCATTGACCGTGAGACACATGCATTTCAACCAGTTCACACGCAACATCTTGAGAGCACTGTGTTAAACAGTTTGGGCCACAGTGCGCTCGTAACTAAGTAACATAGACGAGCAAACACATGTGACAAGTGGAGGTTTTTGATAGAACGAGACCTGCTCCGTGCAAGTGAAGGATGTGCCGGCACAGAGCAGGTGTAGGAAAACCCGGAGGGCCGACAGAAAAGAGGAAAACTGGTGATGAAACCGAAAATGAAGAGAAGACCAAGAAAACGTGCAGTCGAGAGCGGCTGGTTTATGATCCAGGCAAGAAGAGAATATATTGCCCTGATTGTAGGACATACGGGACTCAAAAGGTGTGTAAATAAGGTCCCTGTCCTCCATGAAGGCAGCAGAGCTTTTCACCCCTGCACCAGTTATATGCAATGAGCTCTTTTTGTAAAGCGCTTTACACACTGAAGGTGAAGGTGAAGATTTGGTGACTACATATATACGTTTTATATAGTCTGGATTTGGGTGTTTACAATGGTCATTTACATTTGAAAGGATTGTAAATTTAGTTTAAGTAAACTGTAGCAAACCGTAGTCAACTTTAATCAAACTAAACTCAATTTCCCAACAAGAGAAATTGTGGCTACTTAAATGGCTGAGTGGCTAGTAACTGACTGGAAAACCACTAGCCGCAGTGGCAGGTGAGCAAAAACGTCAAGCCCCAGCTACACGCTTAGTGACGCAGAAGTAAGGGAAAGGAAGCAAGGAAGCATGAATACATATAAATATAATGCTTTCACTATTTATTTTGGATAGGCACATAACACATTTTCTGGTGGCACTACTCGAGTCACTACACTTTTTAGGCTAACTGCAAATTCACATGATTTGACAACCCTGCACAAATAAGGCAAAAACACTAGTTTTGATGCTGCTGCCCCCTTGTTGTTTAGGGCCTGTAGATGAAATTATAAATAGTTTTCTCTCTCTCTGTTTTTCTACCAATTTTATTATTGGTGTGGTCTTTGTGCATGCAGCTACGGGCTACATGCATAGTTGCAGTAATATGCAAGAAAGCCATGTAGCCCTTAGCTGCATAGCTTTGTGAGCTATTTGCACAGTAATTTTAACAATGCAAGTTAATGATAATATAAACACAATATAGAAACATTCAGTGTTGTATTTTAATTATAATTGGACTTTATGATATTAACATTGGTCATCCATTGGGAGCCAATGGCAATTCACATTAACATTTACTTTTAAGTAAACACACTGTCCATTTGCTGGTATCTCATTTCTTCTTAAAGGTCAAAGGAGGCAAATAGATACTTTGTTTCCCTAGTGAATAATCAGGTTGCCTGGTCTAGGGCACCGTGTTTATACAGTAGGATTTTTGTCTTGTTTAAAAACCTGTGTCTGTGTTCATCTGCTGACTTTCTGATTCTGTCCTGGGCTGCACTCCGCTCAGGAAGCCGTATATCACCCGTATCACCATGGCAATGTGCTGCTC
The DNA here is from genome assembly GCF_964276395.1 of Gasterosteus aculeatus. NCBI lineage: Eukaryota > Metazoa > Chordata > Actinopteri > Perciformes > Gasterosteidae > Gasterosteus > Gasterosteus aculeatus. Next base: position 18,529,099 of record NC_135694.1, read on the forward strand.
TGGTTAAGCTGTTGTCATGGTTTTCGGTCCTGGACGATTACTCGCCCACCCTTCTGTTGTCAGCAGCTGAGACAATGCTACCTCAGATTTTCAGGTGTCCAAGTCTTTGTGTGTTAAACCTGTTGTGGCGTGAACCTGTATTAAGTTTGGTAAGTGCGCTCTGGTTTTCCACCACCTGCTCCCTCTGCTGTCTGATGAGCTCTACCTCTCCCAACAGGCTGAGTTATGCTGGGTCTATCTTATAATGTGATTAAATGTCTGTCTGCAGCGTGTCCTTCCATCCTCTTAACCCTCTGACCTGGTCTGGCCCTGTTCTGGCCGTATCATGAACTCTATGTCAACCGTAATCTCCTTTAGTGACTTTATTGTGGATTTTGTGTGTCTGTTTGCTTGCTATGTTGTAACCCCTGCAGCTGTGGTGCTTCTCAGAAGTAAGTGTATCTATCTGCCAGTGTTGTCCAGTTGAAATTATGCCAGTAAAGCTGGCATAAGCTGCTGATCTGTGGGGGTTGAGATCTTGTTTAATGCCGTGGTGGCTGGCGTGTGTGTGCCACCTGATGGGGAGACGGAACTGTCAAGAGCGGAACATGTGACTTTTTGCACTTCTGTGAATTTTGTGTATGTGAGGGGGGGTCCAACTGTGAGAAAGCGTGTGTGCGGGTGTTGTGCTGGCTGTTCCATTCGTCTCCAGCCAAGGCCATTTCCCAATGAGGGGGGGCACTCTCTGTCTGGAGCCACATCAGCTGACCAAGGCCCTCCCCCTGTGGGAGAGCGAGGCAGAGAGGCAAAGGGAGAACTGTCACTCTACTCTCTCTGTCCGCCTCTTTCTTTCTGTCAGTGCTGACGGGGCCGTGTCTTTTTTCTTTGCAACTTAGCTGGTGAAACTGGAGAAACTTCTCGCTGGACCGAGGAGGAGATGGAAGTCGCCAAGAAAGGTAGTGTTTCAATGTATTCCTTTTTTGTTTCTTTGTCAATCAGTCCTTCTCTCTCTGCATTGCTGTGGCTTTTTCTTTTCATGATATTTCCTGTAGCGCCCCCTTCACGTATCTTTCTCCATTCCTTCTGATTATCAGATGTTGCATCGCCCTGCCAAATAGGAGCTTGTGCTGCTACTTTGCTTGAAGCTGTCAGAGACCCTTGGAGGGCTGTGGGGATTCTTTTCCTTTTCATTGTACTTTTTGCGCTGGCGTCTCAGAAGTGATCTATTAAGGCCATCCATCAAGCAATAGACCGTGGCAGTTGTGCCTTCCTCCAAAGATCACTATCTACTACTTACATTTTTCTTTACAATTTTAAGTTACTTTATCCTTAAATTGTTCAAAATGTTTGTTCAATACCAATGCCTGGTCTCTCACTGCACCGCTGCCACTCAAGTATGCCCCATCGCCCCCTTTTTGCTCAGCTTTGTTGATGTAGGGTTCCCTGAGCAACAAAACCAAAAGGCCGGGGAAGTAAATAAAGGGATTAATGTTGATTAATTAAGACCTTCTTTGAGATTGGCCTCCATCTTAACAAAAACACACCCTGCTGTGATTCAGGCCTTTATGCCAGATATGTCTGTGGATTAGTACTTTAAAAGAGACCAGCACAAGCTCCTGAAGTCAGATGACAAAGCACACTCAGAAATTTTTATTCCTTGCTGCCAGGAATGGATGGTCATACAAGCACATAAAACAGTTTCCCTCTAAGACGTTAGTTAGACGTTAAAACTATTGATACTATCTGCAAAATCCTGTATACAACATTTTTCATCTGCAATCAAATTGAAGTGCCAGCGTGTTTTTTTTCATTGATTTGGCCATTAACAAATCACTTTCAACAGTGCAGATTCTTAAGAGGTTGGATGGAGATACCATAGTTGGCAAAACAAAGGAGGCTACATGAACATTATTTTTTTCCCACTCAAAGATGAGTCACTCTGAAAAGTCACAATGCCCACATTCCCTCATTGAACTCGCGCAGTAATGGGGGTTTGTGTTTTAGTTCTCTGGTGATTTGTCAAGCTGCCAGTATCCCTCATCTCAGAAGGGGGGAGGTCACTGGGGTCACAGGATAGAGACTAGAGGCCCTAATGTCACAGTTAAATGGCAGTCTTCCAGTTCACTGCAGCTTGGCAGAGAAGTGTCAACGTTTAGCCAGGCCATCAAAGCTGATTGTGTGCACAGCTCAGTGCTCAACGGCACGGGCAAGACCAGCAGTGAAACCATGGCAACGGAGTACAGGGTCATTCTGCAGAAATACCAACGATTTGCCCTCATTGATCGCATTGAACTGCAACGGTTGGGAATGCATTGAGAGCATCTTCTTGAATCACAGTATCTGGATTAAATGGCTTTGCTTCACCCCTCTTCCTTTAGATCATTTCAGTTGAATCCAACTTTATTGGTCTGATAGTATCAGCTTATAACATCTGACATGGTGTTTTTTCCTCATTCATTTGTGTTCTTTCAAGTGTCTAAAGACAGAAAGTCTACCAAGCTGAATGTCTGTTTTTCCTGCACCAGGGCTTGTTGAGCACGGGCGAAACTGGACAGCCATTGCCAAAATGGTGGGCACCAAAAGTGAGGCACAGTGCAAGAATTTCTATTTCAACTACAAGAGACGTCACAACCTGGACAACCTGCTCCAGCAGCATAAGCAGGTAAGCTGCTCGATATCTTATTTTAGCTCATTCAACTGTTGTTGAGTGAGATTAATGAATGTTGAACCATGAATTCTAAATGCTACTTTTTCTGATTCCCAGGACACACGGCGGGCTCGTGCTGATCGGTCTCGCGGTGAAGGTCTTGCCTCGGCGTCACCTGATGATGACGATGACGACGACAACGCAGATGACAGTGAAGGTCAGGGAGATGAATGATATGGCACACGTGTGCATCAGTATTCACGCAGACACCCATGCTCAAACACATTTGTTTTAGACTTTTCTACGCGTTCGTCTGAGTCCCGGGTGAAGGACACACCGTTCAGTCAAGAGTGTGTGGACAGAAACGGCGTGGCAATAAGTACAGTGCAAAGCCGTAAATGCTGTCTGACTTATCGCGTAATGATTTCATTTCAATTGATGGCACTTGTTTTGGTCTCTACTTACTGTAGTTTTAATGAGAGAGCGAGCGATAGAATAAAAAGGATCAAATGAAAAGAAGTAAGAGGGGGAGATGTGGAGATAAAAGATATGAACCAATTCTGAGTACATGTGCGCCTATTGCATAACAATTCTTGGCTTTGAAGACTCAACAAAGGCTGCTCTTTGAACACAAAGTACCGGTCCACTTGTTTGATCCAGCGAGACTGCCTGTCTACCCGTCTCCCTGCTCTCCAGAGGTCCTTATCTTTGCTCGCGTTGCACGATGAATGCAGCCTCCTATGAATAAAGATAACAAGCAACAAATTTAAATGGATGAATAACTACGAAATAAATAAAAGTAATACAGTCCTTTTTCTTTAAAGGCTCAGACAAGTTATGTGTAATTTAACCCGCTTCCAGTTCACATGATCGCTGTGGCGACGGTGGGAGGTCACAAGTTTTTCTGTCGTGTTTATTTGACTATGTTCCATGGAAACTCAAACTGTGCTCCAGAGGTCTTAGTGATCAGCACCCTGTTGATCTCACACTAAATATATCAGAGCATAAAGGCCAAAGGCCTGAGGCACACTCGTAAAGCTCTGCAAGTGTTCATACTAACAATGTAATGTTTCCTGATTCTTGTTGATATAAATTGCATCTGCATCATACCAACTGGACCGCCATCCCCACCGTCATGGCAACAACTGCAGCAGTAGACCATAAGCAAACAGAGGAAGGCTGATATTAAAAAAAGAAAAGAAAAAATATCACAAATTCGTGTTTTTAGCCCTTTAAAAAGTGTGATTTGTTCAAGCTTGCTTTTGCTGTCTATGCAGTTTGTAATTAAGATACTTAAACTCAAGTGCAAAGAACAGATTATCAGATTTTATTATTATTAGTGTATTGTCAAATTCCTGATCAAGTAGAGCTTTAACAGCATTGTTTAACGTGCACTAATTCATCTTCTGATGCTTCCTCAGGCGGTGACAACAGCTCCGATACAGAGAGTGCTCCATCCCCCTCTCAGTCTGGCGACTCCAAGAGGGCCGACAGCGCTCCAAAAGATGCTCCTTGCTCTGACCAGGACAAAGTTCAAACCAGTAATGGAAAGGCCCCGGAGCCTTTATACAGAGGGCTCTGTGTCAAGGAAGAGAAAAGCCCAGAGAGTGAGACAGGATCTCAGGAAGAAAAGGCCAGGATGGCTTCCTATGCAGCCCCAGTGCATCCCAAGACTGAACCTCAGGACGTGGACATGAAGACCGGAGAGGTTCAGATCAAGATGGAGCCTGACATCAGGGAGAGAGGAGAAAAGGGAGATCATGGTGAGAGGAACAGTGAACTCCACTCAGATAATGACTCCAGCGCCACCTGCAGTGCTGACGAGGATGTGGAAGCAGAGTCCGAAAGACAGAGGTGTGTTTTCAGTTTTCACAGTTATGTCTGTGTACATGACTGCGGTTGACAAGAACAGGGACCTTTTTACGTTTTTTGAGTATGACATGTACGTTATGCTTTGGGCCTCTGCAGAATATTCCCCACGGACAAGCCTACATTGCTCAACCCACCAGGCTCTGTGCTGGTGTCCTCACCCAAGCAAACACAACACAACATCCAGCAGATGCAGCAGCGGGCTGCAAACATCCCACCTATGGTTAGTTAGTGCTTCAGGTTGATCCATTTAGACCGGTACAGAGGCAGGATATGCATTGGGGTTGCAGTCAATAGACCACTATTTCCTTCCCTCCTTTGTTTATATGCAGGTGCCGGGCCCTTTCGGCCCTGGTGGAGTGCCAATCAGTGGCTTTGCCATGTTGCAACACCAGATCAAAGCCGTGCACGAGTCGGCACACCAAGAGGAGAGGCAGAGGCAGGATCAGGGAGACCTGGAGCGCAGAGCGCCCTTCAACACCCGCAGCCCCAGCGTGATAGACAGAGATGGTAAGAGGAAAAGAAAAACAATATCCTCATTCTGTCCTCATCGCTCCCTCGTCCTGTTCATCACTCAGCCTTCTCCCCCCTGTCGCTGCCAGCATTGGACTATTTTTAACGGGTGCATTTCATAGCCCACATTCATTTTTATTCACTGTCAAAAAAAGAAAACATTTGTGGGTGATTGGGACCGCCGAAATGTGGTTCAGCCGGAGTTGAGACAAAAGCGTTGATGATTTCATGCAAACTCCAAGGCAAAATCGTCCCCCTTAAAATGCCTTTTGGATGACAAATGGGACTCTGGTGTTATTTAGAAGTTGAATGAAAGTTGCCACTTCGCTTCAGAGTGAAGGCTGGTGAAGTCACTAGGCAGACTACTTTGCAAATGCATTTTTGCAAAGCTTTTAGCACCTTTTAGTCAGCGGTTCCAGCGGTTGTGAGTCCAGTTGGCGGGGTTGGTTGTACAGGGCCGTCCATTCTAGATCAGGTGCAATGCTCACCGGCATTGGGTTCTTGTTTTAATAGTGGATGTCTTCCGTTTATGCCTATGTACTGCAGGTAAGCCCTTACCGTACATGCCTTATGACATGAAGCTGGCTCTGGACCAGGAGGTCCACTCTGGTCGGCCAGGCTCTCCCTACAGACTCTCCCCCAGGGAGCTGAGCAAGGGCTCACCCCAGCCTGACCCCAATTCCTCCCGCTACAGTGTGCCACCAGGTAAAAGCACACATGTTCACCAACTCCTTCCTTCCCTCTTTTGGCCTCCTCCCTTCCTTTGCTGATACAAACGCTGCTTTCCTCGCTCCAATTGAGTCTCTTATGTTTGACAATGGCGGCCCTTCTGGACTCTGTTAGCAATCGAATGTTGTGTACTACCGGTTGGAGTTTACTTTTATGTTTGAGATCCTCTTTTATCTCACTTGACATGTATTATGCTATTTATATTTTACAGCACAGCTTGTTTTTACATCCGTATACAGTTTTGTTGATTGTCTTTATTTGAAGTCCAAGTTCTAGTGTGTTGGACTGTCTCTCCGCCCCCCCAAAGTTGTGAACAAATTTAAATTATTTTAAAGATTATTAGTTTTATGACCGTGCCGTTTTCTGCATAGTATGTTTTGGTTTGTTGGTAAACAACATTACAAAAAAGTGCAATGTGCACTTGTACAAATGTGCACTGGCAGTCAATCTAATTTTATAACGCCGATTATGTGCATGAGTCATAAAGCACCGTAGCACACTACTTTCTCCCAACTTTTTGGCCTTTGTCCAACATTCTGACTCCGAAACATGCTGAGTGAGTGTGTGAATCCCTCCCTGTCAATACTTCCATCATCACCTATTTATTTTTCTGCCTTTTTTTCATATATATGTTATAATATGATGACATTTATAGATAGGAGCATCATTTCTGTTTGCGTTGGCTTTGTCAATCACCTCCGGTCCTTAATTCTCCATAAATCCCCATCTCCTCACTTTCTGTTTATTATTTATAATGTAGTATGTCATGAGCTCAATTTGTTGTGAATAATATTACCCTTAACATGGCGCAACTACGTAAATTTAGTTTTTTAATGGGGAAAAACATAAATGCCTAACAAAAACACCCCTAATGTATTTACGTCCCAATTGATCATGTTTTACCAATTATAACATTATTCTATGAAGCAAAGAGCAAAGTCATGAACACAGGAGAGAACTATTTAAAGCAGACTTAGAAAATGTATCACCAGAATTATTGTGTATTTGCCTCTCTGGGCTTCAGTATTAATGAGGGCATAACTTTGCCTATTTTATATGAATAAAGACAAGGTTTTATGCTCTCACACACCCACTTTAGAAGAATGAACTGTTTTGAGACTCGTATCAAATACGTTTTTTCAGTTCAATTCCTTTTTCCTTCTTTTAAAGATGGATAGTGCTCTTCCTCCCCAGGCCCATCAGTGATTATACCCCCCTTAAAACATGATTTCTTTAATTGCCTCAATGAAAGCTTCATACGGTGGTTCACCCAAGGTTTTTCTTCTGCAGGACTTTCTTCAGATGTTTACAAGAATTGTATAGTGATACAAATGCAATAAGGCATGACAGGAACAGTAGTGGAATGAAAACTATGAAGAAGTTTGACGATGATCCCACTGGTAAAATAGCTGGTAATTTCTTCAAAGATCCACATTTATTTACTGGACTTCGAGGAATACGGTTCATGGTGAGGAGCAACGGATTGCTTCAGCTGCAGTACATTTTTTATAAAAAATATTCACAGCTGTTGTTGATGTGGAGATCACTTTTGGATTTTGCCTTAAGTTGTACTAAGATAGTGCTATCATTTTGGGCAAACATATTTCCCATGTCCTGACAGATGCGTTGTCCCTGATGGTGAACCATAGCATGAATGTTAATGTTTGACACGGTCTCCCTCCAACAAGTATTTGTAAATTTGTCATAGAGCTGCTTGTATACTTGTCTGTCCTCGTATGAGCCGGCAGGATTGTTGAATCATTTGCATTTTTGAGTGTAGAGCATGTAGTGCACTGCATGGAGATTACGCCCGGTCTTGTTTTTTTTTATGATCCATTTTGAATGCAGGCATGGGCCATGGTCACCTCAAGTTAAGGATAAACTATCAACTGAGGTCTTCAGTGGTCACTTTGTCACACGCTGGAGTGACTCAGAATTAAGATGGATATTTTATTTTGGGATCTTTTGTAAAATGGAGCTTAATTGAACCCTTTATGTTGGGTTGGTTGAGGTTTTGGTGTCTGACAGGAACCTTTAGTGGATCAACTACTGTGTGAGCAGATATAAGGCTTTCTTTCTCTGGAAAAGGTTTGTAGTTCTATGCTGTTTAAGTATGTATTTTGTCCTTCGATATCTGCTCATAGCCACCTCGGATTACTTTTTTTAATTGTTTTTTTTATACTGTCAACAGTCCTCCACCCTGCCGCCAACCAGCTGGTCCAGAGCATGACAGATGGAGTCCGCGTGACATTCAGCAGACCCAGTCGACCTCCCAACATTCCCTCTCCTCCTCCTCTCATTCCAACCACCAAGCCCACGGACAAGCCCTCCTTCATCCAGGGTGGCTCTATCTCACAGGTAAGGCACCAAGTGGATGAGGTCTACTGTTGGACACGTAAACCCCACACCACTGACATTCTCATGAGAACAAACCTTAAAGGATCTCTGGAGTTTTGTTTACCTCTTGCAGTGCAATTTTTTTTTTTTTCCCAAGTGGGTTCCCATTTTGTTTTGCTCATGCAAGCAGTGATGCGCGAGGGGGGTGTAATACATGTTCCTTCAAATAGTTTCACAATATTCCTCTGTTACTGAAATGTTGAGATATTCAATAACCTCTAGAAATACATAAAACACATTTGCTAGAATGCACAATGTTTTGATTTCCACAAGCACTTTTTAAATCATTTTATTCCAACGTGAGGACAGAATGAACATAAAAGACACCATGGCACACCAAACACTGTTCGTTGTATCAAGGTCTCCCATTCAACGTGACCATTGCTGTAAAATTGTAAGGGTTAATTTGTGCTAAATTAAAACCATAAAGCAGATTGTAACCATGTTGTTGACGTAAGCACAAACTTCGGCAAAATACTGCACACAATGCCTTAGTCTTCCAATGAATGAAGGACCATCTACATTTTAATCGGGGCTGTTGATTGTTTATTCTTCTTTCTATTTTTCAAGACTAAATCTTATAAATTAACAAGAAATTACTTTTAGCAAACGTGGTTTTTAGACACTGTTGTTTTTTCATACATAAAAAACTGCGCACATTTGATATTCTCCAAGACAGAATTCCACCGGGTGGAACGTGTTGAACTAGCGACTCTTTGCTTTGCTCTCGATTCTCCATCATTTGACGGGCTGTGTTTGAAGTGCCAACAGTCTCCTGACATTTGGCCTGAACGTTTTCAAAACGACTGTCTTTTAGGGTAACAGTGGTTGGCAGACTATCGCTATGTCTCAATTCGGTGGGCTTTAACCTTTTAGGACCCAGCCTTTTGCGGTAGACCTGGGCTGGGTCCTCCCAACAATCACATATGCTGAACCAAGCGGTCTCTTAAATGGGACCGTCTGGCCTACTGTGGGGACTTCCTGCTTGCGTCATCAGCTTTACCTCCGCTGCTCTCGTTGCCTAGCAGTAAAAGCCTTAATGCCCAAAAACGTATTCAATACAGATCGAGGCGGTAATCTGTCTTATTGGAAGGTATGCTTCACCTCCGGAGCATGATACATTTCAGGCTGAGAGAACAACAATTTCCAGTTATTTTAAATTAATTTAAGCCAGGGGTCTCAAACTCAAATCAGCTGCGGGCCAGATGCAGCCCACTTCAACCGAACGCGGGCCAGACTAGCGTCCGAACGGCATGGTCGACAATAACACAACTTAACACTCACTTTCAAAAGCAGTCATTGAACCCCACCCCGGGGGATCGGTCCGAATGAGACTACAACACTAGTCCTCCTTTAACTCAGCGGGGGAGACCTAAGGTCATGTGACCGTGGAATTCCTTTATAGCCAAACGTGAAGTTACGTGAATCGAAGCTGCGTAGTAATGGACGGAGACGCTCGTTGGTGACGTCAGATGCTTCATGTGTTGTTAGTGTGAGTCGTAAAGGAAAACTTTATCAAACGAGCGATGCTAACGGTTAGTCACATGATCACCTGCGCGAAAGAGGGCAGGAAACTAAATTTCACCCTCCTGCTCTCTGCACCTCGGCCGACACACACGACCCGCCCCCCATGTCAGTCACATGCATGCCACGTTCACTGGACAAGCACACAGTAGGAAACCAGAACATCATAACCTGTCCCACACAGCAGCTGACAGTGGGGTTACAGTATAAAACTTGCGGGCCGCACTAACATTACACTTTCATATTAAGGATGGGGCCACAAAATATCGTCCCTAGGGCCGCAATTGGCCCGCGAGTTTGAGACCCCTGATTTAAGCCATGTTATTTACTTCCGGCAGACCGGTAAGTAAATAAAGTTGCGCTAACTAAGATAAAATATTTTATCGCATTAATCGCATTGATTAACGCGTTAATGTTGGCAGCCCTAAAAACTAGACCACAGTAAAATAACTGACCTATAAAGTAAGTAAGTAAATTAATAACCGAAATCAATGTCACTTGGCATTACTTTTTTGTTTTCATGAACTCATTGACCTGACCTTGAAATGCTATCTTTGTTCGTGCTTTTCCAGGGAACTCCTGGCACATACCTGACGTCCCATTCTCTTTATGGTCCAGAGGGGAGTAAGAGCACAGTGGGCTCCATCTCTCTGGGTCTGCCTCGGCAGCAGGATCTGAACAAGCCTGGTAGGACACAGACCGTCACATTACCACGAGTAGGCTCCATAAAGTCCCAACCTGGCCTAGTTATGGACAACACCTCCTGAGGGATTACTTTATTTTGAAAGCTGTATTATTTTATTTCTTTGCATTATAACATTATACTAAAGCAAGATTTTATGGAATAATACATTTATGAGCTCAAACATAAAATTAGAAATATATTAATTACTGATTGCAAGAGCTTTCTTCAGAGGGGTCTTTTACCTTATTTGACAGGTTTGACGTTTGTTGCTTAAGCTCTTCGTTTTTCCCTCTAACTTTCAAGGAGGTGCCGTTTCATCCATACAAGATGGCAGAGGCAACCCGTCGAAGATGGTCGAGGGTCTGACAATGAGAGGATCAATCACTCAGGTAATAAATGGATGGAGTGATTTTTTTATTTTATTTTTACTGCAAAAGTGACTCCTTTTTATGTTGTATTATATATTTTTTCTTCTCTACAAAATAGGGCACACCGGCCCTGCCACAGCCCAGCATTGCTGCTGACCTTCTGAAGGGCACTATCACAAAGTTGGCCACGGAGGACCTGAACAACCCAGACAAGTCAAGGGGAGAACAGCTCCCTAAAGGTCATGTCATCTACGAAGGCAAAAGTGGTCACATACTCTCGTATGATGGTAAGTGTTTTGATATTTGAAATTATATCTGGTATTTCTCTACCCCGCACACATACCTCATCATCTATCTTTGTGTTTGGAAGCTATCAAGAACCCCAGGGAAAACACCCGCAGCCCCAGAACAGGCCATGAGCTGAAACGTACCTATGACATGATGGAGGGACCAATGGGCAGAGGACACCCAGGCAGGGAAGGAGCGCCATTTGAAGGTACTGCTGCGGTGACTATAAGTATACGCAGTGTGTCCTGGTTTATGCGTTCTGTATCAGAAGAGTGATTGTGCTCGTTTGCTTCTTAGGGTTGATCAGCAGAGCCATGCCAAGAGAAGGTCCACATGGAGAGCCTAAGGAAAGACCATTGATCACAGGATCTATCATGCAAGGTAGATCATTGTAAAGTTAGCCACAGTCCCGTAAATCACTCATGCTTACAAGTAGGGTTGGGTAACGGAAACCGCTGCCATATGGGCTTATACCACCAGTACCTACGTAATGAAACAAAAACTTTGGTGTTTCATTCGGTGCCTGAGCTGAAATACTTTATTTACGCTACTCTGATGTCTTCGTCCTTGCAGCAGGTTACGGTAGCCTACCGTTAGGAAAGCCACAGTATCAAGCTAGCCATTTATATTTATTTAAGTCAGTATTTCCCCTACCACTATTGAACGCTTGAAGTTTTTTCCCCTATGGACACAGGCCGACACATTCGCACACAAAGACACTTGCGCTCCCACACACCGGCGCGCTTTCGCAAAACTACACCCCCTCCCCGCCCCCCGAAAACCGAAACGATTCCCATCTCTGCTTGTAGCACCGAATTACGATATAAGGCTGTAATACTTTTCCATCATTTTTCCAGGAACACCTAGAACAGCCGCGGAGACTTATGAAGATGCCATGAAATATGGAAAACAGATAAAGCGAGAAAGCCCACCGATCCGCTCCTTTGAAGGGGGCATCGGAAAGGGAAAGCCCTATGAGGGAGTCAATACTATCAAAGAGATGGGACGTTCCATTCACGAAATCCCCAGACAAGATCAGCCAGGACAGGACCTCTGCAAGACCCCAGACCTGTCAGAAAGGAGGGTTATGGATGGCACCATGTCTCAGGTAACCCAATTTGACCCTTTTTACGGCAGACCAGTATTTACTACTGCATTTTTAGATCAATTCAGCGAACAAATACCATATTCTGGGCGTTGAAGCTGTATTTGACCTCTAATCTGTTAATTGGTGAATATACTGAATTAACTAATAAACACACTTGATGCAACCTATGATGAGGGTGATGGAATTGATTACTGACATGTTGTTGCTCTCATTTACCAGATTCACCCTCTGAACCAGTCAACTATTAAGCACAACGTCAAGTCCTTAATCACCAGTCCGTCTAAGCTTCCCCACAATATGCCCCAGCTCGAGGCCATGGAACGGGCCAAGTACGAGGAGGGCAAGGCAGTGCGCCACACCGTGGTCAACTCCACCGGCTCTGTCCTGCGCTCCACTCATCAGGAGGCTAGCAAATCCCAACTTAGCCCAAGCATGTACGAGGACGCTAATGCTCGCAGGACCCCTCTCAATTACAGCACCAATCCCGTATCTAGAGGGTCACCCATGTTGGGACGTGGACCAGAGGGTAATATATTAAACTCATTTTTTGACAATCTATCCAACTTGACCGTCTCAGTTCATGCAAAATTGGGGTTGCAACTAACAATTATTTTAATAATCGATTAATCTGTCCATTATTTTTTCAATTAATCTGAGAATAACAAAATCATTAATTTCCAACCCTTTATTCAAAAACTGAACTGTTTGTGCAAATTCACAGTGCAAAGCTATGCGACCAGGTTGCTCCTCAACATCTCTGAGCTATCTAGAAATCCAATTCAGAAAACTAGACAGGATTTGTTTGAATGTCAGAACTTGCTCTCTATACTACATTTACATGCACACACATGCAAACTATCAGTTGTATAGATGCACACACTCACAAACTATCACACTCAGACACACACACACACAAGCACTGATTCTCTCACTCCCTTTGTTCAGACACTTTGCATCCAAGTCCGCACTCTCTCATGGCTCAGGCTCGCTCTTTTCTTGGTGGCTATTTCAGCCGCTTAGATGGCGTTGTGGTGGCAGGGATACATAGGTAAGGCGTGGCGAGTCTCGCCATCATGGGATATCTGTCATTGTTAGCCCTCCACCACAGGAATGGTTTTTTTCTTTTTTTGCTCTGGTCTCTTCCACTCAGTCTCATCAAATTTGATCGATTTCATTGATTTGTTTTTGCAGCTCTACTCTAAATAAAACCATTAAACACATGAACAATCCTCTGATTGAAGGACGGAGGTGCTCTCCACTCACCTACAGTTGCCCTATAGAGCCAAACTAAATATATTGAGGCATTTATCTCACTAAACCAGGTCATCTTTCATAATGAAAATGTGCACCCAGTGCTGAGTGCATTGGGCAAGCATTTATTACACGGATATACTGTCAGGAGATGATATTCAGTTGTTGCCTAACCAAGCACCCATTTGGGTCTTGTGTGTTCCTTTCTGCTACAAAGGTGTTTTAAGCTCTGTGAAACCTGCTGCTCATGAAAGAAAAAGTACAATCACACCAACACAGAGGGACAATGTTCCAGCAAAGTCTCCAGTGTTGGGCGGGGACCCTCACCCAGGAGCCTCTCACAGCCCTTTCGACCCCCACCACCGGCCCGTCGGTCCAGGGGAAGTGTACAGACCCCACCTGCCTCCACATCTCGACCCTGCCATGGCTATGACGCTCCACAGAGGGCTGGATCCTGGTACAGTCTTTATTTCCTTTCTACCATCAATTGAAACACCAAAAATAGCCTTGTCTCTGGGTAAATTGATAAAGGCAGCTCAGGCCCACTAATTCATAGGCACTGCGTGGCCAGGATATCTTTCAGCTGAAGACGTCAGCAATGGCGATTGGCATCTGTGAGCCTTCTGTTCATATGTTGTGTTATGTTCTTTTTTTTCTCCTACCGTCTGCTATAGCGTTCATGTTCCCCAGGCAGCCGTCTCCAACAGGCTACCACAACACCTACCAGCTGTACGCCATGGAAAACACACGGCAGACGATCCTCAATGATTACATCACCTCCCAGCAGATGCAAGTCATCCGACCTGACATGGCCAGAGGGTTGTCACCACGGGAACAGCCTGTCGCTATCCCTTACGCAGCCGGGGCTCGAGGTACAGACCTGCACCAGCTGACCCTCTTGACTGCCTCGACAGGCAGGGGCTGTAGTATGCAGACTGTGTGCTCGTGGATACCTTTTCCAGACGCCCAGAAGCAAATTACCTGGTCAAATTGATCCTATTTGCTCTTCGTGTTGGGGCTGCAATACTCTATTTATCAATTGGGTCCGGTCATCAAAGTCTCTATTTTCTGATTGGTTGCCTCTTTCAAGTTGACCACTATTACTCCCTTTGCAGCCCTGTTGTTACTGAGCAGATGAAGGTGATGGGTTACAGCTAAATGTAAACGGTGTATATTCGGAAATTGATGGATCGATTATTTTTGCTCACCGTTGGCCCTTTGCTTCTGTCTGTAAAAGGGATTATTGATCTAGCCCAGATGCCTCCAACTATCCTGTTGCCTCACCCTGGGGGAACAGGTGCACCCACATTGGAACGCATCGCCTACCTCCCCGGAGCTCAGCCCCCTTTCCCTTCTAGGGCTTTCAACCCAACCTCCATATCGCCAGGTGAGGACCCCTCCCTTCCCTATCCCCACCTGTTCCGTTATCTACCCGCCACGTTCTCTGCGTTCACTCACACCTGCATGAGTGCAGCCCTGCACTGGCCTGAGGTGTCAAAGATCAGCTCTACTTGCCCAGTGACAGGTCGAGTCTTAATCATCTTGCAGGGATTTCTCTCAAGAATGTTGGATTGTCCCACGTCAGTAGTGTTTTTTTTATTTTACCTGTGCTCCTCAATACGTCATCTTTAGTGGCACAGAAAATAGGATGTATACTGTGTACCTTGATTGTGATATGGTGAATTCAGAACTAAAGAGAGGCCTTTGGTACCAATATCAAGAGGAAGCGCAATCCTTCCTGCTGAGTCCCTTTGAGTTAACATATGTGTAGTCTGTGTGTATGATGTCTGTCATGATTGTCCCCAGGCCACCAAGCCCACCTTGCTGCTGCTGCTGCTGCTGCCGCTGCCAATGTGGAAAGGGAACGGGAGCAGCGGGATTGGGAGCAGAGGGACAGGGAGCAGCAGGATAAAGAAAGAGAAAAGGAAAGAGAAAGAGAGCATCGAGAGAGGGAACGAGAAATGCGAGAGCGGGAGAGAACCAATGAATACCTCCGTGGGGGTGAGTTGTTTCATTGATGTTTTAAAAGTTGTGAAAATCTAATTTTTTTACTTTTCAAAAGGCCACACACGAACATTGATGGTTTTGGCCCGAGTTTCAGAACCGCTCCCCTCTCTTTCTCTATGTGTAATCTATTTGTGGAGTAGCTTACTACCCCAACGAATGTTAAACAGTAACTGGACTGAATTTTCTAAAACCCACTTTTTCAATGTTTCACAATTGCGTGTCCATCAGGTGGACCAGAGCAGCCAGGACGGCCAGGGAGTCGAGGTTACCTGCACTCACCTTCTCCCTCGCTCAGGACGCAGGATGTTGTGGTTCAGCAGCGACCTAGCATCTTCCAGGGCAAGAGTGTCATCACCGCTCTAATGTAAGTCTCAGGCTACATTTAGATGAGCTCACTCGTACTCTCTATAAAATGTCCGCTCATGTATGTATGAGGGTTTGTTCTAGAGTTGTACACATGTTTCAAACTGCCTCTTTTAACTGGACCCATTCATAAGGAAATATGGACTTTCTTTGATCTTTATTTTGCCTTTTCAGACCCCATGCAGCAGCATCATCGGCAGCAGCAGCACAGAGTAGCTCGCGCTACAGTACTGCAGCTGATGCTCTGGCTGCTCTGGTGGACGCCGCTGCCGCTGCCCCACAGATGGATGTGGCCAAGGTGAAGGAGAGCAAACACGAACGGGATGACGACATGTCTTCGTCGACTGCATCCCGGCGAGCGGCCAGCCTCTCCGAACAACAACAACAACAGCAGCAGCAGCAGCAGCAGCAGCAGGAGGCAGAGAGGCGATCCATGCAGTCACCATATGGCGTTATGTCTCTGCCAGGGGGTAAACCCCATCCAGGTTACTCTGAGGGTCCTGGAGTTGGGAATAAGGACAAGGGCCCTCAAACCTCAAAGTCCCGCATCGAGGAGGAGCTTCGGACTCGTGGAAAGACGACTATTACAGCCGCTAACTTCATAGATGTCATCATCACACGGCAGATAGCCTCAGACAAAGACTCACGAGAGCGAGGCTCTCAGAGTTCTGACTCCTCTAGCAGCTGTGAGTGTTTTGGATACATGCAAATAATTATTACAAATAATGATATATTATATAATTTCAAATAATTATATATTATTCAAACTGGCCACATGTGTTGGAACTAGCTTTCATAGAACTGGCACCTTTTATTTTTTCATAGAAGATAATGACCAAAGCTTCAGATTGCATCTTGGGCTGTGCATTTATAGTAACTCTTGGTCCGTACTTGTCCTGCAGTGTCATCCAGTCGATACGAAAACCCTGGCGGAGGAGCCATTGAGGTGATAAGCCCTGCTAGTTCCCCAGTCCAGCCTCAACAGGACAAACCTGAGGAAGGGCAACAACAGGCAGCAAGTATGAACACACCAACTCCGTTTGAGCATATGATGTTTTCGAGTAAGTAGTTCAATGAAAATGGTTAATTTCATTCAAAGATTGTATCAAAGATTTTGTGCTTTGGAGGACACGTATCAGATTTAGCTGTGGCGGCTAAATTTAGCTGCTTGGATATTGGCTTTAACTGAAATGACTTACCCCACTGACCTTGTCATGTGAGACTTTCAGTTACATTCCTCTGCACCAGTCTCGTCACGAGACTCCACTTGAAGTTATTCCTGTCTCCTGCAAACAAATGTGGACCATTTGTTGTTGGCATACAGTGTATTAGCTCTTCCCTGTCTGTCTTCCCTGTCTCTACGCCTCATCTTTACTCTTGTCTCCAACCTCTGTCTCTGGACTACATTCGCCAGCTGGCATGCGGGCCTACGACATGAGTCGTTACCGGTCATCAGGGGATCCACCCCAGACCCCGTCCTCCCATGTTGATGGCTACTCCCAGGTTACAAAGACTCACAGGGTCATGACCTTGGCAGACCACATTTCGGTAAAAAACGTTGGGAAATCTAAATAAAAGTAAAGCAGGACATTATCATGTTTATCAACCCATCATACATAATTGTTGTTTCCTGCAGCATATTATAACCCAGGACTTCGCCCGGAATCAGGACCCTCCTCCCGTCTCCTCCTCATCTTCGGCCCCATTCCAGAGCACGGTGCCACATGTTTCCTCCTCAGGGCGATCCAAGATGCCCAGCCGCTACAGTCCTGAGAATCAGGTCCCGGCTTCACACCACCAGAGACCCTCCAGCAGAGTTTCTCCAGAGAATACCTCTGACAAGCTTAGATCAAGGTACGTGGAACAGCCTGTTATACCTGAAATAAGCAGAATGCATCTAATGTATTACTCATCATCTGTCAACAATTTTTCTCTCTCCCCTCCCTGTCTAGGCCGGGTAAATCTCCAGAGCGTGGTGTCAGGCAGATGGAGCATTATGAACCCATCTCTCCACCACAGAGCTACCAAGGCATGGACAAACCGGAGACGAGCGGACCTCCTCCCCAAAGGCGAGAGGCTGACAACTCTGAGATCAGGTACAGGATTTCAGATTCCTCATAATCTTACCCTGTTTTTTTCTTCTATGAAACTCTATTTTATCATACGCTCCAAACTGAGGAAGAAAAACATCTGGTTTAATTAAACTTTGATTCAGAATCAGTTTTGATATTGATATTAACATTGTAGCAATAGGAGGAGTAACATTTTGAGGGTTAATTTTGTATTTGAGGAAAATAAAATCTGCCACTTGTATGAATTGAGACAGAAGGCAGAACCGTCGTCCCTGTCAGCAGTCTGACATTCCAGTGGAAGGTTGCGAGGCCCCTGTGCCAAGAGCCAAATGGCTATTTGACTTTTTGCCCTTTTGTCTTGTTCAAGGAATGACTCGCGGTCCCCAGGGAGTGGCAGCTATCTGCCTTCCTTTTTCACCAAGCTGGAGAACACCTCACCAATGGTGAAATCAAAGAAGCAGGAGATCTTTCGTAAGTTGAACTCCAACTCTGGTGTCGGTGATTCTGATGTTGGTAAGTGGGTCTTTTTTTATCCTCTTCGTTCAATCTAACGTGCATATAATAACGTGCAGACCTCTACGGTCTGACAAACTACACCGATATGTGTGCATGCAAAACATTTGTGTGCGCAGTTAACTCATTACATCTGATCTTTCAAGCTAAATAACCATTGTGATAACACAGGAACAACTTAAACTCCAGTATTTTTTTGTGGTTGCAGGAAACGCACAACCAGGCACAGAAATTTTCAACTTGCCTGCAGTTACCAGCTCAAGTAACAATTCAACTATCTCACTCAAGCACTCCACCTTCTATTGGATATCTCCTTGTATATTTTATTTATTATGTTGTGCTTTGTAGGCAGCATCAATCCTAGGAATCACTCCTTTAGTGACCCGGCCAGTAACCTGGGCCTGGAGGACATCATCCGCAAAGCCTTGATGGGCAACTTGGAGGAGAGACAGGAGGAGCACCAGGGAGGAGTAGGGACTCACGGGGCCACGAGCAACACACCGGGCCAGGGCAGCGACGCACGCCAGGAGGCCAACCCGTCACCCAGCATGGGTAGGCCCAATTTACATGATCAATTTGGCACGTGATCAGCGGGGATCTGTTGTCTTACACATTGCTGATTTCCGCTTTCTGCCTGTTGAATCCACAGGGAAGCAGAAGCACAGCAAAGCCAGCAGCCGGAAAGCCAAGTCCCCTAACCTTGGTCAGGCCTACGCTGGAGGCGAGCGTCCGTCTTCTGTGTCCTCCGTCCACTCAGAGGGAGATTATCACAGACAAGCCCAACCCCAGTGGGGCTGGGACGATCGACCTTCGTCCACAGGTGAGCTGCCCTGCCTCTGCTCTGAAAATTCATGAAAAACTGGCTCCTGATGCTAGCTTATGCAAATATTCCAAAATGTTCTCTTTGCCCAGGATCCATGCAGTTTCCTTACAACCCGCTGACCATGCGCATACTGAGCAGCACGCCACCCACCTCCATGGCTTCCCCCTCCATGCAGCAGCAGCAGCAGCATCAACAGCAGCATCAACATCAACAACAACTGCAGCACCACCAGCAGCAGCAGCAGCAGCAACAACAACAGCTGCAGCCGCCTCCAGCTGGAGCCCCGGTGGCCCAGCAGCGTGTGTGGTCTTTGCTGTCGGAGCAATACGAGACCCTGTCTGACAGCGACGACTGAGCCCTCAATACAGCCCCAAAAACCAGAAGAAAGGCCTGTGTCAAGGTCTACCCCCCCCCCCCCCCCCCCCAAACCCTCTACCATCTCTCCCAGAACTATCTTTGATGGTGACTGTGTCCTTTTTTTTATTTTTGGTGCTATGGTGCCCACTGGCTGTTAGATGAGAGTTCAAGCAACATTCTCGGACAGGGAGGGGGGGGGGCTCTCCAGAGCAAAACTGGCTTTGTTCTGAAGGCACACCCAGCCTGTAATAAACGAGATTTGACTAAGGGGATACCCTGAGCTAAGGCGGGTGAGCTATAGTAAAGAGGAGGAGCTTAAAATGAGAGACTATTTCCTAATTTTGGAGATTTCTGTAAAGATGTACCATGTCTTTAAGAAAACCATTGTATGTAAATAGAGTAACCTTTTGCAGTGTTTTCTTAACTTGAAGATTTCTTATTTTAATGTTGCTTTTAAATTGATCCACTTTAATTGGGAAGAATGAGGGTGTAAACTTGAGTATCAAAGTTGGTCTCTCCCAGTCCACCCCAACTCCACAACCTGACAGCCACTCTAATATTTTTACCATAGCGACGCCAATCGGACACTTGGTTTGTCCTTGACCACGAGTGGAGCACAGAGCTACTGTGCCATCTCTGCGCCACCAGAGCGTGAACGTTCGAGGATGTAAACAAAACACAGACTGGCATTTCAAACAGCAACGATATTCGATGACCATCTGCGTCACGCAGAGTGGAGATGATGCATGGGTTGTAACGATCAGATGGTAGCGGTAACTTCTCGGGCCGTTCTAGACGGAGACGGGTCTTCAAAACAAGTTGAGAACACTGGTGTCATAGCAGAAAGATGAAAAGTCTGATATAAGCTTAATCTTACCGGAAAATATATTCTAATTTCTACTTCTGAACCCGGCTGAATAATGAAAGTGAGCCAATGTTTTTTTTCTTTTCAATAGAGCTGTCCATGGTGTGTCACATGTCTCTGCAGTTTCCAACCTGTCCACAATGATCTGCTCTGCAATGTTGTCGTGGTGAAATAAAATAGTAAGTCAGGTTTTGCTACGCCTTGTGACTTGAGAAAGAAGGCAGCTTTAACTAATTTTCTCAGAGATATACGTTTGTGTTTGCTGTATGTATTTGTTTCTGTAGTCTTTTGTTACCTTTTTTTCTTTTTGATACTGTCCTGTTAAAAATCTGAACTCTGTACGTTTTTGTTTTTTTCATCACACAAAAAAAACAACTAACCAAACATAAAGAATGGTCTGCACCATTGTTGCACTTTTTTTGCTTTGTAGCTTGCGACAAAAGAAGCATACTACCTGCTGTGTAACTTATTCAACCTCCAGCATAGGAGTATACTGAGCTGTGCTTGAACTTTCCAACACTCACAGAAATCTGGATGTCTTGACATCCTGTTTTTTCTTGTACCTGGTACATGATTCTGTAGCGTTGACACTTGCATCATAGTTATCAATTTTAAGTGTATGGTACTGTTAAATGTTTGAGTTTCCTGCCATGTCATACAGCGCTGAATATGAATTATAGGTCAACTTCATAAATGGTAGTAATGTTCCTTTGAAAGTATGTGAAGAAAATACCACACTTTGGCTTTCAGCTTTCACATTTCTCAGATAACAAACCGTTCTGCTTTAAACTAGATATTTTTTTCATTTTGCATCATTGTTATAGCGCATTGTTTTAGATTTTAAATTTTCTGTCATTTTCAACATCTTTGGTATTAATCCTGTTTACACCGGATGGTATGTGTTTACAAAGGTAATGACAAAAAAGTTTACAAACTTGAATCTTAAGGAAATCTGACATGAAGCCGAAAAAGAATTGGAGCAACTTTTCAGCTCTCTATCAAACACACGGTGGTGACTTTTTTGTTGTTTCTTTTTGCAATTGAGGCTTGAAAACCCGTGTATCCTGATGTTGAAATGCAATGTTTGTATCGCACAATGTCTCTTAGTAGGCTATTACAAGAGTTCAGACCAATCAAATAAAGTGGATCAGTTCTCCACCACTGAAAAGAGAGGTTCTTAAGGTTCAGGTTCTTTACTAAACGTTTTCAAGTTAATTAATTTCATATGAAAAGACAACATTTGAAATAGATCAGCTATTTATAAGTTAAAGACTTCGACTGGACAGTATTTCCCCAGTATTGAAACCGTTTTTTACACCTGTCTGCTGCTGGCAGGTTATCCTTTCACTCCACATATTTTAAACCTGAGCCAAGTGAAAAATCTGCTTTTGAGCTACATGGGTTCACTTTGCATTACGTCATGTGCCTTAGCGCTAAATGAAGATGATGGTGGGGATTTTCTTTGAATCGCAGTGTGTTGCAGAATGCTACTGCTTAGTCGATGGAGTGTCCTACTAGTCTTTTTGTCTGAGACTGACTGGCAGAGTGCAAGATGGGGGACATCGTTATACCTGGCTCAAAGGATGTGTTAGAATGCTTTCCATTTCGGTGAGCCAGTGCCGTACCTCGACTTGTATGGATGTTTCGCAGCAGCAGGTAAAAGCAAAATTGGTTTTCGGCAAGCAAAATGCCTTTTATGAGCCCTGTTTCTGCCGAGTTTGTGTTCTGACACCTGCATTCTTCTGCTTTAGTTCAACAGATGTCGAGAAGAGTCTATACAAGATACTCAGCAACAAAGTATTGGTATGTTTTGTTATTGTCATTAGCTTATAATGATTGGCCTTCTAGGGCAACATAAGTGCATTAAAACATTTACTCAAACCAAGTAAGGCTTGACATTTACATTTTTTTACGTGGTGCAATATTTTTTTTTTCTAACTTGATATCTATCAGTTTGGATTGTTTTATACACTCCTGCATAAGGAGATTTGTTTTAGGTAGAAATGTGATACACTCAATCCTCTCGTTTAGTATTTAAACATATTGCATTAATTATACGAAGAAATTGACTATGGTAATCAGTTGAAAGCAAATTTATTTTTAAAAACTTAATAGAACAGGGTCAGTGTAGAATTACCAATATATGAATTGGATCACAGAACATTAATTAAACATACAATGGTCTGAAATATTATGGTATAAGCCTCTTCAATCTCATCCCTGCACAGGCTCAAAAGTAACGTCTTACCTAGTACTTAAAGTCCGAAATCAACAATTATATATTTTTATTTTCTGAATTATCTACGTTAATGTAGTTTAGGAACATAAAATCAAAGGTTATAAGGGGTCAAAATTGTTTCAACAGTTTCCCCTGTCATCTAACAGTGAAGGGACAAAAGTACATTTTAATCATAATTACTTGTGTTTTGGTGCCAAAACTATTTGTAATGTAATACATTTGATATTAATTATACTAGTACAAAATGTACATGGCAAGTGACCACAAACTATGTTTGATATGCTAAAGAACTTCCAATTCATGTTCATGTTCATGACTTGTATGGGCTTCTAGACTTGAGCTGAACATTCAACCAGAAAACTATTGTTGTGCCTCAATGACGGTCTATGTACCACAATAAAGCCTAATTAATAGACCTGTGTTTAAGATTTGACCGAGGTAGAGTGACATTTTGATTACAATGGTATTCAACCAATTCTTAACTGAAACCCAACCTATATTCTTAACAATTATATTCTTAAGAGCACTTAATGATTTATGTTCAACAAAAAATGGCAAGATTAGTTAGGGAGACATATTTTTCATTATTCAAAGCCTCCCACACACGTTCATCAAACACAAAAGTGCCTAAACTGTAGCATTTTGAAGCAATATGATGGATGACAACCTCCTCTTACTTTTTGAAACCATTATAAAGCTATTGTAGTGTGATGTAATACAACAGCCCTGAGTTAATGTTCTCCTCAGTAACGTTTTATGGGTTTCATACATCGTATATGAATACAAATTAAATGTACACCTGTCAGTAAAGTTCTGCAGCAACACAATCTAGTGCTCCATAATATAACGTTATATACCATTTTTATTAAAAAAACAAAACGAAACAAGCTTGATAGTAAAATACTTAACAGTCAAGAACTGTATTATTCTCCTACTTGATTCTCCTGGGAACACAAGCCTGCCGTATTGAGAAAGGACGTCTATGCAGCGGGGTATACAGCGTTACAGCTCCTTCTACCGTCGGGGACTTTGAAAAGGAACGAACTCTGTTTGTTTTTTTTGCGTGAGAAACTGAATGTGTGCGTGTGAAAACATGCAAACGCGTCACGGCAAAACCGTGAGAGTTGGCAGCTCTGTACGGAATATTATGAAATGACAAAGTCTGTTTTACAAAAATGATGCAGGTGGTTTCGTACAGTAGCTGTTAAAAGCTGTTTAAATAATATCCACATTTTCCCTTCACGTCAGTTTATTTTGGAGGGAAATAAAAAGTTCAAACCGGAAGTCGTAATGTTGTGGTCTGCCCCCATTGGCCACTGAAGTCCGTGGCATCCGGAAACGAACCGGCGTTAAAAATGCGTTCGTTTTTACCTGCAGTGGCCGAACAGCTTTTTCGAGATATTCAAAAGACACACCAGGAAACTTCCCAAAGTAAGTCACGGGTTGTGAATCAGATACACGTAAAAGGGGAGCTGCAGCTGCAAGTAGCTGCAACATTAACCATTAAGCGCTAATAGAGCCGCACGTGACTCAAACCCAGTCAAATATAACGTTACGTTCGGTATAACAAACGTGTATTTCCCCCTTTCATTCAAATCCAGTTGTCTTTAATTATAGCATTTGTTGATTCACTTTATCTGCGTTCAGCGGTTTACTTCGATGTAGTTCATTATTTGGACTGTGGGTGGCGCTGCCGTCTTACATTTCTACACAAATTCTTCTCTCCATCCAGCAGGCTTCTGTCTGCACACCGACACAGAGCTTCACATGTACCTTTCACTCCACACACGTAGAAGGGACCGTACTGTGTAATTGAGGACATCATTTAGGTGGTCACTTCCAGGGTCCCAGAATGAGACATTTTTGAGAGCAGACATATTAACTTGTCAAACCTCAATAGGCAGTAATAATAACAACAGCTCTGTTATTTTTATGTGTCCCCCGTTATGCATGGCGCCAAAGCAGTTAAATCAGCTTTTATTAGTAAAAGTATTGTTTGCACCAAGCTCTCAAATAGGCAGATAACATTGCAGTTCTTGAACATTAATTACATAAAACAATCCGCTATTATTGACATGCCATAAAATATGCAAATGTAATTCTGTCAAAAACCTAAAACAAGGTTTTGTGTATATTGTCCATAAAGGATAACCTCATGCCAAGCAACAAATCCAAATATTGCTTGGTATGCCAGTGTTAGTTGGCCACGCTTAATCTTCCAAACTGAAGCGCACCGAAGCTTTGACTTTGAGAAAAGCTGGTTGTGCACCGAGGGATTTACCAATATTGGAGGTTTAAATAGTCAACGCAAGGCCATCTCAGCAATTGTTCTTTTTTTTTTTTTACACAAATGAAAGATCGCTCACTTGGAGTGGATAGAAACATAATCAAAACCTTTACCAAAAAGTGGAATTACCACAATGTAAAAGTCTTACAGAACGTAAACCTGATTTAAATTTGCACACTTTATATTAAAGGAGTCAATATAACAATGCATCACAAAACCAAAGCACTAAGCATTCATGTCTGGGCAAAATTCTCCAGTGGCTAATTAACATTTATTAACAAGCAAAGTCAAACATGTAATCAAGAAGTAAAATGTTTGTCTTTGTATCTGAATATAGTATATTTACCTCAACATCAAAACAAAGCAGGGTTCTAATAAGAGGTCAATTGTGTTTCATGTCTTCTAAACCAATATTAATTAGATTAAATTGTTGAGATTTTTTAGTTGTATCAAAACAAATACTCTGTTCTGTTTCATTGCAGTTCCTGATGACCTGCTTATTGCGTGAGTATCAATCTTGTTTGTTCCATTACTACCCATTGACTTACATCACTGATATTTATCAATAATTCTGCAAACATCAATTACACTAAGTGCAGAAACCACTACTCGGAGGAAAAAGGGAGAAATATTTTACTGCCTGGATTTACCAAAGTGACGTAGCACTGGGACACAAAGTCACAATGCTGCGCTGTGTCTTTACCGAGACATTTCCTGGCATTGTTGTTTGACTTTCTGCAAGTGAAGGGATGCTCACTGTCTAGTCGACACATCCTGTCCGTCTGTCTGTCAGGAAGCCTCTACTTCAGGGGCTCTTCATCACACTCTGTGGGTATTTACAACCAGACATCGATCTGTTTTCATTCATTTCCTGGTTTCTCTCTTTGCCTCGGTGGAAAAAAGTAACTTCGAAAACTAGAAAAAAATGAATTATTGCAAAAATAAAGTCTGATCTATGAGTTTTTCTGCTTATTGCTTTCAATGTCATTATTATAAACGTGCATGGTATTTCTCATCCTTTTGCCGTAATATTCTTTTATATATATATAGATAAAGACCATATAAGACCCCCGGCCACTTAATTAGTTAAACCTGTTCAATTGCCTGTCAACACCAATGGCTAGTCTGCCATTCACATGGCCGCAACTCAACGCATTTAGGCATGTAGACGTGGTCAAGACAACTTGCTGAAGTTCAAAAAGAGCATCAGAATGGGGAGCAAAGGGGATTTAAGTGACTTTGAACGTGGTGTGGTTGTTGGTACCAGACGGGCTGAGTGCGTCACAAAAGATGGTTGTGATTCTCACTCACAACCATCTCTAGGGTTTACAGGGAACGGGCCAAAATATCAGATCTTGAAGAAGATGGGCTACAGCAGCAGAAGACCACACCAAAATTGGACAATAGAAGATTTTAAATACATTGCCTGGTCTGATGAGTCTTGATTTCAGCTGCAAAATTCAGATGGTAGGGTCAGAATTTGGCATGAACATGAAAGCGTGGATCTGCCGTGTATCAAGGGTGGTGGTGGTGGTGGTGGTGGTGGTGTAATGGTGTGGAGGCCCTTAGTACCAATTGAGCATGTTTTAAATGCCACAGCCTTCCAGAGTACTGTCACTGACCCTTTGTGGCCACAGTGTACCATCTTTTGATGGCTACTTCCAGCAGGATGATGCACCATGTCACAAAGCTCATATCACCTCAAACTGGTTTCTTGAACATGACCATGAGTTCACTATACTGCACAATCTCATAGAGCGCCTCTGGGATGTGCTGGAACGGCAGATTCTCATCATAGATGTGCAGCTGACAAATCTGCAGCAACTGCGTAATGGTGTCATGTCAACACGGACCAAAATCTCTGAGGAATGTTTCCAACAACTTGTTGAAAGTAACCACGAAGAATTAAGGCAGTTCTGAAGGGAAAGGGGGTCCAGTCATAGTGTGATCTACACAGGTGTAGTTATAGTAAACGTTTGACACTGGCAGAACAATTATTAAAACTGTTTTCTTTTTTCTTTTTGATATTTTTCATTGGATGCATAATGTTCATGTTTAGATCTTTTAAACAGAGCTAACAACAACTCTCTTCTGTGTTTTCCTCTCTCAGGCTGAAGTTTGTTTTTGGGTCGTGTGCGCTGCAGGCTTTGGACCTTGTTGACCATCATTCAGTCACCTGTCTGTCTTCGCCCAGTGGACGCAAAGCATTCCAGGTATGTCATGCTGTCCATAAAACTAATTGATTGCATTTTAACATTCTTTTCTGACTCCGGGTAACTCAGGGTTATTTATTTTGTGTTTTTCAAAAGTGAAATAGTTCTACGCAATAGTGTAGTGTTTATTTCCGTTGATCTTTTGGCCCCTTAGAGATGGATACTGATGTACTTTAGTGTCTCAAACTCACGGAAGAAAAGAGTAAGACCTTTTTATTGTGATTTAAATTATAATATATCAATGCAAACATATAATTACAAACCTGAAACAATGTCGACTGACTGAGTGTTTGCCATAGATGTGATTGGGCTCCTTGATTCTTGAAACAGAATCTCAGTGGGAAGTGGACAGACTTGTTTTTGGAGAAACAAGGCAGCCCACCACACTGAGGTTGTGGTCATTGTGACCCAAATTTCCTGTAAACTCCTTCAGCCTACAAAAAATGGTTTTCTGAAAGGAAAGAACAATGCAGCTAAATAAAGACATCTGTTGACATTTTCCACTTCATTTCCCTCAAGGTTATCTGGTGTCACAAACCCTTTTCAACTTTTGTTCTTTTAGGGAGAACGAGAAGAGAAAGTTTTCACCATACAAATAGATTTATAATTTGTATGTCGGAGAAAACATAGTGCCATAGAATAAAAAAATGTATCACTGAATTGAGAGGGTAATTGGAGCCTTCGTCAGTCCATTTCCTCATTGCAGCACTGATTCACGGCATTAGATTGTTGAGAACAAACAACACATTGGATGCAGTGTCTCGCAGACTGCAGTGAGCAGTGGGAGTCTTGTGTGTGGGAACATGTGGGTGGTTCACATGTTTTCTCTGATCCGTCGCTGCGCTGTTCCACGCACACCGGTTTGAAACAAAAAAGCCGCTGGAAAAATCAAGCCAGCCTCTGTTGAAAGAATCTTCCTAACGACACTTTTAATGCCAACTAGTTACTACAGGCTTCTCTTTTGAGCACATCGTTTTTGATGTCAGCCGTCTGCTCGGACGGCGTCTTCTAAAGGCATGACAGAAATGTTTAGCCTACTCTCGTTTTTAACATGACATCGAGTGCTTCATTAAGCATCTGTTGAAAACAGTCCGTGCTCTTCTCATGCTTCTCATCTGGAACCAGAAGGTGGATGGCACGGCACAAGGCCCCAGCTAATGTAACCAGACTTTCAAGATATAAAAGTTGGAGGAAAGGAGGTGAAGGTCAGCCCGTATGTTCTTCCCTCTGGGTGGACCATATTTGGGCAGCATGGGACAGTTGGAAGGACGTTGTTGAACTTCTTGAAGAGAGTGAAAGCAGTAATGACATTTTGGGAAGCATTGACTCACTTAGAAGATGGAGCCCCACCGCGGTTAGCCTGTCAAGGGTAGTTACGAGTTTCCTGTGTGAGGAACGTTTTCTCATACGCTTTCCCGAAAAAATATAAATGTATACTTAGACAATGCTGAGTGTTGAGTTTACTGGAAGTACTGTGACGCGCGTGCGAACTGTGTCAGTGATGCCAAATTAGTTGAAGTTTACAAATGTTGCCCTTTCCCGGTTAATATTATTTTAGCCTGAAGACTGACTGAGTAATGAACCACAACCCGTCTGTGTATGACGGGGTTTGCTCTTTCAAGTGTTAATTACATGGACCGTTTTGATAACTGATTAATCACTAACAAGATTAGAGCTGTAATGCCAAACATGTTCAGGTTCCAGCTTCATCACATTTGAGGAATTAGCTCATGTTTTTCCTCTATAACTGGAAATAGAAAATTTCTGGGCTTTGGACTGTAGGCTGATCAAAACAAGCAGTTTGACATTATATGCTAGAATAATTAACCAAATTAACCAATAAAGTTGTGGGCTACAATAAAAGATATCTGTGAGACATGTCTGATTAGTCCGTGGGCAACGGAGCAAAAGTGGCCTCGTAAGTTGTGATGACGCTTTGTAAACACGGGTGGCTGGCTGTGAGGAGAGGCATCTAAACATCCTCCGTCGGCCAAGGACTTCATGCAGTATGCTGCACAGACACAAAGATTCCCCAGCTCAACGAGTTCCCGGAGCCTTACATTTCCCTGACGTCGTGTTTGTGGCTTGGAAGCAGTGGATGGAGGGCCGTCCAAAGTCCGGGTCCTCTGGCTGCTTCCCCCGTGAGAGCCGCTGCTGAGACGGAGCCGGAGCTCTGCTGTGGCTTTAACCCTGCGGCGACTGAATGGAACCTCTAGATGTACAGCGTCACTCTTGATTACTGTGCTGCGCTGACGATGTTTGCTGACGACTTTGCGGTGTGAGCTGGCACAGAGTCACACAATCAATGATGACCGCGTACGACGAAGAGGCCCAAGTGTGAGCTGGTTTTAAACGAACTTGACTCTTCAGAACCCGCAGGGGTCCTCGGCTTGGAACCCACAGTTGTGCTTTCTCTCATCCTCATCTCGCTGTGCAATGGCGCTTTATTCATCTGCACTCAGGTGCTTTAGGTCCATGCGATCGTCTCCGATGTGTCTTATTTATAATGAAGTGTCACGTTGAAGAAATGGGACGTGTTTGCTTGTGTAGGTCACAGGGAAAGGTAATTTATCGATGCTCCGGAGAATAATGGAGTCTGCTGTGCTACCTTGGGAGGCATTAGTTATTGTGAAGTGTCAAGCTAATCCGCCGACTTCGTGTCCTCATGGGCGTGACGACAGGACTTAAATCACTGTCTCTAGCTGCGCAGATGCAGCGGCAGCATCCTGGACGGAACTTTCTGTCAGCTGAGGCCATTAGACGACACATACGAGCTGTTTAAATATGCATCGTTTCCTCCAGGTAACTAATGTAAAACGACGACGATGATGATGGTGGGGGCAAACCTCACCTTCAACCCAACCATCAGTCGGCCACTTCTTGGACAGATGCAGAAGCAGAGTCCACCCTGAAGCAGGGTTGAAGTAGGAATGTTACTGTGATTTTGGACTGTGAAGTCGGTCAAAAAGGGGGAGTTGCTGCATGGAGACTTGGATGTGTGACGTCGACAGGTGATGTGACTCTGTGACTGACTGCTGAGCTGTGATTTAGAAGACGTGCCTTTTTGTGCATTATGTTGATTCTCAAAAGTAAAAAGAACACAATTACACAGGATGTCCCTGCAGTGAGAACTAAAAAAACAAAAAACATCAGCTCTCTCAATCACATCAAAGAGTTTTGGGGGATGATGTGACTTCCAATCAATAAGCGGTCGGCAAAACAACTCTGTTTACAATTCTGTTATCACGACTGATTGGGGACTGGTTAGAAGAGATGCCTTTACCACAGTTAAATACCAGGACTGTTGTGTGTACTTGCGTGTTAACAGGGTGAGTTCATACATGAAGCAGCTGCAGGACTCGTCACTGGACGACATCATCGCTAGTCTCGACTGATGATGATTTGTGACGATCTTTAAGGTTTGTGTAGGGGGATGGAGAAAAATAGACAAGGAATTGGCCCAAGTTAAATGTTCAGTAGAGGTTTCCTCTGAGGACCTTCGGCCAGCCGGTCTTGTCTGGACCAGTTTGGGGAACATCTGGGGTCCAGGAAGAGCTTGTTTTCCTTCGGGCCTTCAGTGCTCCTCAGCTCCATTACGCACGAGCGGCAGTACAAATAGGATTTTGATTCTTCCTGACTGGCGACCATCTTCCCACTTGTCTCTTTTTCTAATGAGGTCGATGCACAAACGTGTTGCCACATATTTAAATGTACTTTGCATGATCTGTTGCAGGTAATCGGAGGCTCGGGGCGTTTGTACACTTGCTTTGCGTCCTGTCACTACTGCCCGTGCCCGGCCTTCGCCTACAGCGTGCTGCGCAGGAACGACGGCCTGCTGGTGAGTCTCAAACATCTACACTCACAGGCGAAGGCTGGCACTTGATGCTTGTTCAGATTTTGATTCTACTTCCAGTATACTTTGATCATTTTACAACATTTTTTAAACCTAGTATTGTTTCTGTATTTAGTATTTTGTAGACATACATGTTTCAAAGTTAGTAATCACAAAATGTGATCATGACATATCTGTCCATAATGCTTTAATGGTTGTTGAAATAATTCAGATTTTTCATAGTTTTCTCAATATTATATATAAAAAGAAAGTAGAAGTAGAAAGAATGTATGTGACTTTTTCATGCACAAAAACTACTCAAAGTTTTTTTTTGTACTTGATGGCAGATGACCTGCCACTATTTTACACTCATGCTCAACCTCAATATTCCATTAACAACGTCCTCCCCAATTAGCAACAAGGCCTGAGACAGAAGCGGACGAAACGTTTAGTGGATCTTTATAAAAAAAGACCCTCTTGGAAGCACACGATGTGTACAGCAGCATGATCACACAGAATACATGAAAGCCATTGTGAGAAATCTTTCAAAAGTAAGACAAAGCAAACCACGGAATGTGTTGTGGTCAGGTTGTGTTCGTGGTCACTATAGGCGGTCTCCCCTCTCTCTGACTTGCTGTTGCTCAAAATATCTGTTAGGAAACCGCCTCCGTTCCTGCTCCGAGTATCGAGGAAACTCGGCTCCCTGGAGGATGCTGCTCAGATCAGTGTGAGAAACGGAGAGCTGTAACGGACCGTGGAGACTCCCCACGAGCACG
Source organism: Gasterosteus aculeatus (assembly GCF_964276395.1). Taxonomy (NCBI): domain Eukaryota; kingdom Metazoa; phylum Chordata; class Actinopteri; order Perciformes; family Gasterosteidae; genus Gasterosteus; species Gasterosteus aculeatus. The sequence continues at coordinate 18,560,804 of NC_135694.1, forward strand.
TCATTCCCCATGAAAAGACAGAAATAAAACCGCTCACCCCCTCAACCAACACGTATAGCCCGTTGGATAAAGTTAGACTCCATAGTATGTAGTTGGTGCAAAATAAGGCTCTGTGTTTCAACATAACTTCTCCAGTCATGAAGTACTCTGGAGTCGCAGTCCTCTCCCGCTGGAGCCGCTCTCTAGATTCCAACATGACTGGATAAGACCAAACAAGGTCCACGCTGCGCTGACGAGTGGGCCACAGGACAGATAAAGCAGCTCTCCCAGCGACAGCAGACAGCCAGGCGCTAATGAGCTAAGAAGCTGGTAAACAAACGACTGTACCTTTTGTCCTGTTCACCAGCCTTTGGCTCTTTATGTAAACATCTAAGCCGCAGGCGGGGGAGTGTGGAGGAAATCTCTTTAATAGGCTGAGATCATGATTACCACGTTAATAGAATGAGTCCAGTGACGAATGTACACAGATGCAGCAACTGTCATTAAACCTGTATTTAACGTCACCAGTTACGTCTTGTTCATCACACAAAGGGCCCCTCAGGACAAAAACACAGACAATAATACTCTCTCAATCACTGCATTTTTCTTGTTTGGAAATTTTTATAATTTTATGTAAATATCAGAAAGTTGTTTTGCATTCGCTTTGTGACTAATATTCTTGGATTGAAATTTACTCAGGGGGTAAATTTCCAGCAGGTCCTCCGTGTTCTGCTGTTTGCAGGAGATATTTTAATTTACATTATTGAAGCGTTGTTCCTGGCTTCATGTTTGTGCCGTCGACCTCATCGCCCACGTCCCTGTACTGAGTCAGTGTCTGCGCGCCTTTCCTCACAGTGCAAACACCTCCTGGCCATCTACCTGTGTGAGGCCGTAGGTGGGACTCTGCAGGAGAGCGTGTCCGACCAGCAGATGTCCGCGCTGCTCAGCGGGACAGCAGCCCCGTGACCCCCCAGGTACGTGCAGCGCGGCAGGCGCGCTGACGCGTCGTCCTGGGACCTATGGATGAGTTTTCTGCTCCTTCGTTTTTGTCCCTCTGAAAGGTTCCAGATGTTGCCTTATTTATTCATCTTTTGGTAGGAATTTTAATCGGTTTCGGGGTAAACTATGCAGCTGTTCATCGAGCATGTTTGCCTTTATTTTTAGGCTCTTCAGAAACATTTACATCCTCCAATGCTTCCAATGTGTAACGTGTAAAAATAAATTGTCATATGGGTAAAAATTGAAATGAAGGAATACAGACTGATCTGTAACAATATAAACATTGCCTTTATCAACAAAATGATTCACCATACACACAGGTTGTATCATGTTAAATATCAGTATCCGCTCGCAGTTGGAGTTTTGTTGAATGAAATATAGGATGGCCTCTTGAAAGGTTGAGCTTGACCGCGGTGGATGTTTCTCCTGATTAGAATAACAACACTGGCACACTGACAGGTACTTCGGAATGAAAGGCAGGAATGTTGAACCAGATCAACATGTTTTTGTCCATCTTACCTTGAAGAATCACAAAAGGCAATAGTTTGACATTAATCAATAGCTTGTAGAAAGTTGGATACCTACGGTACATTTCTCACACAACGACAACACAACAGTACAGTGCAGTTATAGTATAGATGTCTCTGGAATGTACTAAAACTTTGGCACATTCCTGTATTTAGCCCTTGGAGGTGTTACACAACGACAAATGCAGGGCGATGGTGAATAGTGGAGGCTCACTACGTCTTAGAACACCAACACGACATGGTTCAACACCACCAGTAACGCACACTAAACAGGAACTAGTCTCAAATGTCAGTGCATGTGTTTTCATTTGCGTAGTGATGGTTCCGGGGTAACCCTCGTTTTTTTTTTTTACTGGTTATTCTCTAAACAGAACTCTGCTCGTTTGTTATATTAATCACCATATCCAGATTTCTTACGTTCCATAAGCACAACTGGACCGTTCACGATAATGCTAACCCCTGCCACCACACAAAAATAAATAACACAAATACAAAGACAGCGCACAGGTGCTTTAAGTTTTGTGTTGCCTCAAACAACGAATAAAGTGTAACGATTAAAGTGGATTGAGTCCTCAGTGCAACATATTTTAGAGGTTTCACCGTTTAAACCGCTCATCTGAGTCGGTGCCTTTTAACGGTTTGTTGGAGGACTCACTGCCAACAGGGCAGATGAGAGCTTCAGGTTCCCAGCTGTGTGAGGGGGGGGGTTTCATTGTAAATAGTGCTTTAAGCGGTGTAAGCCACAAGGTACATCAGTGCCAGAAGCATGGGCGATGAGGAAAAACATGAATTGCATTGATTTAAAGTGTCAAATTGGACATTTTATGGCTCAGAGCAAAACGTCTCTGCAGATGCCACATTTTTAGAAAGGGTACAATCATTTTCTCACTTCCTGAGCTTGTCTGAAGAAATGTCAACATATACATTATATATGGAGCACTGCCGCAGGTATGTTTAACCACTTCTGTCTGGGTCTACACGACTGAATCAGATCATGCTTGTTTTATGTATGAGAGTCCCTGTGATCGTCGATCCTCTCTGGACGACCTTCTCCCTCGGGCGTAACATTTGTTTCGTTGTGGAGCGTTTACTAGCAGCAGGACAATACGGGCACTTAGTTGAAGCAACAGCTCAATAGCATCTCTGCGATCAAAGAAAGTATTGGTACAAAAAATATGTTTTTAGATGAATCTGGTGATGATCACGAGTAGGAATTCACGTAAGTGAGGCTAAAAGAACTACTGGGTGCCTCTCAAGGTCCACAAGCACAGTCCAAGCCACACAAGGTTTTTGATCTTTAGATAAATTAATAAACACTGACAATATAAAATAGCAGGTGAAAATGAGTGTAAAGAGTTTAGTCAGAGTGGATTTAAAATGTTTGGATTCTGTTCACAGTCCAGCAAATCCAGCTAGCTTCAATGTGATTAAAAAAATGAAAAACAAATCCTTCACAAGACAAAGGGTTATGTAAGACTCGCCATTCAACATTGCACTGCCTGACCCGATTCATAAATAAATGTCCACATTCAAGGCGCGCCTGACATCGGTTCTTCACACATTACCCTTGTTCTGTAAACATATAAACCTCAGTGGAAATGAAAGTCAAGGCTGAAACACTGAGTCGACAAAGATGGACCCCCCCCCCCACCCGTCTTTATAGCAGAGGGTCGATGGTCATGTGGATCTGGTCTCTGTTGTGTCTGCTGCCGTTAGAGCTGAGGTACAGCTCCTCCCTGCGGCAGAGGAAGTGCTGGGCCAGGATCTTTCGGAAGGTGTTCCTGAAGTCCTGGATGCGGTAAGCGTAGATGATGGGGTTGACCGCGGAGTTGGCGTGAGACAGAATGATGGCCACGTACATGACGACGTTGTCCTTCGGCAGCTCCTTGTAAAACAGCGTGAGGCAGTTGAGGATGTGCACGGGCAGCCAGCAGACGGCGAACAGTCCCACGATGATGGAGAGCGATTTGGCGGCCCGGATCTCCTTCTGCAGCAGCCCGTGGTGCGGGCTGTCCCCGTTGCCCACGCACTTGAGCTCGATCTGCCTCAGCTGCTTTCTGGCCACAGTGAAGATCTTCATGTAAATGCCCAGCATGATGAGGAGCGGCAGCAGCACGCACACAAAGAAATTAAAGTAGACCATGTAGCGCATGTCCACCACACTCTCAAAGAAGCACTGGAGCTTGCAGCTCTGTAGCAAGTCTCCTCCGCCCCTCGGCCCGTCCACGGGGCCGCCGTTGGTGGCGTTGTCAGAGATGCTGTTCCCGCAGCCCGTGGACTTTAAGTTCCAGCCAAAGAAGGGGATGAGGCCAATGACAAAGGAAAGGATCCATAAGATAGCGATGATCTCTCTGGCGGTCTTTCCCGTCATCAACTCCTTGTATCTGGAGAAAACACAGCACAGGTAACTTTCTTAATCATTTCCACAACGGTGACGTTTTGGACAAAGGTCACACTCGGCTATAAACAGATACAAATACACACATTATTCTAATGCACAATAATGGGTATGAATTAGGCCGGCTATGAATGATCAAGTGTGATGTTGAATTGCTGTGACTTGGTGCATTCAAATGTTGTAGAAAGTATATTATCTTTGCATTATTTATTATTACATTATTCATTCATTTTCTTTTACTATTTTTTTTTCTTCAAACTAAACAACAAAAGACAATACAGACACAAGCCTCCATTCTGCCGGGCATATGCAATCCAAAAATCCATCTAATAATCTATTGAGCGTTGCTAAAAACGACGACAGAAAGCTGGACAAAGATTAGCCTCAAAGTCTAAAAGCTACCGAATTAATTTTAACAATAAAGTTAGATTTACCTGAAGATGTTAACATTTAACATCCCAATAATGGGCCTGATATCAGAGCTTCAGGCTGGTGCACGAATGCACCCTCAAATAAACAAGGCCCTTTGTATTCAGTTTTTGTTTTTAATCGGTTCAACCACTAGTCACACAACCATAAATCGTATCGAATGAACCTTATACGAGTTTACCTTCATCCCAGTTCAATATCACTGTCTCATCTAGGAGGAGTCAGTGAAAACTAGATCAGAATCTGTTTATATCAAGATCATATCCGCTGCTAAATGAAACAATAAACTCTGACATACAACTTCCGTTAACACACATATTGCTAAAATTAGACGTGCTTTGCTCGAGGTGTTGAGGCACTTAAAAAAAAAAAAAAGTCTTTCAGTTTGTCTGCTCTTGATAAACACAGATTACCCATGTTTTCCATATAGAGCTCATCTCTCACTGTAATGTATGAAATGATGAAGGTCAGGGGCACAGATGCAGCGTGTGGAGGTTTGGGGCTGACTCATCCAGTGTCGTCTTGGCTGTACTCATCATATGAACAGCGCTTGAAGCCAAAGGAGCCATTTCCTTGAAGTGAATCAGGCAGCAAACCGCAAGCTAATGATTCATCCACATGCTGACAGCCACACAACCCCCCCCCCCCCCCACACACACACACACACATACACACACGCCAGTCTGAGCTGGAGGTGCCATGGATGATCTGAAATAATCATGTGTATGTACATCTCCATGTCTCTCTATATATATATATGTGTGTGTGTGTGTGTGTGTGTGTGTGTGTGTGTGTGTGTGTGTGTGTGTGTGTGTGTGTGTGTGTGTGTGTGTGTGTGTGTGTGTGTGTGTGTGTGTGTGTGTGTGTGTGCGTTGTTTATTCATTTATGGATAATTAAGTATGCGATAGGTTTTTGAGCGATAAGGTTCACATCTAACCATAAATCAAGGAGTCTGTCTGGGTCCGTTTGGTCGTATCCTTCACATATCCTGTGAACTGTGCAGACTCTCTGGGTCCATTGCCAGGAAATCAAGAACTTGCTGTGAAAGCTTTCAATATTAATAAACTTTGAATAAGCGAGTGATAGCGGCCCGTGCAGCAAAGGGGGAGTAGGGGTGGGGGGGGGGGAGGGGAGGGATTAAAGTGTGTTTATTTTATGGCCACAGGACATAAAAGAAGTCATAAAAATGTCATGTATAATATGAAAGAAATTGAACACCATATTAAAAGCCATTAAACAGTCTTAAATATGTCCAATTAGAGCATTTTATGTCTTTATATTGTGTCATTAGAAAGGTCATAGAATACAACATTATATCATAGTGCGTCATAACAATGCGGGCGGTACCTCCGGGATCTCAAAAGGGAAAAGGGTCAGCACCTCATAATGTGATAACTGAATCATTTTAATGAGAAGCCTAACCAACACAAACTACTGTATAACGCCCATGTCTATGACCTTTTAACGTATTTATCATTTGTAATAATCTGCTTTCCATCATATTCACATTATTCACATAATGACAAACAAAGTATGTTAAATATTCTTCATAATACATCAGGAAAACACAAAAAGTTGCTCTATGTCTCAGGTGCACAATTCAAACCCTTATTCGTCTGGCCTCTTAACCACAGAAGGCAAGGCCAGTGGTTTGTCCAACACTGGTCGGTACCCCGAACACAGCAACAACTACCAGCAATACAACAGCATCCATCACGTATCCATCAGGTTCTGGGCCAGAGGCCGTTTAGGAAAGGACACTACTGTCCAGCCTAATAATGCTGATGCAGCACTTTCTCTGGAACAATGGCAGGGGAAGCTGTGGAGCGGAGGAATGTACATATAAAGGGAGTCCACATGAAACGTGGTGAGCTCAATTAAAGTAATGTGAATTATTTGTGAAACAATTTACTATATTAAGAATCAAATTCATCTCTCTAAAAGTTCTCATTTGTCCGGGTCACTGGCTATTATGTCCTGAATTTTGTTAAACATCTAAAAGGCTTCATCGAATTCCAACTGATTGTCTATTTGGCTCTAGTGGACATTTTTATCAAAACCCAGTTGCTTTAAATTAATGACAAAACTTATGCCAAGTAAAAGTAGAAAGGTTCCACTGCTTTGAAAGCACAGACGACTTTTAAAAATGTATTTCACTGAATATTACCCTGCATGCATCTAATCTCATACTTTTTAAAAAATGACAAAATATCACAAGATGCATTTAGTCAGTACGCTGATCCCTAAAAATAATTCCTTTTCCTTCCATTTTCTAAAGTAACATGTTTCTATTCTAAATGCAAACTCCTGTGATGTTGTGTGCGAATGGTCCTTCAGTATAAGCTTTTTTTTTTTACATTGAGCTTCTACATTTAAAATACACATAGATATTACATTACGAGTGGCTGCATCGAGGAGCTGAAAGATCTTCTTTCTTTCATGAACTTGAATCTGACAACTCAATAACCAACTAATCTTTGTGAAGACGTTACTCCAATCACGCTGCGTTACCACGGTTACACATTGACTCCTTTAAGGGGCTGTGCCCAAGTGTCATTGTAAGTGTGAAGGGAGAACAAGACAGAGAAGTCACATATGGTGAATAATGCCCTGAGTGTCCTTGGGAAGTAGCAGGTCCTGCTCTCCTGCCTCTGTCGGTTACAACATTATATATTTTGCACTCTGCACCTCACGTTGCCACAGTGTTCAGTGGCAGAAGTGGTGTTTTAAGTTTCCTCCAACCTTGTAAATACCAGCGATGGGTGTGTTCCTTTTTACAAAACCCATGTTTTTTTCGTGCTATTTTTTTACTATGGTTTTTCACTCCACCATTTTTCAGTTTTTCCCCCCCAAAGCATTTGCACTTCAATTCCAGACGTATTACGAGTATCACGCCTGTCCTCTTTTTACAGTATAAACATGAACCGCCCCCGATTGAACTATTCTGTGTGAGTTGTTGGAGATGCAACCCCCCCGTGTTTGTTTTGCTTAGGTAGGTGCAGATAGTGTTGAGTTAGGACAGAGTTCATCCAGTGACAAAATAAGTCCCTTTTCCAAGTTTGTGACTATTAGGACAATTACGTATCTGTGTGCCACGGCTGTACGATCTACATTACAGACTCATCATTCTTTGTGGAATTTATAGATAAAATAAAATTAAGCCGTCCAACAAGAGAAGCAAGAAACTATGATGAAGCCGGGCGAAGAGGAAATGGGTGATGCAAATCCCTCGTACTCTTACAGCAGGAAGTATGTGCAACCAACGTTTGTGCTCAGTAGCACATTATTATAAAACGTGCACTGCAAGGACACTTCCCAATCACTGGCGGCCGAAATCCACCTAAAATATTAAAAAATATTATTATTATAATATGGGGACCTTACCATAACTAATATTGCCAACACTCAATTATTTATCAACGGTGAGCTACTTTGACTGTGTCCAGCGACCCCCTGCAGGGACATGGTGGGTCGCCCCGGGCTCCATGAATAATACAGCACTCAGAGGGAGGAGAGAAGGCTCCACAGCTCAGTTCCTCCCCACATCTCTGCAGCGTCTCCCCGCTTCTCTCCTTCTCCCTGTAAACGTTAATCACAAATACAGCTGGCGGCACAGGGTCCGTTTCCTAGCGGGGTCCATCTCCGGCGGCCACCCGCTCCGCCCTCGCGCCCTCTTTCTGTTTGGACACAGGCGGCGAGCGGCTGGATTAGTTCTGGCATGAGAACAGCACGCTGGCAGCTAACTTGCTTTCTTCCCCTGATCCGTTCTCCATACATCCCCTTTTCTCTCAGCTGCTGTGCTTCCGCACAGGGACAGGGACAGGGACAGGGACACACACACACACACACACACACACACACACACACACACACACACACACACACACACACACACACACACACACACACACACACACACACACACACACACACACACACACAGCTTAAATGTGCGACAGTGTCCTGCTTCAAACGCAATCTAACAGGTGGCCCTTCACACAGGCGGGGTGGGGTGTGTGGGGGGGGTTACTTAGGGTGTGTATGCAAACAGTCGTTCAGCATTTGCATTATGAATTGTATTTGTGAGCATGGCTCTAAAAAACAAGTTGTATAACAAAGGTAAAGTCACATTAATAAAGCCATGTTTTTGAAATCACTTGAAAGTCACTTTAGGATGTGTGTAGTTTTGACTACATTTCTGTGACAAGTTTATTTAACCGTCAAGCTCAACAACTACAGCATATTTCCACCAGCGTCTCGTATTCCTGTGAGCCCATCAGCAGAACCAGATTGTTTTTTTAACTCTTTTTTTTTTTTTTTGCATTATTTGTGAGAGACTACCGCAGGATGTACATCTAGGATGACATGTCTATTCAAACGATGCTTCCCACTTACCACCCCGAGGCAGTGCTACTAGTGTTTGCGTTGGGGTGGAAAACCTTTTGAGGCCTCTAATGTGCTAAAGGTTATTCTAAAGAACAGAGGGACAAAATAGCTCGAGCGTATTTTTCTGGGGACGGCAAACAATGAAGACGGGGGCTTGAAAAAAAAAAGAAAAGGCGTCTGGTGGGCGTGCGCCTCGGTCATCTCAAGGGGTTAAAAACATCTGGCTTTGGCCTTTTACTTCCACTAAAACCATCTGTGAAAACACTTTCACCCGAGCGCCCTAAAGGCCTGCAGACCGGCCAAACTCACACGCAGCCGCCACATCCATGTGCACATGTAGCCTGCGGTGGATATAAAAACTGCTCTCATTGTCACATGTGTGTCGTGATGCTGCGACTCCAGATGAAACTATGAAACGGGACGTGGTGATTTTACAAGCCACTTAAATCCCAGACTGGTGACAAGCTGTCCTTTCCTGCCAGCGTTTGAGCCTAATGGAAATGACGGCACAGACAGCCCCCGGAAACACATTCAGTGCCCACGACAGTCACTGCAGAGAGTGACTGAAAAAAAACGGACAACTCTCGGACGCGGTAAAAGGCCCAAAAACAACAACTCCGAGAGACCGAGAGCTGCGGTCTGATTACAAAGCGTGTGTTCATGCTTTTACAGAAATATCAAGTAACATTGTCCCTTTGGGCGACGCACGGACACGGCTCACAGGCGGAGCAGGATGTCGGTGGCCTTTGTCGTCGCTGCCTGTGGAGGTGACACAGTGTGGACAGGTATTGATCCGAGAGGCTTCTCCTGGCGCGTGACATCAAGCTGCTGCACGACAGATCTTTGCGTGTTTTTATGCGCTGCGGGAGGCGTCAGATAACAAGGACGATTTATTGGCTCCCTGCCGCTGACCGTCGGCACCATACTGTACGTAAACGGGACATTATCTAAACCCTTGACATTATTCAATCAGGGTTGTGAAACAGTCACTTTCAAAGCACGTCTCAAACACCAGACTCAGTAAATGTCTAGAGAGGTTTTATCTGATTATCATTCCAAATTTAGACGCCAACTGTGCTGTTTTCTCATAAGGCTTAAAGCCCCACAGGAAACGATTCATGAGATCACACAGCTGATGTACTCCTCTTCCAGAATCTGAATTAGATTACTTTACATAGGGGACACGTGTCAATTAGTGGTACTTTTATGAAAGCATTTTTCTGCGTGATTGGCACATTGTGTATTAACAAGTGATTAAACCACCAGAACACTTTTCATTAAAACCTCACGCCTTAATTAACTTTTAATTTTTAATTTAAAAGAAAAAATAGGCTAATCAAGCAACTGGCTTCTTTTATTACCTCGTCAGATGGGGAAAAACAACTTTCCCACGCTAAAGAATATTCAAATTAATTTCACACCAGTCATAGACAATAACAGTACTCACCTCAGAGGAATCTTCACAGCCAAATATCGATCAATTGCAATAGCGAGAAGGCTGAAGATGGAGCTTTGGGTCAGCACCAGGACAAAGCAGGCCAGGAAGAGGCATCCGTAGAAGTCCAGGTGTATGCCGATGCTGATGGTTATGGCAAAGGGGATGGCGAGGCAACCGACCAGAATATCAGCCACGGCCAGAGACACGAGGAAATAGTTGGTGGCGTTCTTCAAAGTGGTGTTGATGGCGACGGCCCAGCAAACCAGAATGTTGCCGGATATAGAAAGAATAGCAATTAATACCTCAATCACAATGTATAACTTATCCATCTCAGCAATGTGTGTCGGAGGACTAAAAGCTGCAGGCAGAGCATTACAGAAGACAAGTCACACGCGCGCGCTGCCTCTAGTCACAGAGGAGCAAAGAAGTCTTTCTGCTGTAATCCAGGAATATCCCACAAGTGTGAGCCGCCGAACCAGCCATCTGTTGAAAGGAAAGGAATTCACTTTAAAGCAGCTCTCTTGCACCGCCGAGTTGGCGAAAGCTGCGCCAGCGGCGTGTAACGCGCGGATCCGACCTGCGCACCGGGCGACGCGCGTTCTTCGCTCTCTGCGACCGATCCGCTTAAGCGGCATGTGTACATCTGAAACGCAGGCAGCGCGTCACACAACTTCCCCCTGACATCGGCTATGAAGTGGACGAGAAAAAGAAAAGAAAAAAGAAACAGCTAATGAAAATAAATCCCTCAATTACTCAGAAAAGCCACGCCCCAAAACCGACACAAGAAGCGCAAAATGGGTGGAATCCCCGACGAGAGTTCAGCCGTGCGTAATTACGCGCCCATTTAACACGATGCAACGACGCGTGCACTCTTTTCGTTTGATGCAAATGCTGTCGTGTTTGTGCTGCACACACGCGCACTGTTGGCTGAAGCTGACACGTGGGACCAAAGAGAACGGAAAAGTATGCATATGATAGAAGTTTTAAAGAGAGGAAAACGCGCATAACATTCCCGAAACGCAAAGTTTGATCCACTGGCAGTTCTATTCAGACTTTTTATTGCGTTAATACATTTGTGTCGGGATGTGTTTAAGTAGAAAAGGTGTGGGGAGAAAAGCAAGCCACACTTTTCCACACAATGTCGGCGAATGCCCAAATGTTTCACAACGCTGCCATGGACATTTAACGAGAACCGTGGAAAAGCAGCATCTTCGTGTAAAAACATAACCTGAATAATATATTGTTTAAGTGGATAATTGAATATAAAACTTGACCAGTTTTTATTGTCCATCCACTAGGCCTTCAAATCTGAAAGCCGCACATAGAAAACTGCACACTGTTCATTTTCAGGGTGCAATTATTGTAATAAATAAACACCACGTTTATCTTCCCAAACACAAGGGCATTTGCAAATAGAGGCCAGTCTAAATGATCACATAGAAAGTGCGTCTCTTTCCTGACATGTGATCAGTCATCTCCTTCATAATTGACATGACATGACAATGCCAAATATTTTGCAAAGTAGCTACAGTACCATTATTTAGACAGTTTTCATTGAAAATGTGAAGAAAACAGGTTGATTCTGCCTGTCCTTGAATCGTATGTAAGTTCCACAAGATGACATCTCAGATCTGCTTAGTTTCTATTCTTATTAATGCACACAATTAAAGGTGAAAAATATAAATTCAGTTCTACTCAAACCCTTCAGCTCAAAATACTCTGCAAAGTACAGCTCCAAACACTGTAGCTCACAACAATCACTCAGTATGAGAAATGAGACAAATTATTTAAAGCGACATTTCAGCAAATGGAACCCAACTGTTTTTTGCATGTTGCTCAGGAAAAGCGACTGGAGGTTAGGGTGCACCTTTCGCCATGCAAACGCTCTTCAGCGAGATGCTTATTGGAGGAACATTTGGCACATGTTGAAAAATACTGGAAAAGTACCTTTTCTCTGGACAAAAGTCACTACAGCAGCCTACAAGTTTGGACTCTAGGAGTTTGGTTTAATGAGAACTTGTGTCCAAACCTTTGACTGTTACTGTATGTATTTTTGTCAATAGAGGGAGATTAAAAATAAAATTAGTCATTCCATCAACTGCCACAAGGCGCGACAAGTATCTTTCAGCATAATGTGTTTGTGTGCTCTCATTTCTTTGAGAATCAGATGCTCAATGGCCACTTTACGGCTGGTAAAAAGTCAACGTGTTTCCCTGCTGCAGTCTTTATCAATTTGGGCCTCAGCCCTCACTGTAGTGTCCCGTTAAGAAATGTCATGAGTGTTTCTGTGACTTTTTGAACCTCTACACACAGAGTGTGTTCATATGTCCCTGAAGTGGAGCAGTGAGCAGGAAAAGTGTTCACGTGGCAGCGTTCGGTCGTCTGGAAGGTCATCGCAGTGCTGACCGACGCCGCACCTCAAAGTGCTGCAGTGACCTCGATTCCTCGGCCTCCGGCTCCTCGCTCAGGTCTCAAAATACTTGTAGATCTGGGAGACGTACAGCATGACGCTCTGCCAGTCTGGCCTGTCCGTCTTTATCAGCTCCTCCATGTCCTGTTTGGACCAGAAAGAAGGGCTAATGAAAAAGAAAAAGAGTCATGTGGATTAGGGGTGTTAGGACCGTAATCTCCGAGCGTTACGAGCAGTGCACCTGTCAAGCAATGATGAAGTACATCAGATATCATCTCCTGTTCTGATCAGTTTCTTAAAAAATGTAACGCGAGCAGCATTGTTATGAAGCCCCTCTGAAAAGGGCGTCAAAGTCCATGAAAAATGACTGCACTGCCATTAGTGCAATCAGCTGTAATGTAGAACCAAACGCGCAGCCACCAAGCTCACGTCACACACAGACACACACGGCCCCAAAATGATGTCTTTGCAGGACGTACGAAAGTGATGTGCTGCCCAGAACGACACCGTGTTTTCGAAAATGTTCTTAATGCTACTGTGAAAAACAAAAAGCACTCCACGGTGCTGTGAGAGTGCAGTGGGCCACTCCGATAAATCCTGACCTATGGCGCTTTAGTCAGACCGCAAGCCGAGGCTTTCGCATGACTCCGTATCGAGCTGGCGTCACAGCAGCCTCCTCTCCTGCAGATTTATACAGAGGTCTCGGTACAGTCGCTGCCGCGATGTCTCAGCCTCCTGACGGGAGAACGATCAGCTACTCTGCGGGCCGCGTCCCCGGTTCCGTTTCTGCTGCAGAGCGGGACGCCGTTGAAACGACGAAAGTCATTGGCATGGAAACGAGCTACCTATCTGGTAATAATGGAGAATTATTGAGAAGTGTGACTTTTGGTCCCAGGGAAACATTTAAGCCTAATTGACTTCCTTGCTGACATCCAGCTGGCTCGGACCCATTTAGACTGTTCAACCTGATTTGTGTGTTTTCTCTCAGCCATTTTGGAGCAGTTTTTTAGGGTTGGGCTTTCAGAGAGGATGGATACCCCTTAGATTCTGATCCGTTTGATTACGTTTACAGAAGATTTGTATTATCAAACAGAGGATTTCCCTTCACTCAGCCCATATTGAATTGTCCTAATTAGATTTGGAAATTTGTGAGTTTTCCTGTCTGCTTTTCTCAGTGGTTTAAACAGGGCGGGGCTTAGATAGAAACTCATGTACCTTTTTATCACTAATAAGGATTAATCAAAATATGACAACAGGTAACGGCGATGTTTGCCAATGCTGCTTGGCTACTGTCAATCATTTGATCAAAAAACACCCACACCGTCCTGTAAAGAGAGTTGGACAGTTATTAATACACGGTTGCCAAGAAAGTCTTTTCCCCAACTTTAACGTTAACGTCAATTGTTCTAGTATTCAGTATGTTATAGAGAAACAATTTCTATTAAAACCTTTTTTCTGCGGCTTAAAGAAAAATTGTACCATGCTTTTACTAAAATAAAAAGTAAAATAATAATTGGACATTTTTGCCAACACTGCAGATGCTTATTTATAACTTTTAACACATTTCTGTCCCCCTCATCGTGTCACCAGCATGATTCTTGTTACACATTTGTCTTGTGTCTACAGGAGTCAAGCCGGCCGTTACCTCTGCTTCAGCATTTTATTCAAGCCAATTGCAGCCCCTAGCTTTGCATTTTCAGTGGAATCTATTTTTCAATTCTTAAATTCTCAAGAAAGAACTCTACAAGTAAAATGAAACAGGTGAGCTGGAGACTGTCCGATGGTCAGATAAAATATTTGTGGGACATCTTTGTACTGAAGCTTCACACATTTAAATCAAAATGCGCTGTTTCCAATTGTGGAATCAAAGGGTCCTTGTGTGTTATCCCTCTTTGTGTGTGTGGTCTGTGGCAGCTCAACTCACCAGAGGGGTTTTGATCCCGATGCTCTCGGCCGCCTGGAAAGCAAGGGTCAGATTCCGGCCCTGAGGAAAAACAAATCATCGGCCGTTCAGAGGCAGCGAAACGCTCCATGGTTTGACCGCCAACAAATACGTGTTTTGACACCTCCGAACACCCAGGAGACAGCAGAGGACATATGTAAGCCTCAGCTTGTTTGAACGAGCCCTTCAGTGTGTTATAGTATCGTCTGTGTTTATTTGAACGCGTGAAGCTATAAGGGGAGCCTAATCAACATTCTTATGAGCTAAATTCCTTTAGATTTAGCCCCAATTATCCTCGTGAAACTGTAGACTTTTGTAAGGTCACTTCTCCAAAGAAAGGAAATGAGAAATCAAAACAGACTTCGGACGGTAGACGTCATGGAAGTTGACAATTTGTTGTAGCCAGAGAACAATTTTCACCCAACTGCAACATTGTTTGCTTAAAACACCTATGTTAAAGGGCATAGGCGGGCAGTAATGGGATTATTGGGAGAACAGATTAGACTGGGAGGAGGTCGGGTGTTTGGGCCTCAGGAAAAGTCACTCAGCAAGAGTTATTAAAGCCAACAGCGGTCTATTGAATTATTCAGAGAGATGTCTCCGTCGTCAGCTCGGTGTTACGCATTCACACACCTATATGACTCATTTGTCACGTAGGAGGTGTCCGGCCTGGCTTCGAGGTGTTGTTCTATTGTCTATTGTTTTAATGACTTGGCCGTCCCCAGAGAGGAACTGTATTGTTTGCACCTGCATGTGCACAGAGGACAACATAGGACTGAACATGCACTTTGTTTGCTTTCCTCAGATCATTCTCTTCATACATTCAGGTATGATGTATTCACAGCTTACATCACAAACTATATGCTTTTTAGGACTTAGTTTTCCCATATATATATATATATATATATATATATATATATATATAAACCTCAAGTGGATTTCCAACAGACACAAAGTGACAAAAGGGCCCATCAGAGGATTATAAGAGATGTAATACACGCTCAGTGCCTGATTTATTCACCTCTTCTTCCTGTTTAAATCAACCAGACACAAATGATGAACCGCTAATCCAGTTAGTGTCAAATCCTTTTATAAACTAAATTTCATAAATAAAATAGCAACACAGTTGCATACTTTGTACTCGTTTTTAAATACACATAAGACGTGATAACAAACTGCTCTGAACTGTAACTCTTTCTACATAAGTGGGAAAAATAAATAGAAGAAATATCAAATGTCGAAAGAAAGAAAACTCATAAAAGTCATTAAAGTCAGTGTTTAATTTATCCCAGAACATCAAAGTGTAGTGTGCCGGAAATGTTTTTTGATTGATCACCTCCCAACTGAATAGAATACATTGTTAGGATAATTAAGCTAAATTCGTCTTTCTAGTCACTGTCTCCTAAACTTCCTGTTATGTATATAGATGTTTATAATCAAGGGCATATTTTACTTCAAATCAGAATAACATTTATTAATAGTGTATGAACCCAGTTTCATTTGAAATCCGACAATAAATATTAGTAAGTTATTAAATGGAGCTTTATTTATATCAACAGTCATTAGTTAAATGGACACTACTGTACATGTCATCATTCAAAAAATTGACAACTCATAACCCAGCATGCTGAAAAAAGGCATAACATTTTAATTTTCTCTGTCTAAAAAAAGTCATTGTGTAGTATGTCCAAAAAACGTAACAAGGCTGTTGAACCCCCCCCCCATAAAGAGGTCCCAGCATAGTATATCAAACTCCTCTCTGGTTTCTAATGAAGTTTTATGAAACCCTGTCAAAATACTTTTGACACCACTTTTCTCTGAAATTCTCTGTATTTCTTACAATAACATATAATAACCGTATAATTGCAGCTGGGGAATAACAGGAAGGATGCGAGAGGGGATGACAGACAAAGGACTGCAGGTGGGAACCGACTCCTTAGCTGCTGTCAAGGCCTCCGCGTGTTCTACGAGTCGTCCCATACTGTGCCGACAACGGGACAATGGAAAGTAACCTCTCCTATATATACACAGCCGTTCCTGCTCCTCTGATCCGATCACAGTAAATCCCAGATTGTTGTAGCTAACCTGGTTAGCGTTTCTTCATTTGGCTTAAAACGGCAGCGCTCCGAGGCACCGCCCACTCGCCGTCATCATCGTGCAGTCTGTATGACTCAGAGCTCTCAGAGCTTCTCAACCTTCTTTTCTACCTTTTATCCACCTACGATTCCCCTCATTCTGATACCGTCAAAATGGGGGGCTACAAATCTGAATTCCCCTGAAGTTACAAGTCAGACCTCACAATTCTGGTAAAAACGGGTAAGAAACCATCGAGTTTTCACTTTATTTGGAAAAGGATGCGTGTGCTTCCTTTCCATAAACACATTGGTTTCCATGCCCTCTGTGCACTTTTGGTCTCAAGACTGAGACTAGTGTGAGATTGCGTGTAATTCTCCTTTATGTTCTACCTTATCTCGACTCATGAGCTCTTGGTAAGGGATGTGGGCAGGCAGATATGTGTGCAAGAGAGCACAGAACGCCAAGCCGTCACTCCAACTGCTGCTGAAGTTGGTCACATCGATATCCTGTAGACGGCAAAGAAGAGGCGACAAAAGGCAAGTAAACACAAAGAAGTTACAGACAAGTCAAAATCAATATCACATACTGATAATGAGCTTAGAGTGCCCATAATTTGTGTAAGAGAGCAAATAACCTCTTTACAGCATGAATAAGCTATGAAGAAATCCATTAAGTCACAACCACAAAAGAGAATATAATTATTACAATCAAATGCTGTTCCAGGTCGTGTTTCCTTTGGAGGATGTTGGGAGGTTCTTCTTGGATCCCATTGAAG
This sequence comes from Gasterosteus aculeatus, assembly GCF_964276395.1. Taxonomy (NCBI): domain Eukaryota; kingdom Metazoa; phylum Chordata; class Actinopteri; order Perciformes; family Gasterosteidae; genus Gasterosteus; species Gasterosteus aculeatus. Next base: position 18,578,164 of record NC_135694.1, read on the forward strand.
CCTCCAATGCGCTTTGTAATCTCTCCTCTGTGTGCGCAGGGTGCTCAGCAGCATGTCCGGTCTGTAGTGCGCGTGTGTGTGTGTGCGCGCGCTATTCACAGCGCATTGTCAGCCGGTTGACAACCCCCAAGTCATTGTTTGGCTCCTTGTCAGACAGGTAATTGCGGTTTCTTGTCATTTATTAATCTCAGTTTTATTAATCCCCGTTGGGTTCGTCTTTGCGTCCGTGCACATTGGCTACAGTTGGATGTTAAAGAAAATGCAGCATGTGTTGTTCACTGTTACTCGCAGCCACTGGTCTTCAATGCTGACCCTGAGGAGCGGAGCTAGTCCAACTAGTGACTGGGCCATAAATGTGACGCCACACGAGTTAAAAATCCCACTTTTGAGTTGCTTCAGTAATGACTCTGCCCTGAGAGCCTATGAGTTGTTCACAGATTTGTAGTTTCTGATCGTCTGCTTTGGTGGTCAGGATGTCAGTTACCGCTGCTTAACACCAGCTGTGCTTTCAAGGTGAGAGGCGTTTCCCCTCCCAGAGTTCACACTGCTGCTAGCGTGGTTGTAGACTCGGTCTTTATTAAATGTCTTCAAATGTTGAACAATTGTTCTATATTAATATGCAGAAGATCTATAATTCTGTTACTGTTGAACGTCTCCCTAAATTTGAAACTGAATGTGCCTCATATCACGGCAGCGAGCATCCATCAGCCTTAAATAGGATTAAAATGCTGAATATAATAGCTGTAAAAAGTGCAGACAATCATTGTCCAACATGAGTCATCGGGCAGTTGTGTCCACAATAAAAAGTGAGGGAGCAGCTGTTTTAAAAAAAATATTTCAGGCGATACACATTCGATCAAGAATCAGTCACAAACTAATGATTACCTCAGGGGAAACAGCCACAATCAATTCAAAAGAACATTTTTTAACAACACTGGTATTCTTATGCACTAAAAAAACCACATTAATACTACAGTACAAGTTTATAATGTTTTCAATCAAGCCTAAAAAGGATCTCCATACTGCAGATAACATTTCTGTCATCTAATGCTTTCAGGGTGGAAATGAGAAATGTTTGGATGGTTGAGTCTCCTCTCCCTCAGTCAATGGCATTCTGTTATGTTTGGAGGGCAGACCTGTGCAGTCATGTCATCCCACATTCTCCTCATAACTCCCCCAACCCGTCCCTCTCTCAGCTGGCTCATCAACAGCCCGACTTGCACTGTGTGTGCTAATGTTGCATGCTGACAAACGCACACTCGGACGGACTGATGGGGATTGATCGGCCACCACAGACTTTGATATCCTGATAGACAATGACAAATACGCTGATAGGAGAGGCTGCAGAGTGCATTGTGTGTGTGCGCGCTGAGCTTCGTTCCGGGAAGAAGCAGAGGGGAAGCCATGCTATGCCATGAATGCTAAAACAGCAGCGGACAGCTCTCAGCTCTCTGGGCTCGAAAAAGCAAACACAGCATTGAGCGACAGGAAGTGTCTCACTCGCTCAAACTTTTTAGGGCTTATGGGAAAGAAAAAGAAAAAGTGATCAGTAGAGGCCCGTATTTGCTTTGGTCTGCCTCCAAGAGCGAAGCAGGTTCTATGGCATCACCAGATACAGTTCAAGTGAAAATGAGCCTTGGTAGTTTCACGCAAATAGGGTTTCTATTTTTTTAATGGGAAGGTGTGTCCAAACATTTACCGGCACTATACATGAGACTTTACGTTACAGACCGGGCACAGCAAAAGCCCTCTTTTGTAAACCGTCCACTGTTGGAATTCACAGACTGACGAGCTGGACACGAGCCGAGCAGCGACAACAACACCGGCAGCACTTTAACACTGCGTGCAGCAGTGGGAGCAAAGTTTGCACTGGACTCTCTTCTCTCTCCCCCCCCCCGCTGTCATGACACTTGGCCCCCTGATGTCAACATGACACAATGGCATGTTGAGCTCACTTACAAAAAACACCTGCACGCTGCAACAGGCGGTGTGTAACACACGGCTCCCTAAAAAGCCATCGGTCTGAAGAGTGAAAGCAGAAGACGGCGAGGCAGAGAGCCATCCGACTGATGAGCCGGTCCCAGTATATTTAGTGTCATAGACTCTCTCTGCCTTGCTTCGAATTAGTAGGGCGTCACAGAGACAAACGACCAGGGATCAGAAAGTTTGAAACTGAGTAACAAAAAGAGAGAGTTGAGAGCGATGCAATGAATCAGCCTCATGAGCGACGACAGGATGAAAGGCGGCCGGGACTTTTGGGGGGGAAAAAGACGGGGCAACGGGGAAGGTCACAGAGCTGCTCTGCATAGAATCAGCCTGTCTCTCCGTAGGATCTAATGGTTGTATTCTGCACAGAAAACAGGAAACAGAGTGGGGAGGGGTCACACAGGTTAAACAGGGCACATATGAGCTGTACGGGTGCTTTATGGCTGATCTACATTTGATGGAAAATGTTCATATCCTGTATTCTATAATCTTTATCTCGAGGAGACTTGTGAGCTACACACAATTATTGCTGCTGCTGTAGCATTGATTTATTATTCCCATCCGATTCAAAGCATGGAAATCAGATATTACTATTTAGTACACCTGCCGGATGTCAACGGTGACTTAATATGTTGTGTTGGTTTATGCACTTAAGTACAGACAAACCAAGTTTCAATTGAAATTCAAACCAGATTACTGTTCAGAAATTCTAATCTATAATAATTTGAGGAATAAAAAGAAAACCCCATATATTAATAACTACATATGGTTTTATACTGATGATCCCACTCACAGCACCCGTACTGTGAATTCCAATATACATTAATGGCTACTCTTTAAACTCCAAACGTCGCCCCTCAATGTTTGACCTCTATTCCACATGTACTCTTCGGGACCATTCCTGTCCCTTCAGCGGCTTTGAGCGAGCGTGTGCATGTGCATGCGTGTGCATGTGCATGTGCGTCCGACTTTCCCAGACGTAGCCGGATGAGCTGTGCTCCGTCAGGCCCAGCTGAGCCCGCTGCTCAGAGCCTTTGCTCATTGTTCCCATCATGAACAAACAGCGTATTTATTGTTGTTTGGCTTCTATGGTTAATTGAGAGAAGAAAAAAAAAGTTGAAAGTGTCTGGAGCTGTCCTAAATTAAGACATCAAAGAGCCTGATAAATATTCAGCGTGTTTTCCATCCGATCTGACGTCCTAGAATCTGACTGTAGCCAATGGCCGCTTTAATAAAACTGGAACCACAACAAGCAGGCATTTTGTCAAAATGGGGGATATTTTTGAAATGAGGTTTCAAAAGTTTTAGGAAAGAAAGAAGAGATCGAAAAATGTAGAATTTGATATAAACTGTAATTTGGTTTGTAATCTGGCGGGTATTAAATGGCTCTGTAAAGACTTGTGGAGCAAAGTAATGCACATACAGTACCAGTCAAATGTCTGGACACACTGTCCAAACTTTTGACTGGTTTTGTATACAAGTCACAAAACGTCCAGCGACAGGATGTGCAGCAACGTGAGCCACTCGACAGATTGCCATGGAAGCGTTCTTGTGTTTTAAAGCCCGTGTCCAATCCAGCGCTGACGTACACAGAATCCCTTGTGAATACCAATTTCCTGTGAGAGGCCCCCCTCACTCCCACGGGGCAGAGTTAATCAGAGAGAGCTTAAGGTCTTCACCGATCGATCCGTGCTTCCCAGAATCTGACATTTGTAGCGTTCGAGCTTGACTGGACTCACGGCGCGGAGGACGCGACGTTTCGCTGAGAGTGTGGATGAAGATGTCGGGTGAACACACCCCTTCATACGCCACACTTCCCCCCTCAGGGGTTCGAGGGGTCCTCTCCATGGCGACGGCACAGTCATCCTATGCATCCTGTGTGTGCTTTCCCTTCCCCGACCGACTGTTCACACAAACACATTTGCACACACGCACGCACGGCTCATGATGCGTGATTCAAGCCACGTTATTTCCCCCCATTGTCACCTATTTGCATTAAAGAGAAAGATAAACATGCATTTTTAGAGTCACACCTTAGCTCACATGGATCAGCAAAGACGCTTTAATTCTTGTTTGTCCATCAAAACCCACAATGTGGTCGAATTTAATCTTCTTCATGAGATGAGTACAAGCACTCATCTCTCTCATCTCTTTATTGATCGCAGTGAACAGGCTTTGTCTCCATCTATAACCGCACTGATTCATTGTGCCCCGGGCAGCCATTTGCATCTAAACATCAAATAACCTCCCGGCGTGCTTACAATCACTCCGGTTTTCAGTTTCACTTTAATTACGCTGCTGTTTGACAGAAAGGCCCGCTAACAATGTGACTGTAATAACAGGCGGCACGGGGCAGAACCCCCGTCGGCTTTGTCCCCGTCTCACGCAGCAGCATTTCTGACTGCGTGATGGCAGATGAGCACGATATAAGAGCTGGTTATCAAAGTAAACAGCTGCCTCTTCCAAGTAACCATTCATTATGTAGCCTGAAGAGGCCAAGCATAAATTACAACTGCTTCACTCCGAACTTAAGAGCCAATTAGTGTTGAGTTATTACCTCTGTGACCTTACTTCACAGCAGAGAAGAGGAGAACTGCAAATTGCATTTGGGTGTATTGATAAAGCTAAACCTCGCTGACCTTTATCAGAGCAGAACACAAGCATGACAGAGATAAAGAAAGACAAAGCAGGCAACCTGGATGTTGTATTTCAGGCGGCCGTCGTAGTCTCCGTCCTGGAGCTACAAACTGCGTGACGGGTCAGACGGTCTCTGGGCATTAGCTCTGTAATTAGTGGCTTTCGTGTGCACGGTGGCCTTATAACACAGTAACAGCTTAACCTTCACCGGACACGTCCTCTGACAGTAACCTTTGCTGAGGCTCGCCAGACCAAAGCCGGTGGCAGCACCCCAACTTTGCTTTAAGTGACGCGCAAACACCACACGTCTCACACACAAACACGCGGCGGATGTCCACGCAGTGGAGAAATCCTTAATTCCTGTGGAAGGTGCTGGAATGCACCACAAAAATCCCAGGAGGTCAGAAACAGTCACCCTGAGCTTTGCTTGGAAACTTAAATGACGTAAAATACAAAATGTTTGGGAAAATTGAAGTTGCATGAATACTGGTTTACTGTAATTAGTGTGTGCAGTCACACTCTTTCTGAAAATAGACCGTTTAATGGTTAACTGCCTAATAGTCTGTGAATGAAACCATCTACAGGTCAGGCACATGAAACACGAAGAGAAAAGGCACAAACACAAAGGGTCGAGGCGAGGAGGGGACTGATTACGCCAAATCTTCTTACTGCATTCCTGATACTTTTAAGCACACTGTGTTGCTAAGCCTTGGCGAGAAGGGATCATAGATTCCATACTGGAATGGAAATGAGGCTCAATTCACTGGACACCAACCTTTCTAAGCACGTTCACTTAAGTTCTACACTTAAGTACAACCCTCAAGTACTAGAGTAAGTTATCTTTAAGTCATCTTTAATTAAAAGCTACATATACCTTTACTGTACCGATTTTACATTTGTAGTTGGCATATTAAGATTATTACATTTTACATGAAATATGATAAACCACAAAAGAACACCGGTGTTTTTAGTTTTAAACTATTTCCAACAAGTCCAGTGGTTAAAATGAGCTCGCCCTTGACTGCAGAGCTATCAATATTAGCAATGTTTGATCAATCATTTGAAAATAAAACAAAAATATTCTCTGGTTCAAACTACACAAACTCAAGCCCCATATACACATCATCACATATGAGTAAGGGATGATTCCGCATTAACACTTCTGTACATTTTCAGAAAGCAGTTCTGTAATTTTAGAAAGTAATATTTTGAATTCAGGACTATTGCTAATAAGCAATAGCATAGAGTACTTCCTCTTTCCCTGGATATCAGCTGCTGTTCTTACTTACAGGGAAACTTAAAATGCCTCAAAACATCCGACCGCATGACTTTGTTAAGCCTTTTTAATCTCTTAACGACTTGAATTTGCAATGAGCTGGTTTACTTTACAGTGCGGCGTCTACCAATATAATGAAGTTTCTTCTTAGTTTCCCTCTGCAGCTGGAGGTGGAAATGGTAACTGAACTGAAGCAGCCCCGGCTGCTTGCAAACAGCTTAGTCATCTTATGACAGAAGATCATCAGAGAGTCTATTGCTCAACGGCAGTTTTATCTCATCTGGTCAGATATTTCCATCACAGGTGATTTTCTGTGTGTGTTTTAACAACACTGCCCTGTGTGACCATCAAACATCCTCAGATGAAGGAAGGGTGACTCAAAGTTCACTGAGCAGCATTGTGCTTGAAAAGTAGAAACTATTGATCTGACAACTCATCCTATTATTGAGAGCGTCAATCAGTGGCAGAGCTGGGTCTATTTTTAGCGGTAATCGACACCCACGCCTTTTCATACTTCATCAGGCCTGAAATGACTCGGAGGTTGGGACCGCTCTGCCTACCGGTAAGAGTTTTTGCATAAACTAGCTGGCAATCTGGCACACAACCTGATTATTACAAATCTCTAATCCCACTGGACTCAATGGGCTCCTTAAATTGGGTATTAGGGGAGCAGCTAAACCAGGTGATTGTCAGCACTCGGCTCCATGGACACAGGAAACACAGATGGGGACAAGACACAATAACAATGCATAAACAAATGGACTTGCATAAAGACCAGCAGGGCTATATGAATACACAGCTGTATAAAATCAAGTGTGTGGGTAACATTTAGTGCTTGGCATCAGTGTTTCCATTGCCTCTGGGCCACAGTTCATCCTCCCAGTGAGATGACAGGTGGGTGAATTGTGGTTCTGCAAACATGTATGTGCAACTGCACTAATGCCGTAGTAATGACTGAAGACAAATAGCCTTACGAACCCGCGGGCACAGACGGCCCCGAGCTGCACGGATGCAATAAGACTAAAATAAGGCTTTCAGACAGCGAGGCAGAGAAAGGCAGGGTGTGAAAGTGAACGGAGCCCCGCCCTGTGTTGGAGATGTCCGTGGCCTGTGGTCCCTACCGGATAGCCCTCTGTTTTCTTCTGGCACCACTTCAGTAGAGCGTTTCTCTTAGATCCTCCGTACTCCCGCGCCAGTGCAGCCAAGGGGTCCTTTCTTTCCACACTGTCACCACGGGAACACAAACAGTAATACACACACACACACACACAGGGAGGGGGAGAGAGAGAGAGAGAGAGAGAGAGAGAGAGAGAGAGAGAGAGAGAGAGAGAGAGAGAGAGAGAGAGGGGAACGATTATGATTTTATAAAGTCAAAACAATAAGTTCTGCAAGTAGGTACTCATAGTTTAAGAATGTGCACGGTTAACTGACTTTTTTTTTTTCCAGAAAAATGTTGTGTAACTAATTTGAACGTCTGCCATAGATGGCATAGTTCCTATGACGCCTTGATGTAAAAAAACAGATGTTCCTTACTGCTCATGGTCTCATGCTTCTAAAAATGTTACTTCTTATTTTGTAAATATTTTTTGGAATCAGGAAAGTTAAAAAAGTTAAGTAATCCTGTTCACAGCAAAATAGTTGAAAACCACACAATGCAAAAAAAGCGGCCATTAACATTGTGCATCAAATTATGATAATGACACCATTAAATATGTCTTCAAAGAAAGTGGATGTATTCGACATATTACCTCTACAGCTTAAAAGCTAATACGATTAAGATAGAGGTGTAATAAATGATTTTAGTGTATAATGGTCCTCACAGAACGTACTCGGAAAAAAAAAAAATGGAGAAAAAGAAAATATGTCAAAGAAATAAAGTGATTAATTTGTTACTCCTTTACTCTACCTAGTTAATTACTTTCCAAATGCTCTCTCTCAACAAAAATACATCTGTTATTTGATCTTGTGTTATATGTTATCATTGATTGAAGATCAAGATTGAAGCAGCTCTGCAGTTTGGTGTATTAGTGTTAATCGAGTCTAGAGTTGGCTCGCGATTGCTTTGAAGTGAAGCCACTAATATATATACATATATATAATATATATACAGTATGTGTATATAGTGGCTTCACTATATATACACAGCTCAGTGTCAAGTTTGGCTTTAAGAGCGGAATATAAAGCTTTAGCACAGGCGAGCATCCCTTCCTCCATTTTTCTTTTCTTTTCTTTTCTTTTCTTTTCTTTCTACTTGATTCCATCTCTCTCCATCTCTATACATTACACTGACCGGTCTGGTGTACCACTTTCTAATGTCAGTGTCCGAGGAAAGTGTTGAATCTGAAGTTTTATTTATTTATCAGTTAGGGTCTGCTCCCTCGGGGTTGGCGCTGCAGCCGAGGCCATGGGAAGACCACGAGACACGGCCGCCGCTATGAACGCGGTAAACATTTCCCAACGCGCAGCAGCTCTGCTGTTAAATTCATTATTTCTCTGTTTAAGGATCCGCAGGCCCAGAGGCAGCAAGGCCCTTTCCAAACCAATTTTGCAGGGGCCAGAGAGGGCTGGTACATTCATCCCCAGTGAGCGACTAGCTGCATCGTGTAATCAGCAAGAAACCAAAAGGAAATGTTCTGCTGCTGATCTGCGGTTTCTGAGAGAAGGCCTGCGTGACGGTCTGCCACACAGTTGCACACATTTACAATAATAGCGCATAAAGACGTGTTAATATGTGAAGGGATTTAGAAAGCTTGATGGATTCAATAATAAATAACATCACGATAAGAGAGAGAAGCGGCGTGACACTGACAGTTGATGAATGTGAGTTCATACCACGTTGGTGTGAGACGGAGGTTTCGTCCTGTGCGCTGACCTCGTTTTTTTTAGTGCCTCTTACTTCGGCTCGTCTCAGTGTGACGACGTGTACCTGAAAACTCAAAAACTAGCTCAGACCCAACCGCCTGCAGCGGGAGTTGAGCATGGGTGAAACTAAATGGAGCCCTGCCGTTGGCCTCTTCTGTGTGCACAGAGAGATAGGCGGTCTGTACGGGAACATGCTTGTAATGCCAGAGGTCAGGAGAGGGAATATTTTTGTTTAACATCTGACTCTCTTCCCTATCTGATAAGCCAGACTCCATTTACTCTGGTGAAGCCATCTGTGTCAACACTGTGGGCAAGAAAAGTTGTAAGTTAAACGGTTTCATTTGGGACTTGAATAATTAAAACGGAATTGCAGTACAATATGTTGTCACTTAGGAAGACTACCATGTTGCAAAATAACAGATTAATACATAGCCTGTTTCCAAATAATGAAGGGGAACCCGTTTTACCAAAATGTGCTTTTTAATTGAACTCATTATTATTATTGAGCTGTTCTATTGCGTTTTTGTTATAGTCAGATCATGTGTAAGTGATGGCACGGTGTTGCAGACAGCACACACCTGGTCTCACAACATTCAACTTGTATTTCTCTCCGATGTGCTGCGTTTTTGGGCGGCTGTGGCACATGGAGTATGGAGGATGCGCCGGTAAATGGAAGGGTCGGCGGTTCAAACCTCGGCTGCTATATGTTCCGTGTCAAGCCCCCAACAGCACCCCGCTACACTGCTGCCACTGTGTGGGATCGGTTAAACGCAGAGAATAAATCCCCCACGATATTAATAATAAAGGACGCTTTCTTTCTTTCTCTTCTTTGCTCTATTTCAACCAACAATCATGTTGCGTGTAGTGAAATACAATATGTAAAGTGGTGTAAAGTGAATTGAACAAAATCCTTCTGCTTCGCCCACCTGAGTTTGCTGTTGCCTCGGTTGCAGCTGAAGGATGCTGTGCGGCTGCGGAGGGAGGCGAGGGGTTTGATTACAGACTCGAGAGAAGGGCTCTTCCTCATCAGGCTATTTGGTTTCAGGTTGTCCCCGAAGCTCGACAACTTCTCTGTCAGACACACAGAGAGCGTAACGCTTTTTATAACGCACATTGTAAGATGCATTACATATTTGTAAAGTGGGATTGCAACAAAAGTATGTGTGAGAATAAACATTCACGAGTTGGTTTTGAAATGAGAAATGGAGACGGAAATCAATTCAAGTTACTAAAGGACAAATCTACTAAGAAGACACTGCCACCTTCTGTTTCCAGCCAATTCTTCAAAACACTCAAAATCCCGCAGCACAAGTCTATACTGTGTCCACTGTCGACACCAAGACACAAGGGGGAAGTTTCCGTTTGGGAGAAGGCAGGCAGTCAAATAAGATCAGGGAAGTGACTTTACATGCACTTATAATACCTTTGCACATTGTTTCCACTGCTTCTATCTATAATTATCCAATGCTACAAGAAGAATATAACTCATTAGAAATATGTTTCTAATGCATTATAGACATGGGTGTGCACAGTTTACTGTCTCTTTATCACAGGAGGAGCTGGAGCATCTGTTAACTGTAGATGCAGACATTTTAAGTATACACGATTTGCTTTTAGAAAATAAAATCATAAAACTCCCGTTTATTTATCTCATGATTTCATTTCAGGAAAGGAACTGACTCATAGCAGCATTTCGGTTAACCGTCCATTGATCTTAAAAGCAGTGGGCGAGGCCATTTATTTGTTATCATAAATGAAATATCTATATAGACGTAAATCAAGCATCACGACATCCAGCTGAAACCACTTTAGGGTTACATACATACATACCGTGACGAGGAGGGAATTCTCCGTGGTGGATTCTTTTTTCTAATGACTTGGAGAGTGGCTTTATGTTCGTGTGTCTCTAAAAGAACATAAAACAGAATAGAGACCTCATCACGTCAAAGTGTGAAACAGAATCGCATCTTGAAGGTCGATTTCTGTACATCTGAGCAGGAAGCGTCTCTCGGAGGATACCTGGACAGGAGAGACCGCAGCAGCAGGCGCAGAGCGAACAGGGATCCCACTCAGCGGGCTCCTGGGAGAGGAATGCATCTGAACGGTGAGGCCTGGTCCATCTGAAAGACCGGATATCACACCCATGGATTACTGTGCGGAAAGAGAACTACGGATTGACAAACAAAATTAAAAAAATGAGAACTGTGGTATTCAAAACCAGGAGCCAAATAATTACTCCTACATGTACTCTTTGAATCCTCTACAATCAATCGGCATTCATTTGGAGAGTCACAATCCTAGCCTTGTTTACTTATTACTATTTATTATATGCAATGTCCCATTTATTAAGTATACCAATACAGCCTAAAGCAACAATTGTGTCTACAATTTTCAGGTTTTCCTATTTGTACATAGATCACACAGACTCCAAAATAATGAACTACAAATTACTTTCCTGTAAAGAAATGACAGAAATCGGACCAGCGGTTGGTTGGTGTGTGTGTGTGTGTGTGTGTGTGTGTGTGTGTGTGTGTGTGTGTGTGTGTGTGCGCGCTCACTCTGGACAACAGTATCAAAGGACTTAATGAGGGATTTGACAGTAGCTCCAGGCTCCGAGTCGGCATCTCCGCTGGCGTCGGAGGGTGTGGTCGGGGTCATGCAGGTGCCGCTCCACTGGCTGTAGGTGTCGGACACCATCACCTCGTTACCGTGGGACCTAACCGACAGAGATGAACAGGGTTGTGGTGTAGAGACATGTACTAAAAATACACCTGAAGAGGGGAAAGTCTGAGGAGACCGCATGTGCATTTGTAAACTTAACTTTACAGTTTATTTTAGGATTTCATGCTGGTTTGTTCTAGAATAAGAGGTTTACCGAGTGCATTGATAAGATGTAAACAACATGTGAACAGAAGAACGGTCAATAACCAAATGAGCAACAGCAGATTTAAAATTGGAACACTAAATCTGAGCCGTCATCAAGGCCCTTTGGATCCCTTTCCCCCCCGTTGGACATTGGACTCCAGGCCACAGAGTAAGGGGATTGGGATTTCTTTATCAGTGAGAAATGACAAGTAAGGAATTTGTTTCTTATACTCACCCCTATAGAATGTACTGAAAGAGAGACGACTACAGTTGGACTTGTGTAATGTAATTTATTCATTTGCCTAATAAGCAACAGTCAAACAGATATACGATCACTTAAGTATTCTTTCACAGGCACAGAAACAGCCTCTTTTTGCACAATAAATTAACACATTCAATGTTTTGTTTAGTCAATGGCTTTACAGAGGCGACAAAAGGAAGTATTACACATTCACCATCTTGTTGATCTATAGATGGTATTTTCGAGCACATCCAAATGTTTACATTTTGAGCCCCAGTACCTTATCTGGTAGAACTTCATGGCTTTCAATAAAAGTATTGAATTTTTATGATAAAAAGGAACCTGAGATCCTGCAATATGCTTTTATACTACGACTACACAGGACAATGTGTACGAGTCTGGCTCAACGGTCAAATAAATCAACCATGTGAAAAGTGATCAAGTGTGCAACAAGGATGCTGAAGAAATCTCTCAATACGTTTAAAATAGCGATTCAACATTGATCAACATGTATTAAAGAGTTGTGTCCTTTTAAGGTTCATGTGTTTGATTATCTATTCTATCCTCATCAGTAACATTGCTGAAAAGGGGAAGGATAGAAAATGAGCAACTCATCCTACAGCGGAAACAGTCATTTCAGAAATAGATTGCACAGTAATCTTACGTGTTGTGTCTAAATGGACTATAAACCTTTTGGCATAGTGGAAGATAGTAAAACATGACTCTGAGGTACGGCTGTTTGTGGAAGTCTTAATATCTAATTTTGGCAGTGATCTGGATCCTCCAACATGGCTGACATTAAACTCATCCTGGTTATTCTATCTGGGGATAAAAAAAAAGAAACACAGCAATCATCAACAATACATATACAAAAAGCGACAGAGACAATAATGCCAGTCTGTCCACATTGATGACCCCTGTATGTAATTGTGTGTTATATACTACCACCTACTGGCACAATAATGGTACTGCATTCACTTTCATTTCAGGACCAAAGAAAAACTTAAATCTTCAAATTAAGTGATCCTACATGTTGAGTTTAAAGTAAGCAGGCAGAGGTCCAAGTGGAATTTTTTTGATATAACAGATTATTACCCTCTACTGTACCATCTCAACTTCCTAAAAAGGCACAAATCAGCTTTGCACAGTATGAAAAGGAGTCTTCGGTTTCTTTCACATTTACAAACAAAGAAATAGCTTAATTGAGAAACAAAAAAAACAGAATTCCTTTTGAAAAGGTTCCCTCAGACAGGTAAAGAAATTGAAGCTAGTTTGAGGATGGTGAGACTCTGTACTACATCTGGTCAAAATGTCTTTGAATGAGACCGGTTCAACACATTGCATTTTGAATGGTGCAGAAAGTAAATAAGTGCAACAATAACACTGTCTTCACGTAGTGGGGGGTTATTTGTCTAGTGCCCTTCTACTGCCGTCTTTGTGTCAAAAGTGGCTCCGGTGCTTTTTCTGAAAAAAAGACAAGAAGAGGGAAGATTATCTCATTTATACTGTATTCAAATTGTATTTGTTCATGTGCAGCAAATCTTGAGATCTTACATTTCTTGTGAACAGTGCCCTTATGAAAAGCAGACCTCCGAGCACTTTTGGTCTTTTTAAAAACTCCATTCCATGCATACATAACAGAATCAATAAGGTCCCTCATAATGTCTAGTAAGGCTAATTTACTCAGTGATGAAGACGCTATGCACACTTTTCTGAGCACGTGATGCATAGCATGAGTTTAATCCAGTCATGCCGTGCAGCCAAACCTGCCATCTCAACCAAAACGTGGGAGGGTTATTCATTCAAAGAACTGCAGGTGGCACCAGATACATCGACTTGAACTGCAGGTTTAGAGAATGAGGGCAAAGAAAACCAGAAATCTAAGATACTCCCGAAGGTGCAGACAGCCAGCAAACAGAAAGACTGACAGAGTGACACAGGTGCAGCAGCAACACAAAGCCAAACACAGACTCGGTGAGCAGCAGCACAGAGGAGGGGGATGCATGCTGCAGGGCTGACAGGGAACTCACCTGGACTTTACATAGGGAGGCGGGTCATAGGGGCGTCTTTGACAGGGTCCTCACAGGGAGCTGCTGATGGTGGGGAAGGTGGGGGGCGGACGCAGCGTAACAGCTAATCTCGTTTTAGCCGTGGTCTCAGACCAACAAAATCTTACACTAAATTGGACTGCATGAAATTTCAAAAAGACATATTTGGTTTTAAACCAAATATTTCTCATAGACCAATACGGCTGTAATGAGGTTTTTAAGCTGGTGTAGTACGCTGAATATGTTTTAGTACAAATAAAATAATAAACAGAATTTGCCACAGAAAGTATGTGACCTAGCATCATAATTAAAGGGGACAAAACTGTCAAAAACACCATGACATTTGGACACACATATATGTGTATATACAGTCCAACCATACAAAGACCAATGCAACACTAAGTACATCGATCACATCACTGCATGGCCACGACAAGCCCACTGCAAACCCTACATTCTGTGACACACTAGCGTGAAATGTTTGGCGGAGAAGAACTGTCTTCTGTGTTGCACTGCAAAACCCTTCAAAGCAGCTTCTGTGCAAATAACACTTCTCCGCCTTCTCATACAATCATTATTTCCACTAATGAACCTTCTGTAGTTTGTTGTGAACTGCTTTAAATGTTCCTATAGGGCAATGCTCAGAGTGGAAAGGGGAGACAGAGGGCAGCAGCTTAAAGAAGGAGAATACACAGAGGGAAATACCGCAGGAGACTAATTTGCCAACAGAGTCTGCCAAATCCCAGAAACCTAAACTCTAAAATAAGATTTAATCTTGTAAAATCTAAAATACCAAGACATGAACACATCCAGTTTAATATTTCATATTGCTCTAACAACAGGGAGGAATTTGGGAAAACCTCTTAAGCAAGCAATTCTTGAGAGTTAAAGTTGTAATATGTCACTGTTCGTGTCATCATTGGATGGGGATACGGCGAGACTCTGGCAGGTACTTTATGTCTCCATTAGCTTCAGAGAACAAGGAACTGCAGCCCGATGCTAAACAGACGGGAGCTGGGTGATTGGTGGAGTGGGAGGGGCCTAAATACAAATTTGTATGGAGGAGATGGTACCTGACACCCTGCAGGGCTTCGAGGTCCGTAGAGAGCTTTGCACTGCGATCCTGTTCCTCCTGCAGCTGCCTCCGGAGCATACGCAGCTCCTGCTGGGCCTCCACCTTGATGTCATTTGCCACCACCACTGCCGTCTGGAGGTCTGCCTGGAACCTACGCCACTCTTCTTTTTCGTCCTAAAGTAACAAGCGTATGGATATCTATGTTTAACATACTGGAAGAAGCAAGTCAAGACCCGCTAATCCACACAGACAGGAGGAATTGTTTGAGTATTCTTTGGATTTAACTGGATGCGATTTTCTAGGATTTCACTGAGTAGGTAAAAAGGGAAAAAAATATCCAAACCAGATTTCAGGAACCTTTAGAATTGCTTAAATTTAAACAGGGAAATAAAATGTAGGCCTGTATTCAGTGTTGTTCAGGCAAACATCTACTGTTCAGTAAAATACAGTTTACAACCTTTTGAAAACGACATCCAGCCGTAACAATGATCAGGTTTAACATGTGGGAAAATCTTTCTGCTCTTCAAGCTCTTTGACAAAATTAACCAATTTTTGTGTATAGCTCAAAGTACAAAAAACCCAGGCATAACAAACAAGCAATACTACAACAGCTTAAAGCCATAACTAACAATAAGTTGTTTTTTGTTATGACTTTAAGCTGTACGTTAGCATCTTCTAGTGATAAAGATAAAAGAGAAGACTACACAGTTATAAAGATGGGACAGCAGGAAACTTCATGTTTATTGTAAGGAACAAAAAAGAAGTTTGTATGTATAATGTAAAAAAAAAAAAACCTGCAGGCGGTCTCAACAGCCTACATGGACGCTACAGGAATAACAATCGCAGGACAGATGATTGTGGCAAAACGACAAGAAGGTAACTGAGCACTAGAACATCATCCTGCCCTTAAAAGATTGCAAAAATACTAATTTCCCTGATAAAGAACCAGTCGAAAGTTTGGACACACTTTCTTATTCTGAAAAGGTGTGTCCAAACTATCTTTAAAAACCACCTTAACCATTTCCAACCAAAAATTGTAATTTCAATTCAAACAAACACATGGGTTTTCATATCGAAGACTCCTACCTTTATCTGCCTGCTCAAGACTTTCAGTTGTCGGTCTGCTTCGCCTTTCTGCTCCTCCAGCTTTTTGACGAGATCTGCAATGAGAAGTTATTCAAAGTGTTTCAAGGGACATCGTACTGTAGATTCAGGGCAGAATCACAGCAATCAAAACCAAACTATCAGTCGAGCTTTAACAAATATGCTCCCATAAAAGTTAGTTACATCTGGACATATTCGACCACTCTAGAAGTCTATATAGAAACCACTGCAGACCCATCTGTATTAATGTCTCCTAGTTGGAGCAGAGTGCAGTCATTTAAGGCAGTTTCTCACTCAGCTGGGGACAGCAAGGTTTGTCATCAGGGACACACGGCTGAAACTAACCCATCCAACACAGTAGCCCTTGAATAAACCAAACCTCCATGAATAATATCGGCAGTGAGAGGAACATACTCTCCATGTCCAGGACGGCTTGGTTGGTGTGGCAGTTGACGGCCCTCTGCTGCTCCACCTGGTCCTCCAGCTCAAAAATGGTCTCCTTCAGCTCCTTCACCTGGTTCTCAGCCTGGATCCCGGCCTCCTCTACCGAAGACACCCGGCTGCTGAGCTCCTGCTCCCTCATCTCAGCCCGCTCCTGCAGCTGATGGCATTTGGTCTCCACCTGCGCGTGCGTATTTGTGAGAGGATCGTGGGTTCAGGAACAGAAATGGAGGAAAAGAAAAAGGGGCAACGTGTCACGTGAATCTCATGGCCGGCCGTCATTAGATGGAAGCGTTAAAGTCACATTTGACTCAATAAAATGTCATTTTATGACCTTCCCGACATCACTCTGGTGCAGGGATCACATTCCTTTTGGCGTTTTCTTACATTCATGTCTTTCCAATCATTAGATAAAAGATGAGCTCGACAAATATGAAGCAGCATCTGACTTTTTAATGGCTGGATGAAAATGAGAAGCCGTATGTGTGCGGGAGCCACTGACCAACACGTAATTAAAGCTGGCTTCAATGTGTCGAGGTCTGGTACCGTTTGAAGGCTGATGGTGCAATTAGAAAAAAAGTCAGTAAGTCAAGTAAGTCCATTATGCAAGTCTGATCTAAATTGTGTGCTTATTCTGTGGGGGGTTTCATGGTCTCTATTCTACATGAACTCTAAACACAATGCACTTATTGTGTGTCAGCAAGTTATAGAACATTACTTAAAGGGGGTTCTTTTTGCCAGCAATGTGTTTTAATCGGCCTCAACGCTTCCTTTTTTCACCTACTGAAAAGACTCCCTGGAACCTGGGCTTTTTTTCTGTTAATTTCTTTATGAATGACTGGTGAATCTGTTGGACTCAATCAAGCTTCACCTGCTGGCTATAAATAGTCTGCTCCCCTGGCAGTTCACCTTTTTCCACTCCCTGCCAGTACTCCAGCGTATCCTGAAGTGTGCGTATTCAAGTTCACGTGAGTGGTCAATTCAATTTATCCTTTTGATTGTTTAATTTGTATGCCTTTGTGATGCCTTTTTGTGACCTGCGAAGGATTGTTTGTTGTTTGATTGACCACTCAGTTATTTAATTTAATTGTATCTTTGTTTATGTTTTTGATGCAGCACACAGGATAAATATCAAGCTTACAAAAAGGAAATAAACTACTGGTGTTACATCCAACCTGCCTTGCATCATTTTCTCACTCTGACTGTCTGCTCACCCAACATTCACTCCCCCCAAACCACATCACCCCTACCGGTCCTTCACCTACCAAGTTAGATCTTCCCCAGTCGATCTGATGAAAAGAAACTTTTTAAAATCAAGCAGTAAAGTAAAAGTAACCACAGTGATTCTGATTACCCTCATGCATCGTATTCTTTTCGCATAGGCTGGTGCAGCATCCACATCTGTCACTCAAGTAAAGCAGATTTTCAAATATGATAAAAGCTGCATATAAATAAGGGTAAATGTAACCTGTTTTGCTGTTAACCGAGAGCTTAACTATGTCTGACCACGAGTGTTTGGGCACAATACTAACAAGCAAGGTGACAGTCATGGAAATATGGATTCAGGCTGATCAGATCCGACCGCTTCAATGTGTTCATTGCGTCAACTATTGAATTACGTACCAGCTGAAGTCAGTGTTCCATGATGCTCGCTGTCACCCAGAAAGCACAATATACTAGAATAAGTCATGTAGTTGAGCAGGACTGCGTCCCTCTCACCACGTGGCTCTAATGGATCGGGATGATGTGTGGAACGGCCTCACGCCCATGTGGCAGAGGACAGGAGCGTGACTCAGGAGGACCACATACTGGTGGCCGTCCCTCGGGTCGGCACTACAGTTACAGTCCAACAATGACAACATCCCTGAGATGACGGCAACACGCCCAAATCTGGAATCCACAACCCCCGAAATGAACTTACACGGCCCGAGCCGTTCTGTTGTTGAAGGGGAAAACCAAA
This sequence comes from Gasterosteus aculeatus, assembly GCF_964276395.1. NCBI lineage: Eukaryota > Metazoa > Chordata > Actinopteri > Perciformes > Gasterosteidae > Gasterosteus > Gasterosteus aculeatus. Next base: position 18,596,659 of record NC_135694.1, read on the forward strand.
GTGACTCCCGAGGATCATTTGAAAACTATTTGAGTGAACATGACTTCATGTGGTGAAGTGATAAAAAAAGGACTGCAAGTCTGAAACACTGTGGAAAATCGGTGTGTGTGTGTGGGTCTGCCAAAAATGATCAAAAACATTCATGTTTGCCCTTTTGACCCCTTTTTTTAATCCATTAGCAAGTAATAAACATATCGCAGATGCATTCTGTTCACTTTGAAAACTATTCCTGAAAATAAACGCTTTGCCAACAGAGAATCTGAACTAAAAGTAATGAACTGCTTCTGGACGAGTGAACCTTCACTTTCTCCAATGTTAGTCAATATGGAGAGATTGTTGTTTCGGGAACAAATACAAGACTAATGAGATTACTAACATAATACTTTTTTTAATAGGGAGTCCCACACAGAATAATTCCATCCCCAGTTTTCACATCCAGCCCTTAGCACAACACAAGCAACCAAGCAAAAAACATTGTGAAGAGACCAACATAGTCTAGTTTTTAAAGGGTTCATTTGAAGCTTTGTTGACATTAGGCTCAAAAACATGTTCTATTCAGGGAAAAATAATAATTCCCTTTTTACACCATGACTGAATTCTGTGAGTAACTGTGAAATAGAGTAATATCTACCATTACTGCACTGTGTGTTGCCTCCTACCTTGGACATGGTGGAGCGCACTTGCTCAGTGTCGGCCTGGGCCTGTAGCAGCTCCTGCCTGAGCTCCGTCAGCTCCACCTCCAGCCGGTCTCTCTCAGCGTGCGCAGTTTTCAGCAAATTCTGCACCTCAGTGCCGTCACTGGCGCTCTGCATGGCCTTCAGCTCACCGACCTTTTGCCTCTCGATGTCCACCTGCACCTTCAGCCTGCCGTTTTCCAGCCTGAGACCATCTGCTGCCGCTCTGTGCTCCTCGGCAGCCTGTGCTGACTGACCTCCGGCCTCCAACGCTCTGTCCAGCTGGGCCTGCAGCCTGCCCACCTCCTCTCTGAGGCAGCGCGCCTGGCCCTGGGCCTCCTGGTTCTCCTCCTCCAGAGCCCGTAAGCTGCCAGTCAGCTGCTGCTGGATGTCCACCAGCTTTTCCCGCTCGAAGCGCGAGCTCTCAACCTGCTCGGCATACCTTTGCTCCAGCTCGGCCAGCCGAGGCCCTTGACTTCCCAGCTCCTCGTCCCTCTGGGCCTGAGCCTGCGCCTGCTCCTGCAGTCGACCAGCAAGCGCCTCGTTCTTCTGGGCCAGCATCTCCAGGCGCTCCCTCTGCTGTTGAAGGGAGGTCTGCAGGAGGCACTTCTCCTCGGCCAGGCGCTCGTTCTCAGCCGTCAGCTCCTGCACCACTTGCTGCTGGTCGGCCAGCTCCTGCAGAGTCGCCTGCAGCTCCTCGGCCATACTGTGGTGGCTCTCCTCCATCTTGTTAATCTTTTCCTTCAGGCTCTCCACTGACGCGTGCGCCCCCCCCGCATTGGTTACTGCAACGACTTCTTCACTGACACCGCTGCACACAGACTCTGAACAAGATGGGATCTTCTCAAACTCTGAGGAGTCGGGTGATGGGGAGTCCTTGGTGATGTCAGAGCTGGAAGAGACGGAGGGTTTGAGAGGTCTGGCAGCACACGGAAGACTGTCCTGCGGCGTTGAGTTGGATTCTGAGTGCAGGCCATTCACCAAAGGCTTGGAAGGGCTGCTTGAGTTTGTACTGGAGAGAGGGGAGGCCTCCAAGCAGAGCAGCTTTTGCTTCAGTGCCTGGTTTTCCTCCCGAAGTGCCGCCAGCTCTCTCTGAAACTTCCCGTTCTTCTCTCTCAGCTCCCCAACCAGCGCCAGGCCCTCCGCCGCCTGTCCCTGCTCTCCAACTTCAGTGGGCTTTTCCCACGAAACAGAGTTGGAGGCTTTGCCTTTGCAACACTTCAACTCCGTCCTGAGATTGCTGATCTCCAAGTCTTTGGCCTTCGCCTCAGCCAGCAGCTCTTTCACCTGGCTCTCCAGAAGGCCCCTCTCCTGGCCCTCTGCATCTCCCCGGGACTTGGTTGAACTGCGTGTCGGCTTTGCCAGGGTGGAAAGGCTGGAGGTGCTGGCACTCGAGACCATCTTCTTAGTGGTGGAGCTTCGAAGCTGGTCCCTCAGAGATATGCGGTCTCTCGTTATGGATACAGGGATCTCTCGAGGAGCCGGGATACCAGACTTCTTGGCTGCGTGTACACCTGCAGACAAGATCAAAACGGGTACAAATGAAATCGTGTTCCAGCACCTCAGAGATCAAATCCCCTTTTGCCGTAGACCAGAAGCAAAGCAGACGGCAGAGTGTTCTGATTTAAAAATGTGAACATGGGAGAAAATGGGTTTTTATTCCTATTTCAGCTACACTTTATTGACTAATACAATACTGTCAATACATCCCTTTCAAGTTCAAATCTTGAAACATTAGCAATACATTTAAATAACTATAACCTACATTCACAAATTTGCAATAGAAATGTGTAATATTGTTTAAATGAAAAAGGGAAGTATTGCTACAATCCCTGCAAACTCTACAAAAACAAAGTAATCAATAACATTACATGGTTTTAGATTTAGATAATCTAATGTTGATTCACCTGGACTGCAATATTGGCAGCACTGACTGGACAAGGGTTCCAGTTCACAGTCAGGAAATGGTAAAGTTTAGAAAATAAAACATTTCTCAGTAGAATTGCAACGCAGCACGCTTGCCCTTCAGAAGAGAAGGTCAATGGAATCAGGGTGCAGACATGCTGGGACCGTGGATTTGTTAACAACGCGTAATGACACTGTTGGATGAGTTCAATGGACAGCGAGTCACATTCAGATGCCTGCATCATTCAGCGGTTTTATGTCGCTGGTCCCTGTACCCTAGTCACATATTGTCCTCTGCTCGGACAACAGAGCATCTGCCTGCCACTGTGCGCCTATCGTCATTCATCGCTGCAGCACAGCTCCACTGTGGCATTTCAGAAGTCATCAGCCTTTTTCCAGACCCCTCTCAGATATGAAGAGCATTTACTCAGCGTGAGCACGGTGCCGCCCGACAACGGTTTATTGTTTATTTTCCAAACATCAGCGCGAATGGCGACGCGGACACAAGGGGGCTGCTTGTTTTCAAAGGATGACAAAGGTCCCTGTGCACGTGCACTCTGTTTCAGCCGTGCTCAGACAGAGTGGCCCTGTGTGGCTCTCACACGCATACATTATCCTCCTCATCAACAAACCCACTGAGCAGAGGCTAGACAGGCTGTGACACATCGGCCATAGCAGCGTGCACACACAAACACGCACAACCCAAAATCCACAAACAAATGGCCTAGTTTGGGATGGAAATCCCTGTGGGTTCTTTAAGCACATTGATGGGCACTTTGTAGCAACTCATTGAATAAACAGGCAACTGTGGCAGAAGCTGCCAACGCCGGCACAAACACTGGGGTTCAAAGCCGTTTAGCATTCTCAGAGTGTGCAGCTGTGGTTAAAAAAAGTTATGCGGGCTTGCTGGTGATAATTGTTGAGTAAACAATAGAGGGTGAGATTTTAAGTAAAAACAGACACTGTAGAAAGGAAGAGTGGCAGAATAAGCCTCAGGTCCGTCAGTTCTGGATGTCAGTGGGATCAGGCACTCTTTGAAAAATAATAGCTTTCATGTAAAGTTCACATTAACAAATGCGGCACTTCATCCCGATCACTTTGATGAACTTGCTGCACTGACAGAGATCCAGTGTGCCACTCAAAACTCCACTTCAGAGGAGGATGGAGCTGTGACTGACAGACATTACGTACCGCCACATGGGAGATGTTAAGACTAGATAAATTACTATTTACCAGAAGGCTTCATTCAGACGAGGCAGAAAAAGAATGACACACCTTTCCCTTTCAGCCATTTCATGGCCATATACAGATTGGACGTGGCAATAAATACAGGGACGTCAGGGCCTTGTTGGGGGGAGAGAGAGCTGTTAGATGGGATTAAGATCAGTCCGATCAGGTTGGATTCCTTCATATTCGGTTTTCCTCTAAAGCTTTTAGTGAACAAAGCCCAGATGGAGCACATGAACTCACTCATCTGATGTGGATCGTCCACGTCTTTAACAGTGACATCATCACAGCGGCTTAGTGTGCACACAGAACTGACAACACACACTAGATGCCAGGAGTCCGCACAGGCTGAAGTATCCTGGAGAGAAAGAAACCGCTGCTCGAGTACAATCCGATAGTCAGAGGATCTCTATTTCTGGGAATATAAGCCTAAAATAAAGATCAGAAAAAGATCAACAGTTGGCTATGAAAACAATGGTAAAAAATGATATTTTCTAATGCTAAAATTGGCCGTCCGTGCTGACGGTGAACGAGTGCATCTGGTCGATCCAAAAATGGCACCTCAGTTCAACAATCTCTTTCCAGGACCAACACAGCAACTGGATGTTTATTATTTCAATTTTTACATCCCCACATTGCCAGACAGAGTCAATAACAAAGGAACGTCTCTGACATCACACCACAAGACGTCTCTTGAATGCATTTGACAACCATCAGCATCATCTAAAATAAAAAGGTGACAAAGATTGGATGAATTGAGGCGGAGACGTCCCTGAAAAGAGGCAATTAACCTCCAATTGCTCTAGCTGAGATTAATGGTGGAAGAAATGCAGAGAGGGATTTCCAAATGAAATGTCCGCCCCATCATAAAACCCACACACATCACATTAGTGCTGTTCAGCCAGGTCAGTTTAATGTGGTGAAATCTGTACACTGTTTGGTGCTCAAGAGGCCACAATAACTACAGCTCTCTACGGTCCTCACAGAAAAAGACGTCTAGGGCACAAATCTTTCTTTTACAATTCAAAACAAAAATATCCAAGAGCAAGATGGTTGAAGAGTTAGCTTTGTTGTACTTTAGTGCAGTTTTTGATGCAGGTCGGCTCAGTTCCAGGACCATCAATGGCCAGCTCCGAGAAGCACTAAATCTACGAGATTGAGCGGAGTGGGCAGTTAACTGGCTCACAGCTTCTCTTCATACAGCAAGGAATAAATCCTCAAGCAGTGGACGGTGTCTAGCTCCAAAGAGCAAATGCAGTCAATCACCGGTTTTGGAGGAAAAGGAAATCTTTTATATTCAATATCTTAGAAACAGTTTCAGATACACTAATAATAGTACGTTTAAAAGCCTAAATAAAGGTCATCGTTTATATAGAAGTCACCTTTGACCACTTAAATCTAATCCGTCAGACCTCGAATCCAAGTGGACGTGTGTTTAAAATTTGACCTAGATACATCACATGTATAACATGACCACCAAAACTAAAATCAGTTCATCCTCGAATGGACGTTTTATGCCAAATCTGAAGAAAGAGACTGATGGACGAAAGAGACAACGCCACCAGCCAAAGATGTCTCCGGCTCAGACGAATACCAAAACCTGATGGAAGAGAGAGACTAGGGACTTATTCTGTTGTTTACATTTAATCTAAAGTATTTGCACAAACTGACTTCCAATACTCCAACTAGTCAGTTATTCCCAGGGAAGTCGTTTCCCTGATCACAGTAATGCACTCTACTGGTTTCTGTCTAATGAAGATAAGCTTTCAAATCACGGCCGGGGCCGTGTGGCTGGACGCGGTCCAGCACCGTGCCGGTTAACAGCGGCCAGTCTCCCTGCCAGAGTACAGAGTGACAGAGTACATTGTGAGCAGAGTGCACAGAGTCTTCAATTTAGAGAACAGTGGGCTCACGGGGGAGGAGTCGTCGCGGCCGCCGCCGCCGTTGTGAATTAATGGTCAAGTGTCAGAGAGTTGGCACCTGAAATGACGCACTGCTTCGTCATCCTCACAAACAAAGCCGTGGAACGGGAATGTCTCGCCGCCTTTCCTTTGCCATTCCTTCAGTGTTCCAGGAAATGTTGTGTGAGGTTTTTTCAGTCAGGTGGAAATGGAAAGAGACAAAACAGCGCATGTGTGTGTGTGTGTGTGTGTGTGTGTGTGTTTCTGGCCTTCCTGTTGTCCAACTGCCAGGGCATGAAAAAGGTCAACAGGCGCCCACGGGTCAGACACCGGGACTCGGAGGCATTCCTTTCCTCTTACTGGCCGTCAGTGACTGAGCAGACATTAGACGGCACGGTAAGCTGCATGAAAACCTCACGGTACAGCACAGGGAACCATGACAACACTTACTTGTTGAGGATACAAATGTGTTCATTATAACATCTTCAAACCCAAAGTACACAAGTTGGAATAATACGTTTTGTAATAGAGATAAACGTGGCGTGATTACAGGAATGTTTTATCCGGTGTCACACAATATTTCCTAAAACACTGTTGGAATCTGACTCTGCTTTGTTCCTAGGAGAGGACATCCTATGCAAAAGTGATAAATAAAGCAAACAGGACAATCAGATTTCTTTCTAGGAGCAGTGTTTGCACTTGTCGGCTGTGAAAACCAGATATTCTCAACTACATGATGAAGCGGCGCAGATTCACTGACTGTTTGCAGCAGAGTTTAAAAAGACTGATGTGAGTTCATCCAAAAATAACATTTACATTTGGCTAAATGTTTAAGCGCATTCATAAAATGGTGAATTTTACACCCATTAAATCCACTAGGTTTTATTTTGTCAGCTGGACCACCGATATTTTGGCTAGTTTTAGAATATTTTTCTAACTGCAAAAGATATTTGTAATCTGCATATCGAAGTTGCTACAGTACGATATGATCTGCAGGCTCAGTCCAAACGCTTCAGTATAACCAAGTGCATGAGGGCAAAACATAAGCTGGAAATAAATAACATCTGTAATAACACGAACAGTATTTGTGGGAAGTGTGTTAGTGTGATGGGAGTCAGAGGAAAGTCTGCTCTTTCAGTAGCTGATGTGCAGGACACACGAGGAGATGAAGATAAATGCTCATTAGCAGAGTTCATGGGACAATAATATAGCATATAAAATAACAAAACTTGAAAAATCAAAAAGGAATATCATGAAGAGGAAAGAGGAAAGGCTTAAGAAATTATTAAGCTTTGACTGGTTCATGTCAATACCATGCCTCTCCAGTCAGCAGGTGGCACGTTAATCGTGCTTACAACTGATCAGGCAAACCCCTCACCCTGCTTTTATGAATAGAGACATCACAGGGTTTAATCTGAGGGGTTTCTTTCCTGCCTGAGAAGTGAACAGCTCTGTGCTTCCGCTGCGGCACAGCGTGGAGGCGCAACAAGAGACCTGGCAAGCCACAGAGGGCCACTTGGCCCGGCTCCTTAGGCTCCTTTAATCATTTTGATTGAATCATTTCAATTGGCCTGCACGTTAAGACCTTTAACACAGTATCCTTGTGCTGATCCCCTCCGCTTTACACCATGTATGGAGCAAATACCCTCCAGAGATATCCAAGAGCTGGCCAACGGAGAGAGGACCTTCTTTATCCTTCACATGGAAAAGAGTTTAAGAAGGAGCTCACTGACGGAATAGCAGAATGCCGTCTACATGACTGCCGGTTTATAGGATCAGTGTGTGTGATGGGCAACAGATTGATTGTTGCTAAACTTAGTTTTAAAAATTTACATCTTAGCCGGAGGATGAAGAAGGATGTGATCTTTTTTTTTCCTGGATTGGCCACAAAAATTTTACTAACACAAATTCTGTAGAAATATTAAGCCGTAAACAAAAAAACAAACAGAAATTTCTAATACTTTGTCTGCTTTGGCTCACTTTCTGCAGCTTAAAACAAAACCAACAAAGAGAGCTCAGTCGAACCAGTATTATGTAAAAGATGGCAAGGTAAAGAGAAGCGCTGCATTCAAGCACAGGGAGCTCCGCTGTGTCACTTCATAGAACAACAACAAGATGGCACCTGGTATCCCCAAGTCCACTCTCAGGGAAGAGTCATCCAGAGAAACGCCAGGCGGTGAGAGGGAAGATGCTCATATCATCAACACACGGTCTCACGTCAGATCCAACTCAAAGGGCTCTGGTGTGTCAATTCTATACACCCGCTGTTAGTTGCTCAGCCACAAATCAGCCTACGATACACCAACTTTGGTGTCTGGGCTGCAGCTTCCAGTTCAGGACACTTAAACAACACACACACACACCTTCCTCTGCAAACACGCCGCTCTAAAAGGAAAGCGCGGTGTGTTTGTTCACTGGACCAACTGTTAACTGCCGTGGAAAGTATGACTGATGTAACTTCCTCCCAGCGTCCCGGCGATTAGAGGCTGGACAAACTCGCTTCCTCGCGTTGAATCCCTGCTCGACGTCAATGCGCTCCGGTAAGATGTTGTGATAGTTGATGACACACGTGCAGTATTTACACGTTCTGTCCTGTTGAATCCTGCTCTGGATGGGAGAGCTACCCGCCAGGCACATTGCAGCCGAGCTTCCTCAGAAACATTCGCGTTTCACACTAGTGTTAGAAGTTAAATGCTGTGATATATTTGACATAAAAGGCAGCTGGTAAAATAATGGCAATAGGCAAAGACATCGGAATGTCTGAAGAAGACTATGAGTCCGAGAGGACGGCCGTTTAGCGGAGGATGAAATGCCTGAACTGAAAGGACCAAGTGAACCTGATTCTATTTAAGCACGACACAAAAGGCTTTTGATCACCTGCTCGTTTGAGATTTATGAATCGTATGTGCAGTCATAAAACCTGCAAGAAGTCACAATGTCACCAAGCTTCTGAAGCCAGCAGCAGACAATATACTGTTGCCTGGCGGTCACTGAAGAGCCACTTAACTCTGCTAGGAAACTGAAACCAATAAAAATGTCCTTTAGCAGACGCACACGCATGACTGCGGTTTCTCACTATATTGTCGGTTGGCAATATGTTTAGATTTAAGAGGTCACCTGAACCAACAGATTGACTGAAGCTCACCAGAAAGGGTTGGATTTACATTTCATTTTGCAATTATAGTGATCAAATCTGCCTCATCTGAGCGGAGTTACCTCTATCAGCACCAATGCAGAATGAGAATAGTAATGTAATGCAGTGAGCCAGCGGGGAGACAGAGAGGCTCGCTGCAGTAGCCTTGGCTGTAATTTGGCTTCGATAACGACCTCCTTATCACGGCAGCGGACAGCTTACGCGTTTGGCCTCCCACTTCAGAGATAACGGTGTCGAGCAAATCAGGACGGGTTCCTCCCGTTCCCACATTTCTTTCCTTACTTCCAGCAGCAGAACTTTGTGCTTTCCGAGCCTCAGCTGGGCAGAAGTTAAGCTCATGTAAATTGAGCTGAAGATGGATATTGACAAATGATGACACTGAGCTACCGTTTCTGTTAGAGGTTTTTAAACGTCTGCCCGTTTACTTGCAGACTTCTGCAGGGCCTCGGGAGGTGGTGATGATTTTGCGTCTCTTTGGGGAGCTCTCTTGGCATTTAAAGCCTCTTGTCAGGGGCAACCAAAATAAATAAAAATCAGGCCATTTGAAAATCAATCATTCATTTGCTATAGAGGCTCAGTTGAGAAAATAGAGTGTGCTGATTTCTATGAGTAACTCAATTAAAACTGTTGCCGACTGGTTAATTTCACAGTGGAGGTGGAATCATGAAGGACTGTACCAAGCAGAGTTTGAATATTTCTCAGAACATGATTGATTATGGGGAGTGTAACGGATGGCGTACTGTTTTCTCTGGCTGAGCAGACGTTTTACTCATTTCATCATTCAATCCCACATGCTTCCACAAACCAATATGAAAATCTCTAAACAGACCAATTTTACTTAATATTTAGGAGAATAATTAGTGACATTGAAGACTGATAGGTTATCCTCCTTTGTTCCTACTTTTTGACTAAACAATCTTTGGTTTCGTGTAGGTTATATCCTGCTCACGCTGTATGTCTGTGTGTGTGTGGGGGGTACGGGGGGGGGGGGGGAGGAAACAGCTAATCTTTTCAAGCATGCAGCAGCTTGCTACCATTGCCTCCCGGTGCGAGCATACCATGCTCTATCTTCAAGCAACACACACACACACACACACACACACACACACACACTACAGCCATGAAGTGATGCAGTTCAACACCCACTGCTGACAAAATACTTCACTCTATTTGGCATTGTGTGTGTGTGTGTCCATGCCTATGGCCCTAGCATGGTTCTACTGTTTCTGGTATGTTGCGCCAGCATCCATTTATGTTTGTATGAAAACAATCACAACATTATGAAGTTCTGTTAACAAATACACAGAGTAAATACACTAGGCTACAGATATATCTCTTAATATAGATGGACACACACACAGAGACAGAGAGAAAGAGAGCGCACATATACAAAGAAGATGCAAATCCTTGTTAGATTCAGGAGGTTGGTGGAGGAGTTTCTGAGGCGCAGTGAGCTCGGGGGAAAGCGGAGTGATGAGACTGCTAATACCATCTCCTCTGACACGTCCCCTCATGCTTACCGTCAAGCAAATATCACTTAGCACTTTCACCCCCCTTCCCATGCCTCCACACACAAAATTTGTAATTTCACACACAGGGAACGTGGCCGTGCTCGCATCACAAATGATGGCACAAGATCGGAGCTTAACGAACCAAACTTGTGCTCCTATAACACAACGATTGGTACCCGTCACTCATTCGCTCCTCACTCATCTGTCAGGACTTGTCGTGTCAGAGATGCACTCTGACACGACAAGACAAAAGATGATCTCATCGGCTCTTTTGCATTCATGAAAAAAAAAAAAAAAAAACGCCCATCTTTGTCTCGTAGGTCGACACACAAACACGGGAGATGTGATCCTGAGGCAAACAACAACAACAGAAGCAGACCTGACTCAGTTTCCTCCGGTCTCCCCGCCTGGTTCCCCATGTTGGTCTGCTCTGCGTCTCCCACTCTCCACGCCGGGGCGGACTAGTCCAAAGATCCGTGGCTGCGGGGGGGGGGGGAGGAGGAGGAGAGAAGCGTGCGTGTGTGTGAGTGGGTTGTGTGAAGCGCCCACAACCAGCGGCCGTCAGTCACATAGAGAGGGATCCTTCTTATCCTTCCCTCCTCCTGCTCTGCTTGCCTGTTCTGCCCGCCCTCCCAGGGCTGTGCGGATGACTGTGTTCATGCATGTGTGAGGAGTGACTGCTTGTGTGTGTGTGTGAGAGAATGTGTGCGTGACACTATGTCACACTGGCAGGAGGGTGGAGGGGCAGCGTCGTGTGCTCTTCATTACTGCTGTGATGACTGGAATCAGCCCAGAGGGGGAGTGGCTTGCCGTGGCCACACAAACACACCCACACACTAACACACCTCCTCCACTGCAGTCCGACAGTTTACTCTCATCAATACCAGTTGAACAATGGTGAGATGCACCGGCCCTCCCACTGCTACTGAAAAGACAAGTTAATAAAAAGGGAGAGAGGGAAGCAGGAAGGACCTATTTGAATTTTTGGCAGAGGGGGACAGTGCAGCTCGGGTCTCTTAAAGAGAACTAGACAGCGATCTCACAAAGTCTCCCCGCTCACAAAATCACATCTGCAATTTCCCAACAAAAAGTCTTTATCGTCAGGGGACGGAGGTGCGGGTCCAAGGGGATAAGAGGCCAGCGTGTATGTGCCTGCATGTGTACGGGGGTGGTGCTCTAATTTTTAGCGATTGCAGCAAGACTTGCTTTTGTTCGGTCCTTTCTCATTCACAATGTATGCACATGTTAAATATTTATCATGGCATGAGCTACATGGAGAAAGCAAGTGGGAAGAATGACTTGTCTTCAGTTGCTCTGGTCTCTTTTTTGGGTCCCCATCTCATTGTTTCTAATCGGGAGAACCACTGCAAATGCCACTTGAACGTTCTGATTTCCTCCTCTACACGCCATAGGCAAATTGCTGTCATTAATTAAGTGATCATTATGATTCATATATGGGCCAAAAACATTTATATGAGTGTAATACCCAGTAACAAAAATACCTTTACAGCAGTTGAAAACTGGAGAAATGACAACTAATGTCCCGGTCTTAACTGTAAGAATAAACAGAGCAGACACTTAAACAACCAAAGGATGGTTTATTCCCTCTGAGGAGGTGAAAACATCCATGGAAATAAGAATGAATAAGCAGAATACCAGAGCAATATCATTTAAAGTGCTTGCTGTTACAGTATGCAAAAATAAATCCCCCATAGCTGGTGAACAAAAGCTGCAAGATTCTGCCCACGTCAGGCTGAATATTCTGCCCTTTGATACAATACGGTTTCCTTTTATATCTTATCAATGTTACATAAACTGGCAATTTTTTTTAAATGTCTCCTCATCTCTGAGCAGCACATCTACCTTGTTAAACAAACACGGCTCTAATCCAGCTAAGAATGTCTGTCCCCCCCCCCCACTGGATGTCAGTCTCCGCGAGCCCAAACCGGCCTCTTGCTCGATCTGGCGAGACCATTTCTCTCTGTCGTCCATCTTTAAGGGACTTGCTGAGGGCACGAGCTTCTCATAAAGGGCAACTCCCAAAGTCGAAGCCAAGTTTGCCAGGTGTGTTTATGTCATGGTTGAAGACAGAAACAGGAGTAAGGGTATTGCCTCCTTCCATAACCCTTGTTGTGTAATGAACAGAGGATGTGAATCATGTTGCGTGCTTATTTCTGTGTGTGTCCATCTGCATGTACATGTGTGTCAGCTTATGTCTGTTACAGCTGAGTGCTTATGCAGGCTGAGGTGTTGCTGTGGACTGAGGCGTGTTTGATTCATTCATCTGACAGATATGAGGAGAGAGCTCTCTCTCTCGCTCTCTCTCTCTCTGCTGCCTCCCAAACACGGGCCTGCTGGGACCACATGTTACGGCTGAGTCTGGTGTCTGAGTTGTGCATAGTAAAGCGCATGCACAGCTCTGCTTGTCCTTGGCGGTGACCGTTAACTGTAACTTGCATCCAACTTCCCTGCAAACTGGTGCTGTGACAAAACACAAACAAGTTCAACATGGAATAAACCATGAAATGAGGCAAAATAAATAGGGTGAGAACTTTTGTCCCTTATAATAATTGTGTATTCTATTTCCAATCATGTTCTCCAAGTGGATCAGATATTCCGAGTAACCTTACAAGTCACAAATGTGGGCTTTAAAGCAGGTAATAAAGTCTGCTTATAACCGTTTACAAAAGCCTTTTCTTGCCGAGGACGGGAGCTAATCCAAACCTGGCTCATTACAGTAATAACACTTGAGTCAGCGGTTTGACTTGAAGACTTAAAACTTGAAAATGTGGTTGTGTGAGAAAAGAAAGAAGTGAATGTCACCGGACAGCTGTGGCCTGCTCCTCCTCTGCATCAGGCTAGTGGTTCGAGGCTACATTAGCTGCAACCGAAACGTTAACGATCAATGTGAGCGCATTAAAGCTGCCATTTGTGACGTTGTGGCCTGCGGCCCCCCCGCCCCCACCAGGCTTGTTATTTATGGAGCAGGAGGGGGTCGTCTCCTCCGGTCTCGTCCCCTTGCACACTCCACAGGGACTCCTCTCCAAGTGAAAGCTTTGCTGAAATATTAATGGAGGAGTTTTAAATAAGTCATCAGGAAGAGGCTGGGTTCAACTCCTCATCTGGCAGCACGGTCCAGTTGGTTAAGTGCCAAGTGGGATAGGGGGGGACTCCATTAGCAAAAATAACAGTTTTGACTCATTAGCGCACCATGCTGTGAGGGCATTCAGGGGGGGGGCAAACCGTCAGTCAGCTGAACGGTTCAGCAAATACCAATGTGTAGCCACTGAGCTTCAATCTTGTTTTTTGTGCTCAACAATAAAGACGACAGAGTCCGATGACACCCATCATTCACATCTCAGCTTATTCACGTCCTGGATGGACAAGTGGATGAGAGAGAGTACAGTCAAAATGATATAAAAGAGCAGTCGTCATTCCAACCAACAATGATTTGCTAAATTAATGTACAATTACAAGAGACGTGGCTTAATAACCGTACCAGGTTCTCACCACTAGTGAGGATTCTGTCATCACAAGATGTACTCGTCCTCTGAGAAAATACTCAATTACTGCCTAAAAGGTATAATGACAGTTTTAATGCAGTTGGTCTCAGATCTGAGTTATTCCTGATTAAATCAGTGTGTAATGTCACACATCTACTAGGCCGGAGCCTGATCGGCTTATGAAGAACCTGACGGCACTGATGACAGGACCTATCACTAAGAAAACCCTGAAGACACGTATTAGTATGAATGGGTTTATTCCAAAATGTCATGAAGAAAATGCAAATTTCGCTCTTCTTCTCTTCACCCAAAAACAGTGCTTCACAGACTTTCCGTCCACATCGATGAATGGAAACACTCGAGACACTACAGGGCGTTCCAGCTCAATACCAATGAATGCAAATACTTGAGACACTACAGGGCGTTGCATCTCGACATCAATGACTTCAAAAATACCACAGATCACCACCCCAATCTATATTCAAATCATGGCATGCTGTGTGGCTATTCGAGCAGAAACCTGAGGTCAGGCTGAGTAACTGGGCATTGAGTCACAGCTTGCACGCGTAGTTAACCATTGTTGCCCTTTCAGGTGTCGGATCGTATTTTCCACTTGCTGATTGGCTGGATTTCTGAGACCTGTTTAACGCGTCTGTCGTTAAATGTCTTGTTGTGCACTGATGTGGAAAGTCCCAACCCAGGTGCAGAAAAAACGGATTTGTCCCATGACATGAGAACATGATTACGCGTAACTGCGCTTAATGTCATTACTTTCTCTTTATTGGAGCACATAAAAGCAAAGAATGCAGGTTTCTGCTGAAGCGAAAAAGAGAATGCTTTGTCCGACTGATGCTTTGGATCAGATTTAGATCATTTATTTTAGATAAAGGATGCCACTCTCCCCGATCTTCACTTCATAACAGCATCAAAACTGGGAGAAAAAAAAAAAAATTGGAACCAAGAATATTATTAATATTCACTGGTTGACTAGTGGAGATTGGCTTGTCAAACTGTTGCATTAGAAGCATGTATCAAGGATGAATATATCACAAACTTTTCCTTGAGTGTGGAAACACTTCGAACCCAATCCAATGAAAGTCGGCTGAAATCCTGGTCTGATTGCGTTTGAAGAATGGAGAGGCTCACTTGGCCGTCGTTTCTTAGCTCCTCTGAATCTTTTGTCAAGTAGAATTCAATTACCTTTGCTTCAGCACAAGACTTTGTAGGAGAGTTTAGCTAGAGCACAGTATCCACACAATATGTAGATGAGCCACAAAAACCACACACTTAACTCTTCTCAGAGGATTTTCCCATCACATGCTGGAAACAACACTAATTACTGCAAACAAATCGCAACCATAGTCAACCGCCATGTTTACCGTACGCGTAATACATGTTTTGCTATCAGTTGTATTTGTGGTTACTGTGCTCATTCCAGTGAAAAAAGTACGATACCAACCCACAATTTAAGAGATAATAAAAATACCGTAGAAGAGTTTATTGTGACATCGTGTTGATAATGCAGCCAAAAGTGTTTTCAGTGACTAGGAAAGAAAGTGTGATTCATGTGTAGAAAATGAAATGGCACGGACCACAAATCTCCGTCCACAGCAATGTGGTTAAATGCAGGAGACGGCACCATCCATCCCGGCGTCTGATGTAATCATAAATTAGCTTAAGACTGTCGGGTATCTCAACAGTTCCTCCAGCGTTCTCATGCAAGACCAGAGACATAACAGATCTGTCAATGCAGAATGGTAGATCAGTATATTTGACATGTTTAATGTGAACCTGCATTTACAAACTGCTTGACACGTCTACCTATTTGCACGTATGTGTGTATTATTGAGAATCGCTTGCTTGATTCGTTAAGTATTATTTTCCTACGGGGGAATTATCTGTAGCCTATCAGATGTCTGTATTCTTTTCAATCACATGAGGGGGCCCCAACAAGGGCGTGATTAACATCATCCACAGGGTGAACGGTATGGAAAGGACTCAAAACCAGTGAGACAGCTAGCTGGTTCTGGTGAAGCAGTGCAAACACTTTCCAAAATGAAGAAACGCCGGATGGACAGAAGACATCTTGTATTGAAGAGTTAAAATCAAAAGTATTTAATAACAGAAAAGGGTGTTGTGCTAAAAAGAATATGTCGGCTGAGGTGCCGCTGGTCTCTCTGCAAACAGGCCCCAGGGCTCATTGACTCTCCCATAGGGACGGTCTGTTGCCTCTACCAGCGAACTCTAGAACAATGGGTGCTTGCAGGCATTTATACGGACCAGTAAAAAGGTGTGAAAGTTAGTGTCCACACCCCTGGGAGTGGTCTCCTGGCGAGTTCAATGTAACTCGGATTTCGAATGTCTATCAGTCAATATCCGTTGTGGTGCGATCGAGTGTTACATGCATGCATTTCGGTTGGTTAAATACAATATAGCTGTACATTGGCATTATTCTATAGATTAGTTTCATAATTACAAATTACAGTGGTTTTACAATATTCTCATTACATGATTACACAGTTCTAGAATCATTGCTGTATTCCCGTGTACACTAAATGCAGAGGTGGTCTTCCTCTGGACTCCCTTAGCACATCCTCAATGCAACACCAACAATAAACACAGAGACTTGTAACAAGCAAGCCAAGGCTTTCCTGCCCTAGCTGCTTGCCCTCTTAACTTGCTAATGTTAAATAGACACAATATAGCGTTTACCAGCGGCTATGTTTTTTGTTTTTTTAATCTTAAACATATCTGAGGAGCACGACTCAAATGTTCGGTCCAAGTCAATAAAGTTGAGCAGTTTGACGTGTTTTCACGAGATTCCTCTCCACACTGTTTCCTAAATTAGCGTGTGAGTGCACAACTTTGTTGCAAAAGAGGGAGACATTTGACGGGCGCTAAAAAAAACCCTTGTAGAAAATTTTCTAATGAAGTGACGTCAGTCTTAAAAAAATCCCTACAAACAAATGCAGTAAATCTCACACAGGAGAAGTAGTTTGTCAAACGTAACATACAAACGTGTTTTTGATGAACGTTGTTAATACTTAGCACAAAAGACAAGACAAGCAGACAAGCACAAAATTCTTTTATGAATCCTCCTGCCTGCATCCATTTTTTACCCCCAAGGCAAAAGACCGGCCAAAAACACCACCAAAATTCTCTGTCATCTAAAACATCGCCTGCTGAGCCGGTGTTGTGTGAGGAGGTTCTGTGAACGCGTCCAGTCTTTCAGTTTCTAGAAAAAGACGCCAGGTGCAGGGGACGGAGCGTCTCTCAAGCCTCCACTTACAACCAGCAGCTGGCAGCTACAGCGGCGCTCTGTGGCCATCTAGCGGTCACATGTGGTTCGTGCCACTACTTTCATACTCAAGTATGATGACCTCTAAACTTGGACCCAATATACAGATCACATCCATAAGTTGTGAAGAGAACAGCCGTTTTCTGCGGCTTTTTAGCATCATATTGCTTTACACTAAACAAAGAGTCTGGAACGAGTTGCTGAGTTAGTTAGTGATGGTTTCCTACCAGACAGGCTGCGAGGGCGGGCCTCTGCGAGATCGGAGATGGCTCCAGTGGTCACAGTCTTCTTCATCCGGGAGCCCGAGGCCGCGGCTCCGGGAGCAGGCTTTGTTAAGGCATCGTCGCTGCTGGCTCTTTTCAGCTAGAAACACATCTGCTGTTAGTATCAAGTATTAGGCTTAATGTCAAAACAAAAGCGTGATTTGACCGGTTCCATGTGATAAGGTATCATCATGTTAGGCTGTAGTGCGACTGTGACCGACCCTGCTGTGGCGCTGGTCCGAGGCCAGCGTGCTGGAGGATCTGGAGGTCTTCATGGCTGTGGAGGTGGTGCTGGAGGAAGACGGAGCCACGGAGACTTGCTTCGTCCACTCCTGGAGTCCCGGCTTGGGCAGCCCCACCCTTGTGGCGCCCGATTTCATCATGGCTGTGCTTCAGCGAACTACACCTGAGAGAGAAGAGAAGCTATTGCTCAATAACCTCCTGGGACGTTATCCTCATGCGTTAAAGTGCCTGTGTATCCAGCTCCCCCAGCAGATGATCAGTAGGCTCATTCAAAGTTGCTCTCTTTACCCACGTGTCAGTAAAAAATGCCAAAAGATAAACACGTCATTTTACACTTCCTAGAAAATCCATCTGAAAACTACACGGTTGACTTGTAAAACTGCGTTTATCAAAAAAAAAAAAAAAAAAAAAAAAAAAAAAAAACGCTCGTTGTAAAGGGGCCGAATAGTGGAGGGAGTGAACATTCCAGCCAAAAGCCTTTCACGTACTCCATCAGGGGAATTGATCTCCGGTGTGCCAGGTGACACACCTGATGTCATCTCCTCATCACAGGGCAAGGAGGAAAGGAGTGTTTCCTTTCCTTTTAAGGGGTTCCCTTAGACCTCCAGGGTGGCGAAAGAAATCCCAGTAAGTCAGATAGCGGCCCAGTCGAATTCCTTAAGTTTAGTTTAGCGAACAGACTGGAGCTGAACTTGATTATCTGTTTTGTTTCATGACGTTGTTGTTCTAATAACACTTTCTACTAGAAGCCATCTGCCTCTTGACTGCTGCGCTGACATTTTTGTCTGAATCCTCAGTGCAATCCTGTTACATTGTAAATACACTTTCATGAGATTGTTAGCTCCAGATACATGTAATTCACTGACTAACTTTTCATTAATTAATTGAAACTAAATGCTAAGTGAATCATTTTGACAAAAGCCAATTTTTCTCCTTGTTCCTTTCCTTTAACTAAATGCATGATGACTACTGCAGGAAAAGACACACCAAATCAATATAGAAAATATTAGGCAACCATATAACAAATGCAAACATGTTTAGCGATGCAAATAGCACCGGATTAAAGTACAAATTATATTTGGTCCCCAAAACACCACAGAGATGTCCAACAATCAAAAAGCAACAGAATAATGGCTTTGTTTCTTCCATCTTCAACAGCATGTTGTCACAGACTGTTAAAGGTGTGCATTCGGTGTCCAGAGGGAAATAATCTCATCTGGGGGAGGACTAGATGCTGGTGGACGTGCACCTAACCAAAGGGAAAGGACTAACTAAGTCATTGACCCGGCTTCAGGTAACCTGCTCTAAACTGCTTTACATATTTCATCAACAGTTCAGCGGAAAGAAAAGAGTAGCATCAAAAACAAACATTTGTAGAAACTAATAGTTGGCAGTTCAATAAATAATGTCCTGATGTGTAATAGGAGCGAGGTAGACACCAACCACTTGAGACAATAACATATGCGATCCTCATTAATAAAATGTTCATCCAATTTGGCATATTTACACTGCTTTTTTATCAGGTGACTTCTCTGGGTGCTTCAGGACATATTTGAGGAGGAACACACTGCATGTACTATTTTTTATTTTTCTATTTTGCTCATATAAGAGCTTTTGTCTGTCCCCTGCTGGCCCGTCATATGCTACAAAGACGTCTCCGGGCAAGAACCCGTGATGAACTCCTGCCTGGCCCGCTGGTCTAACATGGAACATCTCACCTCATTGTAGATCAGGTCACACTCATTGCTATGAAGCCTGTGAAGGCTTCATGAGGAAGTGAGGCAAAAGGAGGATATTACCCTTGAGATTATAGTAGTTTATTTGTTTCAAATAGGAGGGAACTGAGCAACAACCAACCAAATTATTCCAGCTTTGTGACACAAACATGCTGTTTAAATCAAAGTTCATCAAAAAGCTGGCCAGTTTTAGTTGAATATTCTTTGTTTTCACCTTTTTGGGGAGAACTTTCTGCAAATATGACCTCACCATAATTGTCCGCATGCAGGGATAAGATCCCCAGGAGCCAGAACTGTGCCCCACTTACTTTACAATGGCCTAGTTAGGAATAGGAACCCATATGTCTTTGAGGGACAGACGGCAGGTTGTTTTTTTTAGACATCAAGCAGTCAAGAGAATGTGCAGTGTGTGAGTTGGGCATCTTCCTTTTGAAGCAGCTCAGCAAATACCGATCACTGCCGCTTACCCGGAATGAAAAAAACATGGACGGCGTTATCGTGGCTCACACGAGGCTGGGAAAAAGCTAAATATCGACAAAAAGAAATCCCAAATCAGAAAACCAACTATAACTCATAAGCACCACACAGATATACTGTCAGCTGACTTAATTACATCACTTCCAAAAAGTAAGTAAGTAAAGAAAGTAAGAAAGTACTTAAAGAAAGTAAATAAGAAGAAAGCACCAAGTGGTCCTGGTTCAACTAGTCTCTCACGCATCATCTGATCCCATGCAGACTCGAGGTAGTATGGACGGCGTGCTTTTTAACATCAACTCTCATACAGTCAACTGCATAAAATAGGACAGCAGCTGAGACAAAACCAATAATTACTCCGTACTGCCAAACGCCAACATCGAACAGCTGCTACACAGAGCCGACCCGTCCTGACTGCTCTCTCTGCCACCAGAGGCCGGTTCCCCCGGTACGGTGCAGGACATGCAAGCTGCTCTTCAATTATTCAGTCCCTGTGTTTGTGTACAAAATGGAGCAGAAGCGAATGAAACGCTTCCTCCCGTCACCAGGAACCGCGTACAAGTACAAACATCCTGCCACTGATTTTTATTTTTTTTATACATCCGCATAAATGGTTGTCATGGGAGGAAACGGACTGCAGAGACATTACAGAAAGACCCGCTGCCTTAATCGGACAAGGTGCCCTCAGGTGTGACTGCACTGCTCAGCTTCAATCAATAGAATTGATCCTGTTCTATTTGTAGAAAATACGTTTGAAAAGATTCAAGCATTTAGACAAAAACAACAGGAGCATATGTTGGATTTAGGTATTTCTTTACCATCAGAACCCGGACATTTCAATTCAGCGATTCAACGAATACATCTTTTATGCTCCTGACAGCATTGGGAAAACAAAAAAGGATGTAGGATGCTAGCAGCATGACTAGCAGGTGTTCTTCTTTCCAACTTCTTCAAATATTCAAAACCTTCACTAATCTTTAAGCCCAAACAAACGCCATCGTCCCTATAAAGCTGTACGTGAAACACCACGTCAAAACGTACGAAAACATGAGTAAAGAGAAGGAGGGTGATGACAGATTGGTGTCACAGAAAATTAAAAAAAACAACAACAAACAGCTCAGAGGTGCAGTTCACTCACGTGTCGGGTTACTGGATGTTCTGCCGCAGCAGAACACACCAAAATACGCGTCCTTTGCGGCGCTCTTTGGAGAGACCACGAGGGCCAATTGGAAGTGGCCGCGCCACCGGCTGTCTGCCTCACCACGGAAGTCAGGACAAGGAAGTTGTGCCGTTTGGGCCGCCGCCTCTTTTACTCTTACTCAGAGAGGGAGGACGAGTCTCGGATGTGGGAAGGTTTTTTTTTCCTCAGTTTTTCCAGACCTTTTTTTTTTTACTTGAGACACAGAGCAAGAAAGGGAGGGTGGATAAAGAAGAGGGACAGATCTCCAACATATGGCTCTTTGCGACTACTGTGGCCAAGCACTGTGTGAACGAGGGTAACGGCGCTTCATCGCGATCACAAAGCCCAAAAACGGTGGCGTTAGAAGTGCAGGTGTCGGCACTTTCTGTTCTCAGGGCAGTGGCTTGTAACTTGATTTAACACGGGACCGTGTGTGTGTGGGTTTTTAAATTTTTAAAAAGCACCATGTAAATACTTGTATCACCACAGTAAAATGTCTAACTTTATGGCTGACTTTTTACGATCAGCTGCGGGCTGTTGGGCACAAACAGCAGCCCGCAGCGCCGACAAAGACCTTCTTTGTTTGAGAAACGCTTCTTAAAGCGAGGGCGTGTCGTTTGTGGAGGACTCTGCCTTTCCTGCTGTACAACACTGGTCTAATTTGGATCCCACGACGTATGGCACGCCAAGGCCGCGGAGCATGTGGAGCGCGTACTGCAACTCTGGTCCGGGATGAAACCGGCTTCAGCTTGCGGCGAGTGGTTAACCGAGGAGCTCGGTCGGCCCACACTCCGACACCGCCACAGACAGGGCTTTTCAAAAAGGGATGCTGCGAAGGATTGAGGAATGTTTAGAACGTGGTTTTCACCCCCTGCAGATACACATGTCCAGTGTACACAATGATGTGTCTAATGTTTAGAAGGTCACGACACTTGAAACACTGCTAAACTTATTTAATGTGACTTTTTCTATTCCAGTGTACCTCTTCATGGATGGCCACAGTTTGAACAAACATGCCTGGGAAGCGTATTTCTATTATCAGAGAAAAGAAAAGTAAAGACTTTCAGCAATCCAGGCGATCGCTGCGGAGACATTTCACTCAAAGGGACGCAACAAAACTTTTCCACCTCAATGAGGTTGGTGCTAAATAAAAAGTCTGGGGATCCCGACTAGCTTGTAGGAGTCCCCTGTGCAGCCAACAGTACATCACTTTTCCATTGGTAGGTGGCCATATAGTTTAGGAACAATACCACAGTCCAAAGAGTCCCAATATAGGACATGGACTTGGGAGGAAAAGCTTACCACTGGAGACTTGTAATTTCCAGCAACTGGACCATTTCTCTGCCATAAAAACAGCCGACTGAAAGCAGCTTCTATACTGCCAGGATCCTTTGTCTAAATTAAAACCCGACATTTGCAGAAAGGAAACAGCCAAAGAACTGGAGTATGAACAAGTGTCTGAACATGATGAAATAATGGAGTATAGAGCGATGTGGCTGGACACTCACCAGGTGAGGTGGCAGCAGACATGCTGACAGCCTCTTATTCTCTTCCTTTTCCCTCCACAGGAAAAAGCACAGAGTCAAACTCTTCTCATAGACACAACACCGTCGCAAAAGGATGTGAAAACACACGTAGAACGCTAAATAACGGTGAGTGTGTTGCTTAAAATACAGCTTGTTCCATGGTTCTTGACAAAAGTGCCTGCTCTCATAATACAATCAGAAAGTGTGCTAAAGAATACTTAAAGATACTGTAGGATTCCAAATTCATACAAGCGTCATGCAAAGCTTCAGTCTTGTTAGGAAAAGGATTGATCGTGTAATACTAACTGACGCTCAGGGCTTCACAGCCTTTTTCTAACATAACGATTAGTCAGCCTCTTCAGCTGTATGCGAGATTCAGCACAAGAAGCAGCACAAAGGTCCAGAAAAACTAAGTCTGAAAGGGAGCAAATGAATGAAGAAGCAAACGGTTATTTGCTCAACTACCTTTTGAGGGATCAAAGGTGGAGACATTAACTGATAACACGTAACATTCAAATAGTCATAAACACGTAACATTCAAATAGTCATAAACTAAGTTTATGCCATCATTTATTAATTAGAGCCCGACCACGTAGTAGCCCAGACGCATCTGTACAGCACCTGTGGGTTGGAGGAAACCGTGCAGAGCCAGTATGTGAGCTAAAGTGAAACAGGAAGTGAGTGCGGGTCGAGTCTGTATTTCCCACTGTGAGACGGTCTCTGCTCTCCCCCTGGGTTTTCCCTTTGCACTGAAGGGATATGAAACTAGCACGCAAACGTCCTTCCCCAATGCGTGACATTGTCTGCAGTGGCAATTTCTAAGAGTTGAATATGAGCAGAATCAAAAACACCAGAATTCCTAAAGCTGTACAAATATAACACTTTAAAAAAAAAGTTCAAACTGCACACTGAAGCCCTGAACCTAAAACAAGTGGTATGCATGTGTGTGTGCGTTATGTGTGAGGCTGTGTGTGCCAACTGCCTTTCCATGTGGAGACTTTGATGTGAATTATTGCTAGAAAGAGTAATACAAGAACCTCATCCAAAACACAGAAAAACTACACGTCAGCGTTTGAATTTGAAATGCAGAGGGAAGCTGCTGCTTAAGTCGGCATCGTTTAGCTCAAGAAGAGATGAAAGCAGCGCTTGAGAAGAAAGCGATGCCGCGTTAGATCTGGATTTAAACCAATAGGTTCTTGTTTGCTTGGCTTTTGAGCCTATAGAGCAGGGCTTTCAAAACTCAAAAAAATAAGTGCTGACTATGACATCCTGTTAGTTCACACTTCAACTCTGCTACTTTAATTCGTGCGAGTTGGGCAATTTTTCTTCACATCCTGAACTCAAATTTAAATTGTTTGTCCTCAATACTATTTCACTCGTGGTTGTTCTGCATAGATGTTCTGCTTTCTGAAAAAAAAAAATAATAATAATAAGAAATGACTCCTGAGTATAATAAGTGTACCCATTATAAACGACTACCGAGTGTCCATGGATGCCCTTGACATGAAGAATAGGGTTTGATATAAATACTGTTATCTTGCATAGTTCATCTACTTCATCTTCGGGTTTTTATCTTCCTCAGAGCAGCGCTCCCTCGAGGGCTCGACTTCCTGCTCAGATAGTGTCAAAGTTCTTGACTAATACACAGTTAGTCAGAGCCACACGGCAGAATGTCAGCTGCTTTCCGCTCGGCCGGCTGCATGTACAGCGTGTGGGCCGATCCCATAGAAACAGAATAATCAGAGTAATAGTGCCAGTTAGTAGAGCTACTGAAAGGATCAATCCCTGCTCTGTTTTTTGGCCCTGCGGCCGAACACAAACGTGTGGCCTGAGAGCTGCTCGATGTACACAATGCTGTGGGCGTGTTCCATGTAACCCGTGCGAGAGACAACAATGGGTCAGAACTATTTCCGGTACCAGAGACGACGCATCAAAGACGCAGACACTCCCAACTGGCGCGTGTAAACGTCACGCTGGTGAACTTGCGTATCCTGTTCAGCTGGATGACATAACTCATTTAATAAACCAAATCATTAGTCTTATCCACTCTGGAGGCCGGAGAATTCAAAAAGCTTTACTGCTTTACTCCGTGGCCTGGATGACCCATTTACAGAAACTCTAGCGTTCCTCGGGGCCACCGAGTTGGACTGCTGTGCTCGTCAAGTATGCGGCCGGCTTCCTGGACGCTCTTGAACTAGAAGACAGAGCCAGAGGAAGACGATGCTTTAGACAAAATCTACTTTCACAACTAACCGATGCATCAACCCCCATTACGCCATTACAACATTGCTCCCATCTGTCTTTGCCGAGCAAACGGCACGTAGTTCAAATATCACGCAGCATATCGGTAACTTGCTGACGGCGTACTGATTCAACTAACGGATTAAAGGCCAGATCGGTGCTCATTCCTGCGCCAATCGGTCCATCTCCTCTTATCTCCTCAATTAGAGCCTCCTGCGCCGCAGCGAAGGACGTGCCACTCCAACTGTACGCAGACCTCCTCAGCACAGAGTACAGGGCTTCCTTCTTTGATTAGTTATTTCCCCTCAATGTGGGTCTCTCTGTGGAAGAGAGAAAATGTTGCTTTTCACCGTGTAAGTATTTTCCAGAGATCCTCGCGCTGAAGGCTAATCCCGTTACGAACAGGAGCGTCGACATTCCCCGCTGGAAAAGGTTAAGTAGGGGGGCTACGCAGGGACAAAGCCGGGTTCTACAGCAACCTGACCTCAACACAACCCATTTACTGCTACTGTGGTGTGAGCATGAAGCGTCCTGTGAGGAGCTGAACAGTTGCGTTGCTCAGGATTCATCAACGGTGTGCAGTCAGCTTCTCTCTCCAAAAGCATTAACTTATCTAGTCACTTTTGATCCAAACACAACATCTCGGGCCTCGTTCATATTTGAACCTCAAATTTGACGCCGTGCCATCTGAGCAACCACGTTGCCTCGAACCGTATACTCCTAATGACTTTATAATATGTGCCGGGGAAATGGTTGCTAGGTTGATCCCTTTATGAACCAGAAGCGTGTGCATCCAAAGCTGCTCTGCTCTCTCAGGGGTTTGTTTTCGATACCGCAAACTTTGCCACTTCGTACAAATGTTGGGCTCTTTTTACATTAACTACAATAACTTCAGTCCAAGAAACATATGAACACATCTTTGGTCTACACCAAACTTATTCCAATGCTTTTGTGGGATTATTTGTGGAGGAACTCAACAAAATGATATGTTGGCAAATTGTTTGACGGTTAACACGGGGCTCCGTTGGTTGAGGGCGGCTCAGCCTCAAACTAACGGACTGCTTTACTCAACAGGCATTCTCACGAACAAAATATTTCAGCAATTGTGAATGTGCCCTGAAGAATATGTCTGACGTGTGCGTATGACTTTCATGTCCCGTCTAACTAAAATTGAAAACACAGAACTGTCGCCCAACATTGATTCAGGGAAACACTAAACAGCCACCGATTGATTGACGTCAGCTCAGATTCAAATCGGTCCAGCTCAGCATCCTCCCTGGTCCTCATCAATGTGGGGAGTGAAGTCTTCATTTCACCTTAAAAGCTTGATCAGCACTTTTTTGACTCGATAAAGTAGTATAACCATATAGTTGGACAGTGATTGCATCTCTTGACAGCATTTAGAATTGCCACAAAGACATTGCCGGATCTATGAAGTGTGCGTTTTCTGCCTTCTTTAGTGTGAACCCGGATCGATGTGTTACACGGTGATAGTGCGCCTGCAGCTCGTTATAATGGTGCAATCATCTTCTCATCCTCTCTACGTGGATTCAACATCTGAGCCTCTGACTTACAGAGTAACTACATCACTGCAGCACCTTTCCCCCTTTTTTCTCCCCACCGCTGGACAAGGTCACGATAACTGGGTTTATCAACCTTCACCGTTACTCCTTTCACGTGTCCGTCACAGCATGTCGGTGAACGTGAATTTCCTTTAGTGAGTCATCGAGCACCAATGATACCCGGTGATCTCCACGCGCACCACGAGATCACCGGGTGTCATTTTCTGTGTAACAAAACAAGCCACAGCACCTACCGACGCAGACACGGGTGCTCCCCACATAACCCATGGCTATAAATAGCAAACCAATGACAGGAACTGCCTGGGGAATACGCTGAGCAGCGGAGGAGAGCAGTTCTAGACACAAAAAAAAAAAAAAAAAAAAAAATGGAGGGAGATTCAGTCTTTTAGGCTCTACAAGAACACGCCAATATCCATCTAACATCTCCTATACCTACATTAATGGCAAACAGAACATCATGAAATCAATCAGAGAGATATCATATTAAATTGATGAATTTCATTAATTGTTGACAGATGTGTTCATGTGATTTCCCGCTCACCGCAGACACAGAAGAGACAGGAGCCCCTTCACATGACATCCATCAGTGCATATCAGTGGTTGTTCCATCACTTTACTAGGCCATCATTACATCAACATAAGCCTCCTTTGGGGCTTTTTGTGTCCAGCACCGCCTATCCTGAGGACAACCCAGACAGACTTCAACGGTTTCCCCTTCTTGGATGGTTAACCATGAGAAAAACAAAGGGTATAATTACCAACCGACAATATTCACATCAACGGCCGCTTGTGTTTGAGATCTCCTTTCTACTGGCATAATCAAAAGGAACAGAAAGTGAAAGCTGTCATTTGTTGCCCATTTGGTTTCCCCCAAAGAACACATGCGCGTTTAATTGCGAGGCGACCTTGTCATTATTGAGATGTCCAATTTTGTATCACAGCAAAGCCATGACCAAAATAAAAAAGGTCAAGCATCAGTCATTTGGACGGGGATCTGAGTTTTCTGAAAGGCTTTGTGTTACAGGTACAATGTTACGTGGCAAGAGTAGAACTACAGGAGCCTCGCCAGGATAGTTTGCTAGAATTAAGAAATTAAGGACCTAATGAAGACATGAAAAACAACCTTTCAAAAACCAGTGCACTTAACACAACAAGGCCTTGTTTGACTGCTTCACATGGCACTGATCTAATGAGGAACAAATGGCTGCATGATCATGTGGAGAAAAACAGCTTGCAGTGCACAAGCGGTTCTGAGGGAAACTTGCCAGGAGCAGCAAATTTTAAATGTACATAAAACCCTACATAAATACATTTGCCACCCACGGTTATTTAAAGAAGCACACTATGACAACGCTGTTAAAGAGGTGGTAAACGGTGCCTTGTTGCTACCGTTCATATTGATCCTATCATTCAAATTAAATGGGGAAAGTAAATGTTTGCATAGTTAAAACCGCTTGGGTTCAGGGCATAGAGTTTAGGTCTTCAATCATTTCAAGGAGAGGTTTGCAGTTTTAGCAACCTGAGGGGACTACACATGGATAATCTAATCCAATATATTATAGCGTCAATGTATTTCAATTTGAATTACTTTAGGCAAAAAAAACTAGAAATAAAAGCCACAGCTCCTCTCTCCTCCTGACACCATGACTTCTTACTCTTCCAGTACAATTTAAAGAAAATATAGCAAAATAATTCACATTATAGTTTCTTCATTTCGTAAAGGATGGTCCGTGTATCGTCACGAGTATGTTCGATGGATAAAACAACATCCACGTCGGACAGCAAATAAAACACGCCACTACCTGACGAGAACATGACCAGCGCATCACACTAAGAGGAAGAAGAATTGAGGTCATCAACGAGATGTTAAAAGAAAATATGTGGAGGAACGTTACCGAGCGACGGCTCCTGTTGAACTCACGACTTCACACCGGACGACGTTAACAAGTAAACAGAAGAACCGGGGACGAGTATCTGGAGCGCCGCCGCGTCATCGCGCCTCGTGCGCCGCAGTCCTCCCGTTTATTGGACCGAGATCACAGAAATGCTGGGACAAGTCCAATTAGCGGGGAAACCACCTGTCCTCCTGCTATCAAATGACAGCCGTTGTCGCATCGGGAGAGACATGTCCGCCTCCGTCGGTAAAGGAGAGGAAACAGAGACAGTAGGACACGAGGGGACACCGCGCGTCTCTCTCTCTGACAGCTGCGCCGCGGTAACAAGTTCACACATTTTAAACCCAGACATTTTGATGACAAGAAGAGCAAATGACACCGGTGGTGTAAAGGAAACGAGTCCCAGCTCACGCTCACCTGGTCGGTGTCGCGCCGCCGTCGTTTGATCAGGATGCCCGCCTCGCGCACGCGAGTCCTTTAAGCGTCACCAGCAGCGCGTGCTGGAGCCAGTAGGTGGAGCGCGCGCAGCGAGTTTGGTGCAGTGAGCGGGGAGATTTCTGGGTAATGTAGTATTTTTTTGTATTTCTGGGAAATGTAGTATTTCTATTGAATAACTCATTCCACTGACTGACACTGTTAAGGGAACAATATACACATTCCATCGGACCAAATATGATTTATTGAAGAGATAGGATGTATTAAAACAGTTAGACGGTGATAGTCAACATCACAACACAAACTCAATAATGACCATAAGGTTTCAAGAAAAAAAACTCAAAATAAAAAGGTACAATCCGCTGCAGGGCTCCTGAAGTCTTGGGTAGAATGTGCTGACACGAGTACAGTACATAATGCAAAGTAGTTTTGTTTTGCTTGTATATGAACAATTCAATAATAATCCAAGTTAGTAGTTCTGCTAAAAATTTAGAAATACAACGTCTTAAATAGTGGTTATAATATTTCCATTTTCCGACATCAGCACGATTTGCCGACGTGTCGAATCTGCAGTCACTTGTCTTTGACTCAATTTACCTACACCGACGTCTGTCATTGAGAAACATGGCTGCTTCCACGGGTGCTGCAAACGCTGCTGCCTCCGACTTACGCGGTCCAGCTTCGGCGGATTCGAGCACGGACAACCCCCCGATCCAGTACAGCGCAATCCTGGAGCACCTCGTCGGGGACAAGAGGGCCGTGAAGGAGCTGAGTCCCGGCGTTATGGGCGGACTGCCGGTGCCCTTTAAAAGCGACGAGCAGAAGATGATCGAGAGGGGAATGGAGAGCTGCGCCTTCAAGTCGGTTCTGGCCTGCGTGGGAGGTAAGCTGTGGCAGCCGATCGGTACCCGTGCGTCTCTTCCCGTCCAGCTTCAGGTCAACCATCTGCTGCAGGAGCTCTAATGCGTATGTGGAAGTGGATATGACGGGGACACTTTGGGACATTAGTATGTGGTTTCTCTGATGTAGTGCTCAAATGATTAACCGATTGACAGAAAACAATATTCTCTTTAAATAATATTAATAGTGGCACCACAACGTATGCTGTACATTACACATACCTGGTCAATAACCTTAACATATCTCTCACATCACAGTAGAGTAGTATCTTGTATTCCCCTCGACCTGTGAACTGTGTTGTGATTTCTCAGGTGTTTTTTGTTCTCCACAGGGTTTGTCCTCGGAGGAGCATTTGGTGTTTTCACTGCAGGCATCGATACCAATGTTGGCTTCGACCCCAAAGACCCCCTGAAAACCCCGTCAGCGCGAGAAGTCCTCAAAGACATGGGCCAGAGGGGGATGTCGTACGCCAAGAACTTTGCCATCGTGGGCGCCATGTTCTCCTGCACAGAGTGCATCATAGAATCAGTAGGTCACGAATTCAATCATGTTGAATTATGTCTAAGATGCTCTACAAGATCGCTAAATTGATCACGTTAATCAGAAGGTGGATTTCAAACTAGGTGGAAATGTATTTTTTTGTTTTTTTTTAATTTTGTGATTTAGCTCCAAATATTCGGGAAATCAGTCAATGCAATGTATTTATTTATTTGTGTCCAGTGACTTGAGAGCAGTGTCGTACTGGCTTCTATGTTGCACAGTGGTGATGTAGCAGCCGGGTTTTAAACGGTCTCTGATGGCACTTAGCCGTTGCTGTTGCATGTGGTGCATTTTGACATCCCATGTAGAGGGTCTGAGGTGCTTCGGGGACCTGGGGGTCGTTGCATTGTGCCTCCTCTTCACAGCTCCCTCTGCCGCACACCTGTGACAGAGGAAAGTTTGTTGGATCTATGCTAACTGATCATTCTTATTGTTAACCTTTTTTTTTTCTCTTCTACAGCACCGGGGGAAGTCCGACTGGAAGAACGGCGTGTACAGCGGCTGTGTCACGGGGGGGGCCATCGGATTCCGCGGTACGTAACCGCGTCTGTTTTGGCTGTGATGTTTTAAACGAGAGTTTCCTTTGGTCCTCACTTGCGTTGTTCTTTCTGTTCTTGCAGCTGGCCTGAAAGCCGGGGTGCTCGGATGTGGAGGCTTTGCTGCGTTCTCCGCCGCCATTGAATATTATTTACGGTGAACCACAAAAGAGCGACTCTTATCGGGACTCTGTGGGATGCGCGCGTGGACAAGCCGTGTGACCAATGGGATTGTTTACCTGCACGTGGAGGATTGCGGGGAAAAAGCAGAGCTGATGTTTTGGGTGGGAGCGACGGATTTGTGTACAGTGGTGGGGAAAGAGACTCGGTTCTTTCATCACAGTTTGAGAAAAGCAGAGCAGCTTCCTGACGAGACTTTCCAGACATGACCAGAGTGGATCTCTGCTTCTATGTTGAAGGCATAAAATGTTCTTATTACTGTTGTTACTGTAGGACATTTGTATGATGTGTCTACCGGACTAATCCACATCAAATCATTTTAATTAAAAATGTTTGTTTTTTTTGTTGAATTTTTCAGAACTTCTATTTTTTAAGTATACACACAAGTGTCCATGACAATCCAATTATTATTGAACAAAGAAAATAATAAAGTGAATAGTATAGTGCCAGTAGGCTCGTGTTGTTAGACGGCTTTAGGATAAACCAACATACTGTTGTCTGAGGTGAATGTGTCACATCAGGAGCATTTCAGATCAATTGAACTGCATCAAAAATCAAATCATATGAATTATTTGTATTTTTTCTCAAGACGTTCAGATGTGAAATAACTAAACAACGGGGAGTGAGTCATATTGGCTACATGTGCGAAGGGATTAAATGGACATATTTAAAGTGTTAATTTAATATCAGAATGAACATTATGTAAAGCTTATATGGGCTTCAGTGTGGCATTTTGTCTAAAGAACAATATCCTAACCGATGCTTTAACATTAATACCGTCATAAAACTGGTTTTAGGTCAAAGGCACTGAACGCTAATGTGACCACATCCTGCGAGGGTCACATTCTTTTTATGGGTTTATCACATAGGAAGCGGTTTCAGACAAAATTTCCATTTTTATGGGAAGAATTAAAGAAAAACAACCCAAATGAAGTGCTTACTGTCAGAAACATTTTGTGCTCACATAAACCGACCAGAGACAACCATGTCTACAGAACTCTGGCTAAAAAGACAATTCTAATAAATAATTAAGTGTAAATCAAACCTTTGTGCGCAGACATAGTGGCAGATATTTCCACTAGCTGATGAACGTCGTAAAAAGTTAACCAGACTTACTTAATATGACACCGATTCAGCAGGAGGCTCAATGATGTAGATTATACAACCTGAGGGGAAAACAGCACCTGCAAGTTTGACTTCTAATTCTATAGAATTTAAATATTTATATTACT
The DNA here is from genome assembly GCF_964276395.1 of Gasterosteus aculeatus. NCBI lineage: Eukaryota > Metazoa > Chordata > Actinopteri > Perciformes > Gasterosteidae > Gasterosteus > Gasterosteus aculeatus. The sequence goes on from NC_135694.1 coordinate 18,628,796, forward strand.
AAAAACAACTAGACTAAATAACACATTTTAGAACATTCTGTCCATCAAATATTCACCTTATTCGGCATAATCATCGAGCGAAAGTTTTCTTTTGGGTCTTTTTGTCAGAAAAAACATTGACCTTTTTACTAAAAAACACAATGATTTGTAATAAAATAAATGTGAAGGCTATCTAACCGGCACGGCTATTGTGTCACTGGGTGGTGGCCGTCCTTCAGCAGGGGTTTCTCGTCTATCAGCGGCCTATCGGGGGACATTTTTGGGTCCTTTGGTATTCCACTGCTTGTCAAGAGACGCATTTTGTTTTACTGTTTTTTAACTAAATTGATTTTCCAGTATAATAAAAGTCTTGCTTCCTCCGTCAGCCTCGCGAGAGGTCAACTGGTTTCCGGCTTCAAATTCAAAGTGAGGACTCTGCTGACCTGTTTCTTCCTCAGTTGTGTCGTTTCCATGGCTTATCCTGACGCACGTCAGAGACTTTACACCAGAAGAATATATAGAATATATATTTATATATATATATATATGTTGGTTTTTTTTGTTCGAGTGAGTCTTCTCACAGCAGCCGTGATTTCTGATGGTTGCTTACAGGTCGGCTCCAGAGGGCACATGTCTGGGGTGCTGCCCTAAATATGTCATCATAGCATATATTTTTTGACGTGATCGAGTTTAACACATTTTGACAATGTGTTAAATCGACCAGCAGGAGGTGCAACACACCAAGATCTGACATTTTAAATTTAAATTTTTAGTTTAATCTTGAATCGTTTCATTTTAGATGATGAGGTTTAGTTGAATCATGTGGACAAGAAAATCATAAAAAGAAGGAAGCCGCGATTCTGAAGTATTAGTGGGTTTGTCTAAAAGTGGAAATGATCCATTAGAGATTACAAAACAGCAAATAAGTGCCTTTGGAATTAGAGTTGGGTTGTTCGTCACGTTTCATATATACAATATTACCTATTTCATAAATCAATATTTTGGTTTCTTTGAAACGATGTTAAACATGATTTTAAAAATGTGCTATGTGAATAGTTATTTTAGCTGCATGGTCTCACAATACATGAATATGAAATTGTTACAGTGTAATATTATGTGTCGATCATCCAGAACACCGTTGGCACTCATCTGTTGCTCATCAGTGATGTTGGTGAGAAAAGGACAATCACATGTTATTAAAAAGACAAAAAGCCACAAGCGGCTGGCTGCCGTCTCTATGAGCACTAATCACATTTATCAGATTCTTTTCTCTGCCTGTGTGACGCCTTCATCCAACTGTAGTGTTGTTTTTTGATTTTTTTACATTTTCTTTCTCATGTATCAAATTGTGACGACAATCTAAATAGTTCTGTACAACCCGGTAGTAGACTGACAAATAAACCTTATTGTTTCCACGGTAATATAGAAACAGACAGACACAAAGTGAGAGTGTTTTGGTAACTTTTATTTTACTAAAAAAAAAAAGAAAAAGGGGAAAAAGTTCACATCGAGTCTTAATATTACAGTATATTGAAATGTCTTCTCCGTAGAGGTAAAATACAACATTTTTTATTCCTTTTTAATATATTATATTAAAAATATCAAATAAAACTCATCTAGCGGTGCTTACAGTATTTTAAGATATGTCGCAGGCTCGATAGCAGAAAGCTGGGCCAGTCGTGGCGAGAGCCTGACCAACAGTCAGGGACAGAAGAATTGGGCCTCTTCAGTTTAAATCCTTTCGGGTTGCGTAAGGAGGCAAAATGTAGAGGAATGGTGTCAGGTCCAAATCCTTCTGGCCCTGGCTTTGTGTTACCTGGCCTGTTTGACAAGCTGAACATGCAATGAGGGCAACTATACACAAATCGAGTCTATGGACGGTGCAGTAAAACACTTGGAACAGGCTTGCAATGGAACAATGAGAATTATCTTTTATAAATGTTCCACTCCTAACAAACGTCTTGTCACAGAGTGCTCTTTCTCCTCTACAAAGTGTGCGACATTAACTGGTAGACTTCCTATTTATGCTTTTTTTTCTCCTCATGGTAAATGAGAAAAAAATCCTGCCTAAAAATAACATCACTACCTGAATAAACTTCAAAAAACAGACTGCTTAGAGCATTTCTCTAGTTGCACGGAACTGTACAGGCACAAATATCATATATATTTCAAATAAATAGGGCAAATTTGGCCGAGAATGACTGGGGAGGCCGGTTCCCTCTTGTTTGTCAGTACAGAGAGGCGCATTGCCAGCCGTTGAGCAGGATGGCTTCCCAGCCACCTCTAAACCTCACATGTTCTCATGGTCCCTCCTGTAGAACCACACGCGCCCGGCCTCCACCACATGCACAAAGTCAGAACGACAGAAAAAGGAAACAGAACAGCTGTTGAACAGAACTATTAAACATGTAAATGCCATTTATTCTGGAATGCCTCTGATCGGGAATAAAGAGTCGAATGGTTTCTGGGATCGAGACATGCACACAGGTTTGATCCTGGGCCGCCGCTGGGGACCGCGGCTTTACCCCACCCGGTCCAAGCATTCCTTGTCGTCTTGGCGTTGCGAGGCGCCCGGCGGCTCTCCTCACATTAACAACGGGACGTGACGTGTGACAAGGAGACGACCGGCAAATCTCCTTCCCCATCTCCCTCAAGCTGGGCTACATCTCTTTTCAGGATTGGGCGGGTCGGGGGTTGACTGTGAGTTGGGGGGGGCAGACAGGAGAGGGGTGTGTGTGTGTGGGGTACGTGGGGGGAGAAGGGGGCGGGCTCTGTACAGTCGAGATGCGCTGCCTGCTGGGAGGAGAGGTGAGGCAGGAGGAGTGAGCAATGAGGGCCGGGGTTTGTACGGAGTCTCTCACTCTCTCCTCTCCAGATGGCGCCCTGAGGGAGGTGGGTGGAGCTTAGACATCAGTGGAAAAGTAGAGCGTGTTGCGCTTCAGCTCGGCAAAGGAGATGGGAGGATGCTGCAGGTAATACAGCAGCACCTGGACCTGGGAGGAGAGAAAACACGTTGGTTTGATTAGAAATTCCTTTCATTTCAATCCAAATGAGCCCTTATTGCCGAGGCAGGTCTGACTCTGAGGACCTCCGTGGGACGTCTACAAGAGATCAGCCAGACTGTAGCTGATGGCTGGCTTCCTTTTACCTTCTACCAATGAGTATGTGTCTTTGATTTCACTTGTTTTTCCCCCTGAAGATGTACCTCATGATGGGAAGCATACATCCTAAAGCTCAATACAGAACAATTTAAAGGACTTTGCTCTCTTTTGTTGTTTTTCAAATGCTTTTTCATTTTCAACTGCTGTATTTAGTTCACAGAACTTTAGTTCATATTTAAGTAGCTTCGGCTGCTTTTACGTTGGTCCTCTGCCTAATTCAGCACTAATTAATTACTCTGGTATCTCTTTCAAGCTTGATTTATAGCAAGTTGTAAATTGGCTTATATTGATGAAATAAAGTCCCTTCTCTGTTACCTGTTAATCTGGGTTTGTATCCTTATGGTTGAAATGCACTTATTGTAAGTCGCTTTGGATAAAAGCGTCAGCTAAATGACATGTAATGTAATGTAGCAGATTCAATCTTATTTTATTTTTTTAAGTCTGCTGTTTCAGCTTCATTTAAACATGTGAATGTGTCTAAAGTTGGGTATAGCATGGCTATAGCATATAGCATAAGTCACAAAGGCTTTTTTACGCTGATACTGTAACAAACAGTTGCTAGCGTGTAACTGAATTTAAATTCAGTAATATTATAGTACTATTCTGAGAAAGCATATTTTGGGAGTATGTGGACTTAATTGTATCCTCATAAACATGTCCAGGAATGTCTCTAGATCTCTATTTAGATTTCTAGATGGTTCTTCTAATAACATCATCAATCCCCATTATTATATTATATCTAGAATATAACAACCAAAGCGCCTTCCTTTGGTTTTTGAAATTTTGTATACTTATGCAGTAAACATTAAGAATTTAAGTCCCAGTACAAACACTGACAGGGCCTCCTGCATCTTCATGCTGGCCACGTTATGATGATTTACTATGGAGCAGAGAGGAGGGGATGGCCTGCAGCCGAAATAGAGCCGGGAGAGAACAGCGCAGCGACACGGGTCACTTGGGGACGTGGGAGAAAAACTCATCCAGATAAACATGTGCTGCGACCGGAAACATCTATGTGCTACTGTGTCCGCCCCCAAAAAGAAAGTGCTTCTGCGCAAAGGTACCTGCGCCATCACGTCGTGTGACCAGATGTCAGAGGCGGAGGTGATGTGCAGTCCCTTCGCGCTCTCAGACTCTGAGGGCCTGAGCAGAGTGGGGCCGAACACGGTGGCCAGGTTATGGAGGGACATCTTGTTGATGGGCTCCTTCTCAGCCACCCTGCAGGAACACGAACACACACACACACACACACACACACACACACACACACACACACACACACACACACACACACACACACACACACACACACACACACACACACACACACACACACACACACACACACACACACACACACACACACACCGTTAATTCTTACACCTATCAATCGTTGATAAGTAACCAGTGATAACGCCAACTTCAACTAGAAAATGCATTTCCTGCTGAAAATGCGTTGGAATGCAAAAAGCTGAAAGCTGAAATGAATATTTAAAAAAAGCTGAAAATACAGAAAGTTGAAGGGAATTTGAATACATCTGAAATTACAGATATTAGAAAAGCTGAAATGAATTTGAAATTGCTGAAAATACAGAAATGGGAGAAGCTGAAAGGATTTTCAATAGATTTGCTGAAAAAGCAGAAATGAAAACAGCTGAAATAAATGTGAAATATTGCAAAACAAAGCAGAAGTTGCAGGAGCTTAAATTAATTTAAAACAGTACAGAAATAACAAAAGCTGAGATGAATAAAAAGAGGTTTAAAATTGTTTGTAGTAATATTAGTAGTAGTAGTAGTTATAGTTGTAATTGTGGTATTAGTAGTACTAGCAGTAGAAGTTGGTTTAGTATCAATAGCAGTAGAAACAGCTGTAATACTAACACTATTAGCCATAGTAGTATTTGTAATAACATTAGTAGTAGTTGTAGTATTAATAGCAGTAGAAATACTAGTAGTATGGTAGTAGAAGTATCAGTTGTAGTTCTACTAGAAGTACTAGTAATATTCGTAGTGGTTATAGTAGTATTTGAAAGAGCAATGCGTATTTCAACGAAACCGCTTCATGGTTAAGGTACAGATAATCATTGAGGCTTTTAGTTTGTAATGATGGAATTGGGTGAGGGGGGGTTGGGAGACAGAATGTTTGTTATTCAAACTAAGAAGTTTTTAATTAATAGGCCTCATCACTAACATTACAGTAAAAATTCCCTCCATGGGGCTTTTATTTTGAAATTATTGGATTGGGTGGGGTGGGGGGGTGTAGATAGAGGGAGGGAGGGTGAGAGGGTGAGGAAGGGAGGGGTGGTGAGGAAGAGATAGAGGGAGAGAGAGAGAGGAGAAATAGACTGACTGACTGACTGACTGAGTGATTAACAGTGAGAAGAGGTCAGGGTGGAGGGGGGAGGGGGGGCGAGTGTCTTTATCATATTGGTCTGTTGACAGAAAGCATAGCTGCGTCATGTGACTCCACTAATCAGGTTATAGGAGCAGCTTTGAGCCACAGACAGAGATCCTGCAGCGTGTGAGCGAGTAACCACGACAACGGCGCACCTAATGGATTGGGTGGGGGGGTGTAGATAGAGGGAGGGAGGGTGAGAGGGTGAGGAAGGGAATGGTGGTGAGGAAGAGATAGAGAGGGAGAGGGGAGGAGAATTAGACAGACTGACTGACTGAGTGATTAACAGTGAGAAGAGGTCAGGGTGGAGGGGGGAGGGGGGCGAGTGTCTTTATCATATTGGTCTGTTGACAGAAAGCATAGCTGCGTCATGTGACTCCACTAATCAGGTCACAAGGAGCAGCTGTGAGTCACAGACAGATCCTGCAGCGTGTGAGTGCTCGTAACCACGACAACGCCGCACCTGTGCTCATTAACGGCTGCAAAATGCAGAGACATGGCAGCAAGTTACACAGAATCCACACCTCACACAAATGAGAACCAGCGCAAAACTATAACAGCTATCTAAAAAATACGGCGTTTGTATGAGACCCGAGACTCTACCGAACGCGTGGATGTGCTTTTTATGTCTGTCCGGTAATAAATACGGCTCCTATGGCCGTTTACAAAACGTGTACCTTGTGGATTTTTGTGAGAAATATGTCGGCAGATTTGTATTGGAGCCTATGGGGCTTTTGGCAGAGGTTGTGTCACTCAAACACTCCTTGCGCCAAAACTAAAAAACTCTGGGATTCCATGAACACATTAATCCAATCAGCACAACCATACCCTCATTAATCTGAAGAAATGAAGCCTCTAGAGTGTATACTTTGGCTGCAAGGACAGAAGTTCCATACTTTTTTAACCAGATTTCTGCGCTGCTTCAGCCTCTAGCCCGCGAGCTCTCCACTCTAGCAGACGCAATACACACTCATGTAAAAGTCAGAAACGGAGCGAAAAACTAGTGAAACATAATCAGTGATTATGAAAAAAGTACAATAGATATCAAGAAGCAGTTTTTTTCATAAAATAGTTGAGACCTGTGTGAACATTTGAGAGTTGAAATGGTGTCTGTAGCTGAAAGATTCGCGAAGCTGAAAAATCTGAAAGTTGAAGAAGTTTAGGAGGATTTGAAAGCAAACTCCATTTGAAAACCATGTTAAAATATTAATGATTATTGATTTATATAAATTCAAGCATAAGAGGTAGAAAGCTGAAAAGTCATAGCCCTCAAGCCAGAAAGGAGCTGAACATTTTAATATTTGAACGGTTTTAATAGCTGAAAGTGTGAAGGAGTTGAAAGGTGCCGCGGAAGAAATAGAAGAAGTTGAAACTAGACTAGAAAATGCATTTCCTGCTGAAAATGCGTTGGAATGCAAAAAGCTGAAAGCTGAAATGAACTTTTTAAAATAGCTGAAAATACAGAAAGTTGAAGGGAATTTGAATACATTTGCTGAAATTATAGATATTAGAAAAGCTGAAATGAATTTGAAATTGCTGAAAATACAGAAATGGGAGAAGCTGAAAGGAATTTCAATAGATTTGCTGAAAAAGCAGAAATGAAAACAGCTGAAATAAATTTGAAATATTGCAAAAAAATACAGAAATGAATAGTGAAAAATTGCTGTTGATAGAGGCATAAGAATAGCTGAAATTATTTTAAAGAACTGCTGAAAATACAGGAAGTGGGGAAGCTGAATTTCAATAGATTTTCTAAAAACAGAAGTTGCAGGAGCTTAAATTTGTTTAAAATTGTTTGTAGTAATATTAGTAGTAGTATTAGTTATAATTGTGGTATTAGTAGTACTAGCAGTAATAGTAGGTTTAGTATCAATAGCAGTAGAAACAGCTGTAATACTATTAGCCATAGTCGTATTTGTAATAACATTAGTAGTAGTTGTAGTATTAATAGCAGTAGAAATACTAGTAGTATGGTAGTAGAAGTATCAGTTGTAGTACTAGAAGTACGAGTAATATTCGTAGTGGGAGACAGAATGTTTGTTATTCAAACTAAGAAGTTTTTAATTAATAGGCCTCATCACAAACATTACAGTAAAAATTCCCTCCATGTGGCTTTTATTTTGAAATTATTGGATTGGGCGGGTTGGGGGGGTGTAGATAGAGGGAGGGAGGGTGAGAGGGTGAGGAAGGGAGGGGTGGTGAGGAAGAGATAGAGGGAGAGAGAGAGGAGGAGAAATAGACAGACATACTGACTGACTGAGTGATTAACAGTAAGAAGAGGTCAGGGTGGAGGGGGGAGGGGGGGCGAGTGTCTTTATCATATTGGTCTGTTGACAGAAAGCATAGCTGCGTCATGTGACTCCACTAATCAGGTCATTGGAGCAGCTGTGAGTCACACACAGAGATACTGCAGCGTGTTTACGAGTAACCACGGCAACGGCGCACGTATTGCATTGGGTGGGGTGGGGGGGTGTAGATAGAGGGAGGGAGGGTGAGAGGGTGAGGAAGGGAATGGTGGTGAGGAAGAGAGGGAGAGGGGAGGAGAATTAGACTGACTGACTGACTGAGAGTGATTAACAGTAAGTAGAGGTCAGGGTGGAGGGGGGAGGGGGGAGGGGGGGCTAGTGTCTTTATCATATTGGTCTGTTGACAGAAAGCATAGCTGCGTCATGTGACTCCACTAATCAGGTCATAGGAGCGAGCAGCTGTGAGTCACAGACAGATCCTGCAGCATGTGAGTGCTCGTAACCACGACAACGGCGCACCTGTGATCATTAACGGCTGCAAAATGCAGAGACATGGCAGCAAGTTACACAGAATCCACACCTCACACAAATGAGAACCAGCGCAAAACTATAACAGCTATCTAAAAAATACGGCGTTTGTATGAGACCCAAGACTCTACCGAACGCGTGGATGTGCTTTTTATGTCTGTCCGGTAATAAATACGGCTCCTATGGCCGTTTACAAAACGTGTACCTTGTGGATTTTTGTGAGAAATATGTCGGCAGATTTGTATTGGAGCCTATGGGGCTTTTGGCAGAGGTTGTGTCACTCAAACACTCCTTGCGCCAAAACTAAAAAACTCTGGGATTCCATGAACACATTAATCCAATCAGCACAACCATACCCTCATTAATCTGAAGAAATGAAGCCTCTAGAGTGTATACTTTGGCTGCAAGGACAGAAGTTCCATACTTTTTTAACCAGATTTCTGCGCTGCCCCACACTCTAGCCCTGGAGCTCTCCACTCTAGCAGACGCAATACACACTCATGTAAAAGTCAGAAACGGAGCGAAAAACTAGTGAAACATAATCAGTGATTATGAAAAAAGTACAATAGATATCAAGAAGCAGTTTTTTTCATAAAATAGTTGAGACTTGTGTGAACATTTGAGAGTTGAAATGGTGTCTGTAGCTGAAAGATTCGCGAAGCTGAAAAATCTGAAAGTTGAAGAAGTTTAGGAGGATTTGAAAGCAAACTCCATTTGAAAACCATGTTAAAATATTAATGATTATTGATTTATATAAATTCAAGCATAAGAGGTAGAAAGCTGAAAAGTCATAGCCCTCAAGCCAGAAAGGAGCTGAACATTTTAATATTTGAACGGTTTAAATAGCTGAAAGTGTGAAGGAGTTGAAAGGTGCGGCGGAAGAAATAGAGGAATAAGTCGGAATAAAGATTAGAAGAACAATACTTGGAATGCTTAAAGCATTCCAACTAAATAGCTGAAAATACAGAAAGTTGAAGGGAATTTGAATACATCTGAACTTACAGATATTAGAAAAGCTGAAATTAATTTGAAATTGCTGAAAATACAGAAATGGGAGAAGCTGAAAGGAATTTCAATAGATTTGCTGAAAAAGCAGAAATGAAAACAGCTGAAATAAATTTGAAATATTGCAAAAAAATACAGAAATGAATATTAAAAAATTGCTGTTGATAGAGGCATAAGAATAGCTGAAATTATTTTAAAGAACTGCTGAAAATACAGGAAGTGGGGAAGCTGAATTTCAATAGATTTTCTAAAAACAGAAGTTGCAGGAGCTTAAATTTGTTTAAAATTGTTTGTAGTAATATTAGTAGTAGTATTAGTTATAATTGTGGTATTAGTAGTACTAACAGTATAAGCAGTAATAGTAGGTTTAGTATCAATAGCAGTAGAAACAGCTGTAATACTAATAGCCATAGTAGTATTTGTAATAACATTAGTAGTAGTTGTAGTATTAATAGCAGTAGAAATACTAGTAGTATGGTAGTAGAAGTATCAGTTGTAGTACTAGAAGTACGAGTAATATTCGTAGTGGGAGACAGAATGTTTGTTATTCACACTTAAAAGTTTTTAATTAATAGGCCTCATCACAGACATTACAGTAAAAATTCCCTCCATGGGGCTTTTATTTTGAAATTATTGGATTGGGTGGGTTGGGGGGGAGTAGATAGAGGGAGGGAGGGTGAGAGGGTGAGGAAGGGAGGGGTGGTGAGGAAGAGATAGAGAGGGAGAGGGGAGGAGAATTAGACAGACTGACTGACTGAGTGATTAACATTGAGAAGAGGTCAGGGTGGAGGGGGGAGGGGGGCGAGTGTCTTTATCATATTGGTCTGTTGACAGAAAGCATAGCTGCGTCATGTGACTCCACTAATCAGCTCATAGGAGCAGCTTTGAGTCACAGACAGATCCTGCAGCGTGTGAGCGAGTAACCACGACAACGGCGCACCTATTGGATTGGGTGGGGTGGGGGGGTGTAGATAGAGGGAGGGAGGGTGAGAGGGTGAGGAAGGGAATGGTGGTGAGGAAGAGAGAGAGGGAGAGAGAGAGGAGGAGAATTAGACATACTGACTGACTGAGTGATTAACAGTGAGAAGAGGTCAGGGTGGAGGGGGGAGGGGGGGCCAGTGTCTTTATCATATTGGTCTGTTGACAGAAAGCATAGCTGCGTCATGTGACTCCACTAATCAGGTCATAGAAGCAGCTGTGAGCCACAGACAGATCCTGCAGCGTGTGAGTGCTCGTAACCACGACAACACCGCACCTGTGCGGCTGCAAAAGGGGAGACATGGCAGCAAGTTACACAGAATCCACACCTCAGACAAATGGGAACCAGCGAAAAACTATAACAGCTATCTAAAAAATACGGCGTTTGTATGAGACCCAGGACTCTACCGAACGCGTGGAAGTGCTTTTTATGTCTGTCCGGTAATAAATACGGCTCCTATGGCCGTTTACAAAACGTGTACCTTGTGGATTTTTGTGAGAAATATGTCGGCAGATTTGTATTGGAGCCTATGGGGCTTTTGCCAGAGGTTGTGTCACTCAAACACTCCTTGCGCCAAAACTAAAAAACTCTGGGATTCCATGAACACATTAATCCAATCAGCACAACCATACCCTCATTAATCTGAAGAAATGAAGCCTCTAGAGTGTATACTTTGGCTGCAAGGACAGAAGTTCCATACTTTTTTAACCAGATTTCTGCGATGCCCCACACTCTAGCCTCGAGCTCTCCACTCTAGCAGACGCAATACACACTCATGTAAAAGTCAGAAACGGAGCGAAAAACTAGTGAAACATAATCAGTGATTATGAAAAAAGTACAATAGATATCAAGAAGCAGTTTTTTTCGTAAAATAGTTGAGACTTGTGTGAACATTTGAGAGTTGAAATGGTGTCTGTAGCTGAAAGATTGGCGAAGCTGAAAAATCTGAAAGTTGAAGAAGTTGAAGAGGATTTGAAAAGCAAACTCCATTTGAAAACCATGTTAAAATATTAATGATTATTGATTTATATAAATTCAAGCTTAAGAGCTAGAAAGCTGAACATACATAGCCCTCAAGCCAGAAAGAAGCTGAATATTTTAAAATTTGAACGGTTTAAATAGCTGAAAATGGGAAGCAGTTGAAAGGGGGCGCGGAAGAAATATAATAATAATAATAATAACTAGAAAAAGCATTTCCTGCTGAAAATGCGTTGGAATGCAAAAAGCTGAAAGCTGCACTGAATATTTAAAAATAGCTGAAAATACAGAAAGTTGAAGGGAATTTGAATACATTTGCTGAATATTTAAAAATAGCTGAAAATACAGAAAGTTGAAGGGAATTTGAATACATTTGCTGAATATTTAAAAATAGCTGAAAATACAGAAAGTTGAAGGGAATTTGAATACATTTGCTGAAATAAAAGATATTAGAAAAGCTGAAATTAATTTGAAATAGTTGAAAATACAGAAATGGGAGAAGCTGAAAGGAATTTCAATAGATTTGCTGAAAAAGCAGAAATGAAAACAGCTGAAATAAATGTGAAATATTGCAAAACAGAAGTTGCAGGAGCTTAAATGAATTTTAAAAAGTACAGAAATAACAAAAGCTGAGATGAATAAAAAGAGGTTTAAAATTGTTTGTAGTAATGTTAGTTGTAATTTGGGTATTAGTACTAGCAGTAGAAGTCGGTTTAGTATCAATAGCAGTAGAAACAGCTGGAATACTGATACTATTAGCCATAGTAGTATTTTTAATAACATTAGTAGTAGTTGTATTAATAGCAGTAGAAATACTAGTAGTATGGTAGTAGAAGTATCAGTTGTAGTTCTACTGAGGTACTAGTAATATTCGTAGTGGTTATAGTAGTATTTGAAAGAGCAATGCGTATTTCAACGAAACCGCTTCATGGTTAAGGTACAGATAATCATTCAGGCTTTTAGTTTGTAATGATGGAATTGGGTGAGGGGGGGTTGGGAGACAGAATGTTTGTTATTCAAACTAAGAAGTTTTTAATTAATAGGCCTCATCACTAACATTACAGTAAAAATTCCCTCCATAGGGCTTTTATTTTGAAATTATTGGATTGGGTGGGGTGGGGGGGTGTAGATAGAGGGAGGGAGGGTGAGAGGGTGAGGAAGGGAGGGGTGGTGAGGAAGAGATAGAGGGAGAGAGAAAGGAGAAATAGACAGACATACTGACTGACTGAGTGATTAACAGTGAGTAGAGGTCAGGGTGGAGGGGGGAGGGGGGGCGAGTGTCTTTATCATATTGGTCTGTTGACAGAAAGCATAGCTGCGTCATGTGACTCCACTAATCACGTCATTGGAGCAGCTGTGAGTCACACACAGAGATACTGCAGCGTGTTTACGAGTAACCACGGCAACGGCGCACCTATTGGATTGGGTGGGGTGGGGGGGTGTAGATAGAGGGAGGGAGGGTGAGAGGGTGAGGAAGGGAATGGTGGTGAGGAAGAGAGGGAGAGGGGAGGAGAATTAGACTGACTGACTGACTGAGAGTGATTAACAGTAAGTAGAGGTCAGGGTGGAGGGGGGAGGGGGGGCGAGTGTCTTTATCATATTGGTCTGTTGACAGAAAGCATAGCTGCGTCATGTGACTCCACTAATCAGGTCACAAGGAGCAGCTGTGAGCCACAGACAGATCCTGCGGCGTGTGAGTGCTCGTAACCACGACAACGCCGCACCTGTGCGGCTGCAAAAGGGGAGACATGGCAGCAAGTTACACAGAATCCACACCTCAGACAAATGGGAACCAGCGAAAAACTATAACAGCTATCTAAAAAATACGGCGTTTGTATGAGACCCAAGACTCTACCGAACGCGTGGATGTGTTTTTATGTCTGTCCGGTAATAAATACGGCTCCTATGGCCGTTTACAAAACGTGTACCTTGTGGATTTTTGTGAGAAATATGTCGGCAGATTTGTATTGGAGCCTATGGGGCTTTTGGCAGAGGTTGTGTCACTCAAACACTCCTTGCGCCAAAACTAAAAAACTCTGGGATTCCATGAACACATTAATCCAATCAGCACAACCATACCCTCATTAATCTGAAGAAATGAAGCCTCTAGAGTGTATACTTTGGCTGCAAGGACAGAAGTTCCATATTTTTTTAACCAGATTCCTGCGATGCCCCACACTCTAGCCTGCGAGGTCCCGCCTCTAGCAGACGCAATACACACTCATGTAAAAGTCAGAAACGGAGCGAAGAACTAGTGAAACATAATCAGTGATTATAAAAAAAGTACAATAGATATGAAGAAGCAGTTTTTTTCATAAAATAGTTGAGACTTGTGTGAACATTTGAGAGTTGAAATGGTGTCTGTAGCTGAAAGATTTGCGAAGCTGAAAAATCTGAAAGTTGAAGAAGTTGAAGAGGATTTAAACACGATCTCCATAGGAAAACCATTAGACGAAATATTCATGATTACTGATTTATATAAATTCAAGCTTAAGAGGTAGAAAGCTGAACATACATAGCCCTCAAGCCAGAAAGGAGCTGAATATTTTAATATTTGAACGGTTTAAATAGCTGAAAATGGGAAGCAGTTGAAAGGTGGCACGGAAGAAATAGAATAAGAATAAGTTGAAATAAAGATTAGAAGAACAATACTTGGAATGCTTAAAGCATTCCAACTAACTAGAAAAGGCATTTCCTGCTGAAAATGCGTTGGAATGCAAAAAGCTGAAAGCTGCACTGAATATTTGAAAATAGCTGAAAATACAGAAAGTTGAAGGGAATTTGAATACATTTGCTGAAAAGCTGAAATGAATTTGAAATTGCTGAAAATACAGAAATGGGAGAAGCTGAAAGGAATCAATAGATTTGCTGAAAAAGCAGAAATGAAAACAGCTGAAATAAATTTGAAATATTGCAAAAAAATACAGAAATGAATATTAAAAAATTGCTGTTGATAGAGGCATAAGAATAGCTGAAATTATTTTAAAGAACTGCTGAAAATACAGGAAGTGGGGAAGCTGAATTTCAATAGATTTTCTAAAAACAGAAGTTGCAGGAGCTTAAATTTGTTTAAAATTGTTTGTAGTAATATTAGTAGTAGTATTAGTTATAATTGTGGTATTAGTAGTACTAGCAGTAATAGTAGGTTTAGTATCAATAGCAGTAGAAACAGCTGGAATACTATTAGCCATAGTCGTATTTGTAATAACATTAGTAGTAGTTGTAGTATTAATAGCAGTAGAAATACTAGTAGTATGGTAGTAGAAGTATCAGTTGTAGTACTAGAAGTACGAGTAATATTCGTAGTGGGAGACAGAATGTTTGTTATTCACACTTAAAAGTTTTTAATTAATAGGCCTCATCACAGACATTACAGTAAAAATTCCCTCCATGGGGCTTTTATTTTGAAATTATTAGATTGGGTGGGGTGGGGGGGAGTAGATAGAGGGAGGGAGGGTGAGAGGGTGAGGAAGGGAATGGTGGTGAGGAAGAGAGGGACAGGGGAGGAGAATTAGACTGACTGACTGACTGAGAGTGATTAACAGTAAGTAGAGGTCAGGGTGGAGGGGGGAGGGGGGGCGAGTGTCTTTATCATATTGGTCTGTTGACAGAAAGCATAGCTGCGTCATGTGACTCCACTAATCAGGTCACAAGGAGCAGCTGTGAGCCACAGACAGATCCTGCGGCGTGTGAGTGCTCGTAACCACGACAACGCCGCACCTGTGCGGCTGCAAAAGGGGAGACATGGCAGCAAGTTACACAGAATCCACACCTCAGACAAATGGGAACCAGCGAAAAACTATAACAGCTATCTAAAAAATACGGCGTTTGTATGAGACCCAAGACTCTACCGAACGCGTGGATGTGTTTTTATGTCTGTCCGGTAATAAATACGGCTCCTATGGCCGTTTACAAAACGTGTACCTTGTGGATTTTTGTGAGAAATATGTCGGCAGATTTGTATTGGAGCCTATGGGGCTTTTGGCAGAGGTTGTGTCACTCAAACACTCCTTGCGCCAAAACTAAAAAACTCTGGGATTCCATGAACACATTAATCCAATCAGCACAACCATACCCTCATTAATCTGAAGAAATGAAGCCTCTAGAGTGTATACTTTGGCTGCAAGGACAGAAGTTCCATATTTTTTTAACCAGATTCCTGCGATGCCCCACACTCTAGCCTGCGAGGTCCCGCCTCTAGCAGACGCAATACACACTCATGTAAAAGTCAGAAACGGAGCGAAGAACTAGTGAAACATAATCAGTGATTATAAAAAAAGTACAATAGATATGAAGAAGCAGTTTTTTTCATAAAATAGTTGAGACTTGTGTGAACATTTGAGAGTTGAAATGGTGTCTGTAGCTGAAAGATTTGCGAAGCTGAAAAATCTGAAAGTTGAAGAAGTTGAAGAGGATTTAAACACGATCTCCATAGGAAAACCATTAGACGAAATATTCATGATTACTGATTTATATAAATTCAAGCTTAAGAGGTAGAAAGCTGAACATACATAGCCCTCAAGCCAGAAAGGAGCTGAATATTTTAATATTTGAACGGTTTAAATAGCTGAAAATGGGAAGCAGTTGAAAGGTGGCACGGAAGAAATAGAATAAGAATAAGTTGAAATAAAGATTAGAAGAACAATACTTGGAATGCTTAAAGCATTCCAACTAAATAAAGATTCGAAGAACAATACTTGGAATGCATCGTTAATGCATTCCAACAAAAATGCATTTCCTGCTGAAAATGCGTTGGAATGCAAAAAGCTGAAAGCTGAAATGAACTTTTTAAAATAGCTGAAAATACAGAAAGTTGAAGGGAATTTGAATACATTTGCTGAAATTATAGATATTAGAAAAGCTGAAATGAATTTGAAATTGCTGAAAATACAGAAATGGGAGAAGCTGAAAGGAATTTCAATAGATTTGCTGAAAAAGCAGAAATGAAAACAGCTGAAATAAATTTGAAATATTGCAAAAAAATACAGAAATGAATAGTGAAAAATTGCTGTTGATAGAGGCATAAGAATAGCTGAAATTATTTTAAAGAACTGCTGAAAATACAGGAAGTGGGGAAGCTGAATTTCAATAGATTTTCTAAAAACAGAAGTTGCAGGAGCTTAAATTTGTTTAAAATTGTTTGTAGTAATATTAGTAGTAGTATTAGTTATAATTGTGGTATTAGTAGTACTAGCAGTAATAGTAGGTTTAGTATCAATAGCAGTAGAAACAGCTGTAATACTATTAGCCATAGTCGTATTTGTAATAACATTAGTAGTAGTTGTAGTATTAATAGCAGTAGAAATACTAGTAGTATGGTAGTAGAAGTATCAGTTGTAGTACTAGAAGTACGAGTAATATTCGTAGTGGGAGACAGAATGTTTGTTATTCAAACTAAGAAGTTTTTAATTAATAGGCCTCATCACAAACATTACAGTAAAAATTCCCTCCATGTGGCTTTTATTTTGAAATTATTGGATTGGGTGGGTTGGGGGGGTGTAGATAGAGGGAGGGAGGGTGAGAGGGTGAGGAAGGGAGGGGTGGTGAGGAAGAGATAGAGGGAGAGAGAGAGGAGGAGAAATAGACAGACATACTGACTGACTGAGTGATTAACAGTAAGAAGAGGTCAGGGTGGAGGGGGGAGGGGGGGCGAGTGTCTTTATCATATTGGTCTGTTGACAGAAAGCATAGCTGCGTCATGTGACTCCACTAATCAGGTCATTGGAGCAGCTGTGAGTCACACACAGAGATACTGCAGCGTGTTTACGAGTAACCACGGCAACGGCGCACGTATTGCATTGGGTGGGGTGGGGGGGTGTAGATAGAGGGAGGGAGGGTGAGAGGGTGAGGAAGGGAATGGTGGTGAGGAAGAGAGGGAGAGGGGAGGAGAATTAGACTGACTGAGAGTGATTAACAGTAAGTAGAGGTCAGGGGGGAGGGGGGAGGGGGGGCTAGTGTCTTTATCATATTGGTCTGTTGACAGAAAGCATAGCTGCGTCATGTGACTCCACTAATCACGTCATTGGAGCAGCTGTGAGTCACACACAGAGATACTGCAGCGTGTTTACGAGTAACCACGGCAACGGCGCACCTATTGGATTGGGTGGGGTGGGGGGGTGTAGATAGAGGGAGGGAGGGTGAGAGGGTGAGGAAGGGAATGGTGGTGAGGAAGAGAGGGAGAGGGGAGGAGAATTAGACTGACTGACTGACTGAGAGTGATTAACAGTAAGTAGAGGTCAGGGTGGAGGGGGGAGGGGGGAGGGGGGGCTAGTGTCTTTATCATATTGGTCTGTTGACAGAAAGCATAGCTGCGTCATGTGACTCCACTAATCAGGTCATAGGAGCGAGCAGCTGTGAGTCACAGACAGATCCTGCAGCATGTGAGTGCTCGTAACCACGACAACGGCGCACCTGTGCTCATTAACGGCTGCAAAATGCAGAGACATGGCAGCAAGTTACACAGAATCCACACCTCACACAAATGAGAACCAGCGCAAAACTATAACAGCTATCTAAAAAATACGGCGTTTGTATGAGACCCAAGACTCTACCGAACGCGTGGATGTGCTTTTTATGTCTGTCCGGTAATAAATACGGCTCCTATGGCCGTTTACAAAACGTGTACCTTGTGGATTTTTGTGAGAAATATGTCGGCAGATTTGTATTGGAGCCTATGGGGCTTTTGGCAGAGGTTGTGTCACTCAAACACTCCTTGCGCCAAAACTAAAAAACTCTGGGATTCCATGAACACATTAATCCAATCAGCACAACCATACCCTCATTAATCTGAAGAAATGAAGCCTCTAGAGTGTATACTTTGGCTGCAAGGACAGAAGTTCCATATTTTTTTAACCAGATTCCTGCGATGCCCCACACTCTAGCCCGCGAGCTCTCCACTCTAGCAGACGCAATACACACTCATGTAAAAGTCAGAAACGGAGCGAAGAACTAGTGAAACATAATCAGTGATAATGAAAAAAGTACAATAGATATCAAGAAGCAGTTTTTTTCATAAAATAGTTGAGACTTGTGTGAACATTTGAGAGTTGAAATGGTGTCTGTAGCTGAAAGATTTGCGAAGCTGAAAAATCTGAAAGTTGAAGAAGTTGAAGAGGATTTGAAAAGCAAACTCCATTTGAAAACCATGTTAAAATATTAACGATTATTGATTTATATAAATTCAAGCTTAAGAGGTAGAAAGCTGAAAAGTCATAGCCCTCAAGCCAGAAAGAAGCTGAACATTTTAATATTTGAAGGATTTTAATAGCTGAAAGTGTGAAGGAGTTGAAAGGTGGCGCGGAAGAAATAGAAGTTGAAGATGAAGAAACTAGAAAATGCATTTCCTGCTGAAAATGCGTTGGAATGCAAAAAGCTGAAAGCTGAAATGAACTTTTTAAAATAGCTGAAAATACAGAAAGTTGAAGGGAATTTGAATACATTTGCTGAAATTATAGATATTAGAAAAGCTGAAATGAATTTGAAATTGCTCAAAATACAGAAATGGGAGAAGCTGAAAGGAATTTCAATAGATTTGCTGAAAAAGCAGAAATGAAAACAGCTGAAATAAATTTGAAATATTGCAAAAAAATACAGAAATGAATATTGAAAAATTGCTGTTGATAGAGGCATAAGAATAGCTGAAATTATTTTAAAGAACTGCTGAAAATACAGGAAGTGGGGAAGCTGAATTTCAATAGATTTTCTAAAAACAGAAGTTGCAGGAGCTTAAATTTGTTTAAAATTGTTTGTAGTAATATTAGTAGTAGTATTAGTTATAATTGTGGTATTAGTAGTACTAGCAGTAATAGTAGGTTTAGTATCAATAGCAGTAGAAACAGCTGTAATACTATTAGCCATAGTCGTATTTGTAATAACATTAGTAGTAGTTGTAGTATTAATAGCAGTAGAAATACTAGTAGTATGGTAGTAGAAGTATCAGTTGTAGTACTAGAAGTACGAGTAATATTCGTAGTGGGAGACAGAATGTTTGTTATTCAAACTAAGAAGTTTTTAATTAATAGGCCTCATCACAAACATTACAGTAAAAATTCCCTCCATGTGGCTTTTATTTTGAAATTATTGGATTGGGTGGGTTGGGGGGGTGTAGATAGAGGGAGGGAGGGTGAGAGGGTGAGGACGGGAGGGGTGGTGAGGAAGAGATAGAGGGAGAGAGAGAGGAGGAGAAATAGACAGACATACTGACTGAGTGATTAACAGTGAGAAGAGGTCAGGGTGGAGGGGGGGGGGGGGGGGCGAGTGTCTTTATCATATTGGTCTGTTGACAGAAAGCATAGCTGCGTCATGTGACTCCACTAATCACGTCATTGGAGCAGCTGTGAGTCACACACAGAGATACTGCAGCGTGTTTACGAGTAACCACGGCAACGGCGCACCTATTGCATTGGGTGGGGTGGGGGGGTGTAGATAGAGGGAGGGAGGGTGAGAGGGTGAGGAAGGGAATGGTGGTGAGGAAGAGAGGGAGAGGGGAGGAGAATTAGACTGACTGACTGACTGAGAGTGATTAACAGTAAGTAGAGGTCAGGGGGGAGGGGGGAGGGGGGGCTAGTGTCTTTATCATATTGGTCTGTTGACAGAAAGCATAGCTGCGTCATGTGACTCCACTAATCACGTCATTGGAGCAGCTGTGAGTCACACACAGAGATACTGCAGCGTGTTTACGAGTAACCACGGCAACGGCGCACCTATTGGATTGGGTGGGGTGGGGGGTGTAGATAGAGGGAGGGAGGGTGAGAGGGTGAGGAAGGGAATGGTGGTGAGGAAGAGAGGGAGAGGGGAGGAGAATTAGACTGACTGACTGACTGAGAGTGATTAACAGTAAGTAGAGGTCAGGGTGGAGGGGGGAGGGGGGGCGAGTGTCTTTATCATATTGGTCTGTTGACAGAAAGCATAGCTGCGTCATGTGACTCCACTAATCAGGTCACAAGGAGCAGCTGTGAGCCACAGACAGATCCTGCAGCATGTGAGTGCTCGTAACCACGACAACGACGCACCTGTGCGGCTGCAAAAGTGCAGACACAGGACAGCGAGTTACACAGAATCCACACCTCAAACAAATGAGAACCAGCGCAAAACTATAACAGCTATCTAAAAAATACGGCGTTTGTATGAGACCCAAGACTCTACCGAACGCGTGGATGTGTTTTTATGTCTGTCCGGTAATAAATACGGCTCCTATGGCCGTTGACAAAACGTGTACCTTGTGGATTTTTGTGAGAAATATGTCGGCAGATTTGTATTGGAGCCTATGGGGCTTTTGGCAGAGGTTGTGTCACTCAAACACTCCTTGCGCCAAAACTAAAGAACTCTGGGATTCCATGAACACATTAATCCAATCAGCACAACCATACCCTCATTAATCTGAAGAAATGAAGCCTCTAGAGTGTATACTTTGGCTGCAAGGACAGAAGTTCCATATTTTTTTTACCAGATTCCTGCGATGCCCCACACTCTAGCCGTCGAGGTCCCCCTCTAGCAGACGCAATACACACTCATGTAAAAGTCAGAAACGGAGCGAAGAACTAGTGAAACATAATCAGTGATTATGAAAAAAGTACAATAGATATCAAGAAGCAGTTTTTTTCATAAAATAGTTGAGACTTGTGTGAACATTTGAGAGTTGAAATGGTGTCTGTAGCTGAAAGATTCGCGAAGCTGAAAAATCTGAAAGTTGAAGAAGTTTAGGAGGATTTGAAAGCAAACTCCATTTGAAAACCATGTTAAAATATTAATGATTATTGATTTATATAAATTCAAGCATAAGAGGTAGAAAGCTGAAAAGTCATAGCCCTCAAGCCAGAAAGGAGCTGAACATTTTAATATTTGAACGGTTTTAATAGCTGAAAGTGTGAAGGAGTTGAAAGGTGCCGCGGAAGAAATAGAAGATGAAGAATAAAGATTCGAAGAACAATACTTGGAATGCATCGTTAATGCATTCCAACAATAAAGATTCGAAGAACAATACTTGGAATGCATCGTTAATGCATTCCAACAATAAAGATTCGAAGAACAATACTTGGAATGCATCTCAATGCATTCCAACAATAATATTAAACGCATGTTCCAGATATCCGATTTGAGGAGACTTCTCATAAGTAAGAGTCTCTCTATGTCTGAGGGTCGGTTGTGTGTGTGTGTGTGTGTGTGTGTGTACGTACCGTTTGAGGTGATCCAGCAGAGGGAGGAAGGTCATGAGGTTGGGGTCGGGCAGAGAGCGCAGGAGGTGCATCATGCAGTTCTCCTTGGCTGCCGGATCTGAGAGCGCTGCGAGAGAGAAGGGGAGGACGGGGGGGACGTTAGATCGAACTCGACAAGTCAGTCGAATCCAGTTTTGGTTGAGCTCAACTCCCCACTGACGACACACACACACACACACACACACACACACACACACACACACACACACACACACACTCACACACACACACACACACACACACACACACACACACACACACACACACACACACACACACACACACACTTTCGGGGGCCTAAAGGTCGCACCTATGCCCTCCATGAAGGCGGGGTAGAGGCGGTCGGTGAGCAGAGGTTCCGGCAGCTCCCTGAAGTACAGCTTCAGGGTTCCTGCGATGGCGTTGATGTCCATGTCGCTCAGCATCACCAAGATGTCTTTGGTATCTGCAGGTGAGACAAAGATTAGAAAGCGAGCACGCTGCATGACTACTGACGGACGATAACACAGGTGCAGTTTCCGGTAAGGATGTAAATCTGGCAGTCACACCACATCCAGGCCACAGAACAACTAAAGGTGGCACTGTACTGTGCCCGTGGGACCTACGCTCAGCGACTGTTATGCAACAGGAAGAGGTGACATCTGGTGCTGCTCATCCCTTTCTCTTTCTTTTCTCTTTATCTCTTTTCAGTACGGAGCGCCACGGCAAATCCCCACTGAAAAGTTGCTCTTATGAGTCACTTTGACAGAGCAGATGTGCCTCCAATTTATTAAATAGCACTGGCAATGTAAAGTAGTAAATTGCTTTATTACTAAAATGGTATTATACAATAAGACAGGAATTAATAAATGTAGGTCACCCTTTTGCTGGTTAACAATGTTCTCCGGTCATGAGGCTGGGAGGAGGCAGTGGGCGGGGGACTTACTGGTGTCGAATGCTGCTTTGAGGGCCTGGATATCAGTGGCCACCCCGGAGATCCTGTAGATTCCCACTTCGTCGATCCCCCTCTTCTCCACTTCCTCAATGCACTGGCGGACGATGTAAGGCACCTTGGAGCGCTCGCGCCTGAGGATGTGAACAGAAAGTGCACCCACGTTAACTTTCTGATGACGTGAGGGAAATTGAGGAGATGGAAACAATTCTGGGCCGCGATATTGTCAGCAATGAAGTCGGAGGAATTTCCTTTGCACAATTTGGACATGCTTACTTTGTCACCACGTTGATTTTGACTCCAAACACACCACTTTGTTTTTTGGATGGTGTTCTCTTCAAGCTGAGGTCCCGACTTGTAAACTTCATGGAGAATTCCACTTTGATCTGAGGATAAACAAACAAGACAGCTGAAGTAAACTGGCATCGCTCTCACAAACCACTTCTTTGTTTTCACTTGGAATAAATATTTAATATCCGACGTCTTCAGGCTAAACATTTGGAGTTTATTGTAAACACCACAGCCATACAGATGCGGTACACAAATTGGTGTACTTGGAATCCTAAATCACTTTGACTTCCTGCACGGATGTAGGAAGATGCCGACCAATGAGAAAAACACCTGCGTTGCCTTTAGCAAACACAACACATGATAATATCCACACACGTGTCATAGTGGAAGCTAGATTCAAGCGGGTTTTGCGTCTTACCCCGTTCATCTCGATGACGTCCATGTGCCAGTTCTTGGACTGCACAGTCTGAGGATCCAGCTGAAAGACACAACAGAGACAGAAAGACATGAGGTGATGGCAACAAGAGAACCACTACCCTAAAGAAACAGGCAAGAGTTAAAGATAGACAACCCTAAAGCAGGCACGCAGAAACGCTTACTAATGGAACGCATACACCCAGATGGGGCCACGTCAATGTTGGAACAAGAAAATACAGCGCTGCAACATCCACTTAAACACAAAGTTCACCTCTTGCCTGCTCGTCTTTGTGGCCTTTCCCCCGCTCACTGCGGCTGCACAACAACTGAGTCACAAAGTCGACTTGGGTGGAAGAAAAGATGCCACTTAAGCTTCCTGACAAATACCTCCTGCAGTCTGCTGGGGTCCAGCGAGGGCTGCGGATGGACTCACTTCACCGAACACGTTCTCAACGTCTCATGACGCCCTTTGACACACAATGCGGTTGTTTTAAGTCTCCTGGAGTGTGTGTTTCTGTGTGCGCCCACAGCGGCTAATGCACTTTTTTTTAATAGGCTGTTCGCACTAGACACAGCTATGTGATTACAACCCTGAGTGCCGATGTGCTCGACTTGGGAGAAAAAACAATGGTGGTTGGATGAGCAGCACACTTCTCTTATTGACAACATTAGGCAGCAACCATTAAAAGTTCTCAGTGCGAGTATTTCATTACCTCGTAAAAAGGCCATTTGGCATCGGTTTCATGCATTGCTATTATCGTTAAGGCCTGGTCTCCCAGCGGGACACGGGCCTGAGACGAGGGACGGGTAATCACTGCAAACGGGTCTTTACACAGCTACTGCCAAGAAGAGAACTGGGCAAAGCTCCAGACGCCTCCCGTCAGTGAAAAAACAAAGACTACCCTTCCCACCCATTTCCTTCCTGTTACTTCTCTGCTAATCCCTAACAAAAAAAAAAAAAAAACGGATTAAAAATGAATGTACCGCAAAAGGGTTGTAAAAACAAAGAGGGCTCTTTACGGGCCGTGGCTGCACTCATTCACCCCTCTGCAAACTAAATCCTCAGCTGGGTTCTTTTTAAAGAAAAAAATAAAATAAATTGAATTTCCTGGGAAACAAGTCGGTTTAAAGGGATGACTGCACTCACAGGTCATGCTAAAGATCACTCAGAATTAGGAGAGAAGGGTTGCATGACAACAGTCGTGTCTTTCTCGGAAATGAATTGTTTGACGTTAAAGGGGAATGCGCCCAGTAGGCGGAGGATTTGAGGTTTTATCCTGGGTGACAGGACTTAATCAGACTGAAGATGGACCTTATGGACATGGTAGGAAACGACAAAAGAAAAGTCAGGGTGTTACAAGGGAATAACGTATCCAACAAGAAGGGATTTAACAACAATCCCCTAAGCTGGAATCGAAGCCGGTACGTCTTTAGTTGTATCTGACTTACAGGCCAATATGACGTCCGCCTCATTGGGTGGAAGACACTGGCCTCCGTCTTTAATGTGCTTGACTTAAAAATGGCTTTCGGGACATTGCAAAACAAAATGTTACCAAAAACATAATTGATATAAATTCAGTGCATTGTAATTTGTTGTAAAAAACGAATAAATCATACACCAGGTAATCAATCAATTTTCAAAACGAACAGAAATTACATTTCAAGTGTAAATCTTTTCAATGGGGGAACAAATCTGTCCTAATTTAAACAGGATTTACATTTCAGGTAACTATATATGATGCATCCCTAGCATGCACAGTAACCATTCGACTTCCACGGAACTTATTTACTGGATACTGTGACACCTTTTAAAACCCTTTAAAAGGATCAGCAGAAAGAAAACCAGCACAGCTTTAGTCCCCTTTCATCTCAGTCCAAAGAGGAGACTGATTTCCGCTCATAGGAAAGCTTGAAGGCGGTTTTGAACCCATGAGCTTTTACTATAAAGTAGGTTTGTGCATTATAGTGTCTCTCCCTTTTCCATTTCTTATTAGAATCCCTCAGGCTAATGTTGCTCGGATTAGGATGGAATCACGCCAGCGGCAAAGCGCATTGTTGGACCGTAAAAGATATCGATGACAGAGGACACAACGAGCTCCAGCCGTGAGCAAAAAGCACAGAAACGCTTCAAATCTAGCAAACAGATTCTGATCGAGGAACACGCTTTAAGCTTTCGCCCGCGTGTAGAATTCGGTAGACGTGTGCGTGTTTGGAGGAGCAGCTAAACCAGTGCATCACTGTGTGTCACATGTGAACTCATTGTTCCTTGAGCAGGTTAGAGGCTCATCTCTCCGCACCGTGGAGGCCCTTATGAACTTTACTCCTGTGGTGTGTTTGAGCGAATGCAACAGGAGGCACGTGGCTTCCACGAGACATGGCCGCCCTTGATTCCCCATTCTGCAGAAGACTTAAGATTTGTGGTTGGCGTCAGTGTCTTTCCCCTCAAGCAGGACAGTATGTACAGCGAGCACGAGTCTTAACTTCAAAAGAAGCAGGCAGGACGTTCAGGCAGCCTGCACTTTGTCTCCACTGATCTACACAGCCGATAAGATAAGTTACAGTGTTACGTGGTGAACAGGAAGTGGCTTCAGATCTTGATAAGATTCCATAGAGCGCCACGAGATGATGCAGCTTTTCGAAAAATAATGTGTATCTGAAAATTTGAACACCAAAACTGGAGGCTGGATTTCAGGTACCCTCATAAGAATGGGGCGAAAAACAGAGACGTGAGACAGCACGCACATGGAACAAAGATGTTTGCACACTCTGCTCCTGAATGTATTCCCCTTAAAATACATGTACCACAATATGCTATTCCAGCCAGGCTAACAACTGAGGACCCTTCACTTGCTAAGCTAACGTCATATTCCAAACTCGATCCTGCACCGGGCATGTGACGTGGACTCCTGCAGCCTGTGTGGACTGACAGCAGCAGAGTGACGCAGCAAGGCGGTCAGAGGTCTGCAAACGCTCAGGCACAGTTCACGTTCCTACCGAGCACACGCAAGGCTCTAGGGAGGCAGCACCACAGCAGGAGAACAGCACCCAGGGTCTGGATGTGTCAGAATAAGGGCACATGCAAGAAACATGCAAGAGGTCCTTTCGGGAAATGTTTGTCCCATTGTGACAACTGAAGGGCCCTCAGGGACGTGTCCAACAGAACACTGGACATTGAAGTATGCTTTACCCATTAGGCATGGTGCAAGCGGTAGGTGAATAAAAGCGTTGCTTCACTGGATTTCCTTTTAGAGTGTAGATCCTTCATTGCTGATCAAAGGAAGAAAAAGAAAAAACGATGATTGAGCCAAACAGTCAGCGAATTAAAGGATGTTAAAAACCTTTCACAGTAAAATCTCTACGTGCTTAATTAGCCTGTGTTGCTGTGCGGAAGAGTTAATGCAAGCTGGCGACAGTATTCAAAACAACTTGATTTTTTGATATGCCTAATTAATTTGTTTCATTTTTCATAGCCTGGTGTTGCCCTGCAATCTTCTCAGGTTAAATATTCATTCAGCTGCAGAAAGCTTTTTATTAGTCCTCTAATTAGAACAGTGCTCAAGCTGCACGGCTCACTGTTTTTTTTAGCTGAATCATGGGAAGTGTTTGTGCAGTGATTGAGCCTTTAACCCCCACCATGCTAACACATAGCGCCGCGGAGCATCTGCTGCACAGAATAGTAAGCAGCGTGACTATTTTTAGATAAATAAGCACACTCGCATAATGTTTTGCATCAGCAGCCCTCTTTACTCAACAGACACCGCGTCCCTTCGTGAACCGTGGTTGCCTTCGTCCCTCGCTTCCTTGTTCTATCGGCACGAGTCTTTCGGCCGGCAGACAGTTGTTATTTACGGTGTAGCCTTTGCATCTCTGCAGGGCATTATGTGATTCTCACACACGCACCCACCCACAAACTCACATGCCACAATCCTGCCACACAAATCTGCCTGCAGCCTGCACACAAAATCTGAGTTATCCTGCACTTAGGTACAGAGAAAGACAAATATGATTATAATTTTTGACTGTCATCTGAGTCCCATTTTTGTCCCGTGATGAACCGCTTGTGTTAGTTTTGGTCAGAGCTGCAGGGCTGTTTTTCCACTCGCCTGCCTCTGGGGAGACGCCACGTAGCCGTGGGCTCGGTCATTGCCTCACTATTCAGGTCATTCGGGCACTTAACCAACAACAGCAGGCCCCATTTGTGAGCCGTCAGCTCATCTCCAGGTGGAGTGTGACGTGTCTCTCTTGAAGCAGGTGCCAGCGAAATCACCAAGAGGCGTCTTGCTTTCGGTTGTGATGTAACATTCATCAACTTTCTTGGAGAGAAGTTTGATTACGAAGCGTTAGCGCTCCCATGAGCTGAAAAACAAACAAATAAGCAATTACTTCCTCTGTTGTGACTTTAAACCGGGAAAAAAGTCCTGAACTCAATGTCTTTGACTATTTCAGACATTCCCTGCCCACCTCCCACCTAATTAAATGATTAATGCGGTGTTATCACCCTGCAGAGATTAATGCCACCGTGCATGAAGCCAGGAGCAATGAGGCTGGATTTATCAGATGAGGTCATCGTGGGTCTCAACCAGAGACCGCTTTACTTGACCTGCCGCGCCCCTCCTGGAGCTCATTAACCGATCGCAGATTCTGCGCACTGAAGATGGATGGATTGGGGCAAATAAAAGGTTTCGGCCCTCCGGTGGGGACAGACGGAGATTCATGTGGCCTATATAAAAATGCCATTAGGGGACTGGCTGGCATTTTAGGCATGCAGGAGGGATTAAACCCAAATATCTCATCAGCACTAATCAACATATTCAAATTAAAAAGCATCATTTCGTGGGTCGGTTAAAATGCAGCAGGGGCAAGAGATGGGATGAGCAAGGCAGCCGGGCGGATGACGATTGTCTTCCACGGCCAAGCTGGCAAGCCAGCCAAAAAACCCCAAAGTTGTACGATGATGAAGTTGGCTTCATCATCGTTTGTTCTTCTGGTGGGACAAAAATGATGCGTTGTGTCTGCTTTCATGCTAATTAGTGTTCCCAGCCCGCCTCCCTCTCATCACACCTCGTCTTAATTAGGTGTCGCTTTAGGCGGAATGAGTGGGGACAATTCCCCGGTGTACACCCCCCTCACCCACCTCCCGCAAATCCTACAACATCAAAATTGCGCTCAACTCCCTGTTAAAAAGGCGACACATGCCACAGATGCACACAAACACAAAAAAGCAATAACCTCGGAATCTTCTTTCCCTGCCCCCTTCGGTCATTATTAGAATTTATCCTCCTTCTTCGCATGTAATTAAAAAAAAATCACCATAGAGGACATATTCCAGGTAGGGCTTTGCACCATTTAAAAAAAACCCAGCGAAACAAACTATGCCTAACCTGTCCTGGCTTCATATAAAACCCCTTTTCATAACTCAAATCTGGCTGCAAACAAAACACGAAGATGTGGAGACGCATGAACAGACGGGTCGATACAGGACCCTCGGGTCGATGCAGTGAAGCCGGGGTTTAGTATGTAATCCTCGCTTCATCGAGCTTCGTGACCAGTGTTCAGCCTTCCTGTTGAATAAATAGGAAACACTGAAGCAAAGGTCAAACCCAGTCTCCACTGTCCTGGTCAGTGCACACGGTTTACAACTTTAAATGCTGGCGATGCACTCATGTGCCAAGACAGTGAAAAAAGAAAGAAAATGTGTCAAGAGTTTTTGCTGCGTGTGCAGGACTATGCATGCAGTCTCTCTTCCATCTTTCATATACAGAAAGTGTCCGGAACAAAAAAAAAAAGCCCTTTACCTGCTCCCACGCAGGAATCAACATCCACACCTGACCTGCGTGTGTGTGTGTGTGTATCTTTGGGTCTGAATGAACCTCATGACAAACACAGGATTGTGCTGAACGCTTCATACAAACATAATGACAAGGCAATAGTTTTTAGTTAGAGTTGACTCAAACTGTATCCCCGCACTGCGTATTGTGTAGCTACATCTGATGCCGGTCGTGTGTTCTGCAGGTCATTTGGGATAATGTGACGGTTAATTAGGGCCAGCTGTTCCTGAAATGCCAAAAGTGCTCAGCCACAGGGGGGCGGCGAATACGATAAACAGCAGGGGGAGCTCAGCGGATACTGAGACGCTTTAGATGGAAATACCATGAACTCATCAGTGGCTTTAATTAAGGAATAACAGTGTAGGATGTAGGAAGGGCAAACCATGAAACCTCAGGAAAGAAAGAGAGGAAATTAAACCGCCGAAGCAGTGGTTTTATTAAACTGATGGGAGATTTTTAGCGAGCGTTTGTGCAATTAATCAATATGTTAAAAAGAGGAAGCACTTGTTCTTCACCATTAATGTGAACTATTAAAGAACAATATCATTTACGGAGATGAGAGAGCAGATAGTAAAGCTTTTGACATAGAGAAGTAGAAAAGCTGATCAGTCTTAATCTCACCACCACATCACGGCCTCGACGGGTCAGAGCCATCCGATGAGAACAATAGTCAACTGTGACACACAGGGGGAGCGAGCACACAGAGGGGTAAATAATGAGCATAAGAGAGAGACACAGATAACTGATGGGAGTGACAGAGTGGTCAACAGGAGAGAACACAAATGAGAGGAAACACAGCTGGTGTGTGTGTCTGTTACGTGTGTGTGTGTGTGTGTGTGTGTGCAAATGTTGAATGCAAAAGCAAGAGACCTTTTGTCTGAGCAGCTTGCTGCGGACGCGGCCCCATAGCTTGGCCCCGGTGTTGGTGTGCTTTTTTAGCACGGGGGTCTGCGGCTGGCTGGACAGATTGTGCTGGTTCTGGCCCACGCAGCAGTGCTGCTCCAGGCGCTCGCACACTGAGTTCAAGTTTACATCCGACACCAAGATCTCCGTCATCCCAGAAGCTTTTAGAAGGTCCTTTGCGACCGGAGCGCAGGTGGACAGAGGACGCTGCCGACAACAAACGAGGGGAGGAAGGATCCCTGCCAAGCGTCGCTCTCTAAAAAAACAAACCGAAAAAGTGTCCCGCGGCTGATGCAAAGTTCAAAGATGTTCACTTAAAACAAGGAACGAGTGATGAGAGGAGAGCGAGATGCTGCCATGGTCGCCTTGATAAGCTTGAGAATAATTCCTCTGTGAGCTCATTCCACAGTCAGCTGCCGACATCTCCCGCTGTGCAAATCTGACTTCCACAACGGCAAACACAGATACGCAGCGCTGGAGCGAGGCAGAGCGAGAGAGACCAGAGCGAGAGAGAGAGAGAGAGAGAGCGCGAGAGCGAGAGAGATTGGGGGCGTCAATGAGCTCACGTTTGTCGCTGAGCCGCCCTGCTTCTCCAGATGTTGATGGACACGCCTCCAAAAGATCCACCAAAAGGGAGGAGGGAGCAATAGACATTCAATGAGAAATGAGAAGCAGAGGAGATAGAGGGAGGGAGGGAGGCAGAGAGAGACAGGGATGCTGCACTGTGTTTTGCTCAGCGCTTTGACCTCTTGTCAACCTTTCCCAGAGCTGGTCAGCGCATTCAGGAAATGAGCAAAAAGAGGAATGTGAACGAGGAGAAAGAGGTGGAGGAAGACTTGAAACTTTAAGGTGACTAAATATTGGTGTCTAAAACAGGGGAAAAAAGCGTCTACAGCTTTAACATCTCGTCCAAGAGCTCCCATTGTTCTCCCCTTCCTCCTCCATTCCGACTGTCACGGACTTCTCCTCACCACGCTCTTACATTCACACTTGCACGCATCAGCATCTTCGTTCAACAGGACTGGCTGGTAGTGGTCCTCTGTATAATGGATGAGGGTGGGAGTGGGGGAGGGGGGTCTGTCTGTATATGCCTCTCACACTCTGTCATGTCCCGTCCCATTGAAAAGAGAGAATCAGAGGGGGTGAGGTGTTCTGCTGGGAGAGAGGTTACAGACTCTGGGGCCACATCTTAGGACGTCTGCTGGTCAGTGCGCCGATGCTGATTGGCCGGTGACTCATGAGGGGATTCAGAGAAGAAGCGAGGAGCACAGCTGTGTTCACGAGCAGACGAAGAAATAACGTTTTCTGCAACACAACCTGCTCGGCTCAATGTCAACAAGTACCATCGATGTTTATCCAATACCAACATGGCAAGTTATTGGTTATTGATAATCCAGACGAACATTTTACGATTTGTATATTTCGTCTGAAGAGCAGATGCCAGAAGAAAAAGTGTAAGGAGAACATATTTAGTGGTTACTTTCATGTCCACGTCAAACGAGCCTCAGCCAAGCAACCCGTCACGGTAAGATTCCAATGAGCCCCAGAGAGCCAGAGGCGGTATGGCGGCGCGGTGGGTTTGTGCGTCCGTCTGACCGACGGAAGAGAGAGGGGGGGGGGGGGGGGGGCACAGTATTTTTAACTCCCAGGGTTCGGAAACATAAGACGGGCACTCTCCATGCGTCACAACTTGGAAGGAATGTCTGGGAAAACCATGTTTTGGAAATGGGAGGGCTAAGAAAAGAAACCCCACAGGGAGGCGGGAGATACTTGGGTACAATGAGAGAGAGAAAAGGAAAACTCAGAAATAGAACTGTAGGTTTTAAGTGTTTAAAACACTTAAAGGTTTTTTCTGCGACCACAGCATTCATCAAAGAGACAATGAAAATTGTCGCTAGTCCCAAAATTCCTTTTCTTCCTGCATGTTCACACCCGCCATCACAAGACGCCCGAGCACGGCTGCGCTTTGGAGCAGCGGCGTCTCTGCCACGGGTCACATGGAGTCCATCACTTCACAACGAGTCAGATCAGGAGAAATCACAGACTCCCTCACCCGGAAGAACTGTACATTCGTGCGCGCTCTCCTCTGCTGTAGGGTCAGCTCGTGCACCATTCACGGCATGAAAAACACGCTGAGGACTGTGGGCTCGCTCACACACACACACACACACACACACACACACACACACACACACACACACACACACACACACACACACACACACACACACACACACACACACACACACACACACACACACACACACACACACACACACACACACACACACACACCAAAAACCGACCAGCCAGTCATGCACCGTTCCTCAAATCCCAAATTTACTGCTAAAATAAAACAACCGAATAGCGACGTACGTGGATATCATTTGCCTTGTTGGAGGCAAACGCTCGTGTTTGGCTGCTTGGTTGTGTTTTGCTGCTGTGCGTGTGAGGAGGGCAACAAAGCGCACTTATTTTCCTTCAAGGCTCTTGTGTGGATAAAAAGAAAATCGTACTGTATAGATCAATTAACCGTCTGAGAGGGTGAACTGAGCGAGGCCCTGAGCTTGGGAGACGTGAGGTTGATAAAAGAAAGATGCGAGGGGAGGAGGCAGTCCAACAGGGAGATGAGATTAAGGGTTCTTGAGGGAGGCCACATGAAAGAAGAGGAGGAAAAAGTAATTAGAAAAAGTGGTAATTCTTGAGATGTTAGTGGGACTTCAGAGATCACCTGACTCGTCTGATATTTGACCCTCTATTGTATACTCTTTGACTCTGTGGGTCATATCAGCTACTCAATTCACGCATTATTTTCCCTCTATTTCAACAACACGCTTTCCCTGCAGGAAATTTGTCCCCCGAGGGCAACCACGCCTCGACCTTTAAGGCAACTGAACGATGTTCCGAGACATTAAATCACTACTAAAGAATAAAATACTAAAAAATCTAGTTGATTTGAACTAAATGATAAGCAGATGGTTGAGCCCTGAGTGTCCACATGACATCAGGACATCTTAATTATAGATGTGCTGCGTGGCACGGCCGCTCGTAAAGCCGCGCCCCGCGACCAGGCGGGAGGGGGGGAGGCGAGTGTGGAAGATGTGTCCTGTTTTCCACTCTAAACTCCATGCGTGACTGCGGCTGTTTCCCGCCACGCCACCGTCATTATGTTGATTCTGGGATTTTCCGGCCTGCGCTCCTGCTGGCTTTCTGCAGGTCCGAGAGCCGAGGGTTAACTGATGCTCTGCTGTGAGGCTCTGGTCCTCCGTCACAAATAAGGAGCTGCTCCTAAAGCGTGCCTGGCTAATGTGCACGGGACGGTCCCAACACGTGAGGAGTTCCGGCGACTGTACGGTGGACATCCTGGGAACATCGCACAGCTGCTGAAAACATCTGCTTGTAAATGTTTTTGTAGTTTGCCTCCATTGTTTGTTCCCTTTTGGTGTGAAGGAAAGCTTGTGAGTAATGGAAAGCAGTCCGTAATGATATTAGGCAACTTCCAAAACACAGTAACAAGATTTTTTTAACAACAACTCCAGATTGTCCAGCAGGAAGCTGTGCAGAGGCTCTCCTCACAGCGAGAAGGTCCCAGCGCAGTCGTTCTGTGTGTTTGTGTTCTGCCTGACTTGTGGTGTATGGTTAGGTGGCTTGTACATTCGATGGTTAAAGGAATGTTTTGATATACTGGAAAATGTGTTCAACAACAGTCAGTAACTCAGGGAGCTCTCTGCACGCAGAGCAGTTTCAACATGCAACTTTGCATTGTGTTATTTTAACATTCTAAATAAAGGTTGGTAATCAATGAGTTTGATTTGATGAGCGGTTTCCCCCTGCTCTACTCTTTGGGCTAAGCTAAGCTATTATGCTCCTGGTTGACATGAGTGGAAGAAATGTCATCTGACGCTTAACTATTTCTTTGATGCTGACATCTATTTTTCTTTTTGCATTTAATACAGCCCATTTAGCATTTAAAATCAAGTCACTCAATACATTCACTGTCTGCGCAGACGGCTAAAGTGCACCTGTACTATAATAGTGAACACACAGGGCTTTGCTGTTCTGTTACAACCTCTGTGGACAAATATGATTAACAGTATCCTTCTGTTCATACAGGTTTTGAACTGCAGCCCAAACCCATTCTGCACAGTGTCGGTCTGTGTGTATGTATGTATGTATGTATGTATGTAATGTTATTACAGTCCGCTACAGTCCGTTTGTTCGCTGGTGCGAGCGCCACGTGCGGCCTATGATTGGCTAACAACAGGCCAGGTGACTGTAGCGAGCAGATAATTCAATCTGATTTAAATCAAACGGCCCATATAAGTATGTTGACTGGATGACCCACCACACCGCTTTCATCTTTCCTGCTGCCTTCACTGGAGCTTGGGAAGAGGAAAGAGAAAATGGGTTAAAAAATAAAGGAAGCATATGTGTGCGTGTGCGAGAGTGTGTGTGTGTGTTTCAAGGGAGGGTCCTTCAGGGTACAGTGGGTGTGCTAAAATGGGTGTGTAGGGGAGGGAAGAGGTTTGGCAGGGTGGGAAATCACAGCCTTAGGGTGCTCTGTAGATTATTCCTGCTTCCCTTTCATCTGAGCTATTGGGAGGATGGGGGTGGGGGGTGGGGAGTGGGGGGCGTCCTCCTCAGATTAACCGCAGCCTCCATCTCTTATTTAGCACAGGAACAATAGTGAGGATGGAGAGCGAAGAGGAGGAAGCAAATGGGATAGTTTCATTGGCATGTAGCTGCAGTCTGCAGTGGGTTGTTGGGTGTGTGCTTGGGATGAGAGGGTGCAGAACGGGAGAATTCGGGATACGAAATGATATGAATGGACCAAAATTCCATTTCACTAAGTGGTAGCTTAGTGTAGCAGCATAGCTGTGTTATGACTATTGTTTCTCTAAGGAATATTTTGGGCTGTGATCAGAGGGAGGAGGGGAAGAAAACCAGAGAGAAAAACCAAGCGCAAAAAGATGTGGAGGAGCAGAGTGATGCAAGAGCAAACGGTGAAGCAGTAACAACAACTAAATGAGGTCATACCTGTTATACATGCAGTGCTTCACACTTTGACTTCCTTACTTCGCCTTCCTCCTTATTGATTGTAACTATTAACAGTCACTTTGATCAAAACGATCTTGATTTACTCTCATTTCCGATGTCCTGATTCCTTGGGACGATGCGTTTATCGTGTTGCCACGGTGAGGATCACCACGGTTGATCATCTGTATGAGTAGCAACGAGATTAAAACGCGCCGCTCCTCGACTCAAAGTGTATTTGTTCACCAGATCCTCCTTAGTGGAGTTTATTATGGCTAAACAACACAGCACACTTTAATTAAAACTGATCCACACATTCCCGGCAAACATTGAACCACAATATCAGAGTGCAGCTGAAACTTGGGTTTGCTTTCACTAAAAACACCCAAAGCTCAAAATAAAGCTGAAGACAGATATTTTGCGTGAAAAAAAAAAGATGACAAGCAAAATAACTTTTGCAATCAGAACATTCACAAATCTGAGACTGGTTCAGCCATCGCTACGTGTCCAACATAGAGATCCCACTTGTAGATTCAACACTTCAATTTTCTCTTTTTGTGTAAATAGGGCAAAGGTCAGACATAAGCCTCAGTGAGACGTTCTTCTCAACTTGTGATGCACATTGGAGCTGGGTACCACTTCCTCATACAACCGTCCATACAATCCTGCCCTTTTAGCACATTGTGGATGTGATGCCTTTAGGCTGAAGTGTTGTGCCCTCTGCTTGACTGTAACTGTTACAACCAAGTAGTTTGACCCAGTTGCAGTGATGAGGAGCGTGCAGCCTCACAGGGAGACGCTGCTGCTGCTTACCCGCTTGAATAATTCACTCTTAAAAGTATAAATCCACCGCTTGCTCAAACTATTCCTTTGAGCAAGCTGAACGAGACCGAGGTGGCGTGCTGAGTCAGCATTGACGAGGGACGTGTAACCCCAATCATCAAAGAAATATGTTTTATAAGCGGACATTTTCTTTTCCATCAAAACTGCGTCAGCTGTTACATTAACTGTAAATCACAGCAGCGTCACCCCGCCCCTCACTATGAGTAAAATAAATAAATAAATTAGTGTCGGGGTCAAACCTCATTAGCGGGTGAAGTAGCCATCAAAGAGGTAAATCAATGAGTTAATGGAGAGTCTGATGAGTGGGTTGCTATGGTGACCAATCTCTGTTTTAACGGTGTTAGCGGAGCAGAACATTAAACCCCCTCCAGCTGTGGCTACACTCTTTCTCTCTGCTCTCCGTCTCTTCTTTTCTTTCATCTACTTTAATCCTCCGTCTTTCTGCTTCTAAACTCACAGATAAAGGAGACGGCTTAACGGCCAGAAGGTTTTTCCCCCCACTAACCCTCGTCAACGAGCAGCCCGGAGGCGATGTTTGTGACTCGTATCTAACCCGAGCTGACCCGGCCTCCTCCACGCTGGAGAGTTGTACTGGAGGGAGAAGATACAAGCAGAATCAACCCAAACAACTCCTGGTCAGCTCCCGTAACACATGCTAGCAAATTGTTATACAACACACATTACATAACTCGGACGCTTTGTGACTGTGTGAAACACACTCCTGTGGGGCCCTCCCTCGTAAACACCCACTCGGCGCTTTGAAAGCTGCACCAGCACAGGGAGCCGGTACAACACCTCCGCCGGATAAAATCTGCTCAAAGGATTTCAGCATGACGAGCTGGTGCCGCAAGATGCCGCAAAGCGCCGAGAGCACAAGTCATCTGAGAAACACTGAGGACCGTGTTTTTTCCCTCAAGGTACCTTAAAAAGGGATATTTTGCGCCGCACTCAAGTTTAACATCAGCAAAATAGTGATGTAAATAGCTGACATTAGAAGAAACCTTTGTTAACAGAGAAGTTAAACATTTCTAGCGACAATGCTTCGATGCCTGACACGTCACATGGGGCCTCGGTCTGATCCGCGCTGAACGGCAGCTGGATTTGACGAGGTTGTAAACACAACGGGCGATGACGTCATCTATTACACAGCTGACAAGTTGAAAACAACATTGCAGGGAGTCGGGGGAGGGGGGGGGGGGGGGGCGGGGGTCAGAATCATCAGTTCCCCCACATGAAAAGACTTACATCACCAGCAGCCTTGTTTGTGGGGGTAAAGGGAGGCGATGCCCAGGCCTCAGGACAGAACTCAACAAGCTTACAGCAGCATTAAAGGGTTAAACAATAACAAAGAATCCGCCTTGTAGTCTTCATCACTATATGTTGACATTAGTTGGACTCATTACAGCCTGTGTACATCTGCCAAGTGAGCAGATGTTTAGTTACATCCGCAAAGGTTAAACACCTGTCAGAGGGGCGTCCGTCCGCTGGAAGTCAGTAAAGCCTTAGACAGTGGGAGGGGTTTCCGATATTGAAATAAAAACGAATTAGACGAAGAGGGCCTCTGCGATTAGTACGTCGACACAGAGTTCAAGCGGTCTTCCCAGTCCGGACAGGAAATGGGCAGACTCCCTCGCTCGGTCGCCCTGGGACAGGAAGTGCTAAAGCAGGATCAGGCTGCTGGCGGCGCTGCCATATCAACGGTGTAACGTCTCAAAGCCGGCTGCAATAACCCAAGTTATGAAAAGTGGATCCCCTCACAGGGGGCGGGGGTTTCGCCCGTGGAGCCCCCCATCCTCATGGATCAGTCATCTCAGAGATAGCACTGCTGACTTTCCCATTAAACATGGAGCCACTGTGAGAAGCGGAGTGCACGGAATACGGAAAAACAAACCGGAGAGCACGCAGGTTTAAGCACTGACCTGGAACTAGCGTGCAAAACACCTCTCGAGGAGTATTTATATGGCTATATAAATAGCATTCAAAGGTTTTTAGCTAGTTAAGATGAGTACATACGCAGTAAACATTGAAAAGTGAACTGATTTTAGTGAGAATAACCTCTAAATCTTGCGGTCTTAACTTTTAGAAAATGGGGAACAGCTCAGAGACCTTGCATTCCTTTAAATCCTGCTCATGGCCTATTTCCCTCAACAAGCTGTTTTCATGTTCATTTTCCTCCCCGTCTAACAGGTAAAATCAGTATGTGTGTGTGTGTGTGTGTGTGCGCGCGCACACGTTTGTGTCTGGGGGCTTTCTGACTCGCAAACACGGTTAGATCTCCAAAAGGAGCCGAGCAGATGCGTCTGCCACGTGCAAAGGCTGAACGCAGGAACCCGAGAACAACAGCTGCAGTACCACAAGCTACGGATTAAGAGCCCACTACTGTTTCACACGCAGGAGGTGCGAAGGAAACACCAACCCAACACCGCCGAGGACTCATCTTCACCCCAAAACCTCAGAAACGAACACTGCTTTTCTTTCACAGATTTGCAACAAGCAGGAGCACTTACGGTCCTGCATGAACGAGTCACACACACACGCACGCACGCGCACACGCACACTTCAGCAAAGACCACGGGGCTCGAGGACAAAGTGCACCCGGGGAATGAGCTCTTGGCAGAAACCATTTGTCGTTTTTCTGCCGTCCTTTCGCGAGAGGTCGCCTGACTACGTCTACTACTTCTGCCGATATGTCTTGTCTTTCTTCCGCCCAGCTCTGGCCATGCTGCAAAGAACATCCCTGCATGTCGGTAATCCCTGTGACTCACTATACTGCAGAGTTTGTGAGACGCTTCTGGGGAAACCACTGACGGTGGGAGGCGACGCGGCGGACAGGACGTGTGGCGAACAGGGAGCTCACCGTTCAACAGAAAAGCACCCGGCCGTCCTTCTCAAGATATTGAATTTATATGAGCTCTACAGACATTACTTGACCATGGCTGCCCGAATATTTGAAATGAGATTTCAACTCGAGGAGAGAAAATGTGTCAAAACGTTATTAAAAATGTAATATTGTTGTTTTCATCTCACAAAAAAAAGATAATACCATAATAATTTAAATACGTTTTTTCCAAATATGCAGGATACTAAAATTGAGAAAACAACATTTGCACACAATACCTAATACTTCATTCTTGGTGCCGGGTCTGACCAGCGTCCTCCCCACCGTATCTCCAATTCCTCAAAGAGCCCAAACCTCAACCTGTCCCCGGAGCAGCTCCCCCCTCCTGATTAATGAGGTGCAGGACCACGCTGGGCAATACTTCAATCTCAGAGCCCAGATCTGGCCATGTGGAAAGCATCACGACTAAACAAACCCGCAGAGGAAAGCGCCCCAACAAAAGTGGCCTACGTCTTCGGAACAGTCTAACCCAATCGACAGACCCCCCCCAAAACAAAAGCAGCCCGGAGCGAACGTCAGCTGTAGATGTATTCATCCCGTGTGACTAGCCACTTGAAAGCCGGAATGGGCTCCCTCTCCACGCTGGGACACAGTGTGGTGCTGGGGCCCATTCACCCCAACACGGGCCAGAAGTCTGCCAACGACAACAAGACGAAGAAGGGATGCAGGGAGGGAGAAAGTGTTGTGGTCTTACTGGGTTGTTTGCGGGGGGGTTGAAGAAGACGGAGCTGCTTTGGGCGGTGGGAGAGGTGAAATCTGATGATGAAGAAAGAGAAACGAGGCGGACAGCGGCACACTGTGTAGAACTTTCCAAGCTGTCAACCAAGGACGGTGTTTGCTTTCAGGACAGATTGAGATGACAAAATCTATTCCACTCTCATGTAGTTGTCACATTACCCTGCTGTAAAATAAAACTACGTTTTTCAGTGACGTTTTTGTGCAAATTAAACCGTTTAAAGAACAACTACAATCATTGGTTTCAAAAAACCATAACAAAAGCAACACATTGAGCTTCATTTGTCCTATTATTCCTGTTGTGCCTTCATTTGACATGTCCTGAAACTACTTCATATGATGTTCTCTATGAATTCCATATCATAGAGATTTAAATACCAGCATAAGACCACGGATGAATCCTGGAAACAGACCAATCGGGGCAGAGCAGAAACAAAGGATGCAACTTGAGGCAGCTTTCCTCACTCAGGACACCCAGCCAATGACCACCCGGGGGTTTCACAGGCCCGAGTCAATCCAGGAGATGAGCCTCTCAGTTTGCTGGCAGGCAGAGTCGAGCATGAAATGAGATTTTCCCCTAGAGTCAGTTCGGGACCGTGATGAGAGGGGCGAGGTGAAGCTCCCAATGTCATCTGCTTTCTATAAATCTGCAACTTGGGAGCAGCCGGGGAATGCAACGTTTGTGTGTCAATTAATAGAAAAGATGACTGCACTACGCCGAGGGGGGGGGGGGGGGGACCTTAACTACATTAAGAATGTCCCAGGATATGAAGAAAGAATAGCTGTTGTTAGAGAGCGATCACCAAAGAGGGAACACAGGGTTTAACCAAAAGAAAGAGAACATATTGTTGCGGTTGGTCGGCCAGCAGCGGCCCCTTGCTATGAAAACTGTAAGAGAGCGAATTGTTCTAAACACAAAGGGCGACATGACGCGCCATTATTAAGGGGCGGTTCTCTCCGTGCTCTGGTCTCAGACTGCAGAGCCTCCAGCTTTAAACGCCTTGCGGCTGAAACAATAAGAGAGCCACTGGGAAGTGGCAGCTGATCCCGATCGGTGACCACGGAAGGGTCGAGCTCTTACGCCACCTCTCCCGCCTTTTATCAGAGCGCAAACATCAACCACCGAATGTGACGCTCTGAATATCAGCCCCTCCCCCTCTGCCTTAAGTTTCCAATTATTTCTGAAGCCCAACAAAAGGGGCGTTGTGAATGCACGGAGAGACTCGCGGTGTGTCTCTCTGGAGAGCGTTTCCTTTCTCGTGTTGTGATGAGCTCCTTTGTTCTCCATTTAACTCTCAGCGTCACATAATTGGCCACCATCTGGGGCTCTCGTCCCACCACTCTTCCTCCTCCATCTCTTCATGTTCTGTTCTGTGGCTGGGACGCGCCACCAACGTGTGCAGCACATGCATGATGTCCACGGTAGGTAATCCTACATCTGTTCTCAACCCTTTAGTCTTCCCTGAAACATTATGGAGCGTTTTAATGGGGGCAGATTACAAAGCCCACTTGCCTTCGACATCTGAGGCGAAGAGGTGTGGAGGAGGTCTAACAGGGACCCATTAGCCTTTCAATTTGCACTTGCTTTGCTCTTCCTACACGGTGTCACAGAACTCGTTCTACTCGGCTGAATCAAACGCCTGCGACTTGCACAGAGACTTTAACCACTTTTCTCAGAACTGGTTGCATTCAGAATTTCACTGTCACAGATTAAATCCGTAATGGTTTTTGTTTAGCAATGTTAGCAGTGAATGAAGACTTCAGCCATCGTGTCACAGTCGGCTTAGGTTTGTTTTCTACGCATGTCTCAACAAATACCGGATGGATTCGTGGCTCCCTCACGATTTAGTTTGATGTTCAATACCTTGGTTTATGACGTAATACCTACAAAATGGATTCCAATTCGCCTCATCTGTTCTTTGTGTAAAATGATAGTTCACAGTAGAAGATGTTCAGTACATCAGGTAGACAAGGACATAATGTACAAACCTTGTTTTTCGACTGGCATGGCAGGGATGCGTCTCAGTTTTTACTGAGTGACACACAGACCTATTTGCTCTCCATGATTAACATCATTCCACTGACGGATGTTTAAGCAAAGTCACTTTCATAAGACTGGAACATCCAACAACAACATTTGGTTTTGCCGTTTTCCTCCTTATGGTATTTTCTATAAGATCTATATGCTATAAGATGGCAACATTACAATTCTTCATTCTTGCCTTTTTCCCAGCTGGGAAAAAACGACTGACAAAACAAAACAACAAAAACAAAAATAAAGCGGACGACAAATGCGTTGATGCACATCAACATCCGGCAGGTCAGGGGCTCTTCCTGTTCTACCCAGACAGAGAAAAGCAGCAGGTATCTGCGTCTTTGTATGATTTAAGAACGCTTACAGCGGTGCGTGCAGTTATTTAGGGCACGCGTGTCCCAAGCGGCGGGGAGTGGATGTCTTTAAGTGGGAACAAAGACCTTCTGAGTGAGACTTTGCGACGGAGAAGCTGCTTTGTGGAAAGATGACAAGACTAAAATCCATCAAAA
Source organism: Gasterosteus aculeatus (assembly GCF_964276395.1). Lineage (NCBI taxonomy): Eukaryota > Metazoa > Chordata > Actinopteri > Perciformes > Gasterosteidae > Gasterosteus > Gasterosteus aculeatus. The sequence goes on from NC_135694.1 coordinate 18,670,706, forward strand.
CACTGCTATCAGCTCCACTGATCATCGTCTGATGAGGAAGTCGCCTTAATTGGGACTCATCAATAAAATAATTCACCACATGCTCACACACAGACAGTTTATGAGGGATGAGCCTCATTAAAGAGAAGAATGCGTGAATAAAATAAAACTATAGGGAACCGAAAGCCTGAATTAAGTGGGTATATGAGGAAAAGAGCAATGACGTCTGGGACGCTCTTTAGTAATGAACGAATACAACCTGCACCCACCTTCAACCCCACCCAACACACACACACACACACACACACCCATATAACTCATAGCCAGACAAAGGAGACACAAGCCAGTAAACACACCAGTAAATGTAGTGTAATGAAGTTATTGATATCATTTACAATATATAAGCCGTTTCATTTGTGTGTGTGTGTATCTGGTTCGTCCCCTGGGGAAACTGAACACACACACAGCAGAGCCCCATCTGTTAACATTGTTGACAATTATGTGTGTGTGTGTGGGTGAGAGTTTGTGGCTGCAGGGGGTGTGTAAGATGGAAACAGAAGAAAACCCCAAATGACAGAAAATAAATGACACCATAGACATTAATATATGTGTGTGTGTGTGTGTGTATTCATCTCTCACACAGTCCCACACCCTCATTAAAACCACTGAGCTCCATCTTCAAAATGAATTCCACATGAAATACCCCCATGCGGCAACAGAGACATTTTCTGTTGAAAATCCCCCTGAAGACAGACCTGAGTCCTGGGCAGCAAAAGGCAGAAAATGATTATTTTGTTCACGTTAGTGTTAACGATGTGCTGCACAGCTATATATTTTTTTCAGTTGAATTTAAAATTTAAATAATCCAAAACAGGTTAGTTTCGACCTGTCACCTCTCCCGTCTGCCTTCCATCACGTCTACTTTTCTGACGGGCCTCTCCACGGTGTTCGTACCTGCTGTACGGATTACTGAAAGCACCCGCAGGCTTTACTTCCGCCTCATGACAGCCTGAGGGCCGCATGATGTTTGATCCAGCGCTAAGAGATTAGACCAGGCCCGCAATTCTGCACTGGCTGAGTAACACTGGTCCACAAGCCTTACCGCCAATCCTCCAGCCATTAGCCCGAAACGGCGGCCCGTCGCGTAGCTTGTTAATGTCAAACTTTGCGTCTAATGAGGGAAGCGCTCCGACTCCTAAGTGGCAGTGAGAGTGCAGCTAGACGCTCGCCCTTAAACTTTACAACCCCTCTGCACCCGTACTTCTAAAGTAACTCCCGGCTAATGCGTGCGCCCCCAGTCCAGCTCCTCGGCTTTCGTTAAGGGCTTTCGTTCGCTCCTAATGCCCAACTTCTCTGACTCACATTATCTCCGGGAAGTCGTAGAAAATTGGATGCGGAGGAGCTAATAACAGAGGTGGGGGCGCGAGTGATGGGAAGAGAAAGGGAAGGGTCCAGGAACCTCTGCAGCCTCCCAATGATCTGATGAAACTTTGGGGATTCAAAGTGTAGTGCTGCTATGGAGACTGCCCTGAGAAGCACCAAATGTCCAGTGAACCTCTTTCCCCCTTTTCCTTAACGGTGGCACGACCAAGAGAGGTGGGTGGGTCCCTGATAAGACAGGTGATAAAGGGGTTCAGAGGTGAACGCAGAGGAGTCTGAGGGGGGGGACAAGGAGCCACACAAGCAGATAAACGGACGGCTGACGCCGCGTCATGTGACGCATCCCTGCCACGCGCAGCACTGGGGCGGTCAACCTAAACGGTTACATAACCGGTCCTCTGAAGTATCGCAAGCTGCAGCCGACACACGAGGGTCACTGGGGAGAGCTGGGAGGCTCACAAGGAGCCTTTTTTCTTTCCACCCGTGACCACTTCAAGTCAGATCTGTTTGGTGCTGCTTTAAAGACAGACTGAACGAAACCCCGGCAGCCAGAGATTTATGGAGCGGAACACCGGCAATGAAATCAGAAACACTGTGAGCACCCAAGAAATGTGTTTAGCCAGAGGACAATCGACAGTTACAGAGCAGAAAACATCAGGGACAACACGCCGAAGAGACAACACGCCAGAGGCAGCGACTTGTGGGAGCGGATACTAATCAATTTTGCAAATCGCCTGCTCTGAGATATTTAAAAAATCCATTTGTAATGTTGATTTGGGAGACGGGGGGGGGGAGCAAACCCAACACAACCCAACCCAAATTGAGAGGTTATCAGTTGGGGGACAAGCAACTCAATCTGGCAACGCGATAACGCGGCTGTGTGTGAATGTGCTCACTCCCGTGCATTTAAAAAGGCATCACGTTTTAACGAAAACACTGCATCAAAATAATAATAAGATCTGGCCCCGAACATAATGTCCTCTGATGGCCGAGTATCAAAGTGGAGAATCAGCACGGAATAAAGTAACCTTCCATCCCAATATGCCCTTTTACGGTGTGTCAGTATTCAGACTGTCAGTATTCCAAAAGATTGTTAAATAAATCAGAGGGTCTCCAGAGAGGAAAGCAAAACACTGAAGACTCCTTTTAAACTCGGCTCAACCACAAAAGCAAACAGCTCGGGTCCAAGAGAAAGTCTTTCAGTACCCACTCTAGACTTTGGAGCAGACGGAGGTCCCTCCGGCTAATTCTTCCCAAAATGTACAGTAATTAGGTTCCCTGGCTGATGTACGCACATGACATGACACATCCGTGTGATGAAACACACATTCTTATCTTGGCCCCGATCTCTGAGTGGGACTCAGAACAATGTGGATACTAGCAGTTATCGGGGATTGTTTTATCTATCAAACAAAAAGTGCAGTGCTTTCTCCACAGCAACAGTACACCCCATTAGGCTGTGATAGAACGTGCCATTCTCTTCTATCTATTTCTATCGCCGTCTCTGTTTTACCCAGCGAGCCAGAGGACGTGAATGTGGTGTGTTTATTTGTTTTTTTTGGACTGTTGTTGGCTGGAAGTTGAAGTTCCCAGCAGCAGCGTTTGTGTCTCCTACCGGCAGTCACAGCAGAAAGGCTGGGTTTTTACTGTCATAAGATACAGTCCACTGAACCACTGGTGAACCAACGGACCGTTTGTGGAGAAACGGGATAGACCACTTTAATAGAGCCCAGAATCAGATAGAGATATAGATAGATATGAGAGCACCGTCATATCTATGATTCTTCTTATGCAGGAAAAAACGGTTTAAAAACAGAGCTAACCAATAAACATTTCATAGTGATGACGTTATCGTTCTGTTACTGGCTTTACACACAGAAAAAATGTCACACAATGACTCTGATCATCTCACAGGTCAACCAATCTTTTATCCGGAGTTGACCCCTGACCCAATTATCCCAATCACACGGCCAGGGTTAAATATGCTCCGACACTGGCTGGTAGCCATTAATCCAATGGTAAAAGTAATAAATCCAATGCCACAGTAAGATGCATGTGGATATGTGGAAAAAGAAATGATGATTCCATTTGCTCTTCAGAAGGAATCAAAGACAACTAAAATCATCACACTGAATGAGAAAAGCAAGCAAGCAAGTTGTGATGCCAAACAGGAAATTCTCCAGCAAATATGCTGTGTTTTTTTCACCAACCATAGTTCAGAGGAGATAATATCAATAGAACATAGAATTTCTAAGATGTTTTGAGTCGCGTCCCTTCCTCCAAGATGAGACATGAATGATTCATGTCTGCCCCACTTTCCTCTCCATCTTAAGACTGCAGTTTTGTATTCCCTGTGCAACCTGCCACTGATGCTGCTCTTACCTGTGACTACCATGTCATTCTACGTGCAGCAGCAGCAACAGATCTGTTAAAAGTTAACAGATTCATAACTTTTGTCAAGTTTTGAGGGTTCATAAATAAGCCGCTTCCAGCTCACCCGCTGGCACCACTTGAGAAAAACACTAGCTGATGATGAGAGCTGCTGAAACCCCCTCACAGTTGACCTGATTCACAGAACGAGGCTCTGCCCATTGCAGAGGAGGAAAACTGCAGCGGCAGCAATTGGATTGAACCGTGGAGGGGAAAATGACAGGGGTCAAGCTTCACTTGAGTAGAAGAAGTTCTGGAAAATTGGAAACAAGACTGCTCTGCTCATGCAAAACTTGAACAACGGCGCACAAAGAGTGGTGTTGAGGCCTCACTTCCAAAGCACCCACAGGTTCCACTGGGTTGGCAGGATCCACTTAACAAGACAGACATTTTCATAGCAAACTCACATTAAGGCCAGTGAGCCAACCAGCATCATTAGAGGCCAGACAAAACCGCCGCGTTCTGCGTCGTGGCTAGACTGCTGATTTAAAATGAGTCACAGGCGCAGAGACGTCTCCCGAGAGGACGGAGGCGTTTCCGTCGCGACCCGCTTACCTGGACCTGCCCTTTGCCCATGATCTTGTCCACGATCTCGTTGTCGTCCTTGTTGAGCATGCTCTTGTCGTAACAGTTCTCGTAGCACAGGATCCGCAGGTACTGGGAGCCCTCCAGCTCGATCTCAAACTCCTGAGCAGCAGCACAGAAAAGGAGAACGGCACACTTAGCGATCGCTTAGCGGCAGAAATGCAGAGGATTTGTGGTAAAAGCAGAAGGGAACTGACTTCGTTCCACTGCGGCTCGGAGGTGTCCCGGAAGACTCGGGTCTTGGCCTTGCTGACAAAGTATCCATACGAATCCACTTCAAGGGTGCAGTATAGATCTAGGAGGGGAAACAGATCCATTAGGAACACTGGAAAACACTAGAATAATTGAGTTTCACTGTGGAGTCAAAGGACATGTTTGTTAATCCCATTGTCATCTGGCAGCAAAAGTGCCGCTATTGACCAGTTATTACATCCATTAGAAAAGACGTCCCTGTATAGCTGTCTACTCAAAGAAGACTTACAGGCAAAAATTCCATTTAATTATATTCAATTTTCTCTACATTAAAGCCATGTATCAATATTGTCCAAAACGCAAAATAATTACATACAATCTGCCAGTTATTTTCCCAATTGCAGAGACCACGGCGAGGTGGTTATTGTTCAAAGTCATGCGTTCATCCGTTTTCAGCTATTTACTTGCAGCATATGCAGGACGACTCATCCCTTTGAGTGAAAGAACCTCTGGGCTGCCAAAAGCCGCCCCCCATGTCTGCTGCGCTAAAGGCGTCACTCTGTAACATGTGCATAAGCAGCAGGAAAAATATAAATACAGACTGATTCAATTTCTCTTTCAAAAGTGTCACCTGTGTCATCAAGTAGAAAATGTGTCAAAGCAAAAACTTCTCAAGAGGCTTTGAGGAGTTGAGCGTCTAATTCTGGCATCGGATTTAATGACTCGGCCCTAAAAAGGTTCACTTTGTCAACGTGTTGACCGACATCAGTCTCCTGCCTGTGTGCACACACTGCCGCTACAGCCACGTACCCCCCCCGCGCCGCCCCCTCTCCCTCGGGATAGACTCACGCTCAATTCTTACACGGAGCAATTAAGTCTGTTAATGTGTTTCTTTACAATGCGGCTGCACACCTCGCTGCCGGCTGTCTGATAAGTGTCAGTGGACCCCGTCCCTCGGGGTGCACTCCCCTCCCCCGTCGGACAACATGATGGATGGACGGATGGATGCACGGCCCGACCTTTCACTACGAATCTCACATGCGTACGAAACACTGAGGGAGGTTTACACGGCGCCATCTTAACAGCCTAAGCTGGGCCTTGCTTCATGTTGTCACGACAACGACCGCGTATAACCTGACGGCACTGCGCGGCCTGCTGGAACCGCGTCCCGTCTGGTTTCATTTCCCCTTTGTTTGTTGTCCCAGCATCCTGAAGGGCTCTGGCATCATTGCTCCCAATGAGGAAGAGCTCAGCGCCGGTGGCATGAGGGACGTTTGGCAGGGAGGAATTCAGCGCGACCCATCTGGGGGACATTTGGTTGAATGAAGCGATCGTCGGACGTTTCCGCCGATCAAAACCCCTCCAATAAAAGGCATTTCCTTCAGGCACGGCTGCGATCTGAACTGATGGGTTCTCTCCGATGGGAGAGCGCATTCATAGTTTTGAGCAGCTCCCACTTTTATGTTAAACTCAAAGTCCTCTGCAATGGCTTTATTTGGCCTGGACGTAAATTTCAAACAAGGCCAGCGAGAGCATATTTAGAAATGATATTTTTGTGTCCTTGCAGCAAATCCAAGAGGGCTACGGGAAGTAGGACGGACTCCATGAGCCCTGGAACCTCATACTTTATATATTTTCCTGGCAGGTCACCAGCAGGCTCTGACTGTGCGACTGGCTCGGGGGGGCGTAAATCGGTCGGTGACCCCCAAATGCATGGGTTAACGAATACCATCCTCTTCCATCTCAATTAACTGCAGGCCTCGCGTGTGTTTTTATACAGCAGGCTAATCTCGGCCCGAGGCGGTGCTGGATGCTGGGTCAGACTGCGGGTTCACAGAACCAGGAGACAAGTCAGTTAAAGTGAGCAGCGTCTCCAAAGCTACAAGTCACATTCACCAGAGCAGCTGTGGTTTGCTCGAAACGTTCCAGGAGAACACAATGAGGGGGAGAGGCGTAATCTAATTGTTTTTTTATAGCATCCAGAAGGAGAGAACTAATAAAAGCAGAACGAACAGCAATGCAGATTTCATCACACAACAGTCTTGAGAGCATATGGACACTTCATTGTGACAAAAACTTTTGTTCTGATTCATGTGCAAAAAGCACTGTTAAATGTTAGTTCGGGAGCGAGAGACCTGTAATTCCTTTATTAGCGACATATGTAAAAGCGCAAGAATTTTGTTGATTTGAATCTTTGAATGCAGCACGGGTAGCAGCAGCTGCTGAGCCCGTCTGGAGGATGGGGGATGTCACTTGTGGATACTTAAAAATAAATCAAGAGCAAAGTGAACATTTTTTCCACAGTTGTTTTTTTTTTTTATTCTACCACAGAGTTTTCGACTTCCTGCTCTTTCCTTCTGTGACCCAGTTTGACTACTTGGCACGCACACGCATGCACGCACTCACACTCAGAAAAAATATTACAAACATCCATCTATCTCTGAACGGTGTTAACGACGCACTGCTGACACAACTGTCTCATAACCTCTGAGCGTCAATGCAATTGCAACGCAAAGCTAAGTCAACTAATAAGCCATACAGAGACTTTATCAGAATCATTCAACTGTTGTAAGCGGTTAAAAGCAAACGGTTTATATTCATAAAAGGTATTGATTGCGTGATAATAGCGTCAGTGTACCCTGTACACTTTGCATTAAATGTTTAACTACCGATAAACAGCTGTTGCGGTGAATGAAAGGTTGGGTGAACCTTGTTTTAGCATCATGGCTGCAGCCGGTACACTCTTACAGATGTATAAACACTTAAGCACCCACACAGCAAGTTCCAAAACCAGTAACATACAGCTGCATTGTGGGTGCTGCAGCATGAGAGTCCGTTTCGAGCAAAGTGAACAACGTGTCGCGTGGACTGAGCAGAAGCATAAATTAGAATGAGTTATGGCATGAGCAACCTGACCCACAGATACGTCTCTTTTCCCTTGATATGGATTCATGCAGTTGATTCTGAAGCTTTAGCTGCAAATATTAATAACATTCATGCTCTTGGGTTATGATTTCATTGAACACATAGGATCAGTCCTCGGTGTCTTTCCGCCTCTCTCCCGTGTCATCGACCCGTTCGTTCCCAAACGGTGTCATTATTTTCAAGCAGATTTGCTCTCCACCTCTCACACATGGGAGTGTTGACTCCCGTGTGTGGTGGTTTATTAGGACAAATAATTGCGGCAGCTACAGATGTGTAACATTCATCTATTTTCAAGAAAGCCGCTTGTGTAATTGTCGTCGTCATCACCACCACTAGAGTAGCAACAGCGACAGATAGCCCGCACTAGCTTTGATGCCCCCCCACCTCGACACGCCTCACTGAACACACTGACATCAAACTGTCTCTGCGGCGCCACCGAACCTTCACGTACGCACCAACACACACCGTCTTCATTTTAAACCCCCTCAGCTTCACTGAGGATCAAACAGACGTTCAGAGGAGAGAGCTTTCCAATACATTTCCTGGGAAATTCTAGCGGGCCATATCTCATTTTCCAAAGGCTGTCATGGCAACAGACAAAATCACATTTCTTCATCTCGTTCTCTTTTTCAGATATTTGTTATTTGAACTGGTGCAAAGGGGCAGAAAAAGTACCGAAGCAGCTGTCCACACGTCTGTCTGGTTCTGCAAACTTCACACTCGCCTGATTGTTATACAAAGGGGCATTCGTGTCCGAGGTACGCTCTGTCAGAGACAACTGCCAACAGTTCAGTTCCAAAATGATCTCTCTCTTTATTCATGTGTCTTGTGAGTGATTTTATGATGACTGCTAGAGTGAAAACAACCACAGGAATTGCACTCTGGCCCTCACTTCTCCTCTGAAACGCTCTCTCTTTCTCTCCCTCTCTCGCTCTCTCTCTCCCCCCTGCTCCCTCTCTAATCATGTATGCTCTGAAACGGCGTCCATCCATCTGACCTCGTACGTTCTGCTGGCAGACGCATACCTGTACGGCAGCTACGTGCGGTGAAAAAAAAAAAAGACGTTTGTGGCCGACTTACTGGCTGAGTCCTTGAATCCTTTGGCCGAGTGGACGATCACATGCAGGAAGCCGTACAGGCCGGGAGTCTCCTCATCTGGAAAACAAGCACACAGAGAGCGGTGAGGCGTTGTAGCTATACAACTATAACTATACTATAACGTCTTTCAGAATCAGGTTGTGTAGAAAAAGGCACCGCTGTGTCGCTTCAATCTGCAGCAGATATCGTACACAATAGAAATACTTACAAATACAATAAGATACTTTTTAGTTAGAAAACAGATGCTGTCCAGTTTCATCCTCTGTTGCCATGACGGCATGTAAGCGTTAACTTCATAGCTAAGCATCCCCTCTTAATTTCTGTAAACCAATACCAATTATAGGTTTCTCCTTGGTTTCTGTAGATGAAACCTGTCAACGACCGCAGCAGGACACACAGTCTTATATGGACATATTGGATGGTACTTTCGGCTTTTAAATCTGACACGTGGGAATCGTCAGGCAGAAAGGAGACATTAAAAGACAAGTTTGTGCACTTGAGACTTGAGAGAATACAACATGACACAGACTTAACTATTCTTCTTAATGTATAGAAACATCCGCACGTTAAAAAAGACCCGGATAATCAACAAATACCTGCTCAGTGGGAAGCCTGGGTGCTTTTTTTATTCATTTCAGGTTGGGTGGTCTGAAATGTGCACAAACGTATGACTATCATGTCCAACAACGGTTCTCACCCCTTCCAACACCAAGTCCCCAATTTCTGTTATCATACGTCAAGCTTCCCATCAGATCAGTATCAGGCCTCACGTCAACAAGCAGTCTTCTGCCATAACAAGCGGCTGGACGTTTGGTGGACGTGTGTTGGGTGGCCTCTTGCTTTGGTTGAGGCCTGTGAATCCTGGTAAATAAACTGAATGTGTGCAGGCGGCTGTGAGGAAGCCGGTCACAATGTGTGGTGTGTGTGTGTGTGTGTTGTGTGTTGTATTGAACAATGGGGGAGACGGTGCAAAGGTTCAGCTTCGAGGTGGCCCATGTGCCTTTTCTCCGTGGGGATAAACTCAACACAGAAAGGCCCCGGCCGCTGGGCGGGTTTGAACCCACGACCTTCTCGCTGTGCAGCACCACACCACCGTGCAGCCCCTGATCGATGAAGTAATACGTGACAATTGTTACCACTATGGGAAAGATTTAAATAAAAGTGTGTCTAATGGTCTCTGCAACATCGTTCATGGTCATTGTTACATTCCTTCACCAGCTGGTCTCTATTTAAACCCCTACTTTGCTTCTTCAAGTCCCCGAGGTGTGGGTTTACATTTGCTTTACACCGAGGAGTGTTTTCCAAAGTCAGCGAGTCCTGAGCTCTGTTTTAACATCCGGGGAAATATCAACTGCCTGGGAAAAGACGGAAGGTACCACGTTGACCTGAAACTAAACGACAGACCTGTTACCTGACCTCACAGTCCATCCGGGTTAGAGGAGATGTCCTGCCTAAAGGTATGTTTTGATTGTAACATTAGACGATGGTTTTTGTAATGTTCCTTTTATTTGCCTTCTGATTGAGGAGTTAGTGTTTACATGACGTGATGTGCTAGGTGTGTGTGTGTGTGTACATGTGTAACCCACAGCTGACCAAGAGCTAGATGGATAAATGAATAGTTGATTGAACACAGAAGTGAACCGAGGGTTAAAGCGGTAAACTGTGTTTGTGGGATAATCCGTTGGGTCCGTAGGAGCTGATAGGCAGCAGCAGATGATTTTACAGCAAGTTTATGTCCAGGCTGTTCCCACGAAAATTTATCTGATAACACTTTAAGCTCTTGGGGAGTATCTGCTCCTGAGTTGGCTCCAAAAATTTTTTCAAAACCATTTGTTAAACATTGGCAGTTTAATTTCTGGAATAGAAGAAGGAAGCTGGTAATTCATATGAGCACAAAATCGGTCACAGTACTGTGCTGGAAATTCACTAACTTCATCAAAAGTTCATCAAAATTCATCAAAATGCTAAATTGAAATAAAGCCCCAGGCTTACTCGTACAGAGATATCGTTGTTTGAGAAGCAAACACGGGTCTCTTTCTCTGTACAACGCGAGAAAGATTTGGACAGTGTTCCCTTCAGTGGCTTTAAGGCCCCTCGTCAGCTCCGTGGCTGTTTGTGTGTATTGTGCGTGCATGTGAAAGCAGAGACCCTCGTGCCATTTCGGGAGATCAGAGAAGGTCGACCAGATGGCTTTAATGTCACCACCAGCCTCAGAGTGGTGCAATGTGGAGACCTGGAGAAAAAACAAACACAAAGAGGCCAAGAGCGCAGGCCACCGCCGGCACACTGCCTGGCATTGACTGCTAGGAGCTAGATGAGAAACATATTGTAACCTAGTTCTCTCCTGCAAGCCCCCCTCCCCCCCTCCCCTCATTGCATGGCTGCTAGTTGTGTTGAGTGTAATAGGCCTTTTTAATCTCAAAGCAAAGAGGAAGGTGTTTGTTCGAATGCGGCTTAAGAGAAGGAGAAAACCGAGACACACGAAAAGCATCCGAGCATGAGGGGACAAGAACACAAAGAAGATGCTGTGTGCAAGTTTCTTACCGTCTTTGTTACTTGTGACCGGAATATTGTGGACGGTTCGCAGTTTGAAACAGGAGCTGGTCAGGACCTGAAGCTCCACAGAACTCAATACACACGCCTGGAGATCTGAAACACACACACACACACACACACACACACACACACACACACACACACACACAGTGTCAAACTTTTCCTTTTTTTGAGGTAGAGTGAGTAAAGAGTGGTTGTAACCCGCTTCTAGGGGAAGCTCAGTGTTTTCTAACCACATAAATGACCTGTAGGCCAATGTTACCTTTCTTCTGGAGTTTCTGGATGCTTTCCCTCCACTCCGACCTCTCGTAATCAGAGGATATGAGGAACTGGTAGCTCTTGATGCACACAGAAAACCAAGAATGTTAAAGACCTCAAGAACCAACACAGAAATTATTATTGGACAAGACTGTGAAAGAATCATTTTAACTTTGACAAAAAGCCCCAAAAATGTGTAATTATCGCACGTTTAAACAGTATTTTTATTCTGGGAACTTAAATCAAATCTGTCGAGGGGCTATTTCAAAAGGGAGTGTCTCCCTCTAGAGGTGAGACTTGGGATTGGATCACACAGTACCTTTCCATGTCTGTTGTGGATGCGGAAGGGGATGGTGGGAGAATGCAGGAGCAGCCACGACTCCTGTTCGTTCATTTTCTTTCTCAGGCGCTCCACGCGACTCTGACCCTTCGGTGCTTTCTAAAACACACGTGCAGGCATTCAGAATCTCATTTAGACCTGAAACACTCATCAAGTGAAATACTAAACATTGCGATAGAGCCTCTAAAACAGAGGTTATGGGGCAACGAGAGTCTGCTGGTCTAGCTGGCATTTATTTATTAACACCCAACATAATGATACAAATCAACCTTTTAACAATCCACAAATCTCCTCAGAAATCCCAGACGAAAATGTTTTAATAACCTATTCAAAATACAATAGTTTTAACTACGTCATTACTTGCATCAGCGTAGTATTCTTTAACGACACATTTCCCATTTTTTCGAAGACAACAACACTGTGCCGTGAGAGTCATGTAGTTATGTAATTCGAGGATCTGGGCTTCCAGTCAGCATTGAAGGAAAATAAATAGACACTTCCTCCCTGCCCTTAGCAGGAAGCCGTGAGTCAGAGCCCGGATACAATCAGCTGAACCTCCCACTGCTCGGAGCTCCTCTGATTCCGAACACCAGCCGCGGTCACTCGTTGTGCCTCCAGGTGGAGGGGGGCGAGTTACACGCTGTGAGGGGAATAACAGGAACTCTCTGCTCCTGAAGCCCCCAGTGTGTCTCAGCCTGGCTGGCCCGTTCTGGCCCGTTCTGATTCTTTGGCCAATGCTCAGTGCTGAGCATCATTTCCCTTTGAACTAGTGAAATGACCACAGCAACTCATTCTAGTTCTGTGGTTTCCGCACTGATTGAAACAGGTTGATTTAGCATTTTCCCCCAGTTTGAGAATATACTACATATTTTCAGATGTACCTGCATGCCCTCACAAGAGTCGCAAGCTGCCGTATGAAGTGATCAATAAATAAGTGGCAAGCAAAGTTCAACAGAACTGACCAGTGGAAACTTCCCTCCTGAGTCGTATGTGTTTATTGTAACAATATGAACCCCGCATTTTAAAAGGAGCTTTGGAAGGGCCATGGAGATGACAAAAAATCCCATTGAACAACAGGACTACCTTCTCTTTCTGTATCTCACTCTTCAGAACGGAGATCTTGATCTTCATCTCCTCGATCTCGTGCTCGGGGAGGACCTGAATACTGGGGCAAGACTCTGAGTCGTCCAGGGTCTGGAAAGTCAAGTCCGCCAGAGGGAGGTACCACTTGCACTCGTACTGCTGATGGCGACTGCAGGTGGACAGAGGAACACGATAAGTGAAAGGGTCATACAGCAAATCAACAAATCAGTGGAAACTAACATTTGTGAATCCACAGGACTAGTGCAAAGAAAAAAAGCCTGTCTAAACTCGTCATGATGACCACCAACCAGATATCATAATCTCTGGGTAAATTGGACAAAGCTTTACTGGAGAGAGATGATATCACTGTTCACGTAAATGTAACATTAGAACGTTTTTTTTTTAAAAGCTGAAGAGGGAAAAGGAGAATTGATTAATTGAACAACACACATCCTCCCTAATGACACCCCTATTAGAATTATGGGTGCACAGTCAACTCATTACCAGACCAGAAGGCCATTTGATTCGCTCGTTAATGAGAATCCACGCTGGAATGAAATTCTCACATGAGACGACAAAAATCCCGGGGAGTGTCAATAAAAAAAAAAAAGATCCAATCAGGCCAACAGCTTCCGCCGCGCTGAAGGAGCTAATGTCACGCAGTCCTGTGTATCTACACACGTTTGTCTTCGCTCTATCCCCCATGTGAGTCTCCCTGTCTAAGTGTGGCTTCAAAAAGACGGCGACGAGGAAGGCAGAATAAATGAGACACTGATGGGACACACCCGGAGAGGGTGGATGTTCAAATGGCTCTGTGCTTACACACGGCTATGGTCCTCTGGATGGAGAGAAGAAGCGGACTCACCCCACAGCGGTCTTCTTCATCTTGGCACAGAGCAGCAGGTCCGTGAAGAGGAAGACATGCCGGAGCTTCCTTGAGCTTTCCGACACCTCCACCAGGAAGCCATCCTTCACCAGCTGACGAGCCTAGAGGAACACCAGGTGTCACTTCTACGTGTACTACCAGCGCATGCGCAAAGCTGCTTAACACAACGCGGAATAAACAATGCTGAGTGAAAAAAAACAGATCAAAACATTTTGCGAATGTATTCACCTGAATTGGAAATGCAATTCGAGATCCCTTGGCTGACACTTAAGACCCCACAAAATCGCAAATATTCGAGGGGTCTCTTAAATCATTGGACAATTCATTTAAATCATTGAGCCAAATGACAGCATCTAACTCAATCAAGTCAATCATCATATTTTGGGCTCTGAAGAAAAAAAAAAAAAAGTTCCTCTGCAAATAACCACACACACGCACACGCACACACACACGCACACACACACACACACACACACACACCTCTCCCTTGGGCGTGGTGACGGCGGTCCTGCGAGGGTCGATCTCCTCGTTGATGGACGAGAGGAAGTTCTGGGATATCCGCAGAGCGTCCTGCAGGAGCGGGAAGTCCGGGTGGTCCTTCGGAGTGTGTTTCAGCAAGTCCTGCAGAACGCACACAAACAGAGATTGTGACACAGACGCCTTCCATGCATACAACTTTACATCACATAAACAGTTATTGTTGCAGAGGTAAACAAACGTCTTATCCTCCATATTGTTATAAATCCTTTCACTTCAAAATAATCCATCAAAGCATTAGCAGTAACCCTGATTGAATGTGGCTTTCTTAATTTATATCATAATTGTGCTGCGGGTTTCTTATGAATAGTTAAGTGATCTTTGAAAGTCCAATTTGCTTGAAGCTGCTGTCATCAGCACAGCAGGATGGAGAGCAGGACAGAAGCTCCTCCTCTCCAAAACAATCACCGCTTGGTTTGCATGAATGACAGAAGCAGTCCTGCATGCACCTGGTCAGGTTGTTGCTTCGACAGCTTCGTGCAAGCGCAGTCCGTGACTAGACAAATGTCTTTCTGCTTGCTTGATTGGCAGTTACCACCTCATTATTACTCATCCAAAGAGGGAGGCCTATTCAGGCTGAGAGGCTGCGATGAACAACACAAAGCAGGCTCACATTCTTCAGCTCTTGGGCTGCTTTGTGGAATTGCTAAACATTAATTAAGGCTTTGTAGTTGGGATTTTTTCTGGGAGGAGAGAAGAGTCTGAGAACTCTGAGTACTGAGTAACTGTTTATTTGGGTGTGAGTGAGTGTGAGAGAGTTCACCAATTTTACAAAACAAAACCACGAAACATATTTTCTCACTTTTGGTGCAATATGGAATAACGCCGCCCCTCTAATCCCAAACAATTACTTAGATAAGACTGAGACACTAAAAAAGGGAAAATCCT
The DNA here is from genome assembly GCF_964276395.1 of Gasterosteus aculeatus. Classification (NCBI taxonomy): domain Eukaryota; kingdom Metazoa; phylum Chordata; class Actinopteri; order Perciformes; family Gasterosteidae; genus Gasterosteus; species Gasterosteus aculeatus. The sequence goes on from NC_135694.1 coordinate 18,685,843, forward strand.
TCTTTTACTAGTAACAACACACTGACATCTGAAAGGTGACACGAGGCCACAACCAGGCACAAAAGCCCGGATGGGGGTCACAACAACCCAAGAATATTAAGATCTACCAGTTTAGTTTTGCCCCTGATTCATAAAAATATAGGAATTATATGAATGTGAAAAGTAAACAATACATTCAAACAAATGTAGTGTATTATATTTCCATAGTATGCGTTTATTAAACACTAAGGTAAAGTAAAAGTTCCTCAAATAGTGCCAAACCATTACGATGTGTGTCTCACGGTGACATAAATGATCAGCGCGCCCCTTTTCTATAAATTGGGGGGGAACGATCTTTTAAAGTCGTGGGAGGGTAAGAAGTGCACTGTACTCACATGTAGAACCAGGGTGCTTCTGGTCACACGGTCAATGGGCTTGTAAAGGAGAGCTGTGTGGAGAGAAAGGGAGGGCTGTGAGTCACTGTCGCTTACACACACACACACACACACACACACACATACACACACACACACACACACACACACACACACACACGAGGTCACAGTTCCACAGCTCTAATGGGGACAAAGACTCACTCTCGGATCTCAAGTTAAACTTCAGACTGACTATATGATCCTTCGTTGACGACATTCAACTTAGTGACAGTCAGCATTCATTGCCGGGACGCAACCGATAATTCTTTCTATTCCTATTAATGATACCGGAGTTTTGGATTAATACCAATAAGCTGTATGCCTCTATCTGCGTGCAAGGGAGTATTCCAATGTTTTCAACACAGTTTAAGGCTGCACAGCCTCACATGGATAGTTTCCTCTATGGAAAGCTTTGCTGTCTGTATCTGACATACAAGAGAGCTGTAGATGACAAACTCCCACCGTCAGGACAGAGCGAGGCCTGCGAGGGAACAGAAGCAGCTGACAATGTTCCACTCGCCGATCAAGCTAATCTCCTTTCATTATAGAGCAAACTTAACGCAACTAATTAATAAAAGCCAAGGGAAGAGACTTGTGTATGCACGGCTAGTCGTCCCAGACAGGCAGCACTCAGCGTCCTAGAAAGAGGGAGAAACACTCCACACTATTCGGTTTAACCCGTTGAACATTGCTGCAGTGGATTGTACAGCAACACCTTCCTCTCCTTTCATCTTCTCTTCTGTACCCTCACTTACAAGTGCTCTACCTCTTTTCTCTTCTTTAACTGAAAAGAAGTAAAAAAAACGGACCTCCAGGGAGCATGTTTCTATCCCCCGATAGGGCTGGTCACAGCAAGCGTTACACACCCTCAAATGCGCAATGCACACACGCACACGGACAACCAGGCGGCCACCAACTCTTTCGTAATGTGGGTGAGCCTGTCCGTGATCACCTCAGGTGCAGAGATTTCGGCTGTCCAGGTGACTTTGGGTGCAGTGTTAGTACTGTGCTCTATATGTACATCAGCTGGATTGTTTGGATGTACTTTGTGCCGCATGTGCGAAACTAGTTTTGACAACAATGCTAACATTTGAGCAAAATGCCATGCTAATGTCAGCAGGCTAACATGCTCGCAATGAGAACGATAACAATGACGGTGCCGTCAGTTAAGGGATTCCAAAAGTCTGTATGATCTGTCCGTGGAGGATCACGAATATCTATCAAATCTAATCCATCAAAAAAAAGAGGAGATATTTTTGTCCGGACGAGGTCCCACTGCGGCCATAGAGAGATCAATAACAGCTTCCACTGCAAACTTCAAAGTCTAGTCAGGAGACGGGACGCGAGAGGAAGACAGAGAATCAGGGAGGAGGCGGATTATTGGAAGTCGATGAGCCGTGGCAGCGAGGTGCCTCCGATTGGTCCTGTTCTCAAGGTCGTCTCGGCGACTTGTCTGGTGGACAGTTAGTCTTTGCTAAGGAGGGGGCGGACCATGTGGGCGAGGCCTTTGAGCAACATCACACTGCATGGGGGGGCTGCCAGCTTTATATGGCATAAGACATTCAGCCGCCAGTGTGCAGCAGGAGCCGTGACGGAGGACACGGAGAGGATAAAGCGATGGGAGGGAAAAGAAAACGGAGCAAAAAGCAGTCACAATTTATATGTAAAACAGGATGTAGGATGTTTGATTTAACACACATAATGCTATTTGTAGAACCAATAGGCGGGGGCTGGCAGATGAAGCAGTGAGCTATATGTAAACCTGTCTGACTAATTGATTAATTTTAATGAAGAAAATGTGCAAAGGCTTAGGGAAGGTTAGGTATCCGCTTAAAAAAAAAAAAAGAGGGCGCAGGTGTTACCTGGCCAGGTAATTAAGGAGCACAAAGCGCAATCAAAGCAACTGGCCCTGCCGGGAGCTGAGGAACACTGAGGAAATATGAGCAATCACAAAGCAGTTCAGTAGATGACACCGTCTCTGCAGTACGGGGGGAAAAACTAATGTAAAACAATCAGCAAGTTTGGGTTAATCCTCATTTACAGCGCACAAATTAAAGAGACTTTTCACAGGTACATGAGGCTGTTAATTGACCGACACACACACACACCCTCTCCCAGCCTGGCAAAGACCCACAGTTTACTCATTGTGTCTATTATTGCTTCTAAAAAAACAGCAGAGCACAATCAAACGAACACAGATATTAACTCCCACACGGATCACACTCCCTCCGATCCTCTGTCGATTAGCGAGGTCTGATTATTGTAACTCCGTTATTCTATAAGTTGAGATGGCATGAACAACTGTAGCCTGTGAGTCCTTATGAGCTGCATATTCTCAGAGGATCATCACTCAGCAAGCACACAAAAGCTCCGGCGCTCCGAGAGATTTCATCACCTCATCACGCGGACTGCTGCACATTAACGTAGCAGAACGATACTATTTGTGCTTCACCAGCACCGGTTGTTAACGCTCCGAATACAAATCAAGTCAACGGCTGTCCCGAGCTCACAGCGCACACCGTGAATCCATCAATAGAGATTCAATGACGACGGAGAGAGAAACGACAGAGAGAAAAAAACAATCCGACGAAACATAAAATAACGTTACCGTACGTGCAGTTGCAACACAGTCTGATGACCAGAAGCACCTCCATATCCCTCATCCTCTCTCCTCACCGTGCTCCCCTGCTCACTGCCTCCGTTCTCAGGAAGAGACGCACGCGCACAGACAGAAAGAGGGGGAGAGAGAGCGAGAGCGAGAGAGACACACACACACACACACCTTACCCTCCATTGAGACACTTGTGGTACAATCTTTGGAGTCTTTGGGACCTTTAACTTTGAGATTCTGGAAAAAAACAAACAGGAGAAGGATGATGAATTTAATCAACCGCACTCTTGCTCCCGTGTGTCCAAGCGCTCTGCTTGCTCAGCTGATGGAGTAACAGCGTATTAGAGGGTCATTGCATTGGCGGCTGAAGGAGGGGGAGACAGAGTACAGGTAGTCTGCTACCTGCTACTACTGGTGTAGTCGGCTGTACATTGTGTCAGCATACCTTTTGTGGAAAATTGCCACAAGAGTGAAATTTACATTTAAATGTTAAACAGGAAAAGGAGGGTTTTATATTCAGAGACTAAAGGGAATCTTTTGTTGTTCTCTCAGTTCATCTGCCTGAACACTGACCAGCCAGCATGTACTCAGTGGAGGACATTTTAACAACAGTGTTTCTGTTGATTGTGTTTTAAGCTCGTCTTCCTCAAAATAAGACCACGCTTCCCGTAAACACTGTTGCTTCCAGTCAAAAAGAGGATGTTTCTACCGGTCTTGCTTCCTCCTCTGCTGTCGTTCCATACACATTTGTTTTCTCCTTCACTTTACCGAAGGCAATTAACTTGATGGCTTAAGAGACCAAACAATAGATTATGTGACCGGAAAAAGACATTCAGAATCTATTAAACGTGGCATATTTGCTATTCAGACACGTCTCTCTTGCGTCATTCACACAGGCCTTCCCTCAGTCTCTGATCATCTTCTGCGGAGGGACCTACCTCAGATATCTTCTGGAACTGGACGTGGGCCTGGCTGCATTTCTCTGCCGTCTCTAGCGCCACCTTGTAGTTGTCCACAAAGGCCTTGTACACCCCCAACTGGCTGGCCTGTGGAAAAAGACACAACCAGCTGGTGTGAGACAATGATAGTGGCATGCACCTCTCCTTTATTTGCTGGGAATTGTAATTGTAAAAAGACAACTCTATGAGCAATCGTTTTACTGCCCAGAACATCAACGATTACCACACAAGAAACCAACACATAGAGAACAGACTGCAGCTTTCAGTCAACTTCAAATATCATTTGTATAAATTCTGACGTACAAAATGTCCCATATACCTATTCAAGTTTATATGGGGCAGATTCATTCATTTAACTTTCCCATTGGGATCTTTGCGTAGATCAGGAGGTTGCAAAGAGTTCTGCAGACCGTCTTTGGCTCCATCAGCTTGCTTTCACTTGCACGCGGTCTTCACTTCCTGGGCCCTTTCATTAGCCACGCTGTGTGCGCATTGTAACACAAGCTGCAGACCAGATTCGCAGGAATATGCATCCTGCTGCAGCCTGGCTTGAATGGACGTACTGAAGAGCTGACTGCGACCAGATTTGGTTTCAATTGAATAGAGTAAATGAGTAAGACTTGTTACTTTTGTCTTTTACAGGCCTCCTTGCTCCAAATTTTAATTCCCTCTCCTTCTACTTCCCCTCGACGTGTGAAGAGAGGAGCCATGAAGGAACCACCGGCCTTATATGACCCTTATAAAATGATGTCGTAAATCAGTGGTTCTCAACCTTTTTTCAGCAATGTACCTCTTGTGAAATATTTTCCCTGCCACGTACTAGGGGAAATTTTTGGTAGAGAAAAAGAGGAAACACACATCGCTGACTTGGAGTTTTTAGGACAATAAAATTGAATAGCCTAATAAATCTAAAATTCAGTTTATGAACTTGTCTTGTGTTTTACTGAATATTTATTAAATAATGTTAAGGATTTGAGTCCCCCCGTTTGAGAACGGCTGTTGTCAAAAGCAGCAGATGACGGAGAAAATTAAACAAAGAAAATAGTGGTTTTGTGATGAACTCCTGACCCAAACATTTAGCCACATACGGACTTATTCGGACAAGAACTAAACAAGCCTCCCTGTCTGTGTATCATCTCTTCATAACTGGACACTTCACCAAGTCAGTCTTGGAGGGAAGGAAGAAGCCTCCATGAGATTGATGAAGAGAGGATATTCGACTTGGCAGCTCGGCTGGAAAGCACAAATCAAACGCGGTGACGTGATCGGGGTATTTTTAAATCGGCTCACCTCTCCAGTTACGTCCGTCACTGGAGACGCAGGACTTTGAGCAACGCTCCGAGCACAGCGCCCACACTTCATACAGCGAGATCACGGGTCAGAGTGGCGGGATGGAAAAAAAACAGCTCGTGTTTGAGAGCGGAGGCGGGATGGAGGGAGAAGGGGAGGACAACGCTGGAGTCCCGTCTAGAAATAGACCTTTTCTAGTGGTTCAAAATGCCCTTCAGATAACTTGAATCCTCACTGGCACGTTGAGAGCCCAACGACAGTTTCTAACTATATCTTCTGCTAAAGCCCTAAATGCAACGCACAACTATGTAGTCTAAGACTGAATGTCAACAACTCAACACTTGTATTAAAACTATTAAGCTATATTCAGCATAATCAGCTTTTTTAAATAAGCAAGATCTGTATTGTGGACAGGTTTGACTACAACCAAACAACGAAATGCATAATCAAAAATATTTTACATGCAGCACTATGGTGTCTACAGTGGCCACAGATCCTCTTGTTGCCAAATTAAGGACCTAAATACTAACATCAGCATGCTATGATGCTTACAATGATGCACCTTAGCACGATACGACCATGTCTTCATTTAGACGAGTAGTGAGGATGATGGCGTATTTGGTCACAGATTTAACTTTAACTGATTGATGTGGGCGAGCAATGAAAGAAATACGCCATATCTAACGTCATTAATGTGACATCAATGTTTGCGCCACATGTTCATCCATCCAATAGTTGTTGACATTAAGCCAATAATGTCAACCTAATGTGACCATTCTGTTTCGATGCATCCAACGGTCATGGCGAGAGATTAAACCCACTTAACATGTCATCAAATGCAAACCTAGCAGTCGGGGCTTCAGCTGAGCCCCTTTTCTGTCAGAAGAAGGTGAGAATAACTGTGGCAGGCTTTCACCCCCCCCCCCCTTCTGCCTGGTTCCTGCCTCTCGTCACTCTTTGTTGCTTCAGCGCCCCCCCATGCTGCGGACCAGGAGCCGACCAGATAATTACACGCCATCTGTACTGTCACATCGTCACTCTGACTAAATGTTTAGCCGCCTCATGACTCGCTCATGTACGGACAGATGGCCGCTGAGGACTACACTAATAGGTGTCACTTGGTGGTGAGAAGAGAGAAGGGGGGGGGCACAAGTACTTAAAAGGATTCTGTTTCTACCGATCAAACTCTGAGCTGCAAACGCCTTCCAAACATCAACATTTGTACAGTCTGTGATCATCGCAATAATGATTTAAGGAGGAAATATCACCCCAAGTGACAAGATAAAGATCTTGTGTTACCATGTTAACACATTTCAGTAGTTTAAAAAAAAATCAGTTCAGAGTTATCAAACTTCAACACCAATTATCAGTCTGTGCTTGAAACATGAACCATGAACAGCAACGTAGACTGAAATGGTTCATTTCTGTGGCGTTGTTTCTGTAAATGATTTGTTTTCCACTACAGCAGTTTTTTCAGTTATGAGTTAACTAGCGAGCTAATTTTAGTTACTTAGGTCAATTCACTGTTTTGTAGTAAACACATCAGAGTTGAGCACGACAGAGTAGCAAAGTCGATGGAAGTTACCACAGTGCTAAAAAACAGCTAAAGGGAAAGCGGTTTCCTTGGTTTATTCCTTTGACTTAAATTTCTGATAATTTCATCAGGTTTTTTTCATCGGTGCATACTGACTGAATTTCAAGCTGCGATCATTGAGTCACAGTGGATTACTGAAAATAACCCATGTTTTGTTTTGTTTTTTACATAAAAATGTATATGAACCCAGTGTTTCCCCTTGCAGTATAACAGCACACTGACATGCTGTTATAAGTGGCGATAAACATCTGTTGAAGCCTCGGCTTGGTTAGAGACTGTAGCTGAGTCATTGACGATTGGCTGAGCGGAGCAGAAGCATGTACTTCAACCTTACAGACAACAGGAACACCTTGTTTTTGCCTTGAAATACGGTATATGATGACAATAAGTTCAGACCTGCAGTCAAACTGTCCACCAAGACATAGTTACTCTTCATACGTTCCACTTTCTTTCTAAAAAGAGCGAAACAGATGTCCAGAGTTAATCTGTCCGAGCTGACACGGCACTTATTCTTGTCCTCTAGACCCAACAACAGCATGCTCGTGATTTGGAAAAATGGATCTCGCAAAGAGACATCTAAGTAACATGCAGCTCATTAGTGAGAATAAATGACGTCTCCTAAGATCCAAACACAGGGTGCGAGCTGAAGCCGGGACATCGTCCACTGATCCCATGTCACTAAATTACATATTTGTGTGGAATGATGCTTTATTTCATTTCTATAAATGACAAGACATTGTACATTATCTTTTTTTTTTTTAAACACAAAATGAGGCTGTAAACGTCCCAGTAATACAACCAGGATAACAAAACATTTAAATAACTGAAATAATTAATAATATAAATGGCCAAAATCCTTTCATTCTCCATTTTCTGTGTAAAGAGTTCCTAACTGTGGAGAAAAACCTGTTTTTCCTGTTGGGTTAAAGAGGCTGGCAGGTGTTCACAAACACTTTCTCTAAATAGAGAACACGTTTGTCCGTCTAGTTTCCATTCCAGGAAAATTATAACCCGCCATTTTCTGTCCCCACAGTGGGACGTAGTCACGGTTTATTTGACCTACTGCTCTCAGTACTGAAGTGAACAACCTCTCCTGATGACTGCCTCTGCTCTTTACACCCTTCATGTATACTATATCTCTACGTGGACTGACTTCTCCTGCGCGAAGTCCAGTTTCTTACATCCCTGCTGAAAGTGTCTGTCAGCCACTCCACAGTGTGCCGACAGGATGTAATGAGCATCTAAAAAGAGAGTCGCTCTTAAAGCAAATGTGACAATTTAAAGCTGAGGAGTGGAACTGTGCTAATTCTATAAAAAGAACACACACACACACACACACACACACACACACACACACACACACACACACACACACACACACACACACACACGATTAAGTAAGTGATTCCCAGAGTACAAATAGCGTCTCACAACTTTTCTTCTAACGCTTATTTAATTGTACCCTGCAAATGATGGGAGAGGGTGAAAAAGAATTAAATAGTAAGAAACACGCTGGAGAATCTGAGCCCTCGTACGACTCACCAGCTTCTGGAACAAATGTCCCACGGTGACCTTCTCGTCCCAGTGCTGGATGTTGGGCAAGAGGGCGTCGTAGAACTCCTTGTGGATCTCAAAAATGTCTTGGATTTTGTAGAAGATGGTCTCAACCTGCTGGATGGTCAAGACGGGCTGCGAGGTTGTGGCCGTGGCTTTTAGCGGACGCATGGGCTGGATAATCAGAGAAATTAGGTTTATTACAACTTTTTTTGTGTTCTTGTCCATTTCAAACATCCTTTGTGAAGCTGTACAAAGCATCGCACTATGGCATCAGGTTCTGATAAAAATGTCTAATTTAGGAGCAGACTTTGATTACGACTACAATTTGAGGCAGTTATCTGCCCAGTCAGAGGCCAAATTGGGCCTGTGTCTGGAAAGAGGGAAAACATATCTCAATCTGTATCTTTCTATGAATCACCCAGTGATCATGTTTACTATAACTGACTGTTTCGGCAGTGCACTTTTCAGAATGTCCTCAAATCCTTTTGTCTTTATCATCTTACTCTGTGACACATGCAATGTTGTCCTGAATATTGTAGAAGATGGGTTACGGTTCATGGAACACAGAAAAGGCAGCTCCGTGTTGAATTTAGCAGACTTTAACGATGTGGCGCTAGATTTAAGAACGGGACTTCCGTGAGCGAGAGGCCACAGACAGGCTCTGTACTGCTGGATATTGTATCATCACTGGTGTCGTCACTAGTGGCTGAAAGAGTGTGTCTGATGTCAAACTGACTACAAGTTGGCCAAAGTGCACCATGTGGTTGAGAGCGGCAGGATATGACGGGATATGTCTGCGCTTTGGGGAAGCATGTTCAGAGAGCGCTACTGCGAACTGCAGCCAATGTGGTCTTTGCTTTCGGTTTGACCATCAGCCACTAATAAACTGACAGTTCTCAGAGGCCCCTTCCCTGCATCAGGTCCTGCTTGGTTTTCCCACATGGTCTGTTTCAAAACAGTGTTTTTTTTTGTTTTTTTGCAGTGTGTGTGTGTCGTACCAGTAGCAGGGCCTCCAGTTGGTTGATGTAGATCTCCTCGCTGGCCAAGAAACCAGACAGCACCAGTTTCTTCATCTCCAGTCCTTTCTCTATTCCTCCCTGCAGGAGACACGGATGTAATAACAGCGTTACCGTACACGCGTAATCCTTCAGGTAAACCACTTGTATCCCGGATTAATTCCATGACGGTGCGGTGACTCAAGCTCATTGACTGACTGATGGTACTGCAGTTTACCACAGCAGGTAAACACACACACACACGCAAAGTGTGTACGAATGAGCAGAAGCTGTATTAGCGAGTCTATAAACATGCAGATGACTCGTTTCCTCTGTGGGAAAATCGTACTCCTATGGCTTCCAGACAGTTTTATTTTGAATATATTTTGGGAAGTCATGAAGCAAAAGCAAAACAGAATGCACGGATTTTCTTTCTTCCTTCGGTGAGGAAAACGCTAGTGGGAGTGAGAATTCTTAAAAGGATTTAAAGGAGAGAAAGTGTCTGCAGGCAGTGAGACAGAAAGGTCAAACGGGAGAACCGTACTTTTCTGTAATTCATCTGTTTTGGGTGGAACTATAGACACCTCACGTGGTTTTAAAAGAAAAAGGGGTCCAAAAGTACTACGGCCCTTAAGAAAGCCAAACATATACTTGATTAAAAAGCACTTCAAAGTATGCACCTCCTACTTATTTGACCCTATTTTAGTTTTTAAAATATAAATCCATTACATACAGAACAGAAAAGAGGCGAGTTTATTTAAATTGCACAATTCAAAGCGTCGTGACTGAAATGTCAAAAGACAGAGTGCAAATGAAACACATTCATGTAAATATAATTAAAAACTATCATTTAAGAGCCAAGGGAATAGTAAACATGCTAAAAATAGAATAAGACCAGTATGAAATGAATAGTTTAGCTGTATAATAAGTTGAATAAAAGACAGGAGCAAACGAAAAAAGTCTTCAGCCTTGATTTGAAAGGCGTGAGGTGTTTACTCTTGTGTACCAGGCGACCCGGGGGGTCTGATTTAAGCATTTAGTTCAACTCGTGTTCAAAACCATCTACGCAACTTGTTCCTAACAAAGTTGGAGGAACACGTGAATACGTTAATTATTTGTGTGAATGAAGAGTGTAAAAAATAAAATATTATATCCTTTTTTATTTTACATTTGACAGTAAATCGACACATTCACTCGTTGCGGATAGAGACACACTACAGCCAGAGGGACATAGTGTCATATGGACTTAAAGGGAGGTCAAAGAACAGCCATGATAGCAGAAAGGAAGATTAATTATTAACACGACCAGATCCTTAAGATGCAGTTGGCACACCGGCGCTTCCTGATAAGACTGAGGCATTTTATTAACCCAATCACCACTGACATCCACTTTCTGTCCCTTGTGTTTTTCCTCACAGGTGGAGGTACAGTGTGTAGCCGGGGCGCCATACACAGACGTTTTTGGAAAGTTTGTTAAGGAGATAAGTTCACATATTCAAGTTCTATTGATGCGTTATCGTGGAGCCTGTGAGAGTTCCAATGCTGGTATTCCTCTTTGAGAAGCTGAAAGAAAAGTTCTCCTTTCTGACAAAAAAGGCAGCACTACAGACGAGTCACATTTCCTCTTGAGACTCTTAGATGCGTCTCTGATATGCTAGGCTGCAGGCTCATCGTTTATTCTAAGCACCACAAACCATGTGTGCATGTCTCCGGACCCCTTGGTTTCGATAAAGCACATTGTGCTTTTGCTGAAATGACACGAGATCCGTGGACTCTCCCAGTTTCACCGTCAAAGCAAACAAGTATGTGTTGATTACGTTAAAGAGCTCAACTCCTTCAGTGAAAAAACACGCCGCAGCAAGATTACAAAACAAACCAAAAAAAAAGCAAACAGGAAAGAGAATTAGAAGTGGAGGAAAATATCTTTTTTTCCACCAGAGTGGGAATATTTTCCGTCGGTTGTACAAAGAGCTACTGTGTGGCGAGAGGGCGAGATGAGAAATAGATGAGCGGTGAAAGGATTTTTCTTTCCATGGTAACCTGCTCCTGTTTGGAACACGCTCACTTACGCCATGTGCACTTTCCAGCTACACCTTTTTCTGTATTATATCGCGCCCTCTGCTCTGATTCGGTGTGATAAAAGGAGCTGATTAGAAGAGTGACTGGGAACGAGTCACTGCAGGCAGCCCTGCCATTTGTCCATTCATCTATGGGAGGAGTGCACACGTGCGTACACACACTCCCACACAAACACAGGCTTCTTAACAAACATAAGTTAGTGTCAGGCCTTTTTTAAAGCAAGGTTAGAATATGTGCTCAAGAGTAGCTGCCTCATCAAGCCACGCTGACTGACACACACACACACACACACACACACACACACACACACACACACACACACACACACACACACACACACACACACACACACACACACACACACACACACACACACACACACACACACACACACACACTCTCTCCTGCAGCATAGACTGCTCGCAAAAAGGCAGTGCACTGCCGGGAAAAGATACCAATAAGACTTCAACTTTGCTATATATAGTCACGCTCAGGTCCTGTGAGGATGTTAGTCGCACAAGTGTGTAATGTGTGTGTGTGTGTGTGTGTGTGTGTATCCCCTGCATCCAGCAGTCCAGCCGCTGTCTCACCTTGAACTGTCTATGTGTCGGAGTGATGGGATCCAGCTCCCCATCTCCATATTCAAACACCTCCTCCTCCTCCAGCACCCTGTCCAAGTAGCACAGCACCTCCTCCTCTTCCTCCTCCATGATTCTGTCTTTCTCCCCTTCTCTCCCCTTTCTGCCCGAGACTCCCTCTCTTCAGGGCCTGCCCGGACACATCGAGGTTTTCCCTTCAGAGCAAGTCATCTGGACACCGAGAGACGGAAAGAGGGAGAGAAAGAGAGAGGACTCCGCCTACGCAACCCCACCCCCTTCCTCTGCTGGGCTTCCTGGTGTGTGCGTGTGCGTTCTTTCAGTGTGTGTGTGTGTGTGTGTGTGTGTGTGTGTGTGTGTGTGTGTGTGGCACTGTTCCCCTCGGTCGATTTCTTCACGCCCCTCCCCTCACAGCAAACACTATCCAGCCACTTCCTCAGTGTGAAGCACTCCGGTCTGCTCCTCCCCGTCGCTCCGCTCTCCCTTCGCCTCCTTCTTTTGTATATCTTCAGGCAAAAAGGCACTTGCTTCGGACGCACAGTGGCTCTCTGTTCCTCCAGTGGCCAAGTGCTTATGCCTCCCCCCTCTCCCCCGCCCCCCCTCTGGCCATTGTGTCTTTATTGATTTGCTGAGCCTGGGATGTGGGGCTGAAAATGGCTGATGTGCTGCGGCTGCCGATTGTAATTACAGGTCACGCAGTTTGCTGGTCAGACAGCGGTTAACTACAGCAGAACACGGGGAGGAAAATAGCGTGCAGAACATAAAATGACAATGAAATGAGGAAGATGAAGGCGTCAAGAGAAGCGTTTAGGGAAATCAATAACTCTGGCTGCTAGAAAAGGAAGTGATTGACTTGTCCCGAGCAGGAGGCGAGGATTCATCTATGAGCTTGTGCGTACTCTTCGCACCCTCCTGCTGCCTCGTAGGCAGCACTTCACAGGAAGTCTGGTTCCCAAACGTCAAACTTACTTTACAAGCACAGGCCTTAAATAGAGCACATGTATGCCTGTGAATATATTCTCTTTCATTTTAAGCCATTATTAAGGGCGGAAGAAAGTAAGAAGACAAAAGAAAAAAGATAACGTGAGGTCTAAAGAAAGACAGAACTTGGGGGCCAAAAAAAGAATAAATACAGCGAGAATAAAAAAGAAAATGGAGAAAACAAAAGCTTAAAACTAGTCAAGTCCATTAGATTGACATCACCCCAAATCACAAATTTGCCTCATTTAGCATCCTGTATCCTTTGACCCTGCAGTCAAAACAAGGTGAACCCTTTGACCGAAGGGAGGGAATTCAATTCTCTAGAAGAAACAGAAAAGAAACTATGGTTCTAAAGCGTCCCAGAATACAAACCTCTAAGTTTATTTATCCCTCATGCATGTGATTTACAAACGCGCTCCTCACGCTGAATCTATGAATCCTGGCGCGGTGGCGTCTGCGCTGGCTCTCACGTCAGCAGATGATATGCAAACTCAGCGGAAAAGGGTCGACTTAACAAGGTGGTGAGGAGATGGACGGCTTCAGTGGAAATAGACTTTCATAGTCCACGTGGCTGCAGCGTCTGATCCAAAGCCTCCACAGACAAACAGTCTCTGGCTGCATGAAAGCAGCGTGAGCTGCTCCGACTCAGCGTGCTGCTAAAGGGTAGCGCAGAATACGGAGAATAAACCATCCAGAACTTTAGATCTAGATTACCAAGAGCAACATTATGCTTGTAATAATTCTTGAACTAATGTAATGTAATAAGACTTTGTACTGTAAACCTTTTTTAAAGTTTACACAAACCAAAAGCACCGCAATTGAAATAATACTATGCAGCTCCTTATCTTTTATTTCACATATTGAAGGTATCGCTTCCTGTCTGCATTGTATTTTTTTTCTATTTACATTTATATAATTTTTTACACGTTATTATTTTTATTTTGTTTATTGTTTCTTTATATTTTCCAGTACTTAATTTATCTATTTTTTGTGAATTTGTGTGAAAACCTACTTTGAGAGCAATCTGGTTTTGATCAATCTGATCAAAAAAAAGAAAAGGAAAAGAAAAGAAAGCCTTTAACACCACAACACACGTTTTTCAATTACTTAAGACCATCTTTTATAGCGACCTTTTTTCTCTGTATTGGTGGAGTTGGTGGTGTAAGTGGAACTCATCATTTACCAGTGAAAATACTAAATTCTACTTTGCTTCTTGCAACAAGTCATTGAACTATTGCTTTAACTCATAGATGGTTTCATCATGCCTCTTCTTATGCCACATGTCCACTAGATGGAGACTCCTTTTCACTTACAGGACCTAAGCTGTGCAAGGAGTGGCTAAATTCAAGAGAACAGGAAGTTTAATAATTCATTAATCACCACTATAATAAAGGCAATTCTCCAGGCCACGTTGTATTTACATTACCAAGATATACGGTGATAACAGAGCTGCTTGGAAAAAGGATAAGAAAATAGCCGATGGGAGGGAGCAGGCAGAGCAAGGTGGAGGCTGGCGTTGAGGGAAGTAATGAGAAAATATCAGGAAGCTGAATTAATGCAGCTCAAAATAAAGAAACGTTCAGCGTTTCTATATTCGTGCTTATTGCTATTCTTGGTCAGAAGGTTGTGTAAACTCCAAACAGACCACTTCCCTCAACGCCAATTGATGAGCAAATAAGAACTGCAATCGTGTGACATATATTCCTCATCCACACACAGTGTGTGGATAAGTGTGGCAGACTGGTTCCGCTCCTGTGGATCCCCATACGGGTCACAGGCAGCGTCCTGCTACCTGGGAATACACACACAACCTGTGGTGTGCTGCACACGGTGCGCTCAATGTGGCTAGTTGCCAACAGTTAAACCGGGTCTACTTTGGTACAGATCCTACTCCTCCTACTGCTTATTACAAGGTGAAACACCGACTGAGGAGGAACCAGCTTCAACTGGAGTAAAGTCCCGACACGGTGATTAGGGCTGTCACGAAATCTAATTTTTGTTGTGCAAGTATTGCATCAACTTTTATTGCGACATACGATATTATTGCCATTCATCACATAATGACAATATAATAGCATAGTAATACAAGTACGCTCTTTCAACGAACAGGTGGACATTAGAATCGGAATTTGAAAAAAAAAATCCTAAATAAATACAACAAGATTGCTGCTTTGTAACCGGGTCCATTTGGACTTGTTTATCCTAATTGCCTGTAGATGTCAGATGAAAAATAACACTTCATAACACGGTGGGTTCACGCATTCGCTTCCCCTGTGTGTGTCCGCTCTGCGTGTGGAGGCGCTGCCTAAGCCCCGCCTCTGACAATGAAAATGTATGTAAAATGAATATCGCACCACCAAAAAAGATCGCGCTCATTTTCCCATATTGATGCGATATTGCATATCTTGACAGGCCTAACGATGATGCAAAACATCATGTAAAACATTTTAAAAAGCTCATAACGTTGAACCTTTAGTCACTTTTAGGTTTAAACTGAAGTCCCATGGCCATCATATGGCAATACGGTTGGGGAGCGGATGCATGCACGTTCATGCAAATAAATAGACATTGAAATGATTATTTCTATACATGCATACTCTTACCCCTGCCAGCAGGCCCTCGGGTGGTGTAGGGGACACCGCCTCTCCGTCGGGCCCTTGGGTCGCGCACAGTTGGGGCGACATGGTGGGGGATTCGTCTATGAAGGGCAGCGTCTCCGAGCCGTCCTGGGACTTGCCGTCCTCCGCTCCGTCCCCCTCGTAGCCATCTGTGTTGTAGTTGAAGTCTGGGAGGGAGAGAGCGAAGCAGAAGGGCCAGTTAGCATTTTGGCCGCGGTGAAGAACGCCACCACGACTCAGTGGGAACAATCTGGAACTTCCTCAAGGCTATTTTTAGCAAACCGGGATTCTCCTTTCACCCAACAGTTATTGTGGCACGACACATGTGACAAGAAAAAACACCAAAACTTCTTTAATCACACAGAATAGCATTGGATTGCTAAATCGGGTGTGAAGCTCAACGACACCCAACAAGCTGAAAGCACAGCGTGAAACAGTCGAGCACAGATGAACTGGTTTCAGGGCCAGAACTTAGAATACTACGGAATACTACTTTTTCTCTGACGCATTAATTTCAGAAATCCGGGAGCCTTTTCCACCACATAGACAACGTAGTTTTATGAAAAAGGCAAGAGGCCAAACACTTCTTTAAAGATATCGAATCTTCCCCTGTGCTGAGGATGCTCCAAAGCAGCACACTGCACATGTACGTCTGTCCCTCAAAGTTGCATTGTTGTGTCCACGCATTTCAGTCTTTTGGATTCATACATTGAGCTTATTGAGCGTGGCCATTGACAAGGCTGGCAGTCATGCCTGAGTAGCAGTGGCAGCTACAGTGGAAAGGAACAATTCAGACTCCGAAATCACTCCTGCTCGGCCTTCACACACGCACAAAAAAAAAAAATATATATATATAACACACATTAAAGAAGTGAAATAAAAATACATAAAAAGCCTCTGTGAAAAAAAAGAAGCTTGGTCGATGCTTTTTAAATGCGATTCCTTATTAGAGGAGATGTGTGACGGCGAGAACCAAAGACGTACTACAACAAATAGCTCTTTTTACCATAAGCAACTTAAAAAATATCTAAAAACGGGTTGCGTATACACTTACACAGAATTAAAGCAGAACATGCACCACGGTTTGTGTAACTTCAGCCATACAGCCGTTGGCTGGTGAGAAAGCAGAACACAATGCTTGAAATGCAAAGTATGTGGGACGTGCGTGGGTGAGCCTCGATGACCGCACAAATGTGCCCGAGAGGTTGCATGTGCAAGTAACATGCAAGAAGAACTAACGAACCGCAAACGACAACCAATGTGAAAACAAAACGGGATGACTCGCACCACACCCAGGAGACGGCAGTCATCGGGACAGGACATTAGTACACTTCCAACTGTGCTGTGATCGTTCCGTAGAAAAAGATCTGCAAGCGCGTTTGTGCGCGTTTGTTTTCTCGTTTCCTCACTGACACCTTCTGACATCGGGACAGGCTAGTTTGTCTAATGTCAATATATTTGTGAGAGTTAGGATTAGAATTAGGATTAGTGTTAGGAGCGTAGGATAAAATAAAAAGACGAGAGGTGATGAAAGTGAAGATAATTACCCGAAAGTAAAACAGCGCAACACAAGGTGGATGTTTTGTAAGCTCAACTGTGAGCTGCAGGGATGGATTGGTAGCACAGAAAGACTCACACGGTGCACTCAACGAGGCACGTGTGTGTAGAACAGCACAGAGGTCTGGTCCCTCCTGTACAAACTATTTGCAGAAACATCAATAAGCATCAGGAATCATTGAGAAATGAGTTGGCTGCTGTGTGCAGAGAGCCAGTCCATCACCAAGAACAGATTTGATACATACTGAAGGACAAAGCAGAGAAAACTGCCCACGCAAGCATTTCCTTCTCTTCAACAGCAAAAAGTCCCCTACGACCAGCTGAAGGTAGCGCTCATAATAATCTACAAGTAAGTTGATCATTGCAGCGGTTAGAAAAATGAATATCAGTCACGTGTGTTCATGTTTATTTGCTCTACGTCCGACTGTTGTCTGACTTGACAACCCCGTCCGTGCGTGACAAACGGCAAAAACAATGCCGCCCTGTCAGGTCATTGGAGAGCATTTCTGTGGAGAGGATTCATCAGCCCAAACCGGTTAAAAACTTCTCCAAACAGCCACATTTGACAGGGTATAAACTGGGGAAGGCAATGAAACAGGCGATAAAGTCCGGAAAAAGGAGCGCTTTGCAGAGGAGGAAGGTCCTATGGAGAAATCAACACACACACACACACACACACACACACACACTCACCGTCATAGGACACGAGAGAACGGACGAAACACAGGGCTTCGAAGAAGAAAGTCATGAGTGCGCTGGCAAGTGATGAACGCCGTCTGACCGGAGCTCCTTCACTGCTCGGGATCCATGTCACCAAAACCGCGAGGAGAACCTTGTGTCTCAGCTTAAGTCCCACTGGTCCCGTTTCTTTAAAAGCCTAAAAAGCTGCACCGCAGCGAGAGCGTTATGGTTTGGACGTGCTCCCCGTTGAATACATGCGGTATCCTTTATGGAAAAAAACTCATTCAAATGAGGGCTGGCCGCTGCATCCGAAAAAGCAACAGGAGGCAGGAGGAGGAAGCAACAGACTTGTGCGCACAAATTGTACTGGATGCATAAACATTTTCCACTAAATAGTGTCACGTCACTTCCCTGCTAGCCAATAAAGACAGCCTGGTTTGATGACTTATTGGTCACGCAACCTTTTAGATTAACAACGTGAGTGCGTGCGCATTGATAATAAGTACACTACACGTACCGCACAACTGGGAGTCAACCAACACTGTATGATCATCAACGTAAAGGAAAAGCCAAGCGCACCAGAGCAAAAGACTGCTGGTTAGGAAATTATTCCAATCCTGTTGTGGCAGATTAAAAGACTGTATCTGTAACTCCAACAAACACCAGCCTGTTGCACTGTTTTTCAAATAGGGAACCAGGTACGTCATGCAACCAGACTCATTTGTAAATGTAAATCAGGGGTCGCCAACGGAGTCGCCCGCTGGCATGATCAAAAATGTCTCTGGTCACTATGAAGCTCGGTCTAAAATTTATGTTGCGTTTCTTTTTTTACTCAAAAACACTTGCATTAATGTTTGTATACTTTAAAATGACAATATTTAATATAAAATGTTATAAACTGAAATGTTTTATTTATATGGACCTTGTCAGAAGTCAATGTTTAATATTGTGTTACTGACACCATGGGCAAGAAAGCAAAAGAAAACCTTCGATTTACACAGTGATTGTTGAAGTTTTTTTTCCCCAGTACAAATTAAAGACATGTGTGTCTCATTTGTGGGCCAAACCAAGCGACACAATGTGAAGACACACTTCAGTATGTGTCACCAAAGCTACGATGCTAACTGCGGAAAGAAAAGGCCAGTGACTTGAAAGCAGCTTTGGGCCAACAAGAGTCTGTTTTCATGAGGCCGCCGATGAAAATCATAAAAGGCGACTGAAGCTTCGCTTAGAGCCGCACAAGCCTTTTCGGACGGGGAGGTCTTGAAAGAAGCAATGATGCAAGTTGCTAACACCGTGTTCAAAGACGAGAAAAAGGGTCCCGATGCCATCTCCACTCTCTCCAACATCCGACTGGGTGAAAGCACGACTGTTAGAAGAGTGTCGGCTATGCCGGAAAACTTGACGGAGCAACTGGACGGGGATCTGAAGTGCAGGCGGTTTAGCGTCCAGTGCGAGGAGTCTGTGAACCGCACCAGTACAGCTCAGCTGATCATGTTTATCCAAATGGTGTTTGATGATTCTTCCACAAAAGAAGAAGTCCTGACACTTCTGCTTCTGAAGACAACAAGCGAGGGGAATTGACATTGCAGTGCAGAGCTTGACGGGCCGGCATGAGGGCTTCACCGTGCAATGCAAAAGGTGACCCAGACTTCCCAAAATGTCTACCGGTACATTACCACTGTCATTCACCAGCAAGCGCATTGTGCAAAATTAACCGGCTTCGATTATGTGATGACTCCTGTCGTAAGGATCACAAATGGCATCTGCTTTAAGAGCCAGTGCTATTAGAGAAGCTGTCAGCTGAATATGGGGACCTGCTACTGCACACAGAAATCAAATGGCTCAGCAGGTGACCATTTTTTTTTTTTGCAATCCAGAGGGGAAGATGCTGCTCACTGCTGGAGGACACGGAGCAGATACTTGACCTTGCATTTTTAACGCACATCGCGGAGAAACTGAACCATTTGCACTGTGAGCTGCAGGGCGAAGGTAAATCTCTTGCGCTGTCAATGCATTTAAAGCCAAGCTGAACATGTTCTCTGTGCATTTACAGACAAAAGAAGTCAAGAGTTTGAGAACAGGTTGTGACTTTCATCAACTTGAGCCACGTGTGTATTGTTCACTTCAAACCCTTTCATGCAAGTCGTTTGACGCCAAATAGTTGGGGCCTTGTGTACACAGAGAAGTACGGAGTGTATGCACAGCAGCTATGACCATCAGGGTTGATTCCGGGAATATTCAAAGTTGGAAACTTTCCACGGGAATTAACAGGAATTAACGGGAATATACGGGAATTAACGGGAATAAACTGGAAATTTGGGGGTAATTTAACTGTATTTACCTTGTCATAAGCAGACATGCTCATTGAACAACAAAAACATGAACGTTGAATAAAAAAATCACCACCCCCAACCTAAATTTTTTCCCTGAATCCTTTTAGGTCTAAATGCTTTCTTCCTGGACCTCATCAATGTCATGTCGATGTCGACATCTGACTCGCCGCTGAAGCATGTGAAATGTATTTGAAATAGGATTTCTGTTCCCTGCTGGCACTCAAAATGCAGCCCATACTATATGTTACCGGTCTATATAGGCCTACTGCTTATAATAATCAGCTACCTCTATTTTTGTGACGGTGACATGACGTCATACAAAATTGCCCCACCAGAAATTTCAGCCTAAAATTGCCACTGGTTTACGTGTACGTTTCTGGCAGACAATGTTCCCAACCAGCTGCATTCAGGGTCCAGCTAAGCTAGACGTGGATAGTCTTATTCTCAACTACATTTATGTTCCCTGTTATATGCTTTTGCAAAAAAAGCACATTATTTTTTTCAAAATTCCCGAGGAAACTTTCGCGGAAATTTACCGGAAACTTTCCGCCCCTTTGCAACCCTAATGACAATTGCCTGTCTTTTTAGTTCAACCCATCTCTGTAGATCAACCTGACATGAACTTCATAAAGAACAAACACAGAACACGCCTGACTGATGGACATCTGGAAGACTCACTCAGAGCTGCAGTTTCAAATTATACACCAGATTACACTACATTGGTGAACAGTATACTATGCAATGCCAGGCCTCCCAGTTCCCACTAACCAAATATTGCATCATTAAACTAAAATATTGCACAAAAATGTGAAAAAAATGTGTGGAAAATGTTAGATTTGATAATTTGTAGTAACGTGGGATCCAACACCGTGGGAGCAGTGTGCTGCCGTGAAGGCGCCCGGGAAACAGTTAGGGGTTAAGTGTCTTGCTCAGGGACATTTGACTAAAGTCATGGAGCAGCCGGGATTCAACCCTGCAGTTACCAGCACAAACTCCCCAGCCCCATGCGGCACGTCGCCCCTTAAAGCTGGTGGTGCTCAGGAGTCTCTATCACTTTGCACACAGTTAGTTTGAATACAAACACAGTTGTCGCAACCAACACAATAAAGAGGCACTCAAAGTTCCCTTTGAAGGTCAACACCTTAATATGAGGAAACCTACTTTTTGAAATGTTGTGGCTCAGCATAACATTCCGTGATCACTGAAGAAAGCTTCCGTCGCACATCCAATCATCTGACCCCCCCCCCCCCCCCTGCATTGCATTCTGGTCTAGTGAGACTACTGCTGAGAGTTTCATCAAAAGTCAGTGTGCAATGTCAGATTAAACACAGATTGATTCAGAGGGATTGACTGCAAAACCTGACATTTGCCTCAATGTTCTATAATACTGAAAATACTGAAAAGGTCACATTCTGAAACTTGTGGTGTTACGTAATCTCCGTATGTCCAGTAACCCACGGGAACCGGATTAAAATATAAATGAAAAATCTGATTATTTTTCCTGTTCCCTCTTTGGATACCAACCACACCACTGTGTGTGTCTCTGTATTTGAAGCTGTTCCCTCTCTGCACCTGCTAGCACTCCACATGGCGCTGAGGGAAATTAGTGCTGCCCATCAGGCAAAACGGACACCGTTTCGCTCACATCATAGAAACGTGCTCTACACAATTATGCGTAGGCTCGGCGGGTTGGATCACCGAGGCTCCAGTTAATAAGGAGCACCGGGAAGCTTTCATGGGGGCAGAACACGCGCACACACACACACACACACACACACAAAAACACACACACTCTGAAGCCAGCAGTTCAGTGTATGCGGCAGAGTGGCAAATGAAAACTACCTCAGCACTCATTAGTAAAACATGGCGCTCGTCAATCTCTGATGCCATTCATTATTTTTATTCCCTGATGCCTTCAAGGAAGCTCTGAAATGTTGACATCGTAGAGAGAGCTGTTCAACAATCACCTCTTTAATAATTTTGTTCGTTCGTGGTGATCAGCTACGCTTGTCGAGATCAAAGATAGTTGAATGACTACCCGGTTTGTCTCATCCCTGTCCCCCCACCTCCCGATGTCCTCCGCCCAACGTCATCTCACATCACTGTTACGGGTAACCGCCCCTGGCGGACGCCTCTAAATCCACCTGTCCATCTCAATCACTGGCCCCTTATCTCCATGGCGAGGACGAAGGCTGGCAGTGGCACACGGGCGCTTCCTGCTCGCCAAGAAGCAGTTTGGTCGTGTCGGGAGGTCGCCGCGTTCCTGGAAGAGCTGCACTATTTTTGTGCATAATAAACCATTTACATGAACCGTTTTGCCACAAAATATGTTTGTATGCAAAGGACTCTCACTCATAATGCGACAGCCGGATGCCATCGAGCTCCCAGCAGCCAGCCCGTCCGCCCGTCCGCCCGTCCGCCCGCCCGTCCAAATAAAATTTGTAAATTTTATTTGTGAGTTTTATCGTTATTTGCACCACAAGGGATGAATAGGATTTTTCGTCATACGATCTCTGATTGAAAACCGTACAGCAACCAAAAAAACAGCAGCTGGCCAGATGTGATAGAGGTGCAGCAACAGATGGTGTCCTTTTCTACACGTTGCTTCTCCCCGGGAGCCGTCAAAACGATAATAAGTCAGACTTCCGACACCCAGATATGCAGACGCTTTCTCCACTCTGTACAGACACACGACTAGTCGCATGTGACTGAACACGCAAACGTATGTGCGCACACAGCAGGTGTTCAGAGGGAAATCTCGCTGCACAGTGACAGATTTTAATCTATTCTGCTGATTGAGCCCCCAATTGGATTTTTGTTTGACAAATGACACTATTAGCAGCATTCTGTTAACGACGTGTGTCACACAATAGGCTACTGTCTGCTGCACCACAACAGAGTCTTATACGAGGAGTTGAATTCAACAAAGGATGGAAGACTTAAGACACTTAAGGCCCATTGGTACATAGGGGCCACATCTGAATAGCTTAGTAGTGTGCATTTTAATAAAATATCAGCTTTTAAAGTCAGTTTGGATTGTTCTCTCCGCTGATGATGTTTTTAGATTCAGTACGAGATTAGTTAACAGGGAAGCAGACGGACAATAGGACATTTCATTATGTGATATGTTAGATTGGAGCAAATTGTTCAAGAAACGCAACCAAAAGTAGCTAACGAAATCGAACGGTGATCGAACGCCGACCAGGCTCAAGTGATTGAACTGACGAGCTACTGCACACGGTACATGCTGCGTGTACTTATGCTGGAGACAAGTGGAGAGCTTCTAATGCTCTAAAACCGCGATTCCCAAACTCAAGAATGCCGCGGCCCACTTTGAAATCTGAAAATCTTTTGCGGCCCACCCAAACCTTTAATCACAACTCTGATAAAACATAAACTAGGGATGATTAAATGACCTTAAGAATTTAACCGATTCAAAATGTATTAACCGACAATGTATGTTTTGTATACCATTTTCTCCGGAGCTCATGTGCCGTGTTTTCCGCACAATAAGGCGCATAAGATACTGCAGTCAATGAGCGCAAATCACTGTCAAAATTCGAGAGCTCAAATCAGGTTGATGCGCGCGTGTAAATGTAAAAATGTAAAACATCCGTCAGCAAAAGTCTGTCTCGCGCGAGGTACTTCGTTGCTCGCGAGGTTAGTCTCTGCTCGCGCTCTATGCGCTCACTGTTGTTTTTTTTGACAGTAAGGAGGCGGAGCCAGTCACCATGGTCTCTACACCTGATTGGTTACAAACCCCGTCTTTGCATTGGCTGGAGCGATGCATTCACACAACTATAGAAGCTCATTTCCGCACTGAAGAAAGGGGATAAAAAGTTGAAATTATGAGATAATACGTTGTCAAAACACAAACGACACCTTTATGTAGCCGTAGTGGACCGTAGATGACAACCAGCTACAACCATCATTTACCATCATTACCGGCACATTAAGACCAATGCGTCCAGCTCGCAGACCGGCTGGTGATTCGCCACCATAGCAGTCAAACGTTGCCGTCGGGGCGGGTGGATGGGGGGTGTGGGGAGGTGGAGACGGTGCTTTCAGGGTCCGATCGATGCTGCGAGGTGCGTCCGCTCCCGCCGCCCCCCTCGCCATCCACGACTTAAATCTTCGGCTGCTCTCCAGCCACGCCGCCTACCAAGGGCTCCTTTTAGAATAACTTATTTTCCCCGTTAAGATGGTTCAGCTACTGTAAAGAAAAGGGTGCCGTCTCTCGCCCTTTAATCTCATTATGTGCTCGGCAAGAACGACAGCTTTGTTTCTCCGACGCGCCCTGAAACAAGCTCCATATCTCACGCGCTTGAGCGCCGCTCAGCATCTCGCCGTCGTAGACCGAGCTTTGGCATGTTTGGCAGAGCGCCTTGAGCGCCGTGTACAACCAGTATGGATCAACCGATTAACCAATCTGTTCATTTAAATTGTTTGTGCTTCATCAATTAATGTTTCACATAACTAATGTGCCACACCATACATATTTTTATATTAATTTCAAACTTTTCAAAATTAAAAACTTTTTATTTATTTATTGTAAATGACCTCTCGCGGCCCACCTGCAGCACCTTCGCGGCCCACACTTTGGGAATCGCTGCTCTAAAAATAACTACTGCACACACATGGATCTCACATGAACGCAGAAGGTGGGAGCCAGGTATGGAGAGCGATGAAGACATGGCACTGAGTGGCTGCATCACACGTTGAAAGCTAACAGAACATTGATGGAAACGGGCCTGCGATAATTATATTGAATTATATTGAACTCGGATCACTTCATCTTGAAATAAGTGTAATCCAATTTGACCTCTAAAGAATTTCACTCTCTGCGTATTCATTTGTTTTAGATAGAAAATATGCTGTATAATCACTGTATCACAGCATATTTTCTATGACTGAGTTGCAGGAGGGGATACAGAAAGAGAAAAGGAAGCACTGAAATTAAAGCCTCGCGCCTCAACGGGAGACGACAGGAAAGCCGCCAATCCACAACCTCAAAAGCAAGTGCTGGCAGACTTTGAATAGTTCAGGCTGCATAAGCCGTCCGATAAGATGATGAAGACGTGTGGCCGTTATCCGCTCTACAACCTGTGCACTCACATCCACAGCACACCAGCATGTCCCTTCATACCTCACGTTATTGACAGCTCCACTGCAGCTGCATATCGTCCCGTGCCATGCGCCGGCAGGCAGCTTCCACCACACATCACCATGGCAGCCAACCACTACACATTATAATTAGCCGACCTGAAATCCCCAAGGCTCGGACCGGTTGGATACAGACCACTGCTCCCATAGATTAAAAGGGCCCCCACTTTACAACAAGGGGGCCCGAAGCCGTGTCTGTCTGCACACGCGGACACGAGAGGTCACAATCAAACACGGACGCACCCATGCACGCGCACAAAAGAGACACGCAACCCACGACTGATCACGTCTTTTATACGCGCCTGTGTGGATACGTGGAAATCAAACAGTCACGTGTGCTACATCAGGAAACTATGTCAAAAGGAGACAAAGATGAGAACTAAAAGACTAAAAACTGTGGGTGGGTGTAAACACCACAAGGGAGAACGCTTTGACAAAGTTATTGTGATTAACTTCAAAAGGCAGTTTTCAGTAGGATTTGTTTATTTTGCAGGGACAATGTACACCAATTAAGTTGCTCTGTGAGACAGATTGGATTAGCTGGCTCATGGAGAATTTAAATGAAAAAGAATTAGTGTTATTAAATTGTGTCATTGTTATGGCTTAAAAACATTATAAATTTGTCTGCAGATCAACCCATGTGAAACGATACCAAGCCAGATACATCAGCAGTTCAAGCTTTAATAAGAGCTCAAGCTGGTGTAAACAGGAAGATAAAACCCATCTGAGCAAAAAAATTAAATAACTGTACGTACGTAACTGTAGACGTAAAGAATATTTTGCTGTCAATTAGACTGGATCGGAAGATTAAAATAAGCTATTCAGAGAAAAAGGGCTGAAAACAGTCCCATGTTGCTGCAGCTCCTCGGCCCTGCAGAGCATTGATGGCCGGAGTGTAGTTAGAAGGAGAAACACCTGCTGCCTCTGCAGACTCCCCCAGTGATGCTTGTCTGTTCTCTCTCACCAACCATCGATTAGCCGACTGTTCCTGCCCTGCAGAGAACAACTACAAGGTGAAGTCTCTGCAACCAACCGGCCTTTACAGACAAAGCGGGCGGCCTCCTCTGAGCTTTTTCACCCAACGACACAATGGAAAGGGAGACGGAAGAGAGAAGAAAGTAAGAAAGTGTGATGCCTTATAAAGTGAGAGAGCACTCGGACACACAAAGCCATTTGGGGAACGCACGCGCACGCACGCACACACCGAGGCCGAGACCTTGTGGCGATCACTGCATTGATTGAGAGTTTAATCCGTCTCCAAAAGGTCACAGTTAAGTGGTAAATAAAAAGTGGACAGCCTTGAATAGTGTATAGTGGTGCCAGCATCCGATCCACGCTGAAAGACGAGCTACAGAACACCAACCCTTTATGGGGAGCATTAATCTTTAATGACGCCCCCGCAAACACTGGTGTTAAATATACACAAAGAAAATGAGGGGGGAGGAGAGAGAGAGGGGCCTACCTGCAGGTTGGTGGCTTCTTGGTCTGACAGCTTCTAACACAGCCTGTGAACATGTGACCAAACATTTACACTTAAGATTTATGTCCATGATTTAGAATTCAAGTCTGTCTAAGGAGACCTGAGGCGACATACGACCTGCACGCGGCTGTTCACCTGAATCCGCCCGGGAGAGACCGGCCGGTGCGGGAGTGCATCCATCAACCCTCTCAACTCATAATGGCCTCGTCTCCCTTTCCTGTCCCCTCCTCTCTCACTCGCTGCTCTCATCCGCTCGACTACCCTGAATGCTTAATCGTGGCCGCGGCCTTCCGGGAGCGCGTAAACACGCCCGCCGCACCATTGGCTGAGAACAGTGGTGTTAGTCTGTGCGGATTGGCTGAGGGGAGGGCATGGGTGGCAGGAGGAGGAGAAGATGAAGAGGGTTGGTGGTTACCATCGCCCCGCATAGTAACAAACCACACACACACAGCTCTAGCCCCTGAGGACATGGTTAATGTCCCCACAGACTGAGAACACAAACACTCTCAGACACATGACACACCCTCTAACATCAAGCACAACAAAAGGGATTTTGGAGCTTCACCCACGTGAAGACGGCGAGACAATTGGCACTAAAAGGAGAATCCAGCTGATGCTGCAATTTCCTGGATTCTACAGCCCGTTTACCATATTTACATAATTCACTCATTTCTATGCAAAACGCATATTAAAAAACACAAACAAAGCCGGCTCCTCTGGCTTGTGAAACTCTACTACTGCGACTAAACAGTACTTTCCGTATAAGATATTTTCACTATTAATTGTTGTTTAAAAAAAAGAATACATGGCAGAGAACAATCAAGCTGAGGGCACTGAATCATTTTCAATCATATGGGGGTTGTTTTTCTTTCTTTTGCTATTTGGTACAGTCCTGCTTATGAGCTTACATTAGCTCTTTAGCCTAGTTTATGCATCTTGCGTGTCCCTTGCGTGCCTTTTCACACCTCCCATTTTTCTAGGCTTGCGTCAAAAGCTACGCAAGCCTCCTGCAGCCCGCAAGGCTGCGATTGGTTTGCGAACTACATCCTTTACGGAGTCTCACATTTCCGTTTTCATAGCACAATACTGCCAATATTAAAACGAAGAATGTTTACGAGAGAACGAATCAGATTGAAGAGCTTTTTTCAGAAGAAATGCGTAACTATGACCGCTTCTACAAGCCTTCATTGGCGGACTATAAGGCGCGGATGGCCTCTGATTCACGGAGGGAGATCTCTGCAAATGTCGGTTTGCCGGTCGAGAGGTGCACAAAGCTGTGGAGGAAAATACGGGACAAATGTGTCCGCGATGAAAAGCAGCAGTGTCCATGCACGGGGCAATAAAGTCTATGATAAATAAATAAACAAACCAACGATTTCCACACACAAAGACGTGACTCTCTAGGTCGTCTTCAACAAAAACACGTTACTCCGCCTGTTGTTTTGCCGGTGAATTGCTCTGCAACACACGCAAGACTTTTAGGACCATGAATTGAAACGAGTGCGTCGACACGACTGCGTGTAAATATGCAGACGCAGAATCTTCCGCCAGCCTTTATAGAGCAGCTACATGTTGTCAGTAACACAAACATTTACAATGCTAGCACTTCATCATTATTATAAAACAAGTTATTAATAGCAATTTAGTTTAATTTCATTTGAAAAAAAATTTCAAACTGCAGTATTTTTCAGAAAATTGTTCAGCCACAGTAGAACGTCTCCAGCTGAAAGAGCCACAACAACATACTCAGCTGGGCCAAAAGCTTCATCTATTATAGACGAGGTCGTCGTAGGATGAACCCACGCGGCCGTGGCACACAGACCACATTCAGACTAATCCTGACACACCCATCAGTTAAACCCTTTACTTTGCCATCAGTACTTCAGAGTCTCTGTTAAATACTCAAAACACCAAATGTTTGAATCTCCCTCAGCACAACAAGTGCTTTGGAGGAGCGAATATGAAGCAGATTACATAAGTGTGAACCCCAATGGGAGAAAGATGCTCAAACACAAAGCAGAGAGGGATCGAAGAGGCAGCAGAGTTGACGGTATTACATAACACAACTGCTGTGGGCTGACTCCGAGTGTGTGTGTGTGTGTGTGTAAGAGAACAGAGTTAAACGTCTGTTTCTATAGCTACGGTATTGAGAAGGGAAGGAACAGCTTCGTCTATTGACCAGCATAATGGAGGAGCTGTTACGGCAGGAAGACATTGATTCAACACTTGACATTCAGCACAGATTGAATTGCACATCACACATTTCTGTCCTACCTTGCAG
Organism: Gasterosteus aculeatus; assembly: GCF_964276395.1. NCBI lineage: Eukaryota > Metazoa > Chordata > Actinopteri > Perciformes > Gasterosteidae > Gasterosteus > Gasterosteus aculeatus. The sequence continues at coordinate 18,715,034 of NC_135694.1, forward strand.
CTACTTTATTGTGGCGGCGGCCGTAGTGCTGATAGCAATTAATTCATAAAGCTGCGCTTCAACATTCTGCCCCCGATGAGGGTTGGAGAGTGATACTGGTTAGTTTGGCTTTCTCAAGTTTTCCTGGGAACACAAATCATTTGATTCCTTGAGGCTCCATTAGGGCCTCCCACAACAATATTTCAATATAATTTGTTCAGTTGGCTAAATGGTACCGTAAGGAGTAAGGAGTACCGTAAGGAGTAAGGAGTACCGTAATGACAAGAAAAAACGGCGTATTTCCACAGCGAACCAGCGGTGCAATGGGACCCTTTGGCCTGTGTTGCATTCTTCTCTGTAGTCAAGCCACAAATTACATGTTTGGGTAAAACAGCTCAGAATGATTTTGTAGGGTGTGATAAATGTATAAAACTCCCCTATGAGAGTCTGCTGGGAAGCCATCCAGAATCACTCTGCCGGGCCCTTGTTCGCCAAATAACCACCATCAAACACTTTAAGACAGAACTGGGACCGGAGCGCAGTAGCAGATAGCCGCCAGGGAAGTGAACTCCATCCATCACAGCAGCAGAGGAGACCCAGAGCAGTTGACACCCAGCCAGGGGGGGAGGTTACAACCAGTAATACGTTTCACTTTTAATGAAATTGACTCTGAATACATTCAGCCTAAAGCCCCAACGGTCACGTCAAAACAACTTTCAACGCTCCAAAAACTCCACTCCAACAGGTGGAACTGGTGGATCCAGTAGTGGCTCGTGATGAAATCTCATGATCAAAATTGTTCTCCCTTGTTTGTGCTGATAGCCGATGAGATATATTTTTAGTGGGTATTTGTTAGTAAGCGCGTTTGCCTCGATGGTCAGGTACCTCACACTGTTGGTCATGCCTTGTTCCAAACAGGATCTGGATATTCTGAGACCTACGAGTCCACACTGCATTTATGTTTTTCTGCAGTTAGACTGCACGAGTTGGATGGCACCCAGACAGAGAGAGGATTACTTCCCAATAAAAACATGCTGTTCCATAATAGGATCTGCTGCACTTCCATCGTCCCGACCGGACTCCTCACACAGTGGTGCTCTAGAACAGCACACTCACAGGATGCACAGAAAAGTCTTTAATACAAATATTCAAGCCTCCCTCACAGAGACTCGGATTAGGGAAAATTGTTTTGACATACGTGCGCGCCCGAGAGTCTCTGTGCACGTGCCACCTCGGCTCTGCGTTGCCAAAGCGGCCATATTCCGACTCTTGCGTAATCTGGCTGTCCTCTCATGCTGCTTGGGCATCACATGGCACCGAAGCGAGCCAGAGAGGAGGCCGGCTAGATCTTTGAAGGTTACCGTGCCGACCGCCGGAGTCAGAAGTTAGTCTGGCACGTGGCTCAGAAAGGATGATTCATTGAAAACAAGGGAAACTCAAATGCTCCCGTGGGTGATGCAGTGATTCTAACCAGTTAAAACCAGCGTGTGCTTAAATGCATGTGGTTTTGAAAGGTGCTCATTCTGGGGTTTTCAACCAAAAGTGCCTGTGTGCTGCAACAGGGCTGTTCATAAATCCATGTTAGCTCCATTTAGCCGGCTGATATGAACAGGTGTAACATAATGGGCCCTAATATTACACTCCTACAAAGAGCAGTATTTGAAACTCATGTTAAACACAGACTACTCAGTTATTACTGCCTTTCTTCTCCGATCATCTAGGTCTCCTCCCGCCAGCTGACTCAGCCTCAGAGTCTCAGGTCGGGTCAAATTTGGCAAACGTGCAAGCCCTCTTGGTCAATCATACACAGCAACTTTAGAACAACTTACTATATCCAATTAACGCATTTTCTCCAGTGATAGAAAGCAGCTGCTTAAGACAATTTCAAAATTACACAGACCGCTGAAGCAATGGAGAAATACAACAAGCAGGCAATGGCAAAGACAACGGCCCCAACAGGAAAGACAAAAGCGAAGGATGAGAGGGGAAATAAAAAGGGTTTTGAGGAAGCACTATTTGTAACTGACACACACAGACACAGACACACACACACACACACACACACACACACACATACACACACACACACACACACGCAGAACAACACTAATAGCAGCCCGGGAGTCTGCCACTTATGCTGCTGACTGGACAAATAGGGCTGAGGATGACTGATGAGAGGTCTGAGCCAGTGTTTGAGCATCCTGCTGATGAGTATGTTCTGTGTGGTTTAAAACAAATACATTTTTTTTTTTCCCTCTCTGGGAACCGTCACCTTATCGTGGTGGAGAGGTTTGTGTGTCCCTATGAACCTGAGGGCTGTGTTGTCGGGAGCCTTGTGCTCCTGGTAGGGTTACCCTTGGCAAAGTGGTCTCAGGCGAGGGGCCAGACTAAGAATGGTTCAAGACCCCCATGAAAAAACGGAAGAGGGAAGGAGTTACCCGGCCCGGAGGAAGCCCGGGGCCCCCATTTGGAGCCAGGCCCAGATGGAGGGCCCGACAGCGAGCGTCTGGTGGCCGGGTTTACCGCGGAGCCCGGCCGGGCACAGCCCGAAGGAGTGACGCGGCAGCCCAACACTCTACTCCCCATGGGCTCACCACCTGTGGAGGAAACCGATGGGGTCGGGTGCGCTGCTACAAGGGTGGCAGTGACAGTGGGGGGTCTAGACGGAACAGACCTGGGCGGCAGATGCTGGCTCTGGGGACGTGGAACGTAACCTCTCTGGGGGGGAAGGAGCCGGAGCTTGTGCGGGAGGTGGAGCGTTATCAGTTGGATCTGGTGGGGCTTACCTCTACGCACAGCCTCGGCTCTGGAACCAAACTCCTGGATAGGGGGTGGACTCTATTCTACTCCGGAGTGGCCCATGGTGTGAGGCGCCAGGCGGGTGTGGGGATACTCATAAGTCCCCGGCTGAGTGCTGCTACATTGGAGTTTACCCCAGTGGACAAAAGGGTCGCCTCCCTACGCCTTCGGGTGGTGGGGGGGAAAACTCTGACTGTTGTCTGTGCATATGCACCAAACAGCAGCTCAGAGTATTCGGCCTTTTTGGAGACCCTGAATGGAGTCCTGCATGGGGCTCCTGTAGGGGACTCCATAGTCCTACTGGGAGACTTCAATGCGCACGTGGGCGACGATGGAGATAACTGGAGAGGCGTGATTGGGAGGAATGGCCTCCCTGATCTGAACCCGAGCGGGTGTTTGTTACTGGACTTCTGTGCTAGTCACGGATTGTCCATAACAAACACCATGTTCGAACATAAGGATGCTCATAAGTGTACGTGGTACCAGAGCACCCTAGGCCAAAGATCAATGATCGATTTTGTAATCGTATCGTCTGATCTGAGGCCGCATGTTCTGGACACTCGGGTAAAGAGAGGGGCAGAGCTGTCAACTGATCACCATCTGGTTGTGAGCTGGGTCAGAGGATGGGGGAAGACTCGGGACAGACCCGGTAAACCCAAGCGTGTAGTGAGGGTGAACTGGGAACGTCTGGAGGAGGCCCCGGTCCAAAAGATTTTCAACTCACACCTCCGCCGGAGCTTCTCTCACATTCCTGTGGAGGTAGGGGACATTGAACCAGAGTGGTCTATGTTCAAAACCTCCATTGCTGAAGCCGCGGCGGTGAGTTGTGGCCTCAAGGTCTTAGGTGCATCAAGGGGCGGTAACCCTCGAACTCCGTGGTGGACACCGGTGGTCAGGGAAGCCGTCCGACTGAAGAAGGAGGCCTTCCGGGTTATGATATCCGGTGGGACTCCAGAGGCAGTTGCAGTGTACCGACAGGCTCGAAGGGCAGCAGCCTCTGCCGTGATGGAGGCAAAGCAGCGAGTATGGGAGGAGTTCGGGGTAACTATGGAGAAGGACTTTCGGTCGGCACCAAAGTGTTTTTGGAAGACCATCCGGCACCTCAGGAGGGGGAAACGGGGAACCATCCAAGCTGTGTACAGTAAGGATGGGACCCTGTTGACCGCGACTGAGGAGGTTATCGGGCGGTGGAAGGAACACTTTGAGGAACTCCTGAATCCAACTACTACGCCCTCTTTGGTGGAGGCGGAGCTGGAGGCGGAGGAGGGATCATCGTCAATTAGCCTGGTGGAAGTCACTGAGGTAGTCAAACAACTCCGCAGTGGCAAAGCCCCGGGGATTGATGAGATCCGTCCAGAGATGCTAAAGGCAATGGGTGTTGGGGGGTTGTCTTGGATGACACGCCTCTTCAACATTGCGTGGAAGTCTGGGACAGTGCCAAAAGAGTGGCAGATCGGGGTGGTGGTACCCCTCTTTAAAAAGGGGGACCAGAGAGTGTGTGCCAATTACAGGGGTATCACACTACTCAGCCTCCCGGGTAAAGTCTACTCTAAGGTGCTGGAAAGGAGGGTTCGGCCGATAGTCGAAACAAGGATTGAAGAGGAACAATGCGGTTTTCGTCCTGGTCGTGGAACAACGGACCAGCTCTTCACTCTTTCCAGGATCATAGAGGGGGCTTGGGAGTATGCTCAACCAGTCTACATGTGTTTTGTGGACTTGGAGAAGGCGTATGACCGGGTCCCCCGAGAGATACTGTGGGAGGTGCTGCGGGAGTACGGGGTGAGGGGGTCCTTGCTTGGGGCCATCCAATCCTTGTACGCCCAAAGCGAGAGCTGTGTTCGGGTGCTCGGCAGTAAGTCGAAGGCGTTTCCGGTGGGGGTTGGCCTTCGCCAGGGCTGCGCCTTGTCACCAATCTTGTTTGTGGTCTTCATGGACAGGATATCGAGGCGTAGTCGGGGGGAGGAGGGTCTACAGTTCGGGGGGCTGCGGATCTCATCGCTGCTTTTTGCAGATGATGTGGTCCTGATGGCATCTTCCGTCTGTGACCTCCAACTCTCACTGGAGCGTTTCGCAGTCGAGTGTGAAGCGGTCGGGATGAGGATTAGCACCTCTAAATCTGAGGCCATGGTTCTCAGCAGGAAACCGATGGATTGCCTACTCCAGGTAGGGAATGTGTCCTTACCCCAAGTGAAGGAGTTCAAGTACCTCGGGGTCTTGTTCACGAGTGAGGGGAAGATGGAGTGTGAGTTTGGCCGGAGAATCGGAGCAGCGGGGGCGGTATTGCACTCGCTTTACCGCACCGTTGTGACGAAAAGAGAGCTGAGCCGGAAGGCAAAGCTCTCGATCTACCGGTCAATCTTCGTTCCTACCCTCACCTATGGTCATGAAGGATGGGTCATGACCGAAAGAACTAGGTCACGGGTACAAGCGGCCGAAATGGGTTTCCTCAGGAGAGTGGCTGGCGTCTCCCTTAGGGATAGGGTGAGAAGCTCAGCCATTCGCGAGGAGCTCGGAGTAGAGCCGCTGCTCCTTTGCGTCGAAAGGAGCCAGTTGAGGTGGTTTGGGCATCTGGTGAGGATGCCCCCTGGGCGCCTCCCTAGGGAGGTGTTTCAGGCACGGCCAGCTGGGAAGAGGCCCCGGGGAAGACCCAGGACTAGGTGGAGAGATTATATCTCTGCACTGGCCTGGGAACGCCTTGGGATCCCCCAGTCAGAGCTGGTAGATGTGGCCCGGGAAAGGGAAGTTTGGGGTCCCCTGCTGGAGCTGTTGCCCCCGCGACCCGACCCCGGATAAGCGGTTGAAGATGGATGGATGGACATTTTTTTTGGGCCGTGTGCTTCGAAACTATCATCGGTACAACAAACACAGGGCAGTGACAGGATGCAGCGCAACCGGGAAGAGAAGGCCCAACGGCGGAGCCGAGCCTCCTGGGGGAACGGGGCAGTTGTGGCTTTGAGCGTCCACTCCCCCACTCTGCTTGGCGAGTGGAGGACGTGTCGTCTTTGCTTAACACTGAGCCATTAACACAGTGAGGAGACAGAGAGGAAGCAATTACAGCCCCGTGATTGGTAATCCACTGCATTTTCCCAGAATACACTGCAGGCAGGGTGGGACTGGTCCTGACGTGTGAAGCGCTGAGCGGTTTGTTTCATGGTCAGAGTGGTGGTACCGAGGGAGTGGACTACTGAGAAAGTAACCCTTTCTCAAGAAAAGCTCACAACATTGTCTGTGTATCCCCCCCCCCCCAGTGGCGGGAGGTGTTCCATTCAGCGGCCCTTGATGTCCCAATTTACTCCGCCAATGAAGGGAAAAAAGGATGATGGGGAAGCAAGAGGACGATAAAATGACAAGCCCTTAAAAGGATTGTGACCCTGTTGGTTCAGAGCTCATACGGAGCCGGTTGTGTTAATAGTCTCTTTTTGTTGCACAGCCAGCCGCTCACTGAATCTCAAATGTGTTTAAGTGCTTCGTAAACAAAGACCACTCCATTTGTTATGATGCGTTCCCTTTCTGCTCACAGCAAGGCAAGAACTCAAATAGCAACGTGAACGTAGTACACAGGCCACGAATACGTACAGTCCCCGGTGACTGAAGCATCACCGCACAGTCACGCAAGTTACATAAACTTATCCATTTTGGAAAAGTGGACCAGAGCGTCCCCATTACTCTCCCTGTCAGTCACGGTTACTGCCGACTAATGGTCACTGATGAAAAGGCCAATATAGTTAAAATATTCCCACTCAATCAGACCGGAGGAGTTAGTGATGCGGGCTACTGCAGCGTGATTCATTAGCCCGCGCGGACTGTTTTGGAGTCTTTTAGGAGTTTGTAAGGCCACGTACACAGAGGACCTCAAAATGGTTTCGGCTGGTTTCATATAAAAAGGTGCAAAACATAAAAGGTGGCACCAATTATTCAGCGGTCAGTGGGAAAGCAAATCAGAGCGTCTTCGTCATCGTGGCATCGTCGTCACCACAATTACACGTTCATTTAGCAAATCATAGATTTTTAAATAATAATACATTTAAACACATTTATTGACTGCTGAAGCGTAGATGACTGTACGCGGTGATAACGACATTATCGCACAGTCTGGCTGCTTTAGAGTAACTGCTACACACACTACACTTCCAACAAGCTGGGCTTCGTTCTTTCTGTATCGCAGAAACACCACGACCCTGGTCCCCCCCCCTCCTCTCCCGTTCACTCCCTCGCTGCAGATTAACGCATGGCAACAAGGGTGACACTACAGTTAATCCAAAAGGCTGCGTCATGTGCACGCGACTGACAACACAAACACAGAATCTCAACGGCACAAACACAGAATTGCAGCTGCGCATGACGGGATGTGTGCGATCGCTGGCTAAGTGGGACACACTCTGAATTAAAGCGCGAGAACCCATTGTAGATATCCTGGTCTATTTAACACAGCTTTCTTAAATTATTCCTTTTATGGGAATTTGTATTTATTTAAAAGCCTTAAAATTAGCAAATTTTTCAAAATGTGTTTTGTCAACCTTTTTCTTGGTAACTTGACATCACAGCAGCGCAAAGGGATCCACCGTACAGTGCGACGTGTCAGACAACAACAGAGCGCAAAAACAACCATACAGAGCAGATTAAATATTCATATTCGTCAGGCAGCCGTGTCCTCGATAGGATGGAACATGAAGTTCTACCTCCTGGCACATGAAAGGCATGAACGCACTCCCCCTCAATAGAGTTCCTCCAGCCCCCCCCTTCTGTGCCTACTGGCCAGCAACGAGCTCCGCAACAGCAAGTTGGTACCACTGAAGGGGGATGAAATGTTGACCGTGTCGGTACACACTGATTCTCGCTGAGTCAAAGTGCAAAGTGCTTTCAGCCTGCTGCGTTCCCGACGCGAACAGGCAGCCTGTGAGATGGAGAAGGAGGGGTGCTGGGTAAAATGGCTAGAGGTAAAGACGCATGCAAGGAGCGTGTGGAGCGGAGCAAGCAGATGGGTGGATGGGGTACGTACTGCTGTAGAGGGTGTCGATCCAGGAGAGCCGGGGCAGACCGCGAGCACTGAGGGGCTCCATCCTCTTCTTCCTGTCACTCTGCTCCCTTTCCAGATTTCCTTGTTCCTTCCTTCTTCTTTTTCCTCTGTCGCCGCCTTTCGCGTTCCCCTCTTCTCTTATCCTTATCCTTGACACACCGCCTTCATCCCACAAGGAGAAGCTCAAAGAAGCATTTGGAATGGATGTTCAGAAAGACACCTCCGGGGTCCGGCGGGCAGGCAGAGAGGAGGTGTATGGGTGAGTGCTGTGCATGAGGGAGAGACTAAACAACAGGCTGGAGACAACCACCCGAGGACCGTTGCTAGGGGAAGGGAGAAGCACTCCCTCCCTCTCTGTTTGGCTTGCTCGCTCACTCCCATCCAACCCGGCTCTCTCTCTCTTGATTCTGCGCGAATGGCTGTTCAGCCTCTTCCCCCCCCCCCCCCCCCCCCCCCCACTCCTCCTCACAGTAACTCTGAAGAGATGATAACGTGTGCGTTGTGACAACTGTTAATGATCTTTTCTATGGATGCAAAGTCACTTTTACCATGTCCTTCTTTTTTAAGAAAAACCCTGGTTTCCTTCCAGCAGTGTGCAAATTAAATTGCCTGAGGAATAAATTAAAAAAACTGCTTAAATTCTTAAGCATCACAGAAAGAAATGCTGTGACAATCACGACAAAGCCAACAGAAAAAAACATTTGCAGCGGATTCTGCGACCATTAGCAGCAGTTTCTTTCTTACCTCGTCATTTTGTGCTTTGATTGAGATGGAATTGCGCAAAAGGAGTAGAAGTAGAGGGAATTTACGTTCTAACAGTGGGAAACCAACAACTGTAAAACATCATGTTTGTTTTGACTGTAAAACTAGTTGAGGAGGAACTAGTCCACAGGGAGATTAGGTTACCTAATCTAGAGGATGGCTTTTATATGGGAAATGGCACAACACAATCAGCTCAACTTCACCAGGCACACAGACACAAATGTGTGTTTGGAATTTGACACAATAAATAATATACTAGTAAAGAGACATTAATGTAGCAATTTGTTTTTCCTTGTAAAATAAAATAATTTGACAATACAGAGGGACAGAAATAAAAACAGTTACAGTACAACCTCCATCTGCTAACTAAAGCACAACACATCATCATTCTCATTAAATAAATAAGAATTTCATAGACTGCTTTATTGATTTTCAAATAAACGTTCAGATTGTGATGAGCATCAGCTTGGGAAGCATATTTGCTCTCCTGCTCCCAGAGACGGAGCCGACGGCCTCCCTCGCTCCGCAACGCGTGTGCTCCGGCGGAGAGAAATCAAACGAGGATCGTGCCATCGCCAACAAAGCCTGATATGAAGCCCCGCCCCCCGCCACTCAAACCCCTGTCGGGTCCATTGCCCCCCCCATCCTGTGATCCTCCTAAAACCAGCATGGGGGAGGAAAGACGAGAGGGTTGGAGAGGCAGAAAAACTTCAATTAGGCCACAAGGCTGACAGGAGGCAGCCCCGCACCCCTCTCCCCTCGGCAGGCTGAGCACCAGGCCCCCCCGAGCACCGCGCTTTGTCTGGCTGCACATCTCTTATGTGCCGGCTGGAGGAAATGCACATGTTCAACCATAGGGAACCCCCCCCCCCATATATATATGATGGGCCACGGCATTTAATGTAAGCCTGCATGTGTTAATGGATGTCAGGTTTATTATTAATGGCCATGAATGTGTCATTATGGAGGAGGGAAATTACACTGGAATGCAATTCCTCAAGATTTTGAGCGCACTCGCACGCACACCCACCCACCCACCCACCCACACACGGTTTCGAAGCCTCAATCTTCAGCTCTGGTGTGGGTTTGGCAGTTTGGCAGTAGGCCGCATGAGAGAAAAGGGCTAATTAACTTGAACAAGCCTGTATGTTGACTTTGTTTAGAAACAGTGGCAATGAGACGAGGCAACACAACTAACCTAAAAATCTCAATCAAGACACAACCATCCCACCGAGGGTCCGTCTCTTTAGCCGGGAGGGCTGAGCGCAGGGCGACGTCTCCGTCCTCCGTTCCGCCCAGCCGGCAGCATTATTATGAGATTATATTGTCATAATTAAAATAAATGTAATCACAATAAATGGTCTGAAAAAATATAGAAATATAATATTGTTAATCGCAATTCCTTTTGGTGCAATATATCGCACAACAAAAAGACACGTTTCTCTCTTGGACGGACACACAGTGGGTGCATGAGTTCCTCCCAAATGGCTCATCATTCTCACACACACACAAACACACCCCTCCACTGAGGGAGCTGGAGAATGAGTGTGTCTGTGGGTCGAGCAGGTGAATTGAATGAATGGATAAGATCTAGACTCTCACGTACTCATGCAGATGTCGGGAAAGCAGCCTGTGAGTTGGCGTAACACACAAAGAAATACAAAACATCATGTCTCATTACAGCAAGAAATATGGACTAAAACAGAACAAAAGAGCCTAAAATCCACAGCACGCTTTGATCACCCCTGTAATACGCTGCATGCGACTGACTGCGCCTTAGAGGAATTTTTAGGCTCCACAAAGTCAAATGGGAGTTGGAGGTCTCCTGCAACACGTCCTCCCGTGGGAAATCTCATCCTTTGCTCCACCATTTCTGTTAAGCTGCAAACAATAAGCCCCATTCTAGGGCACCTAAAATAAAAATAAAAAACAGCTTGTGCTTGAGGGAGTCCAAAGTAAAAGTGAATAAAAACATCACGTGAATGTCTATACAGAATGACAATCTTCACACAATGAGCAACTGAAAGTTCATCAGATGGTGATGGAAATGGTTTATTGGAAAACAAGGTATTTTAATTAAAATTAATTAATTAACTTATTAAAACGGCCTCTGCCTGTTTTGGGGAATCACAGCTCTTGGTTAAAGGCTAAAGGTCACCCACATCCCTATTATTATAATAATAATAATAATAATAATAATAATAATTATTATTATTATAATAAATAATTATTATTATAATAATAATACTACCCATTGCTGTTGACGTGGTTTCAGCTACGATGGACACATGACCTGTGTTAGGATCATCAATGATTGTCAGGTCCATCCGTTACTGTGTTCTATCGATCAATGTCGCGACCTTTTAACAACTAAAGATTTTCTGTCACATTGTCAGGAGGGAGATGGTGGTCACCTCCCTGTGTGTGTGTGTGTGTGTGTGTGTGTGTGTGTGTGTGTGTGTGTGTGTGTGTGTGTGTGTGTGTGTGTGTGTGTGTGTGTGTGTGTGTGTGTGTGTGTGTGTGTGTGTGTGTGTGTGTGTGTGTGTGTGTGTGTGTGTGTGTGTGTGTGTGTGTGTGTGTGTGTGTGTGTGTGTGTGTGTGTGTGTGTGTGTGTGTGTGTGTAATTTGGCAGCCTGGCAGCCCACCAGACAGCCACCCATCTATTGACTCGGTTCTACCCAGATACCCGGGCCTCACCCCCAATTACTTTTTCTTCTATATATTTTCGATCCAACCCCCCAGGCCTGGTGCTACTGTTGATGGCACTAATTTACCAGTCCCCAGTCCCCCGTCCCCCCCCGTCCCCCCCCCGTCCCCCCCCCGTCCCCCCCCCGTCCTCCCTCCCCCCCCCCCCCCCCCCCTCTCCACCCATCCCCCCCAGCTCTCAGGGGCAGCATCCTGAGTGGTGGCAGTATGTGTGTTTGTGCCACTCCACCCTCATAACACCCCCCCCCCCCCCACCCCCACCCCCCACCCCCCCTCATCACTACTAAAACAATAAAAATGATCTGTTCCTATTTAAACAAGATCATTCACAACCCGTTCCTGCATCCCACATTAAAATGTTTTCCAGCACTACCGGTTTGTGTGTGAAAGTACAATATATGCGAGATGGGAGGTGGGGGTGCGGGAGGCTGCGTTTCCATTTGAATGGCTTCAGAAAAGCTTAACGAAGCGCTGGAGCGAAACAGAATTCATAGAAGTAGAAATCCTTTCGTCTGAAATGTATTTTACCAAAGAGAGACGCTGGAATTAAGCAGTCAGTTGACAAAATAATTAAAACTATTAATGCAAATTAATAAAGAAATTGTAGGTTTTTTTCTATATACTCTATTTGACTATTTGAGTCCAAAATGAACCCAAAATAAAAATAAAACGAAAACATGGTTGAACACACTTGATCCATTTACAACATGCAGAGACAAAAACCACAACACAACAACTGTGCTCCGAGGAGCTCTGTAAAGTGTGGACACTCTATGGAGACTGCTGACTATATTTGCTTGCTATATGTTTTTAGACATGTCCCTTTGTTTGGACGGTCGGGGGGGAAGTGAGCACTGACTATGTATTATTAAAAAGCCCAGAGTGCACTTGTGATTAACGTCTGTTCAATTTGAATGCCTGCGTCTTTCTTGTGATAAGCCTTTTTTTTAAATATAAAATGCACAAATAAGTGATTTGTCTGCCTGCATTTGTCAGTCACCTTATTCTCTATTAATTAGTTTTATCCACTGAGAAAGATTAATAATTCTCTCAACAAATACTTTTTTGTTCACACCACTCCTTCATTTACTCCAATATGTGTGTGTGCGTCTGTGTCAATAGAACAAGGATATTTGTACATTAGTGTAATTATTATCTCGTCATGTCAACTAACCTTTCTTCATCAAGCAATTCTATCTGAAATCTACAGCAAAAAAAAAACAGCTTGTGTGTACATGCGTGAGTGCGCGTGTGTGTGTGTGTGTGTGTGTGACGCATCCCAGTATGTGTTCTGGCATGCGAGATCCACAATCACCTCATTTGCCTCTTTATTAGACCACCAAGTCTCCTTGAATACGATCTTGTGTCCAACAGAAAGACTGAAGAAGGGACAAAGAGAGAAGGGACTCCTCAGTGGAGGAGAGTGTGTGTGTGTTCATTCCTTGCCAGCTGAATTCACTTTGATCTATTGAGGTCAACATGGAAATCATCTGAATCATGCTGTGATTGGACAGACACCAGATAAAGAGGACTTGCCGTTCACACACACACACACACACACTGTCAAACCTCTCATGTGTTATCTATACTGTTTGCTGATCGTCTTTGTTTGTAGCACAGCCGAGCGTCACACACTTGCACAGGAAGCTTGTCTGGCATTTTGAAAACGAGCTATCAACGAGATGAGCAACAAAAACAGAGCTCTCCGTCTTTGTCTGTCTGTGTGTGTGTGCGTGCGAATGAACACACGTGTGACTTCTGACCGTGGCCACACACACACACACACACACACACACACACACACACACACACACACACACACACACACACACACACACACACACACACACACACACACACACACACACACACACACACACACACACACACACACCATTTATGAAGTGGACGAGGGAGGTAAAGGTACCGATAACTGAACAAAGACATACTGAACTCTAGTGTTCAGTTCCTGTCAACACCGGCCGTATGAGACACGACAATATGTTCAGTGTGCGTGATGCAGATGACATGATGATGCGCTACAGTAAGCAAGCATTTGACTCACTGAACGTAACCGGCAGAACATTTTAAACTTCAACTCCTTCCCTTACTACATGTGTGACAGCAGAGATTGTGGGTCGGGCCGTATGGGTTACGGTAGCGTGAGCTCAGTGAAATTACCAATCCGGTGTTAACACGTGTGTGACAATAGTCACATATGGAAAAGAGAATGTACTGCATAGAATTTTTAGGCGTACTTATCATAAAATCCTTCAATGAAAACTGTACAAAGAGAAGGGAACACACCACAGTGAAACGGTCATTGTTACACATGTCCACATGATGGCGCTGTTTCCATTATTCCCCACACCTTTGCGCTCCTCTCAGTTTTCTGCAATCTGAACAATGGTGTTGGTGCTCATGTGACCGGCTCTCCTGAAGTATCATCAGGACGCACAAATGTACACATAGGAATGACGCTCACCCCATGACAAGAGGAATAAAGCAGCACTTCCTTTCAACCTTTCAACCACATCCCTTTCTTGATACATGTATGGATTCAGTCAACAACTATTTCTTGCCACCTGCAGGGTGAAAGTCGACACACCGCGTCACCTGCTCCGCCGCGAGCGAGCGCTGGAGAAAACCCACAGGTGACAGCTGTAGGAATCATGAACATCCATTGCCAAAATATACAAGGAATTTGACATGGCGGTTGGTCCATAACATTGTGAGACCATGGCCAAATCCACTGTATAAAATAGAAGGCTATAGGCTAGGGGGATATAGAATAAAAATAAAGATACAAAAATAAAATTGAAACTAAAAAGTTAAAAATAATGTGCACAGGCGATCGGATAACCATACTCTACACAACGGTGTGTTGAGTGTATGTGACAAGTGTATGTGCATGTGGAGTGTGAAGCGCGGCATGTCAGTCAGAAAGGGACGGGGCTCGGGTGATGAGCGGTTTGTGTGGCGAGACAAATTAAGCAACATGTGGTCCTACGTGATCGAAAATGTCCAAACCGCTTGAAGGGAAGAGGTCTTTCTACTGCAGTGATCTCCCTCCTGGCATAATGCCTTGCCTATACTTTTACCCCAGGGCCCCCGGGCCTGCAGGCTCAGTGAAGCTAGTGTTTCCCCACCAAGGATCACACACACACACAATGACACAGGATACCCTCGTTTGGGGAGCCTGTGACCTCAAACTCGCTCCTTTCTGCCATCCGGATATTGACTTCGTCACATAACTGGTAACTTGACCACCCTGCTTGTCCAAGTGCATAATAAACCATTAGAATGTCCTTCTGTGCAGGAGAACTACCCGCACCACGGGGTTTCTATTATACAATTCATTGTCTCAAGTCTTTCAATACAGCTTCCTGTGTATTTGTTTTGTATTTGTTTGGCTATGGGTGGAAGTGAATGTGCTGAGTGCAGCAAAAGGAAGTCCTCAAGGCATAAACCGGAGCACACAGAGACAGAGAACTGAGAGTGCCGGTAAAGGTGTTTCAAAACCACTTTGATTCATTGGTGTGTAGCTGATAACAAAGACAACTTTCCCAAGAATGACACAGAAGCAAAGGAGGGACAAAGGCTTTGGAGCACCAAAGTGTTCAGTCTAACAAAAGATAATTTTCATTTTTTATCCAATAAATAGTTATTTGAACAATATGAAAGAATCATTTTGGGAATAAATGAAGAAATGATTAAATATTGAACTAGGGCTGGGCGGTATACCGGTTCAAACGGTATAAGATTTCCGTACGGTATGAATTTCGCCATAAGAACGGACGTCGCTCTTCGGCAGGCGGCAGAATGCATTTTTACACGTCATCACAGAGCGCGCAGCGGTTGGAGCAACTAGTCTTACGTGTGTGAGAATGAGTCATAGTTATAACTTTATAATGAATAACCCACAACAACCACTCTTTAACAGGGTAAAACACCACGACACAACAGCTTGTAACACATAAACAATTTGTAACACTAAGAATTGTACATTTATAAATAAAATGACCCCGCCAAAGTGCATGCTGGGTACAGCTCACAACAAGAGGTAACTCTGTTGCTACATGAAAACACGGAAAAGAGCGATACAGGAGGAACAGAGATGCACCAACAGAACTTGTGCCCAAGAGAGGAGCTGTGTCTGTTTGGAGGGTTTTTGGTTTTGGAAAATCCGACATAAGTTACGTTGGATCAGAAAACGATTGGGCCTCTGGTGGCAACACTAGCAGCCACAACGAGCTAACGCGCTAACTCGTCGGCCAGTTACTAGCAAGTTGGCCAGCTAGCAGCGAACAGCTGTTCGGGGAGCCGGCGGTCCTTTTCGGGGTCAATAGATTAATGTGTTTACTGGAAAAGCAACACCGTCACATACCGGGATTCGCTCAGAATCTTTCTAAATAACGTGATATGGACTTTTGACCGCACAGCCCTAAATTGAACACTTTTGAGCTTCATTGAACATGCAAAAATCCAGGGAGGATCCTGATCAAACGGTTGCATGCTAGACCCCTCCGCTTTCCGCTCCAGTCAAAGTGAGAGTAGCTGAATAAATCATTTGGGAGTAATGAACTGATACTTGTGGCCGTGCACACCCACTGGCAGAACACACAGACACATGCTTCTACAGCCCCCCACCTCCCCCCCATTGCGGTCAGGCTGGGGTTTCCGCCGATTTCTGACTGAGAGAAACTAAGATCAAAAGGTCAACATTAAAATCTCGAGCGACTGTTCGACTGGGGGGCTCAGAGGTTGAGAATGAGTTTGTGTTTTCCTGTATTCCCCAGGATGTAAAACCCCAGCGCCAAGCCTCAATCTGAGGGAAACGCACAAAGTGAGATATGGGCGTGTCAGTTAATTTGTCTGGTTTCTGTTCGCGGCGAGGGAGACGCACTCAGGGCAGGAGGGGGTGGACGAAAGATAGAGGGAAATAGGAGCTCAGAGCAGCAACACTGGGAGGGGGAGGCTTTTTTGTAAATTGAGGGAGGTCCACGCCTCTGTTGATTCTGGGAAGGGGTGTGCGTGTGTGTGTGTGTGTGTGTGTGCTCATCACTGTCTCATCAGTTAAGGATTGGAGCTGCTGACTTCTGCAGACTCACAGGATGACACGCCGGGTAACAGAATCTACACTGAGTGTTATTTGAGGTCGAGATTACACAGAGGTTCTGTTAAGTGAATTACTAACAAAAGCAATCACACACAAACGCCGATGATGATGCGCCGATCTAGAGCTTGATTTTTGTACGCCTGAATGTGTTTTTGCGCGTGGTGTGCGGGGTATAAATATAGATATGAGCGCACAAGGCAATATCAAAGGTCTACCCTTGCATTTCTCAGCGACGACATAGAACCAAGGTCAACTCCCGCATCCATCTTAGAAAACGAGCAGTGATGCTGCAAAACTCACACCACCTACTCCATCACAGAGACATCCTGTCTGCACGCCCGCACAACCACAACGACACACTCGTCACCACGGTAACAAGTAAGACCATAAATAGTATTTTAGTTATGATGTAAAGCGTGGATTATTTTACTGCATTCATTTTGGAAAGATACTTTCTATCTTCGCTCTATTGGTTCATGTAGTCTGGAAAATGTCATATCTAGTAAAAAGGTTTAAGGAGCCTAAGCTTATGGTATTAGAAATGTTATGCACCCTGTGTTTACCTTAGCGAGCTACTATCGGGAGCACACATATCCGAGCAGCAGTATTGCCTGGGAAATATCTTTTGGGAGGGTAACGCTGATTGCTGCTTTTCTTTTAGCCTAAATTCTTGGAGGATCGTCTGGCAGAGTGTGAAGCCTTCACCTCGCAGTAAACCGCCGTACCTTCAGCCGTCAGACTGTCCAATAAGCCTCGAAGTGCGTGTACGGGATAAGGCCTGCGGGTCTATTTGACAAGCAACTCAACTGAATATTCAGAGCTGCCACTCAAGCTACAGAGTGTTACAATGGAAACGTTACGACGGGCCCACAATTCCCCCAATCAGTGCATGCTATTTAGAACGGGTCTGGACAAGACATGCTTATCTGAGGGACGATGTGAAATATGTGTCGTATTCAGCAAATCAGTGTGGAGAACAGGTTTGTCCACTATTCAGTTGCCTCAAGAAAAAAGAAACGAGCAATGAGAACTAAACCTATGTGCAGGATGACAACATCAGCCTTCTTTTATTCATCTTATTACAGAAGCTGCTCATTGTGCCAAAAACCTGCCAAAAAAACACCTAATCCAGTAGAATAATCTCTGAAAAGCAGGCAGGGATTTTATTTGAAAGCAACTGGAAAATCATGACTGCAATCCTCTGCGAAGCCGTGCCGGTATTAAACGTGATGCAAAATAATTGTATGTTCTGCTAGGAACTTCAACTTAAGAGTTTCATTTTCAAAAAGAGCATGAGACAAAATGCTTGTTATCACTGAATGTGCTCTAGTGGAGTCACTGTTTGGGTATTGTCCCTTCTCACGTCGCCTTTAAGTTAGTTTTTTCAAATAATTACAACAGACCTTTAGGTCAGCTGGAAAGAAATGTATGTTTAAATACTTTAACATTGAATTTCGAATTCAAGGCAGGCCTGTGATTTAAGTGTGTTAACAGAAACAGCAACCGGGGCCCTCAGCTGACAAAAAACACATCAAACTCAATCAACTGACCCAACAAACTCCCCTTAAACTGTCACATCCAATTCATCAGCTGTAACTGCAAGTAAGAAGTATGTCGGTCAAAAAGTAAACAAGGTATTACACAGGCTCCCTGTGCTTGCTTGCACAAAAAGCGATTTGTGCACCACCAAATCCATCAAACTCCACTGAGCTCAGGTCTTAAAATAACAATGGACGGCTCCGGGCTTCGACCGACAGCCGGCGTGAATCACAGGTTGAATCACGGCTCACAGAGAAGCCAGACATGCAGCTTCAGACGCACACGAGCTGATGACTGACCCCTTCCCAGGGAACGCACAAAGGCATCAGCGTGAGCAAGAGTCGTGGCACAAGCGCCCTGCTGGGACGAGCATCCCATGATGCCAAGCGACCGGGCGCCGGACAACTGCTGTCACCGCTGTTAAAAAGCGTTGACCTCACAGCCGAGTGCAGAGCCCCCCCCCCAAAAAAAGGTTTTGAGTACTTCCCGCAGGACTACACGCCCTTCATTGTTTACAGTCTGTGCACTGATTATTTCCCCATTCGCCAGAGCAAAACATCCGTATCCTGCTGGAGAATAAAGATTGAATAAATGGAACAGTAAGTGATTCGCTTTAGTGACCCACAGCTTTAAGGGAAAATATTTCCCCTAATACGTATCCCTTATATCCTCCCTCACTGGACAAACGGTGCGTCTTAATTAGAAAGCGACGCTGCTTGTGTTTCTCCAATTGTGGATTTGAGACGAGCAGCCGGCTTCGGAGACAAACAAGGCCCCCCCACACTGATCTCCCCCTCCAGTGACTTTACTAAAGAGCCATTTCCCCACACAATCGTGTCTGCTCCTCTGTGACGTCGGACATTTCCATAAAAGTGGCGGCCCCCTCAAATATGACGCATGCCGTTTTTGCTTAACCTGGTTTAAAAATCGAATCAAACGAAGAGCCTTCTTCATTCAATTGTATACAAAGACAGAGCTTGAGCTTCAATCCTGCACTGGTGTCTGGTTGCTGCTCACTGGGCACGAAGGTCTATCTAAAACCACTTCTACATTTTGGACTTCTTGCTTCAAACACTGAACCCAGACAATTTCCTCAAATCCTTTTTTTATCATTTTGACAGCTAATGTGCAGCAAATCCCTTTAGTTATTATTGAATACCAATAAACAGAACCACAACAAAAAGGAAAGCAATTAGCTGACAATTACTACTGAGCCTCACAAGCCTATTATCCTCAAAAAACAAGGGCCTAACAGACTGGGAAGAAGAATGTGTCACAAAATGTTTTGTCAGCTCCAATAGCCTTTGAAAATCTATTCTCATGCTCTTACTCATTGAATCTTGACTAATGCTGTTCAGACAATTTCCATGGATGTTGCCACACTTTGAGGAAGTCTGTGTGAATCAACAGAGTATTCCTGATGAGATGCGTTGAGATCATCTTACCCAATAAAGTCAAACTCAATTTGCTAAATTGAGATCCATTGACTATTTCGATTTTTACTTGTGTCAGATCACCAGACTTTGCGTTGTGTTCATTAGCTCTCATGTCAATGCTGCATGAACAGAAATGACATATAAATGTCCTTTTACAAATGCAAAAAAAATGAAGCAGCGTGATGACAGAATACTAGGACAAGACTGTCATGTTCTACCTTGTTGATGGTTTAGTGTATTGTTAACTATAAAATTATCAGTGTATAAATGCTATAATTCTTTACCAAAACCACAGTTAGAGGTGAACGCTACATAATCAAAAATAACAGTGATGCTGGAACATGAGCAGGAAGGTTTGAACAGGAAATACGGTGGTTTGTTGCAGCGGGCCTAATGGTTATAGGTACTATCGACCTCTAGTCAGGCCTGACACATTCAACACCACTTACCGCATTTGGTCTTCTGGTCCAGAGCCAAACTCTCTTTGGCCCTCTAATGTCAAAAGGGGCCGGCAAGACACGGCAAGAATGAATAAATGAGTGAGGTTCGTGCTGAAACTGCGAGCAGCTGCTCAGCCTGAGCACATTGAGGTGATGGAAGTCACAGCCATCTGTAAAGATGCTTTACTTGCCCGATGTCACTCAACATCCAGTCAGGCCCACAATGCAATCGGCTCCACTGGAGCATTGCTTTGTATATATATGATAGACACACACTTCCTAATTTCCATTAGAATACCTGCAGACGAGTCGTCGTCATGGTCGGAGCTCAGGTACCCGTCGCTCCTCCTGTCGGGGGTGCTGCTCCCGGGAACGCGCAGGCAGGACGGGGACACCCTGCCTTCGTCGCCGGAGTCCAAGTCCCTGCTGAGGCGGAAAGGCCACCGGTTTTCCCGGTAGCCGGCGGGCGTCCTCTGGTTGTCGCCGCAGACGACCTTCGGCGCCAACAAGTTACTCCGGACGAAGTTCTCGTTCAGCTCCGCGTCTTCGTACTCTCGGTCGCTGCCCGCCTCGCCGCCGGCCGGCGCCGGGTCCTTCTTCTGGAAGCTGGGTTTCGGCGGGGGCACCGGGATGGGGACGGGCTTCCCCGTCTTGCCGCTGAACCTGCCCCGCTCGCGCCCGAAGGAGCTCATGACGCCCCCCGCGTTGAGCCTCGCGCACCCGGAGTCGCACGCCGCGGTCCACTGCCCGTCGACCTCGTCCACCCGCCGCCGCGGTCCCCTGGTCTCCCCGCTCTTGTCCACGTTGGCGTTCTCATCTTTCCCGCGGAACCTCGTCTTCCGCTGAGCCATGGTGGTCTGCAGGTAGATCACCTTGAATTTCTCCTCCGCCAGCGCCTTCTGGAGCCTCTTCAGGTTGGCCTTGCTCGCCTCCAGCTCCGACTCGATGTCCTCCACGGACTCAAACGCCATGTGAGGTACTTTCCCATCGGGGAATTCGTTCCTCCAGTGCTTTGCAAATTCGTCTTGTTCCCACATATCGTTTTTTCAAACCGGGCGTCTTGTCAGCCCGGGGCTCGCGACAGTCAAGAGACAAACGTTGGGAGTTAAATGTTCTGCGCACCCACCTCTTCAGCGACAATTAGCGGCGTGTCCTTCGCATTTCGCCGCCTTCGTCTTCTAAGATTGTTTTTTTTTTAACTCGACCGTTTTCTGACCATCGTCAACCTGCCACACGTAGGAGCAGCGCGCGCACTGTGCGCGCGGACAGTGATGCGCAGAACAAGTTTGTCACTACGCTGAAAAGTTTCGAGACTTCCTGGATTTAGACGTGCTGCCTTCAGGTGCTACTCGTAAAAAATGAGCAGCACCATAGTTGTGTGACAGTAAATTATATCAACTCACTAGTCAGCAATCGATGTCGGACTTTTTAAAGCAGATGCGTTTGACTTTCTTTGGCAAAATACCCAGACCTTGTTCCTTTAACTTTTTCAACATTTCAACCACGCAGCGATGCTCTGTAGAATATAAATGGCTCATAATTTGCCTGCTGTATGATAGTAAGATGTATGATCGACAAGTGTCGATGATCAAACGATTACACTGCCTCTATCTCCAGATAACACATCTGCTAGCACTTGAGCAGGCTACCGCGAGACATTACCTATAATGCGCAGCAGTACCAAAATAATTCCGATAGTTATTGAATGCAACGAGCGTTGCTGAGGCGGAAGAGTTGTTCAAATTCATTTGACAAAATATATATATATATATATATATATATATATATATATATATATATATATATATAAGGGAATAGGGGGGCATATTAACTGAAATTGATGGTGTGCGTCTCCACAGATCTGCTGGCTTCGCCTTTTTGTCAAAGAAAAGTAATTTAAGGTACTCATACAAAGACACCTGAACATATGCATGATATAAACACCAGGCACGTGCACAGATAGACCCCTAGTGGTGCCCAAGCACCTGCCCTTTTGCCCTGGGTGAGAAAAGTGCCCCTTCTGCTGGAGCACACTTTTTTTCAATATTTAAGAATTAAAAAGCTACTATTAAAAACTACTCTCTCTGTCGTCGATTCCCCCAAAATGTGTTTTGATATCTGATGGGGCATTTATTCGAGTTCTTGTGAGCATGTCGGGACGCCCCTCCCTCCTCCTCCGCTTAGTGCAGTGCTGAGCACCAAACGGCTGCAGCATCAGACAAACAGGTAATGACGTTGTTTGGTTATAAATTAACCACATTAATTGCCGCTACCAATAAACTGGTCCGTTTCCTAGAAAATAAACAAAAAAGTCGAAAATCCGTGATTTCAAAGGCTTGTCCAGCTGTTTACTGACGTGTGTCATGTTCAATGAAGAGAGAGAAGGAGAGAGATACAGACAGGCAGAGAATTTTCATTCATTTTACAAATTAGACAAGTTCAGTAGTCCACTAGTTTTGTTTAATTTAATTGAATTATTGAAATGAAAGGTCTTAAGAGCTACATGACAGTCTGGTGGTGAGGTATATTGTGGTATATTATTAGTGTAATGCTGCTTATGCTTCAACAACGTCAGAAACAGTAAGTAACGATACTCTTGCTTAGTACAATATGACCTTGTTTAGTCCGTTTTTGCCTGGTATTCATTTATTTAACCAATTAGATAAATTGAGTTAGTTTTAACAAAAATAAATATAGAAGTTGAAAATATCATACTGTGTTTTTAATTAGTCTATTAGATTAATTATTAATATTATTTTTGATTTCATAAGTAATTTAGGTAATCGGTGCCCTTTTATTTTGGTTTGAGCACCTGCCCCCCAAAATCTGTGCACGTGCCCGATAAACACATTCGATTGTTATTGCTCATTAAAAGCACTATCAAGAAATCCAGGATTTACGGGCTGAGTGGTATCACTTGCATTGAGGAAAACTGGAATGTGGACCCTCCTGTTTTGTGTTGACTCAGTTGCTCTCTCGTCTCACGCGTTGTCTTGACAACACGGACATAGGCATTTCCCGCTGACAATAGTTGTGATTTACTACCTTGCATTATTGCACAACAGGACTGTTCCGTGACAGGGAAGGAAGCCAAGGGTGGTGTCTAGCGTGCTACCCGGCATCCATGACAACACTGCATTTTCCCACGCATTTGTGCATGCACATCAGATACACACCTGCCATTGTTATTTGGATTGTTTTGGCTGACTTGCTATTTTATCTCTGCAGAATGCTCTTTGTCAAACCGCATTCAATTTGTGTGGCCCATCAGGCAAACACTTTACATTTACCACTTAGGCATTGTTAAATCAAGCAAAGGAGACATTTATTTTACCTAAGCTTGGAGACTTTTGATCACAGTGATTTCTAATATCCAGAAAACCCCAGTCACCTACAGCAGGATAAATGCAGCTGCAAACAGATGCCACCTTGGCGAGCAGCCAAGGCTTCCAGTAAAACAGAAAACGCCACCACTATGGACACGGGGATGGGCGCTCAGTATAGAAGCCAGGAGGAACCATTGCCCTGAGATCTCCAATTGGGTTGCATCCAATGCATAGATGGGAAAGGTCAGGAACAACCTGGGGTCATGAAACTGAAATACCAGTCACGTCACGTGGTATTTAGTGTAAGTGTGCAACTGGCTCATCTGGTACAACCTTCCATCAGTGGGTGCGTGACGCCCCCTAGTGGTCCAAGTGCAACACTACATGAAGGGTGCCTCATCGAACCAAACAGCACAGTGTGGCGCAGCACTACATTTATTGATTGGATCATTTCCACAGGACGTCAAGGACAGCAGACGTTACTAATATGAATGTTACAACCAAAATATTGCTAATTGAAACACAAGTTTCTGTGAGACCACATTGATACACTTGGACACAATAAAAAGACGGAAAACATTTAAAAAGCACATATGTTTTCAAAGATCAAGGTACTATGTATATCACTTTAAAACAAACATAAAAGGACAATTATATCAAAATATACAGGTATATTATTATAAAACACGGTTTACTGCATCCCAGTTGTTTAAGTGAACAGCATGTACGCAATTTCTTATCAAAATAGTATCTTGTCACCTGACACGTATAATCTAAAAATTCCAATGCAAATCGGTTGTGAAAGTCTTTTGTTGTTGTTGTTGTCTGAAATCTCTATTAAGGCAAAGGATAGGACAGCACCACAGATGCAACCACTGGAGTTACAGGTAGGCAGTATCAAAGGCCACAAACCCTCACCAAGACGTTACACACACAAACACGTACATACACACACATCTTTATATATATATTGATATTCATGTGTGTGTGTAAGAGGACTCACAACTACAGTTTTGGGTCAAATGTAGCCTAGGGAGTCGTAAGAAACTTAGAGAGATAGTTAGTGATTTATAAGCCACCAATGATTAGGCCTGGACTTTAATATTATACAAAAAAAACTTGATTTAATGTAAATCCATATATATGTGTACTTAAATAACGGTATCATAAATAGCTACCACAGCATTATACTTTCACAGTGACTCTTTGAAAACCTTGCACACACATTTTTGCATAGTTAATAGATTCTTTGAAAGTCAATGTTTGGCAAACTAAATCAGTGTGTAAAAAAGAGAAAATCTAGTCATTGCGAGAGGGGAAAGTCTGTCATTTGCTAACAGAACAAAGTGCAAAATCTACACACAGGTTGTTGCTGCGGCTAACGGCAACCAGTTTTTATACTTTTCTGATGGCGCTCGCCACCAAGGCTTCTCGTCTGGTGGTTACAAAGGCCTGTTGTTTTTCATAATAGGCCGCCTCATTGATGAAAGTGGGGTAGACGGTGCCCAGTCCTTGGTAGCGGATGGTCTTCCCATCAAACGATTGGAACATAGGGTCACCGGGGTTCAGCGGCTCCCAGTCACAGTCCTGAAACAACAAGCGGCAGGCCGAAGGAGAGTAACTTGAGTGTGTCCCTCAATCTGACAGAATACAATTACACATTGAGCAAAGCGGTCTCATTTCCTCTTTCGTAACAGCTCATAATCACAGGTTCAAAAGGTCGAATACACAGGCGGCCTAGTTTTACCTGCAGATTGGGATGCACCATGGCAATGATGTTTCCGTTGGCATCTCGGGGGTAGTCGATCCTGTCCAAGACACGGAAAACCTCCACTGTGCAGGTAGGGAACTCCATGCCTGAACAACGCGCCGACAAAGACCACACGGCCAACATGGTAAGCATCCTGCAAAATCATCTACCCATAAAATCATTGGACTACCAATACTGTGTATTTTCCTGCAAGAAAGATGGGATTTCTGTAAACAGGATTCCTGCGAGAAATAATAAGGATATGGAACCGAAAGAAGAGAGGCCGTAACACATACAAGGCGTACCATGGGAGCTCTGAGATAACGATAAACTAAGGACGGGCTTCCTACAGCCTCTTTATGTGGAACCCAGTGTGCTTTTTGACGGCACAGTGGGATTACCAATTAATTTAAAAACGAACAACTTATTTAAGTTGTATCCTAATAAATGTATTTTCTTTGTCAGGCACTGAGATGTGACGTTAAAAAAAACAAACTGTACACGCCAAAAACAAAAACAGAAAGGAATTCGTTGCGTCTGCTTCATAACTGAGATCAAAACTAAGTGTACGGAAGGAAAAAAATGCTGACTCAGATCCTGCAAATATTCTAAACTAATCAAATCAGGTATGAGGTTGTTACTCTCTTATTTCAAAGTGTCCGTTTAGTTGATTTCTGATATACATCAAGTTTATTAAGGTTGTCATTAGGGTTCTATCATACATTGATCACTCCTTCACTATTAGCACACAGTCTTAGCTTTGATTAGTTGTTGGTCTACTATCATTTAAAAAAGATGAAAAGCTTTCCTTTGAAGTTAACTTTATTTTTTCCTTCCCCAAATGGAAGTAGCACTAAAGTTACTCAGGGTAATGGGAAAATGTTGCTAGATTATTAGGCAAGTGATATTAACAACCTTTTTACCTATTTACTAATAACGCCGTATGATGAACACGGGATCTCCAGCCACAGTTTAGAATCCACTTCGGTCTCAAATCAAGAGATGGCCGCCAGTCGTTCTTTGCAAGTCCAGTCTCAAGTTCCTGTGGATCCCTCGAGTCTCGGAAACTTTACAGCCCTCTGCTAAGGGGTGTTGAAGCAAGAAGCTGGAAGGGGCCACGCGCAGCCAGAGGGGCCTCATTCACTCTCTGGAACTGAACAGGATGTGCACTGGGATTTTCTTTAATTTGGCCCGGATTAGACAGTAATTAAACACTTATCCGCCTTAATATGCATTTGGCAGCACACCACCCACACACAGAAAACACTTTTTTTTTTCTCAGAGGAAGTTGTTTTCAGCTGTAAGACCCGTTCGCTCTGTCAAGGAGCAACGAGCAGTTCCTCCAGGGACACTGATTCATCACCACACCACTGGCAGCCGGATCCTGACAACAAACAGGCCATTCAACCCGCGAGGACATGCCATGCCAGGCCGGGCCATGCCATGCCAGGCCGGGCCGGGCACGGCTTGCCTTGTTTACGGGAAGAGGAGAACCTAGACCTAGCAAACCCCGGGGGGGTAGAGAAGGGGCGATGAGCCGGGGATACATTGTACAGATCTGAGAGCAGGTGCATCTGGACGAATAAGACAAGGCACCCGTGGGCACTTTGTCGTCACCAACATCGCATGACAAACATGAACCATTTTAGTCCTCCCCCAAATCCAGAGAGACACTTTTCCCGCACACGAGCCTCATCTGCTACGTCACAGCTGAAAAAATACCTTCATTAAACAGTTCAATGAAGTCCAGCGCGTGTTTCAGGATCACCCTCATGGCTTCAAAGATGTTGCTCCTCAGGACCCCTTGAGGCTGAGGACCCACTTCCAAACCTGCAGTCAAAAAATCAGAAGAGACGGGTTGTTGTTGTTGTAGGCGTGCGTTAAGGTGGACGTCTTTTGGGGGCCGCATCTTCCGTCCGTTGCCCCCAGAAGCCGCCGGGGCCCGGGCTCGAGAGACTCACCGACGGGGTGCTTGGCGACGGAGCGCGAAGTGGAATATTTCAAAAGAGGATGTTCATTCAGCAGAACGAGACAACTGGCTGGAGCGATGGCTTTCTGCAACACGAAGCCAACAGAAGCGAGATCTCAGCAGCAGATATTTAAAAAGAAATTTGAAAAGAAACACAGAGTCGCATGGAGGGATACACGTCAGAAACCTGTCCGAAGCACAAACCAACGGGAGCTACAAGGCCTCTTCCTCCACAGCAAGTTTATTCTGCACGAGCTCACGTTGGAGCAGACATAACATGCACAACAACCAACACCAGCACCCACGCGCACAAATATGTGTTAAAGTAAAAGTACAATTAAGTGTTGATGGCAGAGACTGATTTGGGAGTATTGTCATTATAATTAACAGCGTCATTTGACTGAAGTAAAATTCAAAAATATTATATGAGCAGATGGTTTGCTCTCACTTGCTTGGCCTCAGGTCTTTGAATGAGCGGGAGTCAACAAAACGTATTTCTCATAACCTCTATTGCTGACAGTCACAGAGTGCGTGTTGCCTTTGGCTGCTCTCCTCCTCTCCGGGGGTCTCTGCTCTGCGGGCCTTTGTTTTTCTGTGCTGAGGAGCGAGATCCAGAGCTGCTTACAGATAATATCGTCAATATAGCCAGAAACGGAAATTTATCCTAATTTAACAGGTTAAATGACTGTCACTCAGACTCCGGTGTTCTAACAAGTGTAAAACAAATGTAATGTGGACTAATGTGGGCAGATTGACATTCTTCATGGGCCGTACTTATTTTTCTACATATACTGTATGAAACAAAGGAATAATGCAAATAATGGGTCCTCTGAGGCTCGAGAGGTAAGAAGAACACATGCCTGTGTGTTCAGGCGGTTGATGCTTTTAATGAGTTTGTTTAAGACGTGAAGGAAAAGACAGGTTGTCCGCATATACTGGACCTCTCCAGAGAAACCGTTCAGTAGAACATTGACTGACTGATTGAAAAAGAATAATTCTAAGGTTGTCACCTTGATGTAGTTCATCATCTGCAGGTTGAAGTGGTCTTTGGAGCTCTCCAGGATCAGGGTGCAGCCCATGTTGGACGTGGTGTTGTGGAGGTCAAAGACGACATCATAGGCCTCCGGGCTTCCTTTGGGCCCAAATATCCTGTTGATCTCCTGAGCTCGCTGCACCTCGTAGGGCAGCTCGTCTCCTGCCGGGGCGCTGCAAGGCACAGACACACACGCACACACACACCCACACGTCAGAAATTCACATTACAGCTTATCAGACCATTCTCCAGAAGGGGACAATGAGTTAATTATTCACACATGGCTGTATGCTTGTCCTACGTGTTCTGGAACCCTTTCACTAAAAATACCTACTGAGTACATTTTACTGAAAGTATATCACACCGACTTCTGGGTCAGGCGTATGGTGTGGATCATTTTAATGAATGCAAATAAAAGCAAAACTGATGCACTGGTGGTGACTGAATGATTCCACCTAATCTTTAATGCATGAAATCCCGTCTGCCATTCATTTATGTGCTGGTTTATATGAACTGGATTCAGCAGGGAACCACCCACCCTTTTGTGAGCATTATGATGCTATGTCATTCAAGCCACTTTCTCCAGTCCTTGCATCACTGCTCTTGAGGACCACTGAAAGGTTTGTTTTGTCAGCCCGGATCAAGTTGCCCCCCCCCCTGTCCTTCAAACAGACATTCTACGCACTCTGAGCAGAGAATGCAAGCTTCCCCCTTTCCCTCCCTCTCTTGGCTCTTTATTTCAACACGTTTCAGAATACACCCTGGTCCAGGACCTTCTCCAAACTACTGTAGAACAGCACCTCTGCTGCGCATATTGTCTCGCCTCTCTCACATCTGCTCTTTAGACCACCGTTTTCAGAGAACATCTGGCATTGTCTGGACTGCCAGCGCTTTGGCACCGCAACCACAGTGTGTCAAATACAACATGCGCTATGACCGAGAGGACACGGTGCATTCAGTCTGTTTACGTTGAAGAAAAGCACACCATGAGCTGTTTTTAGAAAGTGTCACACCTGTATGTCAAGTTGCGTTTTTGTCCTGTCTCCAGTTGTTTTTTGACTTCCTGTTTTATTTTGGAAACTAACTCCCTCTCGTTTCAGGTCCCTTGCCCTTCCTCATGTGTCACCAGTCTGATTGTCTCCCCTGATTCCTGATTGTGTCCACCTGTTCCCACAACTCCCTCATGGGTACTTATAGTCTGCGTCGCCCCTTGTCCTGTGCCAGTGTGTCTTGTTGTTTTGCCCTGCACACCAGCCCTCACGTCACGAGTCAAGTCAAGTCCGATAACGTTTGTCACGTCCTTTTGATCCCTGTTACATTTCCTCGTTTAAGAGAGATTTTGAGTTTTTGCCTTTTGAATTTTGATCTCAACCTTTTTCCTCATTAAGAGAGATTTTGAGTTTTTTCCTTTTGAACTTTGATCGCGACCTGTGTTTCCTCGTTAAGAGAGATTTTCAGTTTTTTCTTGTTATTAATTAAAAAAGCAATATCAGCTGAACCCTCTGCGTCCGAGTCCTCCTCCTTCCTGCCTGACAGTACACACTGGCCAGAATGGACTCGGCAGAGAAGGACCAGCTGACGGAGGCGCTGCGCGCTCAAGCATCAAGACTGGCGCAGCATGAAGACCTTGTTGCTGACCTCGATCGAGGGGTTCGGGGACTTGCTCAAAGCCAGGAGGGGTTTAAGACTGCCATGACCACGCAGGTGGGACTCCTAAACAGTCAGGTAGAACAAATTCTCACCTTGCTCTCCAGGAACCCCGCGGCTTCTCCCGAACAACCCCCCACGCCGTCTGAGCCCCCTCCCGTAGCCACACCAGCAGATGCGTGCACGAGGCTGGCACCTCCGGAACGATACTCCGGAACCATCGGACAAAGTAGGTCCTTCATCATTGAATGTGAAATGCACTTCGAGCACTCTCCGATGCACTTTCCCACAGAACGGTCCAAGGTTGCCTTCATGATGTCCCATCTCACGGGAAGGGCCAAGGCATGGGCCACCGCTGAGTGGGCTAGGAGTTCGGCAGTTTGCTCATCACCAAAGAAGTTTGCCGACGCTCTCAGACTTGTTTTTGACCCTGTGGCAACAGACCGAGAAAGGGCTCGTGAGCTCAGTCAGATAAAGCAAGGTGGACAGTCCGTTTGTGAATACGCCATACGTTTTCGCACCCTGGCGATGGAGAGTGGGTGGAACACCACGTCCCTCTACGATGTTTTTCTGAGAGGGCTCTCCGACCAGATCCAGGACCTCTTGGTCCCATTGGACCTGCCTCTGGACCTCGATTCCCTCATCGCCCTCGCCATCCGCACCGACAACCGCCTACAGGAACGGAGGCGGCAGCGTGGGCCCAGAGGGACACCCGCTGCACCTGGCTCTTCCCCGACGCTCTGGGGCGCCGCATCGCGTCAAACCTCCCCTGAGCGACTCTCAAGAACCCGTGCCGGAGGCGAGGAGGAGCCCATGCAGATGGGGAGGGCCCGGCTCTCTCAAGAGGAACGACAGCGACGCTACCAGGAGGGCAGATGCTTTTACTGCGGCGAGCGTGGCCACCTCATCACCGCCTGTCCAGTAAAGGCCAACCAGTCGGTGAGTCAAGTCGCCGAAGTAACTCCTACTCCACGCCGATTGACCACAGTGAGGATTAAGCACCGGGATAAGAACCTAGAGCTGGGGGTATTGATTGACTCAGGGGCAGATGAGAGCCTAATCGACTGGGGGTTAGCACAAAGACTGGGGCTTCGGGTTGACCCATTGAGTAAACCGGTTAAAGCGAGCGCACTTAATGGAAGTGCATTGTTCACTATAACCCATGTTACAGAACCGGTGGAGCTTCGCATCACCAATCACTGGGAGCGCATACAGCTGTATTTAATACACTCACCTCTGCACCATCTCATCCTCGGGTTCCCATGGTTAATTCATCACAACCCACACATAAACTGGCGCACCGGGGACATTATGGTATGGGGGGAGGGTTGTAGGACCCAATGTCGGGAATCATGCCCCCAAGGGAAGAACCCCACGCTAAACCGTGTCGTCACTCACCCTGTCACAGACTCGGAGATCACCAATCTGACTCAAGTTCCAAGCTGCTACCACCACCTCGCTGAGGTTTTTAGTAAGAGCAAGGCCACAGCTCTACCACCTCATCGCCCGTTCGACTGCGCCATTGACCTTCTGCCCGGCTCCACCATCCCGAAGGGCCGTCTTTACTCTGTTTCCGGGCCCGAGAGGCAGGCCATGAAGGACTACATCGAATCCTCCCTGAGGGCGGGGTTGATCCGACCTTCCTCGTCCCCAGCAGGGGCAGGTTTTTTCTTTGTGGGAAAGAAGGATGGAACCCTTCGCCCCTGCATTGACTACAGCCCGCTTAACGACATAACCGTTAAGAACAGATACCCTCTACCTCTCATGACCTCAGTATTCGACCAGCTTCAACAGGCGCAGATTTTTACCAAACTGGACTTACGCAACGCCTATCACCTGGTTCGCATTAGGGAAGGGGATGAGTGGAAAACGGCATTCAACACGCCGTCTGGACATTATGAATACCTGGTCATGCCCTTTGGTCTCACAAACGCCCCAGCAGTTTTTCAAGCGATGATAAACGATGTGTTAAGAGACTTTTTAGACCAGTTTGTGTATGTGTATTTAGATGACATTCTGATTTATTCCCCCGACCTAAACACCCATAGGAACCATGTTGAACTCGTCCTGCAACGTCTCTTAGACAACGGGTTATATGTGAAGGCGGAAAAGAGTGAATTTCATGCCGATACTGTCTCCTTCCTGGGCTTTATCGTAGCCCCTGGGAGGGTTCAGATGGATCCGGCTAAAGTAAGCGCGGTAGTAGAGTGGCCAACTCCTGATAGCCGCAAGAAGGTACAGCAATTTCTCGGTTTTGCTAACTTTTACAGGCGGTTTATCAGAGGCTTCAGCGCGACAGCAGCCCCGCTCCATGCTCTTACCTCCCCGCAGGTGGCGTTTCACTGGTCCGCCGAGGCAGACGCAGCCTTCCAGGAGCTTAAGCGGCGCTTCACTACAGCACCCATCCTCACGCTCCCTGATCCGGCTCGCCAGTTTGTGGTGGAGGTGGACGCCTCCAATAATGGGATCGGGGCCATTCTCTCCCAGCGAGCAGAGTCTGACAACAAGCTTCATCCTTGTGCCTTCCTGTCGCGACGACTGACTGCAGCGGAGCGGAACTACGACGTGGGAGATCGTGAGCTGCTGGCAGTGAAGGCGGCGCTGGAGGAGTGGCGGCACTGGCTCGAGGGGGCACAGCACCCTTTTTTGGTTTGGACAGACCACAAGAACCTGCAGTACATCAAGAAGGCCAAGCGTTTGAATTCCCGTCAAGCCCGCTGGTCCTTGTTTTTTAACCGTTTTGATTTTTCCCTTTCCTACAGACCGGGATCAAGAAATACCAAGCCTGACGCCTTATCCCGTCTTTTCAGCCCGGAGCCCGTGGCCAGGGAACCTGAGCCCATCCTCCCACTACACTGTGTGGTTGGAGCGGTTACCTGGCCTATAGAGACCAAGGTGAAGCAGGCCAACGGTGAGACCCCCCCACCTCGTGGGTGCCCAGATAATCGTCTGTTTGTCCCTATTAATCTGCGCCCACAGGTGATCCACTGGGCTCACTCGTCTTTGCTCACCTGCCATCCGGGCGTACGTCGAACCATGTTCGCCATCACGCAGAGGTTCTGGTGGCCGTCCATGGAGCCGGAGGTCAGGGAGTACGTTGAGGCATGCTCCGTCTGCGCCAGGAACAAGAACTCCTCCAGAGCCCGCGCAGGCTTGCTACAGCCGCTGCCCATCCCGTCCCGGCCGTGGGCAGAGATCTCGATGGATTTTGTCACGGGGCTACCGACCTCCAAGGGGAACACCACGGTGTTGACCGTGGTGGATAGATTTTCAAAGATGGCACACTTCCTAGCCCTACCCAAGCTGCCCACCGCTAAAGAGACCGCTATCTGCCTGATGAACAACGTGTTTAGGATCCACGGGTTCCCCAGAGACATTGTGTCCGATAGGGGGCCCCAGTTTGTCTCGCGGTTCTGGCAGGAGTTCTGTAAGCTCATCGGAGCCACAGCTAGCCTCACATCGGGGTACCATCCCGAGGCCAACGGACAGACGGAGCGCCTCAATCAACAACTGGAAACCAGCCTCCGGTGCCTGGTGGCCCAGAGCCCTGCGTCATGGAGCGAACACCTGACGTGGGTAGAGTACGCCCATAACTCCCTTCCCACCTCCGCCACTGGCATGTCTCCCTTCCATTGCGTTTTTGGTTACCAACCCCCTGTGTTTTCCGAGTCCGAACCAGAGGTGTCTGTGCCCTCCGCCCAGGCTTTGGTCCGCCGCTGCCGCCGCATCTGGGCAGCGGCACGCCAGACGCTGATCAGACAAGGGGACAGAGTGAAGAAAGCAGCGGACCGCAGGAGGAGACCGGCCCCAGTGTACCAGCCCGGCCAGCGAGTATGGCTCTCAGCCAAGGACCTACCCTTGCAGGTCGAATCACGAAAGCTGGCCCCTCGCTTTGTCGGCCCGTTCCCCATCTCGAGGATTATCAATCCAGCAGCTGTGCGCCTCCGTCTGCCCCGGTCCCTGAGGGTACACCCAACTTTTCATGTCAGCAAAATCAAACCAGCGAAGGAGAGCGCAATGGTGCCAAACCCCAAGCCACCCCCACCCCCTCGAATGGTCGAGGGGGGGCCGGTCTACACGGTGAGGAAACTGCTGGCGGTACGTAAGCGGGGACGGGGCAGGCAGTTCCTCGTGGACTGGGAGGGCTACGGCCCAGAGGAACGACAATGGGTCTCGTCTAGCTTCATAGTGGACCCGGATCTCATTCGAGATTTTTATAGAGCACACCCGGACATTCCAAGGCCGCCTGGTATTCGGCCTTGAGGGGGGGGTAATGTCACACCTGTATGTCAAGTTGCGTTTTTGTCCTGTCTCCAGTTGTTTTTTGACTTCCTGTTTTATTTTGGAAACTAACTCCCTCTCGTTTCAGGTCCCTTGCCCTTCCTCATGTGTCACCAGTCTGATTGTCTCCCCTGATTCCTGATTGTGTCCACCTGTTCCCACAACTCCCTCATGGGTACTTATAGTCTGCGTCGCCCCTTGTCCTGTGCCAGTGTGTCTTGTTGTTTTGCCCTGCACACCAGCCCTCACGTCACGAGTCAAGTCAAGTCCGATAACGTTTGTCACGTCCTTTTGATCCCTGTTACATTTCCTCGTTTAAGAGAGATTTTGAGTTTTTGCCTTTTGAATTTTGATCTCAACCTTTTTCCTCATTAAGAGAGATTTTGAGTTTTTTCCTTTTGAACTTTGATCGCGACCTGTGTTTCCTCGTTAAGAGAGATTTTCAGTTTTTTCTTGTTATTAATTAAAAAAGCAATATCAGCTGAACCCTCTGCGTCCGAGTCCTCCTCCTTCCTGCCTGACAGAAAGAGCTTCCATGTGCTTAATCTTCTTACATGTGTCGTTCAGCGTTTGGGAGAGCTCTAAAGATCATTTTAAATTGACGGACAGTTAATCCAGTCAGTGATGCAAAGGTTTACCATATTTTCAATTAAAAAATAAATACTACTACAGAGATAGTTAAGATATACTATGGGGTAAATTATGAATCAGAATTTTATAAAGTCATGTTGGGGACGAGGGCTGCGCACCACAGTCACCTTGGGGTTCTTGTGACCGGACGTTGATTTGTGAGTAGTGGGACCCGATGATGTAATCCCCCTCCCCCCCCTCCTGCTGGGTCTATTCGTGCGGCTTGGCGATGTGAGGCAGCATTTTCGCAAGACTTCATCTTCCGCAACAACGCACACGCATAAAAAGAAAATCTCCTTAATTCATCTGCAGCTCGGTCACGTTGCGCTCACGTTTTCTCCTGCAGGTTGACGGTCAGCTCGCGTCCCCGGGAGGGAGGAGGGGGAGGAGGGAGGGAGGGAGGGGGCACACGCTGCTCTGCTCTTATTGGCAATGGTGGGAGGGGGAGCACGGCCAATGGTAAACACACGCACAACCTGAGATAACATCATTTTGATGGGCATGTCCACGTGACCACAATACTGTAGGATTTCCTATCAGGAAAACGGTGTAAATGCTGTAACGTAGTGCATCGTTCGTCCGTGCTGTATTCTGTATTCTCCCACCGTGTCACACAGACGTCCTCTAAGCAGGAGATAATATTATGTTCGCCCTATAGTTGATCTGGTCGCATACACAAAAGCACACACACACAAACACGGTTTGGCATGTCAATTATGTTGCGTAATGGCGCAGTCACAACACATTTCCATAGAAAAGGTCACCGCTGATTTAGATCGATTTGAGTCATTTCATTCGCAGCCACAACGCGCGCGGGACCATCCAGATGTCACATGCAAAAAGGTATCTTAACCAAATTGATCTCATACTCCTGTCAGTAAAATTCAAGTCGTGAAACGTAAACGTGTTTTGTGGATCCGCTCCAGGAGAAAGTTCCCGTTCAACACGTATGACAGCAGACCCGTGGTGCACCGTGGGTACCCGAGGTCCCCCGAGGTGCGCCATGGGTACCTGAGGCCCCCCTCCCCCCCCGGGGTGCGCCATGGATGAGCCGTGGGTACCTGACGTTCCCCGCGGTGCGCCGTGTGTACCTGAGGTTCTCCGGGGTGAAGGCTCGGTTCAGGTCGGTGTCCACGTATCGGCTGCACTTCTCCACGGCCTTCGGGTTGGTGATGAACGGCTTGGTCTCGACTCGCTTCCTCTGTATCTCGGCGCTGTTCTTCACCCACAGGTTAACCAGCGTCACGCCGGACATCTCGTTCCCGTGCGTTCCCCCGAAAATTGCCACCCTGCTCGCCTCCGCGACGCGCACGCTGCTGCCGTAAGAGGACATGGCCTGCTTCCTAAACTGCGCAGGATCCGGATGGAGACACGCAGACTTTTTCAGAGGAGAAAGTTTCCAGGCGAAGCCTCGCTGCCTCGCTGTTTAAATGCCGGCCGCGGCCGCGCGCTTACGTAACGTGCCCGCGGGGTTGTTGGGAACAGTCGGCGCGCGTGAGCTGCGCGAGTTTGCGCGCGTCATCTCCAGAGGCACGCAAATCTCCAGTTACCAAGGTTCCTCCCGTTGTTTACTTCTTTTTTTTGACCCGCCAAACTCACGGGAAGAACTAACTATTCGTTTCCGGTGAATTCTCTCCGAAATCCAAAATCGTATTCAAAACACTACTAGGGCCCTTTCTCAGTGTGCGTTCTTCTGTTTTCGTGGACTTGTGAACAAACGTCCGGTTCAAATGCCCGGATGTGACTCGCCCCGCCAATTCTGATCTGCTTAAACATCCTTGATATATTCTAATAAGTCACAAAGTACAAAAAAAATAAAAATAAACCACATGCATATCAAAACTCATTTCCTTTGCACTTGTAACCCTCAAAAAAGCTTAATAAACAGTCCTTTAAAAAAAACGTACACATTCTTACATTTGCTGTAGCGTTGTTCCATAATTAGAACTACAATAGAAATCATCTTTTAATCCCTTTTGTAGCTTTTTGTACGAGGAACTTAAAAACATCTCAAACCATATTTACGACTCATGTATAGAAGAAACACTTTGTACGGCGTCTGGCAGTGACTTTGCTTTTAACATTGTTTGCACAATTTTGTAGTTTATCAAGTTGTTAACTTTTATGACATGAGATCTGACAAACAATGTGTTTGTGTGCTCATAAAAACAGCCTTATGATAGTCTTGTAACAAAAACAAGCTATACGTATGTAAGAGTTTATAAGTGTTTTATAGGCTGACTCCGAGATAGATAATATGCAAGGTCTTAGCTTAGTAAATTTATTACACAGTATTGCTATTGACTTTTCACCATTCAGATAGTCAATATGTTGTCCATGTTACTTTATGATCGATCACTACCCCGAGGAATTTGGTCTAAAAAATTTTTTTAATTCAACATCTCAGTATAAATGTTGTTCTCCTAAGATAATTAACATCAAACAAAAGCGTCCCACAATCGTTGTATTGTGCATGTATCGTTTTCCCCTCTCGGCCACCGCACGCTCGTCACTACGCACCCCAGACACGTAAACACACGTGACAGGTGGAGGCTTTTGATCGGTTGCATGTTTTCATACAAAAGGAGCTTTACACACTTTTAATAACTGAATATTTGGTGACTGTACATATATATATGTTTTGAGAAAACACACATACAACAAAATGTCCCTTAAAGATGAACCACTTTCATGAAAAAACAAAAGCAGTGGCTATTTCCTATAAATCCCATTTTTTTTATAGCTCTAACCTACACCAATAGCCACCTAGAAAATAAGGTCATTGCCAATAAAAAGTCATACGTGTGGAAACGGCTGCTACAAAAGGAAATATTATTTCCAATACACACAGAAAGTCACATTTGTGTGATTTTATGGCAGGGCAAAATACAAGAACGTTTTAAGGAAAAGACACAACTTCCCCATCAGACAGGGAGCCAAACCCCCATCGAGTGGCAGGCTGTGTACAGATATGTCATCCCCAGTGGTTGACAATGCGGTGGCTGTATATTAACGAACATTAAAAAAACATACTCAAAATAAAAACACAGATTGAAGGTGTTTCAGTGTTTCTATTCATTTAATGTAGTTTTAATAAACAACATTTTGTCATTTCTTCCTCAAGTGTTAAAAATGACATTTATCTAAAAAAAGAAAATAATTAAGTTGGGATGAATTGAAGAAGAACCCCTCATGATAACCAACCATGAACATTATGTATGTTGATGAAATTCCTATTTTAAGAAATGTTTTCCCTGGTACCCCGTCCATCTAAAAAGATACAGGGTGTCCTGTAAAGTGCTGCTTCAGTTGTCAGTTGCTTTATCTTGTGGAGAATCCCTCCACCAATCAAACAAATTACTGTTCCTTCAATCGGCGCCTTTAAATTAATAGCCGGTAAAGAACTCGTCATTTGGATTAAAAAGTTTCCGCTTGAGCTTTCCATGCTTGTTTTTCATAATGTCTGAAGTTTCTGCAACTGTAGACTTCTCATTTCTTTCCTGCCTCTTTTTCTTTTCTCTGCGCTCTGACTCAGCCGACTCGCCCCCACCATTTTTAATTTTCTTCTTTTTCTTGTTTCTCGTGTCCAACGCCTGATTCCCGGGTGTCTCCAAAGATGCTAAATCACGTTCGTCTGAGGTCGGCGCTTCCGTGGTCGCTTCGTTATGGGTCGGCGGATCCTGTTCAATAACATCACACCTTCTCTTCTTCTTTTTCAGCCCAGAGGCCTCGTCAAGGGGAGGAAACCCCGCGTCAGGTGCACCGTCTAATCCTTCGCTTTCACTTCCCGCACGTTTCTTTTTCCTCTTCCGATGTGTTTTGCCTGGTTCCTGTCTATTCTGCTCGTGATCTTCTTCCACTCTGTCCTGCACCACAGACGTCTTCCTCTTCTTCTTCTGTTCTGTGACCCCATTGAGAAGTTCCTCCTGATCGCTGGCCATGACCTCCAGTTCTTCTGGGCCCCCGACACAGGGCGCAGAGGCAGCGCCTAGTTCGCTGTCTGTCGGCACCTCGTTTTTCTCTACATCAGCAACGGGGAAGGATGACTTCTTCTTCTTCTTCTTTTCCTTTTTGCGTGTAGATGCTGAATAATCACTTTGTGCCTGTGTGTCTTCATATTTATCCCTGCTAACTCCTTCACTCTTTTTCTTCTTCTTCTTCTTCTTCTTCTGTTCTGTGACCCCATTGAGAAGTTCCTCCTGATCGCTGGCCATGACCTCCAGTTCCTCTGGGCCCCCGACATGGGGCGCAGAGGCAGCGCCTAGTTTGCTGTCTGTCGGCACCTTGTTTTCCTCTACATCAGCAACGGGGAAGGATGACTTCTTTTCCTTTTTCCGTGTAGATGCTGAATAATCACTTTGTGCCTGTGTGTCTTCATATTTATCCCCGCTTACTCCTTCACTCTTTTTCTTCTTCTTGGTGGAAAAAGAGTCATTAATTTCCTCAAAGATAGTTTTCTTCTTCTTTGGTGTCGCCCTGGAGTCTTTAGCCGTGGTAACAGGGTCATCCAGATAGCAGCTCACATCTACAACCTCTTTTCCCTTGTCGGGAGCATCGTTAGAAAGTGACTGTTGCTTCTTTTTGTCCTTTTTCCTTTTTACAAAACTCAACCCTGACGTTTCTTGAGAGGTCGCAACAATATCTAAACAATTTTCTGATTCCCTCAACTGTTCCATTGATACCGCCGGCAAATCCAAAGACCTATTCAATGCCCCCTTTGCTTTACGTTCCTCTGTCACTACTATTCCCAAATCTTTTTTCCTTTTCTTCTTCTTCTTCTTCTGTATGTTAACGCAATCATTTGGTGGTTCGGCAGCTGTGCTGGGCTGTAAATGCTCAACATCTGCGCCACTTCTTTTCGTGCGTTTCTTCTTTCCATCATTCTCCACTCTCACTTCACTCTCCACGTTTCCATCCACTTCCTGTCCGTCTCCTTCCCGTCCCGTTACCGGCTGAGATGCTTCACTTCCCTTTTGTGTGGCATGTCTCAAACTTTTCTGAGACTTCAAAACGCCGGCATCATTCCCATTGCACGTTTTTTGTCCCTCATTTGCTTTTTGCAGAAATGAAACGTTCCCGTCGCCTCGGGCGAGGCATCGCTTTGTTTTTCGTGTGTCAGTTGTGGCCAGAGAGTTTGCGTCCACTGTTGCCTGTTTTGCGGTCGTCCCTTTCTGGGCCAGAACTTTGCAGGAAGATTTTCCAATGCCTGAGCTGTTGGCATCTGAAGATACGGAGGGCATGATTTGTTTGTTATAACACGTCTCTGTTTGTGGGGGGTTTCCAGTGTTGGTGCCTTTCCCCCGGTGTTGTTTTTTCAACTGGTTGCACCAGTTCTGTTTGCTCCTTTTTGTGGATAATGCCACAAACTCTTTGATCCCCTGTACGGCGAAAGGCAGATTATAGCCCAGTTCACAAACAAAAAGTGCAAGGATGTGCACGATTCTAACAGCTTACCACCACTTTGATGTCTTCATCCTCTGATCTCTCTCCGTCTTCTCTGCAACAGAATTAAGAATTCAGATTTAAAAAGTGGCAGCCCTAAAATGTATTATATATTTATTTATTATATTCTTAATTTATTACAATAGAGAATTCTCAGCCTGACAGATAAGAGGCGTAACACAAGATTAATGCATTTACAAAGGATTTATATTTCATTCAAACTACTGTCAAACTGTTGCAGAGTTTCTCTATATCAGGACCTAATAAAGGAATATTAAAAATAAGTCTGTCTGTTGCTGTTTTTTGAGCCACTAGAACATATATACGTGTAACTTCAAAGAAGCATGATTATTCCTTGAAATGAACTTACTCTGACAATGGAGATATGTGCTCCCCGTCCACGTCAACCGTTGGTAAAGACGACTCCACAGCCGGTCCTCTTTCACCGCTCTGCCTCAGCTCTCCGAGGCATTTAAAGAAGCCTCCTATCATGTACATCTGAGAAATGGCATCGACTTTAGCGTCAAGCGACATTTATAAAGCACTTTTACAGCGAACAAACAAATGTGTGTGGGAGCATTGGTCGTCCTCACATGAAGGTCCTTGTTTTGGTCAGGGAACGGAGATCTTCTGGGCCTCCTCTTCTGACTTTCAAGGAAAGGGAAATTGAATATTGGCAGGGAGCATTTCTTCCTTCTCCACTGTCCCTCGTCGGAAGAGGACGACAATGAACGGTCATCTCTTTCCTCCAGATCTGTGGGAAACGTGGGCTTTGCTCTTGTGTTGTCATGCCGCTGCCCTCCTGACCTCCCGGCCACAGGTAACGTTACATCCGCTTGGGTGAGGAACAGGCTGTTTCCCGACTCACTGAGGAGGCACAACGTTCAGCACAACATTTAGAAAACTGGAGCTTTTCTTTTGGGGCTGCTGCCTCATTGTGACACGTATAGAAACGTTACACGCTCACCTATCTTCGTCTGCAGGTGCTTCGGATACTTTATGCTGTCCGTCGTGTCCGACGGAGGACTGAAAATATCGAGATATTTTCTCCCTCTGGCCAAGCGGCAACGTTCCCGTGACATTGTGGCGTGACTGCGATGTGCGAACTCTGTCCATGGCTTCGGCTTGAGTGGGACAGAGATGAAACGAGGAGGTCTTTGATGTTAAGCTACAGTAGCATGTAGCCTCCAACAATAAGACGCTCTTTGTATGTTAGTTAATCTGCGATTAAGTGTTGACTTTAGATCGATGCGGGTGGTTATTAACTGAACATCTCCCTAATGTCGCACATAAATGTCAAGTTGCACCACATCGGGCATCAAAGTAAAACCGAGGAGACCATCGTTGAACACACATGTGCGTGTATACAAACCAATCCGGAAGCCGGTGAAAGCATCCGACGTGACGAATAGTCAGCTGGCCAATGAGCAACGAGCTTGCAGGAAAAGGAAGTATTCGCTCAAATATTAAGAGGTTTCCCTCCATCTACTTCCGTTTAGTCTATTTGTCTGTGATTTCCTCAGGAAATACGAGTCACCCTATTGCTCCGTTTATTTACCATCAACAAGTGAGCGTGTTACCAGTTTTACCTCTAAGGGGCAAATTCCACTCTTACTGTTGTACCCATAGACACTGTTATAAAACGTTATAAATGGGCTGTAAAAACGAAGACAGAATTGTGTGGGGTAGCAGACATCTTGCTGATATTTACTCTTTGGCGGTTCCTCAAACATTCGCTGTGTGCTTACTTCAGCAGTCCACCTTTCCTGCACCGCTGACGGTCTGCTGGTCCTCTTAAGGCAAAACAAAACAGTTATGGCAGATATCAGCAAAACTGAAAAGGTTCAGCTGGACGTGCCCGATTTAGACGAACTGCGTGGTGGTAAGTGCACAGGGCGCACCGCAAAGGATTGTTGATGAAACGGGATGTTAATATGTACATACATAATACGAAAAATGCATACTTATTGCTGGTTGCAGTACTGCAAGCAGGACTACAAGACAACTTTGCAGAAGTTGAGGTGAGTGTTGTTGACTGTCCCGATCTCACCAAAGAGCCCTTCCAGTTTCCTGTCCAAGGTAAGAGCCTTAAAAAAGCACAAGTACACAGCTTTCCCCCAGTGTGCAGTCACAGCTTCACTAATGTAATACATTAAACGATACACTCCGTGTACATCTGGGAGGCAGCATGCCCTACATTGTGTATTTAGTCCACTTGCGCATATTTTGATATTTGGGTTACCTTTACACTGGGGGGCCAGGAACTGTCAATTTGTTAATTTATTTGATTGTATATGAAAAATATATGATTGTATCTAGAATTGATGGTTACAAAAAGCCTTTTGTCTGGATTGTGAAATTGTTTAATTAGGATTTGTAACATGTTGTTCATCAAATCAAGTCACCTTTGTGCTCGTGCTTCAGGCTTGTGTGGAAAGCCTCGCATCACTGATGTGGGTGGTGTGCCGTACCTTGTCCCCTTGGTTCAAAAGCACAAGGTAGTTTTTTCATCACAAAAAAACAGTTTGGAATAATGATCAATGACCTGCAGCGGGATGGGAATATAAAATTGTGGCCTGTCATCCTCCCAGGAATACAACATGAACACCATTTCAAAGGAGCTGGAGCTGCCAGGAGGCTTCGTCCTCGGCGCGGCAGCTGCTCCCAGCAGAATTGTCGGCATGAATGCAGAGGTCAGTTTTGCAGCTCTCCAGTCTTTCTCCATGGAGTTATCTCCAAAATGACAATACATTGTTCAAGCGGTGGCCCAAAAATGATAACTAACGTCCTACTTCGGACAGCTTTGTTTTGTACTCGTAACCCTAACCCTAACCCTGAAACTTGACTTTTGGTCAAGTTTTGGTAGTTGTGGAAACTGAAAGCTACTATAAAGCAACTGACTTGATTCTGGGTGGTGTCATTGGGTATATTAAAAGATGGAAAAATCGAATTGGGAAATCAGAGGGGAAAACCCCACTAAATACTCTCGTCCGCAGCTGGTGCCTCTGGTCCTAACAGAAGCGGAGGGCAGGCCTGCAGTTAACAGCAGCTACGTCTCCTCAATCAACCCGGCTGATGGCCAGTGTCTGCAAGAAAAATACAGCAACAAATTCTCGGACTGCAGCTTCGGACTGCTGGGAAATCTGTACGCCTGTGAGGGGAAGTCTGGGAAGGTAACGAGTCTAATCAAACAAGCTCTGCAACTTCTTGTCTCTGACACAGCGACCCGTGTTGCAACCTCTGGGGCTTCTTCGAAAAACGCTTTGTCATTTCTGAATAATAAACACCTCTGGTTGTACATGAACTTAAACTGAATGATCTGTAGGTTAGTAACTTGTGTGAACTTCAGCCCCATGAGGGGATAAACATTAACAAAAGGAAAGTGGCTGAGCTGTCGTGCCACCTCTTCTTCTCCAGGTCATTGAGGTGCGGGCCAAGAAGAGAACAGGAGGCCACAGTCTCGTGACGGCCCTGAGGAACTCTCTTAGAGATCGGTACCCCGATAAAAGCCTGGCTCTGGGGGGCACCTTTATCATCCAGAAAGGGAAAGCCAAAATCCACATCATGGTAAATATTGGATATTTAAACACAATACAGGATCGGTAGTTGCTGACAGCTCCATGTCACAAAATCCCATCTCATTGAATATCCTCACATCGTTAG
This sequence comes from Gasterosteus aculeatus, assembly GCF_964276395.1. Taxonomy (NCBI): domain Eukaryota; kingdom Metazoa; phylum Chordata; class Actinopteri; order Perciformes; family Gasterosteidae; genus Gasterosteus; species Gasterosteus aculeatus. The sequence continues at coordinate 18,758,572 of NC_135694.1, forward strand.
CCGAGAGAGTTCTCTGCCTGCCCCCTCAACTCCGACGACGACGTCAACAGCTGGCTCAAGCACTTTGAGGTCAGCGCACCACTCATCTGCCAGTCAGTGCTAGTTTCCAGAGACCCCGTGAGTAAAACGAGCGCTCCTCTCGCTCAGGTGGCCGGGCATAAGATGAGCGCCGCTCCGTAAATTAGACCGCTTTGTAATGCGCAATTGTTCATGCATTTGCTGTTGCTGCAGGGTTTGGACCTGCGAGTGGAGCACACCCACTGCTTCAGCCACCACGGAGAAGGGGGCCACTACTACATAGACACCACACCCGACAGTGTGGAGTACCTGGGCTACTTCATGCCGGCCGAGTTTGTCTACCGCATCGACCGGCCCCAAGAAACCCACGCAGTTGGACGAGATTGACGAGTGAATAAAAATGTATAGTTTGCAGCACGTCGTCTCTCGTAAGTCTTGAACAAGTAATGTGTGATTTATATGGAGCACTGTGTGTTCCTAAACTGCAGTCTGATGGTCGTGGCTGTTTGTACAATGAATGTAGTTGAATAACAAAAGTGGGACATTGGACCTCGGACAAAACCGACGGGAGATGTCATTTCTGCACAGTCGACACAGAGGGGAAACTAGAACAATAATTGTTTTAAGACACTGTTGCTTTCACTTGTTTTTTTAACTTCTATGTTTTCTATTTTTATTAGAAGTTACACATTGACTGTCAACACTGGACACACAATGACCGTATAAAAACTGACTGAACAATGTGTGTAATAAATGCTCATTTACAAACCCACACATTTATTTTTGTTTTTCATTCAGACTTCCAGCTGTCTTTTCCTTGGTACAGCATCACACACCTCATCATAAAACAATTTCTATTTTCAACGCATGGTCATTATTAAGATGAAAACTGTCTCAAATGTGATGTTAAACTTAATACTTACGTATTTGATATCTGCTCGGAAAATGTCTGATTACTTACAACGGAGGCCAAGAGGATGCGTTTAAATGAACGCGATACACAAGTAGAAACCATATTACTGTAACTGTGAAGCGTTGAAACATCGCCCTCTTCTGGCCGCAGCAGGAATAACACACCGTGTCCCACAATGCTGCTGCCGCACCAGCCCGGAAGTAAGACGTTTATTGACAATATGGCCGCTGTGCTGGGTTTGGATTTGGCGAAAACTGGAATTTGACAGCACCCGCCGGGGGCTGAGAGAACAAAAAACCCATTTCCAACCTCAGGAGTGTACGGAACCGATGCATGTGAATGAAGGGACCCGCGGATCTACGGGATGGTGTCAGTGAGCTGAGGAAACGGTCACAGCGTGAAACCCGTCATGTCGTTTTTCAAGAGGAAAGGTGAGGAAGCTTCCCCCCCTGTTTGAGTGCTGCAACGTCAACGGCTAGCTAGCGTTAGCCCAAGCCGGGTAACCTGAGAGAGAGTCCGCCCGGGGAGAGACGTCCTCCCCGCTGAGATGCCACTGGTGTGGGCGAGACTGCGGCCGCGAGCCCCATTGCCCGCGGACACCGTGGGGTTTTGTGTCGGGGGGGACGAGATTCCCTCAGCCGCCATGTTAGCCTAGCGGTGGCCTCTCCAGCCTCTCCAGCCGGGCCGAGATGGAGGCTCGCGCCGGCGTGCGGGTGCATCCACCGCGGCGAGCTGTCAGCGGCACGTCGACCCGGCGAGGCCGTTCTTAGTGGTAAATAGGCCGTTGTTAGTGGTAAATAGTGCTTATTCCCACCTGATTGTCTCCACTTGTCACCAGTGTCGAACTGGGCTGTGGAATGCTAACGTTAGCTAGCGTCGTCGTAGCATTTCCATACATACAGCCGGCGATCTAGAGAAAGAAAATACATTCAATATACTGTCTTAAAATCAGAGTTGCTAGTTGTCGTATAGAAATCGGGCAGACTTCGTAAGGACAAGTTGGATGCAAATGGTGGCAGCGATTAAGATGATTTCCAACGTGAAGTTGAAGGATCTGATTTAATTGAACCTGAATGGTTTGTTTTCAAACCCCGACATGGCCTCGCATGATTTCAGGATAAAACCCCCTCATACTTTATATCAGCTGTGTCATCAGGTCATCTTTACTCAGCCGCTACAACTCAGAGAGCTGCTGGTGGACACCTCATAATGGTCAAACTGTGCACCCAGCTAAACGCTTACGGATGGATGTAATGTCCAGTGTGTGATGACACTGTAACCGGTTTGTAGGCTGAGCTTCATGTGGAAGGCCGCGTGGTTACACGATGATCTCATGCGCATCCCTTATTGTGTCCACACCACTCCTATCAATTAGGGCAGATCATGAAGGAACCCCGTCAAGTTCACTGTCAACTCTGGACCACACTCACTCATCTGCATCAGCGAGATCCGGAGGTAGTCCTCGGAAGCAGCTGACACAGCCGGTCTCCAAAATGAGGCAATAGTGGAGAGACCGTGCACTTACATTGCTGTGGACCATGATGACGCCCTGTACTTACGGGAAGTGAACCTGGTGTTTGCTGTAGAGCATGGTTGAATTCTTCATGCAGCCGAGTGACAACCCTGATGTCAAATAACAATGTATCTGGCACTAAAGCCACTAGCCGCTGTACTCCTGAGAAAGCTCGCGTAAAAAAGCTGCTCTCCCGAAGAAGACAGCACCTATGCTGCTTAGCAACCGGGACAGCACGTCGGGATGGGGTGAAATGGCATTACATGGTGATTTCGGGACATGGTGCAGGTTTGAGTGTACTCCTGTATTTGCTCCTTTGGATTGCTAGAACAAGAGATGTTCCTGGCTGTAGGAATAGGTGGATTTACGACAGTTTCACCACTAGATTTACTGGTTCAATACTGTCTCCAGACTCCGTGTCCATTCTGTCCTGATCACCTGATCACCAGGGACATCCTCATTCTCCCACACAGGACACAGGTTTGTAAAAGCACTACATCTTCATGAACTTCATAGACCTTACACAAGGTCTGAAACTTGGTCCATGGACTCTTTTGACTGGACCACCCTCCACAGTATGAATGGTACCTTGTACCTCTACTACAGTAGGACCTCAAGTGTCTTGGATCTTCTACCTGCCCTGTGACCTGTGGCGAAAGTACACTAACTGACCCACGTCAACTGAGGGACAGTAAACTTTGCGTTTGTCCAACTCAACCCTTTCTGCCGCTTTCTGCTCAGCATATTCTTTAGCTCTAGCAATGGCTGCCTTGAGACGCTCCTGATGTACCATTAGCCAATCACATTTCTTGTCCTGCGCTTGCTCCTGCCCTATCAGGGCATCCACTGAGAGGTGCTGATGGACCCCCAAAAAGTAGGTTGCACGCTGTAGTAGTGGGTAGTAGGTAGTGTTCAGGCCAACGTCGCTTCGTCTCTTGGGGAAGAGTACCCAAGACATCATGTTGGGTCCTATTGTATCTCTCACATTGTCCATCTCCACGGGGATGATGAGGCATTGTGCAAGTTTTCTTTACAACATACAGTTTACAGAGCTCTGCAACTACTTCACTCTCAACGTTTTGACCCTGGTCTGAATGTAGTCTGTCAGGCACACTGTACTTGATAAACCACTCCTGGAGGAGAATCCTGGCAGTTAGCTTTCCGATCACGGGTAGGGAAGGCTTGGGTTAACCTGGTGAACACGTCTGTCACAAACCAAAACACTCTCTCTGACATCTAAAGCAGGCCCTAAGACAGGGAAATCTACAGCAACCACTTCCAGAGGCAAACGTTTGGGTAACAGGAGCTGGCTGCTTTTACGACACCCTTTGGGTTGTACCAGTGCTCTTGGTCGCCTTTTTTGGAGTGTGTAATCGGCCAGCAACATTTCAACGACTGCTGCAGGTAATGAGTGAACCAGCTATCAGCAGATGCTGGATTGATTCCTTTCGCTTAGACTTGGGCAACAGAATCACCCGGTATGTGTTCTGTAAATCTGCCCACTATCCGAGCTGCAGATATTTTCTCTGCTACGTACAAATCTGTACACTTGAGATACTTCCCTCCAGTCTGGATCAAGTCACTATTGTGAAGCACAACACTCACCCACCGCACGCTCAAGCAACCGCTTATGGTCAAGAGAAAGCCTGGCTCATCGCATCCGAGGTGGCCAGTTTTCCTAAATAGATGCATTCAGTGTGTTTACATGATGGTATAATTCGAATCTTTGCTTAGTCAGACTATGCTATCTTTCGGGGCAAGTGTTATTTTCCCAATATACATAGCAGTGAATAAATCAAATCATTGGCCGAAAGCATGTCATATCCGATACGATAGGTGGCGCTGTTTTCATTACAACTAGTTGTGATACAGCCATTTCCGCTTGACCGCTTCACCACTACCAACAACAACAACAACAACAACATCAACATTACGAGAAAGATGGCGAACGGAGAGCAAGGTGAAGCTACATCCGTCTACTATTTGTGCATGACGTTAATAGGAGTACAGTGAATGCGAATGGCGCTATTGGCTGATTTGATAACGGAGAGAAGACGCCGTCGGGATCTCAAGCATGCGCAAAGACGCAAAGTCCAGTTCCTTATCCAATTCACCGTTACATGCCGCAATAGTCAAACTATCAACTCGATCGGATCGAGTTATCGAGGGGTGTTAGTCGGATCGTAGTCGGACCGCACATAGTCGGACAAAGGTGTTTACATGAAACGGATAATTCGATTTCAGTCCGAATAAGCCAGTTATTCGAATCCATGTAACCACGCTGAGTGATGTTACTGGATTGACTTTTGGTTTTTCGCCGTGTCCACTTCCTCGCAATATTTCCCTCCATTTTACATCTGAAGAAAATAGGCTGTAAACTGTAGGGCCGTAGTCTGGGCTTCCCAACCTGGTCTCGTTTGTATTCCTCCCCGAGAGCGAGGCCTTCTTTCCATGCGATGGTCAGCTCTGCTCTGAGAAGCCCTTAATAATGTCCTCTAGAGTGGTATTCTTCCCTGGTAAATTACCAGAGCGCTGCACTCCCTTCCACTGTCCCACACTACCGGCCTGCTCTTAACAACCATGGTGTCACAGGGCTTGTCTTCTAGGGGCCAGGCAATGGCCTCTTCATGTACCTTGTTGGAGCTCCACATCTCTGTAGCTGTGACAGCCTCTCAGTGCCCACCGACTGAGACTCTTGGGCCTCCCAGTCCATTTGTCATATTGGTGCTCGAAATGGATATGCGTCCTGGACGCCCTCTGTTGCTGCCGCAGAAAGGTACAAATGGTGAGTCACTCTGATGGGAGGTTGCCACCACGTCAGCCGCTGTGCACTTATTCCACTTACATATTTCATTTTGGATTTGACAGTCGGCCACAGAGCTTTTGGAGTGGCGCGCTAAATAGTTTTGAATTACACCACAGATGTGATTGTAATCATCATTTTTTTGACAGTCAGACACACTTAAGCTGTAAGCTGTCAGACTGTCCGCTCCACCCACCGCAGCTGAGGTGACGAAGGACTCTTGACACTGACTTACAGCAGGACTTTCAAGCATGAGGACACAGCTTCCGTATTTCGCTCCTCGTCTTTCTGCAGCAGCAGGAAAGCAGGAAGTAATTTGTTTGCCTCTCTGGTATCTCAGTTTTCCTCACTGCTAGTGAGGTCCAGTGTTTACTTTACCGTTGCACGTATTTGGTGTCACCTTGTCCCCATGTGCCTCGCCCTGTATTGTGAATCACAATGCAGTATCCATCTCCAGTTGCATCTCACCTCTCGTCTTTCTCCCCACAGCCAAAAGCAAAGAACCAGAGAGAGTGACGGACATTAAAGCCAACAGAGGTGAGTTCATCGGCACAGAGACGTATCCGAGTAGTTTTTGTGTTTGTGTGGGTCTTTGTTTGAGTTGGTTTATGATGTTTGATCGTTGCTCTCCATGCTATCACAAGGACTAACATATTAAACCGCTGGCTACAAGTGAAACACATGCAGCTCACATTGAAACAAACACAGAGCCGTCTTGTCTTTTCAAAAATGTCCCCTGTCCACCCCGAGGCTGCTGTGAGCTGACAGTCAGCTGTTTGAAAGATCTCCACTAAAACCCTTCTTCCTCTGTTTTTGTTTTTCTTGGTTGTTGTTGCCTAACGCCTCTTTTGCTGTCCTCCGCCGGCAGCACCACCCAGCCCTCACTCTCCATCAGGAGGACTGAGGAACCACCATGCTGTCCTGGATGCTGCCGGGCCCAGCCATGTGGCCATCAACGCCATCTCCGCCAACATGGACTCCTTTGCCCGCGGTCGCACCGCCATCCTCAAGAAACAGCCGAGCCACATGGAGGCTGCGCACTTCGGAGATCTAGGTAGGGCAGCAGCATCATCGACTGCCTGGCGGTCCGACCTCAACAATAAACGTCTGAGGTACATTCTGACAAGTAACTAAAGAGTTGGTGTTTCTAAGCGGTACATCTGCAGTCTGGGGTTTCTCAACTTGAAACCCCAGACTGATTTGAATTTAAAATAAGTTCATTACAAACATTCTTGTCTGATTTTATCCAAACAATATACAGAAAGGGGTGGGGGGGCAGCAAAAGTAGTTGAGTTGTTAACTAGTTGTTAACTATTGATTATTGTGAAAATTGGCGGAGAACACCCCATCATTAGTCCTGTGTGACGCACTCACTCAGCCTCATGCATCACGTTCACAATGCGTTCACAGACATTCCGCCGCAGTCCGTCTTCTCAAGAGGTCACGCGGGAGCTCAGCACGGCTTCTCGTCAATTCGTTTCTCGTATGTTACAAAATGGGGAGGTTAAATACCAAACGGCATGATCAAGGACAGCAGCCACGAGAACTGCACCAGCAAGTTGCCCGGGGAGTATCTGGGGTGTGTCAGATGGAGGTGGACTAACCTGCACCGCCGCCTGCACAGCACAACCAGTGTTTCCCAACTTTTGGTTTTAACAAGGGTTGAGGAAAGAAGGAAGGACGGACGGAAGGATGCTAGGTGGGGAGGACTCAACGAGTCAGTTCTCAAAGCTGTAATGGCTGTTAGAACCATTATGTTGAACATGATCTTAGGATTTATCTTCTCTCTTTTGTTCGGGGCTGAAAGCTTATAGAGCCGATTATGTAACAGACGTTGACTGACGCTCAAAAGATATTTAGATGAGGCTCTTTTTTTATTTTTTATGATCCAGTGAAGATGCAGATTGCTGCACTGGTTGTTGATTTTCTTGTCAGTATTGAGGTGGGCTTGCCTGGGCGGTCTTAGTGAATCTGGAGAGGCTGCTTGATACGCGCCTTACACAGGATGACGCCTCTTAAAGCGTTATTTTGTTTTCAAAGCACAAACAAAACACCCAAGAAGCCTCATCCCACACTTCAGGTTCAGCTACAGCTGATGGGCTCTGATTCAGGATCCAGTGAGCGTCTGGGTTTGTATCCAATGAAAACGCTCTCTTGTTTATTTGGATTGTGTTTTTGCTTGTAGCGGATGGCGTTACCCAGAAAAACACTCCATTTCAGACATCGCCAAGTCAATTAAACTGCATTCCTTCAGGAGTACGAATCATTTGACTTTACAGTTGACTCAAAATTGCTCAGTCCAGGAAAGAGAGAGGAAGAGCGATGTTGTTGGTTGATTTAGATTTAGCTTCAGTCACCAAAGAGCTGTACACAAACATTTATTTTTTATTTTTTTATAATCACTTTACGTTACCAGTCCCATCAATACACGGCACCATGAATCTTTCTCCTCGTATGATACTTTTCGCCTGTACCTTTTAAGAAATGTGCTCCTCAGGTGGGTATCGGAGGGCTGCAGTGTATCATTTACCATTAAAACTTGAGACCTTTTGCAAAATCAAATTTGTGACAAATCACATTCTTTACGTACATGCAGGTTTGTACTGTATCACAGGTTAGTTCAAAATGCAAATGGTGAATTTAAAATGTCTAAAATGTGCAAATAAATTGTGTTTATTTTCTTAAGTTGTGTCTTTTGAAGCCTTTAAAAAGTGATCTCTGCTCAGTTTATTGATATGAACGTGTGTACCTTTGTGCCCTCCAGGTCACTCCAGTGTAAACTATCACCCCCAGGATGACCGCTCTCGGCTGTCCAAGACGATGGAGCACGTCCTCCGGGACAACGTGGCGATACCCCACTACCTGCATTTCATGGAAGTCCGGGGCGCCGTCCACCTGGTCCGGTTCTGGCTCGAGGCTGAGAGCTTCCGCTCCGTCAGCTGGTCGCGGGTCCGAGCCCACAGCCTGAACTCTGTCAAACAAAGCTCTTTGGCTGAGCCCGTCCCCGCCTCCCCCGGCGGCTCCGAGCCGGCCCAACACACAGCCAACGCTCTCGCCCGGGACGTCGTTGGCGAGCGGCCGGCGGTGCCCTCGGAGCGGCTGGATTCCTCCGGTGCCGAGGCAGACTCGAGACCTGGCACTCCTCGAGCAGACACCCCCAGCAGGCAGGCAAACTCCAGGACGGGGACTCCCTACAAGGTGCAGTCAATCAGCACCCTGCGAGACCTCTCTGACCAACTCATGAAAAGTGAGTCACCTTCACACGGACGTCTCGCTTTATACTTGTGCTGATTCAAGGTTGTGACTTTCTTAAATAACAGTGGGCTGCACAGGGAACACATTATGTATATGATGTGCATCCAATCTGTGCCTCTTCTTTTACAACCTTTTTTAAAAAGTTGTCAGAGTGGAGAATTTCTACCCAATTTGCATTACAATAGTGCAGCGGTTCCCAAACTCAAGAATGCTGAAAATCTGAAAATCTTTTGCGGCCCACCCAAACCTTTAATCACAACTCTGATCAAAACATAAACTAGGGATGATTAAATGACCTTAAGAATTTAACCGATTCAAAATGTATTAACCGACAATGTATGTTTTGTATACCATTTTCTCCGGCGCTCATGTGCCGTATTTTCCGCACAATAAGGCGCATAAGATACTGCAGTCAATCAGCGCAAATCACTGTCAAAATTTGAGAGCGCAAATCAGGTTGATGCGCGCGCGTAAATCAAACATCCGCCAGCAAAAGTCCGTCTTTAGCGAGGCATTTGCTCGCTTGCGAAACGTGAACTTCGTTGCTCGCGAGGAGAATCTCTGCTCGCGCTCAAAGGAGTTTTCTACGCGCTCGCTGTTGTTCTTTCTGACAGTGAGGGGGCGGAGCCAGTCACCACGGTATCTACATCTGATTGGTTACAAACCCCGTCTTTGGAGTGGCTGGAGCGATGCAAGTCAAGATTATGAGATAAAACGTCAAAACACAAACGACACCTTTATGTAGCCGTAGTGGACCGTAGATGACAACCAGCTACAACCATCATTTACCATCATTACCGGCACATTAAGACCAATGCGTCCAGCTCGCAGACCGGCTGGTGATTTGCCGCCATAGCAGTCAAACATTTGACGTCGGGGCGGGGGGGTGTGGGGAGGTGGAGACGGTGCTTTCAGGGTCTCATCGATGCTGCGAGGTGCGTCCGCTCCCGCCGCCCCCCTCGCCATCCACGCCTTACATCTTCGGCTGCTCTCCAGCCACGCCGCCTACCAAGGGCTCCTTTTAGAATAACTTATTTTCCCCGTTAAGATGGTTCAGCTACTGTAAAGAAAAGGCCGCCGTCTCTCGCTCTTTAATCTCATGAAGTCCTCGGAGAGAACGACAGCTTTGTTTCTCCGACGCGCCCTGAAACAAGCTCCATTGCTCGCGCGCTTGAGCGCCCGCTCAGCATCTCGCCGCCGTAGACCGAGCTTTGGCATGTTTGGCAGAGCGCCTTGAGCGCCGTGTGCAACCAGTATGGATCAACCGATTAACCAATCTGTTTCGTTTCACATAACTAATGTGCCGCATCATACCTATTTTATATTAATTTCAAACTTTTCAAAATTGAACATTAAAAACTTTTTATTTATTTATTGTAAATGACCTCTCGCGGCCCACCTGCAGTACCTTCGTGAGCCACACTTTGGGAATCGCTGCAATAGTGCATTGATTGCACTTCCTTTTGCTGATACCACTCAAAATATTTCTCACCAGTGGCTTGACATCTTTTGCTCAAATAAAATCCAATGTGACCACGAACGCATTCTACTTCATTTCTGTCATATCTTGACTTTTTGTTAGCTCTACTTTATCTTTTGCTGCTTTTAAAAGATTGTTTATTTTTAAACCATATCAACATGCCCAAACGAACAATACTGCCCGTTGTTCTCACTGGAGAAAGGAGGTTCATGTCTGGATTTGTATGTAAATTTTAGCTTAAGTTAAATGTATTTTCGTCAAAATTGCGAGCATATCTTGTATTGATGGATTGTCTTCACAAATCGCTCTCAACATGGGAACGGCTAGAAGCCAGCAGCTGTAAGTGGTGGAGAGTCGTGACGATTAACTGCCCGCACTGACTGACACACACACACACACACACACACACACACACACACACACACACACACACACACACACACACATTGACCTACTTACACCACAAGCACACACACATGACGAGCAGACTTTATTCTCATACAAACAATTACTCCTTTTATATCTTTGCATAGCAAATATTTGTTGACTTCAATATCAGCACTTTATGCCCTTTTATATGTAAAGATTTAGAAGTCGTAGTGATCTGAAGCCTCCTTCACATCACTTCTATGTATGTTGTAGCATCACTTGATGCTCAGCTAATTGTCTCTTATTTTCAGGTATAGAGAAAGATGCAGTTACAATCTTCACCAAGTACATCTCTCCGGACGCAGTGAGGCCCATCCCCATCACAGAACAGATCAGAAACGACATAGTTGGTAAGACACAGACAACGGCAATAAGAATTTGACTGGTTTGAGTCACAAAAAGTCATCCCTCACATCATTCGTCCTGTTCCCTGTGTAGCTAAGATATGTGGCGAGGACGGCATGGTGGACCCAAACTGCTTTGTCATTGCACAGTCGGTAGTCTTCGCCATCTTGGAGCAACAGTGAGTATTCATTTTCTACAGGACTTGATACTCTCATTCAGGGGGGTTTTGCCGGGTTTCCACATCAAGAGAAAAAGTTCAAATGCTGCCTGCTATTGTCATTTCGCCTCCTGGACATCCGCAGTGGCGCCTGCATTCAACTTCCACTTTCTCTTTCATTTCCAGGCACTTTAGTGAATTCCTGCGGAGCCATCATTTCTGTAAATACCAGATCGAAGTGTTGACCAGCGGCTCAGTATTCCTGGCTGACATCTTGTCCTGCGAGTCGGCTCTCTTCTACTTCTCCGAGGTGAGCGGGCCCAGCTGGTATTCGGTGTCAGCATGTACTGCGGACGCACAGTTAAGAGGTAAGCTGACTTTCTGACCGTGCTTTTTCCTCTCATCCCTGCAGTACATGGAAAAGGAGGAGGCAATGAATGTACTGCAGTTCTGGCTGGCGGCGGACAACTTCCAGAACCAGTTGGCAGCTAAAAAGGGCCAGTATGACGGCCAGGAGGCTCAGAACGATGCCATGATCCTCTACGACAAGTACGCCTTCTCTCCGCCTCTGTGCTCCAAAACGCTTAGTCAGCTGTAGCAAAGCTCTTGGGTTTGACTTGGTACTTGCTTAATTAAGTAGGTTTAGTCTTATCTAGGGAATTCCTTAAAGAAAAAAAAAACTACAGATGGCTGTAAAAAAAAAAGGCCTGAGATTCATCTTGATACATCAACCAAGTTAAAAAACAAAAAACGACGTCAGTTTTTAAGTAGTTTGTGTTTCACAAAGTCATGTTTCGGTGAAGGGCTTCAGCCTGCACCAACAGGCGCTGACCAATCAGATAACAGACAATAACCGTCCCTCCTCACCCTGATTTACAGTGACGGTTTATATGTGACGAGTATTAAAAAGTCCGCCGGGTTTTGCTTTTTCCAGCCTCTGTTTTACAACCAGTGGAGGGTTAACGCACAGTGATGATTGGAGCTGCATTTTAATTCAACAAAGATTATTTTATTCCCACCAGGTTCTTGGTGCTTTTCCACTCACACACTCGTCTTTTATTAGGAAAATAATCTAATAATCTCCACACTCTTAATTAGCTCCCATGATTGTAAATGCGGCATTTGAGTTCACGTCACTTTATAATGCGCATCACAAATGTACGAAGATTTGTGCCTCAAAAATACTGGAATCATGGCGACATCGATCATGATCCCCACACTTCAGTATATGCTTACTTTGAATTAGGGCAGTCAACAGACTTAAATAATTATTCTCACATTTTGAAATTCATTAATCTAGATTAATTAATCTAGTTTGTTTTTCTTCTGAAGCGTAATTTTTTTATTAACTAGTAATCACTTCAGATTGCATGTATTTTAGACAAAAATTGTAATTGTAATAAACACAAAACTAGGTCAGGAGTCAATGCAAGCAAACAAGTGGCGTTGACTGCTTTAAAATATTTTATCCCATTAATCTCCTAGATTAACGTGTACACAGCCTGACATTGATTTTTTTTTAATACAATTCCTAGTGTTTCTACAGTTTATATTCTTGTGGTTATTGTGTTAATAACCTGGCTGAATTAAACTCAGAATTTGGTGTCAGCGTGGCCATTTAAGGGTTAACTCTGGGTCTCCAAAGATTGATTGGGTATTGATTATAATCTGGATCTCCTCTCCAGGTATTTCTCACTCCAGGCCACCAACCCACTGGGCTTTGGCGACTCTGTGCGGATGGAGATTGAGTCGAATATCTGCCGAGAGGGGGGGCCGCTCCCCGACTGTTTCACCACACCACTGAGGCAGGCCTGGACCACCATGGAGAAGGTCCAGCTCTCATGTCCTTTTACTCTGCAAGAAATCATTAAACCATTTAATTAATGAATTCACATCACCGTTTTTAAAGGGCTTAATAAGGTATTTTTCTAAAAAAAAAAACCCAATATCCTCTGCTCAAGTGGTTTTCTTGAAGTTAATAGCATCCTCCCAAAGGTTTTGTCTTTTAACTCACTGATGAATTGCCCCATTATGCTGACAAATGCACTTTATGCTAATGAGATCAGGAGTGAAGGCTGTTGTGGGCACACGAAGGTCAGGCACGGACCTTTTGTAGCGTGTGCCCACACATGCATGCCGGAGCTCATTATTGCCGGTGAATGTTGCCTTTGTGCAGGTCTACATGCTGGGCTTCCTGTCTAGCAACCTTTACTACAAGTACCTGAGTGACCTCATCAACTCGGTGCGGGCGGACGAGTTTGTGAATGTCAGCGCTGCAGGCCAGGGCGGTCCCGCAGACAACGAACGCTCGAGTTCAAGTGCCGGCGAGGCCTCGCAGTGTCAGGTGAACCCCCCCCCCCCCCGCCCGCCCCCTCTATCTTTAACCTACGTCTTTAGCCCTTGTGGGGGTGCTCCTCTTGTCTGCTGACATTTAGACCGCGCTCCGCCTCGTTACATGAGATATTTTTGTTAATGCCAAAAGGTTGCGGCCATACCTGCCCCCCCCCTCTCCCACACATATAATCCCTGTAATGCTGCTAAACATCCAATTCATGGTTTCCTTGCTCTACAGGCCAAAAGGGCTGCGATCAAGATCCTAAAGAACTTTGACGAGGCGATCACGGTGGACGTGGCCAGCCTGGACCCTGAGTCCTTGTACCAGCGGCCCTACGCTGGGTGAGTTCCGTGTGGCGAATGTAGCCGAAGCTACATGGGCAGCTAAATCCATTTTTTCAAATCACTTTCCTAGTTGTCTTTCTCGCTCTTTGGATTGTCTCGCAATATATTCGCAATATCCTGCACGAAATAATTCAAGAGCATGATCTAGGAAAAAAAAGAGAACGCTGTTGTGTGTCGGATCTGTCTTCATCTCTCTGTGTCCGCTCAGAAGGATGACGTTTGGGAAGGTGAACGAGATGGGCCAGTTCATCAGGGAGGCAGAGCCAGAGCCGGACGTGAAGAAATCTAAAGGCACGATGACCTCACACACACCCTCCCCGCCGCCCACCATCTCCTACCTGTTCGGCTCTCTCTGTCTCGTCATTGTGTCTTTGCCCTCCTTTCCTTCACTCGGTCAGATTTTATCCCATTGCTCCTCCTGCAAAACATCGACTCTCTTGCCGTTAATATAAACCTCATTTGTGGCTGCTCCCGTTCTCCCGACCGCCTTCTGAATTATTTAAGAACCACCCAGCCTCCACTGCCCTTAAGTTTGAAGAGCACATCAAATCTTAATTTATTATTTCCAACGGTGCTTTTTCTCGCTCTAGAATAGATTGCCAGACATTTGGCTACAGAATAACTAGGTCAAAATACACTTCAATACATCAAGAGTTTGTTGAGTTTCTTTGCTCAGATTAAGATCATGTGTCACTCATTCTTCCCTCTCCTCTCATTTAGGCTCAATATTTTCTCAAGCCATGAAGAAATGGGTCCAAGGAAACTCTGACGAGGTGATGCCACGCGATATTCACGAATGATCCCGGGGTCTGAGGCTCATAGTGCGGCCCCTCCCGGTGGCATGTTTTTTTAATTTGACTGAAGACTTCAGCCCCTGTGGTTAACCGCGTTGTCCTTATGTGCCCTGTCTCTCGGCGTCAAGGCCCAGGAGGAGATGGCGTGGCAGATAGCCAAGATGATCGTCAACGACGTCGTCCACCAGTCAAACCACAGCCCCGGCAAGGCCACCAAGGTACGAAGCCCCCCTCGGTAGTCTCCCTCCCTCGCTGTGTGTGTGATCTGCTCTAAGTGGTGTCTTCTGTTCCGTCTGTAGTTATGACCCCACTGAGGACCCAGAGGGCCGTCGCTCCTTTCCGACGCTGGTCAGGCACATGGCAAACTGCACGACGGGTTCGCCACACATTAACTTGCATTACTGGAGAACGAAACAAGGCATTCTATCATGCCCCCTCCCTCCCCCCATCATACCTCCTATTTGTCTCTAAGTGTACGTTAAGCTTGGGAATGAGTGGATTATTGGCGGGGGATGGAGGTGGGAGTACACCGTTGTTCCAATCTTCCAACTCCATAACACTCCAAAGGTACGTGCGTAGTTGACCAAAGGTAAAGCCAATCAGACGAGAAGAACACATGGCGCACACACAAAGAAGCAGCCTGTCGTCATGGAGAGCCGCTACAGGACCTGACATTACCCCCCCCCCGACCCCCCTTCCATCATGACACAACTCCTTTTATCGCCGTTCCTGGTTTTAGATGAAATTCTCTCTTTTGGGTCAGCCAGGTAAGGCTGAAGCAGATGGTAATCAGCGCTGCACAGTTTTGGGCGCCGCCCTCGTCCCCCCAGGAGCAAGGTTGACTGCTGTTGGCTGGCGTGAGCTGCGCCGCCACTTGGCCATTGGTTTTCTGTACTGTGGAAGATTTTGGAAAGAGGACAATGACATGAAAGAAGAGATGACTCAGTCCCTCAGACTGGCTGGCCTCCCATCTGAACCTCCCGGGACCTTTTTAAAAGAGCGTAGAAGAATAAATACTCCCTTAATGAACTGAAGTGCTCTAGATGTGTCGGAAAACTCAACTCCATGTCCTTAATGTAGATTTTTCTGGTTTATACCATATATTAAAGTTTGTCTTTTTTTATAGTCATGGCTGTTTTGTTTTTTTAATGCATCTGTAAAACAAACAGCATTGATGATCGGACTGTTCAACTGGAAACTGCTCAGTAAATACATTTTACTTTTTTTGTTCTTTTTTAAAATAAATGATTTCTTTAGAGCATTACCAATATGTGGAAAAGAACCAGAAAAGACTCTTGGTACTATGTACCACTAATGTTTTCTGACATGTATGTATGTGTACTTAATCTATAATATATTTAAATTGTGTTTGATTTAAATACATATATTATGAAATGTTTGTCCGTCCCCATTTTGTTTTTCTATTTCAATATTGGTATATTCTTGTGGTTGAATCCTACTATTTTGGTTACATTGATACTGTCCTTTGTGTACAAGCAAATTGTTTTGTTTTTTAAAATAATTTTCATAACAGCATAAATGTGGGAGAAGGGGACTAGTCAAAGGGAGAAGTAGTATCACGGCTGACCAGCAGGGGGCGATGTAAGCTGCATCGCAACATTGGAGGTAAAACAAAGAAAACAACATCGATAGCAGAAAAGTACTTCTAACATAATTTAATATGGCTGCTTTCAATGAGGCCGCTCCAGAAATATCCACAAATTGTAAAGTACAGTTTATCCCAAAGAGCACAGAAGTCACCTGCGGTCCAGTACAACAGCGTTTAAAACGCTGTCATTGTTTCTTTTCGTTTTACTGTCAGACATACTAAACATGCAGAAGAATTATCTCTGCTAGTACCGAAATACTATTAAAAAAGAATTATTTTCAAAACTGTATTTCAGCGCTTTAACTGTCCTTCTAAAGGTAATTGGTGGGAGTCATATTTCACACATAAATGAGGTCAGTAGCGATATGCTATTTCACTGGTTGAGGCCCCACGAGCTTCAGACTGAATGCTACTTGCACGGAGGCCACGCCCACCTCAATACAAACTGGCCCTGATTGGCTGAGGTGCTGTTACAGAAGGTGACTGTGACGACTTTTACTGTACGTGTCGATGCTGAGAAGTAGTTGTTTTTCGGAGTATAACAAATAATTCAAATTAAAAAACGGTGAAAGAAAAAGTTATTTTTCTGTGTTTATTAAAATGATGTCGCTCGTGGTCTTAATGCACGCGGTATCAATGCGCTTAATGAGTGCAAGGTGCATTTTGACAAGCAGTTGCGACTGGCCGGCTAATCTGTCAGGTTGCAAAGGACATGTGCAAAATACCGGAAAGTGAACGTTTGCCTTCAGAATAAAAGTGAGTTTTGTTCTTCACGGCACTCCTGCCACAGATCCTACATAAAACAAACGTCCTGCCAATAAACATCACATCCACACAACTGAACATTATCTACATTCATGCTGGGTTCCCCAAAACACAGAAAATTCACTTTGTGCATTGAATCCGGTTGAAATGTTGCTATAGACACAGTAAAATAGGAAGCATAAAACTGAATCGCCATGAATAAACTTATCAGATTTATACCAACTTTATAATCTCAAGTGAGGTAATTAGTTAGGTCCAAGTGCTCCATAACATGGAGGACATCTCAAAGTCCCCAGTAAAAACAATAAGATGACGCACACAATATGACCAAAACATTTGAAATAACTGAGGAGAAGCAGACTGGTCGTCATGATGATTACAGTTATCTGTAATCACATTTATTTAAATTGTTCAAATGTAAACATTGTTTTGCTGTGACGTCTCCACGATAGAGCGCTGCCTTTAACCTCGCTGCGCATCTTCGCTCGGAGTATTACTTTGAAAGTCCCACCCTGAAGCTGCCCCTCTTTAAGCTGCCCCAGCTTGATGCTTTGCAGGCGCACTCTTCAGAGACGCGGAGTGCGCGGTTGTCCGTCCTGAAGCGCGGCAGGACAAGTCGCACTGAGGAGACCCGCGGCTCCGGGACATGGTCCTTCCTGTAGGTCCGCATTGAACTGCTCCTCCACCTGCATTGGTGTGACAACTGCGCATCCAGTTTTGGGGTGTGACAAACATCTCTCGGGCGCGCGTGTGTGCGTCGTTTTTTTAATTTTTAATTCAGGCTTATCCAGCAGTGAAGACGCTGATGACTTGACTTGTTTTCACCCACTGCCTCGCCTCCACTCTGGCTGATGCGCTCTGGACCTTTCCCCTCGTGGTTGATCCGTCCAGACAGGTTGATCCGTTCCAGGCGCGCCGCTGCGGGTGTCCAGTGGTTTCTCTAGTGCCGGTCGGGCGGGCTGAAGTTGAAGTCCTGCTCTAGAAGGCGTCAGCTCCAAATGCATTCGCTCCTGTGCCGGGAGAAGAAAGAAGAAGAAGCCGGGTTCGGGTTCGATCTGGGTCTGTCTCCGGGCTTCCTGCCCCAAGCTGCCACCATGTTCAGCTGCGTGGGATGCTTCTGGGTTCTCCTCTCCTCCGTTCTGGTCGCCTTGTGCAGTTTCAGCTTCATATCCCCTGCCTGGATTGTTAAGGACCAGCTGAGGAACAGCAACCAGCCCCACCAGCAGCACCACCACCACCACCACAAGGACTCCGTGAGCTTCGGCTTGCTGTGGCACTGCTCGGAGTCTCTGGATCACATGTACCGCTGCTACACCTTCGGCGGACTGGGCAAATTCGCTGAGATCCCCTCCAGCTCCTGGCAGGTAGGTGACCATGCGCGTCCATCACACGTGGACGGAAGAAGCGCGGGCGTCGGGTGGAGGAGGGCATGGCGGGAAAGAGTGTAACTGGTATTAACGCCCATAAGTTAGAAAAAACTATTAAAACTGACCCAAGAAGAAACCAAATAAATTAAATCACACCTGCATCACACTTTGCATCCACAACAACTCGTTTATCATTTAGTTCCATGGGTCAAATGACTTCAGAGGTTTGGATGTAAATAACCCAACATCCACTCCTCCATCAGCTGCTACCTCAGGGCCTCCACAGCGGTTTCGTGTGACTTTCCAGATGTTTTAGCCCAGAGATTTCACCTCACAGAAGGTTGCCTGACCCGGACACCCTGACTGAGCAAACAACAAGGGTGACAACTTAATGCCTGGGGTGCTCGCTGTCACACAAAGCTGTGTCGGGTGATTACCAACACACACACACACAAACAAACTAACAAAACTAAATATACTGTTAGACTATAGCAGCCACCTCTGGAGTTATGATTTATGCATGAAGGAGAATTAGCATTTGAAAGGGATATATTAATAAGTGACTACTGTGATTGCAGGAAGGAGTAGGTGGGGTTGGGGGGTGGGGGAGGCTGTTAAGACTGCACGCAGCAGGTTGTGTGCGTCCGTCGCCGAGACACATGCGTCGCCACGAGCGGAAGTGCGGCCCACTTAGTGTTTTCAGCCTCGCGCTCATCATTTGGCCAGTTAGTCAGCATCCAGGGAGTCAATTAGCAGCATCGGTGATGAGCTTTCTCTCCCACAGTTTGTTAGTGAGCGCAGGTGGAGGAGGGGCGGACGGAGCTGCTGATCCAACACGCGCCTTATTGCCGGCGGGTTGGACGCTGCCACGGCCGTTAACAAAGGTGAAGGTGGCCATTAGGCTTTCATCAGAGCCACTTTATTACTCCACCACTCCTCGAGGACAAGAGGGCGTTGTGCTGACGGCCTCCATTTCCCAAACACAACAGCACATTTGAGACTCTGAACCTGCACATGTAGGCGACAAATGTTACAGACACACACACACACACACACACACATTAGTCCCACCTGTGTTTGTGTTCTGAGAAGACAACTGTCCATCCAGAATGGAGGAGTGGACTCTTGGCCCACTCTGAAAACCCGAGCGGAGCCAGGATGGGGGGCAGGAGGAAGAGGAAGAGGAAGGGGAGAAGGCTCCCTGGAAGGCGGGCCTACTTGAGCTGTGGTTCCTTCTGGCCCGTCCGCTGCCACTTCACGCTGTCAAAAAGCTTTAGCTTGGACCGCGTTGCCGTCCATTGCTTCTGGCGCTTAGATGCCCACTGCTGGCAGGGTACCTGCAGGTTCTTTCTATCCATTTAAACACACAGAACACGTACGGACAAACCCTGTGAGATCAAGAACAGGTCGGCAAAAAACCCCTTTTGATTGAGTTTGGGCGAAGGGTGGTGGGACTTGTGTCACATTGTTGATAAGTAAGGTATCTGATCTCAACACGCACAGCAGAAATAAAGCGTGCAGAAAGCGAATTTAGGGGGAAAAGCAGTGTGACATCATTAACTGAAAATAAGAAAAGTGTTTTCAGTTACATTTTAGAGTAAGGCAGTCGTCTTCACACAGGGCCAGTGTTTCTACAGTAGCCCAGAGCGGACAAACCAAACACCACGTGCTGCACGCTCGACACGCCGGGTTTTCAGTCGGTTAAAATCTGCAACCTCACCGCTAGATCACGCCAAATCTTACAGCCTGCTCCTTTTAAGAAGCATTGATGCCATATAAGTGTTCGAAAATGGTCTTTGCTGTAACGTAATCCATGGTCCATAAAAGTCTTAATCATCGCAGCGCTCATTTGGCTGCGTGCCACGGCAACGCCAGCGTAAACGGTCTTTTCTGACCAAATTAGTTTTTTGTGCTTCTTCTGCCTGTTTCTGCTTGGTCGGCTAATTCTTTCCCATCGGCGTAGGCCGATGTGTAGCAGTGATGTGCGAGCATGTTTGTGTACACGCAAGCCTGAGCGCACATGTGCCAAACAGAAGCGTGGAAGAGATGTGCAGCAAGCTGCAGCGTGGAGGAGGAGGAGGAGGAGGAGGAGGACCCGCCGGAAAACGTTTTCACCTTAACTTGTTAACGGCTTATGTGCTTCCAGCTGCTTCACAGCGCTAAACACTGGAGTTGGATTAGCTCGGCCTCTGTGGTGACCAGCCAGCAGCGTAGTGTGTGTGTGTGTGTGTGTGTGTGTTTGCGCGCACACAGGAGGTGGCGTCTGCCAGCCGTCTGGTGTCCCGTGTTTTGGGCTTCTCACACAGTGTGTTTGCCACTGAATGTCAAGGTGAACGAGTGCAGGCCGAGCTCCAGGAACACTGATTGGAAAGCGGCGCGAGTTCCTCCTCGTCCTTTGTCCGCCGCCGCCGCCTGACAACACGAGACAAAACAATCGTTGTGCTGCACACGCGCCAGGAAGATGAATTACAGATGTTTTACCAAGCCTAATTGCATCTACCTATGAAAAACACTTACTGGAGCAGAAACCCTGCAAGACGCTCTAAATGTCATTTCACCAGCCAGTGAGCCACAGCTAGTTTTAAGTAGATGGATAACTCGTTTAATGGAAATCACTTCTCTGGTCTTGCTGCTGCTGCTCGGCTGCGGTCTCGGCCCCCCTTCATTAATGAGAATAGTTTTAACAGGAAAAAGGATGCTCGTTCACACAGAAAGCTGTTTCATTTTGTAGTCAATAGTAAAATGATTTTAAAGCACCGTGCTGTAGGTTTTACGCTTCTTTGGTTGAAGAAATATTCTACTAGTAGAACAGTAAATATTAAGTAACTATATTCAGGGGAGGAAACGGATTACAGCTTCAATTTACCAATTAAATGATCGAAAAATCAATTAATGTCTGGTGGGTTCCAAAGACATCAAAAAAAGATTCTAACAGAAGACAAACAAAACATTTAGTAACTATTTCAACTTTACTCAACTTGGTTTGGTTTGGTATCTTTACGTGCACTTAATCTTAAGTCAATTGAGCTCTCCTCGAGTCTACAGCTTCTGTCATAAATGATTGACATGTTGTTCGGGCGGGACAAATAGATTTTCTTTATTTTTTTGTATGATTGTTATTGGTATAACATTTGCAATCTTCGCTCCACCCACTTTCAACAGAGGTCCAATCAGCCAGAAGAAGTGAAAGCACCTGTTAAGTCAAAGAAAGCACTAATAAGGGGGGTCGAAACTTATCTCACCTCACCAGCCTGATCATTTCTATGGTCCCTTAAAGGCAATTCCACCAATTTTACACATCAAAGTATGTTTATAGGTCCCGGGCAGAAGTACTGCTGATGTGGGGGGAAGAGTGGTGTGAATCCTTTTTGTGGCTCCAGAGGGAGCTGAATGAAATCTGATGAATTCAGCTTCAGTGTGCGCTGAAGACGACAAGTCAGGCATGTGTAGATCGAAAGGAGCGAGTCTACAAGACCTCAACATGAAGTAGTTTTGACCGAATACAAGAAAGTCAACATCACTTATGTTCACATATTTTGAAGGACCTAAATTGAAATTTTATATATACATTACATGATTCAACTCAGAATCTTTTGTCACAGAATATGCTCTCCTGACAGTCGAAGCGTTCACACGATTAGTCGATCAGATCACGTAGAGAAGGAGTTGAGTTGTTGCGAGGTGGACAGCAAGTTCAGCCAGAGACTCGCCAGAGCGCCGACTAATAAAAGAATGATGGACGAGGGTCGGCCTCCGTCTCTGAACAACCTGAGACACAACTGAAGGATCTGAGCTTTGGGCCGGCGGCCCCAGAGATCCTATGACACACACACACACACATACTCCCGAGGAGGTTGATGCATTCCCTGCCGCTTGCTGACAAATACGGTGCATGGTTCAACAGACTAGCAAAGGGCTGTGAAACCCCCAGTGAACAGAAAGCCTTCCTTTCGTCCTCGATGCGGGCTGGAGCTGCTCCTTCAGATTTACTGTAGCAGTAAATCGCCCCTCTCTCTCTGCCTCTCTCTCTCTCTCTCTCTCTCTTTGCCTCTCTCTCTCTCTCTGCCTCTCTCTCTCTCTGCCTCTCTCTGCCTCTCTCTCTCTCTCTCTCTCTCTCTCTCTCTCTCTGCCTCTCTCTCTCTGCCTCTCTCTCTCTCTCTCTCTCTCTCCCTCTCTCTCTCTCTGCCTCTCTCTCTCTGCCTCTCTCTCTGCCTCTCTCTCTCTCTCTCTCTCTCTCTGCCTCTCTCTCTCTCTCTCTCTCTGCCTCTCTCTGCCGCCCTCTCTCTCTCTCTCTCTGCCTCTCTCTCTGCCTCTCTCTCTCTCTCTCTCTCTCTCTGCCTCTCTCTCTCTCTCTCTCTCTGCCTCTCTCTGCCGCCCTCTCTCTCTCTCTCTCTGCCTCTCTCTCCTTTGATGCCATTGGTGGAACCTTCTGCGGTGCAAAGCCATTTGTGTGAAAGTGTGGTTGAATGTAATAAATTATGTTATGAGGTCCAATGTGCCCCCCCCCACTGCCCGGGTGGCACGAGACACACAAGGCAGACTTGTCTGGCTGCCTTTTCTCTGTGACCTCATTAGTTTTTGTTGTGAGTTGATTTAATAAAAGTCCTTCCTTTTGAAGCGGCACATTAACGGCGTTGAAACAAGGAACCAGTAACCCCCCCCTGCACAGGCACAGAGCAGCCTCCGTCTCTCTCAGTGATCTAGTGAGCTTCCTTTCACCTGGTGTCATAGAACAAATTCTACCTGTAAAGCCTCCAGTCCATTTACCCCCCCGGCTCCCCCCTGACCTTTGGCCCGGCCTCTTGTTGTCCGCGCATTTGCCCGTGAAGACGGGGCGGAAGGAGCAGAGCAACGGCCTCCCTCGCCTCCACCCTTCCCACTGGTGGCAAATCACATACAGTAACCACTGCCCCGGGGGGGTAAATGTAATCGAAAGTACTCTGTTGTTGATTGTCTTCTCACCTTGACTTCTAGCAGGTACACACATTTAGGACGGTGTGGAGCAGGAGAAGCCGCGGTACAAGAGACGGATGTGTGGTCCTTCTGACAGCAAGTCCCGCATGAAACGTGTGGTGTGCTGACTTATTATCACACTGTGCATGTTTACTTCAGGGCCGCCATCTGCCAGCTTACAGAACTAATGGCCGTTTATGTGTATACAGAGGAGCATTTTGCTCTGATAGATTTGGGGGTGAATATACGCCATTTGGATGGTTCCTGATTCTTTTTTTAATACCACAATTTGCATTTTCCCTCGTTTGACCTATAAACCAAACCTCCAGTGTGTTTACGCCTGCAATTTGAATACAATAGATGTTGGAATGGTTTAGAAGGTTATAATGGTGCGCTGAGATGTTGGACCGGTATATATTTTTTGCTGTTTGCATGAGCAGCAATTTGTCAATACTGATGTCTGTGGAAGACACTAAAAGGACCTGGCAGCTAGCATTTACTACACCGTTAACTACAAATGGTGCAAACTAGATGCATAACTGCTCATCCTTATGGAAAGCGCACCATGAGTTTTAAAATGTCACACAAATTTCATTTTTTAACCGTACCTATAAATGTTGGCTCACGATACAATTCAACAAATAGCGACTTGCTTTAGAAAAATAATGCAGAGTACGACGTGCCTTGGTCTTTTTATTTTTATGCCTCCATGCTGGCGGATGTTTTCAGATCGTCCCCTTCTCATCAACAACAGTATTTAGGAGCAACTCAAGGCCATTTCTTCAATTGTTCAGGCTTTCTATTGGCCTTAGCAATTCCAATGCTAATCATGACAACACACTGTAACATCACATTTAAATGGAAATACAGCAACAACCGGACACTGTTGTCGCAATGTAGGCGATGCCTTCTAGGTTTCTCCCAACGTCCGACATCAATGTTTCAATCTCACATTGCAGAAATGATCCAATCTAGTTCGGTTTAGAAGAACAATATGCGAGAAATCCAGTGAAAGGGCTCCGAAGAGTAGCGGCTGTCCGTTCGATTGCCTCGTGCACCACCATCGCCACACAAACACGGACACGTCCTTCAAGGAAGCCTTTGCTGCCTGAGCTACAGCTGCCAGCTGAATGCTTTTTCTTTTTCTCTAGATGACCAAATTTTAAATTGCGGGAATCGCCTCACTACCTTGGGGAAAGGTGCGTCCTACTCAAGGCAATCCAGTCCCACTCCAGCATCTGCAGATTCTTTCCCAAAGCGCTGGCTCTAAGATGATTCGAGGGAGTGTGTCGGGTCACGAGGTCAAACACAGCGCGCGGGAGAGAGGAATTGAATGTGCAGAGGAGCAGGTGTCCAGATGATGGATAGAACAGGTAGCGTGGTGGGATGATGATGATGACGGTGATGAAGAAGCAGAGGAGACAGAGCGGAAACATGTTGACATGCATTCCAAAACCCATCTAGGAGAAGCAGAGGAGAAATCAGTCCGGCCGAGGAGGAGAAGGATTTATGATCTCATCGGCCTTGATGGATGGATGCACAGTGCAGCAGGACATCATTTTCTGCTGCTGTTTTTTTTACATCTGGTATAACGGGCGTCACGGCAAAACAGTCAAAATACTGAGGGAAAGATTGGACTCCAGCAGCAACAACACGCGCGTCGACACTGAGAGAGTTTATCTCTCTTCTGAATTAAACCTCCTTTGACCAGTGGCGTCCAGGTAGAAACGGCAAACTGCCCGGCTGTGAGAGAGGGTGCGGGGGGGGTGCGGGGGGCATATGGGAAAGCATAATCAAGCGCTGTTTCCTCCATGGGGGAAATGGCTGAGTCAGCAGGCTCCAGGAGGCCGCCGCCCATTTGTTCAGCGGACTGTCACTTCCGCTGCCCTCCCTGTGGATCTTGCGGGTAGTTTATGTATTGATTTAAAAAAAGAAAAGAGCCTTCCTCAATTTTTTAACATAAATGATGGCTCACTTGGCTCTGGATGCACTGGAGGCTCCATCAGTAGTCAAAGCACAGGGGGTTGCAATGGAACCCTTTGGCACAGTAAATACATCTGCAAGATACTAGTTGCAGGCGATGCCGCCAGTGTGATGCACCTAAATACATTTTTGTGGTACCTTACTCACTGTGTCCGGATGTGGGTTTTTTTTCCACTCCTTCACCTTTTCACAAAATCCTGCAACAAAACACAAAGCTCTCGGGATCCAGTTCCAAAAGATAACTTCACCTCATGTCCCAGAGCGAGTTGTGCAGCTTCAGTGGAGGAAAATCCACAATTCTAGAGTGTGCACACTTGTTCAGTGTTATATCAATGAGAATGTCATCGCATTTCTGATACTGTGATTACTGACTGTATGTAGACTGAAGCTGCCTTTACAGCTTGTTGCACACAGTTAAAATGGACGGCAGAAGGTATTTTTATGATCAAATGCTATTGGTTTAGTCATCTTTGGACTACAGAAAAACTGCTGATGGCCAAGGGAAAGTTTACTATGAAAGTACAGGGCAGACACACAACTTTTCACTTATGGAAAACCGCTTTGGAAAACCGGGTGCCCTTCAAGTTGATTCAAACACCATTTCGCTCTCACGCAAGAAAGTAAGGAGGAGTAAATATTCCCTGATTAAAAAGTGAAATTGTCGCTGTGCTAAAGCGCTGCTCCACAGAGATAGCTGAATGAAAAGAAGAGAAGAATGTGGGCAAACGCAGCACGTCATGAGTAAAGCGTTATAATAAAGCCATTAGGATGCAGGTCAATTTGTACATCAGTGTAAAATCTCAGATTAAAAGCTTGATTTACCATAATAAGTCCTTTGTGCTTGTGAATGTCGCAACCCTCTCAAGGCTAGACGAAGGCGGTCTGTGCATTCTGTGTTTATTCCCTTTTAGAGCGCCAGTAAGTAATGACTTTAATAAAATCATCTGCTAATTGCTGACCGTTATTCTTGCACAACTCCCCTTTGCTCTAAAGCCGTCTTTGCGAATTGCATCAAGCTTTTAGATAGATACAATTGTTGACGTGGTCATTTATGGTCGCACACGCGCTTAACTTATGTTTCATTTATCAGATCACATAACTGACCGTAATTAGCGACCCACCGTCTGCTGATGAACTGTCAGCAGCGTGTTGTTGTCCAGTTACATCATTCGTTCATCGTTCACCTCGAAGCCTCTTTGGACTGCTTAACATGCCACAGATGCTCCTTCTGATACTTCATCAGGCTGATGCAACAGAGATCCAGACCCGGTAACACGCTTTGTTTGTTTGATCCAAGGAGGATCTGCTTTTTTTTTATTTGTGTGAAAAAAGAAGATTCCTGACTTATTTACCATTAAGAAAAGCACTCTGCTCCATATTGAGAGATAACACTTTTAGCGGTGGGGTTTCTGAGGATATTCATTAGGTGATTTGAAACCTTTCTGAATGTTGCACCACAAGCCCATTTGCGGGGACGGTTGGATGTTTTCTGGAATCCGAGTGTAACGCGGACCAGTTCAACTTGCAGATAAAATAAAGCAGAGTGGGGGAGGCTGATGAAGTAGCATTTTTGAGTCGCTACAGTACAGTATGCATGAATTATGAAATGTGCACTCGGGACCGGTTGCGGTGCAGATCATGCATAAATGTAAGAGCGAGCTGTGCTGTGTGAGTGTTTGAGGGTGTTAGAGCTGAAGGAAGCCCCCCCTCCACATGCTCTCCTATAAACATCTCCATTACAGGTGGAGGAGGCCGGGCCTTGTTGGCCACACTCTGTGTCCGCTATCTGTTCAAACGTATTATCACAAACCGGTGCAGAGATCTGTTCTTGTCACGCCAACCTGCAAACCCAACATTCATCCGGGATTAGCCGTCCGGTTCCAACCGCGTCGTTGAAAGAAGCTCACTCTTTAGAAGAAGCTCTCCTCTATGCAGAGCGATTTATAGATTGCAACTCAGGTAAAGTTTCAACCGCATGTGGTATTAATCCTAACATCTCTAACACTCAATGAAAAGGATATCTGACAGCCCTGCTGTTCAAATGCGGCTTCGCTAATTCAGGCTAACACAATGTTATTAAGGTGAAGGTATCCTCTAAATTATAACAAAACTATTTGTTTTTTTTATTTTGTCAGTCCTGGTTAGTTAGAGTCAGAATAAAGGCAGCATTAATAGAGCGTCAAAACCACGATCAGCACGCAGCTAGTGCTGGTGTGTGTGTGCGTGTGGGGGGGGGGGGGGGTCTACAGCACAGACCCTTTGGTCGTGGACAAGTCTGTTTTGATGTGTTACTGCGGTTTACGTTGCGCTCCACACAACAATTATGTGTAGCAAGTCAGTGTGGTACTGTGGTGCAATAATGAGCTCCTTCTAAAAGGTTTAGAAATACAAAGTACATCACTTTGAAGTGGTAATTATCAGCCTGCTCCAGCTAATTATTCTCCTGTATGCTGTGAAGTATTTACATTTTAGAATATTAGCTCCACATCCTAATCACATTTGGACTAATTGAAAACTTGCTAATGTCTTTCAAGAAGTAAAATCGTTTTGGGGAAATAATCGTATTTCCCAAGATATACTGTTTAAATGACACTACATTAAATGCCTTTTAACAATAACCTGTTTTGAGTTCACTACTTCAATGTGTTTATTTCATCAGGTATATTTAAAGATAAATGGTGTAAATGACACCAACAAGATCATATTGGTTTCTTAATAAACTGCATCTTCGTGTGTTTTGTATCTGAATATGACCTCATATACGGCTTTTCAGTCCAAAATGTATTTTTTATAATCCAGCTTTCATGAGGACTTGTTGCTCTGACAAGTTCCAGATACATTTCATACCAGCTTTAAAGAAATGCGGACTCGTGTAAAATCATGAGCCTTATTTAGATGCATATATGTGACAGCATCACAGGCTGCTCATCAATAGATGTACCGATTCTGTGCTGTAATTCTATATACAGCTTTCCAAGGTACATTGTGTGTGTGTGTGTGTGTGTGTACAAACCTTTCAAGTCAGATGTTATGCTTGCTTTTACCTTAGAGGTGACAGTTTGAGTAGGCGGACTGATGTTTTTATTACAAAGACTTGATTCCTACATCTTGCTTATCTGTAAATCTTACTGAGTGAGCTCAGCTGCGGATAACATGTCCAGATGGATCCGTACCGTATGTGGGCTGTGGTGTTATTATGCCGTCGTGAGAGTACAGTATTTCTTCTTCACTTAAAAAACAGCAAAGTTCTCCTCCTTCATCTCCCCACCTCTCTCTCTGTCGCTCTCCCTCCTGCAGTGCTTAAAAAAATTGAACATAATATCTAGATCGGGCCTCTTTGTGCACCAACTAGACTACACTGTTTGTTGGGATGCCAAAAGTTTTTTTTTCTGAGCAAACAGACTGCTGATTAACAGTTGCTCTCTTTTTTTCCTCCAAAGAACGTATTCAACTCATTTAAAATATTAACATGAACACTACGCTTCATAATCTGTTTTCTTACTACCATCTGTTTGCAAAGACAAGAGACAAAACAAGACAAATTCCACTGCTGGTGTCTTTTGAAGAGACTCGTGGGGGTGGATCAAAAATATCAGTTGCGCTATAATTCAATTACGGCATCTTTTTAGAAAGCGGAGAAGGGAGTAACTCTGCCCGGGGTTCCTCTCTTTTGAGGATGTCATCATTACATCAGACGGTAAGGGATCCCCCTCCCTATTGTGAAGAAGAGTGCGGTGGAGAGGAGAGAGGAGGCGCCTATAAAGAAGCTGAGTGAGTGTGTGTGTGTGTGTGTGTGTGAGCGAACTGATCACTTAATCACTTGTCATATAATTCTTGATAACTCCTCATTATCGTCATGATCAGTGGATCAAGGAGGGACTTGACTCATCTCCTAACTTTCCACCGTGTTTCTTGTGCTGTTTATCAGCGGGACTTCAGCGCTTCTCGTAGTTTGGAAACAGAAGTATTTCTTTCTCAGAGCGATGTGCCTAAAATAGAAGCTTTTATCTGTGTCCTATAGACCCTCCATAACATTCTCTGTGTGAGTCATTGTCTGCGCTGCTCCACCAGAGAGTTCTTTATAAGGATGGTTCTCCGCTGGGATGAAACATACCAGAATGCATCTATTTCCTCTTTCTGTGCCGCCGCTGATGTGAAACTGAAGCTGTGGTTTATGTCTTTCTCCAGCAGTTGTGGGACCCGAGACTCACTGCAGTTCTCTGGCAAGTTGGCAGGTACCCCGAGGCAATTTACATTCATACAGATTCTAACCAGACAGAAAATAAATCTTCTTCTAAACGGCCTTTTGAAAACGGAGAACGCAATGGAGATGGAGGGGCTCCAACGTGCCAAAAAATGTAGTTAAGTGTTTAACGTTAATGTGAAAATCAGAAAGAATGAAAACTGCATTACCCTGCATTGTGCTAACAATCTTGCAGTTAAAGATATTAAATTACACAATGCGTAAATAAAGTATTGATTCAGTCCACATGTCATCTCTCAGACCCACAAGTAACTGGAATATGAGCCTTAAGATGCTTCTCTGGATTTTGTTGTGTAATGTCAAGCTAATTGCAGGCAAACGTAAAACAAATATGGCTTATATCCATCTACTGGTTTGGAGTTAATTAACTCGGCTGTGCAATGAGTAGTGAGACGTTGTTAGTTAAGGCCTTTAATCCACAAGTAAAATGACTGGTGGTTGCTAATCGAACAAAACAAGGCCAGTCCACTTTGACATGCTCATTGGTTCACATTTACTTGTTGTTGCTACTGCAGATATTTTGGTGCATTATGGGAAAATCTATATTAGATAGACGTTTTGTCCAGCAAAAAAACACCTGAAGCATGAAATTGTTTTTTCTGGAATAAGCTGTTCATGTGGATTTTTTCTTTTTCCATACAGCTTTTTGAATACGATACTTTGAACTGTGCGTAGCGCACGTTTATGGAAATGGGGGCTAGTGTGAAGACAGTTAGCCAATTGTGGATCCTGACACGGGGTCATAGAGCAGCTTTGTCACATCGATTAACAATTACTTGCATTCATTCATCACCGCAGAGCCCAGGCGTCCCTTCGGTCTCCAGATGGTGGCATTCAGTTCAGCTGTGGACAAACTGGAACCAGGCCGGCTACATAAGAGCGCTGGATTTAACCTGCTGAAATATTGAAACTGTTGTTGAGCCCCTAAGGACTTTCCCACTATAAATGGCGGTATCATTAAAAACAACCAGCAAGATACCTGGTCCCGGGTTTTTGCCATGTCGATCAATTTGGAGTTTTTTGATTAAACATAACTTGAATTGTTCATAAGGACAATGTGAGCGAAATGTAATCTGAAATAATTTATAAAATAGATTTTTTTTTTTACCCCCGCCTACAAGACCAAACACTGCATTCATAAAGAATCTTCTCTCACTACTTTCAATTATCCTTAACGTCAAATGGAACTCCAGAACACCAGAAGCAGGGACGACCCGGTCAGATGACGTGATGATGTTTCATGAGTTAACTGACTCCCTGCAGTGATTCATTGACAGGTGAAACAAGAGTAGATTGATCTACTATTCTCATATTGTGTTTCTCCCAGTTCATTCAACTCTCACTGTGTGTGAAAGCGTCACTCTGTCTCACTGTACGAGAGATTCCCAGAGTGTTTTCATTTAACACGGCACCAAAGACTCAACGCCGCTTTAAAGCGTTGCTTTCAGCAGGGAGCTTCTCGTGTGAACTCCTTCCAGCGTTTCTTGACTCTCGTTGGGGAACGATCAGAGATACTGACAAGCAGCGATGACACAAAACGTTATAAATGTCCTAATTCATGGGCCGAACTGAGCGGAAGCTTGTGTTGGAGATACCGTGAAGACGGGAAGAAACATTTCTGTTGGTAAAATGTGAACATGAGACCAAAACAGCTCCACTAAATCAGCTCTTATGGTGAGATTGAAGAAGAATGTGCTGAAATGCAAAAAATATGTCCCTCAGAGCACATTAAATTATTTAAGCATTTCAGTTTTTAAATTATTCATTTTTATGTTATTGCTTTGATAAAAAAATTCTGCCCCCTCTATGTTTGTAGCCGCTTACACACTAAGAAAGTCACTTGTCAGTTGTTCTGTCTCACTGCAGCAGCAGAATGGGAGGTCGTAGGAAACATCGACTTCAGTTAGCAAGTTAACCGTTCTATAGCAACTAATGCTAATCAAGTGAGCGAAGGAGCTAACATCAACAACTACGAGAGGCCTGTCAGTCAAAGCCGTGGAACACAAGTAGACAAATGAAATATACATTGTTGTGTTCTCTCCATACGTGACGAGAAGGTTTATGAGTTGTATGTACATCTCAAATATATCTGTGTATCAGGCACTATACAATGGGACCACAAATTGCTAAAAACTGTAGGAGGCTGAAATCAGCGGTGGGATTTTTTACGTTCCACAACCGATGGTGTCAATCAGCTGATCCAACGTTAGAGTTAAGGGAGTATAGTACGTGTGAAGAGAGTCTTTCTTGCACACATCATGCTCGCCACAAAGTATTTTTTTCCTTTTTGGAAACACATCTCTCTCTGAAAGTCTTCTTTCCCCCTGAGGGAATGATTACAGAGGCAGGCTTGAGGCAGACAATGATATAAGATGGATGTGTCGTAGAAGCATACCTCAAAGAATAACCGTAGTGGGATATGGGGATTTATTCCTCACAGAGTCGGACTTCACAATCAGTTGAGAATCATTTAAATTGCATGGAGGGCGGCATGGTGACATGGTGATGGTCGCCTCAGTGCACAAAGGTCTTGGTGTTCAAACCTGTCCAGCTTCTGGGGGGGTCTGGTCTTTGTGTGTGGAGTTTGCACGTTCATGTGGGCTTTTCTGGGTACTCCGGCTTCCTCCCTCAGTCCAAGGTTCGTATCCATGTAGCAAAAGGGGCGACTATTTATATATTTTTGCATTTAAAACTCAAATTTAACTGACTTGCAACATGCAAAAATATAGGCCACATTTTTAGCTACATTTCCATTTTAGTTATCGCAGTATGGTTGTATTTGATGGCAGATAGTTATTGTATTGATCAGTGTATGGACTGACTGCGGCAATGAGATCTTCAAAGTTTTAAAATCCTTCAACCAGGAGACTGCTGTTTGTTCCCCGTGGGAAATGAGAAGTCAAAACTGATTTATTTTATGTTGATATAACTTCCGTAATAATTTTTTTTGTGGTTGTCTTGACCTCAGATGACAATCGCTTTCCTTAAATTAAGTTCTCCAAATTCTTCCCAAAAGTAGTTTCCAGTGAAGAGAGACGTTTATTTTGAAAGGCCTGTATGCATCTGACCTGACTTGTTGCTGTCTTTCATAGGAAAAGAGATGAAAAAAATGAGGAGGGCCTTTTTTGTAAGATGTCGCACAATATCATGCCTGAGGATGCCTCTAACGGGATGTATGATAATCTTGACACACTTGACTCACTGCAATCTGCACATGGTTCATGAAAGTAAAGCCGTTAGTCATATTTACATGCATAACTGATATTTAGCCATACATCCAAAACCTTATTCCAGCCTTCACTCATTAACCGACAGGTGTTATTTGGCCTGAAGATGCACCTCAGTGTTCTACTCAGGACTTTAGAATGTGTCACAACTTTTCAATCTACCGTAACAGAATCCCCCCCCCCTCTTGAATGTACAGTTGTTTGCATGCTGTACTGCATGTGCACGTGTCTCTGTGTGTGAGAGGGTACGGCGAGCGCTTCCATGTCCTCTTAAGTGCTCCTGAATGTCACATCCTATCTGCGGCCTGTCCCTGAGGCACAAATGGACACTCCATCCACTTGTCAGGTGATTAATCTCCGCTCTGCTCTCTCTCCCTCATCTCCTTTCCATCTCGTATTCACTCTGTACACGCAGCTTTGTCAGCCATTCGGAGGACTGTCATACACACACACACACACACACACACACAGGCGCTTACTGCACTCCCTCTGCCAGTCTCCGCCCAGTGAAGATCAATGAGGAAGATGGATGTATTATTCAGCGTATTCATTTTAGAGGTGGACGGGGCTGCTTGCTTTTGTGTTGGCACTCTGCAGGATTATCAGGATTCCACAGAAAGCCACAGGAAGCGCAAGGAGAGAGAGAAAGTACAGGGGAAGGGAAGCGGTTTACACACAGCGGCCTGCCGGTGGACGGTGCAGAATCACCTCTGGCGGCTCAGCGATGCTCTGGGAAGCTGCGTTTGTTGCGCAAGTGGCCTTCTAGAGGCAGAACATGGTGAGGCTGATGCTTTAGTGCGACCGCCGAGCTCTCGCGCCGCTGAATGCTGATTAGTGATGGGAGGGCGGAGGCAAGCTCACCGCGGACGGCATACCTGCGTACATTACAAGCAATGTAGCAAACTAGGCAGCTCCTGCCTCGCCGCTTGTCCTCCATAGAGGCGAGACGTCTGTTGTTAAAGTGGTGGGGTTATTTCTGGCAAGGCGCAGGGGATGAGTCTTCTGGCCCTTCTTGGGGGGGCAGAAACCTTCCGTTTTTTTCACAACCCTGCGCTGAAACTTTTAGCCACGGCTTGGAAAGGAAAAGTGAGTTTAATGAGACATGCCCTGCCATCCTCGGCTTGTAAACCCCAATTGAGGGGACAATGAAATTTCATTGGCCTGTCGTGTATAGTGCCCGACTTCCTTAATGTAATTGGAAGCCAAAGAGTCCCTTTCAGACTGTCCCTTTATTAAGCAGCCGGATGGAGGGTTTTTGTAACAGTGTAGTTATTGGTCTCCAACAGGCTTGTTAATATGTGGGTCGTTTCTTTATGATGGCGCCAAGTAGTCCCTGAAGCGCACCATGGCGGATATATACAGTATATTTCCCTATATCTCCACAAACCAATCTTAACTTTATCAGCATTTGCATGCTCACGGCTGGTTACCATCATTTTAAGATTAATTTGCGTCTTTGGGTGAAATCTGCCAACGTGATGTTGAAAATCAAGTCTTTGGACCACAGCAAAGAAAAAGACAAAAAGCGATCTAAAGAGACAATTAAGAATCATCCTTCTGCCTTCTGCCAAATGAAAACTCTGCGGCTCCAGCTGTTGCTGTGGCTGTATCCGTTATTAGCACACAATTATCTATTTAGGAAGCATCACTGCGAGGACCAGTGCTGCGGCTCATTTTCTACTAAATTAACTTGTGCTCAGAGCCAGCAGAGTGTTGGAAACAGGCCTGCAAAATCATTCTGTATCGTCTGTAAGTAAAAGTGGTAATGATTATGAGCTTGTTTCATCGGGGAGCTGATTAATTGGGACAGCATTATTGAAATGTTGGCCGTTTTCCGTATTAACAGTTGTGCAGCGCTGTGATAGCCTTTTTTAGTCTCTCGGGCTATTTTTAAATGGCAAACAGAAAATGTCATGTGTATGAATCTGTTAGTGCTTGCCTATAATTAAGTGGCTGAACACAGCAGAACAAAGCAGCTGGATTTACAGCATGAAAAAAATCTTTATTTTACTCACAAACACATCTTTATGCAAATATTTCTTGTCCAACTTAAATTTAGCGTACTACAACATCGTAAGGTTTTTTATTGTTTAATGAGTGAGGCCGATATACCTGAGCGTGGCCAGGCCTCCCTCTCTAACGCGCTCCGCTTCACCTACATGAGACACCTTCAAGGGGTTGTGGGGAATCGAGAACAGCAGGGTGGGAGGGAGGCCGCACACCGGGTGCCCACAAGGCACGGCAAGATCAAGCAAGGGAGGGAAAGGAGACTTCCGTCATGCATACATGAATATCATTCCAGCAAGTGAGATGGAGAATAACAGACCCACCACGTTAATGACTTTTCTGTATCTTTCGGTGTGCTGCTGCTGTTTTATATCGCTACTTTGTTTATGATTATACAGACCTCTTCCTTTATGATTGTTAAGCAGTGGTAACGAGCTGTGCCGCCTCTCTTAGTATCTGACACAAATGCTGTCTGAGAAGGTTTGAGATGAGTAGGAATCAGGAATCGGGAAACATTTATTGCCATAATATGTCAGACATACAAGGAATTTGACTTGGCGGTTGGTGCGTAATAGCAGACAGTACGACAATGGACGACAAGACAACAGGGCACGAGGAGTAAAATAAAATATAACGTTAGGGGTTAGTAGTATAAGGTTATGGGTTAGTTTCAA
Organism: Gasterosteus aculeatus; assembly: GCF_964276395.1. Lineage (NCBI taxonomy): Eukaryota > Metazoa > Chordata > Actinopteri > Perciformes > Gasterosteidae > Gasterosteus > Gasterosteus aculeatus. Next base: position 18,793,807 of record NC_135694.1, read on the forward strand.
AATAAAGGAATACAAGTTAAAATTAAAAATATTTAGAAATTAAAAATAAAGTGCACCAGCGAACAGAAAGTGACAAGTGAAAGTGTCAAAGAAAGTGACCAGTGGAATGACAGTCAGACAGTGGGGGACCGGCTCTGTTGATGAGCCTGACTGCCGACGGGAAGAAACTGCCAAATGGAAGGGGCACAAACAGTTTTTGTCCGGGGTGCGAGGGGTCGTCTACGATCTTTTTAGCTCGCTTCAGAGACCTGGAAGCGAACAAGTCCTGCAGGGACGGCAGATTGCAGCCGATCACCCTCTCTGCAGAGCGGATGACACGCTGCAGCCTGCCCTTGTCCTTGTCTGTGGCTGCAGCGTACCAGACGGCGATGGAGGAGCAGAGGATGGACTCGATGATGGCCGTGTAGAAGTGGACCATCATCGTCTTTGGCAGGTTGAATTTCATCAGCTGCCTCAGGAAGAACAACCTCTGCTGAGCCTTCTTGGTGATGGAGCTGATGTTCAGCTCCCACTTGAGGTCCTGGGTGATGGAGCCCAGGAAACGGAAGAAATCCACATTGGTGACGGGGGAGTCACACAGGGTGATGGGCAAGGGTGGGACTCCTGAAGTCCACAACCATCTCCACTGTCTTTAGAGCGTTGAGCTCCAGGTTGTTCTGGCTGCACCACGACACCAGATGGTCAGACTCCCACCTGTAGGCGGACTCGTCCCCACCAGAGATCAGTCCAATGAGGGTGGTGTCATCCGCAAACTTCAGGAGCTTGACGGACTGGTGACTGGAGGTTTAGCTGTTGGTGTACAGGGAGAAGAGCAGAGGGCAAAGAACGCATCCTTGGGGGGAACCGGTGCTGATGGTTCGAGAGGCTGAGACGTGTTTCCCCAGCTTCACGCGCTGCTTCCTATCGGACAGGAAGTCAAAGGACATCTCCTTTGGCTGAAGGAATAATATTAAGGAAGGCTGTGTTAGCCATTTTTTGTCCAGCTATAGAGAAGTTGTCCCTTGAAATCCTTGAGACGTCCCCAGGCAAAAAACATTAATGAGATGTAACTTTGGCACCACGTTACATCAAGCACCATCCATACTATTGGTGATTCTCAGCCTCAGTCTCAAAAACTGAATTAAAGTCTTCCATGTAAGCATGCAAATAATGTTGTTTATTTAGTACTGAAACACAACACTCGTTTGCTGCGGTCGTTGGCTGCGGTCGAGGTGCCCTGGTGCGTGACACTTTCCTCCCTGCAGTTCCCAAGGAGCTGATCTGTAACCCAATGGGAGAGTCACTGTTTATGTTCGCGCTGCGATAATCGAGACGAGAACAACACTCCTGTTCATCAAACACGCGCGAGTAAAGGTCAGACGAACAATCATCATCATTTTCTACCGGCATCCTCATCAAGCACTCGCTCTGCCTTCCTGCCAAACACCCAGATCAAGCTAATTAAATTTTCTGTCAGGCTTTCATCCTCCCTCTATCTGCATCCGTCACGTCGGGAACGTGCACAACAACACGTGTTTTGGGGGCTGCAATTCCCTTGTGTGCGTTAGACGTGTCCCTGCCATCGCCCCCCGCCTGCATGCTAATCACCAACGTGGTCGCTGACTGCGTTTAAAGTGCCGCGCCTTGTTGTGTTTTCGGAAATGCGTCGAGGAGGACGTGTGGTGGCGCTGTTGAAGCTGGAGAGTATTATTATGTCATGCAGATCAAGTGGCACCAGAACGACATGCTGGTTGTGGGAACAGACTTACAAATGCTGCACACACACACACACACACACCTCCTAAGTGCTTTAAACTTGAAGCTGCCACTCGTCCAGGAACGCACTCTTTCCCAAGTGTCTTTCTGTAAAAGCAGAGGCCAGTTTAGCACATTGTACCAACGACTTTCTCACAGCCGCAGGATAAAATATCCTTCTTGCTCGTCAGGAAAGTTGGGAATGAATTCCCCGTTTGTATGTGACCTTCCTTAACCTGATGCCCCATTGACCCGAATGCACAACAACCTGCCCAGAAACACAGACTTGAGCGTTATTTGTGTGAGGCTGCATGACAACGGCCTGTAGAAGAAGAATGTGCTTCCTGCCCTGAATGAGTGCAACTGTACGAGTGCCAGTCCGTTGCTTTCTGTCAAAGAACGGAGCAGAAATGACATTTTTGTGTGTTTTTTGTTCCTCAGACCAGCGCGGTGCTCTGCTCCGGAGGCTGCGCCCTGCTGGCCGTCAGCTCCCTGTTGGCCATCATCACCATCTTCCTGCCCAGCGGAGGATGCGAGAGGAGGATCTGCACCCTGGCGGGATACATGCAGATGGCTGCAGGTTGGTACAGATGTGAATGCGCACACAGACAAACAGCAGAAGCTTGCTCCTACCCGATCCAAACTGAGATCCCTCTCAAAAACAGCATTACTATGTCCCTTCTTTTATCTCTGCAACCAACACTGACATCGCTTTCTATTCCAGAAAAAAGAAGCTGACTTTGTTGCTCGTCAGTCAGTCAGCCAAACAAAAAAAGGAGGAAGAATAGAAAGCAGCTCGAGGACAGCTGCTGCTAGGCAACCCGTGTCTGCATAGCACTTGAAGGGGTGAACCAGCGAAGGGAAGGGCGAGGATAGATTTAGAGCCTGCTGTTGAAAAGACAATTATGCCTCCTTAACACAGGTCATCCGTTCAGGGTCGCGTGTGACTTATCAAACCGCCGCTCTCACTCAAACAGAGAAGTAGTCTCGTAAACAAAGCACGGTCACGTCAGCGCGGCGGCCTCTAAAGCCCTTAAAGCGGCGCAGCTCGTGTCGCTGCTCGGTACGGATACGGTTACTGTGCGCTCAACGGTTAACATACAACACAAGAAACATTTGTCTTGTATCGGGGAACAGCAGGGTGCAGAATGCAGCATATGTTCAGTAGTAAGGATCCCCGTTAGTGAGCTAAAGTCTGTAAAGTCTGTGGATTTCCTTTGAATCTCACTCAAAGAAAAAAAACCTTTCAGGGATGCAGGTTGAACAGATACACAATGAAAAAATGTACTTTTAACGTCCACTTTTTATATCCATTTCCTCCGACTTTACAACTCATACAACAATCAAGTGTGTTCTCCTTACGTCGGAGCGGCTCGTCCGCGCCTCGTTTGTTGCAGTTTTAAGGACGCTTCATTCTTATTGCGTTGGTTTGTCAACAACGCTCCCGCACGTCGCATCCAACGTAGTCTGCAGAGGTCTCGCTGCATCAATGCTGTGTGACGCTTTTAATAGTACTTCAGGCTCATAGTACTCTGGTGATAAGATACTTCCGGTTTGCCGTGGTTACAAGTAGCTTTGCTTTCATCGACCATGCCGCCTGGAAGAGATTTCAAATTAAAATATCCGTTTAAGAGTGCAGTGCCTTTATCTATTTTCGCGGTTAATTTACGCAGCAGTGTTAAGCCCCTCCCAACGCAAAACAAAAAGGAAAGAAATGCCGCCAACGCATGATAAAATCCTTGCCAGCGTTGATGGATTGCCACATTAGCGCATTTCCGCGTTAACGTGCCCAACAGCAGTATTTTGTTTTTGTGTATGTTGAAGGCTTTCAGGCTGTTAGCAGCTTAACTTTTCCACAAACAATGAATTGTTGGAATTGAAATCCCTTCATGTGGCAATTAACTAATTGTAATCAGAGGCTGGATTCATCGGGAAGGTTAAATCATTACAGACAGAACGGGGGCTGTCACAGAGAGCGTTAATGGTGCATAAAGTGTCGCTAAACTCTTGTCTCTGTCTGACACCAGAATCAGATCAATGTTCCGTCTCCGGGTCGAAGTCTTGTCTCGGTGTGCAGAGGATTCATAGAAGATGAGGTCAGATTAGACCAGTGCCTGGTACCTTTTCCCAGCGCTGAGCAGGGGGCGTTGGCGTGTGCGATGTGTGCGTTTGAGAGGGAACAGTGCGGTGACCTGAAACAGGTAGATAGAGAACAATGCTTTTCTTGGAAGTGTGCATCTTGTTAGGGTTGCACAAGAAGTTGTGTGTTTCCCCAGCGAGTGGGAGGAATGAACTGCCGACGAGACGCTTGTCAACCTAGAAGTCTGTTTGGATCCAGATGTTTACTACAATACTGCTTACAGCAGTGTGTGTGGTTTGTTACTTTTCTTATGAAGTCCTTACGAGGACAAAAATACAAAGAGATTTTCTAAACAAGTGAGGAAATATTGCCGGGTGTAACTTTAAAGGTTGAGAATTTTTCTGAAAGACGAGGGTAGAGGTTGTAGTTGAAGTCCCTTTGAAGCAGCGTTTTGAGAGCTTCTTTCTTTCTTTTGCAGAGTATTAAGTGTAAACCAATAAAGTTTCCGATAGGAAGGGAGGGGTGGGTTTATTTGGCCGGGACTGGAATGTTATAAACCGGTAGGATTGCAGAAAGTGAATGTACAGATTAGAGACTATATATATTATGTTATTACAGCTACAAGGCCATAATTCACAACTTTAGTCTGTTGTACTTAAACAAGTGGATGCCACAATTAGCTTTTTAGAAATAAAAGTAAAACACTTTAAAAAAATTATTCTATGAAGATGCAAATATTGATTCATTTCGAAAATGTGTGTGTGTGTGCGCTATCTTTATTTATGTTACAAGTTGAGGTCATATTAACTGCTTGACATTTTGAACATCTTTCCACCATCAGCTTGTAGCTTTAATTAAGACCACATCAAAATGTTGTGGTGAATACCAATATCCTGATGGAATAGAGGAGGACTTTTTAAAGTACTTGAACCAAATTTCTAGACATGCTTGACATCTGCAGATCCCTGTCCGACCAATATATGGTTATTCAGACTGAGGAATGTCAAGGAGTACGCAATCATCATTTACCCTGAAATGCACCTGCAACACTGGCTGCTCCCATTTCTAACAGCATCTGCCACATCTGCTCTTTCACTGCTACTATCACACAGCTAGAAATGCACGAGGCACAACCCAAGAACATCCGTCAGCCCTCTAAGAGGTAGAAGCACACAACCTTACATATCCACAATTCATGTCTTGCGGAGCACACACACACACACACACACACACACACTGCCGGCCGAGGGCTGGTTTGAACTAGGAAAACCCTTTTTTGGCGCCCCTTTCCTTTCTTGGCCTCGGGGTCCTGGAGGGAAAGTCCAGAATTAGATGCAAACTTGCTAAACCTTGCTAAGCTCAGCGCTGCATCCAGCGGTTCAGCCGCAAGCATCAATGTTTCATGCCCAGAGAGAGGGGAAGGCAGAACATTTCTGTGTGTCTGGGCGGGGAGCTTTCTCTCCTGTCATGCATATTTCATGGGCCTGTTCTTCTTAGTGGTCAGGTACCATTGGATGGATGGCACTTTGCTCGGTGTGTGTGAGAGTTGTTTGTGTGTGCGCGTGTGCTTAGAGGAGGAACAGACAGTATTTGCATATGAATTTCCACACTTTAGAGGGAAGGGAAATAGATACATGCATTATTGATTTAATGCACATGAATGACATACAATCATTAGTTTTATTAAAATTTCTACAAAAGTGAAAGTAGAAATTTCAGAAGATTCATCCCCGCGACATGTGCAGAGGAGTCATGGTACGACGTTCACGGTGCTTTATCTGTTCAGGGCTGAAGACATGTCACACTCGGCTGAGTGTACAAGCGCTCGCTGCACACACAAGCTCAATCTCAGCGCTCCTCCTGCAGGGTTATTGCCATATTAACATATGGAGATCATTTACATTATATGCTTACATAAAAATGTGCAGGGCATTTTATGAGCTGCATTGATTGCCTGTTGTTTTTCTCTTTTTGGTGATGGGACGGCATGGGAGTAGTTTTCTAGTTTAAAAAAGAAAAATGTTTTCCTGCGAAAACGGCTCTTTGGGAGATACTCGGGTTGAGGACTTGAAAGCGGCTGAAGTGTTTTTTTCTTCTCTGTACAGTTAGAGATGTTTGTGTTGCTTGTGGCTTTTCATTCTTACATGGAGAGATAAAAGGGGAAGAAACAGCACGATGGGCAAACCCCGAGTGAAATCTGGCTTTTTTTATGCAGCATTTGGCAGCTACTTCTGCTGACGGATTCTTCAAACAATCAATATGTGAACCCAAATTGTACAGGGGTGGTGACGAGGGATGCTTCGTTTGCTCTGCTGCCTGAATGCTTCCAAAATAAGATCCGATTGGAGTCCCTTTATCTGGAGACATTTGTCGGCTGAAGTTGATTTGACCTTGAGTTGGTTGCTCTATTACTTTGGTCCTGACCGAACTGAATTATTGGATAGATTGATGTGGAAGTTCATTAATTTCTCACTCAGGATGCGAATGTTAGCATGCAAACATTGAATGAAGAACAAGGTGAGATGATAAACATGGTAAAGGTGCTGCTTGTTTGACACCAACATCTGGGTACGTTCACTGCGAGCATGTTGGCATGCTGCTATTAACATTGAACTAAAAGCACAACTGTGGTCAAGTACAGCTTTACAGAGCAGCTCTTAGTGTTGTTTTGAAGATAGAAATCTTTTACGTGACTTTTCAAAGCGATAATCGTCCCCCAAAACAGGGGACAGTATTTCCCCCTTGGTTTGATAGCTTAACTTTTACCCCTTAGATTTTATTTTGCGTCCTTTGCAGACGTCCTTTGCGGCTTCAACCCCCATACAGGTAACCACTAATTAAGAGCAGTGTTTGATGTGTGCAGAGGCAGGTTAAATTGTTAAACCGTTGATTCATCCGCAGGACTTCATTCAAATCAAAACCGCCCCACCTTCACCGCTCTTGGCACCGACTGAACATGTTCTGCTGTCTCAGCAGGATGAATGAGAGTGATCTGTGGGGGATTGTCGTCATTCGTAGAGTGAGCCTACTTTTGGCCAAACGAGCTTTTCTAATTTACAGCTAAACTCCATCCAACCCCGGCTACCGGTGGACATTTCCCCAGTGAAGCTCCCCGCCCGGTTCAACCGCTGTGAAGCTGTGCCCCCTAATCTGCATCTGCATCAGAATATGTTTTTGCTCTGCAGAAAAGGCAGTGTGTAAATGTGTGCTCCTCACATACACACACTCGCATCCAGTTGCATTGTGCTGATGCCGAGGAAGCCCGGGCTGCTGTGTCAGCGTTCCTCTGGGCAAAGCTGCCATGCAGATCTCCTCCGAAAGGGCGACGATGGAAATAGGAAGTTGCCTTTCATCAAAGCACCTGCCGTGTTATTTCAGTGGCCGCCGGAGCCCACGTGGCACCGGCTTCAGTCTGAGTGAGAGAAGGTTTCCTAGAGAGCAGAAACCACTCAGGTGTTGTTTGACTACCGGTGCAGTCTCCTTCCAGCTCCTTCCAGCAGCCTTCAGGCAGGAGATGTAGCCGCTCCTGTCCAGTGCGGCATGTTGTCTGTCTGTGTGATGGGTCAGAAACTTCATGTCAGCGTTCCTCGCAGGCCGACTGTTTTTGGGCTTCTTTCATTTCTGGTCCGAATCTCTCTGCGCCGCCCTCAAGGCTGCTTCCCTCTTTTTTATTATGCTGTGCGTGTGTGTGTGTGTGTGTGTGTGTGTTTCAAATCAACGCTCATTTATCCGGCCTGTCACTCACTCCTTCATCCAATTCTCTCTTTCATCCTGTTCTCTCGGCTGCTCTCCCCTCGCTGAGGAGTAGCCCCTACAAGCACGTCTTTAACACATTCACAACCCCCAATCCTCGTTGGGCTTGTTTTCTGTTCCGTCACTGATGTTTCATTCCGTTTCATCATGAGTCGGCCCGGCTCGAGGCTCTCGCACGCCCTGAACCCTCACTTTTGCAGGGAGAACTTGTTCCACCACCGAGCCGTATCTATCTTGCAGATGAATCGGGGGAAAAAAAGGTTGATTTACCTTCCTGCGTTGGCACATGTTGACAGAATGTGACCCAGTTTAGATGCAGCGCGACGCTGACACTGTGACCTTTTCACCTGTGACTCACAGCGCATGACTCACAGCGCCCTGTGTGCAGAGATTAATCATAGATGTGCCGCTTGTCAGTCACAGTGTTAGTGCCACTTTTTGGATAACCAGAGCAACATTTGTCTCTCGCCATTTGCACTCAGACACACACTGAGTAATCTAAATGTTCTTTAGGTTTGTGCTGAAGCTGGAGAAATCCCATTAATTTTACAAGGCACTAGCAGAACTCCTTCATATTTACTGGAGAAACACGACCCGGCCACTTCCTCTGCCAACGCGCATTCACAAGCAATGCAGCTTGATTCATTCTTTAATATGTTTCGTCGCTGTATTACAGCATTTATCAAGGTTGCAAATGGCTTAATTAGTCCTAATATCCACGTATGATCAGAGCCTGTGTTTGTATGTTTGTTTGTGCATATTAAGCTTTGATGTCCGCTGTAATCATGAGGACGGCTGCACTCTGCTCGCTCACTGACACACACACTCGTCCCCCAGATGTCTGAGATGATGTCAGACATGCAGCTGTGTGAGATCATCTCTTGTATCTTTTTTCAGTCTATCTCTAATGCTGCTCTTTGGGAGGGTGCATGTGCTTTTATATTTTCTTCCTCATCAAATGTGAGGCAAATACCAGTATATTTAAAGAGTCTGTTTGTAGCACTAAGGGGGAATCTATGGGGCAGAAATGTTTCTACAGTAGCCCAGAAGGGGCATTTTTTCCTCTGCTATCAACCCTCTTCACAATGTGAATCAACTTTCTTTATCTTCTATACGCTTTGATTATCTCTGCCACTAGACACACACATACATAACACTATCCGCCCCCCCTGAGCAAGCAGAAAATGACCAGTCGACAGAGGAGAGGAGGAAGAGGAATGTTATCGTATGTGTTCCGGTGGACCGACTTGGTCCTCTCACTGGTTGTCAGGTAGAGAAGAAGCGCTGCAGCGTCCCAAAAGCGTGTTCGGCTGTTTCTTATTCCTCTCCCGTTCCCTTTGTCTCGCTGCTCCTCCGTCATCCTGCCATATGAAAACGCACACATACACACTCGCACTCAAACACACTCAAGGAACTAGTGGCTATGCATATTACATGAGTTCTCCACCTCCGAAGGCCTCAGCTTTTTTTTTTCTTTCCTTTTTGTAACTCACAGCGGAGATGATGAGGCCAGTTCTGCACTTAAGGGTTATTTCTCTTACGCTGCTGCAGAGGCCAGAAAACATGAATATGTCATTCCCAAATGTCTTTGTCTAATGATTGAACTTGAGACGGGAAATTAAGGAAAATCTATTTTCTATTGATGTACTGGTGTTTCTCTGTAATAATCCTTATTGTTTTTCCTTTAAATTGTACTGGAAACCGTCTCCTGTGCTCGATAGACTCGATAGGACGAGGCACCTCTGCTCCTGTGGGGCTGTTGACCAGTTTGTTACTGACTCTAAATGGTCGCTGGTTACAGGCACGATAGCAGAATGACTTAGTTTCGATCATTCCCAAGTATGTGTGTGTATCTCAGGATTTCCCACTACAGTCTGTTGGATGGGAAAAACAGCCGGGATGACTCACTGTTGTGACTGTGGCTGCTGGAATGCAGCTGCTTTATTCCTGCACACTGGGCCCTTAGCTGTGAAAACACACACACGTACACACACACACACACACACATACACACACACACACTGTGTGTGTGGAAGTTTACATGCTCTCCTTTCCGTCTCATTTCTCTCATGTCCTTTTATCCTCTTGCCTCTCATGCAGTGATTGATCCTCCGCCCAGAGGCCTCTCATGAGTGCACAGTGATGAGTGAGAGCGCCGCGTTGTTGTGTTTTTCTTTGTACCATCTGTGTTGTTCGGGAATTAGTTTTTGTAAGCAATATGAAGAACCGAAGGCGCGGGAGCCTGCGACACACACACACACACACACACACACACACAGTGATTGATTAGGCAATGTCGCACTACTGCTTTTGCTGCGCTCTGGTAAGTGAATTAAAACGGCTGCATCTGAGGATCGCGGGTGTGTACATGTACACTGAACTGTGATGTACTTATAAAGAACAAAGTGATTTCAGCTCAAACTCAAGAAAGCTTTCAACAGTTTTGGCTCTTTGATCATTCCATCAGTAAAGCAATGATAAAACTAAGTCAAAAAGTCTCTTCAGTCTTCATTGCATTTGGGAAATATGCTTATCCCCTTCATATGCATTCTCATATCTGCATCCAGTAGCAGCCTCGCTACTCGCTTTGCATAAAGATGAATATAAATCTTGCAAGAAAGAAAATCTGCTTCTAAAAAAATGTGAGACTATTGCTTAAAATATATGTTAAAATGTTAAGAAACCCAGAAGAATCTGCAGCTGAATCCAAGGGAATTAACTGGTGGTTTTCTTTGTACAACTTCTGATAGAAATGAACTGAATGAACTTACTTTGTCCTTTCATGTGTCTGCAATACAGGCAGAGAGAGCGCAGTGGGGGGAATATTTTCTCCCACAAGGACATCAGTAGCGGCGTGCTGGCTGGGGACTGACTGTATACAGAGAATATGTTGCACAAAGTGGACAGATCAACTCCACTATGCTGTCATTCAGGAAGTCAAGCAAAAATTCAAGCCATGTGGAAATCTTATAAAGTACATACATACATGTTTTTATAAAGCTATGTTATGTGTGTAGCAGCTTTTTCTTTCAGGGCCGACAGGAAATCTTTTGTCTTGAGCACAAATCGGTTTCCTGAGGGTTGCAATGAATCTCTCTGGTCTCTTAAAAAATGCTTTTAGACTTAATGGCCGTGTATGAGTTTATTGCTGTGGTGGTGCATGCTGATGTAGCTGATGTCAATACTCCTACTTAATATAAGGAAGCTACTGCTGATGCACTCCACAGCTGCTACATCGGATGCGTTTGCAGCAACAGGATGGATCTCAATCCCAGTGTCACTTTGGAATGTTATGTTATTCATTTTGTCTGTTTCATGCGCCGACTAGCACTTTCTAACTGATGTGTCACGTGTTGTTCGCTCAGTGAGAACGAAGCTTGCAGTGTGATGAACACACACATCTGTCCGTCTCTCCACTCTACACACCACAATATACCACCCCGGTGAAAGACGGATGGCACTTACTGATATTATAGAAGCCGAAGTGTGTGTTTTTTAATGAGGTGTTCCTTCAAGCCATGAGTCCGCACATACCTCTCCATCTTTGTGTCAAAGATGGCAGCCACAGGTGCATGATAACCCCTCTGTGACACACACACACACACACACACACACGACTACATGCTACACGGCTAAAAGGTATAAAAGGTGTAGACTCCACGTCGCTGCCCTCTCGCGCACACAGGCAGGCAGACATGTGGCTGAACTCACACACATGCAATATTCTCTCCCGGTCTGGATCACACACACACACACACACACACCAACACAAACATACGCACCTTTGTTGTCGGCCCCGCAGATGTGTATCTCTGGCTTTGCGGAGGATGTGATATGTGCATCGCCTCTGAGCTTATTTATAAGCAGCGATCATATTTCCACACAAAGATAGAGCTTGGATGTATTATCAAGTATTCTGTGAGAGGCCACATGATTCGTACACACACACACACACACACACACACACACATAAGCAGTCAGGTGTGGACGGTTCTTTCTCCTAACATCACAGGACCAGACTTGTAAATGATTCTCGACCTATCTATTTACACACACACACACACACACACACACGTACACACACACAGTCTATTGATTTCATCGATCATTTTCGTAATGAAATCTGTCCTCGTCTTTTCAGCCGCTGATCCACTTCATCGCCATCGATCGTGAGCTCTAGGTGTGTGTGGAGAGGTTTTGCCTCCATGGAACACGTGGCCTGTTGCATTAGGGAGCTAGTCATATATATTGAACATTCAATCTCAGTGAGTAGAGGGAAGATCGCTTTATTTTCTTGGTGACAGCTGAAGAATTGATTGTAATTTGAAGGTTTGTCTCAGGATTTTTACAGATTTTTCATGGTGAGTCCCTCTGTTGTTCAAGTGAGTTAAGGAAATGCGTTCACTTTCTTGGTATCAACCTTTTATGAAACCAAATTGGATTTGTGATACTGTGTAAAACACACAAACACACACTGTTCACACACACACCTGTTCATCAATATGTCCCATGTGCGCTGGTGCGGCTCACGTTGATTGAGCTGAACGATGGGATGGATGCTGTCAGGCTTGTGATTTAATCCATTTCAGCAAAGAAGTTCACACATTGAAAATAGAAAGGATAAGATCGATAGAGGGAGGGAGACATAGAGTGGGAGACAAAGAGAGAGACCTCTGTATTTCCTCTTCTCTCTTTCTCTCCCAACACCTCCCTCAGCTCGCTCGCCGCTCCCTGAATGCGGTTTAAAGACGCCAGCTCACAGGAGCGGAGCAAGACGAGCCGCCAGTCTTGGACCAAACGGTCTCCCCCACCAGGTCCCTTGTTCACCGCACGTCTCGCCATGTGACTGTGGGGTCGAGCCGAGCCTGTCGGGCAGGAAGTGAAGCATGAATGAAATAGGAGAACTCTGACGGCCGCATTGCTCAACCAGACCCTTCATTGCCGATTTTTTGTTGGATTTTGTTTTAACCAAGTCAGGGGCTGAGGTTGCATGTTGAAGTATGCTTGATTCGATGGTTCCCTTAGAAATATTCCTAGACCGATTTCATTATTTCAACATAAATTCCTTGGGAATTAGGATTTCCTCGTCCGTCACGTGCGGCCACGAGGCAAAAAAAAGACTTTTCTCGTAGCGTCACTTTCCGCGATGACTCTATTAGAGTACAGTGTCATCAAAACCGATGCGATGACCAAAGCCTCCAAAATAAGACTGTAATACATCATTTTAAGTGTATTACAATAATAATAATAATTCTTTTTTCTTTTTTTGGTAGTCCTTGTTGTCATTTCCAGTTCTCATCTCGTAATCCGTCCAACTATTCCCCCCCTTGGTGGCTTCTCCCTGACAGGCTGATACAAACGGCCTCAGTCGGGGCTGATACCGTGTCAGCGGGTCGCCCGTCCAAGGATGAGAGGCGCGCCATCTGCTGTGCTTACACTTTCCGACTCTCAGACGGTATTCTTTTGACAGCCTTTGATGCATTAATGATTCCGCTGGTCTCTCACTTGGGTCCAGCCTTGTTTACTCTGGAGTTGGCTGCACTCTTTCATCATCGCTGAAACTCCCCAGGTTCCCAACTTCTAACCAAAGCAGGTCAAAGGGAAGGTGAGTACGGAGAGGGAGTATATTTGACTCTCATCCTCTTCTCGGCAGTCCAATGCTGTAGAACAGTGCTCATCTTCTCAGATTTTTTTTAAAGATCTCTTTTTGCTTTGGTAGAGGGAGAAAAACAAAATTCACAATCTGGATTTAAACTCCAGTTTCCAGGAGTGTGGATCTTCTGTTGGGCCAAAAGCAGATGAATTACTGGTGTTCACTTATCAGAATGATTGCTGATTCAGAAAAGAAAGTGCTGTTCTTGCAGACAAGTCTTACTCCTTTTTACCTTCTTTTGCGATGAGATATGAGGTGTGGAAACTGGCTGCAAATTGCTCCTCTTTCCGTCTGTCACACAGAAGCAATTTAATGACGAGAAGCAAAGCTTCTCAGGCAGGAGACATCGATGCGAATCAAGTTGTCTCCTGGGTGAAGACAAACGAGAGGGAAGAACGGGACCAGACAGAAGGAGAGAAAGTAGTGCGGGTTGATGTTTCATTATTTCTTTCTTTTCTCTAGCTCCTTTTTTTGTAGCTGCAGCAACAAGGGGAAGAGGTGTCAATGGTCCCCAGAGCCTCCCAGCACCCTCAATCTGTCACCACACAGTGAGGAGAGGACACACACACATGCAAACACAGGCACAGCCCACTCACCGTACTCACCTCGATCACACTGAAGAATAGGAACAGTGAAACATCTTTACCATCACATGGCATTTTGAACAGAACAGGCATTGATGAACTTCATGAATTCATAAATCTGTAGCGTCACTACGAAGTCGACATTTGTGGTTTGAAGTGCGAGTGTTCAGATAGTCCCGCCCACCTTGACCCCTTCACATTTCATCCACTTTATCTCGTCTAAAAATGGAAAGTTGCTGACAAGTCGCTAAAGGACACTTAAGACACCGTAGTGAGGATGGAAAACTTTATTCTTACCCAATATAATCATGCCAACATGCTAGCGTTTTACTCAAGTCACATCTGCAATAGTGCATTAGGTGTTGTTATTATACAGAAACAGATCTTTCTCCTTAATATACACGGTAGAAAAAACTCGCATTTTCATTTATTTTTGATAACCACATTCATAATTTCTTCATCAGAAAGTTTCAAAACTGAAAATAAAATGAAACGGAATACTCATATAATCACAAAAGTATCTTGCTGGCTTTGGAAGATCAAAAGATCTTCAGTGATCCCTGAAGGGAAGTCGGAACAAAGCAGACATATAAGTTGGTGTTTTATTAATAAAGCCCATGAATAAAACAGTAATATAAAGGTTACATTTAAAACAAGATAGAATAAAACTAGGCCATCCACATAGTGAAATATAGCTAAAATATAATTGGACCCATGCTGGTTTTTGACAGATTCTGTGTAAGTATTATATATGACTACTCGTCACTGGAGACACAGTGGTGGAGATCAGAGGTCTAATAGGAAACGGGAGTGACACCACGGCCCGAATCCCTCTATCATCTCCGCTTTGCCTTTTACAGCCCGGCTGTTTAACACGGTGTGGGCACGCAGAGGCCAGAGGAAGTCAACAACCCCCATGAGAGGTCACAAGGACAATCAACACTGTGCGACCGAGGAGGGACGCGCTATTCATCTAATCCAGGCACAAAATACTAAAAGAAGAAGAATAAAAGAGATGATGGCCTGCTGAGGTTTTTTTTTTGTGCTGCAGGAGAATTACAGCCTGTCAGAAGCTGAGGGAGGAGCACACAGCCTTCAGTCCACTGAGAGAGCTTCAGCAAAAGGATAGCCATGTTTTCTCAGTCCCAGGACCCGATCTGCATTTGTTCATGTCAGCATGTCAGCAGGCCGCCACTCTGACCGCTGTTTCAGGGCGGGAGCGAGAGGCAAACGAGGAGATGTTCCGGCATGCATCAGAAGAGATCAGAGGAGCTCCTGACAGCTGAAGTGGGGATGCAATTATCACCACAGTGCCTCATAGGTGGGCCTCACAGAGAGATGTAACGGGAAAATGATAGTCACATCGTGCAGCATTTCTCAGGAATATGCTCTCGCCTTCTGTTCTTCAGCTCATCCTTTCAACTCTTCCTTTTGTCCCCTCCTCTCCCGACTCTTATCGCCCCTTCCATCGCCTCTTCATCTTTCCCTCCAACCCCCCCCCCCGCTAACCCTCCCCGCACATCACCCCCGGGGAATCTTTTGAAATTCTCTGAAGTTAAAATGAGTCTGCTGTCTTGCCTAGCAACCAGGACCCTGGACGGGGAAATGGGTGTCGATTGACGACTCCGACTCTCTTACAGTGTAGACTCGTTTGCTTTGGCTTCGTAATTTCTCAACCGCACGCGAGCGCACTCGAGCGCCGCGTCTCCTCTGTCCCCGCCGCTCGTGTTTGCGTCATACAAACACTATGTATGTGCTATAAGAGGAGTGCCATTAATCTCCCTGTCCTGTGAGAACCGTGGCTGCTTGTGTGAGTAATGAGTTGTGTATGTCCGCGCTGCGTCTCTGCTGTCTTTAATTGGTGACGCGTGACTCTATTAGTGGGATTGAGTGCAATTAGCTTCTTCACCAGAGTAGGAACCCCCCCCTTTCAGCGCCTCATGGTCCTGACTCGTTTTCGAAAGTGCCGATTTGATCCAATGGTCTCTGATCAGTGAAGGATTTAGCTGATTTTAAGTTTTTGAACGTTGACTCTTGCCCCCATCGTTGCACATCAAACATCCCAACGCTACAGCAGCTCTTTGCTCTTTGTTTCCATGCTCCGTGCGGTGTGTGTTCACCTGTGCTGGAAAAGCCATATTGGGCTGATGAATAATAATGATACCCCCCCCCCCCCCCCCCCCCCCCCCGTCTGTCCCCACCTGCAGTTTTTTAATCAGTGCCTTGCACAGGCAAGGCACTGGCCGCCTGTTTATTTGCTTGTCTGTGCACTGTCGGGCTGCCCGCCGCTGCAGACCTAAAATAGGTTAAAGTGGTGTGGTTGTTTGGTATCCATTTTTCTGTGGAGCTCCAAGAACTTGAGGGTCAATGGCTACTTTTAACCAATATTTCACACTTCTCGACAATAAAGGGGTGGATTCATGGACAGTTATGATGAATTTTTACCAGGAGGTCTGTGGTCTGTGACCTTACTTGCTATATAGTGCTAATGTAAGCAAATGTTAGTATTTATTTGCTAAACTTGCTGACATCCCATGTAATGTTTGACATATGCTTGTTTATTAGTAGGTTCTGTGTATGCTCGTTGAGACCAAAGTGTAACCGGAGTCAAATCCCATGTGTGCGTGTGGCCGACCTCTTTATAATTGTGTCACATCGAAATGAGCCTAACAACACTTTTAGGGTGGTTTGCAAGCGTCCCGTCCCCTACAAGAAATGAGTTTATTTCTGAGGTTTGTGTGGTTTTCTGGTCTGGTTTTTTAACATAATTAGAATGAAGTTTTTTGTCATTAAGTGTTACTGTTAACAAACAGTCATTTCCAAATACCAAGTTTACTCTTAAGTACAGTTTTCTGGTGGAAGTAAACAGATGAGTAATGCTTTTAATCTTGGGTGTGTGTGTTTGTGTGCGTACGGCCCCTGCATCACTGCGATCTGATGGAGGTGACTTGGACGGGTGGTGGAGGCTTTCGGGTGAGGCGGCCAGGCTGCCTGGACAAAGATGTCAGGCATCGATGGCAGGTTTGGGCTGCTGTGCTCCCGGTGATATGACTGGCGAACACGCTCCCTTGCTGAGCCACACATCACACACACACACACACACACACACACACACACACACACACACACACACGCAGTGCCAGTTCAAATAGTCCTAGTCCCTCTGTTTGCAGCCGTGTTTGTCTTCGTGTTAGGGTTTGTGCAGTTGGCAGTCTGTGTGTTACCGCCAGGTTTCCTTTCATTCTCCGTCTCTCTCTCTCTCTCTCTGACGATCCGTGTCACGGTATTGGCCCGCCGCCGTGCCAGCAATCTGTAATCAGAACCTCCCTGCTTCACAGCAGCCAGATGAGGGAGGGATGGATGAGCACAAAACCAAACAGAAAGAAACAAAAACACGGGGACAGGGAGGAGAGACCAGAGCGACGGGGAACAAGGGGCGCTGATTCACCGGCTGTAGATCTGATTCCCAGATAGCGGTGTGTTAGGATGAGTTCTCCACCCCGGTGACGGGGCAGAAGGCCGGTGGATAACACCCGGGCTCACAGATAATGAACTCACACCCTCTCACTGCCTGTCAGCCTGCTCCACGCTCTGGGCTATTGATCCGAAAGCTTTACTCTTGTTTGTTTTACTTTTTCATTTAGTTTCTGTCCTTTTCTGCTTGAGAGGCCTTTCATTAAGCTGCAGGCCGTGCTGTAGTGTAAATTATAGGGCCTGAGGTTTCTGTGCGTGTTTGTGTCAGAGCGAGAGGGAGAGACGGACTGTGTCTTTGTGCACGAGTAGTTGCTGTTAGTGTCAAATTGTCCCGAAAGGAGTAAAATTCTTTGTGTATGTGTGGGTTTCTTTAACCCGTCCTCGGTCTTGCTCGACCAAATGTTTGCCTCACCTGAGACGTGGCTGCTGTGTTTCTCCTGGGGAGGACGACATTTATTTATTTTATTTATATACATATTATTCTGCAATGCAAACAAACTTCAGCGTTAGTGAACGAAGCTGTTTACATCCGGACGTTAGTTTACTGTAGATCACATCAAATTAACACAAACACTGGTTACTTTGCACTTTAGCCGTTTGCTTTCGACGCTGATGTGAAAGCTGGTGAGCTTGTGTGGTTGCCGTGGAAACAAACACATTATACACTTAAGCAATGTCATGTCAGTATGATCAGAAATTTAGAAGCTGTTAAGAACACTACTGTTGAAGTTGTAGTGGCCACACAGTAGCCATACCTGCGTGATGTTAAGATATAAGATGTCTTCATTCATACCATCCATCCCATTTATGTGTTATGCAAGAAGTCCAGTTTCAGCCTACACCAATAATGCTCCTATCATTTCTCGGTGAACTCATCAGAGAAGATAAATGACGGCTGTCTGTCGCCTAAACGCTCCAATTAACGAGTTACCTGTAAGTCTGACTTCACGTTTACATCTCTTGGTTTGTTTGTAAAACACAAACCAAATGAGACAACAAAAAGGCAACAATAACATTTTGATCTTTGGTCCATTTGACCATTGTCCAGGCCATACATTAACATTAACAATAACTCTACTGAAGAAACTGAACAACAAAGAACTGTTAAATAATGAAATGGAAATGTGCATTACCCTGAATATTCTTCAAACAATGAATTCACATGGAAGAGGGGTTTGAAGAGGGGTTTCATCATGTTTGCGTCACAAGCAAACATGATGAAATGTGACAATAAAAATGGACACAATCAGGAACATTCTTTCTCTCTGCTGTTGTTTACGGAAGCAACACGTCCATTTGAACGAACATACAAGCGCACAGTGTCATCTGTGTTCAGCTCTCTGCAACCCCCCCCCCACACACACACACCAGTTTTTGTCACACCGTGGGGACCAATGACTGCAAGATATTTCGCAGTGGATCAAGTTCAAGAAGCGACTGCGCAGCACTCGAGTTGGCTGATTCATGGAGTTTCATATGTGGAAATCGTCTTATTTACAAGGTCAAATGTCCAGGAGAGTTAATACACATGGACAAGCTCTCACAGTGCCAGATACCCGGATTACGGAAGTGGCATGTAAACACACACACACACACACACACATGATTCCCTCACCCATGGCTAAATGTCGCATCCACTTCATGTACACTTCTCGCACACACATCCTGCAACCACAGTGACGCCGTTTCTGTCAGTCATGTACAATCAAAGCCAGTCGCACGCCCTGGCTGTCAAACTGTGCGAGGGCTTTGAACCAACGTACCAACCTTCCATGTGCACAAACAAACAGACGTTACAGCTGGATTTGAACCCTTTTTGTGTTGGTGGGGAACAAGCCACAGTTGCCTTTATTTCTTTTCAGCACAAATTTATTCAGGATACTTTTAAGGAAAATGATTTTTTTTGCGGCTGCCTGCTACTCATTCACATTCCTTCACAACAACCTTCAATGCGAGAGGGGGGGACCTGCTGTCTTTTTGACGTAGTGTTCCAAAAGTAAATTCCCAAGGTGAAACAATTTGTGATGATGTTCACGGGTGGCTGCTTCCTAACACCAAAGGCTTTCTGCAGTTGTGGTTAACTTGTCGCCTTGTGTTTTAACTTGTTGCCTTGTGTTCTATTTGCGTATCGTCACACTTTTACTGTAGTCGCTCCTCTTTCACCCGGGTGATTTAGGTTTGAAACCTTCTTGCCTATCCGGGCTTCGGATGAACTGCTACCCGCCCGCTTCACAACGTCGCGGTCTGAAATACACGTTTTCTTCATACATATGTATGTACTGTATATACTCAGTACTTTACAGGACTGCTCATATTGCTGCACCAAGTGGAGGACAGATTGTAGTGTTTGTAGTGATTGTAGTGTGTAGCACACGCCATCCTTGGCTCCAGTGTTTGTTTGTGGGAAAATGTGTGTGTGCTCCCAGTTTGCGTTAACAAAGTGTGCGTTTGGGGATTCTTTACGATTGCTGTCGTGGATCTAAGCCATCAGTATGCAAATACACGCCGCGCTATGAAGCTTTTGAGCGCCGGGATGTTAGCGTTGAGACATCAGCTTCATATCGCCGCTTTCCAACGAACACCGTGAACCGCCTCCCCTTCTGCGCGTGGAGGAACGAAACATAGCGGGAGGATCTGTGCTCTGGTATTTCTGCATATCCGAGGACACACAAACATGTACGCACACACACGCAGCATGTTGTGTTCTCCTCAGATCATCAGAGAACAGACTGAAGCTGCTTGTTGAGATACGGAGCCGTATTAACTCCAACTGGTAAAAACAGCAACACATATGCCTCCGAAATACAAATACCCCGAGGGTGTGTGCATGTGTCCTTGTGTGCCAGCATCTGCCATTTGCTGCATGGGTGTGCGTTTCCTTATCACAATTAAGCTGGCATGAGTTGTTGGATTTTGTTATCGTCCTACCTTGACTTTGTAAGCAAACAGCAAACCTACAAAAGTTAATAAAAGACCATAGAGACAAAATATGGAATTCAATAAAATCAAAAAGAATCAACCAGCCACCAGCACTAAAAATATCAAGACTAATTTGTAGGAGTAAATGGAAGTCCTATTTTCAGTTATAGACAGAAAATAATAATTACCAATTTAATATCTGGAAATCTGAAAAGTAATTGTCACTTAATAGCGTAAATATTTACATTTACACAATGACATACCGCGTTGTTTGAGATCTGTGGGAATCAAGATAGTACTCGACCAGATCCGTCAGTGTTATTTGGAAAAGTCATTACTAAAGTAACGGCTTAATGTTTTTTAAAATTCTAATCAGATGAAAAGTGCAGACTTTTAATTGAAGGTCTTTTTTAAATCATGGACAAACCGGTATTATAAATAAATAGTATATTAAGCTTCTGACACCATAAATTAAATTATTATACATCTTCATTTATGATGCACAGTCAAAAAGCTGTAACATTTTTCTTCATGTTGTTCTGAGAAATGCCAGGTACAACAAATAAGTCAAATCCCTGTAAAAACAACAGCTCCTATATCAAAGAGAGCCCCTGCGGCATAACTTTAGCGCTGCCCTCCATCCACACTGTGGTTATCGTCCCTCTGATCTACATCCCCAATGACTGCGATCTATCTTTCCCTCCCCCGGACCCTCCGAGTGTTTCTCACGCTTGCCCTCTTTCCTCAACTCCATTTCTTATTCTCTGTCTTGCCTGCTCCCCGTGTCCAGACCCCACCTTTTTTTTACGAGATGGTAAAAGCCTTGGGCGGTTGGGTGGGTTTGCCCCGTGATAACAGTAGATTCGGAGGTGGGGAGCAGACGCAGGATCCCTTTCAGCGCTCGCTGTGGCTGTCTGACTGTATCGGGCCACACAGGAGGGGGCAAGAGAGAGAGAGAGAGAGAGAGAGAGAGCTGGGAAATTGGATTCAGGCGTCCCCTAGAAATAATCAAAACAGCAGCACACTACACGCCGCATCACATCCTCGGCTACTGGAGGCAAGGGGAAGGGATGAAAGCAGGTGTGTGTGTGTGTGTGTGCGTGTAGCGGTTGGGGGGGGGTTTAGACAAAAAGGCTGTGGAACATCTGGATGTCTTTGATAGCTCTGCTCACACGCGTTACGAGCCAAATTAATCAAACCTGGTGGGGAGACTGTTGAGTGTGTGTGTGTGTGTGTCCATGTGTGTGAGACGTATATTAAGAGTCAATCCACGTGCTGGACAACCCAGTGCCGACATATAGTCATCCAGAGAGGGTGGAGGAATGCAGAGTGGAGACAGCGGGCCGGGGGGGTGGGGTGGTATAAATCAATGGGTGCATGTCGACAGGGTGACTGCTGCTCGATACTGAAGTGGGTCACAGGGAGAGAGAGGAGCGCACACGTCGTGTTGTTGCCCTCTGAAACTCTTTCAGTCCCATCGGAGGCAAGCTGATAAGCCGCCCATAACTGCTCCTCATGAACTCGGGTAAGTTCAAGGCAAAGAGAGGCCTCAGGTGTGCTTTGGTCACCTGGTGTAGTCGCTGCCTCACATTTGCTCGTTTGACAAGGTTAGCAAGTGTGGCGAGATACTGGGACATTACAATGGCTTCAAAGGGGTTTGCTCTTAGATCGTCACATTCCCGGATGGTAGTGACTCCGGGGACAATGGCTAGCCCTATTTTTTTCCAGATTGAGATATCTCTACAATTACTGGATGGATTGCCATGAAATGCTGTATGTTATGTTATGGTATTCCCAGAGGACGAGGACTACTGACTTTGATCCCCTCACATTCCCTCAATAACCCCAATAACAATTAGTTTTGCATTGAGATTTAGTAAGATCGCCTTGGAAATGTGGTCCATATATTCGTGGTCTCTGGAGGATGAATTCTGTAATGACTTTGGTGATTGCATGACATTTCTTTTTTTCCCTGTTAAATATCTCCACATCTATGGATCAAGATGACTTTAACGACCTTCAGACAGCGCGATGGTTCGCCGTGAAATTTGGTGCCCACACTCACTTCCCCCGCAGGACGTACCGTCATCATTAACATTATCTGCTGAACATCGGCGCATTTAGCGCGACGCCACCGAGCTGCTAGTTGGAGACCAGTTTTTCTGCACACTAAATCAAACTTAAAATTAATTTATGTAGTAGTTAGGCGCTATTTGTCGGTCCCTGGGAGCACGAGACCCAAGTTTGCAAATCACTGAGGTGGAAGAGCCATGAATGTGATTATGCCCGAGGTGTTTCCCCCCCGCCCTCCTCCTCTTCCTCCTCCTCCTCCTCTGTTTGTGATGGTGTTGGGGAGGCAGCAGCGCCCGACTACCATCACTTATTTCCAGACTTGACTGGAGGGTCGATATGAATTAGCATTCCCCTCTAAATGAAACCTTTAGGGATTTACAGTTCCAGTGGCCTGTCTCACTTTTGCAAGAGAAAGTAACTCACTATTCTGGTTTAAAATCTCATTTCAACCCGTCATTTGTTTTACACCTTTTATTTCCTTGGGCTTTGTCTCTTCTTAATGTGAGTGTATTTTATCTGCATCGATTTCACCCCTGCGTTCCTGCTATCGACATATGAATATATATCACGTTAACTGCTGAAGCGCGCCGAGTTCACTGTTTATGCACCGGTCAATGCAACATCAGGAGGAAGATAAAGAAACTGTGCAGAATTTATTCGGGTTCCAGGAAGACGAATGTCGGCTCACAACTCGTTTCTTTTTCACTTTCGAAAATCTTAAGAGGGGCAATGCTTTTCCTGCACATCCCTGCCTGTGATACGCACGTCTTCACGCCTGTTTTAGCTGCGCTAGGGGCAATCTCAAGAATGCCTGCAGAAGGCAGGTCTTAGAAGCACTTTAGCCATTTGCTGATTAAATTAAAAAATACATTTACAATCAGCGCCCTAAATAGACTTGGGGCAACATTGGTTTTGCTGGAGCTTGGGCGTTCTTGCCAAGGCTAGAAGATATATATATTATTAAACTGAATTGCCTGTGAGGTTTATAAAAATACGATTGTCAAAGTTTTATTTAGTGTTTTCATCATGTTGGAATAAATATTAAACATTTAACAGCAAAGTAGTGATGTGTTCAATACCTTAATTGTTTTGCATTAAATCAACCTGGGATGTTTGCTGAAATTCATCGGATTGCTCCACCTAGAACATTTTCCACCGGTCGCCACTGACACATATTGTCATATTGTCTTCGTTGTAGTATGAACATTTCATGTTGAGTTTAACGTGAAGTTCCTCCACGAGGCAAATGTCTATTTAGTGTTTTACATTTTTAAACTTTGAATCAGAATCAGAATCTCTTTTTCCTTATCTCAAGCTTTTCAGACTCATTCCTGGACAAAGTAGAAGTGATTTGTACTGTGGATAATATTTTTTTATGTCTGCAGCTTCCCTCAGATTAATAGTTTTTTATTGTCATTATTTGTCTCCCTTTTAAACCAACCCTGTCTCACATTGTCCTCCTTACTGTCGATGAGGGCCGGCAGCAATGAAGTCTGTGAAATTGAATTGAGTGCCTCTCATGCTCCTCCTCCTCTTCCTCCTCCTCCTCCTCAACCCGCTGTGACATGCAAAGGTTTTAATGATCTCGAAGCCGGGAAGAATTCCAAACGGCAAACGCTTAATTGAGAGAAATGAAAGGAACAGCGGTGTAATTCATTCATCTAAATAGAGGCACGAGGGGTGCGGAGGGATGCCACATCCTCAGTTTCTCATTTCTCTTTCACCCCTTCAGCCACTTCCCTCGAAAGGGAATGTGCTAAAAATTTCATTAGGTGACGTGTGGGATAAATCAAAATGACGAATCTTCCCGCTCACCTTTAATCGTGTTTCCGCTCAGCAGGATGTTTTTGGTGGTTTGGGACTGTGATGCAGCGTGACGATGGCCGGCTGGATTTTGTATGCTCGGTATATGTTAAGAGTTGTTGAAACGCACAATGTGCTCAGTGAGTTCAACAAGACCTTTTTACCACTGGCTTTCACGCTACGGTTGCTCGTGGCAGAGCGAGGTGTAAACAGGGCCGGTTTGACCTCTTAATGAACCACTTATTAGGGGGCGCCTCCCACGGTTTTAAATCGCAGACCTGCTCACCTCACAGCTCCGCTCCCCGTCGGCTGAGGCTCCGCTGGGCTTAAGGGTTAATCTGCACCTTCCCCGTCCCCGCCCGCAAAACCCACGTCTCGGCTCAATCCATCACTCCCAGCCGACCCGGCCTAATCTGTGATTATGTGTCAAGCGGTGGCCATTTATTCCATATTAATTTATTCATCTTCCTTGTCTGGCTTCTGCTGCGTGGGATTGATGGCGCAATATATCTGAGAAAAAGAGACCCGGAGGGGAGAGTGTAAAGACTGGTTATCAGCTTTTCTTTACAGCCATCGTCACGCTAACCCATCATCAAGCCGCGTGTGGCACAGAATAAATCAGCCAATTAAAGGAAACTTTGGTCTACATCCTCATCTCAGTTTTAAGTGTGCCTTGCAGACTGGTCGTTACTTTTTGCCTGTAGACAGTGTTTCTAATAGGGAATAAGTAAGCATCAGAAGTCTTGATCTGAACTCTCGGCCCCTCTGTTTCCTGTGCTCTTCTCCATTTATAAAGACGTACCATGAGGTTTTTGGAAAGTCGGCCCTTTGATCAACAAAACGTTGCGCCGCGGCAACATTGGAAACCATTGCACGACTTACTGCTAAATGTTCTGATGCTGCTCTTGAGATTATGCAAAGTTTAGCTGGTTTCTTGCAACGTGCCCAAACATTCTCATGCACTGCAGACAAAGGCTGTGGCAAACACCCTTAACCCAGATTCGGGTTCAAGCCATTTCATTCTGTATTACAGTCAAATATTCACCGTCAGCGGGTCAGCTGTTATTCTTCAGTCTCGGAGTTAAAAACATATTAAGTGCAGAGGTGAATACTGGGTATTTGTGAGCGTCCAATAAAGAGGCCCATTCATTCATCGAGGCGCGGATGAGCAGCATCAGACCATATGTTTTGGTTTTAAAGGGTATCTAGAGCGTGGCTGAAGTCTATTTCATGTTTTCTCCTCCTGTCTCATTCTCCCTTCCACATATTGTTGATACCGTGCGCTGCTCGGTTCAAATGTAACGTGGATCTGCTCTACCGATCCTGTGGGTGTGTCCTCTGGCTGATCCGAGCAGCTCTCTGGCTCATCCACCTAGTAAAGCCGCTGAAGCCCGCCTGTGTCTTTCAACTCTTGCAGAGATATCTATTCCAAACTACTCAGGACCTTCTGTGAAGGTGCTAAACCCAACAAACGAGCAGCGGAGAGGTTGTAGGCTGCGTAGGCCTTTGAGGTTTTCCCTCTGAATGCCTGTTGGATGGAGCTCCCAGGTGAGCTCTTGGGTGGGGCGGGGAGAAGAAGACCTTGCCTTGAAGCAAAATGGTTGATGAATCTGTTACACCGAATCCCCTCTAAATATTCCCAGTTGTATTTGTTGTCCCAGCGGTGGCAACCAGGTGGCTGTCTACAGGAGAAAAGACAAAGATCCGCCCTCTGCTGTCAGCCTAATTGCTCTGTGAACATGTTCTGGTTTTTATTCCTTTGCTGCATGATATCCCCATGGACTTCGATATGTCGGCCAGGCTTTTCCACTTCTCGTTTGTGGTTAAATTCATAGCTTATTATACTGCCCACTTACCTCAGGATGCCGTTGGTAAATTATTTAGCAAAATGTAGCTGTGAGACCACAGAGCTGCCCAGGTTATAGTGGGCGTGCGTCTAAATAGAGTTCATTTTCCTTAGATGAATAAAAGTTCTCATGGCTAAAGTGCTTCTAAGTTCTCAAAAATATTTCAGCCAGATGTTGATAATACAAGAGAGACAACATCAAGAGAGACTGATGTGGGACACTTAAACATACCTTTGTCCTCCCTCACCTCATCTTTCTCATTCTCTTCCTCATCGCTACCTCTCAGAGCCTCAGTCGCCCTCCTGCTCCGTCCCCCCAGATGTGCCTCACTAATTCTACAGCTGCTGTCCCCATTAATGTACAACGTCACAGCTTGCACACTCTTATTTTCAACGCCCTCACCCCCCACCCCCTTACGTCTCTGAGCGCTGCTTTTGTCTGCACATTCGTGTGTGTGTGTGAATTTGTGTGCGTGCCGGATTCTCCACGTGCGTTTGAGATGGAAGTGCGGCAGCTGTTGGCCCTCCACTTCCTAGTAAACCTGTAGTAGCGCCGGAGTGACGAGCGCAAAGTAGCAGATTTACTCATTCATGGAGATGTCATCAACAGCAGCGCTCACGCTTGTCTGTGTCTCGTTCACACAGGGACACACACACATGCTCAGCATCAGCAGCACCGCTCACTTTCCCACTTAAAACAACCCTGCCTGAGAAGATTCCAATACGCCCGGCTCCACAGTGGGCTGTTTTTTCCAACACGTTGCCCAAGCCAGTCGATATCTGTTCTTTGCCCCACGGCAGCCCTTAAGCACACAAGAATCCCCGTCCCTCCCTCGCCCCCCCACCCCCATCCAGGCCCCCCACCGCTTTAAAACAAAGTGTGGATGTTTTGTAGGTTTCTATCTGTTGGCTTTAGCGACACCCGTGCACTCAGTATGCAAATACAGCAGCCACATAGTGATAGAGTCTCACTGCATACACATTCATTATTAATTTGTTTACTGAGCTCTGACCTGCTGGGTAATATGTAAGTGGGTTTATCTCAGGCTCATTAAAGTCTGCGGTTAGTCTCAAAGCATTAAACACATTTTGTGTGATTTTGGCCCTTAGTGCTCTTGTTGTATCCCATTACCTGTTATATGTTCTGAGTGTATCTCTCTCTCTCTGTCTCTGTATGTCTCTCCTCACCCACTATCTCTCCTGCTTTAAACGGTGAATTCAAATGTGCAGGGAAGTAATTGAAGGTCACACCTTTGTGTTGGCTGCCTGGCTTAATGACGGCTAGGATGGTTTTGAGTGATTTAGCAGCGGTGAAAACACACTTTCAGATGCTACGCGAGGGATTGCAGTGAAGCCTGTGAGAATCTTTTAGACATCACAGATAGTTATATTTTAGTGCTGGCGTCGGTTCTCGCTCATTTCTTTTATTAATTTCCAAAGAGGTAGGAGGACAAAAGGTCCTGCGTGGCGCCAATTGGAACAATTTCCCACATGGCCACTAGTTTTACAGCCGAAGCGGTTTCATGATACCTTTATTATAGTTAAGGTAGTTTACAAACTGTAGCATGCTGAGCCCAGAGCACTATCTAAGTACAGCGTCACAGAGCCGCAAGCATGGCCGAAGAATCCATCGGGTTGTGTATTTGGAGGAGCTACAATGACCAAAAGTTTTGCATACTTCTCTGCTCTTTCTTCTCCTACTATACGGTCCCCTTATTGAAATTGGCTGGCAAAGATGTCCCATTGCTTCCTTCCGGTTGACAATATCTTCGCTCTAAAGGACACACACACAAACAGCAGTGGGACATCAGACTGGGGTGGAGAGTTGGACATGGGTGAACATGGGACTACGGGGACTCGCTGAAGCCGTGACCCAGCGCTGCCTTCCACAGATAACAGAATTACTGCAAATTGAACTTTAGGCGTTTCTCTCTCGCTCCGCTTTGTCTCCACACTGACTGACTCTATCTTTCCCACCCGTGTCACCTCCTGTACGGCTTTCCTGGGGATTTACGTCTCCTCAAAAAACCATCCTCGGCTGTCAGAGCCCGCTGCCCGCGGAAGAATAAGAGAGCGAGGAGTTGAAAGAGAAGAGACATATAAGGGGCACAAAAAAAGAGAAGAACAAAGCAATGAAGAACAGAAAACATATAGAGAATCAAAGGAGAGAGCGGAGTGAGACTGAATGGAGTGAAACAGAGAGACGGCTGAGCAAAGGATGGAGGTAACATGGTGGCGAGTCGGGGAAAAGACCTGAGGGATAGCTCTGCACTCCCCCACACCTTCTTTAATTAGGAAATATAATTTTGGAGGAGGATTGAGGTGGATCAAGTACAGGAGAGAATGGTTTTATCTGTGATCACAATTGTGGACACAACTGCCAAAGACCTCTCCAGGTTGTCAACGTGGAATTGTGTGGACAAGAAAAGCTTCGGGCCTTGATTTGCACAATTTAATTTAACAGAATTGTAAGAATGCTCTTGCATTATTAAACCCCCTATTAAAGAAACAAAAAGGAAATTGTCTATTAACATAAAAGCAGATTTAGAGCCTGAAGGGATAAGCCTACACAATGACAGAAATTCATCAAATTAATGGCTGATTTCTGACATTTATCAAGGAATTGATATAAATGGGTTTGTATCTGTTTGCATGAATTAGTGAGTGAAATACATTTAGTTCTTTGACTGATTGATTGATTAATCAGCTGGTCTACTAAAGCAGTAACCAGGTGGTCTAACATAGCACTTCCAGGAAGTAGGTGGGTCAGAAAAGTAAAAAGAGAATTTAAATTTAAAGTAACAGAGGCAGAGACTTTTAGTTTGGCTCAAGCTCCAAATCGTCTGGGGATTCCCTGAACTCCTCATGAATTCTTCCAACCATCTTTCCTTAACTCTGTGACGTTTTCCACAGAAGTCAAGGAATAGCGGTTACGAAAAGACTTCAGGGGGTAATTTATTTGACAATTGGAATCCAGCCCAGGTTCACCACTCAGTGTGACAGTTTAGCTCCCCACCCTCCCTCCTCATCAGTCTAAACTCCCGTCACCTGTTCACCCACCTGCCTCTGATCATTAATCAAGTCGCTATAGAGACTCCTCCGCCCCCAGACGCACATTCCCAGGTTGTTCTTTGGTTTTCCATGCCGTAGTCTCCAGCACTTTCCCGTGGACTGACCGCCGGTAATAAAAGCCAAAGATCCCTAGAATCTTGTGTGTTGCATTCAGGTCCATATACAACCAGTTAAACTCACTAATCAGGGTCAATTAACAAAATAGTGAACTGCGATCATATGGAGATTTTTCTCCTTCCAAACATATCAACAATGACAAAACATGTCAAAGCATATTGATGTTATCCCGTCCTTATTAAATACCCATTTTCTGGGGGATTGTTGGCCACACAAGGCAGCGTGTTCTCCACATATGACAGGGGACAGTCTAAGGTTTCATCCACCCAGAAAAGTGTGCACCTACAACCTTAAGCACTCCAAATAACTTTCGGTAAGACTACAGTTTGCTCACCACTCCAATATTTACATATCCCTCTGTGTGTGTGCAAGACATTATTAAATATTAACAATATGACCAATTCCTCACTTGCGAATATTCTAATTCCTTATTGGACTTGAAGGAAAAGCCGAGTGGAATGTGACTGGTGGAATTGCAAATATTTCGATATTCTACTGCAGTGGTTCTCAACTGGTCTGGCTCCGCGACCCACCATCACCCCTTAATGACAAGCGGCGACCCAAATCGAGGAACATTCTCAACTTCTCAAATTTATTTAATGAAAATATGGTGCAGTTTGAACCTGAGATAGTATGGAGACAGAATACGTATGCCAACACAAAAACAAGTTTAATGAAAAAAACAAAACAGCCAGCTGTTAATTCAAATTTTTATTTTCCCAGGCAAAGGCCCGCGACCCACTAAAAGCGGGTCCGCGACCCACCAGTTGAGAATCACTGTTCTACTGGAAACAAACCCCAGAAAAACACTCCGCCGAGTTCACTGAGGGGAATTGACCAGCGCTGCGGATCGTCTGGATGGGAGCTCACCACTGTGGGTTCATTTTGAGGCCCTCACAGCTCCTCAGCTTGTTGCTCCTAATTGTTTTTTTTAGTCTGCGCCATTTCCATCAGTTTCTGTCCTCTGCCAAGTGAAAGCTGTTGTCATCGTAACCACAAGTGTGTGTGTGTGTGTGTGTGTGTGTCTCTCTCTCTCTCTCTCTATTTTCCAGTTTTGCTCGGCCTGCCTCTCTGTCCTCTGATGTGATAAATATTTATTTCCACGCCACTGTTGTAGAGGGTGGGAGATATGGCGAGGGGGGCTTCAGTTATATTTCTATGGAGCTGATGAAATTGGTGCCTGGTACTCCAGTACAAGGACAGAGCACACACACACACACACACACACACACACACACACAGATGCATGCATTGCAAGTAAGAAAGGAAGAGAATTGATTATGGCGGCACCTGTCTCATTCATGGATGGAGGGGTTCTGCCTGCCTGCCCTCTCAGGGGGGTCTTCAATATCTGTTATGGGTGGGTGTTGGGTGTGGGCCCGTGCAATGTGCCAGTCAATTTTAATCATATAAAAGTGTCTCAACCCTTCACTGAAGCTCATGTCGGCTTTTTTATTCTCCTCCTCGCTCTACTGGGGAGCCTGAAATCATGTGTGGAAGTTTTATGGGAACAAAGGAGAGTCTGAAATGGTTATTTAACAGGGAAGCAGCTTGAAGATTTAGACAGAAAAACTTTGAGAAGTTGAGAGGAATGGTACAAACTGACACATTTCGCTCTCAGCTTTCTCATTTATGTTTGGAACGTACATCTATTCTGGAGTTTCGGATAATGGACTATGAGTATTATCGCAGTATTCCACACAAGCAATTAGTGCCCCATGAATTCAGTTCTTTCTATTATCAACTGGATGCCACACACTACCCCCTCACACCGCTCCCCTCAACCTTGTCTTTCCCACTGTTTCCCCAGTGGGCCACTATTACAAATCTTCCTCCCACCATATGGGCCAAATCCTATAATGGCTCTGGTTGAATGAGGTGTGTTTGCTCACAGTCTCCGTCCCTCGTTCGCACAAAAATTACACGCGTTAGCAGCTGTGGGACAAAGCGCGAGTAGAGCGGGGGAGATCCTTTTAGGATGCCATGTGAGATGGCGCGGGGCTGGAGAAGGAGCTGCTGTTTTGCATGGCAATAGGCTGATAGTGTGCTTAGATGAAGTCATGGGGCTAGTTGGCCATCCAACACAGGCTGCATGTGAATGGAGGCTTGGCCCTGTCGCCCCATGGCTAATTGTGTTTCCCAGAGAAAGCCCGGGCCAGTCCGTTCTCAGCCATTGAGCAACGGAGGTGCAGGTTTGAAGCCTTTCAAGAGGACGTAGAATGGTCCTTTTTCTCTGAAAGGAGCCTTCCAGCAGCTGAAAATGGCTACAAGACAAAACAAGAGGAGGAATGCGATTATTGGATTTCCCAGGGACTGTGTTGGCAAACATTCGGTTGAAAGAGTTCACTGAGGCCTGTTTGGAATCTGAAACTGTCTCGGCTGGACGTGTGGTGGTTTGACATTCGCACTAAACAACTGGCAGATGAATGAAAACACCCCTCTCTGGGAACAGCTTCTGGCCATGGGGGCGATTAGCTTTTGATTAGCTTGTATTGATCCCTGATAGGAATCTGTGTCTCCTGCTCATAGCTCACCTGTAGCCATAAATCTAGAAAGAACCTGGACTTCATGGTGTCTTCCTACTGACGACAAACATCCCTCCTGCTGTCTTTCCATCTGTTTCATTTCCTTTTTCTTCGTGGGGTCATAATTTAAAATGATCATGATAATATTTGATAAAGTCTTTGTTCTGGACAGGTTAGTGGCGTTGCAGGACGCCAAATACTCTGCCATGCTCCAGCTAGCGTTGCCTCCACTGTGACTATGCTGACCGTGGTTGCTTGGATCTAACCACAGATGTCCTTGAGCCGACGGTTTTTATGTCTTTCCTAACCTTTAAAAAAAAATGTTCTACTCGGCCAAAGCCCTTAATCTCCATCTATCTCTGTCGGCTAGAGAATGCACCCCGTAAAGGCATAATCGGATTTGGTGGCATTAAACAGCGAATGGCTGCCGTCATTGGACAAACGGCCGGTAACCAGGTTAAGAGGGGAACACCACATTTGTCAAGTGTCGGGGCTGAAGCACAGCCAGCAGATACTGTACCGTTGATCTGTAGGCTCGTAGGAATTCACACAAGCAGTTAGGATGACGGGGGGTCGGAGGGGAGGCCGTCTCATTTCATTTAATCTCACAGGCTGAACGTACAAGTTAATAGTCTTCCTTAGGCCAAGATGACGATTTTTTTTGGGGTGGGGGTCGGGAGGATAACTTGTCCGAGGAAGCTTTTGCTGCAATATTAGGTTAGTTTAACCCAATACCCATGAATAGAAATAGAAAAATATTAACACGCAAATCACATTCAATCCACATCCACCTCAAATGTGCAACCAATGCTATCGTAAACTTGGCATTAGTTGCATATTGTAAAGGCTAAAAATAGTAAGTTGGTTTGACCCAACAATAATGTTAAAACAATCACGCAGAAAGTAGGACGAACTGCCCATTGATCCTGGGCTTTGTTTGGTGCCCCAACGTTTTTCTACCAATGCGTAGTGGTGAAAGTCTACCGGCTTTTGACTCTTGTGACCTTTTGGGGACCTTTTGTGACCTTTTGGGGAATCACAGCCAGGTCTCCTCGTGTATTTCCTTTTGCCTGCTGAGTGAGTTTTGTTCTTTCAGCCGGCGGTATTCATTTCAGAACATCTGAATTGCTTTTTATAGAAATGAGAAATATGTATCTGACGCAGGACGATGTCTCATTCATCACCGGCTCCCACCGCCCGAGTGTCTCGCCGCCAGAGACGGATGGATATAGCAGGGTATTGTATGTGCCTGACACTGTTGTCAAAAACGCTCATTGTGGATTTGAATGGATCTCATTCCCTGGACAGATAAAGCAGAGCCCCCTCTCTTCCCCTTGTGATTGTATCTCGGCGAGCTGCAGATGTAGGTATCAGATGTTATGAGTGATGAAGGTCCTGAAATTAGATGTTTTCCCTTTACAAGTGTCACGCACAAACTTGTTTGTGGCCGGTCAAGAGGATGGATAGATTGTTTTCACTGTTTATTGTTCATTCTTTGTGTGTGTGTGTCTAAGGAGGGAAACATTGATCGGTAATCATTTGGAAGGGGGAAATGAGGCGCCTCATCAATCACGCAGCTTTTACTAAAGGTTACGTCGCCACATCTGAGGGAATGTATTCGGCTTTAGCGAGAATAATAAAAAAAGTAATTATCCTTTATCATCAGCCAAAGGAGACTTGGCTGATTTGGACCCCCTGTCTTTGGGGATTATATGTATCTGCCATTCAACTCATCATTCAACTATTCACCTTCAGGCTGCAGTTTCCCCAAAACAAGCCCTGAGACTCCTCCATGACCTGACCTGTGTTATTTATCTGTAGGTCTATTTTATTGATCTCTTAACCCTGTTGTGTGTCTGTCTTCATGACCTGACACACAATTCCTCCATGCCTACGATAATATGATGTGGCGTGTTCGGTTGGCAGGTGAAAAAAGATGTTCCCTCAGGCTTCACTGAAGCATCACGTTGAACATTAATAAAGCTGTGTTGTTATTGGCGAGGCCACATTCCCAGACCTCATTTTCACAACAGATCATCTTCCCAGTTTAATATTACACATTGAAATAGGCATGTAATATACTGTTCTTAAACACTGAGCCCGGAACCCTGAACATTTTACATCACACAAACTATTAAATAGTGAGAATGTTGCTTAAAACAAAAATGAGGGTTCAAGGTTTGGAGGCTCAACTACCCGGCACTCATTTTCTGTCTGACTATGCATCAAATGGTAGAGATCTCATTGTACGGCTTCGTTACACGATAATTGATGGCTTAATTGGGGATTGTCAACATTATTTTTTGGTACACTTTTTGCTTCGGTCAATAGATGCATCTCTTTTTAAAAATGTAAGTAAAGCCAAAACAGAAAATGAGAGAGAGTTATCATGCTTTATAATATAATTTATTGTTCAAGAGTGAAACGATCTAAAAATCAACCGCGTTATGAAACGTCTTGTTTGGGTAATAATCGAGTGTTAGACTTGCCATTGTTGCCACTGTGAGGACTCTGTGTCCGGTCTGTCTTGTGAGACGAGCCCCTCTCGGAGGTCTGTGGTCAAAATAAAAAGACAACCCGCCAATGACGGCTTGTATAGGCGGTCATATTTATGCATTTCTTCTGACAAAAGTTCTTAAACTGATCCGTTTTCTCGTAAACATTCTTCGTTTTAATAATGGCGGTATGTGAGAATGTACCGAGAGTGCATTCGGAGTGAGACTCCGTAAAGGACGTAGTTAGCAGACCAATCGCAGCCTTGTGCGCTGCGGGAGGCTTGCGTTGCTTGCGTCGCTTTCGACGCAAGCCTAGAAAAATGGCTCGACACGCGCAAGGATGCAAGGAGGTGTGAAAAGGCACGCAAGGGACACGCAAGGGGGTCTTGCGTCTGCGTCGCTCTGAAAACGCGGAAGCATAAACTAGGCTTTAGTTTCTAATTACCTGCCATCTTCCTTTGTCTGGCGAACGTCCTGCTGGGGTGCAAAGGGAGAAAAACAAGAGGGAAGAATTATGGAAAAGGGGGCAGAATGAAGGAAAGGGGTTTGAGGGACTGTAAGAGAGAGTGAAAGCCCATATACATGATTTATACCTTTGCAACTGTGCGCGGAAGGCAGGGGTTATCTCTTATTTACGAGGGCATCTGCGGCAAAGTGCCCAGATGTTAAGCTGTGTGGGGATCTCATCTAACCAGAGGCGCTCTCTGGCAATAAGGCTGGAAGGCAGGCTGTTTTGGAGCTGGGGAGGGTGTGTGAGGGCATGTGTGGAAGAGAGACAAGGCTTTGTCTTCGACAGAAGGTTTAAGGCTAGATGGTTGTGCCTGTAAGCAGTGGCCTTAAAACTTTACTTTGTTCAATTAGAATTCCCAGGAAGCAAAAAAAAGGAATAAAAAAAAAAAACTCTCTCCGATTGAGTCGTTTACTGGACTTCTCATTTTCCCCTCTTCCATTATTTATCTTTGGAAGACACTTTGTTTTCTCCTCTGTCAACAGCCCATCAAATAAGCACTGAGGATTCATTATGGAAATGAAGTCAAAATGAAGCCCTCATTGTCGCCCTCCGCAAATCAGAAGCAAGGTCTCCACGCCAAGCAGCATCATCATCATCATCATCATCAATCTAACCTCACATTAACATGGCCTGGATATGAAAAAAACGCCTAATAGCACGTCCTAATAGCACCAATAAAGACTGTTGCTAATGTAGTGCTGCAGCCAGCCGTGGGTGGAGGATGCCGACGGGATGGCCGCTCGCTCTTCTACATGTGGTGCTATAATGTGTTGTTTTTTTTCATAGCGTGGCAGCATTGGTGACGCTCTGAAGCCCCCGCTGGCCCCCAGGTGTCGCGCGCAAAAGATTAGTGAACTGTAACAGAGTGTAAAGGTTATACGCTCTGACCGAGTCGCCCAAACCCTCCGGCCATGCAGCAGGTCCAGCAGTTGTGTTAGTTTAACTGTGGCTTCTGTACGGCTCCAACAGCTGTGGTTGGCTGGGTAACCACATTTCAAGCATCATATCACCGGAGTGTTCCCTTTCCAAGGACATACAAGTTCTCCAAACCCTGATGCTGCTTTAAGGGCTTGTGTGCATGTGTAAAGCATTTACGACGGGATTATGATGCACACTTATAATTATACTTTCCAAACCGGTCTGCGTCTGCGGGGTAAATACAAATTTCATCCGCAGGCTGTAGAAACCGTGTCGATGACCTTGGTCGATGAGCTCCTGAGGAAATCAGAAGCCACAGTCATCTTAGGAAAATAAGTTTGGTGTCTTTGTAGGGAGATTATGGGCTGTGCTGGTAGCTGTTAATTTGCCCCTCCACCTCTGATCCATCATCTCAAATCGAAGCAGTTAGTCTCAGTGGATGGACAGTATTGAGGCGACGCTTCTTGGCTCCTGAAGCAGGTGCGTATGTGCTATAAAACACATTCAATTTCAGCGCTGAGCTGCAGCTTCCTAATAGCTCGATTCCTGTT
Organism: Gasterosteus aculeatus; assembly: GCF_964276395.1. NCBI lineage: Eukaryota > Metazoa > Chordata > Actinopteri > Perciformes > Gasterosteidae > Gasterosteus > Gasterosteus aculeatus. Next base: position 18,829,915 of record NC_135694.1, read on the forward strand.
AGCGATCACCGAAAAGGAGAAAGGTTTGGCCAAAGTGGTCTGTGCTGCCAGTTTGGGAGTTTAAAGCGTCCTAATCTACCTTGAAGAGAGGAAAAGGACAATGAGGGGATCCCAAAACCTTTCCAGTCTTCCACTCGGGTAACCGGTGCATCCCGACCATTACATACAAATCCATAAAGCTTTCACATCAGCTTTGCGGCGCTGCCGATGGAAGGTATAATCTCAGCACCTGACAAATAAGTCGACTGTCTGCTGGAGGAGCGTCACAGTGTGTCACTGTGTGCGCAAGCTGAATGCAGGCGGACAAAGAGCCGCTCCCTCCCCAGTTGTTCAAGGCTGTTGTGCAGACGCTCTGCATGTGGAAACACTGAGGAAAGGCTGTGTCCCTTCAAATTAAATAATATATTCCACCACACAGGGGATGTAGAGTAATACATTGTTGTTTATTTCTTTTCTCAGGACCATTTTTTAATATCGCAAACTCATACACAATTTTTGCTAGTTTAAATTTATACGCATATATCTCTCCCAGAACGACTGATAGTGAAGGCTCCAGTTTGACTTCATGCCCAGCCTGTAACCACCCAGTGTACTAAATATTAGGTAGTTTTAAAACCTAAACTTATATGTTATATATATGGGTGAAACTGTTATTATTTTCCCATACCACCCAGTTAGAATAAAATTGTGTCTTTGTTTTAATGGTACATTAATAATTGGACCATTTATTTGTTAAGCCACTAATTATTAGAGATGACTGTAGCTTGAAATTGATTTTAATCAAACACTGTGTAACTTTGTTTTGCGGTGAGCACCCCGCATCTCAGGAGTTTATTCCACAAATATTGCTTGTCAAAGGATATTTTGGTAAACTCTTATTAGCTTTTTTTAACGAGGGTCGGATGAAAATACCAGAACCAGACTTATAGCTGTCCATTCGGTGTGAAGCTGTTAGCTCAGTGTAAAATCAACCACCTGTTGTTTACTGGGGGTTATTTGTAGCAGTCTTTCTTGGCCAGGAGCAGCGACTTCCTGCAGTCTCCACTTGTTGCCTGGCAACCTCACAGTGACGACAAGATTCTGGGAGAACAGTTTTTGGTGGGAAAAAAAGGATATATTATGAATAATAAATTAATGTAATGGTGCTCAATTTCAATAGTTAACTAAATTAGATTAAATTAGAATTGTATTGATTTATTTAACCTGAATCAACGCTTGCAATGCCAACTCAAATACAGGAAATGCAAATACAATAAAAAGACATCAAGCGCTTCTCTCCACACTCAACTTGGTTTTCTCACACCAACAAAAAGTGAGGGTGAAGCACAAGCCACACAAAGCAAAATATGCCGCAGAGGACATTAAATCAGATAAGCTTGGAAGAACTGTTTAGATGAAGAAGGAACAACCCCAACCCAAGGGTGCTTTTAGTGTATGCTATCACCAGACAGGCATCGTCTCCACATACAGCCCCCATTAGCATAATGTCCCCGGGCTTAGCACCCCGTCCCAGAGGCCAGTGGGATCTCCATTTCACCGCTCTGATAATGGAAAGTGCTTCAGAGCCCTGCCAGTTCTCCAGGTTTACCCAGCTTAGCGTTGGGCCATTAGGAATTTTGTGAGGGAGTGCGATTCACGCGCACATGTGTCTTTGGTGTGTGTTTTTGTGTGCATAAATGCCTGGACATATGTATTGTGGGAATTATTCATTGGCAGTTAATGGGATTTCAGTAGGCGCTTGTGTTGTTGACAGTTTACTGTAGCCGACTAACTCAGCGTGAATTATTAAACGGCTGTGAATTCCTATTAGCAGTTGTGACAATGGAGCAGGCCAGACAAAGAGCTGGATTCACAGACTGCACACACACACACACATACACACATACAAGACTGAAAACACTCCCATGTTTCTGGACTCTCACACACACACACACACACACACACACACACACACAAATGTTTGGAAATTGCCATGGTCAAATTTGATTATTATTCACGCAGGTTTAAAGAAATACAGAAGTGAAAAAGGGTTTAACGAGATTCGAAGATAATCACCCGCTGCTCACAGTCGGGCTACACACACACACACACACACACACACACATACACACGCACACTAAAAACACACACACGCGTAACCAACAAGACTGAAGAAACAGCACTTCCCAAGTCGCAGGGAGCCCTAATTTAATTTCCCAGTGTTTGCTTTGAGATGAGACAAGGTCATTTGCATTTCCTTGCCGAGTATTTTTGTAATACCAGTCTACCAGTGGCACACACAGGACGAGAGAAAAGCGAAACAACCTTTGGCTTGAGAAGCATTGCTTTGGTGTGTTAGTGTGTGTGTGTTGCTCGAGGGCGTCGGCCTCTATGTCTTCGTCCGTCTCATGCCGATGCACAAGGCTACGGCGGCCGCCTGCCGGGTGTCGCGCTGTGTTTGATCCGGCGTTTTATTATCTGTTCTCAGCTCTCCGCTTGAACACGGGCATTGCTATTAAAAGCCAAGGTGCGCTCTCCACCAAGCTGTCCGTCATCGTGATTGGTTGGCTCTTAGTAAATGCGCACAAAACCCCCGGCCCCCTTGTTTAAATGGCTCCCCCGCTGTTTACGACGCCATCGATCAGTTCGTGAGCGCGTGGCATTTTGACTTAAACCGGGCATGGATAATGGGCTTGGCAGGCACCATACAGATACTGGCACAGCGGCCCAAGAAACAAGCAGTGTGTGGGAGGTGGGACATTAATCCAGCCAACAGGCTGCAGCTGGATTGGGGAGCATCTGGAGACCCCCCCCTCCTTTCATCGCCGACCCAGCCCTCTTTCGAGCAGTGGTCTGGTTTGGTGCGGTTGACTGCCAAGGCAGATGGTACACTGGGTGGTTACAGGCTGGGCATGAAATGTGCCTGGGCAGCGATGTGGCTGATGGAGGCACACAGACATGCTTTGGCTTTCAACGGGCACACTGGTCATATTTACTAGTGAGGGAAGGTAATGCAGGATTCATGGTTGTGCATTTTGCGTGTGTTTAAAGGGCTGCACATTGGAGGCTGTGGGAATTGGCAGCGCGTCGAGTTTTTGCACGAAAGTGGGAAGGGGATTTTCAACTTATTAAACAAACTTATCAAACAAATTAAATCCTATGTTATGTGCATGCCACAGAAGGATAGTATGTCTTCTGAATGGGTTTTCGTGTGCAAATTTATTGTTTTAGGTGCAATCTGATACATGCACCCTCACAGCGTCTTCAAGACGTAGTTCATGGTGGCTAAAGCTAGTAAAACGCTAGATATTACTGCGTCACTGTATTCACTGACTTTATCATTATTTTTTTTATTTGTTCTACAATTTGTGGCACAGACAGCAACACAGATAAAGAGGCCTGAAGAGAGTTGAACTTCACCCTGTACTGATCAGGTACGATCTCATGCACAGTGACTGGCTTAACAGATGTGTTTCATGGGGATATTTAGTTCATCCCGCTGTTCGGGTCTCTGAGTGCAGGTCTGCATATTCAGTTTGTCGTCCTTTTTCAACCCGTGACACATCGGACCTGAAGAACCTCAGTCTGATTCTGCTCCTCGCCAAAATTACACCGTCATTACCGGCTAAACACACACTCAGTGGTTTCCAAGCTCAGACATCAATAGACTAATCACTCACCCAGCAAGAGCTAATACTCCACGTCAATGCGCCACAATGGCAAATGTCAGCGTTAATGAGTGTAAATGTATTCAGTGGGAACCTACGCATACCAGTTGAACTGTTGTAGGGCCAAAAGATGCAACTGCGGGCAAAGTGACGGACCGCCTCTGAGCCGCAGGGCTCCGATTCAGTTTGACAATCACCCGTGCTGACGGGTGCTCGGTGGTGTTTTGCTGCAGCCAAACCTGACCTCTGACCTCCCTGTGGATGCGGCAAGAGATCTTCTCTTTTGGGACAACAGTATTATTTTGACTCAATAGTCGATTAGTGTTGTCTTTTTCTAATTATCTAGATTATTGCCCCAACATACAGACTGAGCAGCGCATCGCCTCTCATTAGCCACGATGTGCACCAAATTTCTCTGCTTAATTAGCCCAAAACCGAGGGGGAGGATAATTGCTAATGACAGGGGGTTTCTGTGTGACATTTTGCTCGTATATACATCTGTGTGTTTCGCTGAAGCCCATTCTTCTGAACACAACACAAGTGTTGACGGGCTTTATCTGGACCACATATGGCAGCTTCACTCTAATTAACCCTCAAAATGAGAGGAGCAGGAGGCGCGCAGTTTGTGTGGCTGTGCTAGACCAGCGATATCGGATATATATACAATACTTTGCTGTATTGTATCCTCTCAGCGGGGGATGGTGGAGGACAAGACGTTATGGTCTCATAGCTGCTTTTTAGTGCATGCTAATGCCTAATTAGGCATTTCATGACTAAAGCGTCATGGCTATTCTCATTACATGCCACTCACTACTCCCAGGGTGCCAAAGCATTATGCTGAGAAGGGCTGACTTGGTGTTCAATGTCTCACTGTATGGCCTTTGCATTTTGTTCTATATTTGGATTGAATGTTATGATGGTAGCAACACTCCCTTACATTGATGCTTGTTTGACTGTTCAAAGTAATTCTCTATGACATAATAGAGGCCCCATATATGCTTCTGTCAGCTTAAGTCCTCACCCAGACGCTGGGTCATTAAAATGCTGTCTGTCAAACACCCTCCAAAATACACACTGCGCCAATACATTTAACGTGATAGTGCATGTGTGTGTGTGTGTGTGTGTGTGTGTGTGTGTTTGAGAGAGATATTGGGGGGTGAGGTTGGCTTCTATTGCTCAGTGATGAAGCTGTTGATAGAGTAACCACTGAAGATGTTTACCTGTCTTTGTGCTGCGGGATGAACGCTCCAGTTATGATGATTCATTGACATCGATTGAAGTGAGCCCAGCACAGTGTTTGTACTGGGAGAATGTTGTGCGTGCATTTAGGTTTAGGGTCACAGCGGTGTGTAATAGTACAAATCCTGCATCTTCCTTGCTTTGCAGTCTTACCATCCTTTAACCGAGAGGTTTTCCACTCGCGCGTGAGATGCTTTAGGATGAGGGAATGTTTGTCCAGAGAATAGAGACAAGTGCTTATTGCACGCCTTAATAACAAGGAGTACGCCGCGTCATTTACGCACGACCGGTCGGTTTTGCCGCCGGCTTTTGTCTTCTGCCTATTTATCCTCCCACAGACGTCAAGACGACCAGGTGGCTTTGCTCCTTTGAGCGAAGCGGCAACATAGAGTGGAAGGGGTTCAGGAGAGTAGAGATAAAGCTGTGCCTGCTCGAGAATTCGGAATCCTAAATACACGCATTTAAGAGGTAATCTCAACTTGATCACATTACTAACAGGTGCTTAATCTGAAATGATCTGTAGTTTGAGTAGATCTGTTAGAGGAAACAGCAGCAGGGTTGACAAACCAACTGCAACTTGTGGACATCAACCACAAAAAACAGAAACCACCTTTTGCACCTTTTTTTATCAGATTGAAACAAACCCAGACTTGTCACATGGTGATAAATTGAGCCATTGGAAAGAAAAAACAAGAACTGGAACTCTTAGTAAAAAAAAAAATCCTGTTATCATTGTACTCTGAAAACGTCTCCTGCTATGAGGACACCTTGTACCTGGTTATTGACACGATTACACAGCCATGACAGACCTTTTAGCGTGCTGTTATTTGCTGTGATTGTGTATTTGTAAGGGAGTTGGCGTTGAAATTGAGCTTCGTAACCACACAGTGGGAAACCAGAGGGGTGGAACCCATCACAAAGCTGTGGCGTTTGCAATCACACGTGACCCTGCTCGCGTGTGTGTTGACATACAATTTAATAAATCATTCGCGATGCCATTAAGTTCTGTGAAACACTTGAGAGAATAAGCAAGTCGTCAGAAAAAATCAAGACGCTGAATCTCTACATGGTGTTTTCACTCTCATAATAATGTAGCATCACTTTTTCCCACAAGGACTATTATCGATAATAAACAATTATTATGGCATTTACTTTCAAATGAACATTTCATAAGTTGCCACGCCATTTCCCCTGATGTCTGTCAGTTTCCCCATGATAGACGCCCAGAGCTGCGATACAACAAAGCACGCGTGATTAAGCTCCGGACTCACGCCTGAATGAACACAGGTCGACCTTTGACCCGGACCGCTGACACCCTGCATGCGTGAGTGGCAGAGACAGGACGGCGCTTTAAATAATGGAGAGTGGGGCACGCTGTTGTCTCAGAGACTCTGTTCCCAAGGAGGGCCAAATGTCGCCCAGTCACACACAAGTCAATGTATGCACGTGTGTGTGTGTGTGTGTGTGTGTGTGTGTGTGTGTGAGAGAGACGTCTGCTGTGCCTGCTTTCATGAAGTGCTGCTGTAACCGAGGAAATGCTCTCACCACATTAGCGCTCCCCTCCCTTGTGTCTCGGTGGTCTTCTTGATTACCCCTCTTGCCGTTCTTGTTACCCAAGCCTTCACTTACGGACCTGAAAGCATGGTATCGATTTGAGATGAGAGATGGAAGCCATTTATCGGCCTGGTTGAAGGTAGATTTCTGAGGAAAAGATATTGGTGATTAAAGAGCAGGAAGAGCAAGAGACTATAGAAGACTATAGAAGAGGTTGAGGGGAGCTGCTGATGTCCCTTATTAACCTGTTAACGTGGGCGCTTCAAGAGAGGTCATTAGGATCTGCGCGCGTGGGTTTTTATGCACCTGTGTGTCGCGCTCGTGGTCGAAGGGAGGAAGGAAGACATTAAAGATGTAAGAGATAAGAGTTTGTAAAAGAATAAACTAGTCAAAACAGGCGATCACATGATGCGTAAACCAAAATCATCTTCATGAGTGTTTCCGAAATCTTTCAGGTGACCCACTTTTTGAATATGTCGAACCATGGAAACCAAATTCATGATAAGAACGACTTTTGTTCTAAATGAAATTTCCTGACCGTCTCTATTCTCTATTTTATTTTTTAATATCTTAAACCAACATTGATCAGGTTGACGAATTAGCACTTTGTTTTATGCAAACAATATTTTGAATATCTGTAATATAAATTAGACTAAATAAATGCATTTTGGTAGAATTAAATTTATTTTTATAATTATACTCACTGCTGTACTGCAGGTATTTATCTCACCTAAAAGCATATAGAAGACATTTCTGATTTATATAAATGACACCTTAATAAAATCTCACCTTTAGGTGACCAAAGTTAAGAGGACAGAAGCCCAGATATTATATTAGTAACCTTAGAAAAACTCATTAAACCCCTTGGCGGACATTTTAAATGTTCCCTCCTTTAATTTTTACGCACACATTGTCATCTGCACGTTGTGTGATGGGGCTGCCACATAGTCAGGAGCTCAGGGAGCGGTTAGGGGTTCGATGCCTAGATCAAGGACACCTCGGCAGTGGCCAGGAGGTGGACTGTCAGCTCTCCAGCGACCTGCCCACACTGCTTACTGACTGAAAATCCTGCAGTTTACCTTTAAACAGAGCAGACACTACATGAATATGCCGGATGAATTACGTGCATGCGTTCAGGCAGAACCGCACTTAAAAATAAGTGTTATTTAACAGCCACAGTTTATCATGAAAGGAGATTCTGCACACCGTTTTGTGACAGTGTTTCAATCATCAGCTGTCAACCACTCCCACACTTTAACTCATGTCAAAGGTTTGGCATGGAGCCTGGCAAACTTCTGCATGCTTCGGTAAACAGCCATAAAACACAGTGACAGTCAGCTGCATTAAGCTTGAAAAGGGAGTTTCATCCTCACTAGTTTCTGTACAAAAACACCCTTCCCCTTATTCAAAAGCAGAAGGCTCATTAGATTCGCTAGGTTCTAATATCTTTAGGGAAGATTGAGAAGATTCAAACAGAATATATTTCAGGAAATGTGAACCCCTGTGAAAACCATAATAACGCCACTAACAAATATTTATATTGCAAAGTGAAGAAGAGATGAAGGAAAAGCTGAGCCACTGGGAAAGACGCCCATCTTATCTGAAGTGTTCATCTGGGGCGGGCGGCCGTGGTGCCTCATCTCTTGTAATGAACTTGATCCTGCAGTGATCTGCTGTCTCTCCAATCTGAGGGACCCAGCAGAGGAGGACGCTGCCACTGACACCGGGCAACCCGCAAAAATATCATCTGTGGAAAATTGAGACAAAAGGCTCCCTTTTGTTGTCGTTCCCTCGGGGTGTCGTGGCCTCTAGATGCGCGCACACGCATATCTGAAAAGCATGGTCGCTTTACTCTGTTGGAAATCCATAAGGAACATGGACACTTCAGCCCTATTAGGATGCATTCAACAGAGGATGAGATTAAATGCGGAGCTAACACACACACACACACACACACACACACTTGTTGAGACTTCTGGAATGAGACTGAAACGCCATAACCAATCTCCTTTAACACCCTCTGAACTAACCGTTGTGTGTCTGAATTCAAATATGTTCAGGCTGTTCCAGCTGTTTGCACGTTTTTTAAACCTTCTCTTTGGCATGAATGGCTTTATTTTACATGACCCACAAACACCAACACGCTTTAAAATAGCCTGTCAATAGTCCTCATATACAGTAGGCGCTCTACGTCGTCTGCATCCCCGCATAGGAACCATCTTGACCTCATTTCGTTACCATTCCTAACACGCACACACACACATCCATGTATGCTCCGGGTCCTCCACTTGGTAGGCGGGGGGGAGGCTGAGGGTAATGGTTTCCTTAATGCCAGTGGGTCAGAGAGCGATGGCAGGGCAGAGCTTCATTACAGCAGCTCAGCAGGGACCCACATCTCCTGTAGGGATTCATTCGGTAGCTGCTGCCCCCCCCCCCCCCCCCCCCCCCCGCCCCACACACACACACACACACACAAACGGCGCTCTTCCACATGTTGTCAGACATCAATCCTCTAGGCTTGTACCACAGCAGGACTTTTTATCCCATGAGGATAAAATCCTATTTGCCTAATCTAACTAATCTAACTCCTCGAGTAATCACGACTGAGGACGGGATGTTTCAGAGGACGTCTCACGGGATGTCTCATTCACTGCAGGTAGACCACCTGGACCCACAGACAGAGCTAAGTGGGTTCGTCCATCACTGTGCTTAGATGATTACAGGTACGAAGAGCCTTTGTCAGCGCTGTAGGAAATACCACTACCTTAGGTGCAGTAATTGGCTGGGCTTTAAGGGGACGTCTGTGCACACTGAGACCGGAGAAGTCTCAGAAGTGGGATTTTACTACGGCCCAGTCTAGAATGATCTTTGGCCTCGCCTCAATCCAGAGTCCTTCATGTCTGTTTGACAATTTTTGTCAGTAGCGATCTTTTTTCTTAAGGTTATGTATGAAATCGATGTGCACTTTTAATAGTAAAGGAGATTTAATCTCAACTAGTTAAAAATAAAGTGAAAATTCAAAAGGCTCCTGATATTCTGAAGGTATTTCCTTTATCAAGTTCTTTTTTGGCCAAATACCATATATTTTAAAAGCTATAGAACAGACAATGGAAAATTGTTCATTTTTATCTGTGTGTCGCACTCTCTCTCTACACACCGACACACAGGCTGATTAATGGGAGCTCATATTTATGGTTCCTGCACCAAGGTGCAGGGCTCCTGGTCTCCTTTTGTCTCCAGCAGCCTTGCAGACAGCACATTCACACTGATCCACTTCCCCCACTTCCTTCGCTTCATAAACAACTCGCTGCCAAGGCATGTTGTTAAAACTGCCCATGGATGCAAAATGAATTCACACAAAGCAGAGGTGAAGTTCCTGCAGGCTTTGTCACATTTTCTCACTTGAGTTACAGGGTCACACGTGTGCGAGCTCGGTGACCCCCGACAGCAGGAAGCACATTCCGAGTACATACCGCCATTTAAAGAAATCATTGGCATTCAATTTGGAAAATGAGTATCCTGTCCGGAGAGAATTTCTAATGGTAAATAGAAAATGGAAAAATGGTATGAAGATTAAAATTTAAGGTCTGGATTCAATAGTTGTGGCTACATTGTTTATTCTGCAACAAATACATTTAAAAGATTCCAATCTGAAATAATATCAACAAATTTCTGTTTTGTGTTACTCCAACAAGTGCAAATGATGCGGCTACGTATTGTGTCTCAAGTTGTATAACAAGTCACTTTGTGGTCAGTACGCATCTTCTTGTTGTCTTTTAATTACTTCCTTGTGGGTTTTTTTGTTGTGGTTTTGTGTCTTTTTTTTCTTCTCTTTCTTGTTGTTTTTGTGTTCCTTTATTTTTTTCTTTTGTTCCTGGTGTTTCTTGTCTGTCTCTGCCGTTGTTTTGTGTCTCTTTGTAGCTGTTATGCATAACCTTCTAACTTTTAGGAAACCTTTTTTTTTTTTTTTTTAATTTTAATTTAAAGTAGCTCGATCTGCTTTTCATAATAAAGACAGTATAAAGAATAAATCAGGATTTGTATCATACCGTATTCATTGTGCCCCCAACACACTCTACCGCACACAGATGTTAACTGTGGTGCCACAGCACAGCTGGATGCACGATGCACCTACCTGCGTTCTGACATTCCCCCTTTGGACCTGAGGCAGCTACTGAACCAGGAGACGTCTAACTTAAGGGCTTAGCCTCTGGCCCAAAGGCTGTCAACACAATCAGGGAGTTAAATGTCAGACACGTGGCTGTTTACACACACACGCACACACACAGAGACCTTCAGGTTTCGCCAGACAAACCGCTGTTTCCTCCTTGCTTCCTCACACAACAACTCCTCGTCACACTGAGCGCAACTTTACACAGTTGATTGATGTCTCCAATCTATTCGCCGCTTGCTCTCTTGCGTTATTATTATTTCTTTTCTCATCCAGTGCGCATGAGGCGCTTTGTCTCCCCTGCTAATTCAATCTGCGAGATGAGGATGGATGGATTGAGGGAGGGAGGGATTAGGTTGGCGGAGGCTGCGCGCTGAAACAACGACACGTGCGCTGCGGGTCGCCTCATAGAAGAAAGTCAAGGACGAGCAATTTGTCTGAGGTGTAAATTCATTTGCATCGTCGGGGGGAAAAAATAGATGGTGATATGGAAATGAAAGTAATTAAAATGACAGATTGGATGCAGCGTGTGAGATTCATGTGTCATCGCTACAGTGCTCCCAGGATGGAGATCCACAGTCATAAGCAAGCGCTCAGATGGCTCCGCATGCGCTGGGAGCTGAGAGACCCTGAAGTGGCAAAATGGTGCCCAACCAACTAACTGCATTGCATGTTGGGCATCTTGTATTTCTTCATTTCTCTTGTTGTTTCCTAAACCTCTGAAGCCCCACGGACTGCTTTTCTTTAGCTGTGCTGCTCAATCAACTATTTGCATTCACATGATCCTCTGGTTGATAATTCCAGGAGCTCATTTTTTTCCGGACAAAAAAACACCTATTTGTTTTCTGGAGAGTGAGATGAGAAAGTAGATACCACTAAATACACAGCGAGGGCAAGCAGCTGTTTAGCTTAGCTTAGCATAAAGCCAGTGCGAAGGGACTCCCAGTTAGTGTTACATGTAGTGAGCTTTAGAGGTGTTGGTAGGCTGATGATGAGCCATGTGGTATTGTGTGGTCATCAAACCCTCTGATAGAAAGTGAAGAAGCCTATTTTTTGGAAAATGTCTTATTCACCTGTAATCCCTGCACAAAGGCATCTTTATTTTGTGATATGTTAGCTGCTTATTGTCTTATTTTCAGTTCTGTGCGACTGTATCAGTGTCTCGGTTGCCGCAGTGCCACACAGGGAATCATCAAAGCCCTGTTTAATCCTCTGATTGGATCTCCAAGATACACAAAGCGATCATGAGTCTATGAAACTAAACTAAACATTTACGCAAAACACACTCTGGACCGGGGGCTTTAACCACCTCTGCAGAGTTTGGAGCAGTCTGAATGAGTCGGTGATAAACAGAGCTATTACTGCGCTGATTGACCAGTCCACAGGCAGGCCTGCTCACTCTGAAGATAGCAGAAGCCATTTTATTGCCCCGCTAATCTCTCCCAACTGTTTTATTTCCTCATTGGCTTTCTCTTTCTTCGCTCTGTCACGCTTTTATCTCTTTCCGTAGGTCAAGGTCAGCCGCTTCCTCCCCCAGCCCCCCCCCCCCCCCTCCTCCCCCGTTTGACAGCACCGGACCGTTTCCCCCGAAAATGGTTTGATCCTCTCTCTCTCTAAAAAGTCGCTTTCGCGTAGAATCCAACAGGTAATTCCCCTTCGGTGTCAGACGAACTCGGTGGACGTTGTGCCACACGCTCACTGAAAAGGGCGAGCTGGACTTAACTAATCGATTACCCAACACCTATTGGTCATTAAAGCCACTCACCGTTAAATATTTCACTTTCGACTACTTTAGTGTTTCTAGACACTTTTTCCTTGCACTTGCTGTCGTGTTTTTCCAAAGAACTGAGCTCCTCCTCCCTCTCTCCCTCTCCCTCTGTGTCCGCATTGTCCCTTTTCTCTCTTCCCCGTAATCACGCTCAGAAACATTTATTAGCACATTTGTTGTGTAATCGCTGCTGTGGACTACATCACTTTCAGTCGAATGTTTTGAGGAATGTATGCGGTGGGAGGGGCGTCATTAGCATAATTTCCCAGAGGAGCACTGAGCTTAATAATCACCATGGCTGTGTGCAGACTGGAATTCACATTAGGATGGAGGCCCTGCTGTTTGTGCCCACTCCTCGCCAGGTCCCAGTCGACTACCGGGAGATTCATCACTGGCGCAGTTCAACTCCCATCAACTTGCTACGATTCCTCCCCTTTAACCTGCGGAGAAGGACAAGTGAAGTGGTGGAGCAGAGTCAATGCACATTTAGATGCGTCAGCGCAGAGCTGAGTTGTTGTTATTTCAACTCATTTTCTTTTAACGCTGATTGATCCTCACTCCTCCTTTTAGCCTCATTGGTGGTATCTCCTTAACGTGCTGGACGTCCCGCCGCTTCCTCCTCCCAAGCTTGCAGACTGGAGATCAAGGGGATATTTAAAAAAGAAAGAGCGCGCTCACTCGAGGGAAACCCGAAATTATCCATCGCCATCTTCCATTTGCCTGGATAAGGGTTCGATAAGGGAGGGGGGGGTTGGAAATACTCCTTTTGTGCTGCCGATGAAAATGCAATTTCCTAGAGACACACGCCTGTTATCCACTGCCTTTTTTGTTATGCTTTCATTACTGGACACACAGTGATTCAATTGAGATCTTAATCGTTTCTTGGTTTCTTGGTAAACCGCTATTGACCACAAAGTGTTTTTGTGCCACTCTTTTCCTGCAGTGTCGGCTGTGTATATGTTCAGCTGGGACTAGACCGGGATCAGATCCAGAGATGCTCCCTTAGGGGCCTGGCCCCCCGTTCCTCGAACGTGGTTCAACTGAGTCGATCAACAGTGTCAATGTTAGCCAGCTTAAATTAACACGATGACTTAAGTCAGGCTATCTCGGTTCCTCAAAGGCTGATCCTCGCTCAAACAGTCTCGTTAGTTCCAACTAAACTTCAGTCATCAGAATAATTTTGCCAGCTTCAAAATGGGGGAAGAGTCGATTACAGAAACAGTACGACGGCGAATAAACTCAAAGGAAGAGTCTCTTTCTTTCTCAGCTGACAGGCAGGAGGTGATTATGAACAAATATGAGGAATTCAAGACCATAATATTATATTATTCTTAGTATTGTACATCTTTTACCCTGTTTACATTCTGTACACATGACATCCATCGCAGTCCATCTTCCTCTGCCGTTCTCCCTAAGCATTTCTTACCCTTTTCTCCCCATCGAAGGGTTCTTTTAATATTCTGAAGAGGGCGGGCAGCATCCTCACAAGAAAAAATACTACTTTCTGTCCTCACACTGGCTTGTGGTGTCTTCAGGATGAAAGCGAATGTGACATCAAAGACGTGCGGGCGAGTGTCGGGCGACAGTCTAGTGTGTGCACTTGTTCACGTATCTTTAAGGTGGAGAGCAGATATTGTCCTCGTGTGGAAATCAGCCGGATGAGACGTTCCTTTCAGAAGTGAGAGCCAGCAGTGGTGACCCGCAAAGGTGCACTGTGGATCTTATGCTATTATTTTTTTTGCACTCACACGTTGGACTGCTGTCTGTCTGACTCTCAGGAGAAGATCTGCAGCGCATTAGTCTCTTCATGTACGTTCTGCTTCTTGCTGGCGGCAAGGCTCGTATATTATTTAGTATAGTTATTAGTATAACTTCTGTGCAAGTTGTCTCTCTGTCTGGGCAATAATCAGTGCACTATTTGTTTATCAAAAACCCTAGTTTTTGAAATGGAGTAGCAAATCCTCCTACGGTCCGGGCAGTTTGCACGGCGGAAATAAAGAAATACACATTTTCTACTCCTCTTAATTAAACACGTTGTGATGCACTATTAAATAAAACAATAACCACTGACACAATTCAGATTACACGTCACAGATATAGAATAGACTGACTGAATCTACCACAATCTACCACATACCTACATTCCATCTACACAACATTCACACGGAACAGCAGTCCACAAACCAATGGCGGACGTCTAATGTGTAATTCTGTTTTTGTCAAATAAAATGATGGAGCTGTTACAATGACAACAACACCAACAAATACATTGATTGATTTTTAACAATCACGTATTTGAATAAGACCCTTTACTTTTTGCAATTTGACCTTTATTTAGTATCATACCAAACTACTGAGTAATAATCCAGGTGAGACAAAACCGTCGCTTCGGTTCTGTCAGGTATTTTGCACATCTCTTAATCACTCACTGAATGTTTCCCATTCTACTTTCCATTTTCTTGGTGTGTCTGTACCTAAAAAAAAACAATGATAAATATGATAGAATAATGTTGAGTGTTTTTGCCAGAGGGAGCCCAGCATCTACAGCAGATATTTCCTCTCGAGTACAACTCAACTCAGCTCTCTGACACTGAGCACCGAGGCCAATACAGTTTGATCCAAAGCAGAAGTCTGCCAATTGTAATGAAAGGGCCCTGGAAAATCACAGAATTGGTGGGAAGAATGAAATTCAATATCAGATACCAGGCGTATGAATATCTGGGGGTACAGTATATTGGATTTCTGACGCTATCTGACTGAAGAGTATAGATTCCAGCCGACTGCAGCTGAGCAAATCCTAAAACAACGCATGAGCGATCCAGCGATTGGTGTTATGATCTAAGCCAGGGAGTTGTGTGCGAGACGCCCGTGAGGAAAGTGATTGGTTATTGCACACCTTCCCGATCCCACAGACCCGTTCAATCTCTTTCTCTCGCTCTCTGCTGCCGCGGACCCGTTTCCCCGCCTCCGGGAGCAGCTTTCATTCCTCCAGAAGAGATTCAAGGCACATTTAGGTCACGTAGTGGCACAAAAGTCTTTTGTGTGGCAGTACAAGGTTCTGATTTGGTTTTGCGACTCCTCTTCGACCCTTTCGGCTCGTACGCGCGCACAAAAAAAAAAAAACCTTTGAACAAAAACAGAGAAGCCAGCCCATGAAGTTATTCGCTATTCATTAGTGCTCACAAAGGCCTGCGCAGCCTGGCAGCGTCCCGTGGAAGCGGCTTGACGGGGAGCAATGATGTGCAGTGCTCTTGGCTGCCTCTGGCTGGTTTTCCTTCCCAGATCGATATGTTACTCCCTCGGTCCGAGTCCTGTGCGTGCTCCAGAGCTACTCAAGTGTCCATTCAAACAAGTTGTAATGGGTAATGAGAAATACAGCCATGATGAGCAGAAGCCATGAAGGAGTAATTGAAGAAACTCTGCTCTGACTCCTCTTTAGGGTGAATTGAGATAAATAAAAAAGACAAAGTGATTTATACCCGTGAAACTGGGACACGTTAGTTCCATGCAGCTAAATGGATGCATCGTCGTTATTCACTGTCTCATCATCCCTGAGACATTATGATAGCCAGCCACACTCAGCGGGCCCTCATCTGATCGGGGCCGACACTTTGTTCCTCTCTGTGGGGGGACTTTCTTCCCAGTCTCGAGCTCACAAAAGCAGAGCGCTAATTAGGAGTCGGAAGGGTTAGTAAACTGTCCGCTGCTGTGGATGTGGATCGCTCTTTATAATACAGTCCTCCTGTGCGGTGGACTGTACGTACCTTTTCATACACTCCCTAACTGCATTTAAGAGAGAATTCAAGTCTTTACCAGTCGACCAGTGGAGTCTCTGTTCTTTTTTTAAGTTGCTTTTCATAACAACAGTACGGCGTTGTCATCCCGTCTTTCTTATCTTATCTCAGTGCCGTCAATTCCACATGCACATCGCTCTCCTGGCTGCACCAGTAATGCACACTTTGCGTCTTCAGTCTTCCCTGCATGGTCGTCTTGGCGTCATGTCAGCGTCTTTCGTCACACTGCCCGTTCATCAGAGAACCAACTCTCCATGTGAGACCCTGATGAAAATACGCTAAGCCAGCCTGGAGGGGAATTGTCCTTCAAGCTTTCTTTACCTTAATTGAGTGTTTTGCACAAAACATAGACCTCATTGTACTGCATAAGGTTTCCTTGACACTGTAGATAAATGCCACAGCGGAAGCCTTTGAAAAAACTTCTTTGACGGCCAACAGATATGTTGTATATTCAGGAGCCACAAACGTCTCGTATAACCACTTTTTTTCCAGCTACACATCTTGTGAGTTTTCCAATTTTCAAGCTTTTGGTCTCCAGCCCCATGCAGTTCTGACTCAAATGACATCACCTGCGGCACTTTATCAGACTTACACGGCTCCCTCTGGACTGACAGAGTTTTACAGCAGCAGTACACCCCGAGACCTGCAAACACATTGACGTGCGTTATCGCCAGAGTTCCCCTTTGTAAGTCTACTTTGGTTTGCTTTCATCCCTCTCAGACCTGCAGGATGAAATGGATCCATTTTTGTGTTAGCCTTTGATATGAGGTTGATTTTTCCAGTGTTTCAACAGTTCTCCTCTCATTAAGGGCTTGCAGAGCTCTGATCCAGCCCTGCGTATCGCTGGTGTGATTGATAAAATCCAATCCTCATCCTGCTTACCTGGCGCTTGTTAGAAAGTGGGCCCCTGCATTTTGTTCCCGTATTGATTATTTGGGGGTCATGCTGTGTGGTTCATCGTTCCAGTTTTGTGTCCAAGTTTTCTTCTGTTCTGATGCTTCCATCATTTTGTGAGTGGAAGGGAAGAGGCCTTTGTGTTACTTCCACTAAAACCAGCGATAAAATGATAAAGAAGGTCATTAAAGCGCCATTAGACGGGTAAGCTTCGAGCCGCTGGTCCCAGGCAGATAAAACACGGGGGCCACTCTGAACTGTTTGAGCGGAGCGGAGGATCCTCACTGAGGTCCACAGAGAGACGACAGGCCTCATAAACAACACGTGGGAGATGCCTCTGGTGTTTGTTTCCTCCCCTCATACCTTTTTTCGCCACCTAACAGTAAATCCCAAAGCCGCCAGCGTGCAACTAGAACATCGGTATGAGCGGCCCGGCCCGCTCGCCCCTGTGCTGCCAGCCAAGCTCTGCCCACACAGACCTTCCACGTGATGTCCCCACAGGTACCGTGGAGCTGCTCTCACATGAAGAAAGGAGTCCATGACAACAGATTTGCTTTGTTGCGTTTATGGAAAGTTGCTCGCTTTCTCAGGTTCAAGCTTTGCCAGTAACCCCCCGCCCCCCCGCACGCCCCCCGGTAAAGGCAACCATGGAACCTGGCATTGTGATGGAAATCCAGCCGGCACTCGAGAGTGACTCCGAGCACCACCAAGAGCCGGCAGCGCGGCCAATAACTGCTTTGGCAACACGGACCGGGAGACTTGACTCCATTTGTTAAAAGTGAGCCGCTATGCGGCCTCTGAGTCTGAGGGGACGGAGTCTGAGGGGACAGAATGCAGCAAAAGTGCCGGCGGGGGCCACTGATGAAGGACCTCATTCACACAGCGCAGCGGAAGCGTTGTGGACAAATCCTCTACTGCCACCAAGTGGCTTCCAGCTGGCACACAGGTCCAGAGTTCAAATCTAGAAAATGTGTTTTATTGTTGTTATTTTGTCAGTCAGTCATCTCCTATTTGCATTTCTTTTGTATTCTCAATAAATCCACAGGATTGACATGATTATATAATTATATGAATGAATAACTGTTTTAATCGTCCTTTCCTGCTCGCGCTGTTGCCTGAAATCTTTCCCTCCGAGAGCATTAACGAATGACAATGTCTATCCGCTTCCCTCTGCAGTGTTCATCATGGCTGCTGGACTGCTGGTCTACCCCTTCGGCCTCAACTCCTCACTGGTGCGGTCCTCCTGCGGGGACGCCGACATCTACTACGCCGGCGAGTGCCAGATCGGATGGGGCTACATGCTGGCTATTGTCGGAGTCATGCTCACTGTCTTCTTGCCCTTTTTTGCCAAATACGCGCCGAAGGAGCAGCTGTCCCCCACCCCTCTGCCCACGCTGTTATAGTGCACCTCGTCCCTCCGTGACGTCACTGACAGACGCCTGCATCCCGTTTCCTAAAAGTGATGCTGTTTGGGACTCGGCCGAGGCTGAACACCCGACAGCAAACACCGTCTTCCTGCGTCTGTTACGTGGTTACTGCAAAGTTCAGTTCGTATAGATGGAATGTTTTATGTTAAGATTTTACTCAGTGGTTATAGTTTTCTGCAGTTTAACTTTTTTGTGTTTTAGTGATTTACGGGGAAGATGCGGTCAGAAGATGCGAGGAGCTCATTTTAAACGATTTAAGGAGGTGACTACAGATAATAAAAAAATGTTTTTTTGTTTTGTTTTCAGTTTGTGCAAAGCAAGTCCACAGATGTGACATCACAAAACAGACTACAGGCTCGGGGCATAAAGAATGTGAGCATGAGATTATGTGGCGACTTTGAAGGCCGAGAATACAAATAGAAAAAGGTTCAACTGAAGATGTATTTCCCACTGGACTGAACCTGTCGTCTGGACTTTACAAAGCTGGTGTCTGAGCCTTCAAAGTACCACGTCGAAAAGGGGAAATCTGATGCGTCGCAAGATGTTTGCTCCTCAGACTTTATCTGCCGTCAAGTCACGTGACCAGGCGTCGAACCAGTGAGGGTCAAGAAGACGTTTTAGCTTTCAAGGACGATGCGTTCGGGGAGAAGAGGACAAATGGGAATCTCCTCTTCTCCTCCTATCACCAGGATGTAAATTGTAAATTGTGGTGGTACCAGAGCTGTGTGGTCAAAAAAATGTTATATTGGGATACTGCGCTCTTTTTTTTATACCCTTTCCCCAGAACTGTTTGTGTAACCCGCTTGTTAATTATGAAACAAATGTCTCCCAACACACAATACTAAAACACTCTTATTTCAGGAAGAAAAAGGCACAGAGGTGAAGGAACTTTGTCAGAAAGGCAGCATGAGATGGGCTTTGTTAACGGTAGAACGATTGATCTCGATTTTAAATGTGATCAGACCAACTTGTGCCTTTTAACATAACCAAGACAAGCGTTTATTACAACTATCAGGTTAGCATCTTTTTCTGCTGAGAAACTCTGGATCCTGTTGAGTACGTATGTGTTTATTTTGTAAAATATTTTCTGCTCTCAGTGATGACGTCTTGCTCCTGTACTCATTGCAGTGTGATCTCATTAACTTGAGAAAATGTTCCAGAGGATTAAAAAAAAAAAAAGACGACGTCTCCTAATCCTCTCAGCCAGAGGAGAGAAAAAAAGCAACTCGTGTTCAGTACGAGCCAATTACCTAGAAGAGGTAAATCACTTCAATTGCTTTCTTAAAAGGTTGTGACGTGCAGCTAGCGGATTAGTTCCTGGCATCCTTGTTTTACGTGATTTAAAAAGTGAGTGGCTGAGGAGGGAGCTGTACAGATTGAACTTTGCCTTGGGTTATCTGCGCGAGGCTGACGCATCGTTCACATTATGTGCAGAACGTGCTTCGGAATCATTTGCTCCTGAAGTGCGCTGACGTGCTGCCGTGTTTGCGGCGATCCACTTCTCCTCTTCAAAGCGCTGGCACCGTTCCTGTCATGTCCCAAGGACAAAACGTCTACTTCTCCATTCACACTGCCGATTTTCATCAAGCTAGACTCCCTTTTCCTAGTGGGTGTTTATGTGCGTATTAGTGTTGAATAATGGGTTGGTTTTTGCTAATGGTTTTATCTTTAAATATTTCCCAAATTAGGTTCCCATGACGACGTGTCCCGACATTAAGAAAGTGACTGTGGTTCTGTTGCCATACTTGAGTGAAGGTCGGGAGGGACGTGTTTCGTATTGGACCTCAAACTGTGCTGCGCTGTGGCGGCTCTGGACTTCTTCCCCTCTTTGTGTGTAAAGTCTCAGCGCTGGTGGATCTGTTCTGGTAGAGTAGAATTATTGTTTTTTTTCCATTGTGATGTTTGACTGTAAATAAACTAACTGTACTTGGTATCACATGTTAATCCAGACTGCCCAGTTTTTCAAAGACATATTTTGAGATCTTACCTCATAGTGTTTGCTTTATTGACATCTAAACAATGTTTGCTGTTCTGTGACTTTTTCTTTGTAATAAAAATGTTTCAGAACTTACAAAGAAGAGAGGCTTTACTTTCCATTCAGGTTTGAGTTCAAGGAAATAACTCTTTATGGATGCAAACGCAAGTGAATTCAACTGTTAAAGTCCAGTACATCAGCGCAACAGCGCCCTTCACACGTCAACAATTATTATTCTTTAAACATGCTTTTTGTAACTAACTGTGACTCCGACCCAAAACACCAGTTATCTATCAATACAATGAACTCTCATCAAACACTGGTATACTAGTTGAAGACACCTACAGTACTCATGCTCAGACTTCACTGAGTGTTTTCACCAGCGCTCTCATTTCTGCGTCGCAGGCTTTGACGGCCTCCGGAGCGTTTCTCAGCTCTGAGGGCAGGCCGGGTCGGATGGACACGCACATCAGGACGTCTCTGCTGCGGTCGTAGTTCCCCACGCAGCGGTGAACCTGACCACGGATGAGACGCGGCAGTTCCTGTTCCTGTTGGAAAGGAGGGGCGGTTGACGATTAAATCAAATACCAGCGCTCACACCAAACGTGGTTAACACAAAATCCCTTTCAGTGAAAGCCGTGACTTTATATGATTTGAGCTGAGGAGGCTTGGGGCAAGTTAATGTGAGCAAATGGACGTTGACAAATTCCTTCCATTTACTTATTAGGAAGAAGCTTGTTTCTCAACTCACATTTTCATAGAAGACACACAGCACCACCTCCTTCCCGTCTCTCATGAGGAAGTTCTTTGCTCCGTGGAGACCCAGCGTGACCGCAGAGTCCAGAGTAGCTGAGGGAGGAGCACAGCCTGCCCGTTTAATGGTGTTTCAAAATACGTGCACATCAGAGATCATAGCTACTCCTAAAAAAACTGACCAAATATCTCAAACAGGTATGGGACCTTGTCTTTAAACTGGCTCCAGTGTCTCATGCCATCAATAACTGAAGTCATGATCCTCAGTGAGTTCTCGATGGCTGGCTTTATTGGAAATCTGTCCTGCTTAGCGTGAACACAAATGCTGGACGTATCAGATCAATGTCATGACACATTAATGGTACATTTTAGAATCATTGCATAGTAATATTATCATCATATATTTTTCTACCTGAGTTTGACTTTGTCGCAGAGTCTGAGGTTGATTTGTGCCCCTGTTTCCCTCAAAGGGGAATCTCTGCGGCCCAAAGCTGTTAGTAAACTTCCAGGAGTTTCTTTGTGGCTCTGCTGCAGCGGCAGAGGGCCTGCTGGGTGGCGGGACAGGAGCAGACAGAGGTCTGGGCTGCGGAGAATACTGGTGTGTGGGATTGTGTGGTCTGTAAGATGACTGCTGACCCATTGGGGAGAAGCTTGGATGGGGCACTGGCTTAATTTGTGCACTCTGCCTGATTTGGGAGGCTTGATAGCTGCTCTGTCCAGAATGACCACTGGGGCTAAAATCCAGTTGTCTCATTGAGTTGATGGGCTTTCCCATCTCAGAGCTGAAAATAAAGATATTTTAACTTATTTTCACATTTTAGGATCCAAAATGGAAACCCAGCATACATAAAATCACTAGCCACGTTAAACTGTTAAATAGCAAAATTATAATATCTTTAGCCTAAATTAAATGACATATTTCTGTAAACCTATCCAACGGTTTATCTGGTTTCTCAAAGGGTGACTAACATTTTCTTATTTTGATAATAAAAATATCCAACCATCATACAAATGGTCTTAACATACCCTGTGCCTCCAGCTTTGTATGGGTGGGCTATGGATGCGTAGGTTCTAATTGGAGGGGCAGGTCCCGGAGCAGGTCTGCTGCTGCCATACTGCTGGGGCGGAGTAGATGATGGGATGCCCTGTCTGCTCCACTGCTGGCTTTGTGGAGCCGCACAGGTCGGACCGGAGGCCTGGTAACGTCCGTAGGTACCTGAGGAAAGGTATGTTCTCAGGGGAAGGTTTTTGGAGCAGCCCTCCCTTTGTCTCTAGCCGTGCGTCCTACTTCACACAAAGACGTTCCAAAACGTGGTCCTATCCTTTATGTAGAGTGATCTCAATGGTGTCATTTAGCAGGAGATGGTAATTCTGATGTTTTGTGTAGTGTTATGTGTATAGTTTATGTTTTTCTGGGGGTGTACTGCCACCTAGTGTCTGAAATACAGCAGAAGCTTGAACAGCCCGACTTAAGCTTCACCTGAAGCACTGTGAGATGCAGCTGAGCCGCTTGCTGTGTATTCACTGTGGGAGAAGAACTCGTTCTCCGAGGGCGCAGATGTCAGAGGGAGTCTGTTCCTTTTCTTCTGGTTAAACAGTGGGACAGACATGCAGCCTGGTGGACACAGCAGAGAAAACATCAGTACATTATGCAAGACAGAATAAAATGTTTCAGATTTGAGGATGGTTGGAACATGGTCAAACTAATCAAAATGTACCTCAATGGGCTTATATTGTCATACAAATACTACAACAAGTAGAACACACCGTTACTTGTTATGGGATTGTGAAATATGTCTCTTACTAACCTGCTGTTGGTCTGGCTGGCTGGTTTTCTTGTCTCCTCATTGTGGTGCTTGGGGGAAAAAAATCATCAAAGCTCATCAAATAAATATGGAAAACACTTTGGGAAGTGTTGGTCACCCACTCAGATGGAAATACCTTGACAAGTTAAGCCAGTTTGAATGTTGATGTCTTTTAGTCTATTTAGGGTAAAGTAGCGTTACGTTAGCGAGTGTAGCACACTGTTAACAATCTAACGCTAGCTAACACTGTAACAATATGTTAGCTGAGGTCTCTAACAGGAAATGTTACAGCTGTTATACAAGTTAATATACAGTCACCAGTTCTATGAACACACTACAAAATGACTCACTCGTTTTGTTGGCAAAAACAAAAGTCGCGACCCTTATACTTTTATAAAGAGATGTAACGTTAGTTTGTCGTTCAGCACTTTGAAAAGCAGAACGCGCAAAACCGCGGGACGCGTGACGCCTTCAGGGACCCCGAGCGAGCTCGGAGGTCCTGCTTCAGTTAAATGTACCGGCAATCTATTTGTGTGAATCGCAGCGCTTGTTTGTGGTGCATTTTGAGAATACTGACTGAATACAGACAAAAAAGCACAACATTATAGGCACATGTCACCGATGTCTTTGTATGGACAGGTGGTCTATCCAACAACTCACACACTTTAACTATTTGGCACTTTTATTAGGATTAGTAAAAAAAATCTGGTTGCCAATTTTTTTCCTTCAGATTACTGTTTTGCTGGTATGCAAAATTAACACCACATTGCTTGTTATAAGACTATAAATATAACACAACTTCAATTTTCTTTTTCAATACAATAAGTGATAGTTTAGACTTTGAAGAAGCAGTTGAAAATTCAGATCTTAGGTCTATTCCTCCCTGCTTACATGGAACAGTGTACTACTAACCCCAAATAGACAACTAGTTGCATTACCTTAACTAGAGGTATTATAATACACATACTAAAATGAAAAAGAAGAATGAATCATTTGGGCTTCTATTTGACTTTTTAGTCCTGTTTCCAGCCCCATGTGTCAGTAAGTCTCCCTCATCCATGATAGGATCGTCCTAGCCACAGCCTCATGTTGTGACCTCAATCTCATTTGACGTGGTCCATAATGCTGCAATGCTCTTATCGTCAGTAGACCTCACTTGCCTCTTTACGGTGGTGCTGAGATCAGGGGATGAACAGTAGATACAGATGGGGGACATCTTTTTGGAGAGTCCATATGGAAAGACAAGGCATGCTCTATATAGCAATATTCAGAACTACCACAACTATTATAAATATACAATATAAATATCATGTAATAAATATATTATATTAAAGGATAAATATATTACAATATGACCGTGTTTGATATTGACATATGGCTTCTTAGTCTTGTGTATCATTGCTCGTGATTCCATGGCAACAGCGGCATAAATGGTCTATTCAGGATGGCCTCCATAACATCCTTTTTTCTCTGAGAAATGATCAATCTTCAAACAAGTTCTGTGTTGTATTGGATGTTATTGCAGGTGAGAAACAACTCAATATTTAAGCTGCTTCCCGAATCCTCTGAATCTCTTTCATTTCTGCACTGGAGTCAAAAACAGTTCACTGAGCAACGACTGCTGAAGCACAACTCATGTTCTTCAGTAAAACATGAATAAATAAAATTATAGCAGTTCTTACAATGTCTGCTAAAATGAGATTGCACTTTGACAAAGCAAATGGACTGATGTGTAGCACCCTGTAGTTATAATGACTTGGGAGTAAGATCGGGGGCAGAGAGGTATAAAATATTGCATTTTGTATTATATATTGATAACACGTGTCTTTTATGATGATATGACCTTACAGATTTCCTTAAAAATCCATGCACATTTCTAGCTATTACCATGTTACCATTTTAGGTAGACTAACACATTTCAAAAGTTAAAAACATAAATTATTCACATTAGAGATATTGGGTTTTGCCTTCTCATTCCAAGCCGTACAACAAACTCAAAGCATTTGCAATTGCCCATCTCTAAACAGTTAACAGAGGGCAAGGCTTTCATCTTGTGTGACGTTAACACATCCTGGTTTTACTCCGTCATCTTCTCGAAGTTTCCATTTGCGGCCTATATATATAACATGTCCCTCGGAACATCCTGTGAGACGTAAATAGTGGGGCTGTTTTGCGGAATTTGTACATCCCAACCTGGCAACTTGCGTGTTGTTCAGGGGGAGGCGCTTGTCCGCAGTAGTTTCTGGAAGGAACCTCATGCTTGCACCATGGAGAAAGTGAGTGTCATGCAACCGTCTTCGTAATTATTTAGAAAACTTAATTTATCTTGAATTATTGAGGATTCGCTATTGTTATGCGTGTCTCCAATGAAATACTAACGTTGAAAGTGTAGTAAATCACCGCTTTACACCTTAACTTCACTGTTTGCTAACGTCGGAGAGCTGACTAGCTTGTTAGCTTCGCGTCAATCTGGCAGTAACGTTAATGTGCTGTAGCTGTTTAGCCGATGTTGTCTGAATGAGTTCAAGGCGTATATTTTGAATGACGAATTTACAATGGGCTTAAGCTGGATTCCGAACTGTACAAACTTCTCTAACGTTATGCTAACTAATAGCGGTTGTGGCTAATTAATAAATGCACAAGTCAAGGTTAGCTAACGTTAACTGTTAAGCTAGCGCTCATGACTTAACAAATGACCACAGCTGCTTTATCATTGAAAATGCCACAGCAGGTTTGGCCCTGGCACTTCGAGCCTGTGACTCGATACAACACGGCACTTCGCTAACCCCCCTTTCCAATACCCGGCAAGATATTCTTGTGTTAACGTTAAGCTAACTAACGTTAAGATACTACTGACGTTAACGTGACGTTACCCTCACGGCTACGAGCGTTAAACTGCGTTACAGCCAACGTGAACGTTGAATTAAACGAGGGACAAATGTAAGCCGTGCATTAAGCTCTCCCGTGAACGCCTTTTGTTCAAATGTTGGGGCACAGGACCGACGGCTAAACTGCGACAGCGCGTCTGTAGCACATGCTGCAGGAGTATTTTTGGATCTGCTTCAGCGTTGGTCTGAGCAGCCTCACTCAGACCGGAGGATCATTCTAGATGCACACGGCCCCGCTGTCATGGCTACGGCCGCAGTTTGTCACCTGCTGCGTCTTCTTGACGGTTCTGTAACTGTGCGGTTCATATACTTCTGGTGATCCGTTCATTTTGATGCTGTTACTCTGTTTTAAAATATATTTTAAATTATCGGCATAATTTATTTGGAGAAAAAAATGACAGTGATTAAAGTGTATTTCTCCATCTTTACTCTTGTACCGAATAACATGCTTCCTGACTTATTTTTGACATTACGTCTTCTGGATGCACAAATGAGTATTTCAAAAGAAAGCACCACAATCAATGATGATTAGACCTCACTGAACAATGCCTTATTCTGCTAATAATTTTGAATAGTGCCACAGTTTGTGAAATATGTATTGTACAGATTTGATAATTCGACTGAGTTTATTTAGAAACATTTTTTATGTCTCCCCTTGCTTTGCACTTTACTGAAAATTTTCTCCACAGTATACCTAGTAAATCCTAGCCCACAGAACCACAGGGGATTGCTATGTTGTACATTATGTCTTCAAATATGTTACATCTGATGATTTAAATCAAGTCTGTTAGCTGTGGAAAGAAAGTAATGCCACTCAACAGGTTTTTTTCCTGGGACAATGGTATAGAGGGCTTCTTTGTATAAATATTCTGCCATATTCTCGTGAAGTTGATGCTTAGTTTGATTTATCTTCCACTCTTCCAGGTTTCAGCATTGAAAGACCAAGGCAACAAGGCACTGAGTGCAGGAAATATTGATGAGGCTGTACGATGCTACACCGAAGCTTTGACTCTTGACCCCTCAAACCATGTCCTGTTCAGTAACCGCTCTGCTGCCTACGCTAAGAAAGGCAACTATGAGAGTGCTCTCAAGGATGCCTGTGAGACCATCAAGATCAAGCCTAACTGGGGAAAGGTAAGACGTCATTTGCTCTGTCATTATTCTGTGGACAATATATGTTTGAATTACAATTTGAAGGCCATTTACAACATTGTTGTTTTTATCAACTAGGGTTACTCCCGTAAAGCTGCAGCATTGGAATTCCTTGGCAAATTGGAGGATGCTAAAGGAACTTACCAAGAAGGCCTCAGGCAAGAGCCTGCTAATCAGCAGCTAAAAGAGGGTTTGCAGAACATTGAGGCCCGGCTTGCTGGTAAAAACTCTTACATTTGTCATGCCTTTCATTCTAGAGAAAAAAACATTGAAAATAGTATGTCACTTTTGCCACCTACATGTAAAGAGAGTTTAGATACGACTGTTGATGGGGACCACTGAAGTGAAATCATCATCAGTGCTCAAGTTTTCAAAGAGAGTAGGTAGCCCACTTGGGTTTTGAGTGTTATTATTAATTCAGGATGCAAGTAGTGTGGGTTGCAAGGAGAACGTTCTGCTGAAGTTAATCCTAGACCAGTGCAAGATGTGTTTCTGTGTGACCATACAAGTTATAGTAATGAACTTTTTTTTCTTTCTGTTTCACCAGAGAAGTCAATGATGAACCCCTTTGCCATGCCCAACTTGTATCAGAAGCTGGAGAATGATTCTCGGACCCGGGAGCTACTGTCAGATTCCAGCTACAGAGAACTGCTGGAGCAGCTCAGGAACAAACCGTCGGAGCTTGGCACGTATGTGCATTTAACAACATTTTTTTGATTTAAGTCTGCAAATTGTTTGAGGCAGATAATCCAAAATATGTTTATTTTGAATAAGATTGCACAGAAAGCTATAGGTAAGTTATAGGATTGCACAGAGTTATAGCTTGATAAATGTACAACAATACATACAATTTGCTGTTCCCTTTTTTATAATTTTCATCATCATTCGACAATGTAATACAACAAATATAAAAATCAATCAATATCTCAAGTTAATTTAAAAAACGTGCATTAATCCTGATTGGTATTGTATTAGAAATGCATTTGTTGGCCTGACTGTTCTGTAGGAAGCTGCAGGATCCCAGAGTGATGACCACTCTCTCTGTGCTGCTGGGGCTGAACCTCTCTGAGATGGAGGAAGAAGAGGAGCCTACTCCCCCTCCTCCCCCCAAACCCAAAGAGACCCAGCCGCCTCCTCCTAAAGAGGAAGACCTTCCCGAAAACAAGAGAAAGGTAAAGAAAAACAAAAAGGCAATTAACTGAATCATCAATCTTGTAAAGTAATTTTGTGCCTTCTCTGTGTTATGAGTTTTATTAATCCTCTTGTTTTCCATTTTCTTATAGGCCTTGAAAGAAAAGGAACTTGGGAATGACGCATATAAGAATAAGAACTTTGATGCAGCGCTGAAGCATTACGAAGAAGCAATCAAACATGACCCCACCAACATGACCTACATATCTAATCAAGCAGGTACATCCAGTGACAAGTGTGTTTACTAAGGCTGTCAATAGATTACAAAAAATTACTAATTGATCTCACATTTTGAAATTCATTAATCTAGATTAAAAAGTTAGTTTACTAATCACTTCAGCAAGCGTGTATTTTATCTTAACATGAAACTACACACATTTGATCTTCTCCACGGCAGAATTCCACCACGTGGAACATGTTGAACTAGTGACTCTTTCTGCTGTCCTCGTGCACTTTGCTGTGCTCTCAACTCCATCATTTGACAGCCGACATTTAGCCAGGCCGTTTTCCAAACCACTGCCTTTTAGGCACACAGTGGTGGTCCTCTGCAGACTGTGCTGTGCAGGGTAGATGTTGAGATGGAAGTAGCCTAGCAGCTACTAACCTGCTCTGGGCACTCCGGGTCCTAAAGTGGTCTGTTTGCCTTTCATCCCCCTTCTGTTCGACACGTGGACAGCTTACTCTGCACAGTTCTCCGCTCTGTGTCGCGCCTCAGTTTCTTCTTTTTTTTTTTTTTCTTTTTAACTTTTTCGACTGCCATCTCTCTCCCTCCGGTCTAACTGACCACAGCATGCAGCGGTTTCGTTTCAGGGGTCAATGGATACCGGAAGTAAATAAAGTCACGTTAAAATAATATAGCACTTCAATCTCGCCTACAATAATCTCATGGATAAACGCGTTATCTTTGACAGCTCCAGTGTTTACAAATGCAATGAAAATTGATCCAAATATAACCTTTAGTTTAGGCTGTGAGTGTTAATCATGTTTTCATTTTTTCCATCCCTCCAGCTGTGTACTTTGAGATGGGAGATTTCGAGAAGTGCCGAGAGCTGTGTGAGAAGGCCATCGATGTTGGCAGAGAGAACCGGGAAGACTACAGACAAATCGCTAAGTGAGTCCAGAAGTATTGGCCTGTTTTGGTTTATTATCTTGATTTCTGTCTTTACTGGAGTGAATATAACTACTCTGCTCTCTGACCTAGAGGATGAAGTGGTGGTTTGTTGCTCCTGTAGCATATATATATATATATATAAAAAATGTTTTCTCATCTGGATGTGAAACAACGTACATCTAACCAGTTTATCACCAGAGAAAATGTATTGTACAAGAACCATTAGGTGACCGTGTTGCCCTATTACTTATCACTCCCATCTGACCAAAGAACATGAGTTACAACGGTAGTTGTGACTGGTTCTTGTTAGTGGTTTCATAATGGTCAACGATGTTTTCTTTAAAGTGTAGTTGAGAAAAGAACCATATCCTGTCTTGCCATTTGATATGTTTATCTTCTCCTTTTCTTTGTACAGGGCCTTGGCTAGGATTGGAAACTCGTACTTCAAGCAGGAGAAATATAAAGAAGCTATTCAGTATTTGAACAAGAGTTTGTCGGAGCATCGCACACCCGACGTCCTGAAGAGGTGTCAACAGGTGCAGTGCAAGCAAATTTCCCACCCAATGAAGCTTTTGGATTCCAATTTATCCAAACTATTTAAAGAGGGCTACTGGACAGAGTATGTGAACATAAGTGCACTCTTGATTCATTCTTTTTCTAAACTTGAATTTGCTCTGCAGGCAGAGAAGATATTGAAAGAGCAGGAGAAACTAGCATACATCAACCCCGACTTAGCCCTGGAAGCGAAAACCAAGGGCAACGACGCCTTCCAGAAAGGTAGGGGTGTGTGTGGGCGCGCACACAGGCGCAATAGTTGTAACTCAAATTCATAGTTCATTGTCATTTCATTCTTTGTTCAAGACCTGGAATAAAGGGGAACCACTGTTTTTCCTCCTCCAGGCGACTATCCCTTAGCCATGAAACATTACTCGGAGGCCATCAAGAGAAACCCCAAGGATGCCAAACTTTTCAGTAACAGAGCCGCCTGCTACACAAAGCTGTTGGAGTTTCAACTTGCCCTAAAGGTACAGTGCTTCCTTAGCGAGCGTCTTCGTTAGTTCCTTAATGACATTCTAACCTGACAAAAAAACCCTTTTTCATTTGTCAGGATTGTGAAGAGTGCATCCGACTGGAGCCCTCCTTCAGTAAGTATCACGTGGTTTTGGTACTACCATTTTTAAACGCATTTGGCTTGAAATTTAATCAAGCGTGTTTGCTACGCGTTCGCACTAAACGAGTAGCAAATCTTTGTGCGACTGGCTTCCATATAAAGTGAATGCAAAGCCAGGAATAGTGAATGCGAACCTGAGCGCATTCACATATTTCAACTAGTGTGAAGAAGACAGTGATTTTCTTCATCTATTTTCTCGAACAACATGAATTCATACTTTTTACAAATGGGCATCCTTAAGCCCTTTTTGCCTCTATGAAATAACAGCGTAATCTCTTTATTTTGGGTTCGTCCAGCTGACGTGTGGTTCGATAAAACCCATTGATGATAGATGTTGTGCACCCAGACCAGACACTGCTTGATTTCCCAGATATGAGAAGTCCAGAAACAAGCACCAAGTAGAACCTTTTCATAACTTGGATTCAGGACTAGATCGTTTTGGTTCTACACCTCACACTCCTCTTTCCACAGTAAAAGGCTACACACGCAAAGGAGCTGCTTTGGAGGCCATGAAAGACTTCACTAAAGCTGTGGATGTGTACCAGAAGGCACTGGAGCTGGACTCCTCCTCAAAGGTATTTAACACTGAAAAAACAGTCTGGAGGAGATCCGAGGCGTTGAGCACTCGCATCGTCAAACGATTAAGTAATGTGAATTGATAGTTAATTCTTATGTGTAGTATGTAGTTAAATTGTTGTGATTGACAGTTTACTTTACTTTCAATCAGTTCAATTCAGTAAAAAAACGTATGTGGGAAAGTTCTGGAGTTTCAATGAAGGCAGGACCCTTCGTCCTTCTGTGGCCCGTCTGCTCGCTCCGTCAAACTACAATCGAAATACATGTTGAACACAAATCTATGCAACAAAGGGACATTTTTGAATGGTATTTGATGATGGAATATTAAGTCTGATACATAATTGCTGTTTTTTTTTCTTTTGTCTTTCTTTCCCAATCCAGGAAGCCACAGAAGGCATTCAGCGCTGTATGGTCAGTCAGAACACGAGGAACGACACTCCGGAGGAAGTGAAGCAGAGGGCCATGTCTGACCCTGAGGTGCAGCAGATCATGAGTGACCCAGCCATGCGCATGATCCTGGAGCAGATGCAGAAGGACCCTCAGGCGCTCAGCGAGTATGTTTACCAATTCTTTAATCTTGCTTTCTGTCTCTCTGCATGAAGAATCTAATGTGTTTTATTTTTTTGCTGCTTGATCCTCAGCCACTTGAAGAATCCAGTCATTGCCCAGAAGATCCAGAAACTTATTGATATTGGACTGATAGCCATTCGCTGATGAGAACCAAGAGACCAAGACAACAGTGGAAAAACGTGAAAATCCCTTCGATTATTACAGCCTCCTTTTTGCCTTCAAATTCAAAATAATATTATTGTCAGTCTCCCTGAGACTTGATGTGTATGTTTCTTTATTTTTTAAAATCAGTTTCATAACTTTTTCATTGTATTTGAGAAACCGTCTTGTATGTTCTCCTGGAAAACTTCAGGACTCCATAAAAAAATTCTTAAAACAATTGCATTAATGTGTACAGATGCTGAAACCGCACAGTTTTAGTGCACTAACACATGCCGTGTTTGAAGGGGAAATCCACCCTGATTCAGATCACATGTTCCTATTGGTTTAAGGAAAGAAAAAAATAAAGACTGTAATGTAGATCACAACTGAAATTGTCAACATTGGTCATTTGAACGAACTATTTTGGTCCTTTTTTGAACTTTAAGCACCATGTTTGGTTAATCTTCTGGTCCTGACTCTTGTAAGCATGCTAGGCATCATTTTTGTATTTCTGCTTTTTATTGTTTAGCTTTTCTGTTTTGGGCCCAAGTGACGATGGTATTTGTTTACAGCCAATATCGGGCGTGTTGAATTTGCTGGTAAGAGTATGGATTTAATCAAATGGTAAAGTTACTTGATACCATAAGGGAAGGGGGTATTTTGCTAAAGGGGTTTAAAATGTCAGACAGCAATCGAGGCACCCAAGTTATTGTTTTGAAATCTGCTATACTACTAATCTAGAATAAACGTAAACTTTAGTGCAATGCTCTTGTGCCAGTTGAAGTATCTAAGAATACTGTGGCGTGTGTTTACGTGACGCAACGGTCCTCCCACAGTGTTCTGATCTGGTGATCACGTTGAAACTTTCCATTGTATTTACTGAAGTCCAAGTGAATGTTTTTGACAGGCTTGAGATTCCTCACTCCGAAAGTAGAAAGTAGAGTTCTGCTGTGCAATATGTGACTACATCCCTGGCTGGAGTATTTCCACAACGTGTGAAAAACCGGACATTTTAGGGTGGATTTTTCCTTTCTAAACCAGCAGTTAGTGGTTGAGATATTGGGGTTCCAATTATTTCACTTTATGATGTGTCTTTATTATTTTTTTGACTTGTCTTTGAGTACTAAAGCCCTGCTATTAGCTGTCACTACTTTGTGTTAATTTTGCCCCGTGACAGTGGCGCCGTGGCGGTTTAGTTTCTGTTTTTGGAAAGGAAATCCACATGTGTGTTAATATAGCTGAGCGACATGGCTCCGGATACCTTCAAATAAACATGTTGTCGAATAGCCACATTAGATTTGCTGCATCTGGTTTTCCCTCTAACTTCTGACAACCGAAATTGGGTTATGAGACAAGTTTGTAATTATCAACCACACGCAGTAGATGTGGAAGAAACTTTCTCAAAAGGTTTAATGGCAATCAATTGTACAACATCTGAATGTATTTTTCAAAGGTCAGCTTTGTCTTTTTCCTTCAAAGACCAAACCATGTTAACTGACTTAATACAGTGGTAGAGCTACATTTAATGGTAAGGTCTTATTCCATGTGATTCAAACCTTACATTAAAAGCCAATGAAAAGTGAAATAAGATTCTTCATAATATAATGTGTAAATCTTTACTCTTACAAACGTCAACGCGCTATTGATGGACACGCGTTACGTGCCGCAGGCATGAACAAAGGTGAATGAATGCCTTGTTTGTCAAAAACGAAACGTTTTGCAGGACAAACGGTTGAAGTGTCAATACTCGTTAAATGAGCAAGTCAGCTACAACCCAAAAACGTGCTTATGACTGCGACGTGAACGTATCGCCCCACCCGCACATTCTCAACCATTTGGATACTGATGTTGTAATTAGTGCAGCTGTTGTATATGATCTATTATTTATATGGAAAGAATGTACAAGTACCAACGTAGAAAAATGATCTAAAGAGTCTGAGCAGTTCTCGAGGTTTCGAGCTGCTTGGCTCCTCCCACACTGAGCGGGTCACGTGACGGACCGTCGCCCAGGTTGTGGCGAAAGCATCCTGGTGATAGCAGTTAGCTTACCGCTAATCATTTACATTTGTCAACATTTTTTTTTATGTATTGGGCGAATATTAACGAAGCTCTAGTCAGGACAAAGAGGATAAGAAACAACCGAAACGGCCTTTTTTTCTGACATGGTTGAATAGCGGATATCCGAACAGGCTCGTGATCACTGCTAACTAAATATTAACTTTGACGAGCACTAGCAACAATTTGTTAGCCAGCTGCTAGTTTGTCAAATTGCTACTATCAATCCAGCTAGCCCAGGAAATGTATCTTGTTATCGTAGCAATTGTGCTAACTAACTAGCATCGTGTGTATTTACGTATCCGCGTTAACGCTATTATTACTCGAGGGTAGCTAAATTGTGGAAAATGACAACTGTTAAGCAGCCTATGCTAACGTCACCCACGTCAACTTCCTCTTAACTAAGATGAACACAGTATCTCAAAACCAGTAACGTTACTGAATGCCTTTCTCGGTGCTAACGTTAATATTAAAATAAAGCGGACAGCAGCTGGTTAACAGCTGTAACCTGCATTTCTACGAGACTGCGATTTCTGATCGACAGCGGCCAATAACATGAGATAAATAATGCGAAACACTAAGATGTCAACCGAATGGGGATCAACGTTGAAGCAGCGGTATTGTGTAGGACACACAGCTTTGCGCGCATCTCTGTAATCCCCGAATACCTCTTATACTGCAGACACAATAGTTGCTTTACATTGCTCAGCGTGTAAGTGTAAATTGAATATCGCACAATCTAGGACATCTGAACACCAAGTTCACTTGGCAGCAGTCTACATAGGCGAGAGTGTTTTCTTTCTTTTTTAAATTATGTCCGGGGACACATCCGATAGTAGTGATGACTCCGATGCAAAAACAAATGAAATGGCCTGTACCGTCAAGCATCAGATCACCAATGGTAAGTGTTTGTGTTGTTTGTACACTGCGCAAGCACAAGCCCTGCACACTGCACCGGCCATTCATTCCATCCTTTCATTTATTAAACCTTCTAAATGCATCGATTTTTGGACACGGTTAATGAATTTGAATGAAAAATAGCTGTGTGTGGATGAACATACAGCTCTGAAATATTCAGTTTCTATGGTTTTACCATCTACTAGTATGTAGTAGTAGTTTTGATCTTCTACAGATCAGTCACTTGGCTGTTGGGTGACTTTATGCCACTCCCGGAGCAAGAATTCTAACAGCTCTGCTTTGTTTGATGGCTTCTGACCATCCCAAACATTCCAGAGGTTTTCTATGGAATTCAGGTCTGAGATCGGGATGACCATAACAGGCTCCTGATCCGGGAGTCCTTCATCCACACCTTGACACACCTGTCCGTGGCGTAGAGCATCGTCCTGTGGAGTAAAAAACACTCCTCAGAACACGAAAGCAATTGCCAGATTCCCAATCTGGGAGTGGCTCTTGCTGAACCACTCCCAGATTTCCCATCAAATGGCCTCTCCAGGTCTCCGTCTAACCACGAGACTACCGGGTATTGCGCAAAGCTGAAGGTTTGACTCATCAGAGGAAGATGGCATACTACTGTGGTCCGATCGTAATGGTGTGTTGCAGACCTCAGTCTGAATCTTCTTTGCTTCTCATTGACGAGGGGCTTTTTTTCCAGCGCTGCACGACTTCAGTTCTACCCGTAGGAGCCTGTTTCTAACTGCCCTGGTCGCGCACTTCACCCCAGCTGCCACTTGCTGTTCTTTTTGGAGGTCATTTGATGTCACCCCTCGGTTGTTGTGTGACATTTGAACCAGTTGGCAGACACGCTTTGTTTTGGAAGCAACGCAACGCTCACTGGATCCCTGTGCCAGTAAAACCAGAATTGAACCTTTTATGTTAAACTCTTTTGGTTTGAGGCACAACTGGTACTGTTTTTGCCATCCAGCTGGTCCTCTTGCAAGATAATAGTGATGGCCACAACACTGGTTAGTCAGTACCTCAATAAGTAGAATCAGGTGTGGCTGTATTGGAATTGAACAGATTATATATATATATATATATTTTAGTTTTTTTTCCAGACAAATAAAACAGCAGCAGCAACAAAAGTAAATACAATACAATACGAGGACTTATATAAATGTATATATGTCAAAACATATATTATATATTGTTATATGTATTTTTATATTTATGTGAACAAATAATTACTAAATATTTAAAACCTTCACTTGTATAGTTGAATACATATTCACCATAGATGTGTGGTTTCACTGTATCTGTATGAAGCTTAAAATTAAAATTATTTTGCCTTTTATAAGTGTCAATTTTACGCTGTTGGCTAAATTGATTTGCCCACAATTAAAATATGCCTTCTCTTCAATATTAGGTTCAAGCATATTTTAAGATATTATTTAAATGTGTCTTTATATCCTTTGGAAACCAAAATGTCAGTGTTTTCATGGTTCTAATATACATACCTATACTGTATAGATTTAAAATATATATATTTTACTGTTTTTTTCTGCTTCTAGCTAACCTCACAGGTCACACTGAGAGGGTCGGTATGGAGAACTTTGAGCTGCTTAAAGTCTTGGGCACCGGAGGTGAGTGTCTAAATGAAGCGTAATTATTTCATAATTTTATCATATTATTTTCATAATAGACTGTAAGGAGAAAATATACCTGAGAACTAAAATGTGCAGTGAAACATTCCCTTCCTGGTTTGGCAGGTGTAAATTTCTCAAGCGAGTACTTTGCTTTTCTGAAGGTTGACCATAAGGTGTAGACGTCTTTGTTATTAGAGCTCATTCGTAATGAATAATTAGAGAGCACAGAATAAATTCTGTGCAAGATAATATTTGCTCACATTCTAATTCAGTTTCACTTGTGTGCTGTAAGAAATTTAGACAACTTGATGAGATATTTCTTTGTGTTTTTCTAGCTTATGGTAAGGTGTTTTTGGTCCGGAAGAATACGGGTCACGATGTGGGCCAGCTTTATGCTATGAAGGTGAGACTGTTTATATCGTGCTGACATATATCAGAAAAATGTTTTCATTACCACGATTTTGGACCCCTCATCTTTTTCTCGTAAACTTGCTACTTTACTCAGAGAATATCTGAGTTTTTTTCTCATAAATATATTAATTTGCATGGCTAAGTTAGAATTTGTTTTTATCCCCCTAATACACTTTCGTACAAAACAATTCCTTAGACACACATTTAAATTACTGGGCTATGTTTTAAAATTGAACCCACTATTGAACCCACTATGATCTTTATGCAAATGATTCACCGATCCTGTTAAAAAAAAAAAAGCCTTTTGAATATTTGCCCTGCACATGGTGAGATGTCAAGTTCATTTTCATCACTACCGCAGGTGTTAAAGAAAGCAGCTATTGTTCAAAAGGCAAAGACGACCGAACACACTCGCACCGAGAGGCAGGTGCTGGAGCACATCCGCCAGTCCCCCTTCCTGGTCACGCTTCACTACGCCTTTCAGACGCAGAGCAAGCTGCATCTCATCCTGGGTGAGCGATGGCCTGCTTCAACCAAATGTGGAGCGCTCTCATTTCCTCAGCTTCAAAGGGCTGAATGAATGTCGTCTTTATATCCCTGCCTGTTACTGTTTGTCAGATTACTCCGTTGGCATTTTGTGTGAAGGCGGTTTTTATGATGTCTATTCAAGCTGTGTGTGTGTATGTGTGTGTGTGAGGACAGACTATGTGAGCGGCGGGGAGATGTTCACCCACCTGTACCAGCGGGATCACTTCCCCGAGGACGCGGTGCGGATCTATATTGGAGAAATAATCCTGGCCCTGGAGCACCTGCACAAGGTGAGTGTTGCTGCCTCCTGCTTAACAACGTAAAGCCCCGTTTACAGGTTTATGGATTATAACTACTGACTGGCGATGGAAGTATTCAGTCGAGAATGTGTGATCTTTGTCATCTTTACTTGTGAAGCTGTGTACTGCCTGCCGTCTCTGTTCACACACTTACCGTGGATCCTTTCGCGGTGTGCTTTTGTTCAGCTGGGGATTGTGTACAGAGACATCAAATTGGAAAACATTCTTCTGGACAGTGAAGGCCATGTGGTATTGACCGATTTCGGGCTGAGCAAGGAGTTTCTGGAGGAAGAGGTACGTAAGCACGATACCAACATCTTAACGCGTGGGCAGACAATGCGAGACCTGTCGTTGCATTCGTAACGCTGTGTTCATTAATGGTCTCACTTTATCTTTATTGCTTGGTCCTCATTACAGAAGGAAAGGACCTACTCTTTCTGTGGCACCATCGAGTACATGGCACCTGAGATCATCCGGGGGAAATCGGGGCACGGCAAGGTAAATCTATGACCGCATGGAAGATGTTCAGTGTTCACCTCATTTCGATCATGTTAAATGTTCCAAGTTCTCCCGTGTGTTGAGCTGTAAAGCAATCGCTCCATTGGGACTGGAAGTGTAGCTCTTGATATTAAATGCTAGTCTAAATGCGGTATTGGATTTGGATAGCTGTGGTTTTCCTGTGCAAGGTTCAAAATAATCTCAAGTCACTGTAGAGGCCATGAGGCAACCTTTAGATCAGAGAGAAGATTGACTTTCGTGATCATGCAAGGCAATCAGTTTGACAGAAAACCACGGTGAATAACTACGCATCTGTTCTTTCCTTTTATGTTCTTCTCCCTCAGTCGGTAGATTGGTGGAGTCTCGGCATCTTGATGTTTGAGCTTCTGACAGGCGCTTCTCCTTTTACTCTGGAGGGCGAGAGAAACTCCCAGAGCGAGGTGTCAAAGTGAGTGACTCCCAAATCCATAAACATGTATTCAAATGATCAGCGTGCCTTATTCTCAGGCCATATCCTTTATCTCAGACATCGAGCACAAATTGGACTTATTGTACATCCCACATGAAGTCTACTCTGGGATTTTGCAGTATGCTCTTAGAAGCCGACGAGACGGACACTATTTTATTTCCGTGACCATTTTTTTCCCCCCACCTTTCCCAGACGTATTCTTCGGTGTGATCCCCCGTTTCCCTCTATGATCGAACCCACTGCTCAGGACCTGCTGAGGAAGTTGCTGGTGAAAGATCCTCACCGGCGGCTGGGCTCCGGACCACGGGGGTCCGAAGACATCAAAACACACGCCTTCTTCAAGGTCCGCGACTGCCCGTCTTTTTCACATCACCTTCCCCGGTCGCCTCCTTCTCATCCATCCACAACTCTCCCTGTGCTTCCTCACAGGGGCTGAACTGGGCCGACCTGGCACAGAGGAAGGTGCAGAGTCCTTTCAGGCCCGAGCTGAAGAGCGAACTCGATGTCGGGAACTTTGCTGAGGAATTCACCGGGATGGATCCCGTGTACTCTCCGGCGAGCACACCGCCGAGCACCGACCGCCTGTTCCAGGTCAGCCTCGCCGCCTCGCGACCTGTTGCCCTTATCGACGCTGGATCCACTTGATATATTATAATACGATACTATTACTGCAACTAAAAAACGTGTGTGCTTATAAATCCAATAGTGGTGTAATGTGCCTTTT
Organism: Gasterosteus aculeatus; assembly: GCF_964276395.1. Classification (NCBI taxonomy): domain Eukaryota; kingdom Metazoa; phylum Chordata; class Actinopteri; order Perciformes; family Gasterosteidae; genus Gasterosteus; species Gasterosteus aculeatus. The sequence continues at coordinate 18,869,269 of NC_135694.1, forward strand.
CTAATGATACCGTTGTGAGTTTGGGGTATGCTGAAGCTTTTTTTAAGTCATTTGTAATTTCTCTCTTTCTCCGTCTCCCTCTCTCTCTAAGCAGACTGTTATTACCGTGTCACACACCTAATATTACCTACCTTTCATTTTAGGGTTACTCCTTTGTTGCCCCTTCCATCCTGTTCAACAAGAATGCGGTCATGGGAGACTTTGTTAAATCCCACAATGATCGTCCGGCTTCAGCCTCGGTGCAACGTAGTGCAATACTAGAGGTACAGAGCTTAAAGCGCTAGTTCATGTTTCATGAAGCCATTAGTGTTTTTGTAAGCAGTGTTTCCTAATCAGGACAGACGGGAAGGAAGAGAGGAAGATACACTTGTTGTTGCCAAGTTTATTTACTCTACTTTTGCAATATTGAAGAAATATAACTTATTATACGCTGGTGGACTGTTTGCTAAGGAAGGGTAAGTCCAAGGTCAGCTTGTCTAGTCTTTATTTATCGTCCTACACTGCATCTAAAACTACTGTGTTGATGTGAATCACAGCTTGTTATATCAAATAATTGCAGGGATAGAAGATAAAAGGTAGATGTTGTGATGCTGATTAGCACAATGTTATATCTGTGTCCGTGCATCCCTCCTATAAGTCCATTTTCTTCTTCAGCGAACCCTTTTCAAGTACTTAAATATAGACTTCAGGTTGTATCACAAATTGGTCAATGCACACCAAAGTCAGGTCCTTCTAACTCTGCTGGAAAATCACTCTGCTCGATGTGACTCATTCCACCTCTTCTTTCAGGAGTCCCAGTTCTTTCAGCACTATGAGCTGTGCCTTCATGGGCCACCCCTGGGTGAGGGTAGCTTCTCAGTGTGCAGAAAATGCCGACATAAGCAAACTGGTAACGAGTTTGCCGTCAAGATCGTCAGCCGAAGGTGAGATGTGACGCCGCAATAATTGTGTATTATTGGTTTCTTTCATATTTAATTGGAGGATACAAAATTGAAATGAATTCACATTGTTTTGAATTTCAAAAACAAAGAGAAGCTTGTTTTTTCTGCTTTCATTCTTATGTTCAAGCCAAATATATTTAGAAAAAAACAAACCACGGGCTGATTCCAATTCTTTAAGTTAGAATGTTATATTTGTGCGACCGGGAATTGACTGACTTCTTTGCCTGCTTCACTTTAACATAACAATTTGAAATCTGAAGATCTGTTATTCCCAGTATGCACATACGGTGACTCCTTGTTGTGAGCTTTTGAGAGCCAAATTAAATCCAATCCAAATTGAATTGAATCAGAGGCCTCTTTATTCAAAACCTTTTTAATTGTGCTGCGTTTCTAAGTGAATCACAAATGAACTGTTCTCTGATTTTCTATTCCATGTTTATCATGAAGAGAACAAATGACTCACAGATCCTGCTCCACCATCTCAGCTTTGAGTACTCGTCGGTATCACCGTACCCTCTGATAGCACAAGTCACAGAACGTCCTCGTTAACATGTGCACATTGTGTTCTCTGCGTTAGAATGGAGGCCAACACCCAGAGGGAGGTTGCTGCTTTGCGGCAATGTGAAACTCACCCAAACATCGTCAAGCTGCATGAAGTGTACACTGATCAGGTACAGCCAATGACACACACACACAGGACGACATGTGCAGTTAAAAACAAATGAATTTAGTGTACAGAACCCATGTTGAAACCTCTTTTCTTTTTTTTTTTTCCTCTCCTCCGTTAGTACCACACATATCTAGTGATGGAGCTTCTGCGAGGTGGGGAGTTGCTGGAAAGGATTAAGAGGAAGAAACTCTTTGGAGAGGCGGAGGCCAGTCAGCTGTTACAGAGCCTGGTCTCGGCGGTCAGCTTCATGCATGAGGCCGGAGTCGTGCACCGAGACCTCAAACCAGAAGTGAGCTGTGCTTTGATGACTTGATTCATTCCACCAAATGTTCAGTCTCTCTTTCTGAAAAAGGAGTAACCGGATGACTCAATAGCACAAAGCTCTGTGCACACGTGTATGTGTGATTTGCTTTCCAAATACAAATCATCAGTCCAAAGTCATTGCATCTGTAATTCCACTGTATCGCATCATATTCAAATTGCAATTACATATCAGTAGTTAAAATGTTTTCCAGAGAGCTTAGGTGCTTAGAACGAAGCCATGGTGTGTGGAATCATGGGCCCGGAGAGAATTAGTGAGAACAGAACAAAGTTTTAATCTTCTCTGTGTTTTTCCTCTGTGAACTGTATGTGTTCTGTTTTCTCCCTGGATGGCTCTCATAAACCAGCTTAATACAGAGACATAAGCAATCCATGTGATGTGGAGGGATGTTATTATTATTTTTTTTCTTTTTGCAAACATCATTTTGCACATGATTTGATCGATAGAATTACAATGGACAACAGTGCATAATGTCTCTGGTGCGCTGCCGCACTTTTTAAAATGAAGGCTGCAGATTTATCACATGCATATCCTCCCGTCTTCCGATGGCAGTGGGATTTAATTAACGGAAGGTGTACAGAGCAGCTGTGAATGACAGATAGTGGTACGAATCACCCATTAACTTTTAGTAACGCTCAAACGTTTCACTGAGACGGCTGTCGTAATCACATAAACTTTTATATTTGATGCCAACCTGAAGGCTTTGATTGGTTGGAGAGTGTTTTAATTAAAATTGTTTGTCTACATTACTCCGTAATTCCAAAAAGTATTGGGCTTGCGCTTGTTGACGGAACCACCAAATGATGAATTGTGGTCAGATGGGCAATGTGGAAATAGCTGGTCTGCTCCGGCATCTAATCAAATTTTCCCCAAGATATCAACAAATTTTGGGAGGCTTTTTTATTATTTTTTTTATTTTATGAAACTCCCATCTGTTCCCCCTATACAGCTAGCTTTGCACCACATGTGCTGCACTGCGCACGGAAATTGGCACAGGAAAGCTTATTTATAGTTGTAATATTCTTTTACTCGTGCTATTTAGCTACTCTAGTCTTCAGTAAAATTAATGAAAAGTGATCACAAAATGTGTTCTTCCCATGCAGAATGTGCTGTTTGCAGATGAGGCGGAGGACTCCATGCTGAAAGTAATAGATTTTGGATTTGCCCGCCTGTGCCCAGCAGGCAGCGCCCCCCTGCAGACTCCCTGCTTCACGCTGCAGTACGCTGCACCTGAACTTTTTGAGAGTGCAGGCTACGACAAAGCCTGCGACCTCTGGAGTCTTGGGGTCATCTTGGTAATTTGACCTACAACCGCTGATTCGGTCAAATAAGTTGCACTAATAGAAGTACTAATGACTCTGTGTGTGTGTGTGTGTGTGTGTGTGTGTGTCCGGGGTTCATCAGTACACCATGCTGTCAGGCCAGGTGCCATTTCAGAGTGAGCAGCGGGGGATGACCTCATCGTACGCTGCTGACATCATGCAGAAGATTAAAGAGGGTGATTTCTCATTGGATGGGGAGGCATGGAAGGGCGTATCGGAGAACGCCAAAGAGCTTGTTAAAGGTATGTGATTGATACGTTTTAGTTTTCAGTTTGCTTTAGCAACATTACATAAGGGACTTGGTCCATGTTTGGTAGATTTTCTGCCTGCTGTGTGGTTGGTGAGCTCCCTCTGAGCAGAGCACTCGTCTGAAGTCAGAGAAAGGATTTTTCTCTTTGTTCTGTCCGCTTCCCCTTTTTTGACTGTTTTCATGCGGTTCTTTTAAGGCCTACTGACCGTGGACCCAGAGACCCGTCTCAAACTGTCGGATCTGAAAGAGAACAGCTGGCTGCAGGGCGCAGCGTCCATGTCCACCACTCCTCTGTGCACTCCAGATGTGCTAGAGTCTAGCGGGCCTACTGTTCGCACCTATGTCAATGCCACCTACAAGGTAGGAGCATCGTGTATAACATTTGGCTGAGTACTGAAAATACACGATTGCATGAACTCAATGTGCCCCCCCTCCGCCCCCTGCCAGGCTTTCAACCTCGGTAAGAGAGAAGGTTTCTTCCTGAAGAGTGTCGACAATGCTCCGCTTGCAAAACGCAGAAAGCTGAAGATGACGAGCACGGGCGTCGAGACCCGCTGGAGCTCATCCTCTTCATCGTCTTCCTCCTCCACGTCCTCCTCTGCTTCTGCAACCACATCCAAGACTCAGCCAAAACAAACTGGGACCCCGAAGAAAAGCGGGACCCCGAAGGAAACGAGCTAGCCGAAATGGCGCGGAGAGAACGGAAGGGAAATAAAGAGGTATATGCTTATACGTTAACGCAGTGTCCTCTGGGGGGGTCACCCAGTTCCCAAAAAAAACCCCACTGACAAACCAAAAGACCGGTCCAGGTTGGTTGTTTTCGGTAGAAAAAACAGCAACGCAAAATTGTTCATCATGCCATATTCTCCCCAAACCAAACAGTTTTTTTCTTTGAATGGATGGAGTAGATGGTAGACGTCTAGTTTTACATCATTAAGATGTACAGAAATCTGTGGCCTTGAGAAAAACATTTGTATCCAGTATTTGCTGACTATAGTTTGAGGATAGCTCACACTGAAAAGTCAAAAAAAAGATACTTGCCTGATTTCACTTTTGATAAGAAACCGTGCCTGGCTATATAGGAACAAAGGGAAAACGGAGCCATAAATGAGTCAAAGCCATATTTATAGCAACGCAGTGAAATAAACGTTATGAGAAAACACAGATTTGTACGTTGCAAATGAAAATTCACAAACTGAATCCTTCGATAGTGTATTTATTCTGAACTTTACTGCACGCAAAACAATTTGTCTAAAACTCAGCCCACGAGTGCTCTCCCACACAAAAGCACTAATCTTTTTCTTGCTGTTGCACTATTTGCCGAGAGCGTAGATGATCCAAAAAAGCCCAGAGGAAAACGCTTCTGTACGTGTGACCTTTGCGATCACAGAGCAGGCTGTTGTCACAGTGGTCTCTATTGGACGCAGTCTCAACTGCACGTCTCCATCAATTCCTCTGATAACGTTTTTGTTTAGTTTTTTTTTACACTCAAAGCGGTCGCAGAGCTGACCGTAACCCAACGGTAGGACTAGTAAACGCAGATGGCGACAGAAACGGTTATGAAATATGTGTGTGGTTTTCTCCTCGTACTGTAAATGATCCGCATTGTTGTGCCGCTCTGACCATTTCTAGCATCCTAATGTGTTGTGGAGATGAACTGTAAAAACCTTTTTAAAAAAAAAAATATTTTGGTATCCCAAGTGTGCTATGGAGATGTTTTTAATGTTAGCAAGTGCACGAGAGTCTTTGTACGTAGATTTGGAGAACAATCCATCTTTGTGGTTTAATGTGTCCATCGCCTTTTTCGCTTGTGAAAAGGGTATTTTAGTTATCTTTGCTGCCCTGTCAGACCAGTGCCGTATGCAGCTCTCACAAATAGGATCTGATGTGATAAAGTGACATTTTATGTCCCCCGTTGGGATGCCACTTGTGATTTAAGGTTCTCCCGAATTTGTCTTTCTGCAGATGTGCTTTTAAAACATTGTATGGCTTTGAAATTCACAGATAGAGACACTTAATAATGAATTTAATATGGTTCCAATGAGCCCATCTTGCAACTTCTGTGTATATACTCATTCTTGATTTAGAGCAATGTATGGAATGATTTTAAGATTTGAAAACTGTTTTTATGGTATATTAGTCTTCTGATGTTTTTTTGTTTTTTTACGTGTTGCACAGACAGTTGATCAATTAAACACATTTCAGCTTTAAAGGTGCTTTCCTTTATATTTATTACATGTAATTGATATTAATGCTGTGCTAATGGGATTAATTATTGAATTGGTTATTGTGTACCAGCAACATAAGAGAGGATGTGTGTGTGTGTGGGACTGAACGATTGTGTGGGAGGATGAATGGTGCTGGGAAGTTGGTCGTACCAATATTTCTGTACCAGATGAATCGATATTGCAAGTTACTGTATTATTTCCTTCTTGCTTTCCCTCTTTGTCTGTTTGTAAGGTTGTTTGTGTTTGGACATTTGCTATTTTTCTTAATTAATTGGTGTTTTTTTGTTGCATTGATGAAATTTTGCTTCCTTTTTTTGAGCATTATTATTTTACAGAGATGCACTGTCACTGATGTTGTAACTGGGAATTTATCTTTTGCACCATGTATTTTAGTTTGGTGCAAAATAAATAAGACTTGGTTGTGCATTGAGTCATTTGATAGTTATGTTCTGGGAGTGCTCTAATGCTTTAAACGACAACCTACTAAGGATCATACAATTCGCAAATTATTATTAGAAATGTCAGTGTACAATTATACAAAAACAAGTTTTCTATGCCTATTAGTTGTGTAGGCTTAAAAAAAAAGGCTAGACTATTTTCAATGTTAACCTATTTAAATGAACTTTTTTATAGAAAGTGTTAATATTCAAACTGCATCCGTTAGATCCAAGCTAAACAGCCCCAATGCGTGCCGTTATGGTGCGCCTGAGGAAACTCCGGGCTCGACTTTCAGGCTCTTGTGCGATGCCCATCATTGCAGCAGAGAATTACAAAAAGTCAGTTGATATATTTCCACCCTGTGGGACTCTTCAGGAACGCCAATACTGAGAGAAAGAACCTAAAGGAGACTGAGTGGGACCTTGAGGTGCATAAATTCCCAGAGTGCCCTTTAGCAAAGTGAGTAAAACTACAACAACAACAACAACACACTCCATTAACTCTCAACACCGATGATTTGCTTTGTTTAACAGTGTAGAGTTGTGTGTGCACTCAGTGCCGGGTTGAACGTGCAGCCGTCTCTCCCTTTGCTTACTTGCTGCGTTGTTTAAACTGTTTAACGTTATAGTTTACTACATTATACATGTTGTATGGACAGGTTTTGATCTCCTTATGATCCTCTCAGAGGCGCCAGGCCTCACGCTGTTATTCTTACACGCTTTGTAAGGAGTTGATAAAAAAGTTGCACACAGGTTGAAAAGTGACCTCCATAAAAAAATGATGTACTGATGTATTTTGGCTCATGTTGCATCATGACATTAAATGCAATCCCGGCCCTCCCCCTTTTTTAAAATGATGTTGTAAGTTTTATTCTCATCAATTTCAAGTTCTTTTACAATATACAGTACAATATTCTAATCTTACCAACCCTGAGCTTTTTTTTTGCTAAATCATTCCTGTTTCACAACTTGACCTTGATGTTCAACAGACGCAGTCAACACGGGACACGATGGAGAAGGACGCAGGGGCCACACTGTAACAAATTGCTGTAGATTTACGGTGCATTTCTAACGGTATCTTACAGTATGTCAGAATAACTGTAACATACAGTTAAATTTCCATCCCTTGCTTGTAAATTAACGGCCAATGTCATGAATAAACAGTTAAAGCTGTCAATTTACAATAATAGCAGACTACCGTAATTCAACTGCATGTTACATATATTTTATGAAGTGGTGGAAATACACATACAAGTGCAGTGAATCACAATCCATCTACATCTGTTGTAGGTTAATGTATGGAAGCCCATGTCAGCCACTGAAAAACAGGTCCTGTAAGTCATCATAATGAGATGACTTTGACTTACAGGACATTACTATACATGCAGCTGTCACTCTTATCCAAAACGCCCATGGTTTGACATAATTTTATGTGGAGTAATTGGGAGTTAGGTGTCTTGCTCAGTGACACTTCAACTTGGCACAGGGAGCAGCCAGGATTCAAACCGCCAACCTTGTGCTGCACAGCACACCCTCCTTATCCCATGCGCTGCCTTTGCTGTCGTTTCAGTGGTTGGAATATAAAGATTATAAATATTTGTATTATTCAAAGTGTTCATTGCCTAAAAGTCATTTGAGTGTTAATCGTGACTGACTGCTCCTGAACGTGACGTCAGACGCGTAATATCAGTTCATCCAGAACACCTGTGCAGTTCCACATCGGAGGAGTTTCTCATTGCCTCGTCTCCCAAGTAACGTTGGTAAGTGTTATTTGCCTAGCATGATTAATGTTCTCCTTCCTTTCATCTTGTTGTCTTCCTCAACTTTGTAATTTTAATATTTTACCAATGACAGTGTTTCTAAATATTTTATTTTGGTTTGTTTTACAGAGGGACTGGATTAAGGACGCCAGCCGTTTGCTGCGGTCAATTGAAAGTGTTCCATAGCGTATTGTTGCAGTTAGTTTACCTTGTTCCTAATCATTTTATGATTCATTTTTTTATTATTGTATACATGCAGCATATTTTATGTTTTGTTCTTGGTTCCAAATGCCTAACATTTTTGTCTTAAAGGCATCTAATAAACTCCAACCACTATGACCGAAATTAGTTTGGTTGTCTTTCTTTAATCTGTGGGGAATTCGATGCAAAAGTATACGGTTATAAGTAAACGATAACATTCTGGTATTTATAACACAAAAACAGTAATTGTATGGTAACAAACTGTAATCCAATATACGACCGTGTATACCAATATACGGTAGGGCACTGTAAATAAAACAGTAAATTACCACAGTCGACTGCCAGTAAATTGCAGTTAATTCACAGTAAAATTTGTTCAAGTTCATGGTAACATACAGTAATCCATTTTACGGTAACATAGTGTAAAAACCATCTACGGTATTATAATGTACAATAATGGTAAATTCCTGGCGTCCTTGCTGCCAGAAAAATACCGTTAATTAACGGTGATACTTTTTAGAGTGCACCTAACGATAGAAGACCTTCATTTCACCTTAATTACACCTTTTCCTCACATACCACCAAGCGTGGAGCCTGTATAGGACAGTGTGAAGTGTGCGCGTGGAGCAATGACGTGGCCACAAAGGGGGATTTTATAACCGAGGGGGGATTGATGAATGGGATGAACGCAAAACCAAGGAGAAAGTGCTAAAAACTGATTTGGCATGCTTGGCAGTCCGCTCATTGATCGCTGGCAGCAGACAAATGACCAGCCGAGCCTCTGGGCTGATCAAACTCATCGCTGCACATATTTCACACATGTGCCTCTGGCTGCTGTTTCTGGCCGTTCATAGCTAACAAACAGTTGCACTTTCTGTAGGGCAAGACCCCTGTTTCCCAACCGCTGGGAGAGGAAACATCTCTGTTGGCCGCAGAGGGCTGAAGCTGTGTTTTAGATTGTGTAAAGAATGACATTTTAATAATCAGGCAGTCTAATAGTGTCCTTAAACAGGCGTGCATACAGCCATTTTTTGGTTGAGAGGAAGATCATTTGGAGATGTGAGCGTTTTACAGTTAACAGGGAAACAATCGTGTGTTGTGTTACATGTCTTAATAGTACGAGGCTTAGCAGCTTTTAACGAAGCAAGCAAACATAATGTTGCACGTTTCTGTCTTTGGTCGACTAGCTGCTCTTGTGCATCAGTCCACTGTAAGCTTTATGTTAAGAAACCGCACTAAATGTTTTAACTGATTAGAGTGCCTAATGAAATATTTAACAGTCTATTAAAATATGCAGCTTTATGTGTCACAAATTGCTGTCAAGGACCCACAATGCTCTATTATTTCACTGGAGTTTGATGAACTCTGACGCTGTCCGTGGTCCTGAGCACTGCACCATAAATTCCACGCCACCGGGGGTCAGTAGGGCGCTTGGCACTGATGGCACAATGAGCAATGGAGAGGCAATGGATAACATGAATATAACATTGGGTCATTAATCAAATCAATACCCCAGGTGGATGATTTGCAAAGAGTTAATGTAATATATTGAGCATGACAAAGATGGATTTGGGTGGAACGCTCGCTTAAAATCATCAATTACAGTCCGTGCGGGTTGTTAATGACCCAAGGACTGAATGCGCTTCTTCAGCCAGTGTCACACACACAAAAAAGGGGAGACATTTTCCCGTAGCACCATTGGGATGTCAGTTATTGATGAGTTTTCAGAGCAAATCACAGATGCAGTAGTAGTCTTATACTGTTCAACAGTCACAAAACGTGAGTTTGAGCAAAGCTCCATGTGGAAACTAGTGGAACAAAGACACTATATTGACTTGTGCTACATGATGGAAACTGAAGCAGTAACATTACACGAATGAGAAGGATGAATGATAAATGATGAGGTTGATGTGACAAGTGAATTAACAAGTACATTTATTTACATGTACGGTAGGTTTACTCATCATTGGCAGTACAGTTAGAATGTGTTCTGTGGGACCTTTTTTGAGAGCCTAAAGTAAATAACCCAGATGATGTCATAGTGATGTCTTTGGGGATATTCGAAGTTGGGCTCTAGACTTTTCGACATAAAAGTTGTTACAAACGGAGGACACGAGTTGAAAAAAATGACAAAAATCATTCAAATGTTGAATTGTGTTCTGGGGAATGGCGGCTTGACCCCAAACTTTATGGATGAGCAATATTAACGGAATACCCCTTTAAACACAAAGTCAACTCCACACTCTCTCTAAACACATTCCTTTCATGCTGCTGCTCTAACAGAGTAAATTACTGTGCAAACAAGAAGCAGTAACAAACGTGTCACAATACAGCCGTTGTTCAAAACTACTTTTGTCAGTTGATCCAAGGAGTTTTGAACCGGACGACCGGACATTTTGAGCTTGAGTCCGTGTCACTGCATCAAAGAGGTTTCATTAACCCGAAGGTCAACACATTTTCATTGCTTACATCTTTCTGTAATGGAATTTTTAAATTAAAAACAACCATATGCGGTTGTTACACGGCAGTGACAGTTTGGAATCTAACGGCACTGCGTAAATTAACACTCTGCGGCTAATGAGTGAATCATCTTTCTCTCTGTATCGCGGTGGAGAGTGTTAGGATGTATTTGCTTTATGAAACCACGCAGAGTAGCAGAGTGCGTCATTGGCCAACAAGCTACTCCCTCTTAACATTGTCATCTTCTGACTGTGACATTTACACAAGCAACTTTAATTTTGCAGTAGTTAACATCTATGAATAGATGTCAGAAAACTGAGTCATGCGCTGAGCACATCACTCGACCGTGCAGGTTGACCCAAGAGTTACTCAGAGGATAAAGACTTATATAATCGTCTGCCAGCATAATTCTTTGCTGTATTGACTGGGAGGATCACAACGGAGATGAGAAAAGGAGGGGGGGAAAATGAGGGGAACCTGAGATGCTTTATAAATATATCGACAAAATGGGATGAGAAAAGAGGCACGTAGTAGATTTAAAGGTCTTTACTAGGAGTTCACGCCAACCGACATGTTCTCAGAACAGAGAAACTGTGTATTGATTCAGCGGCTAAAGAGGCCTTTTCAATTCACATACCATTTAAACAGCCATCTCTGCGTTTTTTTTACTCCGCCAGTTCCATTAACCTCGCCCTACACACCCTGGCACCCATCACCCCCCCCCGCATCACTGTCCGTTAACCTTGTCCCCTCTCTTCTTATCCCATGATACCTGAGGAGCGACCATTACCTTTCCGCACACGTCCCCGTTTGGGCACGATAGTGCGGCGATGCGAAGAGCAGGGTAATGTGCGTTGTGTCAAAATGCAAAATCCCCGATGGTGGATGATTATAACCACGGGACAGTTAAATTCACTTTAACAAGCCTATTCCTGCTGTTATGGATGCAGTTGGCAGCGGCGATGCCGTGGAAAAACAAATAACCTGAGTCTGTTAAAAAAAAAGCTAAGACAAACAGTATTGCACCGTATAAAAGAGAGCTACAGCAGGGCAAACTAAGGGAGGATTAGGAAGCGTTGCCACATGTTGATCGTGGGGCTTGAAAAGTGCTTTCAAAAAGACGAGGAAGGAGCCGCAGCAAAATGAAAGCAGGGGGGAAATTCATGGTGGGTGCAGTGGTATGATTCCCTAAGCTATTGTGTAATATAAATTATGAGGCATATCTATCTCTCCGGCATTGTTAAGTGCACCTCCTCCGTATCTGATCTGCAGGGCTGTGAGCAGTTTATTAAAAATGGAAGTCCTTCTAAATGAGCCTGTAATGCTCAACCCTTTCAGGAAATCCTAATGGATCCCAGCCTATCTCTGACAAGGTTAAACGCTTCAGGAGACAGCGAGGAGCGCTAACAGACTAGATTATGGAGAGAGATGAATACCAACCTGCACGTGGATTCAGCTGGAATAACCAACGCTGTTGTTTTGTAAGCATGTCTACATGCAGTATCCAGCCACAGCAAAAGAACATTCCGACTTGTGTTGCATGGATCTCGTTTTCATCTAGAGCACTGAAATGTCAGACACGTGTCCTCACTGAAAACCTACTGCCCAGAAATCTGAAAGCAAGGCAACATCTCTCTTAGCAGAGTGTCTTTCTAAATGCGCCCGGGGGAAAGATATTTTCACCATTTGCATCGGTTTTGTTCTGTTGTAGTGCGATTGAGGGAGTTGTCTGCGTTTTTCTTACTGAGTGCTTTAATCCTTTCACACTGGGTTTTCAAGTCCTGACAGCTAGTTGTAACACTTTGATCTCCTATTCAGCGCTCACTGTTTTTCAAAAAGCCCAACAGGCCAAACCAGGAGTAATCATCCAAGGGGAAGCTACAAAAAGGTCCGTCACAGTGCAGAAACAATGGTAACATTCAATAACCCTAAATCCAGCCTCAGCTGGGGAGGAGGGACCAACTTGAATCCTGCACAATGTGCCTTTAATTAACTGCAATCCTACTAAAGATCCTCTGAGCAGTCAGATTGTTGGGTTGCCATTCACAAGGTAGAGTTAGTTACGTGAAGTAAGTGTAAATGAGGATCAACTGCCCCTTCACCTCTTGCACACCCTTCCGATTGCACTACTCAGTGGATAAGTTCAGCCTCATTAACCCTGAATAACTCAAAGCAGAGGATTGTGTGATACAGATTCACAACATGAGATCGTTTAAATAATACAGCGTCTTTGTTCGGGGAGGAGCGCCTTGAAAGTCTTTGGAATAAGTTGTTTGTATGCATATTTAATATCGTGCATGCACATCCCCATGTATAATGAATAACTGTAATCTGGATACAGTCACAGATGCCATGGAAACTGCTTAAGTTGACATCCTCAAATCCCACTAATTAATGTGGGCGCTCGTTCCGAGGACATTTCAATAAACGTCCTTTTGAACTCAACTCATTTACAGTACGATTTTATTTAAGTTTCCCGGGATATTAAATAAACAGCAACATTATCCAGTGTTTCCCTCAAAGAAAACATCATATTGATGTTAATAAATGTAGGGACAAACAGTTACTGAAGCAATGTGTAATAATATCAAAATAGTGGGGACGTGTTTTACAGATTCCGGTGGAACTCAAAAGGAATCTCAGACATTCACAGCAGACTGTTCCTTTATTCACGAGGGTATCAGACATAGAGGCTGCGAATGGCCAGTCTGCCTTTTAGGACACAGGGCTTTCAAAAGGACAACCTGTCATGCGTTATTACGTCTATCTGTGATCTGGGTCAAGCCCTTGTAATGCATGAGTGCCTTTACAGGCGAGCACTAGACCTTCATGCAGCACACTGGACCACCGTTCCAGAGGAAATACAATCATCTCTATTGTGGACTCTTGCGGCGCTGCTCTTGTTGGCGTTTACGGCGGCCGACGGGGGGCCTGAGGCTACCACTCGCTCCTCACGGCAACTAGGCATGCATTGGCCACGTTGGTGCCCAAACTGGTACACGATAGCCGAAGGACACGTGAAATGCATTTCTGCTCCTGTGCACAAACAGCATAGCAAACGCCAACGAGAGGCTTCACGCGCTGGCAGCAGGAAGACTGTTGTGTCTGCGTGCGTGAAGGAACAATGTGGAAGCTGTTGACAAAGCATTAGAAAAATCTTTTGTTGTGGTATCTTCATTATTAACGTGTATCGCCTGATGTGATCATTTGCATGTACAGTTTCTTACCTTCATAGATGGTACAAACATATATTTGTGCTCCCTATTTGAAGAAGGGGCCGTTGGCTCGGCCTCTTTGCTTGACAAAGAAAATCTACCTGCACAATCCAGAACTAGTTAGCGTTAGAAATTTCAACCCGAGATAGATCTGGAACTCGCTGGACACTGAAGCTTATTTAAAATCCTTCAATCATCATTCAGCTACTGCTGAAAACACTGAAATCGCACCAAATGCGTATTCATCCATGGCTGAAAATAATCCTCACCAAATGCCGTGTTTACTCTTGTTAAATGCTCTCTTCTAAATTCTCCACTCCACGCCTGGTTTAGGAAATGCTAGACTTAACTAATGACAAATTAAGTCAGTCATTAGTTGATTACACATTTAGTATTTTACTTTTGATAAATCCAATTAGCTCACATTCATGAAAAGGTAATTCAGCGTAATTCTGTCACTCACGACCTCTGTGATCTCGCTCAGGCAGACGTTTCCCCCTGGCCGGACAGATGTGAAAGGTGTGACAAAAGAAATCCACAACATCCGGAGCTGCTCGGCCCGGTGAGAAGCCATTTACTGCACCAGGGAGCGCGGCTGTCCTCGCAAAGCCTGCCCTTCTTCTGCCATAAAACCGTCCTCCAGCAGGTTAGTGGAGAATAAAGGACTGTATTGCACTGGTGACTCACTGCCAACATGCGGAGCAGATCACAGGATCGATAGCTGCCCTCACTTTCTCTCCCCAGTGGCTCCCACTTGGGGAGAGACACTGACACTGAAAACAGGTCGTGTTGATTGTGTTTATTTTATAAAATGAAAATGAGTGCATGTTTAAGGTGGAGACGGAAAAGAAACCCAACAACAACAACAAAATATTGCATGCATCATCACGGGAGACGTGACGTGTGAAGAGACAACAACCCAACTCCCTGTTTGGTTCCTGTGAATACCAGAGACGAAAGAGCCACATCACACACGCAAGTTACTGGGAACACACTGAACCACGGCGAGAGTGGACAACGCTGAATATCTGCTTTTCTCACTGTTGTTTTGATGCCGGGCTCCCGTCAGACGGGCTGACGGGCTGAGATGTGTCAGGGCGTCTTTGAGCTCTGTTCACGTTGACATCTTTTTTCTTGGTCTTTCCAACAGCCTTGGTATTTTTCTGACTGCTGAGAGAAAGCGTGTTCTGTTACCATGACAACTGGCAACCGTGGTTTACATTACTGCACATTAAACAGTCTCTTAATAGAGATTTTAACATTTATGTTTTTTTTCTTGTGTTTTGATGGGTTTGAAAATGAGGTTTCTTAATAAGGCGATACGCACGATATATGAACCATGACACGATCCATCATGCTGCACCCTCAGCTCGTGAGGCACCCTGGGGTGCCGCGGGAGCCACTGATGCTAAGACTGAATGGATATTGGAAGCACTGACTTTAGCTTTGAAATCAAAGAAGCTCAAACTGTAATTGTGAGTTAACGAACCAACATGCCTAGAGGGGAGCAAACAACCAAAGAAATAGAGTTTCTTTTAAACCACATAATACAGTGTGGTATTCACTGGTGTTTGGAGAGAGACTTTTGGTGTGATTGTATGACTGCATTCCGAGGCATGAATTTAGGTTGAATCACTTTCTTTCCTCATGAACAGAGAGTATTCTATTTTAACACTCACCCGCCCCCCCCCGACAATATGTAATTGTGGTGATTTTGTCTTCTGCCCTGCCTCCAGTATTCTTGTCCCGTATGTTGTTGGACGGAGTAAATCAGCTCAGTGGTGTGGAAAATTACATCATTAATTGGGAATCATCAACGAAGAATCTTTGATAAGTAATTCAGCGAGTCTTTAGTGGCTGTGGGGGATGAGCTCTATGCTGAGAACAACTCCCTCCCTATTTTCTATCAAAGGATAAAGCTGGCAATATTTTATGATTTAGTTATTGTCAAATCCCATTTACAAAAAAAACAACAGCGCCTTATCTGTCTCTCAATACCACCCGTCTTTGGCTCTCAGCCTGAAGATATAAGTCCTCACTTTAATTGCTTAGCAATTGTCAAACCGGAATAAATATTGGTTTTGTTGGCAACTGTTTTCAGCAGTGGATTAATACACGCTGGGAGTATTTCCAGCATGTGGGATTGACTATATTCACCATAATAAAGCATCAACGACAAGGCAACAGTGCACCTTTTAGTAACAAAGGAGCTCTAAAGCACATAGGAATACAACATATAACACATAACAGATTTTAACCACAGAAGCAGTATTTGCGAGAATTATGTTTTCATAAGAAAAAATGTGTAATGTCGACGGCCTTATTACCACTGCTGCACCTCTAACACCAGGCGATGCTGATCCCAAACACCTCTTTAGCTCACCTTCCCTTTTCGCTTCCTCTTGCCTCCGCCCGTCCTGCTGTGCCGGCCTGGCTTGTGCCAAGAAGACTTCACCTCTGCCTCTGCAGGGGACACATTATGACTGCGACGTGGATTCAAGAATATGCGCCTGTGTAAATATTTGCTCAAGCCTTGGTGAGTCCCGTGGGGAAATGCCACTCCGCGTGTGGCAAAAATAACAAGAGAGTCCCGGGGAGTCCTGTTCCCCGGCAACAACAAGTGATGTAAGAGAAACAAGGTCAGTCATTGTTTTTTTATAAATGTAATTTACCCACAAGGACAAATAAACTGTACTCAGCAATTAGGATTTATTAATTAGCAAGTCATGTCATTTCAGTAGAATTTTTCAGCTGCTTGGTGGTTTAATTGAGCGGTCTGACTCATTTCATCTCATCAAAGCGACTGTTGTGCTGCAATGGATCACTACCCTTTTCAGTACGGTTAAATGGATTGTTTTTAGCATGAATAGGAGGACAGAGGAATGAACATTTTGCATTTTTCCTTCCTTCCATCTATGCATGTTTATCACGTTTAAGACATTTCTATTTCCTCCTTTCCTGTTCAAATGCTTATCGACATGGTTTCCCCATCTACTGCGTATTTCATGCACCTCTAATGTTTAGACAATGCAGCTGGATGGTTTTGTTTGGAGGGAGAAGGAGCTCTGAAATGTCTAATGACAGAGAGGGAACGTGGTTGTGTTTGAGGGCCCATAGAGAGGTGATATGGTTGGAACTCACATTGTTATGCTTCTCACAAAACCCATTTACTTTCCCTTTACTGAAATTTTGCACTTTTATAAGCAGTCCTTTGAACATTACATGCTTTTTTCAGTTTTATCTGCCTGTTTAAAATTGGATGATGTGACAGGTAGGGGAATTTCTACTTCAGTTCTTTAATCTTCATACTGAAGCAATTCTGAATATGTAAATGTGTTAAAGATGAAGAAAGCTTTGAGACATTTTTTGCCAAAAGTGTCTGTGAAAAAGTGCACTTTTGCGGGCTTCACACACTGTACACTAAATGTATTATCCACAAATTATTCTGTGATTATGTTTTATGAGATACTTCCATTGGGCCTGAGGGTCTTTGTGGAGATTTACTGCAGTGATTTATATCTCCCCTCCCTCCTAATACCTGGTGACCCAAAAGGATGTAAAAAAAAACGTAAAACGAACCATACCATCCGAACATGTAATACAAAGATCAATCCATCTCCCGCTCTGCAGTGTTTATGGGCTTCCGTGGTATCCGATGATAACATTCAGTACTGGCTTCACATTCCAAACGACTTCTGTCAAATTACTCTTTGCCAGATGAACAACATTCTGTGACTGAAGCATCCGCAATATAACGACTCTGCACCGAGATGAGAAACAAATGGCTGCCTTTCTAAATCTTGTGACAAAAAGCTTCTTAAAGTGTCATATATGCAATGATTCTTTCAAATGGTGGAAATATTTTGGGAACGTGTTGTTCACAATTTTTGGAGCTTATACAGCACTTTTGTCTTTGCCTCAACGCTGCAAATATTCCCTCTGAAAGTTTCAGAAGACTTTAAAGGCTGTGAAATCCTTTTTTCTAAATCCGCTTTTTACTTGCACACTATTTTCTGCCAAAGCTTGTACGTTTTTGGTTATTCCACTAACTAATTTATGTCAGTGTTGTTTTTCCGTGCTGTTCTCAGTGGTTGGACGTGGGCAGGACTCGAAAAGGGATGTCAGGTACCCATCGGATTTAAACAATAATACAAATCAGGCAGTTGGTTTGTTTGTTTGGGTTTTATGTCTGTATCATCTTTGAACAAACCATGCAATCCCGATTTAGCAGATTAGCTCTTTATTGGGCTAAAATAGATAATATTTTTATGATTTTATGACAATAATATGCTGAATCAGTGGAATGCTGCAAATGGAGGGTAAGATCTTGTATTCCGTAAGCTTGGCCTCTTATAGTAATTCATTTTTAAATGACTACTTTACCCACAACACCACTCACCCTGAGTTACCTCAGATTATTTAAGAAAACATTTTTCTCTTGGCCTCCAAGGTGAATGGAGAATCAACAGTCAAGTCAGTTCATCAAGAAAAGTCTTGAAGCAAAGGTACTGCGGTTGAGTCTTTGTTATACAAATGTAAAGTTTTGTGGGTGAAGTCAATTGAAATAAGTACTGTAGCAGAACACCGGCCCAACCACTCTACTTGTTCTCGTATACAACAAATTGACAATATCTGGACTCCTACCATAAAGACCTTCCTCAAAAGACCTTTCAGTTGATTGATTTTGTCCCTAAAGATGTGATTATTTTGAATCGCTGGACATTTGTGTTTTGAAGGTATGCTATGTTTTTTGTTAATTTCAAATACAGCTGTCCTTCCTGGTTGGATTGGTTTGCTTGTTGGACTCATAGTAGCTTTTGCGGTGGGGGTTACCCAGCTGGTCGGGTCGATCACTGCGCCTTGTTAGGAGAATAATTCTATGACAGGGAATAAAGCAGATAATTTGCCAGGCTGGCTGTCAACGTATCCTTTGGATTAAAGAAGCAAACCTACGCTACGGTACCATTGTATATCATTTTGAGGTGTTTGGGTGTTGCAATTTGTGACTAAGACTCACAGACATCCAGCGTTTCCTTCCTTGCTTGGAGGCTTAAAAGCTGGGTGGGATTCTACAGCTTGGGTGGAGACCACTGGCTCGACATGGCGACACGGTGACATCGTTTGGCCTAATTACTGAGCGAGACTTGCCAGATGACACGAATCTCCGTCAATTCTGTGTGGTTTTGCTGCTGACATGTGCGAGCAGCTTACTTACTGAAGTGCACTCGGTCATCTTTCTCCTTTAGCAACAGAACTGTGGCTTCTTGTTTCTTTTTTAAATCATCATTCTTACCTCTGTTACCTTTTATAGCCCGATGTGGCTTAAGCCTTTACACTCCTAAGGATCTTATAAATACTTGCTGTAATGTTGACTATCTGGTAAAATGTAAGCTTATTCAAGCATTACACTTCCTATAATTTGAGTTTAACTTGAGAGGTATTTAGTGAGTGTTTCATTCATTGACAAACTAAGTTCCGGTTCATGTTTTGTTTCCTTTCTTTCTGTTTCAAATGGCCATCAACTGCTGCATCGATACTACTCTTTCATTCTCGGGGTGGAGAGGCTTGTTTCCTACGCTAGTTGGGACAGGTAGTTTTTTCCAGGTATCTTGGCTTTTAGTGCGGCCATTAAGGTTTTGTACCTCACACGGTTTCCAAAAAGTCAATAGGACCCGTTGTATCTGTGCTGAGGCGGCGCTATGAATGTAATCAATGCCAGATTTCTCACCAGTGTTCACAGCTTTAGAGGGACTTTGTAAAGGAAACAGTGGAATAAACGGACCCTTGGCGTGAAAAGACTCTCCGCTTGTGGTGAATTAAACAGTTTGAGACCTGTTTACAAGAAGAGAAGTGCTGCACGGGGTTGCAGTGTTGATTAAATGGCAGTAAAGACAAACTAAACCACCCTTTACCCGTCTGCTTTACACGGTTCAGAGCCTGACCTGAAATCACTGCTGCTGCTTCTTACAAAATAGCAAGATGATAATGTTTCAGCTACAAATAAAACCGTCATCGACATCTTTTAGTGTTCGCTCTTCTTTCCTCTCGGAGCAAGTTAAAGCAAACCATAGATGTGAAAAAAAAATCACCTACTGTGCAGTAAAACCAACGATGAGGGCTCTAGGGTGAGTTTATAGCAGCTACTCAACTGTATTCCATAAAATAACATCCATACCCCCCCCCCCCCCCCTCCTCCTCCTCCTCCTTACCCGCTCAATCTATCTGCTTCTCTCGTTCTCCCACTGGGTGGTGGAGCTATAAATTAAAGTGAGGAATTACTGCTAACTGTTAGAATAAATTAAGGCGCTTTTGCGTCTGTAAACACGGTCTGACTACGTAATTACACTCCCACTCCCACTGAGACGCCCTGGAGAGGGAGGATAAGGAAGACAATGCAGTAGAGCTGGAGAGCCGTGGCAGTGGGTGAGGGAGAAGACAAACAAAACATCATAAGAGGGGTCAGACAACAGATTCTCGCCTTCACTAAATTCCTGGTGCTGGATGGGGACCCTTCAGATTAGGGGTTGAAAGGTGACTTTGAACTCCGTGATCGCAATCACCGTAGTGGTTATTAGGTCTTAAAGAACAAATACTGCAACTAAACTACGGCAAACTCCCATTTCCTCTGAATTTATATTCAATGTTCTGTTCGAAGCAGTCAAACATAAGGCCACGCCGAGGCTCTCGCTCTATCTGCCAATGTGGCCGCGTTAACGGCAAATCACATTTAGCAGCACAATAGGTCACTGGATGGACTCAAAGCCCCTTTATCACAAACGGATCTTAACAGCAGGCTTTAAACAAAAGCCAGATGCACACGGCATTTAAGGATGGCAGCATCATCTGCCTGAGCGTATGGCCTTTATTACGAGGTCCAGGCAAATTGAAATATCACATTTTGAAACCATGATGTCAACTGCTGACAAGCTGTGCACTCAAACTATGTTTTTTTTATTGATTTTCAAGATGTGCATTAAAATCAACCATCCGTAACAATGACTTTACATATCGATGTACACACACGTACATATGCATATATATGTATACACACACATACACACTTCAACACATAAAAAAAATATTATAAAAATAAATAAAAAATGCAAATTGGCAAGACCCACGCCCATTATACATCCCCATATATTATGTTAGGTCATATGTAGTTTATATTAGCCAGTACAAGACAACTGGTGTATGAGTATTGTAGTCCTCTCAGGGCTTCAACATGCAGAAGAATAAATGAAGTACAGAGACCACGAGGATCAGATCACCTTACTGCAGCTGTGAAAGTCACCATTGAGGCAGCGGAGCCACTGTAATGTCTGCAGCTGTCAGCTTGACGGTGATTGGACCTGTCGATGACTCGCACAAAGAGGTGTAGGATTGAGTCGCATGATCCGGACCGCCAGTCAGATTTGAGTCACAAATTTAATGACATCAGCCTGCCAATAACAAAAAAAGACTTTTACTTGGAACTCGTCACCAACAACTGGTAAATTAACTGTTATTTGAGCATTTTTACTCATTATAAACTACTGGATACATTCCCTAAAGCACAAAGATTAAAAAACGTTAAATGTTATTTAAAAAGTGTGCAACAAATCGATGAACTTCCCTTCTTTTGCTCGACCGGAATCTACCCGGTCAACTTAGCGTCAACCAACACAACAGCATCTCGCCAAGTTGCAGGAGAGAACCCCAAAGAACAAACATCATGGTACAGATGTACCATGGTGCATGTTGGAAAACAACCACACCAGTGGTGATTTCGAATGGCAGGGTGCGAAACGTGTGAATTGTGGCATTTCATTTGTTGAAGAGCGCATCGTGACTTGTGCAGGACTGGCAACACCAAGTTCAGGACTCCACAGGACTCGAGGCATGCTCGAGACTTACAAAACAAGGACTCGGTGCGGCCTCTGCTTGCACGCACATAATGACGGATAGCTCCCCTGACTCCCCTTCAGCTCCACGCCGGTGTCTCAGTTTGACATGGAACAGGCACTTTTGATTAGCACCTGTGACAGCTACAAACACGCCTACTTTCTCTCCACCTTCTTAAATCATCTGTGTTTTATTCATTCTTGGAAGCTTGGTGACAAAATAAATGTGTAGCTGTATTTTTCATTTTTCAAGGTCCTTCTGAATCATTGGCATTGCACACTGATCTTCAACGTTGTAATTAAAACAGCCTCGGATCCTCGCTTAAAGTTTTACCTTTGCGTACAATTCAGCTTTTCTGAACATCTCACAAAACTGGCTTCATTGAGGGACAGTTTTTGCTAATTCAAAAATAAGTGTGGGGACAAAGTGACTATCGATGGACCACTTCTATTCACACTGGCGGTTTCTTGGGAGGCTCGTAATGCAGGCAAGTTTTGGCTTTTGATGCACAAGTGTGAGCAGCAGGTCTGAGCTCAGCCACGCCGGTGGGATTCACAGCACTCGGTTCCTCCCGCAGTGAGACGGGTCCCACATCACTCTGGGGACTGCAGCAGATGTCCAACCACTTATGAGGACCACTTCGAAAACACTCTCTCCCTGTTAACGCTCGGACTAAAGAGTGCCACCAATGGACAGACACATAACCTGCCAAACACGCTGCGCAAATCAGAGTGGAGCTCTAATTACCTCCCCCCAAAAAGGATAAATAAATAAAATGCATCACAAAAAGGTAAAGAGACTGAGACCAGACGGTGCAGAAACGTGTGGAGAACTGAAAATGCATCTGCACACATTCCCTCTGGGTTTTGTTCATCAAAGGATGGATTTCTTGATGGAGACAGACAGACGGACAGATAGATGGACAATCATTTGTGTCTCATTTAGCACGAGCTCAGAGCACAGTCAAAGCACAGGAGCAGCTGAGGGAAAGAGAGAGAGAGAGAGAGCGAGAGAGAGAGTGTGAGACATGTGCAATATGCACCATGTCTCACTATTATTCAAAGGACACATAGAGGAAATCTTTCTCAAATGTATTCCAGCTTCCTCCTCCCTCTCCTTTAATCCTCTCCATCCATCCTTTTTCTTCTTCCTCAGTCTCTCTCTCTCTCTCTCTCCCTCTCTGTCTCTCTCCCTCTCTTCCGGAGAATAAAACACGTTTCGGCGCTTTATTCATCGCATACAGCGGATATAGCTGCGAGCCAGCACATTTTGTCGTTGTTTTATTTTATTTTTTTATTAAGCAAACGAAGCACGGATGAGCGAGCACGCGCCGGCCCGGTGACTAATTGCCATAATAAGGCGCGCAAGTTCGCCAGCAACACGTTTTTTTTTTGTTTTTTTTGTCCTGATCTTTTTTTTATTCCTCCGTATTACCATGTAGGCAGTGCCGCAGCGGGGAGGTAGCCGGGCGGAGGGAGCCGTTGCAGAGAGGAGACGGAGACGGGGGAGAGAGAGAGAGTGATCGCACCGGCTCTCCGGTCACCGGTCGAACCGCAGCATTCGTGATTGCGCCCGCGACAAACATAAGGGAATACAACGAGGCGAGCCTGTGGTCACACCTGCTTCTGGAGGACACCGGAGGACCCGTGCTGTGGGATTGAGACATACCCCCCCCCCACACACACACACACACTAAAGGAGGCGGCCAAATGCGAGGGACATTGCATCAAAGAAGCGAGAGGAATCCGGTAGGTGAGCGTTGATTGTCGATGTGCGCGGACTGACAATGTGCTGTTCATCATGGGATCTGGCCATGGAGGGTGGTGGTGGGGGGGGGGTAAAATCACCCCTTCAGTGTTCCATTGTGCGTTGTAGCCCCCAACAGGTATTCTAGTCTGACGTTTGAGGATCACTTCAAGAAATAATAAGGTCTGCATGTGAAATGACACCGTCGCCTTTTTGCAAATGCCAAACCACTTGATTGAGGATTCCTGTTTGAGTGATAATGTGAGAAGTGGATTGTGGTTCAAAGGCCCAGGCTGGATATAATTCAAACAACAAAAGGAGAGAAGACACAATATTAAAGCTTCAGGGTGATGGGCATGTCAGAATAAAACGAGCAAAAAACCCCTGCATATTGATGCCATAAAACACAATGCAGTTACACTTGTAATTTGAATAGATCAATGTCGGCATTTTAATGCCAGTTGGGTGGAGAAGTATCAAAGCAAATGCATTAAAGAAAAATCACAAAAAAATACCTAGCCTACTATTTGGAATGAAGAAGTTGGTGAGTTCTGAATAGCCTGAACGCAACCGCACCCCACCCCCACTGCTGGGTTCCCATTGACTTATCTGACTTGTGGACGGAATGACTGCATTTATTACTCCTGCAGCAGTGCCTCCCACCATGAATGCCCATTAAATTGTCATTAAGTTGGTAAAACAGTTGGACGTAATAGCAGGGCATGCTGGAATCAACACATCGCGCAGTAGATCTAAAGATGTGAATTACAAACATTATGATCCAGAGTAAATATCAGAAAACGTCACATTTTTCAGCGCAGTGCAAAAAGTCAAGCAACAATAGCTCTTTCAACACCTCTGAGAGAATCAGTTTTCAAGCATCAACGTCTGATCGTGACAGCATTTGGGTAAAAGATGTCGACACAGCTGCCCGATGCAACACATGAATAAATGCTGTGTGCTGAATATCAGGATCAGGGTCGACGTTGCGCGTGAAACCGCAATGAAGGGGCACTTCAGAGAGCCGTAACCAATCTCGTAGAAATAAAGAGCTGCAGAGGCTTGAGACATGCCTGCTGCACAACTTGATCCAACCTGGGCACATGGTACAGGGCGATAGACAAACAGATGGCATCTCCAGAGGAATTCATCTTGTGGAAGTTGGAAGAGATATTCTTGGATGGACTACCCTCTGACTCATTGGCACAGACTCCTGCTTCTGGCAGTAATGAAGGCAGCCGTGGTGAATGGCCTTGCTGATAACGTTGCTCACTTTTATGACTTACCCATGTTCCACCACAAACTATACCTTTTTTTAAAGGAAAAAAAAATCCCTGGAGTTGCACTGCAGCCGTAATGCTTATTACAGTTGCTGTGATACCGATAACGATTGCTGATAAGACTTGAAATGCTATATAAGGTTTCGGAGGAAACACGAGTCTACTCTACGAGCTGCTATCGCGTTATCATATAATTTATTGTTGCATATGCACTTAACGGTAACAACACGTATCACTCGCTAACCGATGCATCCATCTTGCTGGATCGGTACTCTGAAGTGGCTGTCTGGTGAGCTACGGAGGTCCATTGCACGGCTTCATCACATGTCAGTGAATATGCGAGAAATGTACATTGTGCTATGAGATGACCAAACGATGAAGTTTCTACCAAGGCTATTAAAGGATTAGTGGCTTTCTAGTCATTCGTTTGTAAAATCATCAGGCACAAGGTATCGGTAGTGCAAAGGTCCCACAGTGTGTTATTTGTTGAGCTGTTTTTCTGTGCAGCGGGTTCTGCACGTGGCCATGCATGCCAGTTACAAGCGTCTCTATGGCCCCGCTGCTGAGCTGCCTCGTTGATTTTCCTCATTGCATTACTGCAAACCTTTCAAATCAGTATATTGTGTCGGTTGATTAATGCCTTTTTTAAGTAGCTATGTAATAAGCAGGATAATGTAGACGGAACCATTCATTATTGCACTTGGTCTAGGAGCTTACTTTCGATAATGACCACCTCAACCTGCAAGCGCCCCTTGTTTGGCAACATGTAGCGGATCAGAGCCTCGTGCTGCTGCTGCCGGTGATCAGCCAGTTTCCAGGCCTGTTTCAATTGTGAGTGTATAGTACCTGCACATTTTTTACCTATTCACGTTATAAACGTATGTTCTTTTTCCAAATGCCTTTTCTCCCAAACTTTGGCAGATTAGATTGTTAACATGTTTTATCCACGTAGAAATAATTTTCTTAATAATAATAATAAAAACGAGCAAGAACACGCTGCATGGAAAAATTAAAACAAAACAATATACAGATTAAAATATCCCTGGGGTCACAGATTGATGACGTCGGCTCAGCTGAGCTAGATGGCCTTGACTAAACCACCCTACTCTACTTTTTGCTCGTACTTTGAGTAGGCAAACTTCCTGTCTATTAAACATAACAGCCTAGCTATTATACAGTCGGTCATGACAGCCCAGTCATTATGGGAATGACAGCCTTCATGCTGCCCATTGTCACCATTAACCGCTGATAAATTTATGGTTTGCAGTGTTCCTGCTGGTCGGTAGGTGGAAACCTGTCGTAGCAGATTGGAGTTGGACTGACAAGTGGGATTAAAACAGGACATGGAAATGGTTTCAGATTGAGTTAGACAAAAAGCACCTATACTTACTCACCATTCGCTCATTGCAGGTTAAGTCAATCCAAAAGAGAACTCCACAGTGTGGTGCCATATTGCTAAAACTGATTACTAACTAGTACCAAAACAAAATCCAAAATGTATGTGCGTGTGTCATGATGTAGAGCACACCCACATTTATGTGATGGAACACATCGGAAGATGATTTACTCTCGCACGGCAGGGGGAAATTGAAGGGCTCTAAAATGATGTGGGAGAATTAAGCCAAAAGAGAAAGTGGTATTTTCTCAGTCGCATTTAGAGATCTAATTTCTACAAAAAAGTCTTTAAATGGAATTGGTCATAGTAACCTGCATTTTGCACCCAACCGTTTTTTGTTGTTGTTTTTAATGAAAGCTTTTCTGAAGCTACTACCAGGAAAAAAGTCCCTCTCCCCTTTTCTCCACTGCAAGCATTGCAGGGTAGGAAAGGAGGGAAAGGAAAGGAAAGGAAATGGAAGGGAAGGCTTGGCATGGCTCTCTGGAGCCAGTGGGGTGGTGTTGGTACCGTTGCCATAGGGCCTGCGCTGAACAGGACAGCCTCTATCTTTGGCCAAAACCACAAAATAATTAGTTTTACATTTTGCAGGGCAAACCGCCCGTTGAACCTCTGCTGGAAGAAACGGAGGTTTAGTCAGTGATGGAGAGACAAGAAAGGGTCAGTTTGTGGCTCGTTGTGTCTCTCTACTAGCAGCTAATGAAGCATCTTCACGGCCCAGTCTGAGCTCACCCTTCACTCCTCAACATCCATCTTTCTTGTTTTCATGCTGCAGTCTTCCATTCTGATGACTAGCTCCTATTAATGTAATTTACACGTAAATGGAGGTATTACATCATATCCTTTGTGGGACATTTTGGGCAGCCATTAGTGTATTTCATTTCCAAATAGTTGGCAATACAGTGTTTCATAGATCTATCCAGACATTTATTGTAAACTTCCTGCCATCCTGTGCAGCAGACGCAGGAGTTTTATGAGTACTATTTATTTGGCAGAGCGGGAACAGGGGTATCAGCACATGCACTCCGGCCCATAGGCAAATTAAATACAAATGGACATGTCTGATTGTTCCCTAATGGCTCTTGATTGCTGATTGAAAATGAGTATGAAATATGATATACTAATGAATCAATTTTAACCGCCAGCAAGATCTTAGTACTTCCAACAGTATGTGGTCCTAGATGTTGTTAGAAGGTTATGTAGCAATAAGAAAAGGAAAAGAGTTTTGTACAACTCAAAAACCTCTATAACTGGCCTCAAGAAGACAGCATGAATCTTCTCTGGTGAAACAGAGCAAAATGAAGCATCTGAAAGTCAACAAAGAAAATCCATAATGAAGCATAGCCCCTATTATACAATGCGTGGTGTCCATTAGTGTTGATGCTCTCTACAGTCTCACTCTCTGACAACTGAGAGAAAAACACAGTCTACTTTATTTAAATCAGATGTTCGTAAACAAGATATTAGTTCATTATGGTGTCATCGTGAAGAGCAGAAAAATACCAAAGCATGTCAAGCTGTTAACAACCCAACCCCAAAAACATTGGTGTCAAAACTGTGATTATGAGCAACACCGTCCTCTATGCCCGCTTTGTAACTGGGTTGGTATCTCCAATAAAATCTCTATAATCAGATCCTGCATTCATCTTCTGCTGGAACCACAGCCGATGAGTTCTGAGATGAGTTTGTTTAAAGCCAGGTGGTTCAGCTGTTTCCTCCTCAGCTTCTTTTAGATATTGATAAGGATGTTGGAGCGGAGCGGCTAAAATTAAGCTTCAATGGAGATGTTTTAGCTCGACGAAACATGTGTGATGGCACCACCAAAACCACCAATACTGGCACGTGTTCATGTTGCTCAGGGTTACAGGAAGGATTGCAGATTGCTTCAATTTTGAATTGTTTTAGCATCACAGAAGGAGGAGGAGTTGAAAAAGGTAATGAATATATTGAATGAATAGATGAACCAGATCATATAGATGGCTCAAATTATTTAATTGACACTTTAAATTATTTTGATAATGCCCTATTTTGTTAAAAGGCCAATTCGTGGCATAAAGGGTGCTGAAGGGGTGCTTGGGATCATCTGGTGGGATGATAACCACCACTGTTACACTAACAGGCAGTCCCACCGCACGCAGACACTCCTATGGATCCCACCTATCAGAATGCATTGATAAATATGTAAGATCTATGAGGTTCAAGCTCACATTCTAATACTGAATCTAAGCCAGTGCAGGTGCAAAGACGAGAGATTGACATGATATCGCTAAAAAGAGCCGACAGGAACTGCTCCGCCCCCCCTGCTGTGCTTCAGTCTGGCTCTCTGTGCATTGCATATCTTCCCCCTGTTACATCAGCTGTGGTGGTGATATGACCATTTACTGTGGTTTGAGGTTTGAAAAAACACAACTTCCTGCATTCATTATGTATTTTTGAGTGTTATGAATGTCTGCCTTTTTTTACAGAAGCCAAAGAAAAAAAAACTTGTGATGTGTCAATCTTTTCCAAGCGGACGGCTTAACGCTGCGAGTGACTGAGTAGCTTTTCTTCCGCTGCGCATGCAGAGTGACCAGTTCAGATAAAAGCCCTTCGCTGATGAAAGCTGCAGGAGGGTGCGGGCGTCGTCCTCATTGCGTTGACGTTGTCGAGTATGTGACTTTACTTTAAAAAAAGTGTCATTCTACATGCGCTGGAATAGCATGAGTTGCAGGAACGGACATCAGTAGCTTAAAGCTGATGCCGTAAGAGCGACCTGTGCTGGATTAAAATCCCAATTCTTCCGTCTCAAAAGAGCCTTTGTTGGCATAACTTCCTGCTTCATGAATTACAGTGCCACCTTGAGAGACTCACATCGCCCTCGCTCAATTTTCATTTCTGCTTCAACCGGCTCTGAGTACATTGATGCAGGGGATATAACCTCCATCATATTCAATGTGGCAAATCAAACATTCTGCTCCTCCCATTGGAAATATGTTCTTCTGCCGTCTGGATTTTCTCGATCCTACGTATTCTTGAGGCCTTTTTAATCTAACAAACAAACAAACAATACAATATATTTTAAACAAAATCAACCTAACTGCTTCAACACAACCTGGGACACAACTTGTGTATGTGGAAATAGGGGTTATCTAAGTATATTAGCAATATCTCTTTGACAATGTAGTCTCATGCAGCCTTGGAAACAATGTTTCATTTAATGGTGCAGGGTGCTCTCAGAGGGGGCTTTGTCCTCTACTGCTACTTCATGCAGTGTAAATTAACAGTCGTCAGCTAAAACAACCCCAAAGCTACTAAGAATGCCATCTTGTAATCTTTACGTTGGCCGATAGTTGTTGTTGGCTATTCGTGTTTAATCTGAAATATTTCTCATGGTATATTAATCCAAAACATCTTGAGCAACGCAAGGAGAAACGGCCCGCAGCTTAAAGTAAGGAGAACATGCTGACAATTATTTGGAAAATCCCCAAAGTAATAGTAAAAAGAAATATGCCAAAATAACAACACCTGAATGTTGGCTTTGCTTAATCTAAATAAACAACAACATCTCTATCTAAATGAGACTTGGAGGAGGCTTTCTGAGGCCCAGCAGTATTGACATTTGTAGACACTAAAGCGTTTAAATCCAGTTAGAGAAGGTGTCCTCCAGTGATTTAGTGATCTGTTAAACCCCCCCTGTACCCTGTAAATCACAGAAATCAGTGTCCTATGAATCGCCTGAGAATGCATGCTCAGTTGAGTTTGTTAGTAACAGAGCTGCATCGGACACGGCTCGACCAAACACACACACGCAGGTTCAGAACAGTCCAAATGACTCTAAAGCTGCCGAATGCCGCTCTGTTCTGGGGCAAATGTATTAAATATTCAAGTTTCCAATGAGGGGGAATACGAGCAGATTGTATCTGCGTGTGTCGTGGCTGGTCGTGTAACATGAAAGGCTTAGAACAATCTATTAATCTGTAAATCTGCTGCAGCAGAGCAAAGACTACCAAGATACTTTATGCCAAATCCAATGTAAGTGTTTATGCAGAGGATGCTCAACCCATACATGTTGCTGACATTGTAAAATGCTCTTTTTGCAACTGTAGGTTGATTGTTGATGAGCGAGTAGCCCTGACAACAGGCTTTGTAAAGCGTGTTGCTTGGTTAGTAAGTGCAGCTGGATACTTGAGGGGTAAAAGTCGTCATGCTTCATACAAGAAGAAAGAGCTTTTTTGACCTGTCATTTTTCTGCCTCATTATTAGTATTTGTACAGTAGGGTGCTTGTGTTTGGATCGTAATGAGGACGGCACACTTCTTACAACATGATTGACTCCACTTAAACGCAGCCTGTGTTCTCCGCCAAAGTGCGACGCCAAACGTGGAATCAATCACAACCCCTTTTCCTCCTTCATATTGATGGATTTTTGTTCCCATGCAGAGTATGCATGAACTAACACATTGTTGGGTGTGGTTGGTGTCGTGTTAAACCCGAGGGTGCGCTCATGTGGACTAATGCACTGAGAATCACCATGTTGTGGTAATTTTTTCCATTAACATGAAAAATGCGCTGTCATGTTTGCTTTCCACATAAGACTCCCTCCCTCTTTCCCTTCAGCATTCTTTCCTTCTCTCTCTCTCTTATGACACCCTCTCTTCTTTCGGGTCTGCCATGTTTTTTTGTTATCATCAGGGAGACAAACGAGAAACAATAGAGAAAGAAAGCCTCGGGACTCTGGTCCTCACATCGTCCCCACTCCCTTGACTAGCCTCCATCTTTCTGTTCCCCTGAGTGACAACAGGCAGCCAGTGGGGTGCAGCGGGCATGCCAAGACAAGCACAGATATTTGCCAACTGACTCGCGAAAAAGCACATATGAACGTGACTCACTAACTCTGAGTCTCCTATTGTTGCCTTTTTTAAGGGTGGCTCTAATGCACACAGCAAACACGCTGCAGTCCCTGCTGCTCAAACAGCTTTGTGGCCATTAAAACATGCAAAAGCACGTTGACAAAAGGCCTGTAAATTAATCCAGAGGGACTCGAGGCACAGGGCCACGCGAGCAGTTGCCAGAAAAATCAATAATTGAAAGCAGCGGCGCACACAGAGGAATTGATTTAAACTAAAACACTTGTGTTATTTTATAGGCGGATTTGAAATTTAGATTGATTCAGGTTTTTTTTTTTTCTTTGATGGAAACGGATCAACATACTGAAATCCATTCCCTATACGTTCACATATTATGATGAAGATATCTGTGTTCATTGTCTCGGGAAGGCTAGTGGGTTTACTTTCTTTGTGTTTTTTACTGTAGCAATAATTAAGCTCTGCTTTGTTGTTCGTGTGGGTTCTTTCCTCCCCTTTTTCTCCTAATATAAAAGAAAGCCGGAGCTTCATTCATAGCAAAAAGAAGACACCTCCTCAAATGACTCTGCAAAATGCAAACAGGACCTTTTATTATACAAACAGCGTATGCCATTCCGCTCTCCCCTCTGTGCGTATCTTTGATATATATATATATGTATATATATATATATATATATATATATATATATATATATATATATATATATATATATATATATATATATATATATATATATGTATATATATATATGTATATATATATGTATATATATATATGTATATATATATGTATATATATATATATACATACATAGAGAATTCAGCTATAGACTACAGACAGCACAACTGACGTTAAACTGAGTCTTACATATGATTATGATATATCATAAGATTCTTGACTGTAAAGTGGTGTTGAATACAGGAGGAGCCTGCATGAAAAACGAGCATCAGTAACAATTTCCACAATTGTCTTGTTTTTCAAGAATTCCCCGATGGCAATCTTTTTTCATTCCTTCCCTCTAAATGGGAAGTGACATCTGGGTCAGGTTCTCTGGTTGATGTAGACTGAACAGCAGCTCTGGAAATCCAAGATCTGATTAGTGCTTTGTGGAGGCTGGATGGCTGAATTTTACAACAATTTTCAGGCGGAGGTCAGTTGTTTCGAAGAGGAAATTGCAAGACACGCGATTACATTTAGCATACAGAAAGAGAAAAAAACCCCAAGATGTGTCTCCTGTCACAATATGATCACACACACACACGCACACACACACACACACACACGCACACGCACACGCACACACACACACACAAAATATCCACGGGTAATCCGGTATTGTTGTAGAAGGAGGGCATGTCCAGCACTTCATTTAACACAGAAATGCACAAAATCGAAAAAAGAAACACAAAACATGAGGCTCAGACTTGAACCTGAAGGGATAAAGCAAGACAGGCAGTAATGGAAGATCAGGGATACAGGGATTTGTTGTTTTTTCTTTGATGGAGGAAACGGACAGAGGGAGACAAAGACAGAATCAGTGGCAATGATAATACCCTGGAAACCGTTGACAGACAGTTTTTATCCAACCTGATGTCTGTGTGAATCTTGTTGGTAGCACCAGTTAAAGGTGTTAACTTCCAGCCTCCTGACACTAATTACTGCCATTACTAATAACAGCTGAGACATTTGTTTAACAGTCAAAACAAACACACATTGTGTGTCTCTCTCTCTCTCTAGAAATGTGATAAATAGTTTTAATGACAAATTATCCTTGATTCCTTGGAGAGCACTGTGAATACCTTTAAAGTTTCGAAAAGTGTATTTGTCATGATTTGCTGATGATTTATATACCTCCTCAATAAACGTTCTACATTTCCACATTGGGAGCGTTACACAGATGTGCCATAGCTTTTACTCATGCTTATTTCATATATTTCCAATGCATGCTGTTGTGATGCATTGCACTGGTTGAGTACGTTGCCCAATAGCCATTTAAGCGACACTTGGGTCTCAGTGGTCATTGGGATACCTTCTTTACGAGCCCACTGGTCAATCAATCCCCTAATTCAATCCCCCGGTCAATCGTGTTTAAATGAATTATTCACAAACCATGACAGAAGGCTTAGTGAAGAGGCTCACTAGCAGGGCACTAAACATGCCCTGTACTGCAATAAAAGTGGATAAATTGCAAAGTGGGATAGTGAAGGGAACATTTATGTAAATCAGTGATGTATTCAGACGCTCTGTGGGCCACAAGATTAACGAGTTATCAGTAATCATCTCCAAGAAAGGGCTGTTTTAAAGCACAATTGTCATATGCACGAACAACTGGTTGCCGCCCAACGGAACATCAAAGACCCTGCAAACCTGATTCGTCAGCCAGCTTTGTGCTATGAGTCATTGGAGCCACCATGAACACACTTTCTATAAAAGTGAAGTCAGTTTTTAGCTCATGTTTAAGAGTTAGTTTTTCATTTCACTGCTTTGAGGTGGGTGGGAAAAGAGGATGATGTGGTGTGATAATCTGCTTTCAATGCTTGATCAGTTTTTTGGTTACTGTCCAGGAAATCTGACTCCGACAAACCACACAGTCCAGACGCAGCAGGTACATTTTTTCCAAAACAAAATAATAATTCAGACTTCTATTCTTCATAATAAGAATGTATTATTGAATGTTTTAGAAAGTTAGAAAAATGAGTAAAAAAAAGGAAAACATTATTTTGATTGTATAATAATGATGAAAAATGAATAACGGAATAACAATGAGCATTATGCTTGACTTATTACATACAATATCATACATATATGATTATTATGTGTCATCTGTATGGCAGCAGCACCTCACAATTTCACATATAATAATTGCCTGTTTCCTTTTGAAGCGGAAAATCTGTGCTCACAGCTCTATTTTTCTTGTGACATTTCCAGTGTGTTGTCTCAGTTTGTTGCTCCCCTTTGAGTGCTTGCATGCGGTCAGCTGTGGTAAAGCAACAGTCACAAATAACTTGCCCGTCCTAAACTTTGCGAGACCAGAACACAGAAGCAATCGGAGCTTGTTGCACCGCCCACACCGGGTCAGATCACAGCGACACGCCGGGCGCTGGCGGTGCGGAAGCCCCGTCCGGGGGCAATAACTGCCGCCCACACAGACGCGGCCCAGATGGACAGGTTTACTGTTTCTGATTTCCTCCCCTCCTCCTGCCTCTGAGCTGTCCTCGTTCTGCGCTGCAAGGCTTTGTGCCTTGTGAAATGAAGTGCAATGATCAATTGCACTGGAAGTTTCTCAGAAGGTTTAAAATGGTTCTGTGGCCCCGCTCTGCCTCCTGAATTGTTTAACTTTCCTCTGTGCAGAAAGACAAATGGCGACCCTTTATGTAACAGCCGTAAGCAGTGTGATTTTTAATACTGAAGGTGTTTAATATTTCAGAGAGTTGTTAAATATATAAACACATTACATATATTTTTATAATTTATGAGCTTTTTAGAAAATTACATCACACCTTTTTTATGAAAGTGTCTGTTTTCTTTGTTTTTTCATCAACACAATGGCAGTGTTTGACCCCTCTGGAAGTCCTTCGTCTTTTTTTTATCTCTTTCCAATTTTTATTGTCAAGAGTCCCAATCACTCATATGGCCGTGGATTTCTTTCAGTGCTCTCCCTCTCTCTCTCTGGGAATAAAGGAATGAATAGCAAATGATAATTAAAAAAATTGCAAGGAAAACGTAAAATGTTGTGACATTGAGACTCTGAGACGGCACAGAGGGTTTATGGCAGGCGGCTTTTCCGAGGCTAAACAAAGACAAAGGAAGCAAATCACTTAGAATGGTAAAATCTGCTCTATAGTTAATGAAGTATAATGCTGTGGCCAATGAGGTGAAAGCACTGCAGAGAGCCTACGCAGTGTGTGCTTGTGTGTTTGTGTTTTTGTATTTTCAGTACGAGTGTGCGTCAGTGTGCTTTCTTGTTTGAGTGGGGTTTGTTTTTATCAGGGGGCTGCGATGATGATGCTGCCATACAGAAAGGGTTTGGAATCTTTCAAGGAAGAAAGGAGCGTGTCCAAGAAGTAAAGGAGACAGAGGTTAATCTTAGTGGAGGAAGAAGAAGGACGTGGTCATGTTATTATATTGTCATTATGTAATCAGTGGCATAAAATTGTCTGAAAATTACAATAATATTGTTTATCGCAAAAAACCTGGACAGAAGGAGTCCACAGCAGAAATATGCCTACGGGTACTATGACGGCACAGTATATTCAACTTTTATCTGAGGTTAGAGAGCAGTACTCTCACTTTAAAAACAAGAGCTGGAGCCAGAATTATTTTAAGGGAATTGAACCGTCACTTTGTTCTGCAGAACACTGTCAAAGTCAAGGCCGTGTTGCTCTGTTAGAGTGAAGGCCACGCGGTTTGAAAGATAACAACTGAGGCTTGATTCAAATAGTCATTTTTGCTTTATAAAGGTCCTAACTGAGTAAAATGACTCGAAAGTTGTAAGTGGCCGCCATGATAAGAGCTCTTTGAATTCCCCAAATTCTAAGGAAAGGCGCTTCAATGCTTCCCTACTTAGCTCCTTTAGCATAGGAACCTCTGGACCATCCTTTATGTCTAAACTCCACATGCATTCTCCCAACCATCTCTTCTTGACCCCATGACGTTTTCCACAGAGGTCAAGGAAAAGAGGTTAGCAATAGATGTTAGTAGGACATTTTTGGGACTATTCGAAATCAGCCCAAATGTCATCAGTCCTGACAAATATGGCTGAGCTGCAGTGCTGAGGTCAAAGGTCATGATATGAGTGTTCACACACACAGCTTTTTTTTCTCCCCAGAAATAGTCATCAGAAAGTCAACAGATGCGATGATGGAAATAGAAACTACACAGACTCCTTTGAGACCTCATTCTCTGTAGTGAAAATCCCATCATTCAAATGGAAGAAACTCAAACCCCTACGATACATAAAAAAAAAAGTCATGTTTTTTTTAATTTAATTGACCTTCCTGCATGAATAAGCGCATACAACCTTTGTTGACCTGTGACGAGGGTGATTAGAGCATTCTCTTATGGAAACCACTTCTCAAATGATTTCCTATTTACACTCCATTTGTCAAGTACTGCTCCATCATTTTATGCTTGACTTTATATTCCTAAAACTGTGCAGACAGTACGGCGCTCCTAAGGGCACGTCAACATGCAAACGTATTCAACTATTAGACCTTGTTTATTATGAACTGTGCAGTGTACGCGATTGGCTGCAACTTTTTAATATTTATGCAGCATGACTGTTCCCAAATGATGCTCACAGGAGCAAGTGGGCTCAAATTAAGGCCAGCTCATGCACATGTGGAACAAGACAAGCAAGGACACATTTGTGACGTGTAGCCTCTTTGAGCAATTAGTGCTAACATGGCTCAGGATGTGGATACATGCACTGAACAGCACAAGGGACTTTTGAGGCGGTCAAAAGATAAAGTAAGCCGGTCGGATCAGCGACGGCTATTTCTGTCTTTTTTTTTGGTCCGAGCTCGCTGCAGGGAGGAGAGGTTTGGAACGCTGTCTGCTCGGGTCGGGTCGGGTGAGGGTGACCCGTCGCGCAAGTGGGAAGAATTTTTAGAGGAAACGTTTAGGGAGGTGAAAGTGCTCACTGGGCTCCACCTCTTCTGCAGGCTGTAGTGGTCACAGCATCAAAGATGAAAAGAAATAAGTAGTTTAGTTTGCGCTCTGTTGCTCTCTCTCGTGGGGCTGTAAATTTGTCATTAATAAACAGGCCGCCTAGACATGAGTCATAATCCGTAGGATTGCTCTCTGTTATTTTGCAAGCCCTCTGTCACTCTGTATATCCTTCCTAATTTCCTCTCCGACTCCAATGTTTTATTTCCCTCCAGCATGTTGACCTTGTCCCTTATTACAGCATGCTTGAATGTGAGACGGTCCTCTATGCCGTTGTGTTTGTGTGCGTGTGCGTTTGTGTGTGCATGTGAGAGAGGGGACCAAGAGGATCTAAAGGTGACAGAGAGCAGTGAGGTGTCCAGCACTTAAATTGCCTGTTTATTTCCAGTCATTGCATCAATTACTCTGATACAGGTCACAAACGAGCACTATGCGTGTGTATGTGAGATGGAGGTAGAACAAAAAAACAATTAAGAATGATACGTATGGAAATGTTTGTGCTGTCGTATGCGGTTTCTTGATTCATGCGAGTCACAAAAAAAGGACAAACGGTTGCATTTTTTCTTTCTGTTTCCAGGGAGAGAAGCAGAGGAAACCATATTTTGATTGTGATCCCTCTTACAATCAATGAATCCATGCATAAAGAGCACACGTCTGAGTGAGTGGAGGGGCTCCATGGGTGTGTTATATGGGGTCTGCCAGTGGCTGCCCTGAGCCCGGGAGCGTGATCGTCAGCTCTCCGGGGAAGAGGGGCGTGTCTGGGAAAGGTTGCAGTGATTAGTGGAGCTCAACGGACAGAATTTATCAGACTCAGCCGAGGCCATGAACCATTTCGGGCTGCAACTCTGCAATTTGTCTCCCACTTTGCGTCACATAACAGCCTCAATGTGGCTTGCTTGTGCACATTTGCAAAATGCCTGATTGTCCCGCCTTTGTAGGTGTCTTCCTGTTGCAGGGTATATTTGAATTAATCAATGGTGAGATGCAAATCAACCGTTTGCATGACAAAGTGTTTTATAGTGTCGCTGTCAACGTAATTTAATTTATTCTGTGAATTTGCTTTAAATGCATGTTTGGGGATAAAGGCTTCCTAGTAGATATGAGTCTCCGGAGAAGCCATTATGAAGAAGTGCTAAAATAAATCATTGATTAATTGATTAGTCTATTTGTAGGGCTGCAACTACGGATTATTAATCCTTAGAAGTGGGACCAAATGTGCACACATCTGGACGTGGAATAGTGAAGTCAACTGAAGGGCACAACGAAAGCTGGCACACGGTCAGGCTCCCAATAGGAAAATTGAATGTATTGATTAATCAATACAAATATATTCCTAGTAGTCCTTCCCAATTGGTTTGTTACGTTAGAATTGTTTTTATTGTTTTCTAATCTATTAATGAGTCAATCTGAGATTCAAAAGTTTAAAGTTCTGTAACGCAGATGATCTCATTGTAAGGTGTACAAATAGCAAATAGCAACATGTCTGTTTCTTCATTATTACGCATTTTATGCCTTTTGCCAGGCTAATTTTGCTGAGCTGAATTACCTGTTCCAGTTAGTTCCAGTTGACTCCGTGGCCTGTGATGGGCATTTTTCACAATTCTTTGACCTTTGGGGAAAAAAAAAATTCATTCATTAATCAGAACAACAAATGAGAGAAGAATTGCAAATGAAGATAATTATTGCTTTCACCGCTGTAATGAAGCCATTATGTGTCCTGCGCAAGAAATGTCAAAGTAAATCCATGTATTAGAGGAAACTGCTTTTAATCAGCAGCTGAGCAGCCAATCATACTGGCCTGGCTCATTACTGTCGAAGGCAGAGAGCATGAAAAACATGGATGACAGATTTACTGGCCTACCGCTGTCCCTCTGTGGTGCATAGTTTTTATGATAAGGGAAACAATTCATCACAGGGCAATTCATCAGTGGACAACTTTTAATTAATGTTGAATCGCGGGGACCTTTTAAATCGGCAGCCTCAGCTCGCCTCTCTCTCGGTTGGTTTCTCTCACCCACCTCCTCTTCTTCCTTTCCCGCTCGATCATGGTTGGTCTATTTACTCATCCGTTTTTTTACTTCAATACCATCCCTTTATTTTCACAGACCCCCTTTCCTCTTCCGCTCTATATTCCCTCCATGTTTGCGTTAGTTTCACTGGCAAGTCCTTGCAGCTCAGTGCCTGCCAATATTTCTCTTGTGGTGAATGCTGCCCCCTTTTTCTAGTAATTTATCATCTTTATATCTTTATCAAACAGCTCATTTATTTAACTTTGGCCCTTTTTTCCCCTTCTTCCTATTCTATTCCTTCTCTCCCCTCTCCTCTGCCCGAGTTAGTAACTTCAAGGTTGAGATTTAAAAGAAATGGACGATCAGGGAGAGAGAGAGAGAGAGAGAGGAGGGCATTGTAGAGGCTCAAAATGGAGCCTGCATGAGCAAATTTGACATAAGCACAGGAACAAAGATGAATAAGAGTCCACATAATAGGAGAAAAAGGAGAGTCCGACGGATTAATGCTGAACGAAACTAAAGAAGACCAGAGGGAGAGTGAGATGAGTAAATTGAGCATTACATACTGCATTACTGTGTCTCTTAATTAACCGTGTAAAAGCTTTCTTATTAGCACTGATGCACTCCTCGGTTAACGAGCGAAGAGAGAACGCTCTTCGGCTTGTCATTGAGACGGGCCTCAAGAGGGAAACAGCAGAGCACAGAATGGGAAAGAGCAAGGACACGTTGGGCACAATGATAACGAAAGGTCCGGCCAGCCGCTCGTGTGAAATCATCTCACTTAGTAGGCTCCGTCTCAATTATCCGTCATCTTTGTCATCCCGGTCCGCGCTGCCCTCAGCCACCTCCCTGTCAGTGAATAGGCATTATGTGCTGCCCGCATTGACAGTCTGATCACATCGCAGCGTATCTGTGTGTCAGAGTAACGCGCGTGTGTGTGTGTGTGTCAAATCCTTCCAGTTGCAGGTTCTGCACCCTCGCTGTCTGTCACTATTAAAGCGCAGCGAGTTCCAAACAATTTAAAACACTCGTGCACACACAGATTCTTATTTTATACCTCCATAGAAACAGCAACCAAAGGGTTCACTATAGCAACCACGATATGTGAGGCAGCCTGACCCACAACATGGACGCCTGGCATGGAGGCAAAAACGATCACTGTACACCATTAATCATCTGCTGTTTTTTAAAGCGTGACATGGCGATTATGACCTTAATGAATAGTTAATGTTTTGGGAGATATGCTGGCATGCTTACTTCCGGGGAGTACGATGAGGAACGATAGTAAGTGTTGTACATAGTTTCAATGTTGTGTATGAAAGAACAACTAGCAGGTTGAATATATGCTTTACAAAAAAGGGAATATCATTATTAAAAGGGTTGTGTGTATTTAAAAGTGTTTTGCAAGATGTGAGGCCAAACATTAAGAGGAACAATTAGGCCCTTTTTGCACATTTTTGCAAATCTGTTAAAAATAAAGAACGAAAACATAACATGTACATAAGTATTCACAGCCTTTGCCATGACACTCAAAATTTAGCTCAGGTGCATCCTGTTTCCACTGATCATCCTCGAGATGTTTCTACAACTTGATTGAGTCCACCTGTGCTAAATTCAGTTGATTGGACATGATTGACATAAGAAAATGTGTATTTAAGCAGCCTCAAGTCTCCTTGCTTCATGCTAAGCTAAACTATACGCATCTAACCTCAAACCCTAACGTAGAATGGGTATTATGTGTGTTCTTAATAAGAAATAAAGCAATATACATATTTCCCAAAATGTCCCTTTGTATTTGTTCTCAAATGGCAGCACAAAAGGGAGGATATACTGAAATGGAAATACTAGTAATTGTACACAGATGCTGTTGAATTGCACATAAGAAATTAGCTTTCAGTCCATTATGAAGCTTATGTCGGACAACTGTCTCTGTTATTTGAAAGTTTCTCTGCCGGATTGGAGCTGCAGCAGTCCAGATGAGACACAGAGCGTCTGTACAAAAAACTGCATCTCAGTCAGCAGCACATCTGCAAGAGCAGTTGTTTGTCCAGGATCGCACTAAACGTCAGTCTGGGAAAGAGCGACCGCGCGGGTGTAACTGTGATTGACGGCCCTTGTTAAGAGCAGGATTTCTGAGAGGGGAACAGCGGATCAGTCTTGTCAAGGTCGATCGGGAGGTGTTTGGGAGGAATCCAATTGGAGATTTCGGCTAGGAGTTGGAGATGTGCAACCCAACCTGCGTCTCAGAGCTGGGAATCAAAGGGTCGGTTAAGTGTCATGGCAATGAATGGAGGAATTATGGGATGTGTTGACAATGCTGAGGGGTTTAGAGTGGACCTCCCCGAAGAAGAAAATAGCCTTTTTATGACACCTACCTACTCTGCTTCTGCTCCTCCCACAATCTGCCTCTGTGTTCATTTACTGGCAATGAAGGGGCCACATGACAGTTATTCTGTAGATAAAACTGTTACTGTCCAAATGTGTTTGTTTATGTATGTCACAAGTGTTGCTCTCTGATATACAAGTTAAACACCATCACCATGTTAACCACACTCTAACGCCCCAGTATGTCACTTTGATTTGTCGGCACGGAGGATTGTTTAATCATAAGCCAACCGTATAACTGACGGTATGCTGGAATTAAATGTTAGGCGATGAGCACTGTCTGAACACGTGGCAGCTGCTGCAGTTGTTTCACTTAAGAATTCAGCTAATGTCCGAGGTGTTCAAAGAGTTGCACTTCAATGCAGGGGGAGTTAGATATATTGCGGGGGGTTGAGTTGGAACGGATGGATTGACATGAGGAGAAGGTTCTATAAACCTTCTCAATAAAAATGTGACGTTAGTAATTGTAGTTTGGTCCAAACACAATAAAGAGTTGAATGAGCAGCACTGGTTATGAACCGGGACTCTTAATACCTGAGAGAGTGTAAAACAAGTGGGGACTCATCAGTCTTATGAAATCTTCATGTATACGTTTGGCCGATACCTAAGTGAAATAATCCAACAGGTGGCCTCCAAAGTTTGTGTTGGAAAAAATCCTCTTCTGAGGTCTTTGGAGGCGGTATGTTGAAGAATCTAAAAATAATACATATTAAGGGAGCAATACTGCTCAGTCGTTTTGAGTCTGTGATCAGGTGAGGTTTTTCTCCATGACCATAGGAGTAAGTGGAACTGAGGAAGACGGCTTGCTGTCTCGTGTCACAAAGCAGTCAGCTGTGAGCAGGAGACCTGATCAGCACGATGAGGACGGTGCGATCAGGGTGGAGGAGGATGCTGGCTGAGGTTCATCTGGGAAAAAGTTTAGATGGAAACCTTTCACGCCGACATTCTTTTAACAGCTTCTCTGAAGTTTATTAAGCAACCGTCGGACTATCATGGTGGTGCAATAACCGACTCAGCCGGAAAGAGCACAGCATTAAACTTGATTGAAAATCTAGGGAAAAGTAATGCGTTTTTAAAGTTGGCTGACTTTATACTTTTCTAACTGCCATTAAAACAGCAAGTTCAGTTTTTTATTAAATTGAATCCCAAATCCACATCTGATTAATTTAGAATAAGGTAATGAAAGTTTGGTAAATGAAAGATAAATCAGTAAATCCTCTAACCAAGAGTAAATCATGAAAGTAATAAACCAGGATGCTGTATACAGAATGACTAGCAAACACACTCTTGACTCAAAATATATTTTAATGCCATTACAGTTTCATCAGAAAAATGTAACACCTTGACCTCTGCGATTGCCAATGGAGGTAAGCTGTGCTCACTTGATGATTTTTTCGGTTGCTCTCTATCTCCACAGTGAACTGATCTGAAGCCAGTGGTGACAACTGAGCGACACAAAAGCTGAACACAAAAACCCAGGAGGAAGAACTCTTCCTGAGACCAGCGCCCGCGCACCCGAGTTGATGGACTGCATTTCGACAAAAGCTGGAGAAGATACAGTTTGCAGACTTTGAGGGCATCGTGTTGGGAGGATTAGTGCAAATGGTGCCTCAGCACCACCTTTCCTGGCAACCCCACATCAAAACGTAAGCATGTATTCAGTTGTTCTTGAATTAGACAATATATTACAAAGAGGTATTTTTTTAAAAAGATGTCAGCAGGAAATTACATATCTCATTGCTCAATGTGGACCAGTTTTATGAATTGTACAAATGTTATGCTGGTCTATTGTTATTTCTTTCAAATATTTTATACTTTCATTCTAAATGAATGAGCATTTTGCATGCGTTTTACAAGAGGAGCAAGCACATAAGGGATGGAAATGAAGCTGGGGAAAATTTGATCAAATTAAACATGAATGTCTTTACAGAGAATATTAAATGTGAATGTGTTCATCAACCTTCGGGGAAACTGTGTCAATGTTAGAATCGACATTTCTAAAGCATTAGGCAAGCATTAACACATTTGCTTAAATGCACAAAATGCAATGCAGTTACTCCTCGTAAGTAAGACAACTGTCTGCAGTTTTCTTTCATCCAGTATTTTTATGGAAAAAAAAAATTGACCATTCACCTCAAAATGTTATAACAGCAAAAGCCAGAGAAGCACTTTAACTGTATCTTCTCAAATAGTGTCAGTAATTAAATAAGAGATACATTAAGCTATTAAAAAACACACCTATTAACGGTTAAACATTTGGCAACAGAGCTCGATTATCTCCCTCATTTTCTCTTTTGGGGCAAGAGGCCAAACCAAGCAATCAGTAAAGGTTGTACTAAAATCCAGCACCCAATAAGGTAAATATACTAACTCCATGACTGCCTCACTTTAGTTTTTTCAATCACCATCAAAATATCATCCATGATGCTTAAGAAATCACATTCTAATGTACCATTTTCATAGATTTTTCAGCAAAGGCACAACAAGAACAGTCCGATCATATTGCAGAAGTGAAAGTGAGATCACGTGAAGAGTGAGACAACTCGGTGTTCAGAGAAACTTTGTTTTGAGATCTGAATACTCCCACAGCTGAAGTGTCATGTAGCAGAAACCCACGCACACACACACACACACACACACACACACACACACACACACACACACACACACACACACACACACACACACACACACACACACACACACACACACACTGACAGAGAAGTCAACGTCAAGAATCTTTTTTGAGCCCCGGAGGCAGCCTGTATCTTTTCATCCACTGGGATTTCTCATATGGTAAAAGACAAACACATAGACCTCAAACAAGCAAACAAACAAAACAAGTGCCTTTTGAACCATAACTACATCATACAACAGAACGTTGCTTCGGTGTTGTTTGTCAAAAAGCTGCATTGAGCTGCAGACACAGTGATGTCATTTCATTACGTGAATGACAGCATATTGTTCGATTCTTTTAGTTTTGTCTTTATTCTATGCAGCAAAGCAGTAAATATACAAATAATAAATTCTGTCACACGGTAGAAAAACGATAAGCTCTCGTGCCTAATGCAGCTCTTCTGTGTTGCACCTGCTGCATTCATAACGTCAATACATCGAGACACGCAAGGAGCGTCAATCCAACATAAAATGCTATGAATATATGTTAGAAGTCTTTAGTTCCTGCACAATGAGCATCTAAAATTAAATGATTAATATCCATAAGATTCCAATTTACTAATATATACACT
Organism: Gasterosteus aculeatus; assembly: GCF_964276395.1. Taxonomy (NCBI): domain Eukaryota; kingdom Metazoa; phylum Chordata; class Actinopteri; order Perciformes; family Gasterosteidae; genus Gasterosteus; species Gasterosteus aculeatus. The sequence continues at coordinate 18,913,531 of NC_135694.1, forward strand.
CCCGGCACACTCACTTTTATTTTGTTTATCTTAATTTTTAGGCTTTGTAATTCATTTTTGTCAAGATGCATCCTGCTAAAAAGATTTCATTCGATGAAAGCTGATCCTAAAAGGATGGCATGTTCCCACATTTGTGTTTTATTGTTTCATTGTTTGTCTCTAGGTTTCTGTCGGAATGAAATATGGACAGTTTAAAATGGGATTGGGATTGACAGGCCAGATAAAAGTAAAAAGGAAGCAGTGATTGTTAAGGGAGGCGTGATGATTACGCAATTATCCGACAAGCGTCTTACAGATACACAAGCTGAGATCTTTCTTTCTAACTAGAAAACAGAACTGTTCAATGAATTAGCTTGAAACTGAGTCCTCAGACATTCACACTGTGGGCACAAAGGCTGGCACAAGCATGTTTTGAATTAGAAAAATACAGTGAGGGATTTGATGTGTAAATTGCGATACAGAGGGTGTAGATGAGATGCGAACAGCCTTCAGGGATATGAGTCATGCAGTAGACTGGGAGCAGCAGGCTGAGATCATGGAACCAGCATGCAACTGGCCTTTAAAACCTGGCCTGTGATCTGCTCGTGCTTTCGATTTTTTGTGGATTTGGTAAAGGATGTGAATTGTATTTGGAAATGTCCCTGTGGACAAGGACACATTGAATTGAACTGCTTCCACGAATAGTATATGTAGGAATATGCACCGTGCAGCAGAGGCAACCTGAGAAGTTAAGTCAATTCATACTTGACACAAGGCCGTAGAAGCGCTGTCAGGGTGTCACTGAAAAGCAGCAGATTGCTATTTCAACTTACCTAATGTTGTTTGTTGGAGGAACAATAAGCCCAAAGCAGTTCTCATGGTCCTCACGTGGTATCTGTGTGACTGCCAAAGCCCTGATTTTCATTCCTTGATGAGATGACTTGCATGTAGTTATGTGCTTTCAGTCCTTATTGAGATATATATTTGTGAGTTTAAAAAAATGTATAAATTCTATTTATGATTTAACATAAAAATGAATCTTGATAATGATCCCATAGAAATCTATTAATCAATCAATTAATCGCATCATTGTAAAGGCACATACGTTTTTCACATCATTTCAGCAGAGGTGAAAGAGTTTACAGGTGTTCTCAGTTCATAGTTGTTAAAGCTCCAATATGGCCTTTAGACGTAACCCCACAGCCTTGTAAAGATGTCGGACACAGAAAGCATTTTCATTGATCTTTTTCATGTCCCTGTTGAATTTTTCCGACGTGGGCTCATTTTTAACTTGAAAGCACAGTCTTGTCATGTGGCTCCGCTGCCTGGCCTCCCTCAGCCCTGTATTTATATTACTACTTGAATTCAATTCAAATTTGACCAATTAAGCTACCCAACAGCCCCTCTTTTTTTTATATATAAATCCTAGCTGAAGCGTGACAACAACAGGCCGACCCCCTGACTTAAACCATTTTAAATTATCAAGTTTGTTTGTTTTTTTCGCAGAAGACTCTTCCCGCGAGAATTCCTTTATTTTTTGCAGCATTAAGAAAAACCAACAACATTTAAGATTGTGCAAATGATTTGCCAAGCCAGTGAGGCATTGATCAAAGACTTAAAAGGTGGTAAAAGGTTTAAAGTTCAGCAATATTGTCATTAAAAACAGATATTCAAATATTATTCAAAGTTATATTAAGTACAATAGACTAACAATAAGATCATGTATAATTTATACTCCCTAAGAATATGAAATAATAAGAAATGTGAAAGTCACCCTGAAGGGAGAAAAGGAGAATAAATTAATTTCATTCATATGACATAATTGTGATGCTTAGCAGGTATCCCATTTACTTGTGTTAGCATGCTAATTAGCATCAACCTCAAAGTACAGCAGAGGCTGATGGGAATGTCATTAATATTGCAGGTTATTGGGTACAAAAATCAACATATTGGAAAAGTTTGGGAGGTATTTCAGTCTGGAACGCAGTAGAACGCCAACGTAAACATCAGATGTTTGTATTACTCAGTTTAAAAACCAAAGAATGAGGGACATTACTAAGCCAAACCTATTCTTGAGAAACTGAAAAAACATACTGATGACTGATCCATCCAATTACGTTTTCAAAATAATCCCCCCCACACTTTTGCACACAATGCAGGACCACATTGCTGCAATGAGCCCTTTGGTTAATGCAGAAATGATTCACCTGTAAAGTGGCTTTCTGGAGGAGGAACCACTGTCAGAATTATTCAGTAGATGCAGTGGAGAGGACGGGGAATTACTGGTGACTCGCCCTCGACAGAAGATATTATAGAGCTGTAAAGATAAAACATGTTGTAGTGCTGTGGCGCTACATATCAACTTACTTCCTTGCATGGTGAAGGTGAAGCCCCAAATGTAAATTAGGCTAAGCATTATATTGCTGCTGTACTATTTCTATTACTTTGCCCACAGCATATTTTCAAAGAAATAGTGAGTACAACACACTCTGTGAACTGTCAATAGGTAGGGCCATTATTTATTTGTATGTGTTTTTGTCAAATTTATATAGCAATTGGATGTAAACATCTCTGAAAGTACTTTGTGTACTGTAATGTTTGGCCTAGTTTTAGATATACCGTATACAAAATTGTATGTACAAATGTAATATATAAGAAACTTTATCAAATTGTTTAATCTTGATTGAGTATTTTTTCCTTTTCTTTTCCATCCCAACAATGCAGAAAATACAGGTATTTCTCCATTGAGTGTTATTATATATATGTCAAAAAATAGAAAATGTAGTCCATTTGGAAAGACATAAATCTTAATATATGTCCCATACCCCGGGTTTTTGTGTCGGCAGCTCCGAATAGAAACTGCTGAGTACAAATCCAATCAATCCTTCATACCAGGAAACAGGCGCTTAAACCCAGAATAAAACTGCGTTACTGTGGCGGTAGGAATCCGGTACTTTTTCAGCCTTTAACATGTTATTCAATTTGCCTCTATAGCATGGCGGGCGTGTTTTCAAAGGAGAGAAGATAATACAACATTTTAACAGATTGCAATTCACCGGCACATCAAATAATTCAAGACTATAACTCATTTTAAGCAACCGGCTCACATGCTCATTTGGTTTGAATGGGATACGCGAGGTGATGAATACAGATGGCTTTATTCACAACACTTGAACATCCATTATGACTGCAGTGTCAGTTTATTTTTGCAAAAGTGACAATGAAGACATGAGAATAAAGAAAGGAAAATGTTTTTTTGTTTGATGCACGCTGCAGTGTGTATTTACGCTTTGTTTGTTTCTTTTTGGGGGGATTAAAGTTTGTGTTGATGTTTGTTAACTTCATGTTTTAACACATTGAAGATTACAGTACATTATTACAAAGACGTGGTATATTAGCTTGAGCGTTGCCAGAAATATGACACACGCACAGATAGAAAACCCAACCACCTCTATGATTAAACAAAATGAAAAGGCCATACTTTTTATTGCCCCTATTACTTTCCTTGTCAGATCCCTGGACTTGCTCCTATCATCACCATGAGCATCTTATTTTGCGTCATCCTCTCTAAAATACGATCCATGGGCATGGCATGTAAGATAAGCTGTTGGCCACTATTATCTTTTCCCTGCTATCAGTAAAGTGGATTTCCTGATGCATCAGTAGCCCCTTCGGTCAGCAAAAATCCTGTTTTCCAGATTTCCCATTCCTATTCCTCTGTGGGGGACTTAGTGGGGAGATGGGATTCAAAGGTCGAGCTCAAAGCCGCTTTCTGTCACTCTCTCCTGCTCCCTGTTTTTCTATGTAAATCGATCCAGTCTTGGGTTCCAGCATTAGATTGGAGGTTGTTGTGTGTGTCCTGTACTCTGCCTAAGGCGGCTCTCTGTCTGGCTAATACATTACCCTACAATCCCTCTTTACCCTCTACAGACCACTGAAATACGGACTGCCACCATATGGACTGTCTCCATGCATGGGCAGACAAACACAAAGCACATCCAAAGTAGAAACATTCACAAACACAAAGAGCATTAAGGTGCGCTTTTACAGTATTCTCTAATATAGGGAAGAGGGAAAATGAGCAACCATAGGGCAGAAAAGTCCTGAAATTACGTTTTTTTCCATTCTTTGTAGCACCTGTTTAATCCAGAGAATCACAGCTCAATATGCTCTATTAATCCCTCTGGCACTCACAATCTCACACAAGATCTACAATGTTTTTAAGGGATGACCCAAATACTCTAGTGTACAAGAGAATCGCTGCTGATCCTCCTGGGATTCAGTCATTCATTCTTTAGCACTACTCCCCCCCCCCCCCCCTCCTCCCCTCACACACACACACACACACACACAGACACACATAAAACACGTCAATCTACAAACACCGTAAATTGTACACATTCACATCTGAATGCCTTCTTGGTCATAAAAATACAAAAATGTCACAAAAAATCTGCGAAATTTGAAATTAAATTTTCCCACTTCCCTCTCAAGATGACTGAAGTAGATATAGGTACAAAAATGGAGTGTCTTGATCAGTATAATACAAATGCGATCTTGGAGAACAGATTATCTGCATGATTGAAAGTTTGTAAGTAGATTTCTGTAATAATCTGCCAGGGTGGTAAATATTGAAATATTTGAACAATATCTGGATAGAACAGGGGAACGATAAGCAAAAGAACACACATGTAAAAGTCACAAATGTTTTTATCATACTACTTCTGAACTATAAAGATAGTTTATAGTATGATAATTTTTTAATTTAAAATCAAATACAATATGTCTCTGTGTTGTTTTAAAGGAGTGAGGTCAAATGAAGCGACACAATGTGCTGCCGCCATCCAATACCTAATGTGGGGGTGAATTTGAGATTGACAGTTTTGAACAATGTGAAGGGAAGGAGTATTGAAGACGTATCCCATCTGACAAGCAATACTGAAGAAGCATATTGGCAGCTTAAAGGTGTCTTATTCTCAGTGGACAATATCACAATCCTCTGTTTAAAAGAAGATTTTTTTTAAGTTTGAAAGGATAGACAGTAATTGCTTTTAAATGATTCCTGACCAGCAACAACTGAACAACTGTTCACGGGTTTCATTGTTTTTCAGTCATACACTTGAAGTGTATATGAGTGTAGTGTCAGCAAAGATTGCTTTCATAATGTTCAATATTTTGGTAGTGAATAAGCGCAGATTAACGTTTGAAAATGTTCACCTGTCCCAGCAGAGTTGTCATTCTTATGGTTGATTGTTGCGCTGTGTGACTTACCTGCGAATCCTGTAATATGCACGAGAGCCAACTGGCTCTGGTAAATCAATACTACAACCTGACTGTTTGTGGCTGTTGGGCCTTACTGGTTTAAACAAATGGCCCTGGTTAATAAAGACTGTGATGGACGGAAGTTGTCACTCAGAATTCCAAATATCTGAAGTCAAAAATTGACTTTCTGTTGTGGCCTATCGCATATCGCTTAATCAATAACAAAAGAAAATTGTTATGCCAATCTAATTCTGAGTACAGCTCATGTGGACTCCCACAACTCCGCTGAGTAGAAATGTGTTAATTAGTTGTCACATAATTTGCATTATGTTGGGCATTGACATTCCCATTAGCATTTTATTGTTCCTTATTAATTTGATACCCCCAGATTGAGAGGACATCATTTAAGTAGATGTTTTTTAGTGCTGAGTGGTATTCTTACTGCCTGATGAGGATTTAGCTCTTGAAGACCATTGCCTTGAGCTCAAACACATTGTTTTATCTTGATTGTGAAAACTATCTCCAGTTCTGTCTGGCTAATGCAGCCATCCGCTGGCAACTACTAATGAAGTTATAGACTATCTGAAGGTCCTTTAACTAATTCAGAAGCAGAGAATGTTCTTACCACCTAAAGTAAACTTTAGTCTTCTAGCTGTGACTAATCTTGGATTACTGTCGGTAATTCAACATAACCATGGCTGGCTGTGCAGTTATCCTTCATTTTTTTTGGCTTAGAGTCACCTAGCCAGACAATGGCCATTAATTAAAATATATCTCTGTAGCTCATTTTTAGATGTGATCATTGTAGCATGAATGAAGGCTCTAATGCTGTTCAAGACACAAGGCAATAAGTATAATATAAAGCGGAACTAAAATCACTTGAGTAGCCTCTGACCAATGACTAATTAATTTGTGCTTCGGTGCTGACTGTAATTTCTCCTTCTCTCTCTCAGGGTGGAGGTCTCAGGATTCCAGCTCACCGGGACGATTTGAGGATTAAGAAAACACGTTGAAAATAAAGACGGCGCTTATGTTCACCATAATGGCCCCTGTAGGTGTGGCTAGGCTGCGGGCCCGACTCTTTCTGCTGTTTCTTTGCTTGACGCTACGTGCCGGCATGCATCAGCTCGCTACAGCCACGCTACAAGGGTACATAGGGGACAGGGACATGATATGCCCGTCTGTATGCCGGTGTGACGAGGACTTCATCTACTGTAATGATCGTGGGCTGAGCTTCATCCCTCCACTGCCTCCTTCGGCGTCCGTTCTCTACCTTCAAAACAACCAGATAAACAACCCTGGTTTGCCCACCTCCTTGGAACGCCAGCTTGCCATCCGTGTAGTTTACCTGTATGATAATGAACTGGATGAATTTCCGGTTCACTTGCCACCCTCCATCCGTGAACTGCATTTGCAGGACAACAACATACGCACTATTCCCCGCAGTGCGTTGGCTCGGATGCCCTTGCTAGAGAAGCTCCACTTGGATGACAATTCAATTTCCACTGTCAGCATTGAGGACCAAGCCTTTGCTGACAACCCACGGTTGCGCCTTCTTTTTCTTTCACGCAACCACCTGTCCAGTATTCCCTCAGGACTGCCTGCCTCACTGGAAGAACTCCGTCTGGATGACAACAGAATCTCCACTATCCCAACCCACGCCTTCCGAGGCCTGGCCTCACTTAGATGTCTTGTCCTAGATGGGAACCTTTTGGCAAACCAGCGCATCGCAGATGATACGTTTTCCCGCCTTTCCAACTTAACCGAGTTGTCCCTGGTCCGTAACTCCCTCCAGACCCCACCTGTTTATCTGCCCAGTGCCCATCTGCAGCGCCTGTCTCTACAGGAAAATGCCCTAACTCATATGCCACGTGGTTCCTTGGATGGCATGCGGAGGCTGCTGAGACTGGACCTGTCAGGAAACAACTTGACCACGCTGCCTAGGGGATTGTTCAAAGACCTGGACAGCCTGGGCCAACTGCTGGTGAGAGGCAATCCTTGGTATTGTGGATGCAACCTGCGTTGGCTGTATGACTGGCTGCATGCCCGAGGCAACTCCATCACTGTTAGAGGTCTCACTTGCCATGGGCCTGACCGGGTGCGAGATATGGCTTTGATAGACCTGGGCAGCGAGATGGAGGAGTGTGAAGTGGTAAGGACAGCGGGGACCAGAGACAGAGTGGGCGGAGGGGGAGTCGATAGCGCCACGACTCACACCCCCCCACAGGGTTCCCTCTTCACCCTGCGCTCAAAGCGACCAGGTCTGGGGCTTCCTGACTCTGGCTTGGACTACACTCTTAGCAGCAGCGGTGTGGGAAAGAGCCTGGCCCTCAACGTGAAGCCTGTCTCTCACAACAGCGTCCGTGTCACCTGGAGCGTGGCCCAGCCAAGCTCCTCCTTCAGGCTAAGCTGGCTCCGACTGGGCACTGGGAGCACCATGGGATCAATCACTGAGACGCTGGTCCCGGGCGACCGTCGAGAATACTTTCTTAATTCCCTCCAACCACGCTCTAGCTACATCATCTGCATGGTGCCCCTGGCGGCAAGTTCAGAAAGCAAAGGGGGGATTTCTGGAGATCCGGACTCTGATGAAGCTCATGTGTGTGCTAAAGCTGAGACATCTGACCTCACCCCTTTGGAGGAAGTAGAGAGTGAAGACTCAAAGCACATGACGGTCCTGGCTCTGGCAGGGATTATTGGTGGGGCTACCATCATTGTATCATTGGCTCTTATTTTTTGCATCTTTTGTTGGTGTGGACACAGGACTGGGCACTTGTGCTCTCGGGACCACTACACTCGCAGCAACTCCCGAAAAAACAAGACCTATGATGATTACATTGAGTCGGGCACCAAGAAGGACAACACCATATTGGAGATCCGTAGTCCGGGGTTCCAGATGACACCCATGACAGCTTGCCCACCAATGCAGCCAAAACCCCTACGAGAGGATTATATCATTCATACCATATTCCCCTCCAATGGCACCGGCGTGTACAAGGGTGACAACCAGGTTTCTAATGCAGGACATGGCACCAACCGCGGCTATAGAGAAGGAGGTATCCCAGATGTAGACTACTGTTACACATGAGGTACTCCACCAGATCCTATTCACAGTGTTATTGGTAAGCTGTATAGATGCACAATTTCCCTTCGCATGGACACTTCTGAAGCACCCTTCTGTGCCTTCTTTTTCTGGTCTCCCATTCCAAAATAACAACGGAAGTACTGTGTGTGATTAACTGGAACTGCAACCGTGTGAGAATAGTTCCCTGCAGGAAGCCAGTGCCCCAGGTGTAAATGCACAGCTGACGGTTTCTTCCCCATCTTAGTAATGGACTGTGTATGTTTTCTTCTCTGCTCTTTCCGTGTGACATGTAAACAAAGAATGTATACACTGTGGAGAGGTCAAACTTAGCAGTGCTGCAAAGTTCAGAATTCCTGTCTCAAACACTCGAGCCACAACAGCCAATTCAAAAGGGATTAAGACATACTTTTGTTACTCTTTCCCTGCTCACCAATCATACACATTATGTAGTCTTATCAAGTCATTGTTCCAAATGCCTCAACTATATTGATGTGCCCTACCAGCTATCCAAGGAAAGGGCTTTGTAAAGCTGTGAATTGTTCTATTTCAAACAACCCAGTAACCACTTGTCTTAAAGTAGGCTTGTTATTACCTTGTTCAGTTGTTGGCAGGGTGAAGATTTTATCATGGCTGGTCAGCCTTGGTTATACCTCTCGAAATCATTCACCTAAGGTCAGTATTGTAGTGTTGTATCAGATGAGATGCAGCACAGGCGTGTAGATAATATGCGTAGAAAGCGACTGGGCTGTGTTGAAAAATGCTTTGCTATTTTTTGCTGTTTGTTTTAGTAATCAAATCCTACACAGCTCTTTTTATTTATTTTATTTTTTCTAAGTGATGTTTTGTGATTTTGTCTTTGTTGAAATTGTTTTTTATAATTTTGACCCCTACTGATGAAACCCGGTTACGATATATGAAGGCAATGGAATTGTTTCATCTGAACAACACAATAAAAATTAGACCCCTCCCAAAGACTAGCATGTCGGTCCACTGAGACGGTTTCGACAAGCTCAACCCCTTCTCTGCTCTTCTGTGCCTCTGTGCTTAGCCTGGGACTATAGTTGGAAAATGTTGCTTACAAAACGCTTCCTCCACATCGTAAAGGCGTTCACAGAGAATCAAGACTGGAGAAACGACCAGTGTGGAGCTTCCCGTGTGAGGCAGACTCTTGTGAGTGAACCTCAAAATGAGAAGAAAGAGAACTGTGGGTGAAAACTGATGAGATTCAAACCGCGACACTGTTGACCTGCACTGTGGAGCAGTGGCCCCACTGCAGGAGGGTGGGTGGACTTTTACGGTTGTTTGAAGGTGGTGGTATTTCTCATTGAGATGAGTTCATTGGTGTTTGCTTTAGGAATGGTAAAAGGCCTCCACTCATTCCACGTCTTTTATTACTGGGCAGCACTAAAAATGTTAATGTATCAGCACTTAGCAGAGGAACAGGAATACATGCAACGACAGCCACGGTGAGAGGGAGGCAAAGGAAACATCTCCAGGCACTGACAGGGATGGATAATAGATGGCTTTGGCGCAGTGGAGTTCACCCATGCATAAATCTGTTTGTCATACTCAGCTTCTTCCCTTAGGTCTAATATTGTCCATCAGTTGTTTACCACTGTGTTGCTTACAATGGGGAAACCAATTGTGCTTCATTGACTGTTCTGTCCGCCCGAGGTTTACACTGGTGTCAGACAATGCGTCAGTGGAATGTATATTTTAACTTGCACCCAGACTCACTGGCTTCAACATCCTACTGACCCGGCTAATTCTGTTTTGGGGAATGTTGATATGGTGTAATTGCTATTTTACAGTGGGTCAAATCAAGAGACATACTTCCTTATCATTTGTATAAATAAAACCATGGCCATAAATATTTTTTCTGGTGAAATTATAGAAAGTAATGGTGCCATAACTTTGCGTTAAAAAAAGAAGAAGAAAGTATTATGTGAACCTGAGATATGTGTGGAATTTGCTTTATGAATTCATCTTCAGAGGGATCAATAAAAAGTTTTATAATCTTGTTATTACTGCAACCTCATTTCGTCATTTCACCTTATGAAACAGAATATTTTTTATGACTTGTCATGAATATTGGTTGACGATGATATTTTATCTCAAGAAGCCGGCTTTGTGTAAAAATTAAACGTACATACTGTTTGGATTGTTTCTGAACAGCTATGGGATAGATAAAACTGCCCACTGCGGCCTGAGGCCAGACATCTGAAACCAGCTGAGATTTTAAGATGAAGCTTAGAATAGTCAAAAAGGCTGCTGCCCTCAGTGACCCCACATTTACATTGAGCCTGGGGCTCCAACTCCAAATGTAGACTTCATTAAAACAGATTAAAAAATCTCTCTCTACCGACGTTTGTTTCTGCTTTCTACCCTTCAGTTACCTCTGAATTCCTTTCACCTTTGAAATCAGTTGCTATTTTAATAAAGGAAAATGTTGTTTTATTTGCATTTTAGTACAAATCCAATCTAAGTTAAAAACTAAACAATGCTGGCATTTAAGAGTAATTTGGTTTGGTTAGAGGTGTGCGATGTTGCACATGTAACCACCCAGAACACCGAGGTCACAGCGTACGGCAGAACCCAGAGTATATATGAGCTGTGAGTCGATGCAACAAGCCTTAATTCATTTCAATGTTGATAAAAATATATCAATTGTATACCTGTGATTACCTTGGTGTTATTGTGTCAATAAAACAACACCAAGGCTGAATGATCAGCAGAGAGGAAGTAAAACATCTGGAAAGCACCTTATCACAGCTTTACGCTCCAGGACGTCTATGGGCAAGTGTGGTTCAGGTAAAACGTGCTGAAATGAAAAAGGGTATGGATGCATTAACAGTTTGCAAGTATCATGGGAGAATACTTTACATACCTTTGAATTTTAATGATCCATTTCTTTCTGTGCACCACAGAAACGTCCTTAAATTACCGCCAAATGTTTTTAGTCGAGCAAACAGGTAGTAGCGGTAACCAAACGGAATAACAATGCTGTGTACCGGAAGCGCAAAACAGGTAGATATAATTTAAAAAAATAACAAGCCTCTCTTCCGTGGAGACCCGATGTGATTTGTTTTCAATGGCAGGCGAACTACCGGCACTGCGCTGCCGATCGACTTATTGGGCATTCCTGCATTAAAGTCTCCGTTTTTGCTTTGAGTGTGTTTCTGAAGGAGTCCATCCCTTTATACTTCAATATACATTGAAATATTTGTCCAAAGGTTACAAATCCAAATCTACAACCAGAACAGTTGGTGATCACACTGAATTGTGGGAAATGTAAGAACCAGTTGTTAACAATCCCACAATCTTATAGGAATGTAATGCTACATTAATATTATGAATTTTAAGAAATAGAAACATGAGAAAAGATACTCACTAAAAGAGACTTATTCTGATTTTAGTGTAATCATGTCCAAAAAGAGATGAAAGAGATGAAGAGATGAAAATGCTTACATAAGAAATCTGTTTCATTACAGCCAATGGACGTGTATTGTATTAACAAAAGTTGCTTAAGAAAGATCATAATTCACATATTTCCGCCTTTGTCCAAAGGGCAGCCCACACCGGGCTCGTGGTCGTCATGGAGGTCTTCACTGGCAGCAGAACACATGTCTCTGCGGGTCTTGGACGGCACCCTTCCCTTCAGAAAAATCTTTCGTGCTCACAGAATAAAGAGTTTCCCATCGTCACGGTCAGTTGGATCACTACTCAAATAACTGTGAACTGAAGGTCGGCCGCCAAGCTGTTTCCTGCCTCACTCCTGGACAACTTAAGACCGCCCCCTGTAAATCTCTCTGTGGCGCAAAGAGAAAAAGCGGTGAGGAATGAAAAATGAGAAAAACTGGCAGTGAAGCCAGAAGGGAGAATATTGCAGCAAGAGAGATTGTGGAGATGTTAAGTCTCACAGCAGATGGACTTGCTTGGTTCCTAACACAGACGGTTTAAGAATGTCTCTCCCATAATTTAGGCCAGTGGTTCCAAAACTGGTCGGGGTGCGGTGTGTGTGTGTGGGGGGGGGGGAGTCACAGCTTCATCACCAACCCTAAAAGAAAAAAAATTAAAAGAAAGAAAGACAAACGTTGTGTCCGAACCTTCGCCCCCCAGAGCGGCTCAGGTTACAAGCAGACAAAGCAGCAAAGAGGCAGAGAGAGAGAGGAGAGAGACAGTGAAAAGACACAGTGTGACACAGAAAAAATGGTTGGAAAAATGTTGTGTTTGATGGAAATATACGTTTTAGCAGTAGTCCCAACTTAAATTTTAATATTTCAATATATTTCATGAACAAAAACACTTTTTTATAGTCCATATATTATAATGCAATTTCTTTAAAACAAATAAGGAACAACCCTATTATTTTTTTAAACCTAAAAAAAGCCCTAAACCTTTATCACCCCTAAAGAGACTGCATTTGCTACTATCACAAAACGTTGTAGACACACTAACATACACAAATAGGGACAGCAACATAGTTGTCCCAAACTCAGTGTTACGTTTTACTTTGGAGATGACAAAGAGCATTCAGAGAGGTTGCTACAACAGGTTATACCATGTTTTAAAAATCTCTTGTTGCTCTATCTTCACAAAATCAATTCTGAGAACTCAGAGCAGTGAATAAAGTCGCTCCCCTCTAAACCTCTTCTGCCATAGTGTGTGCAGGCAGCACGGGTAGCATCATTAGCCACGAGCAGCTATGGGGTCTTGTGTAATGCATCTTTAATTTTTTATCAATTGGGATTTCATACCTCACGAGTCAAACAATACGAGCCCACACATATTATTATTGTTAGTTCCCAGGTTTTAGCTTCCAGATTTATTCTGTAGACATATTGTATTCTTTTCTTGTGTTGTTACTATTAAGCTTGCCATCTTTTTTACAAGTGTTAATTTAGAAGAGAATTTGGAGACACAATGTTTGTGTAGGTGTAGGAGATTTTCTCTCAGAGTGAATTTAAGAAGAATTATGCGATAGAGATTCGTTGCAGCACGTATCTGCTGTGGGTAACCTGACATCTCTATGAAGTGTGCTATTCATCCTGTAGTGGTAGTAATCACGAGGATGTGGCTCAGATGACTGAAGTAGTGCTCCAGACTACAATACGATTCCATTTTGTAAATCCATTTATCCTAGCTGTTCAACAATTAGATCAGGAGGACATTACTCACGCAGTGGTTCTGGCAGGGCTCAGATAGTAAATGGACTCTGCAGGTGTCACTTAATAAAACAGATACTGTTGGACTGTTTCTACGTTACTGATTCATTGCAATTTGGCTATTTTCTTAGTCGTTCTGTACAAAAAAACCTGCTGTTACATTTAGAGAGAAATCTTTTTAGCCCCCCTCCCCACTGTGCTCAGGAGTTGATTTATCATCTATACTTCATGACAAAACAGCAAAATTGCAAAGCCATTAAAATTCCCATCATCCTCAGTGGAAGTGCTAAACAGCTATTGTCTGGTTGCGATGCTTCCGCTACAACGCTGTCGGTCAGGAGGACATTAGTAGCCGCAACCGCCATGTTAGCAGAGTGCAGAGTGGCGGTGAGGCGGTGAACATGTGCGACACACTCACATGAAATAAAATGCATGTCAACAAAGCCAGGAGAACTGGAATAACGTCAAACGGAGATGGAGAAAAAAATGTAATCTCCTTTCTAGCAGACATCAACCCACTATTTAATATTGTATTAAGAATTTTGTTCAAAAAATGTTTGGTTGATAAGACAATTAAAAAAAAATAATGCTCACGTCTAAAGAGCGCGAAGCTCAAAAATAAAAGATGGTGGACTCCATAGAATCTCGCCATCAGTTTGGGGGACCTTGGCCTGAAAAACGTTGAAGACCCCTGTATGAAATGATTGATATTCTATTCGGCTCACGATTGTACATTAATGGATGCTCAACACATCAACCTGTTTAAGTATTGCTTAATCATTATCATTACCTTATGTTGGGTCGGGCACAGTGGTTAGCAAATAGACTGTAGGCTAAATAAGAAGGGTTAGTACTGTTACCTTACAGCATCAGGGTTCCGGCTTTGCACACGCTCACTGGCTTGGGTCCCTCTATGTGGAGCTTGCTCATTAATTGATGACTGTTGATGCGAGGTGTCAGTGTTGACTGTCTTTATGTGTCAGCCCTTTGAAAGCCTGACAGTCTGTCTGTCTGTGTACTTTTCTATGTCCTCTATAAGCTAGGGTTGTCTTCGGCCTGGTTACAGATAATCAATGGGTTAACGGATTTCTTTATGTTCTCCTGACACACAGCGGTACCATTTGTTTCCTATTCCTTTGGTATTTACAAATCGATGGATTCCTGAAAAGGGAAATTCTAACAGCACCGTGGATTCGTGTAGAGAAACCATTGATTTTCATTGCTATTGTCTCCCTGCCTTCCCTTTGATGGATGTTTACACAGCAGCCCAGCTGTTGACACAATTCTAACTCCCAAAACCTCATTATAGACTAAAATGTAAATAACCCCTTCTTAAACACCTTAATTTATAATGTGCATTACATTTAATTTAGTAAAATACTATTTGCTCATTTATTGCAAAAATCCAATTCAATCTTAATTCTGAACAAAGGGACAACCACTTTCATAACTTAATGGCGTAACCGCCCTCTTGGATGAACCACAGGCCCCCTTTTTTAATCGAGTCTTTCTTTTTGGCTTTGAAAATTCTCAGTGGGTGAACCGTTACCAGTCCATGAGTCAGATAAAATGTTATGACAAATTTGCTATGACTACTCATTTTTGTATTTGGAGTTATTTTCTCTTTGCACATCACGCGGAGTGTTCACGTTTAATCACCCTCTGATATTGTCAACAAAGCCATTGTGATCAAACAACTCAAAGGTGAGTGATTCTGACACATGACTGAAATGGTTCATCAACCTCCGCTTAGACTGAGCATATCTATTACACTGTCGTATATCACTCCAATCAACTGCGCTAAAAACAACTTTAATCTTTTGATTTTGGCTCCGGTCCTTTTCTATCCACACTTGTGGAAGAGGATCGGAGGGTGTGGTGGTGGACAAACAGGATGTAATCAAATTAACAGGTTTTTAGCATCACAGATGTCACGGCTGTGCTTTGACATTGAATGGTCGAGTTTAATTTCAGCTTGGTTAACCGTGGCCCAACAGAGCCCATGGGTGAGGATCGTCACAGATGGCTCGCTGACTCTCAGGCAGCTGCTGGAAATTACATCAAACCAGAGAGTTTACAAATCATAGTCATCAAAGCACTGCATTCTCCTCTGCATTGTCCAGGAAGGGACGTAACAAAGCTGCCAAGCTGGTGACTGTCGCTCTAGCGTCATCATATGGTCACATTTTCAGTTTGATTATGCGACGGGGCTTTAGGGGATGATCATCCCAAGAAATACTAATGTAAGATTTAAATAAAAGCCCCCAAGGCACACAGATAAGTCAGTGTGGATGAGGCAGAGACACGTTTGTTTAAATCATTAAGAAAAGGTTGCATTAACACAATAAAACCAAAGTAATCACAAACCACTGTAAAAAACCCGGATTTAAGATAATAAAAAACAGGCTGTTTTAACACAACAAACAAAACAACTGAGGAAAACAAAACAGCAGTAAGTTCAGATTGCAAAACATCATCTTTCTCTCTCTCTCTCTCTCTTCAGCAATGACAGTCTTATAAGCCTCAAATATAAAGTGCGTAGCTAAATGCTACCAAGGCGGTGAAGATTGGTAAACATCACTGTATGTTAGCCTGCTTAGTATAAACCACCGAGCATCAGCTGCCAGCGAGGCTGAAGACGCTGTCTTGTCATAATAGCCGACTAGATTACAGAGGGGAGAAAATTCGCTGATGATACCCTTCACCGTCACCCCGCTCTATTCTGTCAATCACAGCCGGTGAAGCTCACACTGTGGATTTAATTTACTAGCTTACAAGCGGGCTTGTTTCACACTTAACGGTGATTACAGGAACCAATAGCAGCTGAGTGCTGGTTTGGGGAGGGTACCTTCATCCAGAACACCTTCACTCCCTCTCAGCCACATCACACTATCCTCGCCTGCATGTGTTCGGTCCACCGCTGCCCCAATTTGGGCTGCTACTGTCTCCTGTCATGATTTCACATAAAGACATGTATATTCCTTCACTCTGTGTCCTTTCAAGAAGTCTGGGTGATTTAATGGACCTTTTTTCAGACTTAAATGGAATTGGTCTATGTGTGTTTATAAGACAGATATGGCAGTCCGACAAAAGGCTTCTAATATTCAACAAGTCATATATTATTCTTTTCTTTTTAGTTATTTTGGGTGAAAAATGCTGCTCACTCTACTTATTAAGACACATTAGCAAGAGAAAGGAAAGCAAACTGGTGCATACAGTGCCAGTCAAACACGTTCTCGTTGAATTGAATGAGAAAATGTGTCCAAACATTTGACTGGTGCTGCATGCATGCAGTATATGCATGACCTGAGGACTCATGTTTATTTTGTGCAGCAGTGATGTTTTATGTTTTATCTTCCGCTCCCCTCACCAAGCGCTGTGACAAGCTAAGTGCTCCAGACCTCTCAGTCCTCTTACAAGATTACAGCCTCTGAAATTAAATAGAGGCATGTGCAAAGGTTATAGGGCCAGCGATGAGTTGGACAGGCCTGAGGTAATGTCACCGTGGTGCTGATCTTTATTGGGGGGGACACAGACAGAACCTCCCTCCCTCTACATAAGCACGAACACACACACACATTTCCCTGTATTGATTAGTTGGGGCGGAAAAAGGGTTGAGGTCAGCAGGCATATGTCTGAATTTCTTTCTCTCTGTCTCACACACTCCATTTATCTCTGTCTGATTCAATGCTCTCCTTCCCCCATCAGGGGCCCATGCTTCACCCACAGAGCTGCGACTCCCCTCCCCTGACCCGCTCAAACACTGCGGTTTTCTTTTTGTCCGTCTCTTTGCCCTTCACTTGACATACATACATCAATCACTCAATCCAATTTCATTCAGAGCAAAGGCTGATGGATTCGCCTCCAAGCCACCGTCCACATAAAGTAAGAGTATCCACCGCGTCACTACATTAGAAATTAAACGATGTGGTTATGACCATGGATTTGATTTCGCTTCATTTTTGGTTTCCACACACATACGTACAGGGAGAACAACAAAGCGGATAAAAGAAAACTATACAGCAACCAGCGAGATGTATTTCATGGCTTAAGCTGACTGTGAAATGGGGTAAACGCATGCAGTCATTTTATTCCTGAGACCAGAACCCCCAAAGGGGTGATGGATTGTTTCAGGCACTCCAGACAAATATGGAACACAAATAAAACACATTTCTTCTAAACAAATGGCTTTTGTTTATTTCAGATTTTTTTTCTCATTTAAATGCTGATGTTTTTTTCACTTGTTT
This sequence comes from Gasterosteus aculeatus, assembly GCF_964276395.1. Taxonomy (NCBI): domain Eukaryota; kingdom Metazoa; phylum Chordata; class Actinopteri; order Perciformes; family Gasterosteidae; genus Gasterosteus; species Gasterosteus aculeatus. The sequence continues at coordinate 18,931,269 of NC_135694.1, forward strand.
GTTATAGTAACACAACAGGACCTCATACGCGGACAAAAGAATCATTGACTTTTTTTATTACTTCTATACTTAAATGGATTGAACTCACTCAAATGGGGTGACTCCACAATACCTTTGTAGTCTTTGTTTTTAGAAATAGATGCACATGAACAATTCGATCCTTGATGTTGTTGCACAGTTTACAGTGATAATTTGTCACAAAAACATGTTCATATCATGCGAAGTCACAGATACAAAGTTCTAAAATGACCACACTGAGTTTGATGACCATCTATGGAAAGAAAATTGAATAATTCTATTAATTTTTAGTGCATCAATGATTGGGTTCTATCTCGTTAAGGCTGTCTATAAATCATTGTCACGACCTGCTTACGAGGAAGAAAAATGCTCATGCCACACCACCACAAAGATATTGTCTTTTTAGTGAAATAACATTTCGTGACTCCTCCATCTATGCTTTCTCAAATAATGGAATAAAACGTTTCACTTTCAAGAAAACCATTTCCATCAGGAAAAAACAAAAAATGTCCCACCTCTTGCAAAACGCAAAGATGGTTCTATCCGTGCAAAAAATAATAAATATTTGACAAAATATAGTTTATTGTTGCTTTACTTAACCTGTTTTGCACTGAACATACTTTTGGCAACAGTCATAAAAAGGTTTGTAAAAAAAATAAAAAATGATGGTATGATTAAACACGTCCAAAGTTACATTGACAAACCTGAGATGAATTTACAAAAAATGTTTTTCTCACTGTTTTATGAGACAGTCCTGAATCCCCAAAGACACCCAAAGGGAATGAACTGCAGGTTGTCAGTATAATGTTTGGTCTTACCGTTTTTTTTATTGCAGTATTGCAAATGCAACATATGCAAGTAGGTGTCAAGTATGAGACCTAAAAAGTCATAACTTCAGACAGCAACAGCCCCCAGGGACCATCTGTTTTTTCAGCACTCATCTAATTTATGACCAATCCCTTTCACAGTAACATCAGAAAACCAATGCGTTACAAGTCATGCAGGAATCTTTACGCTTTCCTCCACAGATATAGCTGATCAATAGTTGCCAGACTCGATCAATCAATGCCCCCACCGTCTCCCCCAACCCGACAACCCTCTTCTGTCTTTTCAGACCCAGCTGCCTCAGCTCCAGGGCTGATTTGTCCTCTAGAGCCTCTGTCATTTGTCTTTAGATTTCCCTTTCATCTGATAGCTTCAGTGCTTTTCAAATGCCCTCTCCTAGTGTCCTTACCCCCTGTTAGTGATTTATATGTGTGTCTGGTCATCACCGAGGACACTACAAGTTCATGCTCATTAGCATAATGGAATTTAGTTTTATAATAAGTTAGAGAATTTGAACACAAATCCATAGTTGTTAAAGTCTGCTGCTTAAAGAGTTCCCAAATCGGGAAAGGTCTGGAGGAGTGGATGCTAATATTCTGCCCCAGCACTGATTGAATCTACTACTTGCTAAATGTTACCTATTTAAAGGAATAAGAGCATTTGCAAATGTACTTCTTTTTAACTGCCATGCAAAAATTTGAAGAAGGATTTTACAGTCAATACTTTATTTAACACGTTTTTTACTTAATGCAGCGCAATTTGATTTAGTGCCTTAGACTTTGTAAGATTTATAGTACAGAACATCTCCGCCTCCTTCCTTTGCACTTCTGGGACTCTAACTGTTGTTCTTTGGCTTTTTCATTTTCCCATTTTACTTCCATTGCTTCCCCCTACAGGCACTTTGCATGTGCAGTGAACTGTGAAGGCACACAAAATGTACTCTCATTCTCAAATACAGGCATGGCCATCTACACAGACAGCATGCATACTGTAGAGACACAAAATCATTATCACGCATGAAAGGACAGCCTTGTGCAAACATTGATGTCATTAATATGTATTTTTTTAAACACCTGTCACAGCTGGATAGAACGTAGTTTCAATTTTTAAAGCTGCGGCTCATTGTACCACTGTTTCAATTATGGCCTATTTTCTTTTGTAGCAGGAAATGTCCTATATTTCCAGTTATTTAATATGATTTTGTTCATTTTGATTTACATTTATGACAGGTAGACATTCTCGGCCAGATCAACTCAAACTGTGAGAACACCATCAGGATAAAGGAAGACATATACATATATCTCCACTTTTAACGAAGTCATTGCAATAAAGCACAGCCATATACACATACACAGAGATGATAAATCATACAATATCTATAATAACTAAATGTTGTACTTTCTTCTGCTGATGCAAGGAGAATATTTTGATCTACAGAGACATGGTTGTTATGGTTGAAGGATTGAACCCAACATTCTGTGTACATTTGGTAATGGCCAATACATTATTGGCTGTCAGTTTGTACACCATCTGGTGTCTAAACCAACTAACTGCAATGTGACATAAACCTGCAAAGTACAAAAAACCAAGAGAAAAACAACACAGCCTTTTTGCCACTGTCTGGAGCCATTGCAAGAACATCCCCAACATTTAATTAATTCAGAAACATGACACAATCTCCTCACACTGATGACTCTCCTTTCCACACAACCAAAACAGAAATCATAATAAACCTCTTTTCTGCAGAATGACAAACATTTAAATGCATATACATTATAGTGTCCACAAGAATCTGTAGAACCTGCAGAGAGACATATGTGGATAATGAATAATTCATTATAAGTCATAAATCTCCCTTACTGAAGATGATGGTAAACTGTCACATCATTTATCTTCGTTCATATAACTCACAGTGTCATTGTGTCAGTTTGGATTTTGTAAATCACCTGTGCATGTAAAATAAAGCAGGGCCTCCTTCAGTGCAGTATGATCGACACGTCCTTTCACATTGATTAATGACACTAGGCAACAACAGAAGAAGAGAAAAAACAAAATGGCGGTGTGCAAAATATAAACAAACGAATTTATATTTTGCATGAAACTGAACCGCATATCCCAAGTGAAATTGAGTTAAATGTTTTTATCGTACAGCAATCATACAGAGAATTAACTGTAATAAAACAACATTTAAAAAAAAAGGAATCTGGAGAAACATGAACTCCGGGTCAATAGGTGGAGTAAAGATGTTGGGTTCTTTAAGGAATCCACGAAGAAGAAACCGAAGCGGAAGAGACGTGGCACATAAACAGTGAGAGGAAGGAAGCAGCTAGCTGCTGTGAACTTTATTGATGACAGCTTCAGGAGACGCATTCCACCTGCATTTGACAACAAGGCTTAAATGACGGTCCTAGAACGATACCTGAAGCCAACGGGACTTGATTAAAGTCAGTGTATGAGGTAATATGACGTTATTTCTCATTTAACGTTACGTGGGAACTTCCTCAAGTCTTAACAGCTAGCCGGATTAGCTCGCCAACGTTTCCTCGCCTAACAACTTCCAGCTACGGTAGCAGCTACATGTTAGCTCAGATCAATGTTATTTGATTCTACTTCCTGGAGGTGTTCTCGCTGTATGACTTCTTTGTTGGTGCGGACAGATGTGTAACAGAACAACGGACTTTCGACTAAGTTTACTCACGCATGTGGGGCGTAATCATACATGACCAATACAGCTGATTATGAATCTGATGTCAGCTTTGCAACAGCCAGAATATTTGCGCTTTCACACGAACATGGGTGACGTGTGACGTTAGCATCCAATGTTACTACTCTGTGTCATTGCCTGCTAACGTTAGCTAATGAGAAACGTGTGTGTTATGTTTACCCTCCCTTGATAACTATAATATGGAAGATTTGACTGTCGATATTGCTCCTCAAATGCAACATTACTCAAGTTACAGCAATCTCTACAAAGGGAGCATTTAGGATCCATCCAATAATATTGACATGGCAACTTTCATAGCCTACTAACGTTATATCTAAATGACCAAATACAAGTAGGTACTGAGGATAAAAAGCTCAGCGTATTTGTAATTTTTTTTTGCACTATATTATTAGCTCCCCTTAGTTTTCAAAAAAACATCAGGATAATCAAACAGTCGTGTTTGTAACCTTTACATCACTGGTTTGGAAGTTACACATTGTGTAACCCGTTGGGGTTCATAGACTTCTCATGGTGTACATTTCAGGCATCACTCTGGGAAGAGATGAAGTCATGTTAATGATTGGCTCTTTTGTGTTTCTTCTAGTCTGCATTAATGACATTAGCCACATGATACATCACTTCAGTGAAATTTAAATACAATTACGTTTTAATATAATTAGCTTTTTCGAATAAAGAGTCTTATGCTTCTGGATTTAACTTGTACTAAACAGGACGGCGGACTGTTGATGAGAAGAAGGAGCCTCAGTTTGAGTTGCTTTTGTTGTTGCATTCATATTAAACCTGCATTTCTGTTTGTTTTGCCGCAACGCAGCGAATGTGGCTATGGGTCTCTGCAAGTGTCCGAAGAGAAAAGTGACCAATTTATTCTGCTTTGAGCATCGCGTAAATGTGTGCGAGCATTGCCTGGTCTCCAACCACAACAAGGTCAGTGAGTCAATGAGTATTCATTCATATCCATCTATGTTTGTATAAAAGATCACATCTCATTAAACTTCTGTATTTTCACTTGGTGCCCTACAGTGTATCGTCCAGTCATATTTGCAATGGCTCCAGGACAGCGATTACAACCCCAACTGTACTTTGTGTAATCATCCACTAAATGCTCAAGACACCGTGAGGCTGGTCTGCTATGGTAAGATTATCCTCCTGTTCAGTATGAACTCCATTGAGAATACATATATTCACTTGTGTTACGCAAATACACCAATTTTTAACTGAAATCAATGTACAGTAAACATATTTTTTGTTTTATCGTTTGCGTCTAGAGATGATAAGCAATGGATATTCATCTCATTTTGTCTTAAGAGAAATAGACAATGCAGCATTGTCGCTGTTACGTAAAGCTGTTTTCTTTCTTCCCCAGATGTGTTTCACTGGTCCTGTCTTAATAACTTGGCCTCTCGGCTGCCCCTCCATACGGCTCCAGCGGGATACCAGTGCCCCACCTGTCAGGGTCCAGTGTTTCCCCCTTCCAACCTTGCCAGCCCAATTGCCGATGTGCTGAAACAACACCTGTCATCTGTTAACTGGGCTAGAGCAGGTTTAGGGCTGCCGCTGGTAACAGACTATTGCTGTTGCATCATGATTTATAAACCATTAGATAGACCTCCAGAAAAACAATCACATTTTTATTATTCTTTTACATAAACTTTAAAGCATACGGATTTTGTAAGATGTTAATAAAATGTCATGTTGGACTGACAGATTGAAGAGCCCGTTGGGATCGTTGAGGAGACCACAGCTAATGATATCACTGATTACACTGACTGGTCAACGTTTGATGGTGAGTCTCAAAGTCCACTTTATTTAAATGCAAAACACTTTTAGCTGTTAATTACACAACATCATTCAAGTGGTTTAATCCAAAACTTTTTTCTTTCTTTCCACAGCTCAAGAAAAAAGTAACTGTTACCCCAACCAGTCTTCCGACGCCAGCCTCAACCCTCCACCACATCCCGTCCCATCTCAGGCACAGGAAGACCTCGGAGGTCCTCGTAAAAATGGGGACCCAAATATGCAAGAGCAGTCTATGGTCAACTTCCCTAATGACACTACACGTGACACAGTTACACTACACACAGGTAAATCAATGCAAGGCCCTCTTAATCTCACGCTTGCTGCTCTTTAAGTAATGCCCATCTTTACAAAGGGCCTTAAAGTGAAGAAATTATATTTAGCACATACCGAAGAATTAACCTTTTGTGTAGCCTGCCATCATAATACATTCTTTATTATTCTCCAGCATCGTCGCCCAGAAAGATCTACGACACGCGGGGCATCGATCACAGCTCTGTCACCCAGATTGACTTTGACGATGACAAGTACCGCCGACGGCCAGCGTTAAGTTGGTTTGCTCAAATTCTCAAGTTAGTATCACGATCTGCTATGCACTATGAACAAATTTCTATGCAAATGTTATTGTGTTCCCTAATTATTGTCATTTTCATTATCTTGTCAGAAATCGCACGGGTGGAAAGCGAACGTCTCTGTCCTGGAAGCAGCGGGTCTTCATGCTCCTCGTGGTGGGAGTCCTGGGATTCTTTACGTTGATAATCATCATGGCTAAACTCGGACGCGCCTCCGCTAGCTCCGACCCAAATTTAGATCCTCTTCTTAACCCTAACATTCGTGTGGGGAAAAACTGATGACCAGCATTGGTTCCGCCTTTACCTTCTGTGTTACACAATATAAGCCTGTGTCGAACAAGCTGAAATGGGACTTTCTAATACCTGGTTAGCACAGCAGAGGGAGCCGCTTACCAAACTTGAGTGGAAAACAGAACGAGACACTGTACCTTTTTTGTAATGGATGCAATCTCTGGCATCAGGCGTTAGCAACATGGCGCGGACCTTCAGACCATAAAGGCGTCTCACAACATTTACAAGTTTCCTCTGATCCAAGTAAAGCAACTCGCAAACGCAAAGGGGGACCAATGGCAGGTGCACGTAAAAGCTGTTTATTGTTCTGAAGAGGGGTAGTATTTATGTTCACAAATCTAACTCCAAGTCGTACGTGATCTTTGTTAGTTGATTTTTTTTTTTATCTCAGTGCAGTAGAAACTCCATAAACCCTTCGGATGTGGAAAGAACACGGTTAGCTGAAAGACAAGTCAACATGTATGTGATCCGCTGCATAAACGTTGAGTAACGTTGACCTGTTTGTAAACTGACTCCTCTCGCAGATTTGCTTTGAGCGGCTGTAGAGTTTTCTCCTTTAGAGATGATGTGGCCGTCACGACTTGAATCAAATATGCCCCACGGAAAATGAACACATAAATATTTATGGGTGTCTGCATTACTTCTGAAATTGAGTGCATTGCTTTTAGATTTGCGATACATACTGTATGTACATTTTCCTGATGTTTATTTGACTGTCTATTAAATGGTAATACCACAGAATGTCAGTATTCAATTGTTTTTTCCATGTCCATTAAAGTGACCATTAGCTCCCGCTGTGCATTGGAAGAATTAAGTGAAAAATATCTGACTTGTCAGTTGCATTTTCAAGACAATGAATATTAAGTGGTAAAATGCATTATTAGCTCGGCAGGGGGGGGATTTACGGGATTATAGCAACAAAAGGGCTGAAGTTCACACAGACGTAGTTAAAAAACAAGATCATAACAGTTATAGATAACAGGAAATTAAATGGAAACGTTACAAAATACACAGAAATTATATATACCGAAAGAATTGATGGCAGTTTGTTACCGTGTGTAAAAAGCTTAAAACATAAAACAAAACTTGCTGCAGTTAACTTATTATTTTACTGTTTTCTCAAATCAGTCTTTGTCAACATTTACTTTTTTTGGCATTGGCCTCTGAAATCAAATTCTGTAAAAAAAATAATAAATTAACACAATAAAACAAAAACTTAGATAATATTGAATCACTTGCTGTTATTTAAAAATAACCCAGTCCCTACTTATCTCCCCTCCTCCTCCTCGTTGATGCAGCTAATCAGAAAAAAAGTAGTATTTCTACTCTGTGGTATTGCAACTTTTACTTGGGTGAAAGTTTAAACGTATTAGTAGCAGTAGTAGTGGTACGTGATTGTGCCAAAAAGCTCACTTCTAGAGTGAGCTAAACTAGCAAACTGAAATTGAACTTAAGTTTTAAAAATATTAGCTATACAGTTATTGCGAGACAGTCGCAAATGCTACAGAAATAATAATACAATAATACATCGGGTGAGAGGGACCAGCGTTAGGTCTGTGGCCTCCGCAAGTCCCACACACTTTGCTCTACGCTACAGTAAAACAAATAATGTTCATTCACTATTCCATCTTGTACTGTCACAATATTGAAAGTTGAATAATTTTTCTTCATAAACCTTGATCTGATGTGAAATCTTGTCATCCCAACAGTTGGCCATAGATTGCAACTGTGAGACGGTATTGTTCAACCTGAAAGAGTTCATAGCAAGGACGAGTACAGAGGTCAAACAGTATTTCCTACTCATAGGTATTATTACCTATGAGTATTATTTTTTCTGAAAGTATAGCAACAATGAGCATTTGACAAAAAATGTTTCACAGTGAGGGCGCTGCAATCATTACTGGACATCCTGTTTAATGCAACATTGTCACACGCTGTCCTTGGGAATCCTCGTCACAACCCCCTCCCAATACGTCACGTGATTACGTGTGAATGCCGGTTGCCTCATGTAACTTTCCATTTCGTTGGCCAACCAGTCAGAGCAGTGTGGGTTTTTTCATTGATTCTCTGTGAATCTGTTTCATTTCACATTAATGGAGGGAAACCTGCCAGCGGCAACGACCACACGCTCTACAAGATGACATCAAGGATGACAGATCTTGCACTCGTACACGCCACAAAGCTGTGGTTAGTCATGTCTGATATATTTCTTGACATTATAACATTATAAATGTGTATATATATATATATGTGATATAACGTCATATGCCGTGTAATGTGTAAATGCGATTGTCACTCTATTGGAGTTCAATGTCTTTGTCAGCTGTGAGTTATTAGATTGCCCATTGCTCTGACATAATAGGGACATCCGGATCAATAACCTGACACTGTAGTTACGTGCATCCTGTGGGCAGCACAGAGTTCCTCGCCTCTGTTCACATGACGACAATCAGAAGTGGGACAGAATATCTGTTACCTTAAAGTTTTTTGGTTCTTAGCTTGTTATAATCAAGAGTATAACTGATGGGTTTCTAGTATACTAGTATACTAGACTACCGGAACTCCCCTGTACATACCACTCGTAGTATGCTATTATTAAAAAGAACACACATCAGAAGTTATCCATGAAGCCTCATTTTTGGTGGTAAGAAAAGACCAATGCGTTGTAATGCATTTAACACATTCTACTGCATCAAAAGAGAGGATTTCTATTATCAATTAGAACACCCCTTGTTGTAACCCATGTACAGGCTGAGAAATTATTGAGGAAGACCAGCCTAAATTTTAAGGAAATCTAAAACAAAAAAACACAGTAAACTAGATTTAATTGAAAATTTAGGATCACTCATGTGGCTGCCAATGTCCAAAAACCCATTAAAAATGTTGTTTTGTACAGTAATATTTCTATTTATAGTTTATGCAAATGTATATTGTGTGTTGATCATCTGATTATTGAATTTTAAGTGATATTAATATGTTCATAGTTCAATATCTTACTAGCATGAGTCGTCATATACAAAAAAATAAACTTCATTGATACATTTCAAAGTAGCAACGGGAAACATCCGCCCCCTCTGTCATTGGAGGGCACAGCACTATATATTGATGAGTTCGTCCTAGTGGTCTTCACATGTGGCTACCAGTTCAATTAGGCGGATCATCACAGATTTCAGTTGTGTTTCAATGAAGACCATTGCCTGTCATTTTCCCGAGGCTTCTTTGAAAACGTGAGTACAGACATTGGCCTCATGATGAAATATATGAGTTATAAGATTTATCTTGCATTAAAAACTGATAACTTCTTTTGGGATAACATGTTTCACAGCACTGTTCGTGAGCTGATTTTTAAACAAAAGTATGCATGTGATTTATTTGCACCTCATGTAACCTCGTTGCCTTAATTAACATTTAGCAGAAAATATATACGAAGATTTTGGTAACACTTTCTAAGACAACCACAGTGAATTACGAGGGCATTCGTACTGACTTATAATGCATTTCTAATTCGTCATGTGGCACACAAAAACATCATAGTTGTGACTATGTGTTGAGCGTGAAGTGAAGTAAATATTGATGATGTCTAATAATGCATTCTTTATTCATTCTTTCAAAAGGTTTTATTATGATTTGCATGAACAATCAACAGTGGGTGTTATACAACCTTCATGATTTTTTCAAATTGATTATAGAATTTCTCACTTTTGATGCAGTAGACAGTGTTAAATGCATTGAAACGCAAATTCTCTTTTCTTACCACCAAAAATGAGGTTTTGTGATAAATCATGCGTTATCACCGATGCATCCTTATGTGCTGAACTTACTGGATAATTTCTGTGTGTTCTTTTTAATTATAGCATACTATGAGTGCTTGCTAATTGTGCAGGTATGTATAGGGGAGTTCAGGTAGTTGTAGTGTATTAGAAACCCATCAGTCGACCTCTTGTTTATAAAAAGTCAAGATTATCCATAAGACATTTGCACATATAATTGATTGTAAGTTGCCTCTATACTGGCATTCATAGTGCAGAGAGCGTCATATGTGTTTGGGAGAGTAGATATGAAACCTTATGAATACACTATAATTAAATAATTAATTAAATCTAAAAACTGACCAGCTATCCAGTTACTACTGTAGTAAACCGGTATAGTTTTTTTTGTAATTATTGATAACCTGTTATGTTATCACCTGGTTTTTTATAATTTGCAGCAATAATAGTATGAATAAAAATGTATTGCCATGTTTTTATTTCTGTAACCAAACAGGAAAATAGTTTTGACTGCTTACTGAATTATTTCCCATTTCCGTAGGGATCAATATTGTGCGAGCTGCCGCGGACGATTCTCTGCTGCATCGGCAGTTGATAGAAATATTTCTTACCTTTACATCCTCTTCCTCACACCAGAGGCATCAAAGGCCACAAGACCGAAATGAGCGACCATCAAGAAAAAGACTGCAAACACATAAAGACCGCTAACTCAAAATCTCAGCAAATTAAGCAACATTCACTGAATCAAGGCCCTCATCATCGTCAAAAGTTACATCATTCAGATGAAAATGCTAGCTATGAGTAAGTTTGGAAATGTTTTCCACAGTTGATGATATGATTTTCAAAACTTTCTTTCTTTTTTAAATTTTCGTTTGTTTTTACCTAGAAGAATTACAATACCAGAGATATATTTGCTTCTTATTATATTGCATTTTTGCCACTGTTATCATTTTCTTTAGCAACTGTATTGGTATCCAGGGTGTCTTTAACACTTGTGTTTTCTCTCAGCACCCATCTAGTGTTGGAAGGCATTTTTAGTGATCATCAACCCGACCATCAACGGCAGCGGGATGATGACAAAACTCATCATCCTCACCACAACCATCACGAGCAAAACCATCGGCATGCTTCTCTTTCAGAAAGTCTCCTGAGTTTCTCAACTGTTTCCTCTTCATCCTCCTTCTCTTCTTCTTCTTCTTCTTCTTCCTCATCTTCTTCTTCTTCTTCTTCTTCTTCTTCTTCTCCATCAACACCTTCCTCTTCTTCCTCCTTTTCTACTTCTTCTTCGTCAACACCCTCCTCCAATTCTTCTTCTTTGTCCTCCTCCTCTTCAACATCTTCCTCGTCCTCAAGCCTGTCTTCTGACACCAGCAACAAGTGTTCAGAAAGGCATCCAAGTGAGAAGCCCCAGCATTCACAGTCTTGTACAGACATTTCCAGGAAGCACAACTACTTTGCAAATGAAGACAACGACACAGCCCCTCTGATAGATAAAAGAGGTCATCAAAACAGGCACAGTGGCAAACAGGAGAAAGGCAAGTCTTCTCACAATGGCCCCACTCATGGCACCTTGAAGAACAGACAGAGAACCAAAAGAGGCTCAGGAAATTATGGATGTTTCCGCAAAGCCAAATCAATGGAGGCTCTCGCTCGACCCAAAGAAAGGGAATGGCATGGAAACGAAGATGGAATTGAACTAGAGAGGGGAAAAGGTGAAGCTAAGAAGAATTTAACTAAGGAAAAAATGAAGTTCTCTGCGTTCCTCAATGAGATCACTCGGCAGGTTCTCAGCCCAATGAGACTGACCACTCTTGGGGTTACAAATGCTCATGGATTCCGGAGTACAGGGAGGGTCTCTGTTAGATCTACTAAAGGAGTAGAAAGCACAGAGAAACACACACAGCAGAGAAGTCGGCATGCCAGTGCAGAGTCAGTTACGTCCAGCGAGCATTCCCATACCAGCAAACACTCAGGTCATTGTCCCTCTAAATCGCTCCGACACCATCACCGTTCTCCGGACTCACCCCATCGCATAGACCACAGTCCAGGAAGCTGCATTGATGTTAGCTCTTTAAAAAGAAATCACTCATGGTCTCAAAATCCCCAGCGCCACTCCCATTCACCGTCCTATGGGCACAACCACCACCATCACCGGAGAGACCATCACACTTCCAGTCATCATTATCACCATGGCGACTGCCACAGCCCTTCTGATCAACATCACCACGGACATCGCCACAGTCCTGTCTATCCCCATAAGGATAATTTCAGCCCAACTTACCATTATGATGACCATCATCACAAAAGCCATGACAACACATCCCACCGCCGTCCCTCTGGAGACCATCATTGTGGAGACCACTCGAGCCCAAATAACCAACCCGGAGAGCATCACAGTGCAAAAATATATCCGCAACATGGCAACCACAATAAATCTTCTTTTCACCATCAGCATGGAGACCACCAAAGCCGTAGTCAAATCTATCAACATGGCAACCACCACCTCACAACGGAACATCGTAAAGGTCACCACACGCCAACACATCACCATGGAGACCATCACAGTTCAGCTCACCGCCGCCACAGCAACAAACCAAACATTGAAGGCCCTATAACACCACGTCACTATGGGGATCACCACGGCTCAACAATTCCTCATAACCATGGAGTCCACCAGCGTGGAGCTCACTTACATCACCATAGAGTACACCCCAGTGAAGCTCACCCGCATCACCATGGGGACCACCACAGTAAATCTTGTAGGCATCCCCATGGAGAACAGAGTCCAGATCATAAGCGTCACCATGGAGACCACCACAGTCGACACGATCAGCATCACCAGCGAGATCGAGACACTTCAGACCTTCGAGTTACCCATGGAGACCACCACAGCAAAGCTCATCAGCATCACCATGTAAACCACCAAAGTAAATCGAATAGGCATCTGCAGGAAGACCACCATAGTCCAGACCATAAGCACCATCACAGAGAAAAGCACAGTGAAGCTCTTCAGTATCACCACGGAGACCACCACAGTGTAGACCATAAGCATCACCATGGAGAAAAGCCCAATTCGGGGCTTGAGCATCACCGTGGAGAAAAGCACAGTGAAGCTCATCAGCATCACCATGGAGACCACCACAGTAAAGTTCATCAGCATCACCATGGCAACCACCACAGTCCAGACCATCAGCATCACCATGGAGACAAGCACAGTCCAGGCCATCAGCATCTCCATGGAGACAAGCAAAGTGAAGCTCAACAGCATCACCATACAGACCACCGCAGTCCAGACCATCAGCATCACCATGGAGACAAGCACAGTCCAGGCCATCAGCATCTCCATGGAGACAAGCAAAGTGAAGCTCAACAGCATCACCATGCAGACCACCACAGTCCAGACCATCAGCATCACCATGGAGACAAGCACAGTCCAGGCCATCAGCATCTCCATGGAGACAAGCAAAGTGAAGCTCAACAGCATCACCATACAGACCACCGCAGTCCAGACCATCAGCATCACCATGGAGACAAGCACAGTCCAGGCCATCAGCATCTCCATGGAGACAAGCAAAGTGAAGCTCAACAGCATCACCATGCAGACCACCACAGTCCAGACCATCAGCATCACCATGGAGACAAGCACAGTCCAGGCCATCAGCATCTCCATGGAGACAAGCAACGTGAAGCTCAACAGCATCACCATGCAGACCACCACAGTCCAGACCATCAGCATCACCATGGAGACAAGCACAGTCCACAGCATCAGCGTCTCCATGGAGACAAGGAAAGTGAAGTTCATCAGCATCACCATGAAGCCCACCACAGTCCAGACCATCTGCTTCACCACGGAGACAAGCAAAGTGAAGGTCATCAGCATCATCATGGAGACCACCACAGTAAAGCTCATCAGCATCACCATGGCAACCACCACAGTCCTGACCATCAACCTCAACTTGCAGACCATCAGCATCACCATCGCGACCACCATAGTGAAGCCCATCAGCATCACCACGGAGCCCACAATAATCCAGGTCATCAGCATCACCATGGAGATCACCATAGCAAAAATCATCATCTGGAACATCAACCTGAATCCCATATTGACCAGCCCCACTCTAAAAATAATGATCTTGACCTTGACCACAACCGTCAGTTAGCCCCCTTCAGCTTTTCCCCTTCACAGAGGCAGCTGGAATGTCTTTCAAGGAAGGCGGGGTCAGCAAGCAACACTAGCAGCCCTTCCAGTCATGACGAGGAGCAGACAAGCTTCACTGGCTCATCATTACATAAAGTATGACATTTCTCTTTAAGTTAGGCCACAGTAATTATTGGCAAGTCAATAGTTGCCCTTGTAGTACATTGTTTGATTAACTGGTTATGTAAGAATGCTCCATTCATTTGTATGTCTATTGATTTGCCCCACGGTGTGCATGTCCCAATGGATTAGTTATTATAGAACAATAGATTGGTTATCATACCCAAACTAATGGTAATCAAATTGACACTCAACAGTGAGGTTCTTTATTCCCCTTTCAATTTTCATTAATTTGCTTTATTCTTTGGCCATTATTCAAATAATTTCAGATTTAGTCATTGAAGTAATCTTGTTTTCTTTCATACAGGAAAAGGAACCCGAACTTGGTAGAATCAAGTAGGTCTAATTCAACTAATTCATCTAATTCAACTAATTCATCTTGGGTTTGTTAACTTGCAGTCCATGTGACAACTGTTATTTTGTTACACACATATTATTCTTCATTTAAATGTCACAGAAAATAATCGCTTAATTTTTAAAATGTGAGTTATGAGAGCGACCAAAATGTTTCATCAAGAATTATTAAATTAATTCCTCTAATGTGCACTTTCTCACTCATTTCAATTTCTCTGTTTCTATACTTGGTAGGGACCTTCAGGGGCAGAATGAAGGACTGCATCACAGTTTGCTGAAGACAGCAGTGAGAATGGAGTGTTTAGGAGAAGAGTTCATGAGCAGCCAAAAGCTTTTGGAGGCAGAACTTCAGTGGACACGTGTTGAGCTTGGCAACCTCACAGAGAGGTTTAAGAGGTAACAAATGCACAGACAACACTTTTTTCCTTTCACTAAACACAATTAAACACAGATAATTTAAGTCATCTTTAAATGTCCTTTGGAGAGACATGTCAATTCCCGCAGATCTCAGTAATAGAGAGCTGAACGAGCAATCAATCAAATCAATTTGTCACTGCTATCCGTCTCAAGGTTCAGACCTAAAAGTATAGCTGCAATGAACGCAGAATTACTCCACCTCATAGAATGTTTATGTATACTGCAATTCATTGTAACTTCTCTCTCTTTGTGTTTATATAAATTTCAGACTACATGACAACTGCTCCTCCACACAACAGACAAATAACCTCCTAGAGCAAAAGCTTCATTCAGTGGTGAGAATTAAAGCATCTCTGTGTGTCTTGAGTGTGAGACAGAAGCATCAAAAACATGAAAATGATTATAAAAACTGGTTTCACCGAGCAGTGAAGAGTTATGAAAACTGGCAGGTGTAATTCTGATGTAAATTTCGCACTTACTGAAGGTTTGCTTATGACAATTGTGCTTCCTGTACTTTCTGTTTCAGGCTCAGAGTATGGAAGGAGAACGTGAGAGGTTGAACCAGCGTATTTCAGCACTAACAGAGAAGCTTGCAGATGCTAAATTTGCCAACAGTGTGGAACCATTTAGTGTAAGATATTTACTTCCCTCTTAAAGTATAGACAACATTCTGTGGCTTCAAAAATGTATCCAGAGGCAGGGGTGGAATACCAATACCAAAACAGACTGATTTAAACAGTGCATATTTTATGCCTTTGCGTCATTTATTCAAAAAACTGACTGGTTTCCAACCTCTACTTACTGTAGGTTACACCAGAGCTCCACAAAAGTGACCTCCATTTTCAGTCCGATGTTGCTGTCGATCACATGGTTCACCCCATCACTCCCCCTCCGGTGCAGTTCATGGACGGCCATAATAACTACGAAAAGGAGCCATCCCTCGGGCCAGTTCTGGAGGAGGAGGAATCGGACTGGTCAGAGAGGGGCGATGAGACCCCACGATTTACACTGACAGGATCAAACAGAGGTGAAGTATGGAGCCAGCGGGGAGCAGACGTGGACAAAGATAGCGAGTCAGGGGGTGAGGAAATTGTCAGACGACACTCTCAATGCCCAATGCAGGTACCGCACTTCCAGTTCACCATTCACAACAAGGACCTGTCTGATGGCATGACAGGCGAGGGCACATACAGGTTCACCACAAGCCCGAACATCGGCTCTGCCATCCTGATCCGTTCAGCGAGCCTGGAGGAAATCCCCCTGGCTCGCCACCACACGCAGAAGGAGCTACGAGACACGGAGGCCATGATGGACCTCCACCAGCAAGGGCACGAAGTTATCAAGGATTTAGATAATGAGATCATTCATCACTGGAGATCAAGCAACGACCGGCCAATAGAAAGCAGGAAATCAGAGACGGATAGCAGCCTGGCCACCCTGGAGTCGGCCGAGCGAATGCTCAGTCAATTCATATGTGGATCGCCACCCGCTGAAGGTCAAGGGCACGGCAGGGCCGGGGTTCACGGCAGGGCTGGAGGTATTCCAGATGACGTGTTGAAAGGGGAGCGAACACAGCTGTGACCCACATATGAGTGCAACGTTCACTGGGTGTTAAATATAATTGACTTTAATCGTTATTTATCCTAAAAAGTTAAATGAAGCTCTTGTGGCTTGGAGGTTTGGCCCCTCTAATTAACATTTAGTTTTAGAAGACTTAACCGGGGAGTCAAAACTGCAATAAGTCTTCTGAGACACAAACACATATTTGTAGTTTTAAACAAGCCTGTAAAACACAAGATAAATATATTAGTAGTTGTCAAGTGGAATTGAAGGGCAGTGAAGGACATAATGAAACTATATTTTTCTCTACAATGAAACATCCTCTACAGCTGAAATATAGTTGATTTAAAATGTAAATGATTATTTCTGGTCTATGTTAACAGATACAGCCATTTACTTACGTGTTCTAACATTTTATTCTTTTAGCTTTATTGTAGATAACATTATATATTCATTTATAGTTTATTCATGTTATAGGATCCATGCATTGTTTTAAACAGTGTTTAATGCTATATGCAAAAAGTGTCAAGCACAATCCAATCCATCTCAAAATATTAGAGAATAAAAGTTTTCATTGTTTTCTTGCTTATGAATTTCACTGTTGTAAAATGTAGTCTTAGCCTGTACTGTATAAAATATGGTGTAATTCTAAATACATATACGAAATTGATTTAAATATCGTTGCATATTAAAACTATTGTCCTATATTCAGTCTAATTAACCTGCTCCCAATTAAACACATTCCATGAGCTTGTGTAAATATCCTCCATATATTGCCGTTGTCCATGCTACATTAAATAAACCGGATGAAACCAAAATAACT
Organism: Gasterosteus aculeatus; assembly: GCF_964276395.1. Classification (NCBI taxonomy): domain Eukaryota; kingdom Metazoa; phylum Chordata; class Actinopteri; order Perciformes; family Gasterosteidae; genus Gasterosteus; species Gasterosteus aculeatus. The sequence goes on from NC_135694.1 coordinate 18,948,733, forward strand.
GCCTACATTTGTTTTACTTCTGATTAGCCTTCCTTAAAAACATTTTTTTAAATGAGTTGTGTAGGAAAGATTTGGAGAAGTTGAGCATAAGAAAGATACGGTTCTCTTAAATCAGGTGCATATGGCCTGTCAATGAAAAAGGTTTTTAATGACAGGCAGAACTTACAAAGACTGTACCAGATCTCTCCTGAAAGGATGCCATTGAGATTGTAGTTGTTGTAGTTGCGTATAGTAAATGCATACTTTATCAGTAAATGCATAATTTAACAGTAAATGCATGCTTTAAGTGTAAATGCATACTTTAATTCCAAATGCATACTTTAACAGTAAACCTGAACCAATGTCAAGGTGGCAAAAAGAGCCTCATCATGCTGTCTAGACTGTGACTGAAACATCCTTGAATTCTACAGAACCTAAATCAGAAATGAAGAACATAAAAATATGATATAATAGTAAAATATAAATTTGAATTTATTGAACTAAATAGATATAATATATCGTCATTTCCATGTCAAATCAACTTTAGTTTATATTTTCATTCAATGACAACTGTTTGACAGACACTGGCTTATGATATCACCGTGTCAGGTTCAATTTGTTTTGTTATCCATGTCCCTTCGTATGAGTGATGGATGCTGAGCAGACAATGGCCTGGATTCACGGACCACTTTAATAGGATAGGTACGCATTAGTGTTAAGACGCTCGCAGCATCCAGGTTGGCCAAACCCAGTGTGCCAAATCCACTGTGTGGCACACTGGATGGTACATAGTTGTCGGTGGAGATAACTGGACATTTTACTGGACTTTTTGGGGAGGCAAATAAGGTGAATTTGGATGCTCTACCATCTGTTTGAATGGGCATGCACAATTTATGAAGCTGTCAAACTTTATTCTCCAAGGATTTTGCACAAACCGCCACTGATTTTGTAATCCTTGGGTCAAAGTTTGATCTCCAAAAAAATTAATCAGTATATTTTTAATTGTGCTCGCTCAGTATCTAGAAATTTGTTTTTCAAATTTAGTGTTGAATATCAGTTTTGTCATCATCATCTCTGAGTCCTGCCTCTGACCTCTCTTTCCTCCTGGCAGAAGAAACCCTTGTGACTTCGTTGCTCTCCTTCCCCTGTTCCCGCGCTAAGACTCGGATTCCCTCGCTGCAACCATGGTGGTCATGAAGATGAAGTTCCCCTTTGAGAAAAGGGTGAAGCTAGCCCAAGGACTGTGGCTGCTCTCCTGGTGTGCCACAGTTGCTGGTGCTATCACCTTCAGCCTGGGCTGCATCCTCAAGACAGAGCTCCGCAGGAGGGCAGAGGTATTCAAATTTTACTGAAGCTTGGTTAATTTCATTTTATAGCCTATTGGTTTATGAATATGTCTTTAACACATTGCAACAATCAGTAGTGTAGTAACTTAAAGTGAGTGACATCATTTTCCTCAGTGTAACTATAAAGGAGTAGACCAACCGTGTGCCTATTGGGAGGAAAACCAACATAGTAACAAATGACACATACACCTCTAAACTCTGTAAAGTTTTCCAATAAAAGTTACATTTGCGAACAGCGTTTTTGGACGTTGCTGTAATCTTTTTTGGAGAAAACATGTCTAGATCAAGAACATTGATTAAATCTGATACGATGAAAGATTTGTCCTTGTTAGAGACATATAAGAGGTTAACGCACCAGTGACTCACTTTGGATCCTGACTCATCCTTTAATAAACCATGATCTGACAGTCTTAACCACCTTAATCCAGTTGAAGGCCGCCATCACAACCTTGTATCAACCTTATTTTAATTTAGTGTATTTCAAATGTGAGTAGTTTTGCCTAATTCATTAATTTGCAGCATTAAAAACTGCGATGCATTTTAAACTTTGTTATTCACGCCCTCTCAGGTGTTTTTTTAAATCAACTATGAAAATACAATATTTATTTTCAATTCAATTAATTTTTTTATAGCCCAAAATCACAAATTAAAAATTTGCCTTTTTACACAAAACCCTCACATTGGAACGGGAAAAACGTAATGAACCTTTTTTTTTGGTATTGCTGTGAAAAATGTAAGTGTGAGTATTATACACTGTATTATTATTATACGTATTATTATTAACAGTTAAAAAAAAAAGAGATATAAGATAAAATACTAAAAACAAACTATTATTTTACTAATATAAAATTCTACGAGGCCCACAGAAATGTTCTTATAACATGTCATGTCATATTGTATATTGCTCTGAAGTTTAGAAGTTTAGTTGGAGAATAATATATAATATGCATATTTAACCTTTCTAGATTAACGAGGGACAGATAAAAACTGATTTCAAATCTTTTGGTCTATGTACTTGCAATTGTTTATGTTTTTAACGGTATATTAACAATCCTGCCAGCAGAATTTAGACCATGCAAGAGAACAACTGTGTGTGCATTTAAGCAACACAGCTGAGCTCCAATGGCTTGAAGTGAGCAACTAATTGCTCATTAAACTCTGTTCAAACTGTGACTGACTGTTATGCTGCTAATAAAAATCCTTACACATAGATTTCGGAGATCTCCGGAGGTATATATTATAGATAAAGGTTGAAGTCTCTTGAGCTTTTTCTGATTGATGTGCAACATGTATTTTCAGGTGGGTTTTCTGGTAATTTGTGGCGAATTTGACTTTGACACTACTTTTGTTTATATGCAGCGTATTTTCTCACGATTGTTGAAATGTTATCCGTCATTATAACAAAATCTATGTTCACTTATAGTAAACAAAAACAATTTGTATTGAATGTTATTATTATGGGACTCACTTGCAGGTAATGGATAACTCAGATATACATCTTGTGCCCAACACCCTCGTGATTGTTGGTCTGGCGTCCTTGGGCATCAACTACTTTGCCACGAGGGTCTGCCAGGATGCTCTGGATGCAGGGCGGTTTCCTCGCTGGAAGACCATGCTGAAGCCCTATTTCGCTGTTTCTTGCTTCTTCACTGTCCTCATGCTGCTAGCCGTCATCATGAGCTATGCCATGAAGGGCAGCCTGGAGTCATCCCTTAAGGTTGGCCTGAAGAACGGCGTCCGCTTCTACAAGGACACAGACACCCCGGGACGCTGCTTCCTAAAACAGAACATTGACCGGCTGCAGATGGAGTTTCAGTGCTGTGGAAACACTGATTTCAGGGACTGGTTTGAGGTCCAGTGGATCAGCAACCGCTACCTTGATTTCAGCTCCAAGGAAGTGAAAGAGTGAGTTGTGCACAGTTATTACCAACTCCCATCCTGAGGATATGTATGGAAAAACAAAGACCTCTGATAGTTGTAAAGTACCTGCAATGTGAAAACCACATCATGTATCTTTTGTTTTCTTAGCCGCGTCAAGAGCAACGTGGATGGCCGATACTTGTTAGATGGAGTCCCGTTCAGTTGCTGCAACCCCAGCTCTCCACGGCCATGCCTCCAGTACCAGCTAACCAACAACTCGGCTCACTATAACTATGACTACCAAACCGAGGAGCTCAATATCTACCTCCGAGGCTGCAGGGAGGCTCTGGTCAACTACTACATGGGCCTGATGAACACCATCGGGGCTGGAGTAATGTCAGTCTTCCTCTTACAGGTACACTTTGGGAAGAATCAATGTGTTTTTACCATAATGTCAGGCGCAGAGGGATAACATTGGCTTTTTTGGGGACTGCTAATTCGTTCTAAAATCTAATATTGTTTCATGTCTTCACAAGCTCGGTGGGACAATGGGCTGCAACAACCCACAATTATGCAAATACAGCACACGCAGGATAAAAATGCCATTAAATCATGAGAATCCAGACTTGATATAGAAATGATCACAAATTAATTTGTCGTTCTCTTTTGGTGCTGATGGGAAAAATGTATTTCCGCCTGCTTTTGGTCGTGTATTTAGATCCTTGATAATTGCTCTCGTATGGAATCTGCTTCTACATCTAAACCCCCCACACCCACATTCTCTCCACCTGTCTCCCTGCCAGGGCTCTGTGCTGGTGAGCCTGCGGTTACTACAGACTGCCATGGAGGCAGTGGCCGGTAATGAGAATACAGAGATTGAGACAGAAGGGTACTTGTTGGAGAAATCGGTGAAAGAAACCGTCATGGAGTACATCGAACCAGTGATGAAGTTCTTCCTGCTCACAAACCAGGTGGAGGAGGGCAATCCTGAAAACCCAGCTTCCGCTTAAATTTCAAATGATGGACACAGATGTAAATAATTTTTACACAGAGATAATTCATTATTTTAATTTAAAAAGCAAAATATTAATGACAAATATCAGCAATTTCAAAGATCTAATGATAGTGTTTTTTATTGTCCAATCACCATCACAGGTGAAGGTGAATTTTTTCCTATATTACTGTTCTTTCCTGTTCACATTCCATATGAGGAATTGATAACCCGCAGGACTTATTGTAAGCCTATGGTTTTTCAGTTAATTGTCAATAAGATCTTCATTCAAAATAAATTACTTCCCAGTTTTATTTTTATGTTATATAAGGTCAGGTAGACATGAGGCACTATGCTCTGCTGCACAACAAGACTAATGGACATAATATAACAATGTATTATTAAAGTTTGATGTTATTGAATACCTTATTGAGTGGATTCACTTACTTCTTTTTTCTAAAAGCATGCATACCTTCTTAAAATGTCAGATGTCACCATCAATAATAGGTTCTCCACTTTTAAAGTGTGTCCCTGCCTGTCTTCTCCCTGTCAGTAATAGATGGGATTGTGAAGATTGATATAACCATGTCAGTAATGCCGTGAAAGCCGTCAAGTGTGTCCTCTACTCTGAGACCTTTGTTTAAGCTTATAATCTCATTTGTTAATGCTCAACCTGCTGTCCATGCAGTTACACACCTGCGTCAGATATGTTGTCTGCATATGTAATGTAATGAGTTTTTTAACTTTTAAATTTATACCCAACAGAAAAAAATGGAATTTGATTTCCCTAGCGATGTCACTGGGCAGCTTAATATGATATAAAAGATAATTATTCTAATTTCAATCCAAGTTTCTCATTTCAATCCAAGTGAATAGTGTTATTTTAGGTCCTTTCAAAAACATGAGTATCTTGAGTAATTTTCTCGGGATATGTAGACCTCCTGACTCAAAACAAGTCAGCAATCACCAGCATAGATCTCACACGCTTCCCATGCACTCTTATGGCAGAAGATCCAATCTGTTATAGTATCTTAATAATATCTATGTTACCTGGTTTTTAATTGTACTGATTCAGCCCACCCCAAGCTGTCCATTATTATTATTGTCATCAGTTATTATTATCAGTTATAAACCTGCCAATAGCTTGATGAAATACAATAACTCTGATGTTACAACGCCAGACCTGTTGTAGGTCAGAGCCATGAAATAAATGTCCCCTTGTCAAGGTCAGTGTACGCTATTTCTTTGATCCAGTCATTTTGTACTTTTCTAGGTTGCTTACATAATGGTATTATTATTATTGTATGACAGTGACGTCTATAGTATTACTGTCCACGTGCAGGACATAACTAACATGTCATCATGGTTCTACACCTCCCGGTCCATTGGCTCTGAACACTAGGCTTGTCATAAATTTGATGCGTGGCTGTGTGTGCTCAAGTGTACAGAACAGTTTGGGAGAGCACTTCTGTTACTATATATCTAATTTTAGCTTTTTAACTTTTGTTTGTGAATCCATATATTAGTAACAACCTGTCATAGAAAAAGAATGTAAAGAAAATGAATCCGCTGCCTGCATAGCGCCAGACGCGATGACGTCAGTCAACCGGAACTCGACTCATCTAGAAGATCAAACCTTTTGGACCTTCCCCATGAGAAAGCGTTCAAACAGTGTCTGGGCTCCTTTCAAATGATCTCCAAACGTGTCCTTTGTACGTTTTCTTATCGGCTCTTTTAATATCTACCTCGCTCATGAACGTCTCTTTTAAAGTGTTGTTTAAACTCAGGTGGTCGCGCCCAGTAAAGGGCGTTTCAGAATGAACGGATCGTTCGCCGTTAAGCGTCTCAGCTGCCCGTAGCGCGCTAACGTTAGCTGCGGAGTAGCGGCTAGCTGTAGCCACTTGGTAACAGCGAACCGTCGACTTGACGTGTCTTTAGCGACGGTATTTACAAAAGTAACGTTAAGTCTCCTGGCGACCGCATAGGCAGCAAGAGGAGGGGAACATACAAAATCATTTAACGTCTGGTAGGTAGTGATATTTTTTGCTTCACTCTGTACATTACTCGTTAACGTTAAGTCAAACTGTTTGACGAAAACACCTAAAGGCAGCTAACGAACTAATAAAGTGACCAAATCGTCATCAACTGATGCCTGAAATATTGCATCTAAAAGAGTCGCAATGAGGTTTAACGTCCAGCTCAATTCGTAAGTAGCGTTAGCTAGCACGGCTGCTTCGTTAGTTACCCGAAGCACTAAGCAGGTCTTGAATACACCGGGATATTTCAAAGATTGTTTGTGTTTCTTTGGGAATGTAACGACAGGACACGGTGAACGTTAGCTAGCTAGCGCTTTTCCACGGGCCTCGGGATTGTACCGTTTTGTCTTTATAACTGTATCCTCTGTATTTGGTGCGTCGTATAAACGTTATATCAATGCCCAAAGTGCCGTACAAACGCTGCTTAATAGCATGTACAGGTCAGGGCCATGTGGTACGTGGAGCTTAACGGGGTGAGGTCAACAGCAGTCGAATAGGATGTTCTGCTTAATCGGGGTCTTTATACCATTTGGTGGCGCAGGTGCAGTTTGAGTCCTTGACACATGACCTCTTAACTGTTGTCCCTTGTTAGCCATATTTATAATGTCGATCTGTGTTGACAAGCATGCAACACTTGTGTCCCACCACATCCTGTATTTGGCTAAAAAGTTCTCAAACATGCAGAGTTTCCATGTTCCATGATAACAATCATTATCTCATCGTGTGTGTCTTGTGACCCCTCTTGCGTTTGCTCATTGGGTTTCAGAGAAGAGATGGATGGAGACGACTGCAACTTTCCTCCAGATTCATCGGATGATCACTCGCAAAGAGGAAGTGTTGCTTCTTCTGCAACACTTTTGCGTGGTACAGTGCATTAAATATAATTGTTTTGATGTGGTGTCATTTAAAACAATTTGTTTGTTCATTTGTGTTTCTGCCCGGCCCTCCCTCTCCCCCCCCAGCTCAAGATGTGCTAGTATACATCTGTGGCGACAGTGCCGTGCACTTAACTTTAGAAGGGCTCGGCAGTGTGTCCGTGCAGGAGTTGGGCCGCAGTGTTCGCGAGGCGCTCCATATTCCCGACACTGCGCAGGATGCTTTTGCCTTTTGGCTTTGTTCTCCACTGCTTGGTAAGAACCCCCCCCCCCCACACACACACACACTTTTTACTCTCATAAATACTGCAACCTTTTATCTGGCAATGTGTATATGTGCTTCTTTCTCCAAAAATATATTGTAGTTTGGCTACAAAATGTCACATATTATTCATGCATATATTTTCTTTTTCAATGATTTTACCTCACATTGATGTTAGTAGCTTGATATAAAGCGGAGAAGGCTGTCAGACACATCTCAGACGCTTGCCTCCTCTCTGCTCCTCAGAATTGCAGTTAAAGGCAAGACATCAACCATACAAACTGTGTCGGCAGTGGCAGGATTTGCTGTATCGCTTCACTGAGGCCTCAGAAGAAGACATCTCACAAGGTGAGCGTTATGTCTGTGTGCCGCTGTCTTCGCATGCATCATGTAACTTCATTACTGCATTGCATGGACTGTTTTTCCCCGAAGTCATCTGAAGGATAAACCGGGTTCCGGTAAGGGTTGGAGTACTTGCACAAATTAAATTGAAAAATATTTTGGTTTTCACTGCATAAAAGCAGATTATTATCGGTTGTTTTGGTTTTCACTGCATAAAAGCAGATTATTATCAGTTACTTACTTCTAAATTGTTGGTGCTTAGTAGCTTGCACAGTGTAAAATTGCACTCAGGTTTGCTTTTAAATAAATAAAAGAAAAGAGAAGTTGATATAAACAGCTGTGGCTGGACAAGGAACTAAAACCTGGAACATGGAGTGAGAAACCACTTGGGGGAAAAATAAGACATTATACGGTAGAGTTTAAGTGGTTTTTGATGTACAATGGTTTAAGTTTAATGTTTTTAAAATAAATGACCATCCTCTCATATAAAAGTGGCCATGTAACATTTTAATTGGACCAAACCTTCAGTTGTTTTTCTCAAATATTAACTGTTTGTCAATTTGTTAATTTTCTCATGGAGAGAAACCTATTTGGCAACATTTTTGATGAACAATAATTTTAATTGTTCAATTAAAAATACGGCGGCACGGTGGCGTGGTGGTTAGCACTGTTGCCTCACAGCAAGAAGGTCCTGGGTTCGATTCCACCCAGTGGCCTTTCTGTGTGGAGTCTGCATGTTCTCCCCGTGTCTGCGTGGGTTCTCTCCGGGTTCTCCGGCTTCCTCCCACAGTCCAAAGACATGCTCTGGGGATCAGGTTAATTGGGGACTTTAAATTGCCCGTAGATGCGTGAATGTGAGTGTGAATGGTTGTGTGTCTCTGTGTAGCCCTGCGATTGGCTGGCGACCAATCCAGGATGTACCCTGTCTATCGCCCGAAGTTGGCTGGGATGGACTCCAGCCCCCCCGCGACCCTGTGTGCAGGATAAGCGGTTTGACAATGGATGGATGGATGGATTAAAAATATAATCCCTCAAAAGTGTTTATTTCATGTTAAACTAAAAGTCTTTGGATTTTGGTAGATAGTTGCAACTGACCACTAATAAAAAATTTTAAAAAATCATAAACTCAGTCAATACTGAGTACTTTTTGTTGAGTAGGTCTTTCTCGCGCAGTACAGGACTGTGTTGGAGTGTGTTTTTCACCACAGTGTCAAACACTATACCTTCACTGCTCCACTCTGGGCGTTGGGATGAATATCACCCGGCTCGAACATACCCAAAGAAATGACAGGTCCACCAAACCCTAATCAATCATCGTCCTCTGCTTTTTCCTCAGATGAACCATGTCTCCAGTACCGTCGGAACGTCTTTTATCCCAAATCTAAAGAGCTGCAGGTAGCATTAAGCCTAATTCTTTACAAGAACATTCAATAATCACACATGAGAAAATCTTTCAGACATTGCTATTTATCACAGGTACAGTTTGTCAATTTGTTGACGCACAAAAGGCTATGTGGGTTTTCATATAGATTTATGGTTCATGTCTGAAAGTTGCAGTTCGCTTTCCTGTTGACTGATGGCTAGTTGTTGTCGTCCTGGTACTGCTGAGCAGATCGATGACGAGGGTGTGCTGAGGCTTCTCTATGAGGAGGCCAGGGGAAATATTCTGACGGGGCGCTACCCCTGCGACCCCGAGCACTGGACTGGTCTGGGAGCCTTGTCTCTCGCTCTCGATGAGGGAACCGGGCTTGACGGGCAACAATTTAGTACTACTTTAAGGTAAGTTGAAGTTGCTCAATAGTTTTACACAATCTCGCTAAACATGTTGTGGCTGCTTAAACAGTTTTACCCAAATGCAAGGAATGCACTCAAGGGAGTCTCTCCACATGCACCTTCTTTGGCTCATATATGTGTGGCAGCGTGACACGCTTGGTGAAAGCGAATATAGATCAGCTGGTTTGGCAATTGTTAAACAATATCTCAGCCAGTCACATCCCCCAGCATGCCAATAAAACGACAAAACAGAGCGTTTGTTCTTTTCAACACAAGATCCTACCCGACGTTCTGCTTGCATGAACATTTTTGATGAGTTCCCAGTTGACTCAAAGTTTGCCTTTTTTAGAAAATGGAGAAGTATTTACTGGCCCCTGCGGATGCCTCGCTTCAGCCAAAATGTAGGGGAAGAAAATGATGCTGGTTGTGAAATGCACAACCCAGCTGATTGATCAACCCACATGTTTTTAGAGAGAAGCTAGGAGATTAAGCACCAACATGCTTTTATTTCTTGAAAATCCACAGGCATTGAGATCAACATTAGCTTTTGTTTCTTTAAGCACCCTGTGCTTAAAATCGTAAAGACCGTTCAACAGTACATTGTATAAAATGAATAGTGGATTTACCATAATACCGAGCCCAGATTGCCACAGATGAGCGGGACCTAAGTAGGCTGTCACGAATATTATATATTCGAATATTTATTTGAATATTTGTTAAAAACAACTATTCGAATGTGAAAATTAATATTCAAGTGTAAAAAAAAAAAGCGCGACAGTCTGCTTTGCGGGTGGGCACGAGGTAATATGTTGTTAAATCGGTTTAAGCTTAAATAAATTACCTATACAAGTAGTTATGTCTCGTTGTTATATCTAACAATAACAATGTCTGTGTTTTTTTTAAAGCGAATATTTATTTTTGAGACAGCCCTAGACCTAATGCATAATGGAAGCACTCTCATCTGGTTCCACAGAAAGAAGAAGCTGTCTTCTTTTCTGCCTGCACATGTTGCCATGGGGACTGGAGGTTTGCTTTCAACTCTGAGAGGGAAGTCGAACCGTCAGACGGGGCTGGAGCAGAAACTCATGGACGAGTACAGAAAGATCATCCCACCTGCTGGAAACTCTGCAGAGCCCACACAGCTCCTACACCAGTACCTCAACACATGTCACACTCTGCCTTATTACGGGTAGGACTTGGGACAACGGGCCACTCATGCGTTGGTTTCTTTTTCGGTCAAATCTCTTCATTTATTAGGAATTAATTGGCATTATCTGCACAAACAGGTGCGCTTTCTTCTTTGGCGAGATTGACAAACCAGCGCAAGGGATTCTCCAGAGGGCCAAACGCAAAGCTGTCAATGTCGGGATCTGCCTGGAGGGAGTTTACGTGATGGACGTCAAAGAGAAAGTGAGTTTTTGGTTGTAAAGCAGCGACACCGTGAAGCCACATTTCACCCTTCGTGTGTGCATATTTGGATAATCACCGTCCCCACCGCTGATACACTCGAAGCAGTTTTTGTTTCTCCTCATGAGCTAAAACTTGATTTCTCTGTTTGGAACCCAATCACTTGCAGCATGTGCTGCTTGGCCTGCATTTCAATGAGCTTTCCTGGGACCACAGCTACCCTGAGGAGCAGGGCGACTCACACATTCTGTGGCTGGAGTTTGATGGAGATGAAGACGGCACTCCTGTCAACAAGTTGCTTAAGATCTACTCAAAACAGGTCTGAACATGCTTGTCTAATTTAACGTCACAACATCATCCGATGTGATTCGATTGCACATTATATAATCTCCTACCTAACAACAGACGGGGAAGAGATGTTATATAATGCAATGCCTGCGAGGCCTAATCCCAGGCTGATAATCTGAACCTTTGTGTGCGAGTGGTTTAGAAATGGACATTGTAAAGAGAACACCGCTGTCATGATGTTTATACGTCTTTGGCTCATCGGTGTTTACTTTTGTTCCGTTAACCAGGCAGAGCTGATGTGCGGATTTATTGAGTTCTGTGTGGAGCTGAAGTCGGTGTCTGAGGGGGGAGCTGCAGCGGAAATGGACGGTGAGGGGGGTCGGTCTCCGCAGCCTGCTGAGCAGGACGGCAGCAACAAGAACGCACGGGAAGGACGCCGCGGGATGCTGCGCAGGCAAAGCAGCGTGGTGTGCAGTCGGGTGCATTCGCTTAATACCATCAGCTACGTGGACAATGGTGAGCCCAGAGTGCACCTTTTCAGCCCAAGCATAATTACGGTATAATCTTTCCAGAGTGATCTACTTCCACATCAAGAAGTTCCCTGTAGTCAATTGTTGTCGTCTGTTGTTGTCTTCCAGGGAAAGAAATCAAACGCTTGAAGCCGAAAAGAGCTGCGTCCTTCTTCACTCGCCAGGTGTCTGCTCCCTCATACTCCGCTGTGCAAGTGGCGGAGAGTCTGGAACAAGGTTAAACTCGCTGTCTGGCTCCGCCCCGTGCCTCTCGAAGACCAAACCTGAACACTGAGATTTAAAGAAAAAGACCCATAACTGATGACATACGAATATGCAAAGGACCAAGGTGTGAGTGATGTTATTTATCTTTTGACGTTGTGTGTGTGTGTATTAAGAGTGCAGTAATGTGAAAAACCAAATGGTCTATTAACTCGTATGCTTCCCAGGTTAAACTGAAGTGGCCGTTCATTAGATGGTCTTGCATAAAGCCAATATAGTGTTCTCTGAGGACCTCCTTCATGAGACCAGCCACACAACTCTGTAGACAACAACTCAAATTGATGAGTGAATGGTATGTCATGGCAGTTTTGACCCTTTAGCATCACTCTGACCTGTTATTACAAAAACATCTTAAACCTCGTTAGAGTATAACCACTGCATTACCTCTTTTTACTTGTATTGGACATCAAGAACAATATATCCTTATCTAACAGACATTTGTCAGGGGGCAAACTTAAAGGCGTGTTGGTGTTACAGATCGATAGGAGTCCGCATGCGAGCACATTATTTGTGTTGTGGAAGTTTCTTGTAAGCACAGGATTTTAATATACATTTAATGTTTGCGGATATTCGCAACTATCATTGTGGAGAGAAAGTGCAGTTGGGACATCGCACTTTGAAAAAATAGTCCACAAATGTCTGTGATAAAATAGACATTTCACGACATCAAGTTGTGAAGCAAAAATGACCCAGTATCAAGTCCTCATTGGAAAGCTTGAATTGATTTGTACCAATAAAACAGTCAAATTGGAGGCAAGGACCACATAAACCAAACGGTACAAATAATAAGATTACTCAATAGAACGCTGTCTTCTGGCACCAGGCTCCTCCTCCTCTTAGTGAATGGCCAGCATTTCATATTCAGTTTAACTGAAAAAAATCTCATCTGCACGCTAATCTTCTGCCACAAGTGACCAAAGAAATAAAGGGTTCTCCCTGATAAGATACTAACAGCTCTTTTAATTAGTGACTAATGAATAACTGACTAATTAAAACTGCAGCCTAAAAGATTTGCCTTTTAGAAATGTTTTTTTCCCTCGTTCACACAATCATGTGAATAATTTGAAAAAGGCAGAGGAACGCTACCTTTGTATAAAATTGTCGTTTCTGTCTGTTTTCAGCATTTCTCAAAGGGGGAGGGGCTATTTAGTCTAAAATCAGCACACGGTTCATTGTTAAAGAACATCACTGATTCAATTGTTCTAGGAAATATAAAATCCCCATTTTCTGAGCAAGTGCTTTACAGAGCACACAACTATGTGCTCTGTGCATATGACAGCTTGATGACCCTGTTCCAATCTGTCTGTACCCAAAGCCTCTTTAATGTGCTGCATCACAGTGAGCTGCCGTAACTCTCCAGAGGAAGACCGCCGGGTCCACCTCGTGGCCGAGTCCTTCGCCCTAATGCTGACACAGGCACCTCCTGTCTTTGCTGTACATTTAACAAACAAGTTCACCTCAACAATGGCCATTTATAAATTGGAAACTTTTACTTTTATATGTTTGGACTTAAATGTGCAGCAGTCCAATATATTGTTGCTAACTTAACACTATGCATGTCACAATATAGAGTAGGCATTCCACATCTGACCACACATGTGATACTGCACAATTAAAACTAATACACTGTTATGAACCCTTTTTTGTATTGTTTGTTGGCTTTTATAAGAGAACTGTTTTTATTTAATTTACAAATACTCGTCTGTGTTGGTACACAATGAAAAAATGAGTCATTGAAAGTGTTGAAATCTTCTCATGCAATCACTCTGCAGAAGCATCAAGTGCCTTTATTGTTTGTACCGAGTGGGGATCTGAATGACTGTTTGAAAAAAGTATTTGGTTTTGTAATATATCTCACACATTTTCAGCCCGTACATTTTATTCTCCCTGCCTGATGTGCGCGTTCCTGAAGGGGTCAGTCTGCCTTTATCAAAATATCTATGCCTTCTTTTAAATAAACAGATGCAAAGTGTGGCTAATTTCTCTGAAAAGAAATGGTAAAAAGTGTTTAATACTTACTGCCTTAATGTACTGACGTCATTTTGCTTGAAACTAACACTAACTGTTACTTTGTGAGATTTTGTTGCAATACGTTTTGTATTTCTATAAATTTTGACCTGTTCTGCAGTAAGTGCTGTCAACTGCTGTTGATGAAAGCCTGATGAGGGGGGGGGAAAGGTCTTGCTCTGGTTTGAGGCACTGAATAAGGCGAAAACTTCCTTTTAAAACAGAGATTCGGTCACAATGTATTTTATTTCATGAACTTCAACTTCAACTTATGTGATGGTTGCTCAGTGTCTTCCCAAAAGGTACAGTTGCATTTCTGACCGCCCTATTATAACTCACCAACCCATGTAGTACTACATTTCGATATTGGTTGTAAAATGTGCAGAGGCTTAAGGGATGTAACACTTCTAATTCCAAACTGGTTTAACAGGCACTTCAGAATTGGGCATAAATAATGACTTATTATAGGCCTGAGTGAATCAGAGGATATTATTCCCTTTTTGATGTCCATGCTGCAATGTATCTTTTGTTATATTTTTAATCTTTGACCAATAAAATGAATTTTCTTTCTCTTAAGACAAAACCAGAAAAGCCATATTTTTTTCTTGGATTTATGTTTCTTCTTTTCTAGATTCCATTTCAGCATCTTAGGCTCAGGTTTATATCTTGTATGGTAAAAATACATTTTTGTTGTGTCTATATGATTATTAATCTACGATTTAGCATTAGGATTTGACGATTGATGAGTTAAGATCAACTAGTAAACTTATTTTTATTATATTTCATTTCTAAATTAATGTACTTATTTTCATGGCAGCGTCAACAATGCAGCCTACTTCCCACATTAGGAAATAAATGAATTTTAACATTTTTTAATTTCATTGTTGATATATTTTGTAATCTTCTGACAATCTAGAGAAGATAGATATCTATAGTACCTGTTTATTAAAACCTTTACATTTGTGTAAAAGTTCACGTGCGCCGTAGTGCACTTCCGGAGTGTCAAACTAGAATTACGTTCCTAACGCAAGCACGTAGCTTATTCTCTTGACTACATTTACTCTTTGACGACGTAACACCGGATAGGTTACAAACCCGGAAGAAGTGACGATTTCAAGCTAGCAGCTTGTGTATCAGGACAAACATCCCATTTTCTATTTAATTGTTTAGCAATATAAGCGAATTCAGAGCAGACAGCTAAACGAATGTCAGTCACTTTAGAGAACAAAGTTTACGTTTTAAGCCTGTAGTTGTCAGTTTTCTCCTTCCGGCTTGGACGCCTTCGTCATTTTGGTTTATTATCGTTTGTTTCCCAGCCGACCGGGCGCGCAATGGACGGGGAGGAGGACGGAATGGTGGCGATGTCAGAGTCGGAGGAATCCAGCAGGAAGCGCAGGGTGCACGGCATGCTGAAGCTGTACTACGGGATGAACGAGGAGGGAAAGGCCGCAGAGCAGGCGAAGTCTTTGGATCCCTGCGACATCAACGGGCCGCATTTTGACCACGAAGTTTTCCTCAACAAGGTGACCAATGCTGCCGTGTCAACTCATTTGACGAACCATTTCTTTCTAGCACAATCTCAATTTAGTACCATAGTTGCGTAGCCCACTGCTGATGAAACAATAACCCATAATGCAATTTTCTGCTAAGTGGTCAGGATATATTATGATAATATTTTAAAGAAAGTCATTTTGTGTATGGGACGCGTATGATCATCAGAGACGTGCTACAAACACACACACACTGCATACGTTCTGCTCTCCGTTGAAAGATGCAATGCTTTGAAGACAGCTGTTTTCTCAGTATTTTATATAATATTGTCCTTTGTTGGTTTTGTGTCCAAATGCAGCTGAGGAGGGAGTGCTCCCTTGCAGAGTTGATGGACCAGGAAACCTGCATGGTCAAGCAGATCCGCTCTTTGGACAGTGACATGCAGACGCTGGTCTACGAAAACTACAATAAGTTCATATCTGCTACAGGTGAGGCAACGTCTTGCTCATTATTAAGTTACTGTTGAAATGTAGTTTGACTTTCTTGCATTGTCCACTTGTGAATCGCTGAACTTTTGTTTGCATGTTTTTTTTTTCAGACACCATAAGAAAGATGAAGAACGATTTCAAAAAGATGGAGGATGAAATGGATGGCTTGTCTGCCAACATGGCGGCAATCACAGATTTCAGTGCCAGCATCAGTGGTACTCTGCAAGACCAGCATGCACAGATTACAAAACTCTCAGGTGAGGCCTGAACTGTTTGTTTTGTGTCCATTTTGGCAACGTCAAGGTGGAGACTCTAATATTTTTGTCTCGTTTTCCACCTTAGGGGTTCACACTCTGTTAAGGAAGCTGCAATTTCTATTTGAACTGCCGGCCAGATTAAATAAGTGTCTGGAGCTGCAGGCTTTTGCTCAGGCGGTGAGATCCCACCGCCGGGCACGCTGTGTGCTGCAGCAGTACAGCCACCTGCCCTCCTTCAAGGGAATCCAGGACGACTGTCACGCCATCATGGATAAACTGGCTCAGGAGCTTCGACAGAAGTTCAGGTAGGAATCTCTTCCATTCGCTTTGCAGACTCTACTGTTCGGAAACATCACACCTAAAAGTCACACTTATCGCTGAAAAGAAAAAGGTTTTTATGAACTATAGAAATAAATAAGCAATAAATGCATTGAAAATGAAACTAATATTGCTAATTTGCTACATTCAACTAAAAATGACATTTAAAAAAATATATTCAATGTCGTGCTGGCCAGTACAAATTCATTTTTACACAGTTTTTTATTTCTACCCGTTTTGTTGTGGTCTTATAGGGATGGCGGGTCAAGCGCTAAAGATTTATCTGAGTGTGTGGAGCTGCTGCTACAGTTGGATGAGCCAGCTGAGGAGCTCTGTGATAAATTCTTGAGCCACGCGAGGTCTCGCCTTGAGTTGGAGCTCCAGGCTCTGGAGGCAGAGATAACACCGTGCCCGTCCGCCTCGGCCGTGAAGGATCCTCCTGCACGCAGGTTGCCGTCGGCTGCAGCCGCCGGATCTCCGACCGATAACCTCCCTAAAACGGGCGCGACCCCTTCTCCCACCTCCAACACCGACATCCTGGAATTCATTGACAGGGGCTGCAACGAGTTTGTCAGCAGCTTGTGTTTAGTCATAACATCCTATCAAGAACTGTTCATCACCCACGCTCAGACGGGCGAGCTCGCGTCCAAAAACATCCCCCAGATGGCGAGTGCGAAGTTGAACGCCTTCGTGGACGATCTGGCTGCCCGGTATTTCTCGCTCGTGGAGCGGAGGATTCAAGAGGAGAAAGGGGTCGGAGATAACTCCCTCCTGGTCCGCGCACTCGACCGCTTCCACCGAAGACTTCAGGCTGTGACCAAACTGCTGCCGGGCTCCGCCGTGGCGCACCGGGGGACTGAGATTGTGATGCGGGCTGCAACGGAGCGAGTCAAGCAGTATCTCTCCGCCCTGCAGAGCTTCTACATGGACAGCTTGACGGACGTGCGGCAGGCCCTGGCGACACCTCGGCTTGCCGGTGCCTCAGGGCCCGGAGGCGGAGCCCATTTCGGGGGGGCGGCGGCCTCCGGCAGAGATGCTCCGACCAGCCTGCCAGAGCTTCTCTCCTCCCTATCGGCCTCCATTCTTAATCAGATTAAGTCAGTGTTGGCGTCAGTGCATCTCTTCACAGCAAAGGACATTACATTCTCCAACAAGCCATACTTTAAGGTAAATGTTTTTTCCTTCTTTATTTACCAGGTGCCTCAGAAAGTAATTTTCCGCATAGCTGATCCAGTCTCTTCTCCTCCTAATAGGGGGAATTCTGCAGCCAGGGTGTACGTGAGAGCCTGGTGGTAAACTTCATCAAATTTGTGTGCCAGTCTTCTCGGCAGTTTTGCGACAACGCCGGAGACAAGGGGGGCTCGACTCCTCCGGCCCTTCTGTTGCTGCTGTCTCGCCTGTGCTTGGACTACGAGACCTCTACTATCACCTACATACTTACTCTCACAGATGAGCAGTTCCTTGTGCAGGTAAATGGCCCCTCAACTAATGAATGCAGCTTCATGTACAAAAGTTAATATTACACGATCTAACATTCATTCTTGTAAGTGTGTGAGAACTGGTGATTGGGACTAAACTTTTCTTTATTGACCTTTGACATATATCACTCCCAAAAGGTGACATATTTTACTAAACAGTTCTTATCCTTCTTGTTCTTTCTCAGCACCACAGTCCTGTAACACCCGTCACAACTTTGTGTGCAGAAGCCAGGGAGGCAGCGCAGAAACTCTTAAACCATTATGTAAAGGTAGGCGAAGGCTTTCACTTCCAACCTTACTTACTGAGGGAAAAGAGAGACATACATGCAGCAAATGAATCATTACAAACGTTTTTGTTTTTGTAGGTTCAAGGCCTGATAATCTCCCAAATGTTAAGAAAGAGCGTTGAAACGCGGGACTGGGTCAACACCATCGAGCCTCGAAATGTCCGTGCTGTGATGAAGCGAGTCGTAGAGGATACCACCTCGATTGACGTGCAGGTCACTGCTCACAATACATAAAACTCATTTTGCTTTCCTCACCGCGTACGAGTAGGCCGTCTAATCAGTCGTCTCTGCTCTACCAACAGGTTGGTCTGTTGTATGAGGAAGGTGTGAGGAAGGCCCACAGCAGTGACTCCAGCAAAAGGACTTTTTCCGTCTACAGCAGCTCGAGGCAGCAAGCTCGCTACGCCGCCAGCTACACGCCAAGGTAACCGTGCGGTAAAATAAACTGTCAACGTCCTGAAACAAAGCGCCGTCCTCCAAATGCTTTCAGTTAGTTTGGTTTAGAGACGGTATTCTAATATGTTGACCACACATCCGACTGCACGAGACATTGTGTGAGATTTTTTTTTTTTAATCATGAAAATGAGGTATTTATGCTAATTGTGGACTGACTTTAGTGATGTGTCTTTTGTCTGCCTGCAGCGCTCCCATGGATACTAATCTACTGAGCAATATACACAAGCTGTTTTCTGAGAGGATTGACATCTTCAGCTCGGTTGAGTTTAACAAGGTGGGTGCAGGTCTTCAGGGTTGTGTAGTCTTTAGTGTCACAGACACTCACACACAGCCCTTTGTTGTCCCAGGTCTCCGTGATAACTGGAATTATCAAAATCAGTTTGAAGACGTTCCTGGAGTGTGTTCGCCTGCGCACCTTCGGCCGTTTCGGGCTGCAGCAGATCCAGGTTGACTGCCACTACCTGCAGATGTACCTGTGGCGGTTCGTCTCCGACGAGAACCTTGTACACTTCCTGCTGGATGAGATAGTGGGAAGCTCCGCCCACCGCTGCCTGGATCCCGCCCCGATGGAACAGAGTGTGATCGAAGTCATCTGTGAGCGGGGTTAAAGCTCAAAGTGCACCACAGCCAGCGAGTCTTCTCCAAATGCCTGATCACAAATCCAGACAGAAGGACGATACACCCTGGAATCGTGCATCCAAATTTCAAGACTTCCTCTTTAATTACTGTTGATTGTTCAATGTATTGATCGAGATTCATGGTATCCTGTAAAACTGGCATAAGAATAGCAATAGCAGAACTGCGTCAACAATGAAGATCATCCAACATGAGTCAGTCAGTTAATTTGAGATCAATCAACACTACATCTTGGCGCCTGCCATACGAAGTGCACATGAGCCTTGAGTACTTGATTTTAATATTACAGTAATTTACACAATTATATAGAGCATAATAATATGCACCCCTCTCATCTCCCCTATCTACAAAGATAAAAATCAATGAATTATCTCTAATAAAAGCAACTTTATAAGACGTGTCTTAAACAAAATTTCTTTAATGTGAATACACAATATAAATAACTGAAGAGACGATTCTGCTGTAATATTAAGTTCCGCTAGCAAATTATTCAGCAAAAACGATCTGTCTGAATGCCATTTGATGATGTAATCCCTGCATTAAAGTAACTACAACAGATTTACTGTAACTCTTGCTTTGAGGTTGGTAGAGTCTCTGTTTCTGTCCATTTCTTTCACAAATATACTTGTTGAGGAATCTGTTAAAAGTTTATGTCCACAATAAAAGTATGAATGTAAGACTAATAATACTGTTCCTTCTTGAAAAAAAACATTTGAAGAAAGCAAATTAAGACTACCTTTAGCAGAGAAGCTAAATGGCTCCTCCACCACATTCAAGCTCCCTTTAATTATCATTTAGAAAAATGTTCATGTGTCCAGGGCTGAAGGGCTGGGGCTCCCTATTAGGATTGTAGTCCATTATTAACAGTCCATACATAAGAATTATTACTTGACTACTTAACATGGCCTAATATGTTTTATAAATCACAAATGAGTCACTATCCTTGCATTATGTAAAAAAAAAAAAAAAAACATGAATTATTTCTCAACGTCTGTAGCCATTCCCCTTTCCAGTGTGCGCTGTCGCCACCTGATGCGCTCATTTGATTGGTGTAACGCTCTTGTACCCACCCTCTTCTGATAGCCACGGAAGAATCCGATTGGCTTAGAGGCAGTTTCCTGCTCTTCGTCGCGGTTCGGGGGCGTTTCCATGTGCGGGCTGCTGGATGGTCGGATTGATTGGAGTATCATCCCCTCTGCACCTCCGTGCTTCACACCGGTAAGACGCTGCATTTGCTACAAGACACACAACTTTTGGGTTTTTTGTACTGAGCTGTATTTTACGGCATAGACATCGTTTCTCTCGATAATCCGCAGGTAATGGACAGTAACCTGAAACGACTTCTCGTCTCATAATAGGTGTAACCGCTCGCACGCTCAAGAACCAACCTGAACTTTGTCTCGGTGGTTTACAATCCCAATGTAATAACACTACAATACAATCCGGAGGGCTACATTGTTTTACAGATTTAAAAATAAAAGTTTCCACTTTTTTTCCTCTTTATGTCATCGTTAATTGCCTTGCACCTATTAGTCAACACTCTGTAACAACGTTAAGTCCTTTATTCTAATCTAAGCGTCTAAATATACCAGTAAAAGCCCCTGAAAAGTGACCTCTTTCATAGTGTTAAATGTATTATATTCATCTATTGTAATTTTGTTGTTTGTACAACTGATGTGCTATAAGATATACGTTTGGCATTTTAACGTATCAGGTAAATTGATGCTGCGTTGAACTAATTAATTGGTATTACCTGTTGGCTAGTTGGCATGTGTGCAAATTGTATTCTAATTACAATTATTTTACTTCTCCACCAAATGTCTTTATTTTGATAGAACTTCCAAATTATTTCCTCAGGAGCCCAATAATGAGGCCAAACAGTCAAGCTCTCAAACAAAGATCCTTACATGAAACAGAGAGAGAATTTGGAGGAACTCTGGGTGAGTCACAGCTGTTTGCAGGCGACCATCAAATCATTTCATTTAGGACATTTCACCACTTGATACTACATCATCTCTCCCAGGTGCTGTATGCATACCCGTCCTTCTCCCGCTGACGGTGCTGTTCCTGATCAGTGTGAGTCGATCCCCTGAGGCCAGTTTGCTCCAGTGGCCCCCGGTCCTTCCCTCCACCCACCAGCTATGGGACCCTGTGGCCCTCGTTCTCCTGCTGGGCTGGATTGCTCTGCATGCCCTCCTCTACGCGATGCCGTTAGGAAAGGTAAGACACATTAAACTACCAAATTATAATCACCAGATTTAATGTTGCATTCAATTGTTCAGGTTTTTATTTTAATTTTTCATTTGTTCAAATTAAAAATGAGTGTATTTAACCTGCAGGTGTCTGAAGGATTAACTCTGAGGGATGGAACACGCCTCAAGTATCCCATAAATGGTATATACATTACTGATCTTTACAAAACATGATCCCTGCAGCATATTGTTTGTTTTAATTTTCTAGCTTTGATGGTACATTTTTGTGCTCTTGAACTTTATTGTCTACAATCCTGTAGTACTATGAACTAATGTTATCATTGGATATTTAACAGTTTATGTGTTTTTTTTCACATTGGCTGCGCTGCAATTTACCTGCTGTCATATTTTTTCCAGCAGGATCCGAAAATTATGTTTCTTTACTTACTTTTAGTTTGGCCTCTTAACCCTTTGAAGCCAGTGTGACCCTGAGCTAAAGTTTACTTAAGTTACACAATCAGAAGTTTTATCTCTTCCAACTTTTTATATTTCTCTTTAAACCTGCCCGTGTGTGTCTGTGTATCTCTCTCCCCTTGGCTACAGCATTTAGCTTTGTTTGTTTCTCTCCCTCAGGTTTTCTTGGCCTGTGCGTCAGCGGCGTGTTGCTGATATTGTTGCTGGAGCTCGGGGCTCCGCTGGGGTCTCTGTTTGAGCTGCTGTTGCCTCTAGCAGTGTGTGCGATAGCGCTGTCGTTCCTCTTCTCCATCTACCTCTACATCCGCTCCTTTTGGGCTCCGTCTCATGCTCTTGCTTTGGGGGGAAACACAGGTGAGAGGAGGAGGTTCATCACTGAACCAAGCATCCGTCTTAGAGCACTGTTTTATAACAGATGCCAGTGTGCATTTTCGGGGCTCTTTTATTGTTTCGGAGGATCGTTTTGGTATTCCTGTGGGCAATTATCTAACGGCCGAGCTCTTCAGGAGCCTGCAGGCATCGAGTGAATCCTCTCGTCGAGTAAGCTGACCCCCCCGCGCTACGCCGTGTAGTATCTGAAGGCAAACAGCTGAGACCATCTGGTAGTGCGATTCAGATTCTGCTAGCTGATGATTAAGTTTTGTCTTAGTTTTTGAGATGGTGCCATACTATAACGTCATGATGCTTCAGTTCACATGAAACTAATGAAGTCGTAGATGGTATTATTAACCGATGGTAGGTTTGAGAAAGGTGAATAAATGAGATGAAGATACACACAGAGCTGCAAGCCGGCTGTGCACACTTCATTTTGTAAGATGAAACAAAATGGAAAATACAAATGCTTTCCGGCCTTCATTACTCTTCCTCCGTGTGCGGTAGTTCTTTAAAAGGATAGAAAGTAATAAACAACAATCGTTTCAAATTATAATTACCAGATTTAACGCACCTTATAATAAATATGTCCTCCGTACGTGCCATGTAATTGAGCCGTCAGTGTGCACACCCTAGTTAATATTTAATCAATAAGGTGGTGAGCATTGCATTAATGTTAAAATGCATGTAGATGCATGCTGAAAGCACAGAATTACTCCTGTTGTCCGGTGGATTCATTGTAGCCTCCATTCCTCCGTCCTGTCTAGGAAATCCCCTCTATGACTTCTTCATCGGACGGGAGCTGAACCCCCGGATCGGAAACTTCGACTTTAAGTATTTCTGCGAGCTCAGACCGGGTCTGATTGGCTGGGTGAGTTAATCTGCACTATCAATTCACTTTCAATTTGTTTTGTAAAACAAATTGTAAAACAATTTTCACTTCATTTTAGAAAACGACGCCTTTGTCATTTTCTCCATAAAAAGATAAGTAATATTCTCATTTTAAGTAATTAGTAATATTAAATTTAAAGCATTAGAACAAAAAAAAATGCATACAGATGAAAAACATACTTTAATGCTGATTTGTTTTAGAGCCGAACAACCAGCAGGTGGCAATGTTGCTCTACACTGATCTTCCACAATAATTAGCAGTCAGAATCCAAAGCCTTCCTCCCTGAAGACCTGACACAGTGAGACATTTGTTCCAGGGCAGGCTTGATCATTTATGTTTGAGTCATAATCATGAGGTGAAATGTACAAGGTTACAGCAGGTTTCTCTGCATCCTCACTAGTTCGAAAAAAGAATCTTAAGAGACAGTAAAACCAGTGAGTCACTCTGGAAATTGTCAAGATACAAAGTGCTTTATTCAAGTTGTTTTGTCTCTGCATTCACCGTATAAACAGTAAAACCTTTGCACATGTGAATGTTCTCGAGCCAGGTGCGTAGGAGAGGACAGAAACAGCTTTCGCCAACTGGCTACAGACAGTGTGTGGGAGATGTGTGTTTCCTGAATGTTTAAAGGATACACTTTTAACTTTGAACGTCTTACAATTGCTGAGAATTTACATTTTAAGGTATAATATTCATATATTCTTAACATATGATGCTTTAAAGACATGTATAAATAAACCAATAAAGAGCTTCTCAATCAAAATTATTAAATATTAAATGATGATTGTCATTACATGTATTATCTAAGCATGTGTGAGATGTTAGATCCTTCCACTAGTGGAAAGATAAATCATTGGATGCTGCAGGGAGAACAATACGTCTTAATTTTAAGGAAATTAAAACAATAATGATGAATTCAGTGAAGTAAGTATTATATAGTTATATAGTTTTTGAGCTAATCGTGACAAGAAGTGAGTTGAGTTATAATTTCAACCACTTTGTTCTCATGACAAACTTACCAACCTGGAGTCATGGATACATTAGATTAGTAATTCACACACTTTGCATAAATAAACTCTACTCTCTCTGTCTATTTCAACATTGTTTTTCATTTAATGGTGACATTAGCTACTTTAGTCGGGGGGCTGTGCAATCTAACGCAAGTCTACAGAGCAACATTCTGTTCTTACAAAGCCTTCGATATTCAGTTTTTAGTGACATTTTTGGAAAATGTGGAACTTCAAATAAATGTTTATTTCTGAGTTCATAGTCAAAGGTGATTTCTTTTCCTCCTTATTTACATACATGAGAGGGGCACATACAGAGGAGCACTTCTAAAACCAACAATGCAATTATCATAACAGATGGATCATTTATGGTAGTGCTGATGTAATACATTATATTCAAATGGGAAGCTCATTATGAGGCCACTTAGTATTAGGCTATTGTCTCTGGACTGAATGTTCGTGCTGGGTTGCAGTTTCTATGCGAGTCTCTGTCATGTTGTTTGTCGCGTGTCTGATGTTTCCCCTGTTGGTGACTTTTTGTTCGCACCCAGTTAATCACATAATGAATTTGGCATCAAGTACTTGAAAAATGTTGCAGAGCTTGTTCATCAGTATTCACTTCACCTCTCAGGTGGTCCTTAACCTTGGCATGTTGATGAAGGAGGTGGAGCTCCGCGGTTCCCCCTCGCTCGCCATGATGCTGGTCAACAGTTTCCAGCTGCTGTACGTGGCAGATGCTCTGTGGAATGAGGTGAGGCAAAGTACCGTACATCCTTATGCCGTACGCGCATTACCATTTCAGTCCTCGCACATGTCAAATGAATGGCACGCCGCGAGGTGAGAGATCTTTATAACTTCATTATTAGTCATAAACTAATGCCCTTGTGTTGTAATGCAGGAGGCTGTTCTGACAACCATGGACATTGTGCATGATGGCTTTGGCTTCATGTTGGTCTTCGGCGACCTGGCCTGGGTTCCCTTCACATACGGCCTGCAGGCCTCCTTCCTTGTTGAGCACCCGCAGACCCTAAGTCCCCTCGGATCACTAACCATTATAGCACTCAATGGTAATCACTGTTTAGCTCTCATATATTTGTGTGTCATGGTTAAAGATCGCAACGTTAACAATTGTCTCTTTGCCATCAGGTATTGGATATTATATTTTCAGAAAATCCAACTCACAGAAGAACCAGTTCAGACGAGACCCTACACACCCGAGTGTTGCAAGTCAGTCATCTTTCAAGACTCCGGCCTTTTCGATGTGTTTTCTGAATCAAGACAAATACTCCCACATTGCACTCTTTCACTCATGATTATGTGTCCCGACACATGCCGCATATAACAGAGGGAAGTGGGTGTTGATATGTGAAGGGACTTCACGCACTCAGAAATATCACCGCTCTCCACTTGCAGGACTGGAGACCATCGCCACAGCAACGGGGAAACGTCTGCTGGTGTCTGGCTGGTGGGGGCTCGTCCGACATCCCAATTACCTGGGAGACCTCCTCATGGCTCTGGCGTGGTCCCTGCCATGTGGTAGGAAGCCTTAAAAGCCTCTGGAAGGCCTTTTTTTCACGCATTGCCACTCTGACATAACTGGAAAATGTGGACATGGTCATGAATGACAGATTGAGAGTTTCATTTTATTCAGCGATATTTATTATTAGAAACCAAAAAACATGGTGTTGCGGTTTAAATGACACAATCAAAACATGAGATATTTACAAAAATTGGATAAAATAACACAAAGAACTTACAATATGATCTAGAAAAGCGTGTTGATTAATCCAAATGTCAAGTGTGTATCTTACAATTTAAAATATATTTTTAAGGCTGAATGACTTATGCCCAATATACACAAAAGAATATACTTTACTTTTTGTCAAACTCTTTCATATTAAACAAAAGCAGCTCAAATTGTGAGCAACAGTAGCTTTCATTTCGGGGAATGTTTGTCAAATATTCACGCAAATGTTCAAACCGTTGTCACCTTAAAGCAATATTATGCAAGAATTGGTGTTTTTTCTGCTATTTGGAACTCCTACATGACAGTCGCCACTGTCATAATGTCATAGACAGATGTACACTGGCACTTATTAACGAGCTGAAGCATTTTCACTTGGCAAATATGGCGTCCAAAGCCGTGATGCACGAGGTACAATGATATTGTTTTTATAATCAAAGAAATAAGGAAGACGAACGGTTTAGCTGACAAACCGCTAGAGTTTTAGCCCGTTTACATGCCTTGCTGAGCTCCGTGAGACGTGGACCGGTCAGGTCACGGCGTGCGTCAAAATCTTTCAAAAACAGCTTTGCCAGGGATCTGCAGTCTTCTGTCGGACTGTCATTTCCTCCTGTTTGCCGTGGACGAATCACTACATCTTACGTCAGCTGAGTAACAGTAATGCGACCCTGCATTAGTTTGCTCATTTCAGTATATATAAGTGTATTTTATGCATTGCTAACAGGGTATGAGGTTTTGATTCCGACAACAACGTCATTGCCGTCTCCCAGGGAATGTAAGCCGCTTGCACAGATTCCACTATTGGAGGCCTTGCTGATGTCGCCTTAAATAGCTTGTTAAGTTTTAATCATTGTGATGCTGCACTAAAAAGGGTTACTATTTCAAATTGATTCTGGGATTCCAATTATCTGTTCCATTTTCTTTTCTACAATGTTGCCGTATGTCTCCCAGTCTCTTCCACACAGTGAGGCGCTTATTGATGAAAACCTTTGTATTGTCTGATAGCCAAAGCCCAATATTGGTATTCACATCGGGATTGAGAAGGTCATTTTAAGCAACATAATGTTCCATTGAGGGGAGTTATGTTTGAGTTGGTGCTCATGAAGGAGTACATCTACTGTAATGGTCTGTTACATGGCCGAGCCATTTGGTTCATATAGCATTTGAAAGCAGGGGTTAGTTTCTTTGTTGACCCGTTTTTCTATCAGATTTAGATCCTATTCTGTTATTTGTTTGTCCAAAATCATCCCGTCCACCAACCAGATACAAAATGCTCCGGGCTTAGCTGCTCGCTCTGTCTGTTGTTAAATGTTGTGCAAATAGTCTGCAGTGGGTTTCTAAAGCTTTCCACTGAAAACAGATGGACGAAGCGCCTGAAAACCACATTATCAGAGCAGTGAGGCTGAACCAAATACAATAAAGCTGCTGGCTGGAAAACAAAAAAACAATTAAGAGAAATATGCCTGAAATCTTTGGGAAACTGTCACGTCATAACGATGTATGTGAGTCCACGTAATAATGTAAACCATTGCAACTATGACAATACCGTTTTTTCAGCGACAAATTAACACAGTAAGACGTACAAACTTAAAATCGGTCAATATCTTCAGTTCCATGTTCTTCTGTAAACTGCCATATATTCCCTTGAAAACGCACTCCCTCTAAAGGAGTTTGTCAGACTTTTGTTCCAGCCGACACATTCTGCTCATTATTCAAACTAAATGTGACTCACTGGTGGAGCTGCCTTTGTAATTGAGATGTACGATAGAATCTGCCTCCATTTCCATTGCGAAAGTCATAACCAACTAAATTATGGATTTAAAAAATGAAGCGATAAGAAACCCGTACAGAGAAGGAGGAACATCCAGACCTTGACTGAAAGGCTAAAACATTTTTCTGAAAAACATTCTACACCTAAAAAAAATGACCCCTGAGGTGACTCAACACCTGAAACATTATGAGCTTATTGAAAGCGGAATTCACTGCAGGGCTCTTGTATAATGCAGTAAGAAAAGATAATGTACAGCTACATTTAAATTAGTTATCATTATGTTGTGTTTACTGCTGCTCACAGTCTGCTATGCTTTTCTGTCTTTTCTGTAGGATTCTCCCATCTTCTGCCTTACTTCTATGTGATATATTTCACTGTGTTGCTGATTCACCGAGAGGACCGTGATGAGAGACAGTGCAGAGCCAAATACGGACTGGCTTGGGACACCTACTGTCGACGTGTCCCCTACAGGATCTTCCCTTATATCTACTGAACAGGAAAGCAGACGTGGGGAAACGGGACCAAAACTGCCCATCACACATTCAGCAATAACTTGCAATGAAGATTCCTTTTCAGTTGTACAGACCACAAAATATGACCTAGTTCAGTTACTGGGCCCGTGCAGGGATTTCATAATATCAATAATGACTTTGCTTTTAAACCTCAGAGGAATCTAATATTTGTATATCAGCCTGCGTTCACTCGACTTTGGTTTAGCTGTTGTACGTCTGAAGACATTGTCATGGTCTTGTGGGTATGTTCACCCCAAAGAAATGTGATAACTTTGAGAAAATCTTGAATCTAGAAAATGTAATTCCAGAAAAAGAAAAATGCATTTCCCCTGTACACTCTAGAACCTATTTTAATGGAAAAGAATGGGTCACAGAATATTATCATGGCCGTTTGTTTGTTTGTTCTTTTTTTTTTACTATCTCATTTTTCTGTGTATGATGGAAATACTTTTAAAATGAAGAAATAAAATAAATAAACAAACACTTGATCATGTATTGTAATCGCCCTTATTAGAATCTCAGCATTGTGGGAAACACAATCGTATTGTGTTAATATGGATCTCAAAAAGCTTGTATATGAAGAGCAGGATCAATGTCCTTTCAAAACTGTGGAGAAAATCCGATAGCTGTGTAAGTTTATAACGACGTCTTCCAACTGTCACCATCAGCCTCTTTGTATGTATTCTCTTTGCAGGATTACGGTCTTAATAGCAGACGTCCCACCAGCTTCTAGGCCTTTTCTCAGTCTTGATGACTACGAAGGAACAAATAGTTTATGGGCTGCATTAGAACAGCTAATAGCCCCAATCGTCATTCAAACCTTCCTCCAGAGAAGGTTGATTCACTCTGTGCCAGGTGGTTGGATTGTTAACGGACCTGCAGTCAGGAACGTTTTTTTAATAGGCGCTTACTAAGGTTGGTTATTACGGCCGTTAAATTGGTTCACATGGCATTTCAAAAACAAGTCTGTTTCTCCCTTTTAACATATTTATTTATAATGTTAACAGCCAGTCTAAAATCAAAGTGGGCCTTTTAAAAAATATATAAATCCCTGAGCATTTACACTGCAGATGATATTGCTGTCACATCGCAGCGAGGTTTGCCCACACAGATGACAGAGCTCCCCGCTGATGTGCACCTTCATTTTCACCTTTTAAGCCCATTTACAGTACAGTTGGCCCCTGATCTTGCCCACGTAGCACTTGAGCTATTTTTTGTTGTGTTTCATACCCTTAGTGCTAATTAGGAATGGCTTGTCAACATTGTGGTTGCCTTCGTGCTGAATTAATACATAATATTGTTACATTTTATGTACATATGTATTTTTCTGATTCGGTTTTTGTTTTGTCATTTTAACACGTTATACTTCTGTTAGAAAACAACATAATGTAATATTATTGATAGTCTCATTTGATAGTTAATTATTTGAATGTTGAATAGTTTTATACTAAATGCATGTGTGAATATGATTCTATATTATGTGACAGTTTGTGGTACATGGCGGGTTATCATGATAGATCATTTCTCATCACTGTTGTTGTTGCACCCCAATTCAAATTAAAGATTTACTTTGCATAAGAGGTATCATTTCTGCATCATCTTTAGCATGTATGTATCTTGAGCCTGAGTGTCTCAGTTTGAAAACCTGTGGAGAAACTAGTTAGAGAGACTGTGACAGAGAGGACGAGTGGACTGGTTGTAGTGGGAACGAGTTTAGTGGATAAGTTATTGGTGGGCAAACATGTTGAGTAGACTGCTTATTTAGACAGGTAAGTTGAGTGGACCAGTCAAAGATATATCGCATATCTTAACCTAACCTGGGAAGACTTTACTGTGCACAAGACGGGCGAGTACCTTCTTTTTAAGCATTACGCAAATATGTGATACAACCAACCGGGATGATTGTATCACTACGAAGGAAAGTCAACAATAAACGTAATGTATATTGTTTGTACCCATCATGGTACCCTGAGGACCCTCAGGGCATTGATTTACGTATGTGCTCGCGACTCCTGCCGTGGTGCCTCGTTTTTATTAGCTATTGGCATTATTCATTTTTATTTAACGTCTCTCGCCCGATGTTAGCTGGGATAGACCCCCCCCCTCCCCCCCCGACGTAACTAACATTGACACATTGTGTTTTTCTTAAGCAAATGATAGTACTTCTATCACTGCTGATTCAAACAAACAGCAGCATTTCTTAGTGACGATAATGACAACATTTTGACCAAAACACCCAAACTCCAATATTAATACCATGCAGCAAACATATAATCAGTTGCTATTGTCTAAGCTGACAAAATGTGTTTTTTTTTTACTAATCTTATATTCCATTCTATAATATAAGTTGTCTTTTTTATTTTTTTACTGAAGATCAACATTGCTTGTAGTCTGTCATTGGGATAAACTGTCATGATCATTGCAAAGAGCAGAAGAAGCATTGCAGAAACATCTGATTTAACAGCGCCCCATTCATAGAACCTTTATTATCATTTAAGTTATATCTTCAAATGTCTTGCAAGGCCACCTGTCTGACTGAAAGAAAAGAAAAACCTGTCTGTACGTTAACGCTGTACTAAAATAATTCTTAAAATGGAAATCAGGTATTTGACGACGTATCAACTATCTTGTCCTACCTGAAGTCACTGTACAGTACAGCATGTCCTTGTGGTCTTCCTCTATGTATGCATGTCCGTACAGCAATAATAATATGCAGCATCCCGGAGCGTCGCGCATAATAATGAATGAGCAAAATGTGTGTGTCCTGTGCATCCGCACGCACGCACTTCTGCATGTGTGCGTGCGCTTGCCGAATGTGTATGCCAATCGTGACGTTTCAGGCCCATCAGTTTTCAACCAGTTTCCATGGTAACATCTCTCTGAGAGCAGAGACGTAGGAGAGCGGGGAAAGGAGTTGAGACAATTATAGTGGTGGAGAGCGCTGAAAAGGGAAGAGCCCGAGAGTGTGAACAGTGTGAACCACGGCATGAGAATCGTGTCTCATGAGTGAGCAAAGAGTTGTTTGTGTGCGTGCGTCTTGCTGTGTGTATCCTGTGATTAACAGGTGTCCTGCATGGAAGCCTTAAGGTTTTGGTCGTCATGACTACACACATAGATTATGTTAAATATGTAAGGGATCGAATGTGAAATTGAAAAAGAATGTGTTTTGCAGGTAAACTATGCCACCGGGCATATGAGCCAACTTGTATTGGATTTGTGTGTGTGTGTGTTGAGTGAGAGCCTCACAGTGAGTCAACAGGAATCTCTAATACAATGTAGTTTCCATGGTGACAGCGAACAGACAGGGAATGATATGTCCTTTTCAAACAGAGCGAGAACGCCAGCTCGAAGCCTCATTGTTGCACTTTTCTGTCTGAATCATTATTTAGACAAGTTAGAACCCAGCAAACCTTGCAGAACCTACAAATGACTCCCTGCGGCGATTTAGAGACATGCTCTTTCTGCAGTGTCTCCTTTTTTATTCTGAAGCCAAGAAAAAGATAATGTAGCTGAGCATACAGCTGTCAGTAATCTCTTTCCGATGCACTTGTTTCAACTAAGTTTCGTTATGCAGGCCAACAGGCATCCAGTGCTCCATAATTTCATATGTTAGTATGATGGCGGCGCAGGCAGTATTGAAAGACTATCATCCTCTCTTTACCTCCTCTCCAGTCAAAGCACTTTTCACATCAGCAACGTTTTTTTAGGCAATTGAGTATTTTGGTGCTTTTTAAGAGCTCGGGTGAACGTCTCTGAGACCCCTTCGACAGCTTTTGATATTGCAGTTTGTCTTGTATACTCCATCCAATGCACCACTCAGCATCCTTGCATCCTTGAATTGCCCACATAATCCTCAGTTATACATTTCTCCCCCTGCACATCTCTGGTGTTGGCAGAGCATCATGTCTGCAAAACACAGATGGCAACAATACTGACCTTCAACATGCAGGAAGCAAGAAACTTGTAGATAATCTTAATGGCATTACTGTTTTATTAGAATATGGCATGAGAATCGCTTTTTATTAACTGTACATCATAGAGTAACCTAATAAATTTTAAGTAATCCACCAAATTTACTGTAGCGTACATTGATGATAAATGTATAAAAGATAGATACAAATAGATATATCTAAATACAATTTTCTAAAATGCTTTGTCTAGAGCAACTACATGATGACATTCAACTGAGCTGTTTTCTCCTTTTTTCCCACATGTTCCTGTGCTTTAATAGTGATTGTCATACACTCACAATGTTGGCAGAGTTTTGAGGTTTCAGAGTCCTTGATTACTTACATGGGAGCATCATTTGGCACAGTATGTATACTGTTTAATGTTTGTCTTCGGGAACCCTAAAAGACTACAAATTGCTTCGGTGCTGTTGTTGTGGAAATTCTAATCCCACAAGCCATTTCAATTGCTCTCTCAAAACTTTTCATTGGTACCAAAGTGACATTAAACTGACTTAATAGACATAAGAACTGTGTATGTTGGCTGAGCTTTTTGTAATCATTGGCATTTCATTCATTCATGATGCAACTACTGCAGTGCCACTGAGCAAAAAATGTCTTCTAATCATCTTTTCATCATCTTTTGCAGTGACGCTATTATGTGACGTTTGTCTTGAAAGGTAAAGCATATGGAACGAACTGTATGAAGCAGATACTACAGATTCATTTTAAACATAATTTGACAATAATGACTACGTTTTTAAACATTCTGATTATTTATAGATTTATTATTTTGTTGTCAATAATCCTGTGAAAAGACCAAAACCAACAGTGCCAGTGTAGCAAAAGCCTGATCCAACTCATCTAACCGCTAAGATCTCATCAATCACAACGTTGACACACAAATATTTAGGTTTCTGCCCATAGACGCTATTCCTTCTTAGCTCTTTACATGGCTAATGAAAACATTCAAAAAATGTGTCCCTTTGTTTCTGTCATAAGTTTCTGCAAGTTTTAGCAAGTTTGTTTAGCAAGATTGTTTATGTACAACAATCAGTAGAACACACAAAACCTGCAGATGGAAAGCAAGGGGTCAGTTGAGTATATTCTGAATGCGTTGTGTCCTAAGAATGTCCCTAAAACCTGAATGAAGATTTGAAAATGCTTAATCGAACGGTAATATGCGGTTTTTATGACCTGTATCAGATTCTGAACATTGTCATATTTAAAATGATATTTTGAAATTGGCGTGAATGTTAACAAAGTGATTGAGTACAAGTTTACACTAGGGAAAAAATCCTTAATTATTAAAATAAGCACTTTTTAAAATCAATCTCAGGAATAAAATATCGTGCCGCAAATATGCTGCTAATATCTGCTGCTAAAAACAGAACCCAAGAAATGCTCTATTTGCTCCTCTTTTAGTTTCCAAATAAACTACTGACGGTTTTAATTACCTATTGACTTTGACGAACGTTTGTAAAATTTACACTTTGCGGAAAACAAATGTATTTGCGGCTGCCCGAGAAATTGAAGTAAAGAAGACATTGTTGGTTTCAGTCTTTTCATTCATTTAATTAACAACACACAAACAAAATAACTCTCCCAGCTGTACGCTATTGTCCAACTAATATTGGTATCTGTTGTTCCAACTGAAATTTTGTTAAACCTGTCACAAATATGTTTACATTCACAAATTACCAAACTAAAACTAAAAATGTTTGTGAATTATTTTAAAAAGATTTTGTTCTGTGGTTAAGTTTTCTAGAATATATTTTGCCATTTAAAGAGTGAGAGTAACAAAACAGTATTAGTATGAATACCAATATAAGTGAAACAACCATTGTCAAATCATCATCATCATGTAACCTAGATTTTTTGACATAATGAGTGACATCCTCATTAGGCTTAAGACGTTCTCACCACAGTTTACCACACAGGGAGCTGGCGTATGAAAAACATCACACTCGGCTTTTCTATGGATGTTAAAACTACACATTTCAACCATCACTTTATCTACTTATAGATCAATATAATGAACACGTGATAGCAAAGGCAGCACCAGCTGAGGAAAGGCTTCCATACAAATCTTGGTCATCAGCAACATGACCGTCTTACGTCTGTCCCTTATTAAGCTGAGTGATTGTGTCGATGTATCATAATCACGTCAATGTCTTTACACTCCTGAATTAACTAAAACGTTGTCAAAGAGTCATTATTGTCTCATCTGCCACTCTAGTCTCAAACAACGGTATAACAAACACTGAATAACACGGCATCGATATGTCTTATTAATCATACCACATTGACAGTTTGCTGTTTTTAATTGCTTTTTGTACATAAGATTTATATATTCTACCTCGGATCAGAGTAAAGTTGCTGAGCAAAAAGGACTACAGTATAAATGCAAATGAGTAAGAGATTCACCTTGAAATAATAAATAAGTAGTAGTTTAAAATGAACGTGAGTTACTGGCATGAAGTCAATGTAACACAGCGCCTTATCATGTAGATTATGATACTGTGCCGTCATTTCTTCTTTTCACTCCCTGTTAATGACTTTATTTGGTGCAATGTTTTGATATTTAATGACATAAACGTTTGGCATTAAATGTCTGAGCGTGAAGCTCTTTGGAAAGCATGAACCCAAGGTGTAGCATAAATTATGTCAATACAGCAATGGACGTACTTATTTTGAATACACATTACAAGGACTGACCTTTGCAGTCAAATTTAAGATTAATTCTGCTTTTGTGACAGTGTGAAATTTAACTTTGGAGGCTGGCATCAAGGTCAATGCTTCATCCTACTTTTAGTTCAGAATTCACACACCAATCAGTTATTTTCGGTGTCTTGTCCCCTGAATTTCTTACAGTGCTTTAAATTTCTCCCGTACATTTTTACCTTGCTTGTTATAGTTTTAAATACCTATAATCCCAAAAGAAAAACCTGTGTGAAATTGAAGGTCAATCAGCGTAAATACACGGAATGATACCAAAACAATCCTGCTTTCAGTACATTTAAAACCAACAAATACACATATCATTTTGTTTTCCCTCCCCTAAGAGATAGGAGTTTCACAGTGAGTTGACGACTGGATCAGTAAGAGCAGCAAGGGAAAACTCCAGCCCTTCAGAGATATATTGTCAGTTTGTGTAATTGTTCAAAGGCAAACCACCTGCTGTGTCCTCTTTCTGTTTAGTTTCAATCCTTCAACACTTTGTCCAGTTGTGTGACAGCAGTCTCCAGGTCAAAGCGGCATGATCGAGTTCACATTCACATCATCACTCAGATTGGTCTTCTCGTTTGAAAAAGTATTAAGAAGGATGGAGAGGAATAAATAATGTTCCCATTTGTTCATCTTAGTCTCTCTTACAGATACATCCTTTCATTCCACCAGATGTCCTGTGTGTTAGAAGCTCACCAAGGCGTAGACCATACTTCAGGAGGAAATAACCCGGGGCAAAAGACGGAAACATTGGGAGAAAAAAGTAATTGTGCTGCTTTTTTTCCCACTAAGTTCATCAAACATTGCAACACATCTAGAAAGCATCACTGAAACCTAACGAAGCGACACTTGATTGAGTAGATTGTGAATTTGAACTGACCTGTAGAGATAATAGAAGAAAGAGAGTAGATAAAAGCCCAGCTTACACCAGGACTCCTTCTGGCAGTAATTGAGAATGTCGGCGTTCATCACGCTGACGGGATCGTACATGACCACCGAGCCGTCAGCCGGCCGATGAAGAAACCTGAGGGAAGCACAGACGTTAGGCCGACGCCGGCACCGGACCGCCAGGAGAACTGTCACACATCCGTCATGGGAATGTACCTCCAGAGATGGTAGAAGAGCAGCGGGATGTTCAGTCCAAGCGTGACCCACTCTCCGGCACACATGAACATCAGGCAGAAGAGCCCGTGGATGGAGTACTCTGGTACCACCAACTGAGCAGGACAGACACGGGGAGTCAGGCCGCAGAGATCAATAATCACGCTTCAGCAACCGGTGGG
This sequence comes from Gasterosteus aculeatus, assembly GCF_964276395.1. Taxonomy (NCBI): domain Eukaryota; kingdom Metazoa; phylum Chordata; class Actinopteri; order Perciformes; family Gasterosteidae; genus Gasterosteus; species Gasterosteus aculeatus. The sequence continues at coordinate 18,985,022 of NC_135694.1, forward strand.
GGAGACACTGAAACGCTGATGGGTTTTTAGCCACAATCTACTAAACCAGAATCACACTGTGAGGCAAACACTTTCACACTGAGGGGGTTGATGTTACTCACAGCTCGCTGCTGCTACGAGTGCAAATGTAGTTTTGTGTACGTGTAGACTGGTTTTGGACGTTAGTATAAATTGACGTAGGCTAGTTTTGGCAGAGATGGTTCAGGTGGCTCAGGTTCCAGACTACAGAATCAGTGACATATTAGAACATTTTAAATGTAGAAAATGGCAAACACTATTTGCACATGGAGCTGATACTGAGAAACACTTGATTGTAAGTTCATTTTAAGTCAGCTATTTGGTCATGTTGATTGATGTGAGTCCAATATTCATCCCCCTTTGAAAGATATCTGCCTCTTTCACGGCTCAATGCTTCACTATGTTCATGTTACTGTTACTTTATTTATGCTGTTTTGAAGAGATACATTTAAATCAGCATTAATAAATGAAGCCTTTTAACTGATCCGATCAATTTTCATAGCTTCCCTTTGATTGACAATATTCTCTACGGGACAGATTTGTGACGACTTGGATTGGGGCGAAACAAACCGCCGGCTGGAAACCATGAACTGAATGTCGGACAAATGAAGTGAAGAGAAAAAAACTATTTGTCTGAAAACCATGCGAGATTGATCACCTTTCTACTTGAAAAGCTGTATTAGTAACACTGCATCATTTTACACAATAAATCCAAGATGAAGATGTTAAATGTACCTCCTTCAGTTAAAAAATGCGCATGACAGATATTTGCCCTGTTTGCATTTAGATCACTGTGGGAAAAATAATGAATCAATGAATTATACTATGTTGATCAACCAATAGAAAATATGAATCTGTGCCTAAATATAGGTTAACCTCCAAAAAACATTTTCCTCTTTTTGAGGCTAACATTTCTTTTTAAATTCAAATTTGCATTAGAGGGCAATACAATCTGTACAACATCATCTTCATCTCTTTGCCATTAAAAGAGGAAAAGCTCTATTCAACTATTGACATTTTACCTGACTAACTGCTCATTCAATTTAACCATAAAAAAAAGTAATCTTTACACTAAAGATGTACATTGGAGTTCAAAGTGAGCAACCCTTAGATAATAGTGTAAACAACTTCCTGTCACTGGTCTCAATGGTACCGTTAGTGTGCTACCTTCCCTAAACCTCCTCTTGCAATATGTTTATTTATTGATTTAATAACTTTTCTTCATTTTAAGTCCCCTGTTGTGGCCAATAGAGTTACACGTTTTCCTGCTCTGCATGCTTTAAATGGCCTCTGTCTGCGGCAAGTCTGATTTCATATCATCGACATTATGTTCTCTTTCTGAAAGCTTTGAAATAGAAGAACATCTCCACACACACACAACACCTATACTTATACGATATAGCGGTGATGGTGGGCAGTGGGGATTGAACAGTGTGCGGCGCGGTCCTGCATATGCAACGGCTCATGTCTGAAGCACATCTATTTCAGTCATCCACCATCAGCAGGTAATGAATGAGTAGTACTTACCCTGCGGAGCAGGTTGCAGATCCTTTCGATGTTGAGAATCCGTTCCCTCTGTTGATACAAAGAAAGGCTGATCAACAGTCTCTGTGTTCCTTCATCCTCTTAATCCTCGCTAATTATGAATTGTCTATCCATGAAAATGAATCTCAAGGCAGATATAATAATAACATAACGAAAATAGACCAAGTGAGTGGTTTCAAATACAAACACAAGAAAACCCTGTATCTCAAACTCTTTGAGTGTATATTTTTCCCCAAACTAAGTAAGAACACAGTTGCAAATGGTTCATCAGCACATAAAGACGTTTACATTTGAGGCATAGGGCTGTTTGGTACTGACATTTTGCCCTAAGGATGGCAGTTTTAATATACTTTTAGCAGCAATGAGGGCTCAACGATCTGTTTTACAAATGAAACCATCCATCTTATTCTAGCCAGCTGCTTGTGGCCTCTTCGAGGGATCTTTTATTTGGCTCTTCAAATGAGTTTTGCTGTTCATCGACCTAATTTAATCTGTGTCCATCAGCAAACAAATGTAGCAATAGTCAGAGACTTGTTGACGGATTCGTAATTAAATAGTTTGTCAATTTTATCTTGTAGAACACAAATATATTAAATAGATACGTATGCGGATATGTTTAGCGTGAGGAAACCATACTGGTGTTTGTTGCCTATGTATTTACTGAAACACTCGAAAGACTCTCACACTGATATATTGAGGAATCTTAGTTACAGGAACGATGGCTTCCAGTATTGAGGCCTCTCTGATGTCCGTTGCCTTTGAGCCACAGGCTACAAATTTCATGAAACTGTGGACGTAAATTCAAACTCCCCCGGTGATCTCAAAGTGGATTTTGCCCTGAATCTACAACATCCAGCCTCAAAGCCAGACACTGGTGTGTGTTTGGCGTAGGTGTCGTTCTCTCCCTTTTGCTTGCTTTGTGCAGTGCATCCTTCCGCAACATTGGGTGTTGAAACATGAAGAGCTCAGCGCTGGATCTGCCCGCTACATTACTCAACAATTTATGATAGCATTTGCACTTGAAATTGTTGTCCTGCAGTAGCTACTATTTTACAGCCTCAGTTGGCGTGATTAGTGTCCGGTCAGACACTTCACTGCAAATCATTTACTGTTCCAGGGCAACACGCTCAAAGAGTAATGTTTCATAATACACAGAACAAATGAAATAAATTGCAGGGCAATAACCGACAGCCTCGTAATTTATAAATGCAAATGTCAAACATGTTAATGCTAATGTTAACTTTTGTACTGTACGATTGTACAGTACGATTTTACCAAGTTTCAAACATTGCCAACGGCTTGAAACATTAACCTGATTTGGCAACTGGCAAAGTTTCTTTTGTTACAATGTTTTATAATAATTTAATATAATATATACTGCTTTTGGGAAACAGCTGACGTAGCCTTGATAAGTAGCTTTGAACCGTAACCTTGCTGTTACCAAGAAGCTTGCAATGTTCATAATTTCTCATCACCTCATCTGTACCTGAGTGAAAGGATAATGCATTGACTTTGACAGGTTTTGCAATTATTGTGTCCACCCCCGTGTAGCTGGCGTGCCTCCACACTCCCACAGTCTGCTTTCACAGTTTCCTCTCCCACTGCTCATCACTCTCTGTCTTTGTAGTTCAGATGTAGGTTCACATGATCGCTGGAACATTAGCTAACTTGTGAAAACGACATTCACAGCTGCTGTCAACTTGCTAAGTGAATAATGGCAAGTTGTTACATGACGATGTAAATTTATGGTTTTGCAAAAATAGATTGAGACAGGCTTTTTCAAATGTGAATTTAGTAACTATTCTTTCACACAGATTTGAAGCCTTTTATCTGCACTTTTCGTTATTGTTGTATCTCATTACATAAACAAAGCCTCCCTTGAATAGATTAAGCAAACGGGTATCTATTAAAAAATGCATTCATCTGCATACAAATGAGTATGCAGGGAAAATGCTCAAAAATGCATGTAGATGGAAGCTTTGAATAGTAGGATTTCTATTAAACGTCTCACGAATATTAGATGTTGATTAAATGTGGCAAAATAAATGTTTCAAAGATTTCATTTCGAAAGCCTCATTTACTTAAGATGATTGGTGGCTTCCTTAACAGGCACTCAGGAGGTTTGCTGTGGGTTTCTCATTAAAGGATTTATTTTTTGTTTGAACTCAATACAATTTTTATCAAAACAGAGTTCAGAAGTAGACTGACAAATTAAAGGTCATCATAAAATCTTTGGAGTGGAACCCTCCGTTTCTTCTAAGCGCTTACGCGTAGATCATTGAATGTTCTTCTTGGAACTAAAAGGAAGAGGTTTCTGTGCACCAAGCCTTTGATGGTTCGAAGGGAAACAGGAGAGTTCTTACCGCTCTGGTAGGATTGCTCTGATCAATGGGGTTTTTGAAGTCCGTGCGAAGCTCGTCAAATGCAATGATCTAAAAAATAACAGACACACACACAGGGAGTTACTCACACGCACTAATGAATGCACATACAGAAATGCATCCATATGGAACTAATACATAGTCGGTATCGTTAATAAACTATAGTCTAGTCTGTTGTGCAATAGTGTAATAACTAACTAGAACTGTAGTGCACACACACTTCATGATATGCAGCTGCAGCCACATTGTCACATTTGCCAAACACACAAGAGAATGTGTGGATGTGTAATAACCTCCTTGCACCTGCTTTATGCCATGTATGAGCTGTGATGTGATTCACGTGCCATTATGTGGTTTCTCACTATCTAAGGAGCTCCTCTTCATTATACAATTATAATGAATATTAAAAATATATTAAAATGTATATATATATATATATATATATATATATTAAAAACAATGAAATGACCATCAAAACACCCACACATTCCTAATAATGCATGCATTTATTGCATAGACTTAAGCAATGTGCTTTGTTTGTATTTAAGGGGATTATAGTCGGCTGGAGATCTGTATAGAATGTGGTACTATTTTGTTTATTTCTCCTTTTAAAACAAAAATTCACTGTAGAGATAGCAATGTCATTGTGTAGATGTGATAGGCTGATATCTTGCTGTCTACTCCCTGTGTGGTGAATATGAACAGCTCCCTGATTAATAGCTCTATAAGAGTACTAATAATTCTCAGCGTAAAGGCCATCCGACGTGCTGTTCATCATTTCAGCTTTTAAATTAGCAACGCTCAACTCGGTCTGTTCAATGAAAACGAATAAAAAGCAGGCATTTTGCCGATAAGCATCTGATTTGTGTTAACAATGAGACGTGTTGAAATTGCAGCAGTCCTGGAGGTAATTTCTCTACAAGACTCCAGAAGGCTCCCCGTTGTCCCCTCACACACTTAACGTTAGCTCTGTTGTAAACAGATGCAGTTTCCATGGCGACATGGTGAGCCCCTCTGTGGGCTCCATGGTTACTGTAGCTGTGAACAAACGCTGTGATTGGTTGGGAGCCAGAGAGAATTGGGGTGCTGTACCCGTGGGTGGAGGCAGATGGGGGAGGGGGTGAACATTACCGTAGTTTGATAAGCGCTTCCATCACATGGTTGGTGTGCTGAGCCAGACACACGCTTCTACCCGTCTCTTTCACACACAGCACACCGACTGACTCATGTGTAGTCTCACCCACTTAGTCAATTGCCACGTTAGTCATTTCAAGTCTTGTGTTTATAATGATGTGTTTAATATTTCACATTCCTGCCTCCATGGATCCAGTGTTAAGGGTCAGGGATGAAAGCTTTGGTGTTTGTTTCGTCAGCACTTGTGCAGGCAAATTCCAGTCACAATGCCTCAGGCGGAGCGATTCACAACACCCTGGCAGACAGATTTATGATTATTGTGTTTTGCCGCCTCCCTGTACGCATTTTTTGGAGTTTGCTGAAGCGTGAACACCTTGTTTGAGGAACTGTTTATTGTCACTAAGTTGCTTGTCTGTGAAGGGATGGAGGTGGTTGGAATCTGTCTTTTTGTCAAATATGTCAGCGTCAGAAAAGCTCAGGTAAATTACACTGGTAAGCAGGTTAGAATGCTGTATGGAAACAATGAAACACACAGATGACTTTAACAACAATGCACATCCTCTGTGGTCTGTTTCAACCGATTATCGCTTTGCAGCTAAATGTTTGAAATTAAAAGGAATAAAGCGTTATTTGGTGGATTTCAAGAGACACTTCTCAATGTCAGTCAGGCACAATTCCACTGAGATTCAGCCGACACACTTATACATGCCATTACCTGTAGAGCACCTGAACGTGTCACGTGTTGGCTTCGCTCCTGCGTTGGTGGATGTGTGTGTCTGCGTGTGCGGGATGGAGCGTGGACGCTCGCAGGCCCCTACGTGTTTCCTATTTCACTTTCAGTGTGAGTGCAGTGTTCTTCGCCGTGCGCGGTGCTACTCACCTGCCATATGACGAAGAAGATGAGAGCGGCGCACAGCACCAAGGTGAGCATGTAGCAGAAGGCCGCAAAGGTGAATGCCATGGCTGAGTCTGCCAGCTTGATGCCGAGATGGGTCGAGAGAGAGAGGAAGGGAAATCCCTTGCTCTCTATCTCTCTGGCTGTGGTTTTGCCTCCGTTCAGTGGAGGTTATTTTCTGTTTCCCCCTCCGACGCGAGCGGAGTCTGTGTCGTCCAGGAGGGCAGATGCCTCCGTTTTTAGCAAAAATCAATAATCATCTTGGCTTTTCTTGTTGCACTCGTGCTGTTGTCTCTTTTTTGTATTTGTGGCGGCAGGGGGGAGCCCAGCTTTGATATAGGAAAACGCTTAAATGTCTTTTCACAGCCACAGTTGTCTGCCACTGGCCTAATGCTCCCTTTTTCAGCCTCTGACAGGCAAGATGTCTGTTTCCTCCTCCTCCATGTAGTTTCTCTTCAGACAAAGCCAACACATTTCTGTTTTTCACAGTGTCGCAAGCCCCAAAGTGTCTGGCAGACGCTATGTCAACAGAAGCACAGGATTCTTGTCGATACTAAGCACAGGACCGTCTTTAAATAACAGTGAGGATTGTTGTCTCAGATGGATATGGCTTGTGATAGTTCATGAGTTTGTTGAATGGCTTTCGGTTTATCTGTCTTATCTATTTAACACAGGTGTAAACAACTATAGGTTGCAGGTCACCAGTGAGTTATTTACAGAGACAGTCTCTTGCTATATTACTTATTTCACAGCTTTGGGGGAAGAATATTTATTTACCACTGCATGAAACTGATAATTTGCTGAAGATACAAGGTATTGCTTTGCACGCTAAATAGTTATGGGGCTTATATTCTGCCACTGCAAATTTTTGGTGATTTTGGAATAAAATGATGTCATAAAATAACTTAATAATATGAACCTGCGAGGCAACAAATACTGCGATTGACTTTCAAATGATCAAATAAATCAGATTATCATCACAATGCCAAAATCGCACACCGACTTACAAATACAAGAGTACAATATTTATAACAATTTGAGTAAGGACGGATTAATATCTTGACCAATCTTAATATCGAGTAGAGAATACCTGTGTCTTGTTGGAGACGTGTCTGCCACTCAACAGTCCACTCTTTCCTCGTCTCTTTCAATTTGGATCGTCACCATGTCAGAATTCTCTGCTGAGCATCTTTCTCTCAGACGCATCCCCCGGATTTCTCCAAAAACATTGAGATTTGTCTGCTGATACGCAGGATAAATTATTCAATTCTGGGTGAGGGAGGAGAAGAGGAAATTTAAACCAAATCCTGCGGAACGTCTACATGCTGAGTCTCATGTATTCTGATTTAGAAATATCTTCTGCTCTTAAGAAAAAATCTCCATCGCTCTTGGTAGTCATGAGTTAATTAGTCCACCTTTCTATGGTCTCACCCTCTTTATTTCCCTTTCTATAGTCCTCTTTTGTATCTCTTCCAGAGATTTTAGGAACACACCTGAATGTGTTTCCTTAGTCTACTGTGTCTGTCCGTCTCACCCTCTGGTTCTTAGACTGCGAGAGAAATATTTCTATCAGCCTTGATGTTGTAACGGGCAACCAATAGCATCGCAGTCTCCCTCGCTCTTATTTGCTCTCTCCTTTCTCTCTCTCTCTTTTTCTCTCCCTCCTCTCTCTGTCTGTCACTCGCCCTCTCCCTTGCATTTATACATTTCCATAATCCCTTGTTCCCCAGGGAGTGATGAGGGGGCAGGGCAGCCTGCAAACATTTTTCATTTTGTTTGCATCTCTCTCTCTCTCTCTCTCTCTCTCTCTCTCTCTCTCTCTCTCTCTCTCTCTCTCTCTCTCTCTATCTCTCTCTCTCTCTCTCTCTCTCTCTCTTTGCATTTCTCTACCTCCGTCTGTCTTCCCCGTCCATCAGATCCCTCATTCATCCGTCATTTTATGAAATGCGTAGTAAGTATTTTTTTGCCTTTTACCAAAGCCTGTGAGGAGCAACTGCATAACAAAGATGGCATTTATTATAGGACTTTACCCCTATATCTTTATAGTCATTGTTCTCTGTTGTTAACCTGAGGTCAGAAACAATGTGATGATGTAATGGAGTTCAAAATCCTTTGTGTCTGACACGATCGCAGCTTAAATGACCACACATTAGATTTTGATTTCTCATTCTCATTAGTAAAGGGATTTCAATATTGTGCTACTGTGTGTCAGCTAGTTAACCAGTTCCTCTTCTTCAGGTCACGTGGCATTAAGTAATTGGTACAAAGCGTTTTTAGGCAGAGATCATTGCTTATTGAACGTGTACCGTTGATTAGTTGAAAGAGTTGAAGATTTTTACTTCTTCATTATGCGTTTTATGCTACTGTACAAAGACATTTTTTATGAAATGCCATTCCACAACATTTTTTGTGATAATCATTTTTCACATCTCTTTTTGAAATACGATAAAGTTACGTTTACAGGATTCTTTCATGGATTCAACACGTAGCTATTCCATTTTTTTCATGAAATAATACTATATACTATATTATGGGACGTTTTGACAGGTTATGTTAGGCCTGAGGCTGATTGCTTCTTCGAGCATACTATGCAATGACTTTTATTCTACCACAGGATACATATATGACATTTTTGTGACAAAGTGCACCTATCTTTTTTTGACTTTTTAGTGACATACAATGCTATTACATTTTTAATGACAGCCACAGTATATATTTCAATGACATTTCTTCAACATAGTGGCACTCTTTCGGCACTGTCTATCATGCAATTTTGAAAAATGTTCTTACTTTTTTGTGACAATCAATACTATGTCCGTTTAAGACACACTATACTATGACATTTGTTTTTTATATGTCTCTTCCAACTGTACTGTAACTTTCCTCTAAGCTTTTGTGACGTACTTCACTCAGATATTTTCATGAAATACTATGATATATTTATTATGACTTTGACTTTCATTGGATGTTTGAAAAATAGTCATGCGTCATGCGCCGAGGCTAAAGAGTCTTTATCTTCGGAGCGGTAATATATGGTTGAAAGATAACATAAAGAAGCAGGGGGCTTTGTGCACATCCGAGTGCCGGGCCGCCATGTTCTTTTCCCAAGGACATATAGTGTGGAGACGTCTTCTACCAGCTGACATGGCGTACACAGTTACCATTGCAAGAGGGTGCCGAAAGTCTGCGATCTTAAGAGCTCTGCTGTGTATGACATAATATTATTGCAGTGGATCTCAGGATTATAAGTATGAATAATTAATTCACATTTTTATACACAGTAGAAGTAAGCGAATACCATGCTGAGTTAAGTATAAATTATCTGACAGTATTTTGAGCATTGTTTTGTTTTTTCAGATCTTATGAAGATGCAACATTTGTAACTAATGTTTATCAATATAATTTTTCTTTAGCAGGAAAAAATGTTAAGAACCTTTTTTTATACCAGTAAAAAAACTTTTCTGGCTGCTTGGGAGAAATAGAAACAAGTTGTAAACTCATGTCATGTCATGTTTAACATGTCTCAATTTCCCTAAACAGAGGAACTTTATTTGTCTATAGCAATAATCTGTCCCCTCAATGAATATTGGTTCATTAATACTTTTAATCAGTGTTGGGAGTAACGCGTTACAAAGTAACGCATTACAAAGTACAATTTGTATAATTTGCATTACGCGTTACAAAGTAACGCATTACTGTAATTTCACTACTTTTAGCGGTAACGAGCATGTAACGAAGTGTTTTTTTTAATAAATTAACGCAGTTACAATTACTGAAATTGAAATGAGTTTGTTACTCGCGTTACTCTCTTTTGTGACGCGAAGCGGAGGGCCGGCAAATAGTAAGTAAATAGCTGCCTGTCAGCACAAAATAGTTGTGGCCACCAAACGTTTGTGTCACAGAATAGTCGCCGTACGTGCATGTAAACAGCATCGCGTTGCTCATGACGAAAGAGCGCAGGCCCGCGGATGCTGCAGGCGCTGCTCCACGCAAACAACCAGGGCTCCACTTTACACGGACTGCAGTGCAGCCGATAAACCGGGCAGAGCTGAATAGATTGATTGCTCGCTATGTTGAAGATGAGACCCATCCTGTCTACTGTTGAGTCAGTTGCCTTCAGGCAAATGCCTGAAACAGTTATTTTGTATTAAGTTAAGTATTAAAAAGGACTTTTGTACCCTTGCTTGATTTGAAGGCCTGTTGCCCTGTTGATTACAATAAATAGGTCTAAAAAATATGTTTGTTGTGTTTGACTGTTCAGTACTATTTATATTCATTACATTTAAAAAGCAGACATAAAAGTAACTTAAAAGTTACTTCCCAGAGTAACTAATTACTTTTGATACACAGTAACCAAGTAATTCAATTACCTTTAAAAGAAGTAACTAGTAACTGTAACTAAATACTCATTTTCAGTAACTTGCCCGACACTGCTTTTAATTCAGTTTTCTTCTCCACTAACTGAAAACTATATCTGTCTCTTTAGCAGAATCAGTGATATTGTGTTGACTAAGACATCATGAAAGATGTTTTTTTTCTCAAGTCAGGATGTGAAAATGGCAGCGTAGTATATTCAAAGTCGTGAAAGTAATAAAATAGCCTTTAAAAATATTCTTAATCAAGAAGAAACTTACAAAGAGAAGAGTAATGGACAGAGGACAGAGGCTTGAACAACTAAGGACTCACAAACGGGGAAGTGGGGGCAGGTGAGCAGGAGGTGAAGAGCCGCTCTTTCACCCGGGGGATCACTGGTGGCCCTGGCTAGTCTCTGGCTAGTCTCTTGGTTCTGGACTTCAGACTGCTGCGAGAGGAGTCTGTGCTGGGGGGGAGTTCTGTCCGTGATCATGTTGTGGGCTCTCTCCCTGGTGGAGTAAATGTCCTAGTAGTAAGGGGAAGGCTGCTCCTCAGATGAACTATGCTGTTTTTATTACACACTGGTGTGCCTTCCTGTCCTGGGCAGTGTCCATACAGCATGGTGATTGATGTGGTGAGGACGCTCTCAACCGTACCTCTGTAGGAGTTGCTGAGAATTTCGGCTTGCATACCAAACTTCCTCTGCCTTCTTAGCAAGTACGGCCTCTGCCGGGCCTTTTCTGTGATCTGGAATGAGTTGTGAGACCAGGTGAAGTCCTCGCTGATGTGAGTTCCCAGAAATGTAAAGGTTTTCACCCTTTCCACCTCAGTCTCACCAATGTAAAGCGGTGTGTGCTGCACCTCCTTGGGTCAATAATCATCTCCTCGGTCTTGTAGGGGTTCAGGGAGACATTATTATTTTGATACCAGGCCGCACGTTCCTCCACTTCTCTTCTGTACGCAGCCTCGGCCCCACCAGTGATTATTCCAGTGACCGTAGTGTCCTCTTCTAACTTGATGGTACTGGTGTTTTTCCTTGGAGGCCACGTAGGCGTACGTGAAGAGGGTGTAGCAGGGGACCCAGTACTCACCCCTGGGGAGTGCCTGAGCTCACAGTTCTTGTGTTGGAGCTGCGAATGCCAACTCTGACTAATTGGGTTTGCCTGAGAGGACGCTCAGCACCCAGTTACAGAGGGCAGGTGTCAGATCCAGAGTGAGGAGTTTCACTGAGAGTTTGTGGGAAAGTTATTTGCGATGCAAAATGAGGATTAAGTTCTACGTAGGATGTCTGCAAACCGTTGAAGACGTCCTGCACATGGTCATCATATAGGTGTGCCAGAAAACCTTACATGCAAAGAGTCAGAGTATTTATTGTGGTGTATAAAACACTTGAGACTTAGCATCAACCTGTGCATATTTAAACAGGAACCATGTCCTGATCAGTGCCGGCGTTTCACAATAATGCCTCAAAAAAGCTGGAATATGACATTATATTAACCGACAAATCACAGTTCGAAACTCTTCAATCCAGCCAATAAGCAGACTGCTGAGGGCCCAATGTAAAACAGCTACTATACTTATCTAGAGCCAAAAATGCAAGCACTGATTTAACAAGGATCTAGGGGCACATTTTGGCATGGAAAACAAATAAGTGTGTGTAAATAAAAATATGTAATAAGTTTCCCTTTAGGAACACTGAGTAATCATTTTTTATCATTTTTATCGGTTTAATCATTACAAAATAGTTTAGACGGTTTAGCCAATTATGACCAAATACATGGTCATTAATGATGAGGGATGCACAGAGTAAATTTCCCAAAAATGATTTTGAAAAAGAAAAGATGGTCAGCATCTGCATCAAAGGTAAAGAAATCCTGGCTTTTAGCTCAAAACTCCAAAAACAATGTTTACAAGTCCCATAATGCAACTAAATCACATCTTTCCCTATCTGTTAAATTAACTCAAATTTTAAATTCCATACTTGTAGACAATAGCTTAATGTTTTCTGTCAAAGTTTTAGAAGTCAAAGATGTTGCCCTTAGTCCCTTTAACAGCCCCCAATAATTGATCAGTGGACTCGAAATGAAATAGTGAAGAGTGGGATGTTTGTTCACTTGCAGATTTACTTTTGTCCCATTGCTAGCTTTAGGCTGCAGACTAGTGGTGATGATTAGTAACTGCATCTCACTCATTTCCACATTCTTGACACTCTGTAAAGGCGTGAAATGAAATCCGATGAGTGAAACCCCAGATAACTGATGTTAGGATCACGTATGCTCTAATGTGGGCTGAAGGTATTTTTTAAATCTTTTTTATCGTTCAGATAGATATACACACTATTAACCAAGATTACATTTATTATATTTCAGTGATGAGAATATTTGAAGCATACATTTCTCTCCTTTTTGATACTTGGTGACAGAGATATTTTGGTATTTTGAGAGGAATTAAATATTTGAAATACTGCGCGTAAAAGTACTAAATGAGATGTCTGCCAATCTTTATGAAAATGTTAATGGGGAGTTGTTTAGCCTTTAAGCCAGATGTGCAAATGTATAAATCATGTTCACATCAAAGTAAAATGTTCTTATTATCATAAAGTCTAACATTGGTCTGTTGTTTTCATCACTGGAAAACTACTGGTTTCACAAGTGAACATGAAAAATCTTCTGTATTGCTTCAAAATAAAATTCCTCCCATTAAATATGTTTACAGTTGCACTTCTGTCAGTTCTTTTGACTGTTACTGATTCTACTGCACTGATGACCGAGGCTGTAAAATCACCGTGTTCAAATCTGCATATGCAATTCCAACAAACATTTAAATGAGTGACCAATTATAATTTGTCCACAAGATGGCAATATTCGAGCAGCAGAAGCAGCAACAGATGGTCATATCAGGCGTCTAACTGCAGTAATGATTTGTGATCACACGAGTCGCTCGCAAGGCTTCTATTCCAAATTCTGGCAGTGTTTCTGCTTTCCGCACAATAGGGCTTTGGGGCCCCTGTGCTACTTCATTTTAAGATAGCTTTCTTATTTATAATTGAGATGAAAAACAACAAGGAGGTATATTAAGACCTAACGTGTGCATTTTTAATGAAAATGCGTTGGAATGCTAAAAGCTGAAAGCTGAAATGAACTTCAGAAAATACAGACAGTTGATATTAAAAAAGCTGAAATGAATTTGAAATTGAGACTGACAAAAAATGCTCGGAAGCACTGTTTAAAAGGTCCTCAACATCCGTGGATACATAGCAGCAGAGCGGTTACCACAGCAACAAAAGCAAACACTTTAAGGTTTTCTTTCATTCAAGCAGAAAAATTAAATGAGTTGTGCTCTGTTAATCAGGGGTTCTTATCACCAATCGGACAAATATCAAGACTAAGGCTAATGAACTTTCAATTGTTCTGTACTTTTCTAGTCTTCTGTCCACTCAAAGTGCTTTAAACCAACATGTCATAATTCACCAACACCCATTTAAAACACATGTTATGAGGAATTTCTGTCAAAGGGAAATGTTACCGAGGGAAAAATTAAAAGGGCGTTCTGGTTGTCCAGCCTGTTGCCATCGTTATTTGCAGAGTTATATCTCTATCTTCACTCTGTAAGATTATGAAATTATTTATTAAACTCATGAATCCTCTGTTCAGCGTCTTACTTACACAAACGGTCGAAGGTCAAAGTCAGCATCACGCCACGTGACTAAGCAGTGGTTGCTGAAAAATGGATTTGACCCACAGAAAGATTGAAGGCATCTCTATACAAATCCATTAAAAAAAAACGATTGTTTACTCATCAAATTGAGCAGCATGCACCAGCATAATATGAGCAGGCAGAGGGGTAGACAGGCAGGATTGGACTGGACATCGGATCGTGTTTCCTTTTTTTGGTCAGTGTAAAGTTTTTTAAAAGAAGAGTAACAATCTAACCCCTCCCCTGGCCTTTTCCTTCGTCATCAGTCTAATCATTTTTATTCCTCCCCTAGGTTTGCCGTAATCATCGCTTGAGGTGGGTAGTCCGCAGCCTCAATCCTGTCATTACGGCAGGCAATCATCTACCAATAAAAACTAAATTAATTTTATCCAAATGAAAGCTATATTTTTAGCTTCGCTGGCTGTATAGTTCCAATGAAGACAATTTACCGTCAGTCAGGGGTTCAAATACTGGGGGCTGTTATTGGATATAGACATTCATAGGACCTGGGGGATTGATGGTAATTATGGTGGTGATCACAATTAAAATTGTCACCTGTCCAATATTTGAGTTAACGACCGAATATGTACTTTAAAAAGAGTGCAAACAAAACATGTGAGCATAATGTGCTGAATGTAATTTACTAATGCATGCATGCTAGTTGTTAGTGGAGGCGTTGCTACATTCAGGAACATAAATAATTGAACTGCGACAACATTTTCTAAATGTTGCCTCTTCAAACAACTTCAAATGATTTGGACTGGAACATTCAATATTTGTTTCAACGCTTTAATTCAATGGCTATAACGGAAAACACCACATTAACAGGTTAGGAATCACAGCCATTTTTACATCCCCTTTCTTACAGGGTCTGTCAGGGATGCGGGTGGAGGAGGCAGGACTCAAGCGCAGACTTCTCAGGAAACAAAAGACTTTAATTGTCAAAAGGCAAAATCAAAAGGCCAAGGGGCAAAAACACACAGGAACCAGGGGGAAAACAGCAGGCAGGAAACTACGGACATCCACGACAATAGACAATGACGCAACCAGTGACACAAGAGACACACGGCTTAAATACACAAGGGAGGTGCAGGTGATTGGACACAGGTGGAAACTATTAGACGATCACAGGGGATGACGGGACAAGGCAGGAAGTGAAGTTACCCGGGGACACGAGTGGCAGAAAACTACAAAATACAACAGGAAGTGAACCACACCGTGACAGGGTCAGAGGTATTTGGACACTTGTTTGCCAGCCGGTTTAATGACCAGGTGTAACATCTTCCCTCATTGTTCCATGACAAATTAAGCAGATAGTGGGTCTGCAGGTGATTCTAAATGTTGTGTTTGCATTTGGTGGTACCCTTGCAGAATTCAGCATTATGAGGCTGAAAAAATAGTCAAACCTATCAGGCATTATCAGAAACATTAGTATTGGCCGGATCAACCGTTTGTTACATTCTTACAATTGTATTTTGATTGCAATTCATTGCCCAAAAGGTTACAAAACACAAAATGGACTAAGTCAAACGATAGCATTGCAATTTGTTTTCATTTTAGAGGCTAAAAATCTCCATGATATTGTTATTGTTGTGAATTTTGACTTTAGGTATGTTTAGAATTTCTAACAACTAAAAGCTTGCCTCTAAATTGCCAGTACAAAATAGATTAAAGACGGTTTAGCCAATTCTGACCAATACAACTTTATGGATTAATGATAGGGGGATGCACAGAGTTTAATTTTCCCCAAATTAATTTGCAAAAGAACTGATGGTCAACATCTGCAGCAAAGGTAGCGAAATCCTGGCTCGTAGCTCCAAACTCCAAAAATACTAATCACTACAATTCCCACAATGCATCTCAATTGTAGACCATAATTTAATGTTTTCTGTCAAAGTTTATCACTCAGTTACTGCACTACTACGAGCACTACTCTCTTAGAGGGGTGTAAACAAGCCAAGCACAGTGAATGGGAAACTTGTTTGCTATAACAACATTAAGCGAAGCACAGGTTACATTTGAACTAAATGGAAACCTTAGTAACCTCTGTTTTCTGACTGCTCACAGGCCTGTTGTTAAAGTCTTGAGTCTCATCATAACGGCTGTCATCCACACTGATTTAAATTATTTGTAACTTTTAAAGAATATTTTACTGTACAGCCTCAAAATGCCTTTATGAAGGCACCCAAAACCTCTGATGACGCCATTGACGTGTCATCAAACATTTTACTGTCAATATTGAAATCAATGTGACTGCAAAGCCTCCTCCCTCCTCCCTCATCTTCAAAGTTAGTATTTGTCTTAAATTGTTCTACAGGTTTTTATAGCATGTATCAAGATTTCAGGGTATGTGCTTTTTTCTCTCCTATGTCTCTGCCTATAAGCATCCAGATTACAATAAAAACCCAACACACAACAGTCCTTCAAGCAGCAACATCTGGGATATCTGAGTCCCTGACTCGCATACCAGATCTTTAGCTCTAAGCTCACTGGAGGTTTGTCTGTGATGATGACTAACAAAGAAAATGAAGGGGGGGAAAAAAAATCAGAATTCAGGAGTGAAATGGCCATTCCTCCTGGACTCCCGATGCGCAGTCAGAAGGACCATCCGTGCGTGTAGCGCTGTCTCTGAACGTCTCCTCCCCTGTTTCTGCAGTGCTTCCACCTCGCTCATCGTTTCTTGTCTCACAGCTGCCCACCCGCAAGAAGAGTAAGACAAGACTACCATTTGCATACCACCACACTCCTCTTTCTTGTCTGCCACCATCCCTGTGCTCGATTTCCATCTTGTCCTGATCCGTGTTCCGTGTGCTTCGCGTTCTCTTCAACCCTTCACCATTCATTCATTCACGCCTCCTCTCATGTGCGGTCCTCTTTGGCTCTTTGCCTCATCCAGCTCGGACAGGTAAAACAGGGATTTTTTTCACTCAGTTTATTTTTTATTTTTTCCAATGCAAAGAACGCCCTTAAAAGCCTTTTTTAAATCATAAATTAGCAGTTTGGAAGAATATCTGACTGGTTGGAGCGGGACGAATGATTTCATGTATGATGTTACGCATCAACAATCGCACGTAACGTTTGCCTGGACAGGAGAACACTGAAAACGTTTTATGCTTTTTGAAAAAACAACAAAAAATGACTTAGGTTCGCGGAAGGTGTGTTGCCGTGCGGGAGCGAGTGGAATTCAACCCAAAAGAACTAATCGGGCGGTGTTAAGTTAGCTGAGGTAGGGTACCTGTCAGAAGAAGAAAGAAAAATCGCGAAGAAGCACCGTGGAAAGCAACGCGTCATCACCAAGGCACCAGCGCAACAAGCCCACAGCATCACAGCAGCCCGCTGCGCGGATGGCACACGGGGTGTCGTGAACTGCTGCAGGGTGCCACGCTGAGACCAGGGGGGTCCACGCGAGATTCGGGGATTTCCGTGAGTATCCTGTGGGACCCACGCTGTGCGCAACAAACGGGCAGGTCCATTTGTCCCTCGTTTGCAGCGATGGTCTTGTGTCCAATGTTCTGGTCTTCTCAGTACACGTTTGTAATTCAACATGTTTGATCGTCTGTTACAGTTTGTGTTTCTACTCTTGCTTAATCTGCTGGCCCACATATCTGGCTTTTAATAAGCTTCTTAAAACTCATGTGGAATTCTTTTAGGTTACTTTTTTTGGTGATTATACATTTCTACAATTTCTTGATTTAAAATAAGCTGTCTCTCCACAGAGGGATATAAAAAATAAATTAATCTCTTGAGGCCACAACTTCCACACTGCGCTGACTCCCTGACAACTGCACTCAGGTGAGTAATGTAGATCCAAGGATCTAAAAAATAGGAGATTTATTCCTGCATGAGCATCGAGGGTTTTCTCTACTATGCTGAGATCTAACAGCTCATAGTATCTGCATGCACATGATCTACCGTATGCTTATCTTTGATCATTTATTGTGCTCTTGTTCAAGACTCAAGGGATTCATGTCCGTTTTACTTTTAATTTTTCTCCTGTTTCTTTTGTGATGACTTCCCATTACCAAGATAGTAGAAATGGCATTTATCAGGAGTATCATTACAAATTGAGACTGCCACCATTTAAAGAAAAGAAAAAAACATCTCTGAAAAAAAAAGAGGCTGGCATCGAAGTGTGACTCATTATGTGTTTACTTGCCAACCTGAAGCCTCTGCTTAGCAAACAGGAACACATTTGAGGGTTTAAATTATCATACATTTAATTGGGTCAGAGGCATCTTTTTCAGTTTGGATAATTTGGGAATCTTTAAAGGTTAAATGAGAAACTTAATGAAATGGAAAGTAGCATCTTGGTGGGTTTTTCAGTGGCATAAAACTTGCACTGATTAAAAGATTAATGTAAAATTTCGGCAGTGCAGAGAATTGTTGTTTTGTGCTTGTAGATAATCTATTAAATGTCTCTGATGGGACTCGTCAATGTAAGGTGTAAAACTGTCCTCGTTGCTTTGGCTAATGAATCCTGGATTCTTCATGGAAACAGACAGATCATCTCTCTCTACTGTCTTAGCTTGTTCCCACCAGGTGATTTCAGTGAGAAATGCATATTGATGAACTTTGTACGGCACCACCAGGACAGATAAAAACATGTTGACACCTTTTGTTGATATCGTACTGTTTTATTCCAGGCTAACAACCAGTTTTGTGAGCTTGCTTTTCCCATAGAAACATCACCCACTCAAAATTTGTTACGGTTTGTGTGCCAGACAAAAGTAGATTCATATTATATTATAGAAAGGACTCAATGATGAAAGTACACAATATTATACTCTCACCTCTCTAAAACGTCTTTTAATTATGACATAATCTTCGAAAAAATGACTGAGGATCAGATATTTCACAATTTTCTTCTTGTCGCAAGAGACGCTGTCCATGGTTCTGAATTAACTCTATCTGATAGGCAGACATACAGTATGCTGAGTTGTAACAGGAATCTATTTTTGCACCAATAAAATCTGTTGGTGGTTTATTTACAAGGAAAAAATGGACAACTTAATTTCTATATCTGTGATTCGGACCAAAATGTTGCCTTGATGGAAAAATGTGCACTCCAGTTATGCAGGTCGGAGAAGGGAATGCTGCTGCTCTCTCCTGCATGTCAATGGAAGCGTGTGCTGTACATAAAGCATTGTCAAATCTGCTTTAGGTGGCCAACCTATTTTTGTGAAAGAGTTGGTCTTGAAATTTTAATTAGGAAGACCCGGATTACATGGCAGGGCTATTTTCCCCTCTCCTTCTCTCTGCTCACATCAATGCAGATGTTAATCCTCTGGACAGCATTGATGCTGTACTCTCTTAATTGTTCACTCAAGCTGCTGCCAAGACATAGTTTAAATGGCTTAAGTAAAATAAAAAACATTAAATTTATTAACAACATTTTTAGCAATAAATTATGAGTAGAGTTGAGAGGCCTGCTGTACTTCCATCGGAGATCAGGATTGTTTTTCCTATGAATAATAGTGTAATATATTTATTGGTAAGTCGGTGATGCTGCCTAAGAACAACTGCTCTTTCTTTGTTATGTTGTCAGTGAATATTTTTAGAATCCCCTCTAACTTGACAATACATGGAGGACTGAGTCACTTTTTCCCTCAATACTACAGTTGCAGAGGGTAACATTTCCACTGCTGTTTAGCACCGAATGACCACATTATATGTGTGGGAGTTTGACAGGATAGTTCAATACCAATGACTCAATGATTAGTGGGTGCCAATATTTCTGGCTTCGAAACTCGGACCAACAAAACTGTTGGATCCCACAAGATTTGTAAAAAAAAGCGCATAACTTTGAGTACTTCTGTGATGCTATATGCTGGTATAAGTTGAAGAGAGAATAGAACCCCGAATGCTGATCATCGGACCCTGGGAATGTGACGACCTCACACGCAAATATTCTTATTCCTTTGTCTCCCAGGCATTTGGATAGAGCTTCAAATGTGACACGGATCGATCTCCGGTATCAGAAGACTACGAGCTCCGTCCCGCTGCAATGTCTCTACACAAGAGCATCATGAATTTCACTCCACCGTTCACGCCGTATATGTTCATCTCCTTCCTGCTGGTTCTGCTCCCGGGAGTCACTCATTTCTCCCACGGCAGCGCCAGCCATGAAGACATTGGCAGCACACCGGGCAACTGCTCCAGTACTGATAACTGCTCCGAGGGAGTGGTGCTGCCCATGTGGAACCCCCAAAACCCCGCGGTGGGTGACAAGGTGGCACGCGCCATCGTTTACTTTGCTGCCCTCATATACATGTTCCTGGGCATGTCCATCATTGCAGACCGCTTCATGTCTTCGATTGAAGTAATCACCTCTCAGGAAAAGGAGATCACAATCAAGAAGCCCAACGGTGAGACGACGACAACAACTGTACGCATCTGGAATGAGACCGTGTCCAACCTGACTCTGATGGCGCTGGGCTCATCCGCACCAGAGATCTTGCTCTCCGTCATTGAAGTGGTCGGCCACAACTTCGAGGCTGGATCTTTGGGTCCCAGCACGATCGTGGGGAGTGCTGCATTCAACATGTTCATTATCATCGCTATCTGTGTTTATGTGGTGCCAGAAAATGAAGTTCGCAAGGTAAAGCACCTGCGGGTGTTTTTTGTCACTGCTGCCTGGAGCGTGTTCGCCTACATCTGGCTGTATCTCATCCTCTCTGTGGTCTCCCCCGGAGAGGTGGAGGTTTGGGAGGCCGTCCTTACCTTCCTCTTTTTCCCTCTCTGTGTGCTGCAAGCCTGGATTGCAGACCGGCGGCTTCTCTTCTACAAGTATGTCAATAAGCGGTACCGTGCCGACAAGACCCGCGGCATTATCATTGAGTCCGAGGGAGACGCCATGTTCACTAAAATGGACTTGGAGATGGACGGCCAGGATGTGAACTCCCACACTCACCCCAGCGACGCTCTGGACGGAATGCTGGAGGGGGTGGAGGAAGGCGGAGGGATGAGCGCCGAGCGAATTCAAGAGGAAGAGGCCCGGCGGGACATGGCTCGCACCCTAAAAGACTTGAAGCAACGGCACCCGGAGAAGGACATGGAGCAACTGATCGAGATGGCTAACTACCAAGTGCTGGTCCAACAACAGAAGAGCCGGGCCTTCTACCGGATTCAAGCCACGCGCATGATGATCGGAGCCGGGAACATATTGAAAAAGCACGCCGCCGACCAAGCCAGGAAGGTGGTGAGCTGTCACGAGGCTACTGGTCAAGAGGAAGATCCCAACACCATCTACCTGCAGTTTGAAACATCTCACTACCAGTGCTTTGAGAACTGTGGCTCACTGAAGCTGTCAGTGACCCGGCACGGAGGAGAAAGTGGTTGCACTGTGAAGGTAATGAGAAGAAGTGATTGTAAAAGGTCAATTTAAAATCAAATGCAATGGCTCGAGGAAAAAGAATTCTCAATAATTAAGCCTTTTATTAAACCTGCGGACATAACGTTTGTGTTTCTTTGCTTTTGCCACCCAGGTGGATTACCGCACCGAGGACGCAACGGCCAACGCTGGCTCAGACTACGAGTTTGCTGAGGGCACTTTGGTCTTCAAGCCCGGTGAGACAACCAAAGAGTTCACCGTTGGCGTCATTGATGATGATATTTTTGAAGAGGACGAGCACTTCTACGTGCGTCTGAGTAATCCCCGGATCGCACACCGGGCTGAGGTCTCCGTCCTGGAGCCGAGCTCCATCACCTCCAGCAGCAGCGCGGCGGGCATCTCACATGTCCCTCCCAAGGCAGCGCTGGGCAGCGCTCACACGGCCACGGTTACCATCTACGATGACGACCACGCTGGTATATTCACATTCGAGAGTAACTCCATGAGGGTCAGCGAGAGCATTGGCAGCATGCAAGTGAAGGTCCACCGGACGTCCGGGGCGAGGGGGAAGGTGGCAGTGCCCTACCACACCGCCGAGGGCACCGCCAAAGCCGGGGAAGACTACGAGGAGGTGTCCGGCAAGTTGGAGTTCCAGAACGATGAGACCATGTGAGTGACAATTGTTTCCTTCTCATCGCTTCATCAAACATCACAGCCCACACGTTGACCCTTCAAACCAGTGGCCCCCAACCTTTTCTGCCTCACAGACCGGTTTCATGTTAGAAAATATTACCGGTCTTGAAGGTGCGGCGGATAAACATGACAAACAAATAATCAGCCGATTGGTTGTTGGGGGCCCCTGTGTTAAACAGTCCTTGTGGACCTTACCGTAAATTATCTATTTTGGCGAAGGATAAAAGGACTATTTTTATGAGTCACAGATACGTTTGCTCTGAGAAGTTTAGATCAGAGCGATGACGTGGGAGGATAAGAGGGTAAAATTGTGAGACAGATAATGAAACAATGGAGAAGGTATAGAAGAGAAGAAGAAAGACGTATAGAAGCAGCTTTCAATGGATGAATTAAAACAGGATGCAGTTAATTTTAATGGAGGGAAAGGAAAGATCCACTGCAGAAAACAAAGGAAGTAAATGTTAGCAGCAGAGAAGAGGGAAGAAAATCCGGCAGGTGACTGCACAATAGAAGGGGGATGAGGGTTGAGCAGCTACTGAAACAGGTGTTTACAATGAGACCTGTGTGATATTTTTTGCCAAAAGGATTCTTGGATGCACCGGCAAAGAAGCATATTAAAAGAGGAGGGAGGAAGAGCACAGAGAGAGGTTCAAGTCTGATGTTATTCCAGCTTTTCTCTTCAACGCTGTGCGGAGGGTTTGGCAGCAGGACGAGTGCTCTTGCGTTTGTTTTATGATGTGACGAGCAAAGGACCCGGCAATTATCCACAGCGGCGATTTTTTGGTTAAAAAGAGAATGCCCTGCTTTGTATCAACCTCATCACACACCGACAATTCAGAGCACACTGAAGGGCTAAAAAAGGAATAAAATGATTTGGATGAATACGTCTGTGTGAGGAGAATTTCAGGTCTTGTGTGTGGGTGTATTGTGTAGGTTGGCTGAGTGGGAGGAAAGGCAGGTGAATACACTGTGTCAAAGAGAACGCAGATCTCCCTATTTGTCTTATTTGCCGCGCAGTGCAGTGGAAATTTTATTACATGTACGTCAGTTTGTTTGCACATTTGTATGCATCTTTAATAGCTTTTTGTGCATTTGTCTGCGTGTGTTTTTAAGGGTGTGTGTCTGTACGCTGAATCCACTTTAACTTCACATCAAATAAAAAGTCGCTCCAAACGGGATCTAAAAAGAGCTTCTAGAACATCAAAATTAATTACAGAGAGTGAAGACGCGTTAGAGGAGTCCCAAAAGTTCTCAACACAGCGCAGGTGGCAACAGAAGCTGTGGTTAATGAGACAGCAGTGCATAGCATGAACATTACAAGCTGGCAGCTTGTATCAGGATTTAGATGAAATCCTAACCTACTGAGCCGACACTCTGTTCATCTAACTGTAGCAAGCTGACAGTGACACAAGCACCTGCACGATTCACATTATCGCGATGTGCGAGAGGAGGAGAAGCACTATGGAGAGAAGGATCCAGCAGAGCAGGACAGTTTGCTCCGGGAAAACAGATGAATAGAAAATTCAAAGGCAACGAGGAAATGCCAAAGCCTCCTCAGCTGCTCCTGTGCTCCTTTGAATAGCAAACAAGGACTTAAAGACAAATGCAGCGGCACTCTGATCGTAGCTGAAAACGTCTTGCATATGACATGAATGAGAATGGCCAGGTCCAGCATGCTTATGTTTTTAGCCAGCTCCATCTTCAGGAGGTCAGAGAATCGAAGGCAGCATACATCTCTAAACACAGTAAACAAAGTATTCATCAGTGAAGAGCCAAATGAGCCTCTGATGAACCAGTCTACAAGGATCTTTGTCTTGTGCATCATCACATTTCTTTCCTGCTTCATGCTACTGAGATCCTCAAGTTGGACTGAATATTTTATGAGGTTGTTTAATTGGAAGCGTTCTCTCAGTCCTGTTAAAAGATGCAGGTGAAGCCACATCACTGTTAAAGCATTTTGGCTTTTAGTAGCAACCCATCTATTTGCGTCTTTGTGCGAACAAGCTCGCAAATGCTCCGTGTTAAATATGTATCTTCCTATATCTTACTGCTCAGCAGGCTGCCAAAGTTCAGCCTTAAAAAAAACCTGTCTTTTCTTACCCGAGTGTTTCCCTGGGCGTTCAGGACAAAGAGCTGACACTCTGCAGAAGCCCTCCAGGCAGCTTTGTGTGTGTGTGTGTGTGTGTGTGTGTGTGTGTGTGTGTGTGTGTGTGTGTGTGTGTGTGTGTGTGTGTGTGTGTGTGTGTGTGTGTGTGTGTGTGTGTTTGTTTGTTACAGTGCCTCTTGCTTTGTGTCTCTTTCTGTACACATACCAGACCCGGACGATGTTTGTGCACGCAGAGAAACGAAAGAGGAAGAAGACTAGTTTTTAAGCTCTTGGCATGGAACCAGCAGGAATGGTTTAAAATCTGGGCGTGCAGTTAAATAATAATTTACCAACTAAATTCTGCGCTGCAGTAAATAGATTATGATAGAGACACAAACCTCCGAGCCAAAATAAACAGGCTGAACCGTTTTACGTTCTGTGTTTATGGATTAGAGGAAGATCTACAAAGACCCTTTGATGCTTGTGTGTAGCTTCCTCTTGTATCTGTTTCCGTTAGTGCCTCAAAATGTGTGGCACTACACACCAGTTGAAGCTGAGGTGGATAACGGGGGCAGTTATGTAAACTGAGATGAAAGAGATGTGAGGGGATCACTTGTGAAAAGCAAAATCAATACCCTCATATGTTTTATTTCTCACGCTCAATGTGGTCGGCATCAATATCGCTCTGCATTTCGTGAGAAACAACCAAAGTGGAGCAGCGGAGGGTTATCTTATCCTTTGGAACAACCATATCAAAACAGTGCTGAGTGGCGGCATTGAGCGAGCCCGGCTTTATGTCCACGAAGCAAGGAGAAGCCTGGAAAACAACACAGGGTTAGGGTGGAGGGTTAAGCAATTTCATTCTCCGCTCGGGTGGACATTAATCCGCTCTACCTCTGCAAATAGTTGTTTGCTGCTACGGCGATGCTATGGATGTCATACATAGCGGCTTCAATGTTGGGAGTGTTGCAGCTTGGAGCGGCAGGTGGGGGCCGCACCATTACGCTGGATGTCTGCTCCGCCGCTCCCTTGGGGGCCCGCTTCAGTTCCCCAATGACACGGCAGGATGTGTCGTCACTGCCGGAACCGCCGCGACAACCGTATTTTGCAGTTCACTGTAGAGAAAACGTGATTGTCTTTTAACTGCTGCACATATGAGAAACACATCTCTTCCCTGCGCTGCTGCATTTGTTTTTGTTTTCAGCTACAATACAGTTTCTTTGGAGCTGTTGGAGTTCTTGCTCAAGGACACTCTAGCAAGCCCGGCACATGCCATGACTTTGGCAGTGGCCCATTCACTCATGGGCATAAAGACATGCAGAGTGCAGAAAGCAGAGGTGAACGTGGAGGCATAAATTCACTCCCACTCCTTCGTCATGACTTGGTGTAAATGTCTTTTGGCTGTGGGAGGAAGCGACCTGATGCTCAAACAAGACGTATTCACATTTTGGAATTTAATAGATTGCCAGAGAAAAATCAACAAACTCCTTTGAACTCCAGACGTCAGACGAGACAGTAGTGACATCCTTTATACGCGATGATAGTAGGACATGTTCTCCCAATTTGGAATATGTCACATCAGGTTTTCAAACTATTCAAAAGATGTCTCTGTTTAACCCAACCAGAAAAAGTTATAATTTTGATTTGTTTTGTGGAAATGCAATTAAAATGCCTTCTTGAGTTTTCATTTTAACTTGGTACCAGTATGTTTTCCTTGCACGTATTTAGGGTTAAACCAGGAAAAAAAATCTACATTTTACTTGGTAAACGTAATGAATAAAGTATTTTCACATTCATCTTTTTTTTAAATGCGGAATCTAAAGTAGGTTTTAGCGAGAGGTCTGCACAAATGTAAATGTTTAATCCCTGTCGATTGTATCTTTTACATCCTCAACAATAAAGTATCCACCTAAAGTGAGATGTGGACTTGAAAAAATGCTGCAGTCTGAATACATTCAATAGCAACTAATACACATTTTATTCCACGGCCTCTCCCCGATGCTTTAGAGTGAACTTACGTACATACCACACTTGAAATATCATCTTGTTCAAAAGATTTACTATTTTTTTCCATTGAAAGGACTGTAGGCTATGCTGCGATTCCCTTTGCTCCCACTGGCATGACTTTCCTTGACATTAGACTGCAGATGACGTATCGCTCATGTTTAAAATAAAATTTCTTCTTTTCTGCAAAGCAAAAAGCTCTACCAGCGCGATGTCGAATTCTGAGTGTACACGAGTAGACAGAAATAGACAGCCACCCACATATCATTAGGGAGATGGAGGGAGAGGGAGAGAAAGACTCACTGTGTGACAGTGTGGGAGAACGAAGCGGGCTGAGGCAAATATGTCGACCACAGTTTGACACCACGTCCTCACGTGTTTTCGTAGCACCCAGATTTTAGTACCAGAGCTGAATTTGTAAATGTGTGTTAAGAATTTGCCCAAAGCTGCATTGGTTTCCTACATCGGTGGTGCTTGAATTCCACTGAGAACAACATACCTCAATTTCCAATGACTTATAGCTTGAAGTGTGTGGGAGGGGTGTGGGCTATATGTTTCTCCTGTGCTCTACTGGAATTAATGGTGTAGAAGGAGTCCGCCCTCTTGTGGACAGCTGGAAATAAAATAAAATAAAAGAATGTGTTTTTTCAATGTTTTACACAGTGTTCTTTTCAACAGGATATTTGTTTATTTGTCAAATCTCCAGCTTCCATCTTGTAATCTAACATCAGTATTTTATTGAGTAGGCAGTTTACCTCTTGGGTACAGACTTTGAATTTGTATGAAGCATGGGCAAGAACTCCTCTTACTAGAATTGAGGAATACTTTTTATTGGATTTGAGTATAAAATGCACGCTGCTGGTTAAAGCTTATTAACTGCTGCAGATATTTCATGATTTACGCTAATTTACGATTCTCTGTTTGGCTGAATTCTTTTCTTGTCCCTTGACCCCTCTGTTTTCAGGAAGATGCTGAATGTGAAGGTCATTGATGACGAGGAATACGAGAAGAACAAGACTTTCATAATTGTGTTGGCGGAGCCCATCCTGCTGGACGTGGGACAGAGACACGGTGAACTAATATTATTTCATGTCTCCTGTCGTTTATATATCATTTTAATTCTTGGATTAGAGCAGTTTGTATTGACTGATACAAATTGCTCTTGACCTTGAGACAACACTAAGGTGTGATGTCGTCAGTCCTCTTGGTGCATCTCATGGCCTCATCCTGGAGGACACAGGGTTTAATTGCGGTACTTTAAAAAAGCTTGGGTTAGAAGTTAGAACCAAAAGGCAGAAAGGAGTTATTCATAGTATGTTCACCTTTTTAAACGCCTTCTATATTTATCATATTTTTTAAATATTGTAATGGCTGACTATATTGCAAAACAAAACTCAATTTATTTCACATTTGGTCCTTTTTCATTTGTGTATTGCTTATATCAGCACATTGATGAAGAGCATTTGTCCTCAATCTATTCTAGTTTTATTTTTTTCATTAAATGTGGGATATCTATTCGATACTAGCACTACTACCAACCACTATCCTCAAAAATTGCCCCATCAAAGCAGTTATCAAACCTGCTGAGGTCATACAGCAGTGTGGTATATATAATCTAATATAGTAAGATGTATGTATGAAATTCCTCAGGCAGAACTTTGTTATATAACCAATGTGTTCCATTCCCAGCGAAGGTTTTATCCCTGATCCTAATGTTGCATGTGATCCTTAGTATACTTAATTCTCATGCAACAGGTTTGCTTTACGGTTGTAGTAATGTGGGATGTACTGGCTGATAGCTTACACACCTGTCTCTGTGGCGCAGGAGACACCAACGATAACAAGACAGCAGTGGGACCGGAGGACGTGTCAAAGATGGGCTGCCCGAGTCTGGGCGAGCACAGGAAGCTGGAGGTGGTAATCGAGGAGTCCTATGAATTCAAGGTAACTTAACATAAGCTTTTTTTACCTCGGATGCGCACTCACCAATTACACGTTTGTTTATTTCAATACTTTTCAATACCTTTTTTTTCCTGGGGGGGTAGTGAACTTTTTTGCCTTACTGACTCACTGCCCACCACAGTGGGAAGAGTGACTTGGTTGAATTGCCACCTAGTTTACCACATTAGCGTCTCACATGACGTTAAGATTGTATTATTACTGTTACTGCATGACTATAAAAGGACAGCTACTAACAAGCTGTCCTCATGCTGTCTTTGTCCCCTTTGTGGCCGTCGACAGAGCACAGTGGACAAGCTGATTAAGAAGACGAACCTGGCTCTGGTGGTGGGGAGCAGCAGCTGGAGGGAGCAGTTTGTTAGTGCTGTCACTGTCAGTGCAGGTGAGTTTCTCATCTGTCCATCCCGCTGAGACCAGACCTGTGGAAGATTGAGTCTGCAGGCTGGATCCGGCCCACCAGCTGCTCACTGTTGTGCTGTATTTTAGTGTTGTTGTTTTTTTTTAGATATGTGTCGAATAAAATCCCAAATGCTGGCAGAATTAGCAGGCCTAATTGAATGGATAATGAATGAAAGAGATTAGAAAAACACAGGCTGTTTTCATATATTTTAGCAATCCTGTACTTATATGCTACTCTCTTTTAACCCAGACATTTTATTAAAAATGTATGACAGGGAAAATTCCTTGTGTGGCTCAACATAAATTCTAAACTGACCAGCACCGCCTGGATGATTAATGGCTAATTTGGCTTTGTGAACCTTTTAGGTCTGCAGCAGTGCACAAAGCATTTGGGCTAAAAGCATATCGTAGAAACCAGAGATGTGTGATTCTCTCGGGTTTCATTCTTTCTCTCTATTGTTGAGGTCACACATATTTTCATGCAGAGAGTAACATAACAAAGGCATCTATAGGCAGGAGGCATAGAAGAGAGAGATAGTATGCACTCACAGAAACCATAGCTATATTTGTATTATATATATTGTTCTATTGGACTGTAATTGTCAAAGATTGATTGACGAATTAAGCTGTAACTGTTTTATGATTTATTAGTAATTCATGAACAATGATGATCTCATTCGTTATTCGGGCCTTAACTCATCTATTTGTCTCTGCAAGGTGACGATGACGAGGAAGAGAGCGGGGAAGAACGTTTGCCGTCCTGCTTCGACTACATTATGCACTTCCTGACCGTTTTCTGGAAAGTCCTGTTTGCTTTTGTCCCACCGACTGAGTACTGGAACGGCTGGGCCTGTTTCATCGTGTCCATTTCCCTCATCGGCGCTCTGACGGCTGTGACCGGGGACTTGGCCTCTCACTTCGGCTGCACCGTCGGCCTCAAAGACTCAGTCACCGCGGTGGTGTTCGTGGCCCTCGGCACCTCCGTTCCAGGTGGGCGCTGTGGTTTCTAACAGCTGTATCGTAGCCTCGTCCTGGGTTTCCTCTCGGGCTTGCAGTAGACGACTTGTATAACCTCTGCCTCGGCCTGTGCTGTCAGACTAATTCTCTCCTGAGCGCTTGTCTGGAACATTACAAGTTGTGAACAAAGACAGAGCCGGTTCTGCATGTCAGTCTCTCCGTGCTACCTCATTTTATCCCCATCGCACTACCGCAGGGAGGCCTAAATCAGAATATTTAAATTAGACGTTGACAGGTCAGTGAGCCCCATAAACCTTCCATAAAGTTTGCAGATTAGTTATCCAGGGAATCCCTGTTTCTACAAAGCTACCACTATCTAATAAAGGCATACAATTCATTTTTACTTCTGCACTTAGTAACAATCATCTTAATGTGTCTTATTATATAGTTGTACCAAAGTTTTATGCCCCACACCTCTTGGTTAGTTGAAATGATCTCACTCACTTTGTGTCAACTGAGTTGTTTAATTTCATAATACCTGTAATATTTGCTCTAAAGTCCCTGGTAGATGAGGGTTCTCTAATATGGAGCTATTTATTCATGTATCTCATCTTTAACCACTTATCGGGTCGCAGGGGAGCAACGGCTCCAGCGGGGGACCCTAAACTTCCCTTTCCCCATTTACCAGGTCTGACTGGGGCTTCCCAAGGCGTGCCAAGTCCAGGGTGGAGATATAATCTCCCCAGTTAGTCCTGAGTCTTCCCAGCTGGCTGTGCCTGAAAAGAACTCCATAGGGAGGAGTTCATTTCAAAATAAATCACCTGTTTTTCTTATTGTTCTTATCAATGCTCAAATTATATCTCTTTCTTTTACAGATACATTTGCAAGTAAAGTCGCTGCCATACAGGACCAGTACGCCGACGCCTCCATCGGCAACGTGACGGGCAGCAATGCGGTGAATGTGTTCTTGGGCATCGGGGTGGCGTGGACCATCGCTGCCGTCTACTGGAAGAGCAAAGGAGAGGTGTTCAAGGTGGACCCGGGCTCCCTGGCCTTTTCCGTCACCGTCTTCACCATCATGGCGCTGGTGTGTGTGATGGTGCTGCTCTACCGCCGCCGTCCCAGCGTTTCAGGCGGAGAGCTTGGGGGCCCACGGACACCCAAGCTCCTCACCTTCTTCATGTTCCTCTCCCTGTGGTTCATCTACATCCTGTTGTCCTCCCTGGAGGCTTACTGCCATTTGCCTGTCTTCTGAAACAGAGGGAAACGCACAGACACGGCTCCTCTCCTTGTTTTTAAAGTCTGCTGAACGTGTTTTCTCTCGGTTTTTGTCTACTTTCACAACGGTTTATAACTATTTCTATCATATTCATCATTGATACCGCACAATATTTGATTGACTTTGAATCTTTGGACTTTGGAACTTTGCTACCACCCACTGAAAATCAGCCTCTTCTCAACTTTCCTTCCTTTTTTTTAACTATTAACTACTTTTTACATTTATCCAATCATTGCTAATTTTAAGTGTTAAAGATTAAACGATTGGAGCAGTATATTTCTAATGGTGTTATTAAATGGAAAGTTAAAAAGAGTGCATGGGAGGATGTTATTCTTGAAATTTACTTAAAATGAAAGCCATCACCGAGGCTCAAATTACATAAGTGTGTGTTGATATTTATTACTCAATCTATACATTAACTATTCATTGTATATTGCGTAAAAGATGAACATTGTGCGTGGGAGTTTTGTGAAAGAGTAGGCGTGTTTGCTTTTGCACGTGATCAGATTAAGAGTTTCTCGGTAATCTATTTTAAAGTACTGTATGTAACATTTTGATATGGCTGTTAACGTGTTGATGTTTTTGTGTACACGTGAATCTCAGCTGTATCATTATCTCTTAACTGCCTGGTCCGCTCTCGCACAAAGAGTTTCAGTATCATGTTGGACATCGCCAGGGTTAAAAAGGCTTTTTTTTACAAAATAAGTCTTAAAATTGTTTATGAAGTATATATTCTTTGAGCACATTTACAATTTTTTGTGTACGGTGCGTGTGTGTTTGAGCGTGTGCGTTTGTGCGCGTGTGTTTGTGTGCGTGTGTGTGCACTTGTGCTCCCCAGCACAAATTGGCAAAAGTTATGGCCCTATTGTGTCATGTTTGCCGAAATTGTGTGGATGACAACAAAATTAGATGATATCAGTTTTTATTTTTCAACATCAATTTAGAAAAAGCACAGCTCAGCAAAGGGTCAATTTTCAGATGAGTGTCGTAATGAAAGTAATTAGCACCTAATAATTGTTCATAATAATTGTTGTTCCATCATCTGGGATCAAAACATGTGATAAAAGCAAAGACTTGTCGGAGTTTTTCCTGAGTGTGTATTACAGCGGTTGATATTGAAGTTTGTTTTTTATTTAACCTTGAATATTTAAAGCCATATTTATTGTAACAGTATTACGGTGTAAGTATTTATATGATCAATTTAGTTTTATTGATATGCATGTTTAATGTTCAAAAAGTGGAAATAAATATTGCTCATTCATGATGCCATAAAACTCTGTGATGTCTTACTTTCACATCCTTCAATGATTACATCAAGACTGGGTCTTTATCAAATACCAAAACATGTAGTTAAAAAAAACTCGCCTTTTGATTTAGAATGAATCAGTCTATTAACTCTTTTATTAAAGTGAGTTATTACAAAACCCATTAGATTGCTGTCTGAGTAGAGAAACAGCCTGATGCTCAGCAGCGGCAACAAACTACAGAAAATAATTTAAAGGAGAGAAAAGTTGGATGTATGAATAAATGTACTATATTTACTGTGAAAGGTGGAGACTTTTCCCTTTTGAACACTTCATTTTCTAGCTTTACCATTCTAATCAGTTTTGTTTCCAGCAGTAGTAGGCAGCTGTTTTCATTGAATATGCTCTGATTACCTTGCTTCACGGCAGCTACCATACATACTGTATATGACAGTTCAGCAAATACATATTTATGGTTAGTAAAAGATTGCGGTTTTGCACAAGTTAGAATCCTCTTTTTATTTACTTTTTCCTTCATATACAGAATCTCGTTAGTTTTAGCTCAGATCACTTGGACATCCTTAATATGAGGTCCCTTTTACTAATTAAATAAGCTTAAACAAATTCCTGCGAGCAAACGAGTGACAGAGATCGTGAGCTAACTTCCTGAACAGATATGAAGAGGTTAGAAAGGCATATTGAAATTTATCACTGTCCGTCCATTACTGCTGCTCTGAAATGACTAATGAATAATGAACCAGGACATAAGTTCTTGAGGGAATGTTTCATTCAGTGACTGAGAATGGGTTATGAAATAAGATTACATGTTTTCTGGATACTTTTTGTAATCATAGGTATTTTTCTGTATCTGTATGTTTAATTGTGACACATTCAAAGGTTGAAATGCACACTCCTATTAACTGTAAGTAATAATTCATATTAGCAAATAAGCAGATCATTATGACACATTCAAAGGTTGAAATGCACACTCCTATTAACAGTAAGTAATAATTTATATTAGCAAATAAGCAGATCATTATGACACATTCAAAGGTTGAAATGCACACTCCTATTAACAGTAAGTAATAATTCATATTACCAAATAAGCAGATCATTATGCGCTTGCATATCGTCATGTAAGCGCATATACATACAAAAATGTATACACATTTAAACATTTATACAAACACTTGCATTTGTATCTAAACTTTTGATATCTGTTGCAAATGTATTAGTGTTAAACAATACATATACAACATTTGTGTGTGTGAGAGCGTTTCAATAGTGAACGGAAGAGTTTTAAGTAATAAGTAATATCAACACTGCAACATATTAGACATGTCACACTATAGTGCATATCTGGTTTATTTTCTACACAGCAGCACTTCACTGCGTTCACTTAAAATGCTGAGTTAAATTGTAGTAATTTAAATTGTAAATGTAGTGGAATATAAAGCACAAGATGCTGCTTCCCAGAGAAAAAAATTGTATAAAAATGCTCAAGAAGGACCTTACATTTTCACTGGACCACCAGCTGTGCCCTGAGTTGCTCTCTCTCCTCCTTGAAGATGTGTTGTTGGTTCAACATCCCCCCTCTTGCTCCTCCACCAGTCCGCAAATGCTGCGTGCTCGCCCCCGAGCCCTCCATCTCGTGTGTTTCGCCATTGGTCTGGGATGATGTCATCCACAGCGGAGACAATAGAGCCCACCTCCCCGTCAGCGTCTCCTCACACGCGCATCGCAGCTCAGAGTGACGTGACGCCAGCTGAGTTAGCCAAGCACTCCAGATGACATTTCATTCTGCCATCTTACTTATCTTCAGTCCAACAGAGCTGTGCATCTTCTATTCAGGCTAAATATTTGTTGCCCCCCACCTCCCACCGCCCCTCCCCTCCTTTTTTTTTTTTTTTTTTTGAAATACATGAACAAACGAGCAGGCAGGGAAGGTGTTACACATCTGGATCAAACCAACGCAGCGGGTCGCGCTACTCGACCCACTCCAGACATGAGGTGGTCTCATTCCGATCGCGCTCATATGATGGAAACACTTCGGGGCTGCCACGCTTGATGTAAGTGATGCTTTGAATTGTTTGGTTTTTTTTTGGTTAGGTTACTTGTCGCCGTCCCGGTCGGCCTCGCGGTCCCCGAGTGCAGCTGCTGTCACATCGCTACGTGCTGGTCGGCTTTAGCACGCAGCGCAGAGGAGGCGCCTCTTTAAATGTCTCTGGAAGCGTTTGCATTGGCCGTCAAACTGATGCCACACGATAACACCCGCGCATTGCACCCTCGTGTTTCTTCTGCAGGTCCGCAGTTGTGATCGTTTGCCCCGTGATGCGCGTGTTTTATGGTTCGGGGGAAGAGAGAGGACCGCAGACATGTGAAAAGAGCCAACAAATGGACGCTAATTATACACATGTGCACAGGCCTGCTGCATGGGGGGGTCGAGGGGGGGGGGGGGGGGGTGCTGTCGCACACATCAGCTTTATTTGCCATCAAGGTAAAGGTTCAAAGAATGTGCACCGGAGATGCGATTCAAAACACCGAGAAGCCAGGCTGCAGCGCGCCACCTAGCGGCTGTATGAATAGGAACTAATAGATGTTTCATCGCTGGACCGCAGAGCAGCAGCCCTCGAAAGAACAATGCAGGAGAAGAAGGTACATATAAATAGCTGGTTTATTTTTGCTGGCGGTGGTGCTGATGAGATGCTTCAAAGAGCAGAGCAGGAGAGATGTGCAGCTTGGGTTTGTCTCTATCGGCGTTGCCAGTAGGCTAAGTGAGTGAATCTAGTAGAACTCATAGAAGGATACGAAGGAGCGGACACACACGTGTGTTAGTGGTTGATTGCTAAGATTACATTTGGATCAAACTTTCAGTCTACGGTTGAATGTATTTGTTGTCACAATGTATTTGTTCAAAAAACTGAAATAATCTGTTATGGGGAATTAACTATCAGGACACATAAGAGTCACTGCTGTGAGAGCTGCTTTTGTTCAGATTTAGGCTTTCTGGCCTGAACAAAAGAGACTGTCAAGGTGACTCACTGCTTTTCCCATTTTAAAACTATCGCTGGTAGTGTCATGCTTATGGAACATTGATTCAAATGACTTAGAATCTTTAAGGAAAGATGCAGTGTTTATTTGGATCTTACATTCAAAGCAAATGCAAAGGTTAGAAAATGCAAAATAACTAATTCAACATTTCTTAATCAACAATCTATTTACAATGAAACCAAGGAACAGTTGAAGAGAGAAACGTAATGACCCTGTGAATGGTTAAAAGCTATTTATGAAATTTACTGCTAAGAACAAACACAGTACCGAATATTTTGACAAAATCATTCTGTCATCAATCAAATTGAATAATTAGAACTAGAACAAAGTGAAAAATCTTCTTAATAATGTACCTGGTCAAATTTTCCAGGCCAAGACAACATCTTGTCTCTTTTTGTCCAGTAAGAGACTTTA
Source organism: Gasterosteus aculeatus (assembly GCF_964276395.1). Classification (NCBI taxonomy): domain Eukaryota; kingdom Metazoa; phylum Chordata; class Actinopteri; order Perciformes; family Gasterosteidae; genus Gasterosteus; species Gasterosteus aculeatus. Next base: position 19,020,460 of record NC_135694.1, read on the forward strand.
CTGTGGCGTAAGACAAAGAAAACCGTCAGATCTTCACATTTTAGAACCACTATAATCTCTAAGTAGTTGCTGATTAATTGTATCAGCTCTAGTTTACACATGCTATCCTCCTCTTCTCCAACTGTTCCAGTCTACAGGCAGCTTACAGATGTGATGGACCGGTCCCCCATACTGTCGACCTTACCTTTCCTTTTACCCAATGCATGCTGGGATAATCTTTGGTGATTCTGAAACAAAACAAAAAGATAAACAATGGATGGATTATTTGCAGACTGAACAATAGAGGAAGAATTAAAATGATCCATTTTATGTTAGAATCCCTCCCACCATTAATAACGATAACTTCACTCAGGGTACCTTCCTCAGAATGTTGACGCTGCAGGCCGACCATGTCTGCCTCAGGGTTTCATGTGATTGTTGTTTTCGTGCAGTTTTACTTTCTCTAAGGTTTTCTTTGAGGATATGAGGGTGGCCTTGTGTCATTTCCAGAGGGGTAAAATAAACAGAACGTTATTACCGCAATAAAACAGACGGATGTTTCTTTTTGAAAGCTTCTGTCAAATAGAATTGTTGTATCATTTTAGGGGTTATTTTTCTGAGGATTCTTATGAAGCAGAAAATCTTTCTGTAGTTCGGATCAGAATACACTCTGAAACCAAAAAGGATCAAATACAGAATACACAGAGGCTTTCGCCATGTAATATTAGACCACGTTTGATCGGCTGTTGTCTAACTTAATTAATCTGAATACGTTTTTCATCCCTGTCTGTTTGACTGTTTGTTTGCAAAAACATCCTGTCAGAAAATGACATTACGTTTTGGTGGTGTTCATATTTCAGTCTGTAACCGTCACAGTATGCTTTTTAGATACTTCAAACATTTTAAAGTATATTAAAAGCACGTTGCTGCTGTTCTTATCTATATGTGACAGAGGTAAAAATCCGACCACAAATCCTTTCTCCAAACGTCTTTTGTCACTTTCTATTCTTAGTATATTATTTTAGGATTCAGTTGTCTTTTTGGATTTCTTATAAATTTGAATTGCTTTTACCATCACAATGTGGCTTTGTGCAGGCACACAGTAGCCTGAAATCCCTGTGCTGTTGGCGCTGTGCAACTGATTAGCATTGGTCTGCTCCTTGATTCAAATATTTGATTGACTAAATGTCTAAAATGGGGCACAGGCGGAAAATTAAATTGCTCTGCAGAAAACGTGCCACAGATCTAATTTTAGCTGCTTTAAGAATTTAATAAACATAAAAATAGCTTAGCCTTGTACTATAACAGTGGCTATCCTCAAAGGCAGGTATCAGTGTTTAAATTGACACTGAATAGAGAAGGGAAATGAGAGATCAGCTCAATGTTCCCAATCCCGCTGGCCACTGATTGGCCGGTTTCTGCAGTTGCTTCCATCACTTTCCGTCAGCTGACTGTGGAGATTGGGTGATGTAATTATTTTGACTTCCCCTCAGTCGCCTGCAGTGCTGTGAGTTCTGATGAGACGGTAAAACAAATCAGTTTACAGTGAAACGGCAAATTCAGCAACATGCTAACAAAGATTAGCCGTTTGAATTAATTTGCCTTTTCAAATCACTCAGCATTAATTCAGTTGAGAATCATAACCGATGAATTAACAGGACCTGTTCTTTAGACATCAGGCAACATAGAGCTCATCATTATTCCATCATTGTACTATTATCATGCCATTGTTGACAAAACACATTATCATTCGGGCTTCTGAATCACAACCAAGTCATCACATCCAGCAGCACCTCAAGTTGCAAGTCATTCTACTTTGTCCCAAATCATTAGATGTGTGACCTAAGCCTGAAAAGAGTTAGTGAGTCATTACTGTCAATCAAAATGCTCTGTATAAGCCAGATTTTATACTTTTGTCCTTTAATACCTGTTGTTCCACTCCACTTGTTCTGGCGATATAAACCATCTTCAAATTATTTTAAACCTGTCTACAGTGACAGTTTGAGCGGAGTTCACGAGCTTCACAGTGATGCAGTGATTGGCGACTCCTCGGCTGGTTTGCTCATTTTTCCTTCAGACAAAGCGGAATCTTGTAAATCCGTTAGGATCGCTAACAGAAAGCAGAGGAACCGTATATTTCTTCAACCGATTATTTACCATATACTACTCAGGCCATAGCGAAGGTTTGACAAAACCGACCAAAGGTTCTCTATATATTAGTTACCAACTGTAGCTTTCACAGTTAATCCATACGAAAGAAACAGTTTCGGTCGCTGATGCGAGACGAGGTTTCAGTGGCGAGAGGACAGAGACACCTGAGACGGTTCACGCCGTCCAGCGCCTGTTAGAACTACAGCACATCTGCTCAATGACCCTTAACAGTTTGCTGACAGCGCAAATCCGTCAAGGCCCTTTTTTCATGGCCCTCCCATGTTGACACGGCGTCCTCCTCAGTGGGAGTCTGTTCCTTCCTCCAACCTGTTCATTGATTTCAGTTACAATAGCAACAGTTTGTGTGGACGTAGACGATACTGTGGGATCTGCGCTCAACCTTCAATGCTGTTAGGTATTTCTTTCATTGTGAACATGCTGGTGCCTTTCCCCTTTGTGTCCAGTGGCCACCTCTCAGCGTGCTTACACAGTATGTGTGAACGGCCATTTAACGAGAGAACTGGAGCGACTTCCGTCCTTTTTATGTCGAGCAAAAGCAAAAATGTGGAGAAAAAAATGTCCTGCTCATCTGCCCCTGGAAAGTAACTCCGATGACTCATTTTCATACCATCTACAATCTCATGAGCCTTTTTTTCTTTCTTTTTTCACTGTAATGGAAAAATAATCTTGTTCGACTCCAGAGGAAGACATTCTCTAACTCAAGCAACTCCACAAGCCCGTAGTTGAGCTGCACATGCCGATATTATGGCCTGTGTTTTGCTCTGGTGTGGACCACTCTCCCACACGGGAATGATAAAATGACTTGACTTGACACGGGTGTTTGGCTCTCAGGTGCATTTTTGATAAAGGTGCTACATCAAGCCGGGGGGGAGAAGGGGAACGGAACGATCTCCGTCAATCTTGCGCAGTCAGAGAGCCATCTGTTTCCCGGAAACATCAACTTGTCCACGAAAATACTCGCTTCACTGCCTCTGCAGCTGGAGACGCACTGTGTGCCCCTAAAATCCACACTTTGCCTAATTATTGTAAAGCGCTGTGAGATCATTGACCATAAGTCATGCCCTGTCCTATCATCATCTCAACAGTACACTCTGTGATCGGTTCTCTTTTCTCCTCCCAAGAAACCGTCAAAATGACATCAGCTCGCATTGAATTTAATTTTTACGAAATATTACACAGTTCGGGGCCTTAAGCAAGCCAATTATAACTATTTGTGATATTGCAGGTTTTGCTCAGGTGCTTGGTAAAGAGGGAAATCATCTGGAAACACATTAGCATGTGTAACGCTCTCCTCTCCCTGTGACTGTGAGGCTGTTATCTTCATCATGCTGGTGGGGAAGCAGCGAGGCGCCGGGATCCCTCCTGCAGGCTCGTGCAGTTCTCGCTAACAGAAAGAGAGTGACACTCCTTTTATCTGAATCATACTTTTCTTTTACACTTTCATGTGCTCAAATTTGGAGGCCGGTGACGTGATTCCCAAGTTAGCCTTTCCCTCAAATGTTAACATACACCTAATCGCACACATACCTGTTACACTCCGCCCCATGATCCATCCTGTGACATTTTTAGTTACTCCGAATAATCTAACGATGTCAAAACCTTCTTATAGGGTACTGAGTGGCTGTTACGTTTCAGTTCTTCTGAGAGGAACTCATGACTCATTCACACTTTAGTGCAAACTTCTGAAGTCAATAATAGCAGGAAGATACATTATGCATCTTCACATACAGATACCAGCTGTCTGATGTAGAACATCGCTGGAGTCATAAAAATGGTATTCAGTTGTGACTTTTACGAAGCGATGAGCTACCGATGGAGCATAAACACAGACAGGTTTAGGAGTTTATCATTGTGCTGAGTTGTATCCAAGCAAACAAACACACAACGGCACTCAGCAGGCTGTATGTTGGCTGATTAAGTAGCTTACAGCCTTTTATCAGATTCCATTAATGTGTTAGAAAGACCAACTGGAGGGATGTCACATTAATGCGGTTAATTAAACACAATTTTAATTAAACTTCTAATCAACAGCGCGCATACCACTTTACAGTTTAATTCTCGTAAGTGGAAACTTTCTGCCCTCAGGTCCAGTGAACAAACGCACAAAGATGCCAGGATATTTCAAGTTTTAACAGTGTTCCGCCAAAGTTTCTAATTAACCTAAACCAATATCTGCAGTTTTAAAAGAAAACTTCCCCCGTGACTGACTGAAATATTTATTTTTTATTATTGTTAAAATCAGTGGTTCCCAACATAGGGGTCAGGCCCCATTAAAGCATGACAAAAAAAGTAATCTAATCAAAGGGACAGGAAAGGAATAGTGGATTATTTGAATGGAGAATTAAAACCCTCTTTGGTGGCACTGCTAACAACTCACACGTCTTAATCTGAAAAATTTACTTACATTTGTAGAATTGTACGCACTTTATAAGCCGTTCAGTAATGGAGTAATGCTCCACTAAAGTCTGTCTTGCATTTTGTGTTAATTTTGCTCTGAAGTGTCAACATGTGGCAGTGAAATTTCAAGAGACATCTCTTTGTTGTAACATTTTCCATATCTGTGTGTTCTGCTGAGGCTGTGACTACGACTGAGTGAAAAGGCCACTAGCCTGCCCGCAGTTTACAGTGTGTGAGAGCAAAGTGATCAGAGTGATAGTGACTTCCACCATGATAAATTGGGTCAATGTAACCCCCACCCCCTTCACCACAGGCAAGTCTGAAAAAAAGGGGGGGGAAGAAGAGGATGCCGTCACCAGACTCAGTGCGTGGATATGGGGACACTGGAGCTTGGTTTGCTTTTTCCATGGGTTGGTATCTGCGTTGTGTTGGGACTGAAGGCGTCCCCCAGATTAATTTGACGTGTTCCTTCCTCTCCTGTGGTCTGTGGTTTACAGTGTCACATTGTAATCTGTCCCCCTGTATTTTCTCACGACCCACTTTGTTTCTGCCGGCCAGTGTTGTCTTAAGTATCTGTTCTTCCCAGTCCCTCTTCTAATGTCGTGGTCTTCCATTAGCAAGATATTCTTGCTAAATATGGATTGATGAGCCTCTGGTTAAAACAAAAATCCACCGTAGCAAACACTGTTTGAACAACTGTATTTGATGTGCAGTGCAATTACAGGCTAGCATGATGTTTGGTGGGCAAATATAAACAATGTTGTTTTGTACCTTAAAATGTGACTTATTTAAAATTAGAAAAAATATGTTTTGTTACTTACCCCAGTGGCTTTTTATTTGTCCTGATTTTGAGCTATCTATCTCTGAAATGTCTTGCTTAATTCCAAGGGGATGAAAAGATGAGTTTTGTTATGTGAAAAGAATGAGGACCTACAGCCATGCTAGCGACCGTATTGGGCAGTGTTTAGGCACAGCTGTGCTTTGAGCTAAATGCTAACAACCGCATGCTAACATCCTCACAATGTGAATGCTGACCTTAAGAATGAACTGTACAACGTTTACAGTGTTTGCAGTCTTAGTTTTGGAATTTATCCAACGCCAAGTCACAATGATTTACCTCTGGGGACCATTAATGTTTGTGCAAAATGTCCTGGTAATCCAACAATTTAGTTATTGAGGCACTTTGGACTGGACCAAAGTTGTGGGCGGACTGACATTGTTTCCAATTCTAGAGCCACTAACGTGATTCAAATGTATTTTTCTGTAAGTAATGTGAAACAACCTTTTCAATCCATTAAAACTGCCAAAATAGTCAAGGTGAAACCTCAAGTTTTGGAATCAGTCCATCACAATCAAAGAGCAGGTCCTCATTTACCAATTTCTCACAATCTCATCGGGAGGCAGAGACACAAATAGCCTCAACATATTGCAATGCCAAACCATCGACATACTCGTTATGTGTTAAAACTCACTTTTGACTGGGAAGTCCATTCCACTTCCCCCAGCTGCGCCTTGAACTCAATACTAACATTGATATAGTAACATCATCCAAACGGACTGCCATAGCTTTTCCTGCAGCTGGTGTGGCAAAAACTCAATTTAAGTACAGTACCAGTCAAAAGTTTGGACACATGTTCTCATTCAATACTGTACCAGTCCACACTTTTGACTGGTACAGTACTTTAATTTCAGGTAATCGCATGGCTCTTTTGCATACAGCTGTCTTTACAGTGAAGAATCCCACTGAGCTTTTGAGAGTCACAGTGTGGCTTGTCGTTGTATTTAAAAGCCTCTCCAACGAGAGCAGTGAACATGCACACTACAGCTATTTTTTATAGCATATTAAGCTATTTTTACCATCAGCCATGGCTTGACTCATTATTTTGTCTAGTTAAGAATGAGGACTCATTGGAAGGATGCAGTGTGTTGCAGCTCTGTTGATGCAGCTTTTGTGACTGAGCTTTTGAGAAGCCTCACTGCCATCAGTATCAGATGGGATCATTTGCGGCTAACAGCAAACAGGTTCACACTCAGGCAAAGGTTCATTTTGAAACCCTACAAACATAGGTGAGCAATTAATGTAAGTGGCCCTGTTTTAAGTTAAAAGACTGATGTACATGTGCATTCAAATTCATTCAAATCAAACATGAATCTCAGTGGGGTTTCTCTTCTCCTTTCATTTGAAGCAAATGTAAAAGGAAATACGTGTGACATGTTAATGAAAAAAAGGATGTTGTTGGCTTTGTCATTTTTCTTGGTTTGTTTTTCAGATAAATCTAAGAGATTATACGGACTTAAAGAGAAAGTAAACAGTGTGTTGTCATTCTTTTGGTGGATTTGGGTTTTGACCTTACATTTCACAAATACTTTGCCTTTATTCTTTTATAATATAATGACACAGTATTATTTTAATCATCATTCACTGTTTCATATACATATTTAGTAGCTGCAATGTTTGGTAATTCGCATCAGCATGTGCTGTTCGTGTTTAAAATGATGGTATGTAAAGTGCGGCTCACGTTTCCTTGTGTGTAAAATGATGGAATATAAAGTGTGCCCTTTCCATGAATTGTAAGATGACAGTAGTTTCCTGACGACTCTCTTTCTGTCTCTCTCTCCCTCGTCGTCGGACAGCTGTGCATAAACCCAGATGCCTCCCCTCCCTCTTGATGAGCGTATAGTGGTCATTCAGCACCCTAAAAACTTGGCCCTGTGTGAGGCTTCCCCACAAACCATCCCTCAGCGCTCCTCTCAAATATCAGCCTCGTCCAATGGACACCCTACCCATCTCCAGTCCTCGAAGTCCCACTTCTATGCACCTTCGTGTAATCCTCTGACTCTCGAATGCAAGCGTAGATCCTCTCGCACGCAGAGACTCAAGAGCGATCAACCTGTCGTCCCAGCAGGTGCCAGACACGTCCCCAGCCACTGCCATAGCAACGGCACAGTCACTCTCGCCCCACGGCTGCCCTCCCACACACATACTATTGATATCAGGGTGACGGTGGACAAAGGAGGACGTGGAGGAGGAATCAGCAACTCCTTGGGGCGCAGCGGAATTGTAAAAGGTGGCAGGGAGAAATGCGTCTCTTCACAGCTGGATCAAGGACAATGTGAGAGAAGGACTGGAGCCGCAGGGAGGCCGGGTGGTGCCGAACTCAAGCCCCAGCGAAGTCGCCATAGTCAGCAGTCGCCCTCCCCCGGGGGCATCCTGCAATTCGTCCCAGCCCAGGCGCAGCAGCAAAGGTTGAGGACAGAAAAGGAAAACGCTAGTTTTTTAAACAGAAGTGACCAAGAATTTCCTTCACTGGGTCACAAGAAGAATTCCAAACTGGGGACTGTCCGTCAAAGCCATAATAGCCCAAATCTACCCTACCACCAAAATTCCGTCCCTGTGCCCCGTGCCTCCATCCTAAATTCCAACTATCCGTCGTCCCCTCCCTCCCAACCCACCCATGTCCCGGGCCCCTTTCAGAAGGTCAGCCAGCCGCAAACGTCCCGCACCAGGGATCTCCGCCCTCACATTCTTCATGGTCTTCCCCTCTCCCCCTGCTCCTCCCACGCCGGAGGGTTCCCCAGCCCTGACCACACATGCACCATCGACTGCACCCACCCATTCAGCTGTGGCTGCTGGAGGTTAGTAAGATGCACAGGCTGTAAGGGACACTCTGCCAACTGCCAAGAAGGTGGAGGGAGTGCTTCCACCTCATTTCCACGAGCTCATAATGTCGGAGCAGTGAAGAGAGGAGGCAAAGAAATGGGCCTGAGGAATCTAGGCGGGTGTCTCTCCACCACCTCCACCACCTCCTCCTCTAACAGCACCGTGTCTGACTGCCGAGCCAACCTGTTCAAACCTCTCCGCTGTGCCTCCTGCTCTGGGGAGGCTAGAAACTTTGAGAGTCCAGCTATCCTTCGCAAAAAACTGGTTGGGGGATGCCTGCCCTGTACCCCGCTGTCCTCCTCGGCCCCTCTCCGGGCCATACAGAGCTGCGTCACAGGCTGCAACCCCAAAGCTTCCCAAACAGGCAGCTCCACCTGCAGCTACTGCAGCAGCGACCCCATAGTGGTGACATTTAACCCTCGCAGGTGCAAACCCCCAGGCAGAGGCACAGGAGCAACTCCTCAGATGGGTACGTTCCAAGCCGATGATGACGACTACAGCGTGCGCACCATCTGGCCTGAAGAACTGGCCAAGAAAATGACCCATTCTAAAGCCCAAAAGAATCACTGCACCGTGATGGGAGTAGGAGCGAGGAAGGCCCCTGCAACCCAGGACCAAAATGGCAGTAACAGACCAGGCCTTGCCCTCCTGGACTGTCAAAACCTCCAGGAATACACGCAGTCCCAGTTTACAGACCGTGCCGGCCGCCGCCGGCTTCAGCAGGGGAAAATGGCCGCCCTTGACTTCATGGGCCGCAGGACGGGATCCGGGTGTGACGAGGGACAGAACTCACTGAAGAGGCTCTTGAACAAAACAGAAGATGCAGGAACAGAGCAAGACGGAGATGCAGCATATCCACGCTCCCCCTCTCCCCGCTCAGCCTCTCCGCCGTCACCTGTGTCCTTCTCTCCTCCACCGTCCGCTCCCAGCACACTAATCAAGCCCAAACCCTGGCAGAGAGACAGGGAGGGGGGACATTCCCTGCCATCCGCTCAGTCCCTTCACCTGGCTCTCAACTCCCTGAACAGAGAACAAGATGAGGAAAAAAGCAGAAGTAAGAATATCTTACAATTCACATCTCACGTACAAGTGGGAAAATATTCAGAATATCTATGAAGTAACTCATCTTTTACTTCATTTAGCAGTTTGGTTGGTTTTTAGTTAGAGATGTCCAACATTTCTGGCTTTGGTATAAATATTAGGGTTTTTCTTTATATCTACCTACATTTAGAAACATCTAACAAGATGTTTTATAAGATAATCAAAGGGCAAACCCCCCAACCTCTCAACAAATAATACAGATAATCAGCGTTCTGACCAATAGGACCCGGTTTTGAATCAGTGATTTTATTGGTGATTTAGCCCCTTTAAAACAGAACGTTTTAAAGTATTTTCCTTTCTCATCTCTTGCTCTGTGGCAGCACAGACTGCAGAAAAATATTTCACCACACTTTCTCTTTGTCTTCTCTTCATCCAGTGCACCTTTCTCTGCCGCTGTCCTCTTCTTTGCCGGCTTCTCTGTCCGATGAGACCGCGATGAGTCCTGATGCGGAGAACGCCGTGGTGAGTCCCATCCTGCCTTTCCTTTTTCTGGGGAACGAGAGAGACGCCCAGAACTTGGACCTGCTGCTGCGCCTCAACATTGGCTTCGTGGTCAACGTGACCACGCACCTGCCGCTCTACCACGTCAACTCTGGATTGCGCTACAAAAGGCTGCCAGCCACCGATAACAGCAAGCAAAACCTTCGGCAATACTTTGAGGAGGTTTTTGAGTTCATTGGTGAGAGTCTTGTTGATTGTTTTTGTGAGTTGATTTAGAAGGGAGAGATTCTATTGATTTCAATCTGACTTCCAACAGCAGTTATCACTGACTCTGCTTGTGCCACCACGCTGTGGTAGAAGAGATTCACCTTCAGACAGGTTTTGTGTGACAGAGAGAACGTGGTTTATCAGATGAATTGTTAAGAAGGGTGTTACTGGTTTATAGATTTTGAACTGCTTATTGAGGATGTAATGATACGCGTCATAGAACATGCTAGATATAAGATTGCTGTAAGAATAATGTCACCGGTGCATGCTCTGTTGAGCGGTGAAGCTGATCTCTCCTGCGTAGATGTGCTTCCGGCCGCATGATGCATGGCACATGAGGCAAGGTCACTAAATCTGATATATATACAAAATGTCAATGAAGGAAATATTGTTACACCTGAACTGATACATACAATGGTGCACCTTCTCCATTCAAGTTTCTTTCTTACACAAACTAAGCCACGTAAAACTCTGTATTTCTTCCTTTCCTTGCAACGTCACTGTCATGTCACTATACACAGAAAAACAACAGATTTTTCCAGCTGCGTCCCAAAGACAGAGAACATGGGCAAAAAGAAGCAGGCGTTTCGAACACTACATCCCTCAATCAGATAGAGATGGGGTTGACAAATTCTTCCTTTTTATGACAGTGATGACATTTTCTATATAATCAGCGTGCAATGTTAGGCCAGTTTTTACTTCTTTAATTCTGCCTCATTCTAAATCGGGTTTGTCGTTCTCATCAACAGAGGAGGCATATCAGAGTGGACAGGGAGTGTTGGTACACTGCCAGGCCGGCGTGTCCCGTTCTGCAACCATTGTCATTGCCTACCTTATGAAGCACACCCTCATGACAATGACAGACGCCTACAAATACGTGAGGAGTCGTCGTCCAGTGGTCTCCCCCAATCTAAACTTCATGGGCCAGCTTTTGGAGTTCGAAAGGGACCTCAACTCCGGCGTGACTCCTCGTATCCTAATGCCTAAGCTCAGCGGTGTGGAGACGCAAGTGTGAGGAAGGTCAGGAGCGCGTGAGATACTGCTGGTGACGAAGAGATTGAAGCAGCGTTGAAAGAGTGCAGCAGATTTTAGAAGAGTGACGTGGCCACAAATACTTTGGTGGGAAAACGGTGGTATTTTGGGCGGCCGGTGCACTTTTAATACTGTGAAACATGAGACGAAGAACCAAACAACAGACCGGATGCTTCATCACACGACCATCACCCAGTATACTATTCCTAAAGTAATGTGCCAATATTTTGTAGGGACCTAACATCAGTCTCTGATCTCATCTTTCTCTGATGCCTCTTCCTTTTGGTTCCCATCGTTTACATTCACAGCCACTAAACGGAAATGCAATGACTGGGTCGCCATAAATCGTAAGCGCACGCTGAACGGATATGCAACTGTGGAAAAGGATCACTGGTAATGTGCCACCCCCCTCTGCGACACCAGGTTGATGTTCCCATCACACGTAGCAAAAAGGATATTAATGCAAACTTTACATTTCATTATCACTGACTAAATTGTCACAAAGATGAGAGGAATTCATAGCATAGACCACAGTCACTGTTTTCTGCTCAGATTTATCATGTGTTTTTCTATTTGGAAACTGTGCAATACAGTGCTATGAACTGAGGAGAGCCGTGACGGGATTAACCCGGGAAACCTTTTGCAAAAGGGACAAACAGCTCATGAAAATACGTATGAATGGTTTGGTTCACTGAAGCGGCTAGCATACTGTGCACTGACAGGGTAGAGTTAAACAATACAACACATAACTGTAGCAATCTGTGTGAGTAAAAATGTACATTTAAACACATTTACTGCGTAATTGAAACCACAACTCAAGACTACTTTGAGGTTATTTGTGCAAACTATGGTTTACAGTATATTTGACCGTAGCTGTACGTTGGCAGGTACTCTCTTACCATCTCAAGCTGTGCAGTGTAGGTTTCGCTATTAATTCATTGAGAAACTGCATTATTTCATATAAAACTATCTTTTTGTGGTTTTGCATGGAAGCGGCCTGTCATGGTGCACAGGCAGGTATTTTGCCATGTATAAAAAGCACATGGTAGTTTGATATTCAGGAGACAACACAGTAACAGAAAGGAGGCCACATTTAACACCTACCCCGTCTGGTCGGGAACATAGAGACAATATGTTATGTGTTAATAACTGCTCGACAGTATGCGCTTTTATTTTGTAACCCTTATTTCAGATATTTGATTTGACTTAACATCCTGTGGCAGATTATACATGTTATTTCCCACAGTCCCAGAAAGGTACAAAGGGAACCGACATAGGAATGGTTGGCTTCCCGGCGCCATGAACAATATTAAAGTCAAACCTACTCTATATTTATTATTTTAGTTCCTTTGTGAACGAGTTGGAAAAAAAAAACAGTTTTTAATGACGGTGATTCTGAAAGTTGAGTGGTTGATATTCATTACTCCCTGTTCTATTGCCTTATTGTCTGTACTGGAGTTCTTAACTGTGTCCCTCCTGACTATGCATTTTTTTATGTAGGCTTTGGTTTAATTAGAGAAGATTGATACACTATATTATTACAGTTATGTAATATATTACAGCCATGGCCTGAGTTGTATTCAATACACATTCAAACGCCTGCATGTTCAATTTTATAGTTTACAGTAATACAAAACCTTTCTGGCCAAAACGATTTTAGAATCTTATTATTATAATAAACAGTGGCATAAGACACTGGCTCATCAACTTTAATATAGAAAGTAAGTGCAGATTGATACTTATAGTGTACTAATATAGGGCAGTACATGGTGTGAAACAAAATCATACTATCTACAGACTCAATATTATATCAGTTCAGCCACACTTTTAGGAGAATCACTGACTTTTGGATTAATACGGTTTTCTAATCCGGTTGCAAAGGGATGAGAATTATTTTGCACATTTTCTAAATAAATGCCACATACATAAATGCTGTTAATGTAAAACAGTACTTTATGACTCCAGCATTTTCAATGTTTTTGACAGCATTAATTGTCAGATATGAGAAGATTCAGGTTAAAGAAGAGGGAACACATGTGTTATTATTTGTGTTCTCTTCTCTTCAACTGCGGAAACAAATAGTTGTGCAGTCGGACTCAGGATAGTCAAATCAAAACCGAGTGTACGTAACTAAATACAAACTTTTACACCTTGAGTTAAGAGTTCCTCAGTATTTGTTGTTATGTATTTAAATGTTTTCACCAGATTCTAGTTGCCCTTTTCCAGAATTTAGGAAAATACCCTGTTCCAAGTTTCCTCAACCAAAATGCCTTCGGTTTAGCCATATGTAATCTGGTCCTCCCATGTTGTCATCATATTTATGACTTTGTAGAATGGTCCTGATTTTTGCCTGGTGTATTTGTTTTCTGTCAAACTGACTTTGATATAGGCTATATATTTTTCTACAGTCAAACTGATTCATTGTGTTAGTATACAAACTTACTCTGACTCTGTATTTACAGTTTTTTTTTACATGAATCTTTGTTTTGTATGAAAGGCTGTTTGGACAGAATGCCATCTTCCAACTCTGTAGCAACAATAAGGATCTTGAGCCGTGCTGTGCGTTGCAGCACTGCAGTGTCACTGTTATCAGACCTCAGTAAACGTGGGTCAACATACCGCATTCCTGTTTTTAACTCTCGCCTTTATTTTAGTTGGAGAGACTTCCAACCAAACATGCTGTTTCTTCCCCCAGTCTGTCCAGCTCAGCTCACAATTGGTGTAGTATTTACCATTGAAGAAAGCCTGTTGCTCCTTGATTTTTATACAGACTTTATATGCAAAATGGCTGTCAAAGCCATTTCTTTAATTCCAGGCTGTATGGACTTGGTCAGTGTTGACCGCAGACGTTTGTAGATGCATCAAAAGCCGACGGACCTTTTCGTCATATAAACGGTAAAGCCAGTGTTTCTGGGAGTTTCAGTGTGTGTAGAAAAAAAAAACCTTCTAGTTTTTGTTTTGCATTTGAAAAGAGGAAAGTTGTTACAGTCTGACTGATAAGCTTTTGAGAACATGGTATATCCGTGAATTTCTTATCTATGGGGACATGATTATTCCTGTTTGTACTTAATCAATTTAAATAATTGTGCTTTTTCCTGTACCAAATAATGAGTTCACGGCTATTGATTCAAAAGACTGATGATGATGATGAGAAGAAAAAAAGCAGATCACCACCTCCCTTCTAACGGGGGTAAGAACTCTTCAGGTACGATTATCATAGTAATGCTGTGCTGTTTCACCCCACCGCCTCCAAAAAAAAGAAAAACTCATGTTATCTAACCTGTTATGCTCTTCCTTTCAATGATGGATTCTTTCTCTTAAGCCAATGTAATATTTTCCTATTGTATTTACTGGTCCTAGTATTTAGAAAATGTTTTTGCCTCCATTTACCTATACTCTTCAGAATTCTTTGAGGTGCACTGTGACAAATACAATGCTGCTATATTACAATGACTTTTATTTAGTATGTCACATTTAGCCGATGCAAAAGTGGTGAATATTGCTAAAGGTGACCCTGGCAAAGTGGGCCTGAATACAGAGGCACTGCTTACATTGTTCCGACTCAATCCAGGCTTTATTGTTGTGCTGCCTTGCTGCAGTGTGTCACTCTCAGACTGACTGTGTGCACCACAACAGGATCTGCAGCTGTTCCTGTTGGTCTTCCTTTAAATGCATGAGACGAGGAAAAGAGAGTAAAATGTAGCAGTGAAGTATTTCTAATGGCCTATGTCTTCGCTCACTGTGCTCAATAAAACTGTGATGTTGCTCTTCTTGCAACAGTGTTTATTATGTGGGAAATGTTGCCTTGGTTTGGTCATAGTTTTATGACTAACTTCAGGCAGTATGTGAGGGAAAGTCCATCCACGGGAATATTTAGCACAAATTTAGACTTTGTCCTCTGTCGACATACGTATTATACGGTTTTGATATGTGCAACATAATACGATAAGCTTTAAGTGTAGATTCATAATTTAAGTTATATCAAATACAGCAGAGAAAAGGTACATTAACATAGTAAAAAAAAAAAAAGTTATAATTATGTTTTGGCCACGTCCTTTGGTCCTCAATGAAATATTTCAACACGTATTGGATGGACTGCCATTCATTTTGTTACAGACATTCATGGCCCCCGGAGGGGGCCATGTAAAAAATGACTTCTTATGCAGCATCGTTTTTAAACTGAATCAAGATGTTTAACGTAAAAGTCGACATGTTAGCATCATGACTGTGGGCATGTTAGGATGCTACCATTAGCATTTAGCTCAAAGCAAGCTGGTCCTGCGGCCACCCGCATGGCTGTATACATCTTTTTCGAGACTAATCCACATCATAAAAAAGTACAAAAGCTGTCAAAATTACAGAGGTATATCTGCCAAATGAATTTTACAGCTCATATTAACATTATTGTGATACAACCTGCATTTGTGTTAGTTGCTATATTTCAATCGAGTTACGATCATTACGGTAAAACGTTTTTTTACAGTATCTTTTTGGTGTGAACTGTAAAAAACTGGAATATCTGCAGTATATACACCACATGTATAATGATAATGCACTCAGTAATACTAACATATAGAGTATTGTACCTGGTTTAATTTGCATCATTACACAACCAGATATACTCTAATCTTAAAGGGGCTTTAGTCGTACAAACCTTGAGAATCTCAAGTCTATCTAAAAAATAAAAAATAAAAAGACCCTAAACTAGCATCTTTAAACCATTGTGTAGCACTATATAAAATGCAAAACATCAAGTGAAGTTATACTGTACAATTCTGAGATCTGTGGCAAAATTATCATCTCAAGTATACACAGGCTACCATGTATCCGTTTCCTCCCACAGAAGAATGAGGTTTAGAAGCTTCACAGTTAGACAGCAGCATCTGTCCCATGCAGTCACAAGGATGTAGGTGACAAGAAACGTGATATTTATTACGGTGTAGATGTGACTTTGTTGGCATGAAGTCCAATTCCCAACCAGGCAGAACAGTTGGGGAGTACATGGACACAGTCTTCACATAAAGACGTTTGAGGAGGTGCTTTCTGGATCAACTGAGTTCACACATGACATTTTTTCCCGCCATTTCTTACATGTTTGATTAGTAGCACCTCTGATAATTGTGGTTCCTTAATGGGTGACAGGATTGATGCTCTCCCATCAAGTGATTTAGTTTCTGTCTTACCTTCCTGTTATGTTGGTTATAGCTAAATATGATACAATGTTACCGTAGTCGCATTCCAAAGTGTGCAGTCCATAAACTGACGGCTGGATTGTGAAGTTGTTCTCCATGTCCATTTCTAGTAAACACACTGGAACTGGCTCTTTTCATTAAAAAAAAAAGAAAAGAGAAAAAAAGAGAAAGAGAAATTAATCATTCCTGAGAGTCTTTTGTTTTTATTCATGTTTGTCTTTTCCTGCGTGCACTGAAAGCTTCGGTGAACTCGAGCATACAATGAACACATGATAGGCTGGAGTTAACTCTACCGACAGATCACCAGCACTCTGAATGAAGTCAGAAGTGTCTATTTGGAAAGTATTGACTAGTCTACATTGCCGTCAATACAAACGGCCAGTTGCAATTGATGATTCAGATGATCACCCCACCCAGACCATTTCCCATCATGACATAAGAGCTGGTTCGGGATTCACAGCCGTGTGATTGAGCACCCGGGGCGGATTGATTGGTGAGAGGTTAAAAAGAAACTCACTGCCTGCCAATAACCACTGTGGATAAAAAAGGATGAGCCGTGAAAGGCACGACTGGGCCGACTCCATGCTACTGTGAATTTGATATTGACTTAATCTCTTATATAAAAAATCCCAGTGCAAGTAGTAATGTAGAATTGTTCCTGTTAAAACTATATTTAAATGTTTAGCCATGCTACAGGCGTTGCTCTAGAAATAGTCATGTTGCTCTGCTTGTATTGATCCACTATACATTGGCTCCGATTTAAATAATTAAAATCTGTTAGCGACAATCTAATTATAAAAGAAATTGTATGGAGAGCATGTTAATTCCCCATAACTCAAAATATAACATACTGTACAATTAGGAATCTTTGATCCACCTAATTCAATATAAAAAACACACAGACTTTTGATCTAGTACTCCGTGGAGATCGGCCCCAGTGTTTCCATATTAACATTTTGTTACCTGCATCCCGATTGCTGGCAGATCTGTTTTCACCTTCCAGGAAATTTTCACTACATTTAATTTATGTGAACGAATTGTAGCGGTTAACACAATAGCTCATCAGCCACTGCCATGTGATGGTTTATTGTAGTGGATGTTTTACTGTGGTTCGATTCTGTAGCATATTGAGGTGCAGCAGCTGTTAAAATCCCTCAATCATCAGACATTAACGCTCGCAGTCACACACATAATGCATCAAACATTTTATTCTTCAATATCAACACCTTGCCGTTGAGCTTGTCACCTGTCCAGCATTTGAGTGTCTGCAAGCCAATCACGGGATCAATGGCTTCAAATGGGTTGAAATGAAAATCAACATCGGTCCAATATGTATTGACATCAACCTCAAGGCTGAGAAGTCCCCTATTGTCCACATGGATTCAAATCTAAATGTCACTCGCATTTGACCGGGTCATGAAGGCTATATTTTAAACAGTTTTTGTTTGAGATGGCAATGATGATCCAACAATATTACACAATTGGGTAACAAAATACCTTCATGGTCTCATTCTCCATTAGTCAAACTCACCAAACTGCTTAGATTTGCATTTGCAGATTTTATTTGCCGAATAAAATCTAGAAATCCAGTGAGGCTGTCAGCCCTCCGGTCTCTGGACTTGAGGCCTCCAGTGAGCCATGACAGTAATTAACTTCAACTTAATTAGGATTATTAATTAGTTTTAAATAAATAAACTAGGTGTAAATTATTTGTAATATTTATAGACGAATAGATAATTACACATAGAAATGAGTTAATAATTCACAGATTTTTGCTGAAATTTTGTACGCTTCTACAGAAAATACATTTACACTTTTAACCGTGACATCATTATCATCATTGCAGAAAATTATCAAATGACTTTGTTGGATAGAAAGCAGCCCCACTAGTTACACCATAATCTGCAAAGATGAAACAGGAGGTCTCTTGGACCATCTGGGGCGTGTAGACACAGACCTTGCAGTCATGCACTGATTTGTACCTGCTGCCACTGTTTTTCAGTATTTTCAACAACAAGAAAAGGAATCACAAGGATTGAAGGTGCTCTCTGGGAGTCCCTGCTGAATTAATAAATGCTTAACCTGCTCAGCAGAAGAATGGAAAAAACATGGCGTGTGACAGTTGATAGTTGCTATTAAAACAGCCGAAAGATAAATCAGAATTGTTTTGTGAATTAGTTCATTCATAAGCCGAGAGCATTTACCTTTCGGAAAGTCATAAGGATTGTGCATTATAAAGGTTTATAACACACTGTGGCCTAGTTTTAGGCAGAAATAAAGACATGTTTAAATGGCTATTAATGATGTCAACAACTATAACCCATCAATGAAGCATGAATTAACAGCAGACAAATGCTATAAAACATATTTATCGATGAAATTATGTGAACAACTATATAAACCGAGTTCCTATTGAAATTCTTTCTTCCTTTCTTTCTGGGGAAACCTCGGCTATCCAACTCCAGCAGAAGAAGTTCAAATAAGATTTCCCCTGTGTTCTCAAAAGAAGCTTGGGGTTCCCATATCACCAAGCTGGTCCATCAGGAGCAGGCTAATTGTGAATGTGGTCATTGCAGGCCAGTGATGACGTTAAACCTGCTAGTACCATCCAGCAGATGGAGTCATTGAACTGCAGCCGCAGTTTAAAAATACAAATGAAGCAAGGTAATCAAGATCAAAATCGGTCAGTTCAACACAATGAAGAACAAAAATGTTGAGATCAAGCAGCAGGACAGTTCTTTACTTTATGCTGGGAAAGTTCGTTTTCATAATTATCCTTTTGGCCTTCAATTCATTACAATCAACTAAAACAGTCATTTATTTCACATATAAATTACCTTTAATCTTTCTTTAATCAACACAATGTTTAACAACAATTAAATTTAAAAATTACAATCATAAGAGTGATCAACGCATATTTTCATATTTAGTGGATTCTAAACATCACTCATGGTAATTTTAAACCATTCTTGTTACATTATTATACCTATAATTATATCGAATTCCCAGAAATGTAAATACATTTTTTTTAAAACGTTGCTTTTATAAAAAAAAAGATCTAAATGAAACCCACGACTACTGCCAGAAGTGTACGACGGCAAGCACTAAGGACAAACTAAGGATAAACAAGCGAGAACGAGCGAGCCTGTTTCGACCAATCAGAGACAACACAACTGGAGAGAGAGGTCACCGGCGAAAAACACAAGCAAGCTACATGCTCATAGCGCAAAGCTCAAAGCTAGCCAGCAAAGATGGAGGCTGACTGTTTTCTAGCCATCCGTTGCTAGTAAGACGAAGCCCCTTTGCATGTGTGTCCTCTGAAACAATGGAAAACATCACATGAGGGAAAGTATCTTTGTAAAGCAACAGTTACAGACACACACGGAAAATGATTTGTATTCACTCAAATAGCGTTGCAACCTAGACAGAGCTGTTGTGGCATAATGCAACTCTTTCCTCTACAGGGTCTTTGGTCTGAAAGCCTCATAATAGTTCCTGACAAAAAACATCAACTGCGCTTTTTTTCCTCAAATACATTTCATTTTATCTGTATAAACGTATTTGAGAAAGCACACATTCTTCCCATGTGTAGGTTATGACATCCACAGTAAATGGCTGCGAGATATTCACAATTTCAACAGTGGTGAACCACTAAATCAGACTGCAGTAGTCCCCATGGCAACAGAGGAGAGGGTGCGCATCACAAAGGGCTAAAGGAGAGATACGTAATGAGCTTGGGCACATTATTTCAAAACCCAAGCCGTACATAATCTTTCAGCCCTAAAAACAAAATCATCCTATTCGCTGTGATAAGTTGAAACCTGAGAGATATCCATCAGCCCCAATTTCCCAGGCACAGATATGGTACAATCCACCCTCACGATAAAACCCTCACTAATGGTTTCCCCCTCCCTCTGTTTGGCATGTACCACTTACTGCTGCGGGGGAGGGGGGGTGATGCTATCCATCCACCACAAACCGAGTGCTCATTGTGGATGGATTGCGGTGAACTGGACTGTATAACGCAGGGTGCCAGCCAGGCTGTTGTCTGTGAGGGGTGGGGTCCGGCTACACCGATACCACCAAACGTAAGCTTACAGAGGGGCAGAAAGAGAGGAAAACAGGAGAGAGAAGAGGGGGGAGGATTGCACCTGAGGATAACTATAATACGGGTAAGGAGAAAGGGGCGGTTAATGGAGATGGTTGGGAAAAGACAATGGAGAAAGGTCGAGAATGGTTCAAATAGATTTGTTCCTTTTGCTGCTTTGCCCCCCATCCCTCCTGTTGACAATTAATCCTACTTGATTACTTTCTCACCTGAGACACATTTTCTGGCACATTTATTCACAATTTTAAGGAATATATATGGCTGCTCATTTCATCCTACATTTGATATTTTTGTGGCTACTCTTGTAGTGGGAGAATCTGTTGAACATGGTGACCATTCGGCCTAGTTATGTTTCTTTTGCATTTGACGGGATGACACAAGGTATTAGATGGGACAATTTTATAACACAATGTTGACCAGTATTTATTCTCCATTATTTGGGACTGACTTGTTTCATGCAATTAAATATATTAATAAGTAATCAATGTTATAATTGATCAGTATAGATTTTATCATGTGACATATATTGCAAGTTGTATTTGTCTTTAGACTTTTAGCTCACACATATACTTTAGTTAATTTGATCCACACTGAAAAGCAAACTTTGCAATCAATAGGAAATAATAGTTTGGACCACAACTAATTGCAGTCTGTAAACATGATTTATTCAAATGTCGCTATTTAGAAATAGACCTATTCAAAGGGTACTAGGGTATATGAATGCACCATTCGCCGAGAAGCAGGTCTACAGGGGAACTATTTCATAAAACACTTTAAGAAACAAATGTAAGGGTTTACAAAGAGTATTTCCATCCACGAGGACTTAAATGTTTGTGTCTTTGTGGCCAGGATGAAAGGAGACACCCCAGTGAACAGCGCCATGAGTGTCGGCCAAGCCAGGAAGCTGGTGGAGCAACTGAAGATAGAAGCTAGTTTTTGCAGGATAAAGGTAAGAAAACACCTTGGATCCTGATGTGAAAGATAAAACTGGGATGGACTTGGAGTTTATAAAGGTTACCATCTTCTGTCGTGTTCCTAATGGCATTAAAAACCCCTTGCAGAGGTTTCTTTCCTCTTTAAAAAAAACTCAACATATTAAACATACAAAATAATTATAATATCATGTTTAGCACATTTTCCAAAATATACTTTCTTCACTTTACTCCAAGACTTTGCCAGAGCCAGCACAGCTTTCCAAGTGGAACTGTTAAAAAAATTTAATTTACTGTCAAATTCAGAGAAAAAAATAAATATATATTTTCTAAAAACTGCTCAAATTCAAATTACATTACAGGTAATTTAGCTGACGCTTTTATCCAAAGCGACTTACATTGCTTCCCAGCACACGCTCTCTACCCTCTGCGCCACGACGACCCCTCAAATCCAATCAGTTGTGTACTGATGCCCATATTTACAACTCAATACTGTTACGGATTCTGTATCATTCCGTTGCTCAATTACGCCTGTTGTTGCTTTACCGCCATAACTTTGTATCTTCAAATAAATCAATATTTAACTGCTCATCCTGTTAGTCCTATTGTCAGTATAGTCATTTGCATTTTCAAATGTCCAGACATCATTGCAGCTTCGGTGGAATAAACATTTGAAACGATTCATTCTAGCTTTTGACTTGTTTAATCTTCTTCAGCCCAATCTCAGCTGCCAATAAAAGACACTGAAACAAGACGGAGGCTTACAAAATGTAAATGAAATAAGGAAATGAGACAATTCACCAGGGATCCTCATGAGGGTCAAACAGACAGGTTTTAAAACAGATCTTTGTTATAAACTTTGCTACATCTGTATCACCCTGAATAAAGTGTGTTTGATAATTGCAGTTAAATGAACAGTTGAACATGCGGCACATTCCACAAAAAGAGGAAAAAGGTTAAAGAAACATCTTGGGAACATAATGCATTGACAAAAAATATTTTCTGAACACACAATATTTAAGACTAAGGTGGAAACCTTTCACTTCATAAGAAATATAAATCCAGATTGAGAGAATAATTAAATCACATGAAAACGGGAATATGGAATGTACTGATGTTCATCCTCCCTAAATGTGATCTTCCTCATCTGCAGGTGTCAAAGGCAGCGGCCGACCTGATGGCGTACTGCGACACGCACTCCCGTGACGACCCGCTCATCAGCCCCGTGCCCACCTCAGAGAACCCTTTCAGGGAGAAGAAATTCTTCTGCGCTCTCCTTTGAGACCAATCAGGGATTGTTGTGATTGATAGTACAGCTGTACATGTATGTACATGTATGCACAGTGTGTACATGTACTGATCAGAATAAGACATCGATGTACCATAGTAACCTTGCATAAAAGCTGCCGATGTACAGAACACATGATCAACTACAAAGCGTCTCGAACTAAATTCTTTGCCTGCAGAGGTCTGTCGGTGTTGAGAGGAGAAAGAAAAGAAGAAAAAAAAAACTAAACCAGAAAGCAAATCAGTCAGATATCATTATGAAAAATAAGACCGGAAGTCTTAGGATCATTGCAAGAAAAAGCTCTCATCTCTTTGGAAAAACCTTTCACGCTCATCTTCATTATATTTATATAACAGGTAACTAGGAGAAAAAAAAAAGAAAAAAAACCTTGTGGGCATCGAGTGTCTTAATGGTCACAGGAAAACAGACTCATGGATTCTGCAGCTTGTGACTCTTCTTTCTGGGAGGAACTCCCACATTAGGTCTTTGGATTGTGTTGGTGCTACATGTCTCAGCTGCTGCTCTGATAAGTCAGGGGGATCAGTTCTGCCATAACAAGCTGTCCGTGCATTTGAAATCCGGTGAGAGTGATGAGGGGAAAAAAAAAAAAAAAACGACCGGCCTGTATGAGGTAATGAAGTACTTTCCACGTGGTGATTACTTGCAGGTCGAGGTAATAACGCTTCAATGTGCTTCACTTACAGGTAGAGGTCTTCATTCTCTGTCCAACATTTAGATTGTCTTTGAGAGAAACATCCCATCTCTTGTGTACACATTTTGGATTCCTCATCCACTTTCGACAGTTCAAGACAACAGCCGCTTATGATTTGAGTATCATCATCAATGTTAGCATTTAGCTGATTTCTATGCTGTTGCGAGGGTGTGAATAGGTGCTACTGTCAAAGGTAAGCAGCTTAGGGGCATCGGTTCATTTAAATCAACATTTTATAAATCGCTTGCACAGCTCCTCCCTACAAAACAACAACATTCCAGGGCATAAGGACATAAAAATCTGCGCCTTTAAAGAAATGTCATATTCGTTTTAGACAAACCAGAGTAGTTAAAATGTACTTTTAACAAATTGTCTGTCATTGTTTTAAACAATCAGACGTGAGGTTCTGCAGAGCAGCCGGACGTCTTTACTCGACTGGGGGATTCCTTTTTAATTACACAGGTGTCAGTCACTTGTGGGTTTATTCCTCAATCTACGGTCACTGTGAAGGCAATTAGGCTTTAGGTCTGTTCCATCATATCCACAGAGTTTGATGGCACGCTCAATATGACAATCTTTGTGAACCCCAGATCGTGAACATTTAAAAACAATGGACCGATGCTTTGTCAATATCAGGCAAAAACCAAATGATGAGCTTTGGCTAAAGAGATCATGGAACATCATGTCTTGAAATAAAACTTCCTGCTATCAAAGATTCTCATTTGTGATTTTATTTGATACAAATGGAATAATTTAGATGGACAGGTTAGGAAAAAAAACACATCTGCAAATTCAATACTGGTCTTAGATTTTAATGATGAGCATTAAAAAGAGTTTTTCCGTCAAATACATTCAGCCAGAATTCAACAAAAAGCTGCTGCTACACACCGGTGACATCCTCAAACTGCTTGTGGGAGATGAAGATAAACAGCCTGGACATGCAGGTCTGATAGCTCAGCTGAACAAATCTTAAGGCATCTTTAGGAAACACAGCTGAATGATAATATCAAGACCAGTTATGAGAACTGTGGGTTGTACAACACACGCCACATGTTCAGCTTGCATCAGTTAAAGCTACCAGAAGTTACATTTGTTTAGAAGAAGCCATAGATTGGATGGTGAGCCTAGACGTGTACTGCTCATCTGCAATAGACTGACACATTTGACATTGTTTGAGTCATTGCTTCTGCATCTTTATTTAGATACTTTCCCATCAAGTCCATGCTACTACTTGATTTACAAAATCAAGTAACATTTTTGTAATAAAATAAAAAAGATCTACATATTTTCCGAGACAAGTGTGGCATAAGGTTGGAGGTTTTGTATTTGTCACATAAAACAGTTCCATCTTCTGCAAGATACTTCAAACAGACCATCCACCTCTTTGAGAAATCCTTTTAACATCGTTGGTGATGGAAAACTGTGCAACAATGAACCATTTAAAATAACACAGCTTACATTAACTTTCCAACGGCTTTAAAAACAGGCAATTGGGGGACGAAGGCCGCGAGCTGACACTAAAGGTTTGAATGTAGAACAACGTGGTCATTTTGGCTTGAGAAAAATAAATTCTCAGCACATAGACAATAGATGAATCACAAATTTAAAATTCAACCTTTAATAAAAAGTACATGCAGTATTTTACTGATCTGAAAAATTGAATAGGATGAACAGAAGCAGCCCCCGCCCCCCAATGACACGTGTCCTGCATTACATTTAGTGTCACAGTTCTGCCAACATGTACTCTGTCCATTTTATCGCGAGCATGGAGCCAATGGCCATTCCATTATTATTATTATAATTAGATTCACCCGTGCTTTTAGTACAAAGATGTGTAATGACTTCAATAAGGAGGGCAGACGGGCAGAACGAACGTCACGTTTTGGTCCACCTAACTTTTTTTTTTTTTTTTTTTACAATGACAATTTCAAGAAATTGAGCATGTATCAGTCCAGACATACTAGTGATAGACCATTAAAGTAAGTATGTAAAATCTGTCAAAGGGTTTCAGAAATACACCAACAGCTTTGGGTAGAAGTACAAAATAAATTGACCTCAACAACCCCATTTGTGTGAAGAGTGGGTTCATATAAATATGGTGCAGCTGATTTGAACAAAGGTCACAGAAGAGGTAATGTACAGTTTGGACTTCAGAAGTACAAACCCATTGCAGAATACCTTATAAGAAGGCATCACACCATTCTTTAAGGCAGCCATAGCAGTCACCTTGTTGTTTCACATTTGCCTTGCAAGTGTCCTTCAGCCAATCCCGGAAAAGCTCCTCATCTTTCTTTAGCACTAGAAACTGCCCAAGGACGACATACGCCTGTGAAGACAGAAACAATAAAATCAATACAATAAAAGCAACAAAACAATTTAAAAAAATTGAATCAAGCCAAGAATGTATCCGTCACAGTATTAACCACATTGACGGCCCTGTTGTCAAACCGTCAATGTGATGACGCATACATCTTTCCAGCTGCATAGTGATGAATGCACAAACAGATGATTGTTTTATAGAAAGGGGGCGGCTTGAGATACCTTACAGTTCTATGACAAGAGAGGTTGAGGACATTTCCCCTGTGAATGCAGTTTCTCTGAGTATCCAAAAAGAGCGCTGAATGGTTTGTTCATTACTTTTTGCCTGATGTCTTGACTGCCAGTATGATACAGTACATATTCTTTGGGTTTAACAACCACATACTGGTTCATATAAAAAATATATATATGACAGTAAAAATATAACTTAAATATTACATGAACTAAAATTGATGTGTTACTTTAGTTACATTACAGACGGTCATACTTAAAGTAATATGACCAACTATCAGAACTTGTTGCATTGCTTATTTTTTGTATGAATTTCCAAAACTGAATACATATAAAACACACTATAGAGTTGAGTTTAAGCCCCCCCCCCTGTAAACAGTGCATTTGATATGTTGTAAACATTTGTATATTACATAAAAGCCAAAGAAAGAATCTCATTACCTTATCGAAACCTTTCTCCTCCAGTCTTTTGCCAAGCACGTCTCCGATGCCTGCAAGAGCCCCGACAGGCTTCTCCCCCATGGGCTCGGCCACAAAATCTTTATGCTTTTGGGATGTCGACGACATGGCTGCGCTGTAGGGGGTCAGAGATCGTTATGGATTAACGTTACGATGTATTTTTCAGTAACTGGCGTGACTCAAAAGGTTTAAAGCTTTAGATATTTGACAAGAACACGTCGTTTTGACAAAAGAAGCAGACGAGCAGCCTGCACGCTGGGGTAAATATCTTAAAGTATAAAAGTTTGCGTGGTACTTAATATACTGCCGCGCCGGAGGAGTTTACGCTCATCGTTACAGCGACAAAGCGGGTACGCGGCTATGGATTTGCGCGCGCGCTACAGTCCATTGCTAACTGTTGTAGCACACAGAGCTAACGTTCACGAGGCTCACACCGCGTTACTGTTCGCTTCACTACGAATCACAGCAGCTGCTTACTAGCGGTCCAGTCGTTTTTTAATGAATGGGGTTATGTTCCTCAACTCGTTATCGATTAACGTTGAGTTAGCATTTTGACCCGAGAGAGTACTGCAGCTAGCTTACAATTCAGGCGCCCTCAAAAGCATTAAGCAGGAGCCATTGATAAACACTTTTAACTGTTGTCGCGTGATGCTACTTTTCGTTTACGGCATGTTCGGGGCCAATGGCCGTATTATTGAGTATTATTAACTTACCAACTGCTTCCCCGTGCTGACAGAATAATAGCGTAGCTGCCTGAAAAGTTGGATGCTTTCAGTTTCCGTCAGGCACCGGAGACCACAATGCAATGCGGCCGCTTCTTACGTCACCAGATGCGTGTGAGGGTTGCGCTTCTGATCGACAAGTTATAGGACTGGTTCTCAAAGGGGGGCACGCGTACCCTTCGAGGTACGTAAGATTTAAAAATATATATATTTGATATGATCATCCATTAAAAAAATTCTATAAAAGATAATGACTTCATAAATATTCAATAAAATATAATATAAGTGTAACAGAGTTAGAAATACACTTTGTCATTTGCAATGTCTGTGTTTTATTGTCTCCTGCAGGTATGTGTTTTCCTTTCTTTAATGTTGGAATTTTTGCAGTTGTCACTCAGTAATTTATTTTGTTCACTTGGGGTTGTTGTTTTGCCCTTTTGTCATGATTCAGATTTTTGACAAGTTATAATTTAGATTTGGGGTAGCGGTCCATTCTTCCTTCACAGAAGTGTTACTCTGTTGCAGATAATGTGTCCAGAGAGCTGATGTGCAGAGAGAGACCAGAAGGCAATGTCTGTGTTTTATTGTCTTCTGCAGGACCAAATAAGTGCTAGAACGATCAGTGTCTGAGTCGACTTCTTCCATGCCCTAAACACATCTGTTACATAAGCTCATGAACAGAATTTTATATTTAGTAGGTTATTCAATTTAATTATCCTAAAACCCCAGAGTCTCCCCCAAACCGGGATGGTTTGACCCAACCTGGCACACACCACCTGCCATCACCTGTCAATCACTGTCATGCTGGTAGGCCCCCTAAGCCTCCGCTATATCGGCAAAAGCCCTGGAGGTCGATCATACAGCGTCTTTGCTCAGAGCTAAAGCCAAGAAATCGTTCCCTACGGACCTGCTCCTTCCAGCCATTGTTTTGCAGACCAGTGGAGACATTAAAGACTTTATCAATGGCTCACTCCAGCTGGACGAATCCACAGATCTCTGCGGGAATGCACAACTTTTTTTTGTGAGATACATTGTTACTGACAACGCAATCTGTTCTGCAAAAATTTTGATGTTGTCAACACCTTCTTTTGTGAAAAGAGCTGAAAAACCTGCAGC
Organism: Gasterosteus aculeatus; assembly: GCF_964276395.1. Taxonomy (NCBI): domain Eukaryota; kingdom Metazoa; phylum Chordata; class Actinopteri; order Perciformes; family Gasterosteidae; genus Gasterosteus; species Gasterosteus aculeatus. Next base: position 19,048,589 of record NC_135694.1, read on the forward strand.
AGCATCCACACAGGGGGATTTTTACCTGCTTTCATCTCAAGTCAGGATGTGGACAGCAGTCATGTTGGTCATAACGGGACAAGATTTTCATTCCCACTTTCCTGAGATGGGGGGGAAATCTGCACAGCTGGATTGCATGAGAGTGTCCTGTGACTGTGGCCTCCAGATGAAGTTTGCCACATCCACACACACATAGTTTTGGTTGTGTGTGAACCAGGAGCACCCAGACCTGAAACAGAAAGCTTACAAGCAGCTTCTACCCTTTCGCCTTCACATATTTTTGTCAGACTTCCTTCTTTGCAACTGTAATCAAAAACAAGCAAAGAAACAGACTGTGCCTGGAGAAGAGCTTGATCAGTAGCTACCCAATGGTGAGGAACCCAAATCTTATATATATGGTGTATATATATATATATATATATATATATATATATATATATATATCTCTCATATATATTTATATATATATATATATATATATATATATATATATATATATATATATAAATATATATGAGAGAGAGAGAGAGACAGATACAGCATGGTATGTGAGTACCAATGTTTTGAACTGGATGCGGGGAGCCACTACACACATCTATATATATATATATATATATATATATATATATATATATATATATATACACACACACACACACACATATACACACACAAACACACATATAGAGATGTGTAGATATCTATGTATATATAGATTGCCTCGGTTACATCTATTTGAGAGCAGGTCTATGATAGTCGTACTCATGTATTGCCATACAATGTTTAATGGTTCGCTTGGTCTCCTCCTGCGATTTAGAGATCGGTCATTAATAATGTTAAATTCTGGGTGGAGCGGCGCAAATACCGGATCGCCTTTAACAACTGTCAATATTGTTCATATGGTAAGATCATAGCTTTCGGATACGCACATACATGCACACCAACAACGTGATTATTGCTTTCATACTGAATTTTATTTACTCACTGGTATACAGAGGAGGAACGCAGTTGCTTTGGATTGCCAGTCATATCAGTTGTGCGCATTAAAAACCTAAGTTTTGTTTGACAGAACTAGAAAAGAACAAATGTCATGTGACTTTTGCATCCGTCTTTGGGAAAAGGAGAAAGATTGAACAGGCTGGGCTTTGTTAGTGCAACTTTTACAAGTACGGTCTTTGCAGTTGGGTTTATTGAGCTCTAAATAAGCTTAGAGCGCAGACAGAACATTGGAAGCCAGGCTGCAGGTCAGTCCGGTGCCATCCGGCTCTACATTGATCTTCTTCACAACGCCATCTTCCACCAACATGGCATATCTGAAAGACAGAATGAAGAACAAGGATTTGTAGCTATGGACCTCAAATATATCAGTAAAAGCCACACACTGACTATAATGCACTAGTGATAACACATTTTAGGGTTTTATCTCAGTATTATTCTAGAAATTATACTCTCAAAATAAAATTACCAGATACAATTGTATACAATTGGTGCTGAAAAACTGAAATTGGCAAAAAGATGAATACCTCTTGGATCGCTTGTTCCCAAGTGCCTGCACAATCTGATCACTGTCAAGTAGCAGATCAACTGCCTGAGAGGAAGAAAAAAAAATGAGTACATACAGTCACAGGAAAGAATAATTGATATGTACCAGATATTTAGATTTACCTTTGTAAAAGCTCCAGTAGGATCAGCCAGCATTCGAACCTGCCGAAGACACTTACAGTAAGCCGACTGCTCAGTTGTGTGCCATTAGTTACTATTTTCAAAATCCTCTCTGGTGCACAGTATGTTTTTATTCAAGAGATCGCTGGGATTGCCTCCTGGTCAAATCCATCACTAATTAGAATTCCTACTTTATTTGCTACTGACAGGAATTTATGGTTATTCGAATTTTAATATGCTCTGAAAAATGGCAATACGTGGTCAGCTTTATTTCACAATTTGACTCGATGCACGTTGTCGTGGAGATTGCCCATTGCACCAAAAAATACACTCCATACCTTGCCATCTGACCCGTGCTCCTTTCCCCAGGCAGCCATGACAAATGCATCATTGACGGAAATGCAAGCGACCTCCTGCACACCTTTGCTCTTCAAGTCCTGTGCCTGCTGCACAAAACCTGGGAGGTGAGTCTGAAAGCAACAAGAAGAAATACAACATAAGCTGATCATGCAAAGTGAGACACAGCAACAAAAAAAAGAAGAAAAAAAAAAGAGATGACATAGTGGTCTCAACCTTGGAACAACCAGGGGTAAAAGCTCCAGGTACAGCAAAGAGGACTCCCTTCTTCCCCTTAAAGAGCTGATCCATGGACACCTTGTTTCCTGGTTCCCCCTCGTGGACCTCCACGGCAGGGAGCTGTTCACCAACCTGTCCGGGATTAAGAACACAGCAATGCATCAAAGTAGAGCCGCATTCTTTGGTCACCTTAACAAAGTTACACAAATATAAAGAAAGATATGAACATAGTGGTTTAGCAAATGACGAAGACTAAATAATCTGAAGAGGACAGACGTTTGAGCTGTAATAACCGCACACTTAATGCCACTGGAGGGCGACAAATCACAAGAATTATAAATGCATGCGTTCGGTTAAAATGGCCGAATACCTATTCTAAATTTAACCCGAATACTGAGCGTCTACGACGTGACACTTTCAGCCACATCTAATACATGCATGTTGTAAAATATATATATATATATATATATATATATATATATAGTCAATGATTTAAAAAAAGATCATTGACCATTGGTATGATCGCAATATTTTCACGTGAGAAGGTCAGGCACGCCATAGATGTAAGTTTACTTCCAAAAATAAGCTACTTTGGGAATAAAAATAATACGTAACGTACGCTCTCACATAGTGTCACAGTTACTGACGCCACTATAAGGAACAAACTACGTTTATCCTACCGACTAACGTAACGCATAGACGGGCCTTTGGACCAGTTATTTACAGCTTGCGTGGTGCAACGTTCAATTGACCAGCAGTTGCCGGTCACAGTGACGTCACCAAGCCGAGGGTATCGGCCAGAAACCAACATAGTCAACCGCTCGTATGATCGTCATGGCGACGAAGAGGGGGCCCTCGCGAGGACAGTTAGCTCGGCGAGCTAACACGGGAAGCGGATAGTTATTCCTCAACGACGTGAATCGACCGCTCTCTCTGCGCCATGTGAAGCGAAACGCGCTAAGCGTCAGCTCGACGCCGACGGCTCCTACCTGAATCGGCATTTTGACAGGGGGAGACGTGTGTAGCAGACGGAGGGCCCGGCTGCGTCTGGCGATGGTGCCCGTGACGGAAAGCATTGTGGCTCGCAAAATGTCCTTGCGGCAGATTTCCAGCAGCGTGCGACGTAGCGTGCGCTGTGTTTGCGCTGTCAGACGTACGGCCTGCTTGTCTCTCTGACTCCCACTGCTGTCCCACGTTGACTTTGTCTGCGTAGAACTCAACGCAGCTCCCTGATTTGGGGCCTGCTAAATCTCTTATTTACTGCGCCATCTGGCAGCACGAAAGCACGTGCCTAATGTAGCCTTTGTTAAGACGGGAATGGAATGACAGATATTTAATACAAATGATCCAAAAATAAAAATGGGAGGAAATGTCTGACTTCAACATGGTGTGAGGACATCTTAATGTAATATTGACTTTGTAGTTTGTAAAGTAAATGTTTACTACTCGGTAGGTCAGTTGTACTGCGTCATGTTATCACTGTAGGACTATCATGTATTTAAAAAAAAACTGTATATATATATATATATAAAAAGTAAAGACTTTAGGCGCTTTGCAATACTCTTTGGCAATCCTAACACCAATAGACTTGAAAGGTTAATGCAGCTGTAAAGGTTAACGCTGCTAATGCGGTCTCAATAAACCCACAGTTCCCAGTGGCAGTACGCTCAAGTATGCAGTCAACTACTAGCATCCATGCAGTACTTTATTCTGGAGTATTTGTATGTCATGTTGGTTCCTTCAGCGACTACCTCATCGTGGGTTTAAGAGTGTCAAAATTCGTTGAATTAGGAAGTTGACAGTTTAAACAGTATTGCGCCCCCCCCCCCCCCCATGATGGGCCTCAATGTAATACACACAAACACGCACCACGAACACACACACAGGTAGAGATGAGACCAATGATATGTGGCGGTGGTGTGTCCATTTATTACACAACACAAAGCACCTACAATAATCCACTCCCCGTTGCGTCAGACAGTGGATGATCTCACTTTTTTCACAGTGATTTTTATGTGGACATGTTTAGACAAGGACATCAAACCGTTTTATCTAAATGAAAAGAAAAAAAAAAATCTACACACAGAAATTCACAGCCAATATCACGCGCAAAAACAAAGCGGTGTCAACAAACAACAGTAAATTGAGTAAAAAATAGAATTTAATCATTTAAATAGTTTTTCAAAATACAAACATTAATTTGAACTAAATAATATAACGTTTAGTAGCTATTCTTCATTATAACTGGCGTTGTTACATTTACACAGGCTATACAAGGAAATGTGTGAGGTTTGGTAATTTATTGTATTGCTCATTCATATTAATGCGCACATATTTCAGAAAACCACAAATGACTATCATTATAGCGGTGACACTGCAAACGGCCCTGCCTTCCTCCAAAATCCATCGTACCTAAAACACAATTGTACGCTAATGAAGCTTCCAGCGTGTAAATGGCAGAGTCAATATGAAGAAATATTAACAGCTCTAGTTGGACCGTGGCATCTATATTTATTTGTTAAAAAAACGGAACATGTATGCCGAGAAGCAGGATTAACCAGCCATATATAATGTGAAAACAAAGAAGTACATGATCTTGGCTGCTTTTCACAGCTGCCAAAATATTTCATGAGCCCAATGCTCAAATTTCAGTTGACCAATTAGAAAGATCCATTTGTCTCCACAGTTATTTGGCCGTCTGGCTTTCTCTGCAACCTGGGGGAGCCCTCTGTAGCCTCACCATGCCGCTAAAATCGATAGAGCCAGGTAGAAGTGATCCCTAAAATGACAATCAGATTCAGAAAAAACAACTGCTTACATAAAAAAACAATTAGTATTTATATAATCCTGAATGGAAAGCGTAATTTCAATACCAAACCCACAACAGTGTCACAATGTAAATAAAATACCCTTGAATCCTAGAAAGGAAAATATATGAAAAAGCTTTACAAATTTCAGAGCACTGTAAGCTGCACAAATATAACTGTTATGGGGAATTTCTATCATATTTGCTGGCTTTATTGTCTTCCACTAGAAATTGCATGTTTCGGTTTATTTAATTGAAACTGTACATGGCTGAACGATTAATGGCTCTTTGGCCACTAAATACTCTGTCTGATCAGATACTGTAGCCTTGCATTGCATGTGAAGCTTATTATAATGATCAACTTTCAGGGTTTTTTTTGTCCAGGGTTTCAACATCCAAAAAGAAGATGTTGCATATTTTGCATTTCTTGTTGTCCTGAGTCCACAACGGACACTTGCAAGTTTGAGTTCACACGATGTGCACATACAAAGGAGGGATCTCTCATTGAAACCATTCAGGTCTTATATGCAACGCTCATCACGGCTGCGGAAAATGCAGCACAATCTGTCCATCGTCTATCAATCATATGGATAAGTATTAGAGCCCACGATTTGAACAGGTCAGACAGTTGTTTTTGAACAGCACAGCTGCTGAAGTCAGAAACCCTGGTTAGATCGACTGGTAGAGGACAGTATAAAAAAAAGCAGATGAGGCCGTTGCATTTCTTTTTTAACCACTTCTTTAGCTGTTAGCCGCGCTTTATTGTCAAAGAGTTGCGTTCTTCCCTGATCTCAGATAGCTCATTGGTTCCGCCTGCACGCGAGCGCACGCGCCCACTAGAAAGGAAGCCAGTTTTTTTGCGTGCCGATAGGACGTACGTGCAGCACCGAATGAATCACCACAATCTTTGTATGCACTTCTCCCTCACTACAAATTGACTGCACAACCTTTTGTAAAGAGTCCTCCACCTACTTGGTACATCAGTAGTTCCCAACTCTGCCATTTGCCCCTAAAGTACTAGTGTTTTTTTAGCACTCTCTGCTAGCAGTGGGAATTTCAAAAATCAGCACTTGGGGTTCTGAGAGTGGAGAACTACGGACACACGCACACACACACATACACACACACACACACACACACACACAACTAGATGCCGGACACTTTTATCCACATTTTAAATGTGACGGACAACAAATTGATTCATTATATTGCTTTAACATATTGCGAGTAGTTCCTATGAGTTTGCTGACAACGGCACACTAAACTATAGTAAATACAAGCACTCCATGTGCGTATCGATCGGTCTTTTGCCTGACGTTGTTATGACTTCCATGAGTAAGTGTTGTTTTTAAAAGTTCATAAGCCACATGTGTCAGTCTGTTCTCGGCCACCTACATGAGTATGGAACTGCAAAGCAATGCCAGGATGGAACTCACCATGAAAATGGTTGAAACCATGTAGCATTCTGGCATTCGCGTTAAATGTCATCACTCTTGAAGCCTTTTACAAAAGTCTTACTGCAAATACCCAATTCCCACTTCAGGACATGAATGCATGAGCCTTTTATTCTCTCATATTATTTTCCTTTCTTCATGTGGAGCCTATGGAAAACGGGAAAAAGGGACCATTTCCGCCATTAAGAATTCTCTAATAAAATCTTCTCACAAACCACTCATCCACTTGTGAAACCTAGATCTCCATTGGGTCTCTCTCTGCATCCTATTTACTGCTGCCCTCTGCTCTACGGAGAGTCCATCATGGCTTCCAGCATCTCCAGGAATAGTTTGTGCATGGGAACGCCACCGCGGGTCTTGATGCTGTAAAAGGTGGTAAGAGCACGGCCAGCAGTCTGTCGGAGGAGAGGCAGCGTTAAAAGGAGGCGTCCTGCCCGCTGGGAGTCATCTGGGTGCCGCTGACATTCCAGCTCCAGCAGGGCCTGGTGGAGGAGGTCCCGCAGCTTCTGCACCGCCTCCGTGTCCTCGATGTAAACCGAGTCTAGCAGAACAGCAGGGAGCAGATGGAAAGGCATTCAGGGTGTTTACATTCTCTCAGCCTTTGCCACAGAAAGATAGCATGTTGCCCATTGACTTACCACAAATACAAACTGTGGGCTTTATTTACAAAACAAAAAGTGCGTCTGTGGTGCAATCAGGACACGCTGCGTCAACTTTTGTTGACAGTAATCCTGAGTCAATCCCTAAGGGAAAATTACATGAAGGTGGAACTAATGACCTTGCATCAACTATTACAAAACTGCCCTACTCTATCCTGTAGGTTTGTCTTTTCTCTGTTTGACCTCTTTTCATTTTGCAACAGTCATTGCTTTAGAACTGTAGCCTCCGAAATGATCCTTAAGTTCAATGAGCACCTCTCTAAAACAGTTTCAGCAGAACTTGAACATTAAAACCGTCATTACTAGGATTTGTTTTTGATATAAATTACCTAATAAACTGGAAACTAACTGTATTTTTTTCAAAAACGTTGTTAATATTCTATTTTCCCATGTCATCAGAGTGTGTTTGCCGGTGAGCACTGGACCTTAATAAGTCTAAAATTATAAATGTAATAATTTCCTCTGACTTAAACTGAGTAACTCTTGATTTCAGCCAGGAACAAATGAAAAGGCTGCAGAAAAACATTTTTTGGGGTAGTTCCAGGTCATGAAAATCAACAACATAGCTAATAAGGGTACACAAAAACTGTCATGGCTGTAATTCCTTGTATTCTTAACAAATGTGAAGTACTGTAAGTACCTGAGTTAGTGAGTGCGATGGCTTTAAGCATGACAAATTCCTCTCGGTCCACGTTTAGCGCCCGGAAGCGGCGAGCAAGTTGACTAATTGCGCCGTTTAGCTCCGTCAGTCCAGCAACACGTGACATCTCCTCATCGAGGACAAAATCCTCTGCGAACACTACTTCATCCTCACAGCCAAGCGAGCGGTACGCTACACCCAGCACCAGCACTTCCAGCCACACGGACTGCAGCACGGACATCTGGTCTGCAAGGGACAGCGACAGGAAGCCTGCAGAGGAATAGACGGAGAGAGAATAGTGTAAGCAGAAGTTTTAAATTTCCATTAAATGTATTTAACTATCATATATATACATATGCATATATATCATATATATGTGTGCATATATGTATTTATTATTTTTTCTGCAATGCGTGTCGTTGCAGTTGGGCGGGTGGCAGGTTTGATGAGAAGCAGAAGATAAGAAAAATGGAGACCTGTAAAGCCAGCAGTGGGTTTATCATTTCCCCCCTCGGAGCATCTCTTACCGGGAATGTGTTTAGCCCAGCCGATGATGACAACTAGCTCCCGGTCAGCGAGGTCACACAGGGTGGTGAGCGTGCGCTGAGCTGTGTCTGGCTGCAGAGGGTCCGGCATGGCAAATAACTTCTCTGGCTCTGCCACTAGAAGGTGGGACACGATGATGTTGGAGGAACCTATGTCCCGAAATAGACACAAAACGAGGGATTAATATGATGTGCAGGTGCATAGTACATTTATGGACATACAGCTAGACAGAAAAACTGCACCAGTGTTTACTGTACTACGTGATGTACGTGAACCAGGAGCATCCGGTTAGTTCACCAGAACACAGAAACAAAGTACAGGCAGGCCCAGCATCCCTTCTTTGGCAGTAGAGGGCGCCGTTGTCTTACGGTTTCAAATGTTGCTTGTATGCTCTGGGAACCTCATGTTTCATGTCCCGCATGTTTGAGAGAAACATGGTCCTCAAGTTAAAAAACAAACAAACAAACTAGAATTACTGCCTCATATTTGTGTTCCTTCTCTAACCAGTTAAGATTCAATCCAAAATAGCCTTACTTAGTCATTTTAACTTGTTAAACATTTGTGCTGAATTGTAATAATTGATTTGGTTTTATATTGACCTTTGACCACCCAATTTAAATGAATACATCCTTGACCTTGAAGTCGAGGTTTATTTGAAAATTAAGTATTTTCCTGAAGGCATTTCCGGGATACTCGTGTACAGGATGGGACAGAAGGGAGCTCACAGTGTCTTTGACCCCTGACCTCCATAATAAAATCAGTTCCTGCCAAAGTTCAAGTGGAAGTTTGTGCCAAATTGAAATCGAGCCTTCTTGAGGCTCCAAGGTGACGTTTTTTTTGCTGAGTTTGAAGAAATGCCCTTTCACCTCATTTTATTACACTACGCTGCTTATTGTTGAGCAAATCGCTAATGACAAGAGGAATATAAACAACACCTTTTTCACTCTCCTTCGTCAGTGGGAGAGGAGCACTCTGGTATGTCGCATTCTCCACTTCTGGGCGTCTTTTGTACTTCTGCCTTCCACCTCTGACCCTGTCAAGACGAACTCCTGCATTGGGACGCAGGAATTAACATATCACGCATTCAAAAAACCCGTAAGACTTGATTTCAAAGAGCGGAAACAGGACCTCTGCACACCAGCGACACTCACCCTCTTTCAGCATGCCTACTTTGAGGCACTTGGTGAAGCGGCACGCTTGACAAGCCTTTCTGCGCCTCTTGGTTATCTCGCACTCATTCGATGCTGGACAGCTGTATTCAATGTTACCTTCATGAAGGAACAACAGTAAGACACGTAAGATTTCATCACACGTCTACTTACATTTCAAATAATCCAAATACGAACAAGCATTTGATGCGAATGAAAACTACCGTCTTTAAATGTTATACCCTGTTTTCTCTACAACATGTAGAGAAACAGTTCTACAGTGTGTGATCACAAAGAGACGAGAAAGTAATATGAGACATATTTAGAAAATATGAGAAACTTTATACCGATTTTGATCATATTAAATACAAATGTGATATCTGTTCTAATCAGGCTACCATGACATTTGAACTGGCAGTGCCCTTATGGTTGAAATTAAAATAAAGCACTTCAAAGAAAATAATTTCCTAAGCTATTCATTCTAGTAGCTTTGTGGTCCCTCCACACACAAAGACCCACACAGCTATTGGGATGTAGAGTTATGGAGGCAGGGAGGGAAATGCCTTAGAGAATGCCTGCATACAGTACAGCCTCCTCCATTCAGTGCGCCGCCCCTGGGTGGAGGGTCGTTGTGGTCCGTATCACGGAAATGACCTCACATTTAACATGATCGAAGTTCCCCAGATGTAAAAGTCCTTGCAGAAGATAAGACGGCGGGTAACTTCTCAACAACACACACCTTGGATGGTTCTCTTGAAGAAGGCTTTGCAGGCCTCGCATGACGCCACGCCGTAGTGGTACCCGGAGGCCACATCCCCGCACACCAAGCACAGCCTCTTGGGCAGCGTGCTCAGGGCGTACTTGCATCGCCCCGCTCCATTTCCGGCCGAGCCCTCCTCCGCTCCGTCCCCGCCCTCGTCTTTGAAGTGGCAACGGAGCGCCGGTGTGTAGAGTGGCGGGGAGTACCGCTTAACGCCGTCGCCTCGGATTCCTCCACCTCCACTTTGGGAGGAGTCCGAAGACGCCCCGCCAGGGCTGATCCTGCCACCCCCTCCTCCCTCTGGACTGCTGGGTTCTGCCTTTATGTAGACGTCTGACCGACGCTCCCTGGAAGACATTATTATCTACACAGGGGGAACAATAAACAACGTGGTAAATAAAAAAGGCATACAAAATCTTCCTCTCTTTGAAAATACCGTCATGTCACCTGGTGAAAACCATCACTGACAGTTTAAGCATACGGGGTTGTTTGAGAGTAGACAGGAATTAGAGGGAACAGGCATGCAAAACGCTAAAAGGATACCGGCTAGAACTGGGAATAAAGAGCTGTAGTGAGATTGTTGCCCTAATCTGGTTGCAAAACAAAAGTACCTATGCAGAGAACAGCATCTAAAATGATTTACAGCCCAACATACGCTAAACTGCCCCTGGTGTATAGCAGCCAAATCTACTGTGGTTAAGTCAAATTACCATCACGGTCAGTATTCTTCATGGTTTGTGAAAAGCACCGAGATTTGACATTATCAGCATTCTAACATGACAAAGGGCCAGCGTGTTCCTTATCTTGTTCTACGGCAGATTATTTCCTGTGTCGTACGTGCCTTTTTTTCAGTTCAGTTTTTCTTGAGGCCGACAAAAAAAACCTTAGATTCACTCAAACAGAACCTTTTACGTCTGAAATATAACTATACAGGTTCTCTAATTCTCCCTGCAGTGGGAAGTCTTGGTCTGTGACATTTCCAGCCATGAAAATAGCCAAGGTGACTGGATGAAGGTCACTCTGCTCATAAACAGTGACCGCTCTTCCCGAGTCAGACACATAACTTATAAGGCGGCCAGAGTACTGCGGCAACCTGCTCGCCTGCCAAGGGCCGTCTTTAGTTCTCAATTTGAATGCAGAGACAGCCGTGGTTTACACAATACTCATGGCTCCAAGATTATAGTTAATTTATTGTATGTATTCTTCACATTTTCCTGTCACCGACAATGATCACAAAATCCATTACAATTCTATTAACTCAATGTCAGGAGTGACAACTCTTGCAATTCGTGCTTTTAAGGAGTGTCAATATTTGAGTAAGTGTGAGATTAACGTGACCACCACTCTGCCATGCCCCCAACCATGTCAGTCACTTCATAAATCGGTGTACCTGTTGCATAATGAGGGCACCAAGTCAGTACGTGTGCATGTCCATTTGTTCTGAAATTAGCAAACGATGATAGAGACATAGATTACGCTTTTGTTGATTGGCCCCATTAACAGGGATCTGAAAAATGGATGAACAGCGGGGCGTGAATTGCAGGTCGTTTCTGGGTTTCAACTGAGCAGCGGATACGTTAATGCAGAGCCACACTCCAACGATTGTGCTCTTGTTCCAACTTAATAGATTCCTGTGTGAGGACGATATCTGCAGCCTAAATAGCTTTAATCCATTTAAGAACCAAAAGTGACTTGGATATTTTCATACTGATAAAAACTGGCAACTGACAGCGATTAACAACCGATTTTTTCCTTGTTCATCAGTAAAGGTGACAATACATTTGCAGGCTGTGTATTTTCAAAGCGGTGCAATATTTGAAAAGCATTGCTTATTGGTTCAATGCTCAAATCCCTCACCGTGCCAACAACGACAACGTTACGTGTGGTTGTTTACTCTGTACGCGCCGTTATGGTTTACTGACGTAATTATATGTCAGTATGGGTGTAATCCGCCAAAAGGCTCTTAGTGTTTTCTATACGGTACATACCGTTTACAACATATCAAATTATCATTTTTTTAATTTTTGTGCAGTCTCAAAACAAATCAACTATCATCCTGTTTTGTGTCAATCAATCTGTGTGTTTGAGGCCTAAAATCAATAGGAGCTCAATCCTGACCTGGGGTGTACGTGATCTCTCCAAGCCAATCTGATATGCATATTCATTACTTTACTTATTTATGGACATGTATAACATACATAACTGATAAGTCAACATTCTGATACACTTCAGAGACCTGACACTCCTATCATGATGCTCTGTACTTGCACTAACATACAACAGATGAGAGACACTGTTAATCCATCTGTTAGATAGATTTGCCTCCTTTTTCAGTCAGAGCAAGTACAGGAAATCTGAGCAATCAAAGTCTTTTTTTTTTTTTTTTTAAATATCAGACTTGGTTACCGACTGAGGAAAAGAGTGGCAGGCTTTATTTACATGGATACTATGATGCCACAACAACATCTCAACATATGTGCATACAAGTATGGCTGTAGAAAAATACTTTTAACGTCCAGGAACAGTTATAAACCATGGCAAAACAAGTGTGCCTTTTATCATAATTACTGCCCCGTCTGATAATCCAGCCCGGTGGCAGCGGACTTGTCTTCTCTGTGGAGTTTGCCCCCTCGGGACTTGATTGTAGCTGTTTGGCAAGCAGCAAAAACAGGGTCACTGCAAACTCTGGTTTAAAGTTTAGCTCACCTGGGCCGAGGGGTGTACGTGAGCCAGTGACACCCCCGCTGCTACACGAGCCCAGATGTTACACAGTGGGACACGGATTCGTCCAAAGCAAGTACAAGTAAACAACAACAACAACAAGTAAAACTGCCCCATGTGCACCGCTGGCCACTCCGGCATCTCCTCGAGCAAAAGAGGAACATCGCGTTCAGAAGCGGAATCCTCTAAAGAAAGCCGTAATAACTCCGTGGTTACTGTTCGTCTCAGTCACGACGGTTCGGCCACTCGACGTGAAACGTGTCCCGCGAACAAAGTTAATACACCAGCATGCTGTGAGTGGCGTTAGCATTAGCTTCAGCGCGGACGCCTTATAACGGCGGGTTAGCTTAGCTTAGCTAACTAAGCTAGTAGCAGCTAGCGTTAATCCTGACTGACCAGGCGCTCTCCCGCTGCGGCCTACGCGTACTTATGTCTCCCTGACCCGGACTAGGCTGCATCTTACCGGATAGCGGGGACCAGGACGGCCTCTATGTCTCTCCACGGTGGGACACCATGACACAAGTTTGACAGAAAATACGTCTGCAGATTGCCGGTGCCTGCTGTGTGTGTGAAAGGTGTCTACGTGTGTGTGCGTGTGTGTGTGAGAATGGGCCGGGCTACACTCGCTTCCTCTAACAGCTGGCAGATGATAATGGTTGGATATAGTGAAGCTGTAACACATTAAGGTCAAGGGGCTGTAGAAGCCCTTCTCATCGTGGTTTCACTGCCAAATGAACGAAATGTAAGTAGACGTGTATTTTTTGCATTGGCTTGAATGCCATAAAAGAGAGGAGGCGTCCTTGGATAAATATGTTAAGTCCTAGTTGTTATCGTGATATAGGCTCATAATGTGCTCACTAGAACGTTGTATTATAGCCATTAATCCTCAGCGGTATACAAAGTACATTCCTTTTGCATATTAGCAAATGTCAGGCATCTTGCTTTACGTTGTGTTAGGCACACATCTTGATTGCTGTAAGAGGTTTTATTTGTCCCAGGCTACATTCAGCATCCACAAAAGAAATAGATTTTGGGACCCTCGGACTGCGCCTTTCTCCTCACACATAGACTTTGGATGGGAACAAATTGATTTATCCTGGTTTAGCGGAGAGTGATCTTCCATCTCCTCGACTTGTCCTTTGTTTGTCCTCTTTGCAGTCGCAGGGCAGTCACCCATGTTTTCATCATGCCACACAAAGTTATCGATTGCAACAGAATGATAAGCATCACAAGCCACTTCCTTTTTTATCTTAATATTCTGGATGTGAAATGGAAGGCCAACACAATCAAAATCTTTCTCTGGTGTTTTTGATGCGTTTCTCAGTCCACATCCCTCATGTGGCCATAAGTGTTTTAAAAACAAGACATTCAACTCCTTCAAAGCCTTAGAAGAATGAACTTCAGAAATAAAGGACAAAATATCTCCCATGGAGCGCGGCATAAATATTTCATCAAAGATAATATGTACACATTACCTGTTAGACGAGCTGGAGTCTGAAGCCTATAGTATTTGCTCCCAGTCGTAGTTTAAACGAGTGCCGTTGCTTTGGGTTGAAAGCTGCAGTTATCAGGACACCTGCAAAGCAAGCAAGAGTTGTTCAGGCCCGTCACCGGGCAGCCGAGTCACTTTCTGTGTTCTCAGCGGCCATTTGTCAGTTCAATGGTCACAACAGAACATTCTATCAAGTCTTAAAGTTATCAGATTACTAATGAGTTGTAACTGGGCCCACACTTTCTATGACTGATTTCTCCTTCCTAAAATACATATTTGAATGTATCCGTCCATATTCATGCACGCTGCAAAAGCCCCCCCCATGACTAACTCCAAAGGTCACAGTCACAGGAATGCTTGAAGGACAGAAAGAGCAAAGCCAACACCTTGTCTCTCTTAGTCATGCAATGTCATAAGCTGAAGTTTGGTGATAACTCTCTGTAAATAATTAAAGAGAACAGTTTAAATGTATAAAAAAAAACACACACAGCATAATTCAGTTACTGTTTAAATTGAAACACAAAGAAACGTTTTCTTCAAGCAACTTTCAAGGCTGTAATGTGTGACAAGTTTAGTTTTCAAAGGGGACACTTTAATAACGAATATTAATTGAAGTTAAAGATGTGGATTTAGATTGTTTAAATGACCATTAAAAATAAAATGGCTATTAATGTATATCTCTGAATAACCAGCACATTTTGTAAAACCAGCCAGTCCTTAATGGTTTCAGACCTTTCTCATCCAACTTAATTTGCTAGGCATCCATAGTTTTTTTTTCACTGGTAATCCATCACACTGACTGCACGGCCTATAAAGCCCAGTTGGAAGGTTTTAAATGCGGCGCGCTGTGGAGACGGAGAGAACAGCACCCAGGGGTGACCTTGTCTACTGATCTCGGACCGGTGAAAGGTTAATTGCCACAGTGGATTATGCTTAAAGATCAGCGACCTCAATCCCGGGTCCCGCAGGCTCGGTGTCATGCATAGTTTAGTGTGCTGAGACAGAAAGAAGAAATCACTCAGAATGGTTAGGACACATAAACAAAAAGAAGCTACTGTATACAGTTGCAGAAGTGCGGGGTGTTATTTCCCTAAACAGGAGCCGTTTCACGTGTGGACCTGCGGGGGAACCGAGACAGTCACCCGCGGCATCTCATTCAACCATGCATTCTTTATTTACTCAATAAGTGGGCATGCATCCCATGTATTAAGGCGTATTGTGTGTGTGTGTGTGTGTGTGTGTGTGTGTGTGTGTGTGTGTGTGTGTGTGTGTGTGTGTGTGTGTGTGTGTGTGTGCGTGTGTGTGTGTGTGGGTATAGGGGGGGTCGGAGTGCAGCTTTGGCTATCGCATATGGTAGTACGGCACGTATTTCCGTGGGAAGTAGACAGAGTGTAGTTTCTAACTGCAAAATGATTTCACAATGCAGTCTGTTAAACCTTTACCCCCCGAGCCCCAAACAACGTGGCCACGCGAAATCAGCTCCGACGGGCGGATCGTGCGTGTGCACATCAGCCCGCCGCCGAGGCAGCTGACAGCTCCGCACTAAGATTAATAATAGCCCGGCTCCATCGCTGCGGTGTAGGGGAAGGCGATGAGAGGCTACTCACCGGGAAACGCAGAAGCATCGCAGGGTTGTTGATGTGTTTTTCCTTCTTCTTTTAAAAAAAAAATCTGTAGCGAATCACGTCCTCGCGGCTGGTAAATCCACAGTTGACCGGTTTAATGGGGCCGTCCTGTCCTCGCGGGGCTCCTCACATCGCATCACCGTGTCGCCGTGCGGATAAGGTGGTGACAACAAAAACCGGCGACGGTCTTGTCCGCCTGTTCGGTTCCGTACACGGTGGGGGGGTTATAAATTCTCTTTGCCTTGCTGCCAGCTGAGGTTGTAGCAACAACACTGAATATCCGGTAAGAAAAAAAAAGCTTCACTACAAAACTTGACTCGACTCGCATAATAATAAATAACAATTCAATAATAAAACCGAAGCGATTTCTAGGGTTACAACGTTGGCCATCCCATAACACTACATCCACAATCAACGGGTATATCACTGAAATCAACACAAACTCACAAACGTGGTTTTATTTGAACAAGCTCAAACGAATCAACTTCCGGTTCCCTCGCGACTTCCACCCTCTTCCTCAGCTTGACGCAGCTCAGTGACGTAGCCTCCAGCCCCGCGTGCTCGCTCCTCCCTCTGACCAAATTGCGTCGGCTGAGTCTCCGTTACGTCCGCACGCACCTTCCACTGGCGTCATCAGCATTATAATGCGGGCCTGCAACTCGTGAATAAAATATCCCCCAGTCTACAAATGCTGTCCATGTATATTTATTAAGATCTGAGGCATACATTTCCGACCGTAAAACAAAATGCATGACATTCCTACAGGGACATATTTAGTACTTTAGCGGCTCTCGACAATGAAACTACGATTACATTTTGCTTTGTTTTTCTTTGCCCCTCATTGTAGTTACATTTCTCCTTGTATAGTAGCGTATAGTTATTTTTACCACACGCTTTAAGCGACAGTTTCAGAACAGACCTAAATAATGGGTTACATGTCACATGTGCACATCTTTGGAAAATGTAGTCGTGCTGTCAGTCTTGTGACACTGAACCGGCCCTTTCCGCCACTACACTAGTTGGACAGGAGCCAAGGAAGAGGAGATCAGGAGATCACTGCAATGGGATGAGACGGGGAAATAATTAAGGGATAGTAGTTTGGGGAATAAAACACCACCCTGCAGGTACGTTTTCAGAAAAATAGCACCATCGAATAGGTCTCATTCTCTTGTGTTGGATGGAGCCGATTACAACGATTAAATTATTTTTTTCTGGTTAACTGAGAGGCTACAGCGCTTCTCGAAATAGGCCGCCCCATGCGCTCCGCAACATGCCTGCTAACAGCTGGCGCAGAAGTTGTCACACAAGAGTTGTTGAGAGAACCTCGTCCACTAAAGAATACGAACAGGACGTTGGGTAGAGAACACGTGGGAAGCCCACGTTCGTACTCTGGATGAGTGAGTGTTTCCCCCCAAAGAGCGCAGCATTATCCCTCTAATTATAGACCAATAAACGTTGGTCTGGTCTCTCTAAACCAATAAGTGCGAGAGCTGCGCTCGCGCTGAGACGTTTGCGTGCAGGCTCTGCAGCGCGCTCGAGGCGCGGCGTGATCTTTTTTTTTTTTTCGTGGTGTGCGCGCACGAGAGGAAAATCTGACGGCAGTGTCATTGCGACCTTGAAGCAAGGTCATCCAGGCTCTGCTGCAGACACTGCAATTCTACGGGGCTGCATCATACTGGTGCAGAGTCTGCATTAACAGCCTGTCAGAGGGGAAACCGGGCATGCTATATTCATTAGATTCAGGCCCAAATAAAAATGAAAAAGATGGGATTTGTTAGCCACAGTATGTTATTCTGAGATTCATTGCATTCTAAAGGTACGAGTACATCGGTGTTGCTCTTGACAGCTCTAGTCGTCGCTGAGGATTTGTGGTCGAGCAGAAGTGGAGGAAGAGGCTAAACTCTGAATGCCAGCTGAGGTGCCCAAGCGTGCTCCTTACAGCAGGTCGTGACCCCAGACAGGTGTCGGCTGATAGGCTACATGAATACCAAGACGCCATTGTGCCTGATATACAAATAGCATTGGGCACTATATCCGTGAGTTGCAACTGATAGAGAACAGCCTCCACCTATTCTACAAACACATTGGTCTGCATATGGGACTCGTTTCAATCTGTTGTGGCCAAACAACAAAAACTTTGTCTTTGTCGTAATGTATTTTATACATATTCGTATAGCGGTATAGTCTAAAGGGAAAGTATCCTAAAACTGAGCATTATATATTATAATGATTAAAAGTCTAGATCTAGAAATGCTGACAGATGTTTGACTAAATTGGAGATCAGAGTATCAATGCCATCAAGGTAACTCATTTGATGGTGTTTCACACCACTGCAAGGACTAATTACATGTGTTCAAAGAGGTTTTGTCTAAGATGTCTAATCCCATTAGTCCACGCTGTCCATTTTGTGAATTGTAGAATATGTCCAATGGAACAGTTGCAGGATTTGTCTCTCAAACAGGGGATCACTACAGTCTGTAGTTCTGTCATCAAACTGAGGTGTGCAAACCTGTCTTGTTTATAAATTTAGGGTGAAGTTTCCCTTTAATTCCGGGTCAGGAGTGTCGCCTACATCAGCACTACTAACGCTGCCCATTATCGGCCCTCTAGTGGCAGCAGGCGGGGACCCGCAGCAGCGGAACTGATGACGTTATAGCAGCTGAGTGTATGTCCTCCAGTGAAAGGTCACCCACTGCCACAGCAGATCATCACTGCCTGCTGACTTCCTGATCGCACTGCCAGAACGCGGCCTTTTCTTTTTACACATCCCGCAGTAAAGTGTCAGATTTCTAAGGGGCCGATCAACAGTCAACTTGGTTTCTGCTCCTTCAAAACACATTTCGCTTACTCACCATAATATTGTGCTGACTCACCAACCGAATGCATAGTTCGATTTGTATCATTTCAAACTCATTTGGACATCAACAAACAAACAACAAGTTCTGTCATAAAACCTTGGATAAATGAAAGCATGATGTTTTAACAAGTCTTGAATTTGCGTAGGGAGGGAAATGTCTGAGTGTGCCATCTGCTGGTTGTGTTCAAGGAGAGAAAAGAAAATCAAATCGACATTCATTTACTTAGCGAGGGAGGGGAGGGGCAATCACAAATGACTATCAACTTTTATGTGGATATTATGCAAGATCAACTTTTGGAAAATAAAACACAGGCATAAAAAAACCCTGCAGTTACAGTTTGCTGCAGCACCATGTTTGTCTTTGGTGCCATTTTCAGATTGAAACACAAAGGTAGGGTTTCCAGCGGAGTATCACTTACACGGATCAACTGAGGAGCAACAGCACATGCTAAAAGGGCCATATTGACAACCTGAAGGTCATCTATACAGTACATCCGTAATACGGAACTGTATGTATGCTGTTAAAAGCGCGCAGCTCGTCTGGCTTGTCGCCACCAGCATAAGCCTCTCTAGAGTGATCATTAATGTCATTTCATCCTCACCCCCCTCTTTATGCATCAAATATGGCCTGCATTTCAGTTTTTGGCCACACTTCATTCAGAAAAAAACTCATGTTATTAATAACTAATATTCCTCTAGCGTCGCTTATAGCTGCCCTGAAAATGGCAGTTGGCACATCTATTTAGACGGTACAGTTTAAATATTACCGACTATAACTCAACGGATTACAATGAGATTTCCTACAGACTTTTATGGTTTCCGGAGGATCAGTTTTAATGTCTTTGGTGATCCCGTGACCTTTCATCTGGCGCCAGCATCGGGTTAACCGTGGCTGCAGAATATTCATATTGTTGCACTTAATTTAGTTCTTTGTGAATATAACAGCTGTCGATTCCTGAATAATTTTCACAAAATACGTCAATATTTATAGTGAGAGAGAGCTTTCTATCTTTGTCTATCTAATTTTCCATTTATCCATCTATCAATTCACCCGTCTATAAAAATATACATATTCTGGGAAACACCCATCACGGTTCTGCTCTCTCTTATGCTCAGCTTTGACCTCCTGTGTATGGAACACCATTCTTTGTGCACTGGGGTTCCAACCCAACATGTGATGACATAAAACACATTTGCTGATTATCATGTTTCCCACAGGAGCAAATGTGCTGTGACAGCATCTTGAAAAAGCAAGTACAGTACTTTTAAAAATAAAAAAGGCTAAACGTGCTCTTAAGACTCAATGCAGCTCCCTTAAAAAAAGGAAACTTTATTAGGAAAATGCATTACAGTAGGATCAATGTATTTGGCCATCAGACTGGTTGTACACAGTATTTTAAAAAGGTTTTATTACATACCAAAGAGCCTATTTAGTAACCGTTTAGTTGATGGCAGGATTCAATATTTAAGAGTAACTGTCTAACCAACGTTACCTTTCTTTAACAAGAGAATTCCACTGCTGCGTTTTCTTGGTGGCTTTTCATTTTTGGGATTAGTGAAAGGCAGAGAGAGTGGTAGTGTGTTTCTTTCTTGGTCCAGTAGAGGGCAGTAACTCCTCAGAAAGTAGTGGGGACATTGGCATTCAAATCGCTTCATCATCTTTTGTTGAGGAACACACGCTTGCATGCTAAGAGCAATAAATGCAAACCGCAAGGGGCCAAAGCTGCTGCCGCAGGTTTTCCCCTTAAGTGTCTGTAGGTAAGCAGTACATATATACACACATATACACAAATACCTGTGCCTATATTGACAACTTCTCTGAAAGTATATAAGCGCTTCTCATATCTCTTAGGTTGATACTTGTGCTAGCAGTGGGGTGTCTGTTTTCAGCTTCATTCTTAAGGCTCCACTGGAAGACCTGGAATTGGTTGGGGGTTCCCATTGGGCTCCTTCTTATCGCGGCTGGAGCTCCTGAGTTTGGGGCTTCTCTGCGGCACTGGCCTTCTTTGCCGTCTCCTCTTGGGCATCCGAGAGCGTGTGCGGTTGGATTGTAACGTATCCAGCAGAGGATCCAAATGTAGTTTACCACTCTGGGCATCGGAAGACTCGTCGATGAAGGCGAGGTTCTCCCCGAAGTGGTCCAGAGGCTGAGACAGCAGAGGATCTGGAGGAGTCTCCGCGGGTTTCTCTTCGGGTACTGCCTCCGTCTGAGTGACCTGAGAGTCTGTTTCTGATTCAGACCCTGACTCATTGGAGGAGGAAGAGTAGTAAGATCCCGACTCTGTCTGACTCTCACCCTGCTCATCTTTACCCTCAGGGGCCCCGTCGGCCGACGCTGCGTGACCTTGGCTGCGAGGGCCGTGGCGGCGCTTTCGGCGACGCCGTTTGAAGGGGTCATCAATTCTGCCTGCTATGCGAAAATCCACCGACATATTCTGGATGTTTTGAGTCCAGTCAGTCGCGTGTGCTCGCAGCTCCTCCATCTAAGAGAAGAGGATGAACGCAGAGATGAAGAAGAGGGAGTGGAAGAGATAAAAACAGACGCCAAAGGAGGAGAAGTACCTCAGCTCTGGTCTTCTTAGATAGAACCCGAAGCCAGTTACCAATCATCGTCAGGACGGACGCAAAGTAGGCAAGACCAAGCAAGATCCAAAACCATACTAAAGGCTTGTACCAATGGTCACTGCCCGCCTTTCCTGAATCCCCTTTGAGAATATAGAGAGACACATTACACAGTAGCATTGTGTAGAGGCAATGCATTCATCCATCCACCTGTTTTTAAAGAGTAACTAAACATTTAAGATACGAGATACTATATAGCAAAATAGATCATCAATAATTCATCAAAGAAAGTCATCCTGAATTATATATGAGGCAAATGAAAATTGTCTGTACTCAGTGAACTTAATGCATTACAACTGACAGTTATATTTATGGGCGGTAAATCAAATCATGCTCATTCTCATCTGTGAAAAAGCAATAATATTAAAAAGGCAGCGCAAGTCGGATATATAAAAAAGGAAATGTTAAAGTTCAGCCTCTGCACAGTTATATGTATTATAATATTTATTGATCTGTGTCATATGTCCAGTGACGTCATAGAACTACGGTGGCCTTCAGGAAATGGGGAACACAAAAAGCTCTGGATGTAACATTCGGCTCGTGGGTTCTGGGCTTCACTCGGAATATGATGGTGCAAGATGGCGTACTCCGGGACGAGGACTCACCTCCTGAGCAGATAAGACCGGCTAATTTGAAGTGATTGCACTTGATGAATATTATATTATTTTTCTCCTAGATTGATAATAATACACTTATCTTGTCTTATACCTCCCTCTTTCTATCTCTTTTCTTGAATCCAGATTCCATGTCCTGTATTTCCATAATGACAGTGCGATAAATAATAATAAATAAATAAATAATAGTTATTGGACGGTTGTATAAGTACATGTTATGTTAGAATGGGATCATAACTTAAATACTTTGTATGTAAACAGGCCTAATGGTAAAGTCTTGATGGAACGAAAGATGAACCCTTTGTCATGTGCACACCACAAGAAATACGTGCATATTCCATTACTGTTGCATACCTGCAACATAGTCTCCAAACCCCACTGTGGTCAGGGTGATAACGACAAAGTACGCCGACTCCAGATAAGTCCAGTCCTCCACCTCCTGGAAAATCAGGATAGGCACAGCGACAAAGAGCAGGCAACCGAGCAGGATGGACAGGACGGCTGAGATCACCCGCACAATGGTTGGACTAACACGCCATTTCTGTCAGCAGATTGAAACAACACAGTAGCATGAGACAAATAAAAGGCAGTGCGTGTGCAGTGCAAGCAAAAAAGACATTGGAAGCTCTGTTGAGGGTCTGACCCGGAAGAGGGTCTCTATTTTGGCAACAGCTTTCCTCAGCCCAGTACCCAGATGGTCCCCGACTCCAGCAAGCAGGAAGCCAAACATCGGGATTCCCACCAGAGCGTAGAAAATGCAGAACAGCTGCCCTCCTTCCGTCTTGGGAGAGATGTTTCCAAAACCTGAAGATGCGAGAGCTGGAAGATTAGCCAAACGTAAAGGTCACAAATGAAACACTTTGCGCACAAGTAGTCTTATTTAATCAGAATTCATGTTGGCAGGCTTATTGTTCCTCTTGGACGCCCACCGATGGTTGTGATGATTGTCCCTGAGAAAAAAAAGGCACTGGCCAGATCCCATTGGCTGACGAAGGTTAGGTTACTGCCGGGATCCACGCCTGCGCCGACGGCCTCCACTACTTCCTGTCACGGCGAAATGGAGGAGAGTTTAGTGGGTCGTTCATGTAACAATTCAGCAATTCATCAGTCAGCCCACACAGTTCCCCTTTGACATGTTGACAGTAAAATTAGTTTGTTTTTATTATCCAATTAAATAACCATGTTAATGTTGTCATGGTATCAGCCGCAGGCAGTCAGCGACAAAGAAGTGACTGGTGATGTACGACTGGGACGGCTCCACTCTGTCCCGAGAGGCCAAACAAAGCCGCTCAGACCACACCTGCATCACGCACACACTCCACTAATAATACTGAGGCGCTATTGTCGCTCGCTAGTTGTGTTTATAATACTTTTTCAGGGCTTTAAACTTGAGAAGGACCCAAAGGAGCTCCAAATGAAATCTATGTTGTGAATAGCCATGTCATGAGAAGCTCTGCTGTACCTCTATAAACGTCTGCAGGTCATCTGGGCCCATGCAGGTAAAGTTCAACAAGAAGTCCCGCCGCGCGTCCTGCAGACGCATGTGCTTGCCTTCCTCTCGCGGAGCCTCCAAGGAGCGGAACACCACGGCTCCCAGCACCAAGTAGAGAAGCACCCCGGTGAGGATACCGAGTAGGGTGGAGCAGCGCATTGCTGCACCTCTGCTCAGTCCGAACGCAGCCTGCGCTTTGTCTTTGCCGGCCTCGCCGCCGGTGTGGCCTGGATCCCAGCTGCTGCAGCTGAAACATCACGCATGAGGCATTAAATGGACTCAGGCAGCACCGCACCGCCGACGCACACGTTGAATGAAACATTCTCGATAAAACGGCCTTCATTGGACCCGCCTGGCGTTCTGAAGCCAATTGTCTGGACGAGTACAACAACGTACGCGATCCATGTCATAAATAGACGGATTGATGCCCCCATAATAGTTTAGCTTACCTATCGATCCGCCTTAGTGGGCCACGCCTTCGTCTTTTCCAGTGCTCCTTGTCACCAGGCCTGAGGATGGAGTCCCTGGATCCGTACCCGATGGGGAGGCCGCCCACCTCACACTCCGAGGGAGGGGACACTAGATAGAAGCAGAGGCACCTATTTCCACGGGATATTTGGAATTCACAGCATTTACGTCAATAACTTCACTTTCACGCCAAATCTGACATTGGTGAGAGAAATCCTCAGTGAAAAACAAGGTGAAGCTCTGAGGCCGGACAGCGTCACACACAGAACACCAGTTGTTTTCCTGATGGTTACACCTTATTTGTGGCCATCTTCTAATCCTACGCAAACGGTAAGTCTTTGGAACGTCACACCTTTGTAGAATCAGGGTGGAGAAAACAATCATAGAGGATGATCGATTTTCTTTATGTAATGCAGACCAGCAGTTGCAGAAGAAATGTAATGGGCCGGTACCTCCAAATGCATCAGATATGGACTACAGAGTATGTCGTTTCTTTGGAGAAGCAGAAGCTCCTGAGGTTCAGCGCCATACGGTTCCTTATTGTCGGCTCAAACCAAGACGCATTCTCATTTAAAACTGAAACTGGAGCCAAGGCTTTGCACTTTAATTGATTTTCGCCATGTTAAAGCGAGGTGGTGAGAAACTATTAAATGTGTCCGATATTCCCCTTTGTCACCACATTTTGTAAATGATTTAAGGGGCAAAGATTTGTAGCAGTGAGCTTGCCTTTTTAAATTGACCCGCAGGACTGCAAGCCCGAACAATAAAACCAGCTTTAGTCAGCAGATCTGATCAAATTAGAACAATAAAGTGTGTCCGCTTGACAACAAAATACACACTTCTCTCCACAGATTTACAGCAGCAGGGAATATTCATAATAAAAGACTGTTCACTTACAACCACAAGTTAGCAGAGTAAATCATACCCATATTAAAAGTACTATTTAAATGGCTGGTTTTTATATACATGCAGTATTTACATAAGGAGACGGACACAACGATACATGTGTGATTGTCCATAAAAAAACATACCAAAAATACACTAGTCAGTTGAAGAGAAAACTGATCCACTTTTCAAATGTATTTTGAAGTATTTTGTGGCCGTTCACAACATCATTATGTTCTGCATACATACATACATGGAAAAAAGATTACGCACCACTAGAAAGAAGATTGTAACACGCTTGCATTACTGTAACTGCCAACTGTGCAGCTGCTGCTGCTGCTGCAACCGAGACAAAGCCGCAGAGATCCTGTTTGATTAATAAAAATGTATGATAGCGACCGGCGGGCTGGAGAATCACGCCCATTTGTGCTTACCTTAAAAAGGAAAAATCATAAGAATCCTGGGTACCAGTCGTCTCATGCATGGTGTTTCAGGCAGCCGCATACAGGGAGGTGTGTGTGTCTGTCTGTGTGTGTGTGTGTGTGTGTGTGTGTGTGTGTGTGTGTGTGTGGGTGGGGAGGGATGCTGTTGCTGAGCACTAAAGTGAGGAAAAAGATACTCAATCAAATTGACTTGATATGCAGTGTGAGAGAGTGAATTAAAGAGAGAGGGCGAAAGGGTGCAGCAGGGATGAGGCAGAGATGATAATGGAGTTTGGGAATTCACTTTCTTTTAGTGTATGAATAAAGATATTATTGTTAATAATTATGTGAAGACAAAATGCAGCTTGATTTGCTTCAGTCTCCTCGTAGAATTCTTCTTATTCCATGAAGTTTGCTCCTGTGAGTCAGACTGAATGTCCAGTGCAGTGGTGGCTGTGGTCATATCAATACTTGGTACTTGAGATCTGACTGCCAACTGCAGCGGGAAGCCGAGCTCAGCCCTCCGTTCACCCTGCTGTCCCATCCTTGATTCAATCTGCTTGACAGAACTGCTGCTCTCTTTCTTTTTCTGTGTGTGTGTGTGTGTGTGTGTGTGTGTGTGTGTGTGTGTTTTTTGCAGGGGTGAGGATAAGATTTCTCTGAAAATCTTTTGGTTAACGGTTCATAATAGACCACAACAAATGGAATATGCAGTATGTTCTCCAATGATATGGAAAAACTATCTTCATACAAGATATACTACGAAATATATAATACACTGTGTAATGTTGCATTGCTGTCCCTCATAATAGTTTTGCAGTATTTAGGCTCAGGAACTTTAGGCTCATTGGGGTCACAAAGTCAAGTTGACAAATTCCCAAGACGCTCCAGTGTTTGCTCAGTCTGAGCCGACCACGAGATCCGATGCATTAGTCTGTTAAAATAAGCGTTTTATCGGCAAACATAAACAGGAACTTGATGCTGATTAGCTGGCCACACTTTTTTAATTGAACATAAAAAATTATGCATGCATTGTTTTGTGAATGAGGCTTTCGTGCGTTTCCTGCTGACTGAATCGATGTCGTTGCTTCAAGGAAGTGAGGAATCAAATCTGGAGCTGCTTGGATGCTGGTGATCAATCAGTAAGTCAAACAGTCCTAAGACATTTCTATTTAATACAATTCGTACTAATCAGGGGCCATTAAGTAACAAACTATCTGCCAGCTACTTCAGCTGAGCTTTCAGGGGGTAAAGGGCCACGTGTGCCAGCGCAACATTCCAGGCTAAGAGGGGCTGTTGTACAAGTAACAGCACAAGGTGAGAGAAAAATCATGAGATGCAGAACTCTCACATTGGATTTAGTGAAATGTTAACGTACCTTCTGAGTGATATGGCTTTACTTTACAAAATACTAACGTTTTTTTACACATCTTGTAAGCAAGGGAAAGGTTTTACAAACACTGATAGGTGATTTACCAGCTTGGTGACTATAATAAAAAGATGAGCTCTTGTCACCGATTGGAAATTAAGCTGGCACATGATAGTATTTGTGCTGGCACACGATAGTATTTTTGCTGGCAGAAGCTTACACAAGTATTAATCCATTCAACAAGAACACTATGTCATAATGTATTTGGACATCATTTCCCGTATTTCCCTCCAAATACTTTTTACTTGTGTCTATTTTTTTCCATGCACTCACCCAATAAAATACATTTAGCTCCTTCAGTTCAATCTGGGAGAGCTTTTGTTTCTCTCTCTTCCTACGAAAGCTGAAGACAGTCCCACCCCATTGAATCAGGTGTCTGATTGCTATGGCTACATACAGTAAATCATTATCATCCCGGTGCAGGATGAAGAAGGAATAAAGTAATGATCGTTTGTAACTTAAGTGGTCAATGTTGATCAGAGAGCTCTGAAGGATACGCAGGAAAAATATTTGCCAACCGTGTTACTTTTTGCTCACACACATTTCCTTCCTACAGCATGAATCGTAGTCTTCATAATAACAGAAAATAGTTCAAATATTTTAAAAGGGTGATCTTGATAAAAAAAAGGTCATGCCGATATGTTAATTATTATAAAACATAATTGAAGATCTACATTACCTCCATAATCCCTTCTGATCCTCACAGAAAAGCAGATCTCGCGCCTCGTCACACATGCAAAGGAAAAGACAATCTGAAAATCCTTACTTTTATAGGTTGATGGCTTCAATTCCCGGTGTCGTTTTAATATCACATAGGATTTAGCTGGCAGTTTAAAGGTAAATCAAACAGCCTCCAGCTATTGGCAGAAAAAACAATTGGTGAGTTTGAGCATCTGAGAAGTAGCCACACTTGAATAACAGGCTCCGATTGATTGTTCTGATGATACATGTGCTCTCAATCGCAAGTAAAGGAAGGTGGTGGTAAACAAAAGAGAGGGAGGGAGGAAGGGGGCCGAAAGAGGCGTCGGGGGGGAGGAGGACTACACCGATATATGAGCACTTTATTTTCAATTAAGTCATCTACTGTAAGTTCACTTTCTTTCTGCCATTTCTGATGACGCAGGGAATTCTTACACTGGAAATTGATTGGTTAGCAAACGTCTGCAATTTTGCCTATTTAACCGGAGATGCACTTTCGATGAACAGTAGAAGGAAAAAACGTCAGAAAATTATATTTTTTACTCCATTTGGCAGAATGGTCTAATGATTTCAGTCAGGTTCCCGTTAAAAAGGAAAGTAATGATGTTTTTGTAACTCTGTAGAAGTAATTAAGTTTTAAATTATAAACCTCTACATTATGATTCATGCGGGATGTAAAAGGCGGTGACGTGTACAGCCCCAAAATGTCCAACGTCTAATCATATTTTCACATTAAGTCATTGGAGATGAAGTTTTTTTATCATTATTGTGTTCGTATTTCGTGATGTCCCATTTCAATGAGCCCATGCTTTTGTGTTGAGTTGTGAGGTTGCGTGAGACGACTTGACTCTTTTAATAAGATATCTGACCTTTAAACCATGCTGGTAGAAAACAAACATTCAAAGTAAGTGAACAAGATGTTTACACGGCGAATAAAGACATATACAAATTGAATTCACTATAAATAGAAATAAGAAGCAAGCGGACAATTCAAAACACTTTGCGGTCGGGCTCCAGTCAATTGAACAGAGCCACTTCAGCTGGATTAATTGTGTTTGAAGACAGGACAGACATCAATGTACGCGCAGTGACTACACACTCAATCATATTTCAGATTTGGCTCCACACTTTAACGCATAAGACTAATATCTGAGAAGCTCCAGGAATCTGTTACACCTAAAATCCTCGATCTGCCAAGATATCCACTCCACACTTTAATCTAATACCCCCATGACGAGAAGCTTTTAAATCACGAGAGGAAGTACGATAACTGAGGAGGGCGTATGGTAAGAGAGTGGGAGGAGAATATGACACAAGAAGAATGCAGACATCTGTCCACCATCACACTAAAATATCCAGCACTTCAGCTGCTAAATGGGCCTCTATGTGATGCACAGGGTTGCTGACTGTGTCCTTCACCGTGTCCTATGAGGGCTTTCTCGAAAGAAAACGTGCTGCACGTGAAGACGCAACTGAGCGAACGGACCGAAGCTCCCCGGACAGTGCAGTTAATTACAATTCTTCATTGGTTTCCCCCAAGTGACAGCTCTACACATGATCGGTCAATGATTTAACAATTTTGGTTGGAGTAGATTTAAAACTGGAACCGAGACCTTCAGAGATGATGAATAACACTGCAAATAGTGCCTAAAGGCCTCCAAGAAATACTGCTATAACAAATCTGTATCCGCAAAACAAGGCAGGGATGATAAGACAGCACAAGCCATTATATTTAGATTAAAACATTTCACTTTAACACTTGGGGACAATTGAATTAACTGCTGCACACTTACATCAACCTAAATAAAAGACAAATTAAAACAATTTTAGTTTAAATTTTATTGATAACAGCAAGCTGGGTCTTTACATCATTGACAGTGAATGGATTAGAAAACACATTGAAATATATTGTCATTTTCTTCACATTTAGACAAACTTCTTAAAGACCAGCCAATGTCCGTGTGGAATTTCTTACTTTTCCACAATTAGAAAGTAACAGCTATTCAACCCCCAGGTAGCATCTAGTATTGATTTTTCCATTTTGAGGATGATCTAAAAAGAACCACGTTCATTCTAAAACATGACAAACGTCAAACTGAGATGCATTCATGTTTTTAAAGTGTTTTAAAAATGTTTAATAGAAAAGCTACTTATCGAAGTGGTCGCCCAATGGCTTTATATCTAGTTACAAAGCCTGAAATGATCCCTTACTATAATCTGCCCCTTAATTCAAAGTTTCTGTTCAGCAATGGCTCTTCAAATATGTTGGAAAAAAAAAAAAAAAGAAACACAGCAAACAGCTATTAAATGCATTAATGTCAATTTAAATGTTAAAAAAAAAAAAACTGTTACTGTGGAATGGAATAAGGACGATCCACCCTTTGCACCATGTTTTAAAAATTAACACCCAAATAAACACAGGAAACATTATGTGTATGCATAAATTATTTCTGGGGGGAGGGAATGATTGCAAATGTGATGCACAAGCAGCAACAGAACGTTTCACAAACAGCCTTGCTGGTGACGTGTTTCCTTGAGGAGTTCGCATTTTAAACTCCTTTGGTAATCCTCACAAAACCTGAACTCATCCAGGCGGATCAATAAAGTTTCACCATGCTCTCTCTGGACTTGCCGACTCCAACCCACTTCACTGAAATAAAAAAAATAAAAATGACAAGGTGTGACTGGCATGTTTGGCAAAGCGTGCCAACAGTGGCGGTGTAAAAGTGACACTTTAACAAACCTGGCACTTGCAGGAAGTTCTCGATGAAGCGAATGTAGTTCTGTGCCTTCAGCGGCAGCTCCTCGAAGCTCCGGGCCGACTCGGTGCTGCAGCACCAGCCGGGCAACGTCTCGTAATCCACCGACACCCGCGTCAAAACGTCCATGTTTGCTGCAGCAGAAGCACATTGGAACGTCGAGTGAGGGATCAGTTCGGATCGGGTTTACAGCTCTGGCATCGTCACATGTTCAGTCCAAACAACACACGGGAAGGCGGCCCTTTAGCCGCCCCCATACAGTTTATTATCGGGTAGGATGGGATGCTCCTGAGTGAGGGTGTTCTTCTGGGTCGCTTGTTATTCAAGGCAGGACTGGTGCGCTGCGATTCCGCCTCAGTGTCCTGTATTTTAAAAAAGGCACGGAGACAGAATAGGGACATTGTCGCTGAGCCGGCAGCATCTCTGTATGAAACAGGAGATGTGAGATTGCCTCCAAAAGCACTACGCACATTTCTGGAGTGGAACTGAGAATCACATTTTTACAGATCTGTGATTTAAAAACTGTTGAATCTGGACAGTCGACCATAAATTACTTTGGTCAAGCCGTGGTCCATACGGCACGGCTGGAAACAGGTTTCCTGTGTCGTCTGCAAATACTGATCCCAGAATTGTAAACCATACTTTACAATGTTAATAAAAAAGTTAATACACAATCATTCAAATATGCCATAGAATCATTGAACAGTTCCGTAAATCAACACAAAGCGCCCGATCAGAGGTCCCTTACTCCAGAATGTAAATCGATCTAATACACAAGCAGAGAGCACTCTCAGAAACAAATCTAGATCAGGAACAAAACAGGCGACTCGAACGTTCAGCTCAATGCAGATGATAAATAAATAAGGGCGTCATTGATGACTTGCAGGCAGAGAGCAGCTACAGAGTCACACAAAGCGTTGCTTCATCTTCCTCTGGATCATTGGCTTAATAATTCAATTTGCTCCGTTTGACGGTGCGAGCAGAGATACGCAGAAGATAAACGCTCCATCGAATCTGCTGAAAAATAGATTTTCGAAAAGCCAAGATGTTGCATTTCCCGCTAGTAGAAGCTGACCTGTGTAAAACAACACATTAGGGAGCATTAAAGCTGTAGTCCTTCAGAAACATAAATCCATGGAGAGAACAGGTCCTTTCCTGTGTTTACAGTAGTCAGTGTTCTGCCGAATGTTTGTGGATCCATCATGTCTTAGACATGAAAATGTATCGGCCAGAGATCAGGAAGTCGAGATGACACATGACCTTGTATTGTAGTCTAGTGAGTACAAAAAAAATCCTTGAGAATTGATAGGACTGGTTACAGCTTCTCAATTGCATATGGATTTTCTGCTTAACCAGCACAGTTTTATACCAATGATGCTCGTATAACTTCTGGGATGTGAAGTCTGAAACCAAGAAGGAAATTTAAAAGGAAGGTATGTTGAATTTCCATGACTTGTGAGGTGCATATTTTTCTCCTTCTAAAGCCATTAATTGTACAAATAAATGACATGAAGATACAGTGATCAAATGCAGCCCTACTTTTCATTCATCTTTGCCCCCTACTTGAATGCATTGTGTAAATCAAATACAATTTATTCTGTAAAGGGCAGACAAAGAACTGATCTATAAAAGTTTTGGCCTACCGGGAAAACTTGGTAGAGGTTCACCATCAAGTTTATAGGCCACGCCCACTTTAATCTCTGACACCGTGTCCAAAATGTCCAGCTTGGTCAAGGCGATTCTGCAAGGAAAGAAGTCCCTCCCTTCAGCTGTGATGAAGCTTAAGTGCAGCTTCACTAATAGCGTAGTATTCTGAAATGGCGGGACTGTTCCTTACGCAGTGAAGCCATTGACCATGTGGGCGTATCTGACCAAGACCAGGTCGAGCCAACCGCAACGCCTCTTCCTGCCCGTCGTCACACCGAACTCTCTCCCTCTGGTCTGTAAGAGTTCTCCAGTCTCCTAAAACACAACGAAACAAGCGGTCGTCTGTTACCGGGACATCAGAAACATGGTTTACTTTACCAAAGAGATACGGTGTTGATTCGGCTCGTGTTGTGTCGGGACAGTGCACATGTCCTTTTTCAAGTGGCTTTGGTTTGTGAACTCGCGTGGAAGCTGCTCAGAACAACTGCCCTCCGCTGCCGTTGACGGAAGAATGCAAAAGCTGGCAGACTTTTTTCCCCTTTCTCCCGGGAAGCTCCTCGATTTGAGCTTACGCCTGACCACAAGTCTGCCTCTGACTCGGAACTGGAAAGCTGATGCCATTAGTGTCGTTTTTGCTCACAGTAGGGGGGGCTACTGCTAACAAGGTGAGCTTTTATTTAACGCATGTAATGTGTAAAGCCCTCTGAGGCCAATTTGTAAGACAAGACAGCTTACACGATTTGGTCACAAACATTTAATCTCTGGATGTTTTAAGACATTATGCAATCATCATTTTGCTGTAGTTCCCAGCGAATTTGATTCTTTAAATCACAACTCGATGTTCGCTCACTCCGATGACATTGATCGGTCATTGCGGGAGCCTTTGCATCAACAAGTTGGGAAAAGGCTTTTATTTTCACTCACATTTTTCTGCTCTGTTGGGAAAGCACCGACGCCCACCCTGGTGGTGTAGGCCTTGACGACGCCATACACTCGGCCAACGTATGACGGAGGCACGCCAAGACCAGTGCACACTCCGCCCACAGTGCAGTTAGAAGACGTCACGAAAGGATACGTTCCTGGACAGAGAAACGCCAGTTAACCAAAGAGGGAGACTCAGACTTGTATTTAGAATTGACTCCACATATACAGAGGTGCTCACCAAAGTCAATATCCAGCAGAGCAGCATTGGCTCCCTCCACCAGGATTTTCTTACTGGGACCATTAAGAGCTTGGTGCATGAAGTACACCCCGTCAGTCACCAGGGGGCGCAGTCTCTCTGCAAAACCCTAACAAATAGAAACAGTGACCAGCATATTACCAGAAGAATGAAAACACTGAATACTGCTCAGCAATAAATACCAACTACAACCATCCACAATTCACAGGTGAGAAGTAACAGCCGTATAAGAATACAAAACCGGTAAATTAACAATAGCATCATCCTGATTTCCTATTTATTATAGTCTTAAAAGTGGCATTACCGTATCAACATTTAAACAAATGAAACAGGTTTTATTGGTGTATAATTGTCTGAGTAGTTGGTAACAACTTTTCTAGAGTCTCAGCGAGCCGGGACGCACAACATCATGACCTTGAAACAGCGGCAGCACAATTCAGCAATCCTTCATTCTAACATTTAAACGTGTGCGTCGCCCACTGACGGGTAAAAAGAAAAAGGTCTGCCACGAAGAAGATATATTATCAGAAGTGAAAACATATTTCCAGGCACTGAAGTTTTAACCCGTCCTCACCTTCAGCTGCGCCAGTTCACTGTCAACCTCCAAGTTAAGGTTTGGATACATTGTCAGGAAATGTTCCGCCAACATGCGAAACCTGTGGAGGACAGAGTTTAAGAGGCTGCTGAAAACTTTATGCGCATGACATTTGTAAGCAACATCAGAACCATCATCAACAATCAGAAGTGCAAATGACATACAGAGCATCATAATGCTTCTGTCTCAAGTGCTGCCACCTGGTGGAAGGCGAAGATACAGACACAGTTATGAGGGCAACTTACTTACTATGACACTAAATAGAACCGTGGACCCCCAGATGACCAGTGTTGGGAGTAACGCGTTACAAAGTAACGCATTATTGTAATTCCACTACTTTTAGCGGTAACGAGCATGTAACAAAGTATTTTTTTTAATAAATTAACGCAGTTACAATTACTGAAATGAGTTTGTTACTCGCGTTACTCTCTTTTGTGACGCGAAGCGGAGGGCCGGCAAATAGTAAGTAAATAGCTGCCTGTCAGCACAAAATAGTTGTGGCCACCAAACGTTTGTGTCACAGAATAGTCGCCGTACGTGCATGTAAACAGCATCGCGTCGCTCATGACGAAAGACCGCAGGCCCGCGGATGCTGCATGTTGTGACTTTATGCTACATGCATAATCATTGTTATAGTCGTATACTATACGTGGGTTATCTAAATCGATACAAATTCACGGAGACGAGGATGAAGTACAAGTTAGGTAATTTACTGGCGCTCAAATCACACAACCGGCAGGCATGAACAAACAATCACAAAACTCCGTCATAGTGACAGTCAAACACAATTGAGCACTGAGTGCTCGATCCAATATACCACACTGCAGGCGCTGCTCCACGCAAACAACCACGGCTCCACTTTACACGGACTGCAGTGCAGCCGATAAACCGGGCAGAGCTGAATAGATTGATTGCTCGCTATGTTGAAGATGAGATGCATCCTGTCAACTGTTGAGTCAGTTGCCTTCAGGCAAATGCCTGACAGTTATTTTGTATTAAGTTAAGTATTAAAAAGGACTTTTGTACTATTGCTTGATTTGAAGGCCTGTTGCCCTGTTGATTACAATAAATAGGTCTAAAAAATATGTTTATTGTGTTTGACTGTTCAGTACTATTTATATTCATTACATTTAAAAAGCAGACATAAAAGTAACCTAAGTTACTGTCCAGAGTAACTAATTACTTTTGATACACAGTAACTGGTAAGTAATTCAATTACCTTTGAATGAAGTAACTAGTAACTGTAACTAAATACTCATTTTCAGTAACTTGCCCAACACTGCAGATGACTAAAATGTGATTAACGCTTGATGAACTCTTGGTGAGGAGCACCCTCCTGTTATAATAATAGTGTAAACACTGGTGAATATATGAAAGTGAATGAAATTTGAAGAGACAAACAGAAAACTCACTTGTCCTCAAAAACCTTGAAATCGGACACAAGATCACAGACTCGCAGACCGTTGCGAGCAGCTTTGGAGGAGTACGCAGGACCGATACCCTTTTTGGTGGTTCCCAAACTGGAGGACAAGTAAAGAATGGCAAACTTAATTTTCATAACAACCTTTTTTGCTTAAAACAATGCAATCACTCCAATTTATCCATCATAATATCAACGTCAGAATAAAATCTATACAGTATTTAAACTACAGGAGATTTACTTTTTTCCTTCTTGTTGCTGCCGCTGCTGCTCCTGGATTCCATCGACAGCTTGATGGAAGTTGAACACTGGAGGGGGATAGAAAGGGTCGTCAATTAAAAAAAATAAGGGACATTTTTCATTCAAAAATATGAGTGAGGAAATGCTGACTCACCGAGGTGGGCACGATCGGAAATCTTTAACCTCTCCTCCCAACCTTGTAATCCTGCACGCAATAAAACACATCCCATGTTGGCTGAACCTCATCCAAATGATTAGTTATGACCTCATCACACACATTTCACTGCAGGTTTCAAGCGTTTTAGGGACGCCTCGATGTCTTTGAAGCCGAAGCTAATACAATGTTTTCATATTAGAAGATAATTATACACATTTCTAAAAGTCTCAAAACTAATGCAAATGAAACTGTCATTTAAAAAAAAAAAAAAAAAATATCAAGTCTATAAGTTTGATTAACCCCCGTGTGACGAGCAGTTTATCCCCCTGCATGGTAGACTCTACAATCAGCGTATAAATGCGTGAGAAAGGGGTGAAATTTGACATGTAGTGTTACTACGCTTTGGGCCATTTATCATACTGATAATAAAAAACTGCTTCATATTTAGAAAACTTTACCTTTCCCTTTCTGCAAGTTCTTTTGAGCCTCCTCAAACAGGCCTGGGAGGTGTATCACAACTCCATTGCCTAAAACAAGGGAAAAAAACAAATCTAACTTAACAAACCACATGAGGAATAAAGTCATAGACCCGTGCTTGAGACATTTCTCAAGCAAAAACTGTTCCTTAAATGGTTCCTGTTTCCCTAGTAGAAATAAAAAAAACACATCTACCAAAATGGGGAAATCAAGAGAACCCATGTGCACAAGTCTTACGTGCAGTTGTGCAGACTTTTCTGTACGTACACAAGCATACTCTTAAAACAAGTGCACTACATAAACAGTGTGCCCCACCCACACGACACAACAACTGATAAGACACACACGCAGTGCCTCGTACCGATGAAGGAGACGGCCTTCTTGTTGAGCACGCCGCTGGGCAGCAGGTGGAAGTCGTACTCCACGGAGTCCACCACCACCGTGTGACCCGCATTGTTGCCTCCCTGCGAACGGCACAAACACCAGGGGGGGGGGGGGGGTCAGCTCGGCGCAATGAGGGTATCTACACCGAAAGGAGGGTAAAACAGCAGAGACCATGCACCCAGGGGACGGTTGATGTCGCCTGTGGGTGGCATTACAGAGCTATGCTAATTTTTACACCATTTGCACCATTTCTGTTAAATGTCGTTGGGTGAAAAGCGGAGGGGAGCAGAACAGCTGGGCAACAGCTGGCGGTCGGTTTGTTACAGCCGCAGTGTGTGTGGGAGAGTGTGTGTGTGTGTGTGTGTGTGTGGTGGGGGGGGGGGTTCTTAACAGTTCTTATTAGCATCTACTTAGCACTAACTTAGCACGTCCACATCCGGGGTATCAGACAAGGTTGTTGACGTCGGAACCGGATCATTAATATTTAACGGCCGCCGGACGACGGAGGGAAGAGAGCACTATTTCCACCAAACAAGCCGTGGCACAGGATGGCGGGCGTTTAAGTAACACAGCGCGAAGCAGTCCGTCTGAATGTGAACGTTAACAATCGAGTAGCTGGGTACCTGGCACCTGCATACGATATCCGCATCCATCGCGAGCAAGTCCACAACTTTCCCTTTGCCCTCGTCGCCCCACTGAGCCCCGAGCACAACGGTCACTTTGTTCTGCGGCTCCTTCGGGATGCGGAGGGAAGAATCGTGCGAGACACGCAGCCGCTTAACGACGGGCTCCCCGTTGAGGGAGACGGTCTCCCGTCCGTTAACGTTAGCCTCGCTGCTGTCGGATGCCATGCTGCTGCTGCTCTGCTCTCACACACCGGAACGTCGTTTTACCGCGTTTCTCTCTGCGTCACGGGAAGTGCTCGCGCGCCGCCAGGTGGCCGTGTCTCCCCTCATGCTCTTGGTTCCGAGTCTCAAAACACAGTTTGTCCGATGCGGGCACAGTTATAATGATTAATTATGATTAACCTGGTCTATAATCAATTAACTACCACGCGGACATTATACGTAACTCGGTGTCTTTGTTTGTTTAGCTTTGTTTAGCTCATTAAATGATTGACCTTCGCGGAGGCGTCGTCACTATTTACGAAGAGTACACGAATGCAGTGCGATTCACTCCTCTGCACTTCCGTATTCGCTTCTATCAACGGGCGGACTGAACCTAACTGTAATATTCGGTCCTCCCCCCTTTTAGCAGCTCAAATCTAATGCTTTTAAATAACTGCAACTGCCTTCGTTCACCACGTCTCAGGCAGTTTGATAAATTCGATCTGCCTCGAGGCATTAGTAAGGTCTTTTGTCCAAAAGAGTCGCTCCACCCCATCCTCAGCGGCCACGTCGGATTGGACACAATAGGTCTGGTGTCTTTGCTGATCACACCCAGTATGGATTCAACAACGTTTCCATCGGGCTACCGGGTAGAACCAAAGGCAGCTGTACACTCCTGGTGCATATTTCAATGTATATTTGCATTTAATAACATTGCTAACAAGGTGACCCAAAATGTACTTGCGGCCAAGTCACATTCTGGCACACGGCTGCCGGCTGCCTTTCTCAATCAAAACCCCTCCTTCAGTCATGTTTTTGTAGTGATTCACTGGTGCCACAGGGACGTGACCTTAATGATTACTGTATTTATTATAATTTTGTGGTGTGGTTTTCAACTAAATAATATTGCTGGTGACCATGAGGTTCATGTGCACACACTTTATCAAATAACTGTGGCTGATGATTCAATGGAGCAGATTTTCAGAGTGGTGTCACTCCAATTGTGTTACTGGACCAGGCGGCCCTTCAGTACTCCAACATGTTGACACTTAGAGGTAAATATATGTAAAAACTGTGAATATTGTATTGTAAGGAAAACCGAGCCAATATAAGTAGCTGAGTCTTGTGCTATTTAGATTACACCTAGAAATATTGAAGCATATGGAATGGACCGACTAACTAGCTGCTGATAATGAACAATATTTGAACATGTCCCACTGTCTAAATGGTTAATTTATATAAGAATGCAAAATGAACATTTTCTGGGCGATACAGCTTCTAACGACCTGCCTGACTGTGTTTTCAAAGAAGTACACAGCGCTTGATGCTCTCTCAGCACTGTTGCTGTTGCTCGCGCTGTGAACGCTGCTAGCAGCGACCAGCTCAGCCGACACGTTAGGAGCTGTGTGGAGGACACAGATGAATTTGGTATTGAGCATCTTTAAGGGTATTTTGAAAACACACTTTTTTCTGATTTCAATTAAAGACACTCTGAATAGATTATTACGGCAATTTTCATGGTCATGACGTATAAGTGTCAGCCGATATATATCCATATTCAATTAAATATTAATACTATATTCCTCTTCCAGTGTACCATAGATGTTCGCTTAACGTTCTGCTATCTCAATCCCTTTAAAGTAATTTTGAGTTGCATAAATAAAAAAAAAGTTTACTAACCTGGCAAACAAATAATAATCATCAACAGACCAAAAGAGCAAACATGACCGACTCACACTCACATAACGTAACGGCTTTTATTCATCATAAAACCTCATTTAAAAAACAATTGATTTACATTACAGCCACAAGAGAAGCGGTTAGCTCGTCCACTAAACCAAATGCACATTGTTTACAGACTCTGCCGGCGTTCGGGAGGGAGAAACACAGCAGTGGCCTAGAGAACTGACAGGCAGAGTTTACAACCACTGGCTGTCAATTAATAGGTCATCGCTTTATGTCCCATCGCTCTTCGGCTGCACCTACAAACGGAAAAGGACCCGACCAGCTTTTTCGCCCTCTCGGGAAGAGCTGAGGCTTGGTGTTGCGTTGGGTGGTCCTCTGCAGGTAACAGCACCTCCACTGGAACTGGACGCAGCTTCCACATGGAGTTGCTGTTACATCCAGCGAACACCACAAGAGCCGACAGCGAACCGCATCTGCTTCGGTTGTTGTTGTCCAAGTCGGCCGTGTTGCAGATGGACAGACCTACAAGGACGCTCAGTGTGGAAATACCTGAGATGAGGGTTAGGGGGATAGCGGAGAGAAGGAGCAAGAGACAGCACAAGGTCAACTCTGGATTTAGACTTGGAGGCACTTGCTTTAGCACGAGAGGCGTCTCCACTCGCGAGTGACTTTGACCCCGGCAATTTCCTCCGCCCAGTTTTATTGCCTCAAGTAGACGCCACCATTCCTCACGCTCTTCCAATCGCCCCGGCCAAAGGGCCACGGCCTGAGCAGATAACACAGATTTTATGGTTGCTGTCAACATCAGGGCTCTTTTCAATATGTGAATATTTGGGTGTGGCTGACCTATGTACCTGCAGGCCCGACATTTCCTGCCTGCACACACATTTGTCCTCACGATTACTAAAAGATTGGCTCCATAGTTTTCCAATATGCAATCTGTTTGAAACTAATTCAGTTATTTTTCAAATCCTGTGATGAGTTTTGTTCTCGTTCAGCCTGCCAGCAGCGTACAGAGCGATGCCTCTGTAGAGTTTGCCTTGCAATAAAACTATGAAGCAATTAAATTATTCATTTTTTATTCTGTTGAGAAAAGCAATCAGACGGCACCCCTGGCCCCTCTGAAGAAGGAAACAGTGCTACCAATTTGAAAATGACTATAATTACACATTATTGGTTTTATTACATTTATTTATTTAAAATATATATATTCAGAAAATAGAAAACGACCGATTTTGTGTTATAAGACATAATGTTTCCTGAAACACGGAGCTATTTCCATGTAAAATGCAGTATTCTGACAATATTTATCTTTCTGGTTTAGCACAAAAAAAATAACTGAACTTGTCGTCGTGCATTGTATCAATCTTGAACATTTCAGCGACTGATTCGGCTTTGGGTGGAAGCTGTACTCACCTCTGGTTGCACGGCCCATCCGGAGGCTTTCGCCGAACAAGGCCAAAGGTTTCAAGAGCCGCAGGGCGACGAGGCGCAGGCTGCCGGGAACAGAGCAGCGGTGGGGAAGAGCAGAAAAAGAAGAAACGGAGCAGAAAAGACCAAGACCGGTGGAGACACGGAGGGTTTTGCCAACAGCAGGAAGCTGCTAAAAGAGCCGCACGTCGATGCAGATGTCCGCAAAGGCGGCGAAGCAATGGCACCGAGGCCGAGCGGCCGGTTTAAGTGATCGGGAGTTGGTGGATGGTTAATTATTACACCTGCAGTCAATATTTAACAGGCCTAGCGCCCTGCCCCTCAGTCCAACATCCTGATTCCACACTGACTGACACAGAGGGTAGGGCCGGCCTCCAGCACATCTCCTTTGTCACCTTCACAACATATGTATTCAAGGCCCGCAGAAAATCCCACTGCACCCAGTGCCATACGTGCTTTTTGACCAGTCTCCCCGATGGTTTAATACCCTGCGTGTGATCTACCGTAACTCACAAGACTTTTTACACATGAATTGAGGTTATAGCAAAGACTGGCCTTCGCATAAAAGGTCACGGCAAGACGAGTTGAACTATAACCTCTCTGCTTTTTCTGCTTTACTTTGAAATGTGGCACAACACAAGCTACAGAATGATGCATTGGAGTATCAGCAAGTGAGGCCGGTCGACATTTACTGATGGACACACACACACACACACACACACCGACACACAACTGCTATAAAAAAGCAGCAAACTCACGGTTCCTAAAAATTGGGAGAAAGGAGCAGGGGGCACTATTTGAGGCATACAAAGTATTCAAAATGTCCCAAATATTCAGAATAAGTGCAAAGAGAGCAATAAAAAAAAGTTGTATCGTGTTACATATGACATTACGGTATGACAAAAACTGAATGATGAACTCTATCAGATATGTATTTCTTTAACTTTAGGGCCCTGTAAAAGTAACTCATGATGTGTGACACAAACTGCCGCTCATAAACGGTTCGACCTTACTCAACCTTTAGGATCTCTTCCCATCAGAGTGTTATATTTTATTATATTTTGTTATGTACCCTGCATTTCTTTATCTGACTCCTCTCTGCCATTAATATGATTCCAACATCTCTCCTTTGTAATCGGGTAGAGGAGTGCCTGAGGGATAAAGGAGATGTTATCTGACCTAATGGGGGCAAAAGTTATATGAGCAGATTCATAATGAAACAGAATGTGTGTGAGCAGGTCGGGCTGTTGTCCTCAAGTGGGCAAACAGTTTCCTCATGGATGTCACAGTTTCACGGTCTCCTCCATAAACCCCTTAAATGTAGCTTAAGACATTCAATATGCACTGGCATATAGACATGCTCCTTAAGTTAAAGCATCTCGGACACCTTCTGCCTCCTCTTTCATTCGTATACTATCTTATCTCAAAAGTTGCTGTGCCCGAGTGCAGAGTCCAGTGTCTCCAGGAGAGGGAATATGTGCGCAGCATTAATCTGTTGCACAGATAAAGTCCTTTGTTGCCCCTTTGAATCTACAGTGCCCAAGGTCATCATCACTTATGCTGCACTTTTAGATCAGATAACGACATCAATCTGCTCAGCATCCAATTATCTTGTGCACGAGAGTCACGTGTGCTGCTCAAATCTCATCGCACAAAGTTCTCGTTTCAGAAATGATTGACTCTGTTTTATTAATGGAGTTCCGTTTCCCGAGTTAAACTTGCTATTCCTACTTTCAAACAATCTCTAGTTGAAGTCGGTTTCTTTCATTTTGTTTTGCATCCAGGAATTATGTTTAGTCAAGTTTTGACCCGGTGGTCACTGACATGATGTAAGCCCCGATTTACCTCTTTTACACATGTCTTACTTCTTTGCTGTTTGTATATTTTACTCACAGTTTTACTGGACTTTGCTCCGATCTAAGCTTCCCAGATAAGCTTTACTTCATATACTTTTATGACCCTGTTAGGTAGTTGTACGTGACAACAGAACTCGCAGTGAGCTACAGTCCAAAAATAAATAGACACTGAAAACATATTGAAAAAAAAATTGAAAGAAAATGCTCATGTACTTGGTCCCATCCATTGATGGCTGTTGGATGCATATTGTGCCATCAGTGTTTTTTATAATGTGATTTAGTAAATGCTACTTTTTTTGCCTGTTTCTTTTTTGTGTAGTTAAACAGTGGCCCCTGAGATGGTAAGACAATATGTCATGTCATGTGTCACTTCATGTGAGCAGCCTTTGAGTACAAGACACATTTGGCTGAGCAACCGATAAAGGTTGGGTCGTAATGTAGCCTAGGGACGCGCTCTGAAGCGATGGGGTACACGGCATATATCCACCGCGTCACCGGGTGTTACGTCAAATGGTCAAATGGCGCTGGAAGTGTATTTGGTTGCAGCGTTTGGGGTGTGAGGGAATCAATGTGGGGAAGGGCCAATATACAAAGCAACGTTTACAAATCAACAATACATAGTTGACTGTTCCTCCCCCGGCAATGCCTCCAGCATACAAATCAGTATCAAATCAATCGAAAGTGCACTAGTGTCAAAGTGGCTTGAACTTTCCAATTCTTTCCATTTACCATGAGGGGACGAGTCTCAATAAACATTGTAGATATTAGTTGATTCTCTATAAGGTTTTAAGCGCTGTTCATAAGTGATTAATTTAGTAACCGATGGTCCTCTTTGCAGGTCTCTTCCACGGTGTTGCCTAGTCTGGGAGTTTGTTTGTGTTTTAATTTTCCAACTTTTACCCTTTCAGTGTCCTTTTTCAGTTCCTTAAAGTTCATCGTGGCATTTTGGTTGTTTGAAAAAGTCTTAATCGGCGTTTGGTTGCAGCTCACCTTCTCTTGTCACCTGTCACAATCTGTGCTTTCACCAACGCTGGCCAGCTCTCACTGTGCATGTGTTGATATGTTGCACGTGTGATGCATCACATCTCCTCTTTCATTTCTTCTACCCACGGGTTCGGGTTCGGGTTAGTACGTACTACCGAGAAACTTGAAATGGAATGAATGGGACGACGTCTGCAACGTTTTAGTTTCATGAGAGTATTATCTTCTCACAGCCTTGGAGTGGGCGTAACTCGGTTGGAAAAAGGTGAGGTCACATACCTCTTTGCACCAATCAGGGTTTTACAATATTTGAATCAAATCTGATGATCTGACTGTTTGCTCGTTTCGATTCTGATGAAGCCCCACCCGCACATTGCATACGACATAGATTAGTGTTACGATACCTTGAAATGAGCTTCAAGCATTTTCACGGGCTTTAAAATATCTTAATCTTGTCTTTAACGTGGACCTACAGTAGTTGTTTTTGACCCATTTCGGATTCACACCCATGTCTTCCCACAGGTGGTCAGCCTTCACCTGAGTCGTGGAAACTATTTTACTATCCTCCCCATTAGCTCATTTGATCTTTAAACCCTAGTGTTTTCCATTGGGTTCTCTACGCACAGTTCAAGAGACATACACATAAAGAGGTTGTAGGTTGCGTTAACA
Source organism: Gasterosteus aculeatus (assembly GCF_964276395.1). NCBI lineage: Eukaryota > Metazoa > Chordata > Actinopteri > Perciformes > Gasterosteidae > Gasterosteus > Gasterosteus aculeatus. The sequence continues at coordinate 19,092,475 of NC_135694.1, forward strand.
AGCTGACTGGCTAAAGCGCTTTGGCTGCTGCTGATTTACAGCAGTATTTAAGAAAATGATACTCATGAAATAATTGATTTACACACAATAGATTTCATAATCAGGGGGTCGTTGTGGCGCAGAGGTAGAGAGGGCTCGCCGGGAACTGCAAGGTTGGTGGTTTGAGCCCCGGGTGCTCCATGTTGAAGCGTCCCTGAGCAAGACACCTAACCCCTAATTGCTCCCTGGGCAAAATGTAAAAAAGCCATGGGTTAAAAATGTAATGTAAGTCGCTTTGGATAAAAGCGTCAGCTAAATGACCTGTAATGTAATCATTGGAGCGATCAATATCATATTGCATCTTAAAACCACAATATTGTGTGCAACAAACACAAGCACCCATTTCATACAAGGAGAGTCCGCAGGCTGATGATCTAACAGCGCTTACACAGCAGTAGAAATACACTTTAGTATTCAAATGTCCACTTTCTGGATTTTATTTGGTGTGTTCTGGCCTCTATCGCCCCCCAGCAGTGACCAGCAGGCATTGAAGGAGGCCACTGGCTCAGCGGCCCCTCCTGAGCGCTCAGCCACCTTGTTATCTTCCCTCCACAGCAGAGATGACACGATGCACGATGAGCTCTCAGGTCCCCCCAACAAAACACAGTGGGACTTGTGAAAGTACATTTCGTTGGTAAATGTTTGGCAGGAAAAGGATTTCTATGGGTCGTCGTGGCGCAGGGGGTAGAGCGGGTGCACTGGGAACTGCAACGTTGGTGGTTGTCTCAAGTCGAAGTGTCCCTGAGCAAGACATCTAACCCCTAATTGCTCCCTGGGCATAAATGTAAAAAGCCATGGATTTAAAGTGTAATGTTAGACGCTTTGGATAAAAGCGTCAGCTAAAAGGACCTGTGATGTAATGTAATATCAATGAGGTAGTCTTTAACGGGCAATATCATATTTGGAGCTTGGACACTTCCACCTAAATCCACCCAATGTCTTGAATGTTTGAACTGTGTCTGTGATGGACTCCGCTTACACTACTTGTCCTCATTCCTTCTTAAATTATTTATAGGATCCTAAACAAAAAGAACCTTGTCTGTCAGAGATCTGGTGAATATTTGCCACAATCATGAAGAGAGCCTTCATAAACTATTCCCCCGAGGCCGGACGGACTCTCCCCCCTCTCTGTGTGCTGCTACCCTTTCATGTGGAGCCCCTGGATTTGTTTTTCTTGCTTGAATCTCGTACAGTGTTCCTTCTGTAATCCCCCCCCCTCCTCTATGTTCCTGTCTGGTGCAACATGTTCTCTGCTTTTGGACACAAAAGTCTGAGTGTACTTTGCGTTATGGTCATAAAAGGATCAATAAACAGAAACAACAGATGTTGTGCAGTAGAACAACGCTGCATTGTGTGGGTCGGTTTGGCCCCGGGGGGGAAGAAGCCATCGCAGCCAAACATCCTCCCAGCAGAAGCCATCGGATCGCTCTCCGCTACGGAGCCACGTGCGTCAAGGCTTGATAACACAGAGGCGGTTTCTTGAGGCTTGTGACAGATGAGGATCTCTACGGGGTGAAAACTCTCTGCCTGAGACAGTGAAGGGAGTTTGTGTCAAATCGATGAGCCCTCAGACCGGCAACTTTATGGTGAGAATTCTTTAATAAACCCTCCTTGATGTTTCTGGCTCTGGAGGGAAATTATTGCTCCAAAAAAGTCCCAAACCCCAAAGATCTTAAATAACACAAATTATGAAAGCAGGTCGCTGAGCAAATGAGAAGCTGGAGCCATTACATGCTTGGAAGGCGTGCTAGGTTAAATACGTTTTCCAATCTGTGTTTCTTCTAAAGCAACGTAATTATGTATTATCTCCCAGGTAACGTTAGAATCAGATGTGAAGATTTCATTATAACACAAATATGTTACTGTAGAACATCTTTACAGAAAAGCCAATAAGATCCAATCCAATTGGTCACCAGATCTCAATGACTTCAGGCTTTTCATCCCGGTGGAAATATAAATAAAAAAAGTTAGCACAACATAGTTAAGTTAAGAAACAGCAAAACAGGGTCAAACAAATTTTTTGTTCTTTATAGCATTTAAAGGATACATGCACTCCTCCAAAACTACTGCTGTACTAAACTACAAATTCAGATTAGTGTAACATTAATACAAGTTGATTTAAGATTTCCTTTTGTTTAATATTTTACACTTCCACTAAAAACGTCACTAAGAGACTGCAACGTAAACAATGAATCATTAACGACTGAAGAATCAAATTAGATTATTTTCCATCAACTTATGATGGATGTTAAATGTTAGTACATATTCAGACAAAAAATAAGTTTGTTCTTTAAAAACACAATTTGACTGTGAGACTTTATTCATTACAGTACAAGACAGTTTAATTGCAGTTGTAAAGACAGGCAGAGAACATTTAAAGACGGCTCGGTCCTGATTAAGATTCTTCTCTGATCGGAGTGCATCCGGAGAAGAAACTGTTCTGAAAACTCGTCAGGAGTCTTTTCTTCTTCTTGAGGAAGCTCACTGTTGTTCTGTCCTTATTATCGTCTTCATCCACCTCCTCCTCCTCGTCCTCTTCCTCCGGTAAGGAAGGTTTCCTGACCAACTTCAGGTCAGCAGTGGTGTGTCCCATGTCTCCGATTTCTTTCAGTACCTGAAATAGTGCAGATAAGCAAATGTAATGAGGATTACATCCTTTAAGGTCCTGTGTGCAACGAGCACTGCAGACACGACACCACACGGCAAAATACACAGTTACAAATCGACACGCATGTCAAGGACGACGACGCGATGCACGCCGGTCATTCCTCCTTGTATCTCACCTTCTTCGTAGGCGTACAGGACGGCGGCTTGAAGAAGGTGGTGTTGTCGGGACTGTCGCAAGTTGGATCTTGAAGAGACACAGATCCTCTGGAGGCGCTTTCCGTCTGACTTGCATCCTGAAATGGGTAAAAAAGTAAAACAACTTCTTTATTGTATTCTCCCAAAATAGCTCGAATATCATCAACAAAGCAAATCAAGGTATTTGGCATAAAGTACATCTAACTTGAAAGAAGAAATGTGGATGATGTAATAAAGCCCAAATTACACACCTGTTTTTTAATTAGTATTTTCTAATGACTGCAACATAGTTGTTAGAATTACTATAATTCAATTTGGATTTTGATTGTTATTATTTATTACATTCAGTGTATACTACGTGGAGAAATGCTTATTATGTAATATTTTCAGTAAGGATAAATAAGTTCAGTGTGGATGAAACACACGCAAGATGTGTATTTACACATACGAGTGTGAATCATGAGAGGACTTACCTCAGCAGGCACGCGGCTTTCCAGATTTCGACATTTCTCTTGATCACACTGGCAGTTCTCCCCGCATGTCATCTTTCCTTTGCGACACCTGCACTGCTTGTTGCCGCAGCGACCTTTACACGCACACTAAAGAAAGATATCATTTCTTTTTATTGTAATTAATACTGATCTCATAAAAAAAGGCGTTCACAGCTCAGCACCAGAAGAAAGGTTGCTTTTTGTTTTTTTCATAGCAACTCTTATTTTGTGCGTTTGTTGTTTCAGTGATATGACATTTCATTGGAAGGCTGATTTAATATCGCTGAGGACAGACGGTGTCTTCCAGCGGTTTTATAGAAGATGCCCCCGATCAGTCTTACCCCAGTTACTTTGGCTGTCTTTGATATTCTGCGTCCCTTATTGGGTCTCTCAGGACGCCACTCGTCCGGTTCCCCCTCGCTCTCGTCCTCGCTGGGAGACATCAGCTCTTCAACATTGATGGTCATATTCTGCGATTTAGCCGTTGTGAAGCGCTTCCCTTTAGGCTGGTCAGCAGAAAAAAAACACAGAAAATAATGCACACTTGGATTTAAAATGAATATTTCTTTATCGATTTTAGTCAAAAGTTTGGACACATTTTCTCCTTCAATTAAATGAGTGTTTCCAAACTTTTGACTGTTACTATATTTACATTTTCCATTTACTGGGTATTGTTTGCAGAATAATTCACTAATGGTGAAAACTTAGACAGGTAGACATCAGTTCTGAATAAATTACCCTCAATGAATTTGGGGAAAACTTAAACACTGATGAAACCTGGTAGGGAAAAAAATAATAAAAATAAAAGGTGAACAGGAAGGTAGAAGGTACAATACTTGTAATTACCTTTGGAGGAATGTATTCAAAAGAGTCGTCCAGCGTCTTTTCATTGTTGCTTGTGAGCGCAAGAATTTTCTTTCCACCTGGCACTTGGAGCGATGAGAGTTTCTTTGGCAGTAAAACAAAAACAGCCAATGAAACCCACAGTATGTGTGTGGTACACGGTATACATCTACCGAAGTAAGTTATAAAGTTTACCTCCTTAAATTCCTCATTCTGCTCCAGCAGGGCCTGGTTCTGCTCACTTAACTCTCGAAGCTTTCCGAGCTCTTCTTCCTAAAACGACATTCCAGATAACCACATGATCACTATTTCGTTGCTCCTACAAAATAAGTGGAAAATTCTGTCAAATTGCTGACTGAAGCCTCACCTGAACTTTGAGGCGCTGGAGAAGCTCGTTTTGCTTTGAATCCTCCTCCTCCTTCTGCTTTGCCTCGTCGGACTCTTCACATACAATCTTGCGCTGCACCTGACTAAGGAGGTAACAGACCTGTAAAAATAAATGGAAAAGCATAGAGAACAGAACCTCTCATTAGTATACGCGTCTCTGAAAAGAGATACTGGTACTGGAGTAGGAGTAACATCTAAGGACACCTTCTCCTGGTGCCTCTGCTCCAGTTCCAACAGCAGCTGCTGGTGCTCCACGTCCATGGTGGACATCACGCATCTCTCATCCGCCAGCATCTTCCTCAAATCCTGAGCATTCCCCATCTCCTGCTTGAGCTCGCTCTCCAGCTTGCCGCTGGCTGTTTTAGCAGACACCAGCTAAATAACAAGAAGGGGGGGAAAATGTTTTTTTGAAGAAACACAAACGTTATCTACTTAGAAATATAAATGCAAATTAGCATTCCCTCACCTCAGACAAGAGGACCTTGAGTGCGCACTTGGCATCGACTATGCTTTGGACGCTATCGAGGCGGTGCTTCACGCGGCCCTCGCTGTCGGCGACGAGAACCTTCTGCTGCAGGTCAGCGATCTGTGCGTTCCTGTAAAGGTACAAATATTTTCTTCAGATCTGACCCGAATCGTTCCAGTGTTTCCTGGAGACAACAGACAAAGAATCCGTATCGATGACGAGCGCAACGGAGTTTTAAGAAGCAGTTTAAACGCTTTCGTCCAAGTCACCTGAGGGCCATCTCCGTCTCCAGGTTCTCCACCTGTTTGGTCAGAGGCGTTTCCAGCGCCCCGTTGGTCTCCAGCTCGGAGATGATTAGTGTCCGACGCTGCACAGAAGAAGGATTGATCCTGTGTTTCTACTTTTCTGGCGCATTGGACGTCTCTTACGGATTTTATACAAGAATTTACGTCTCACCCTAATTTTGGCGGCTGGTCGGTCCCCTGCTTCCATCTGCTGCTTGAGGTGGTTGATCTCCTGAGCCAACACCTTCCTGTCGTCCAGCAGATCGTTGAGGTGGCGCCGGGCCTCCTCAGTGCTCACCATCACCTCCACTTCGTTGAGAAGCCACGTCTGATCACGTAAAGACAATCAGAGTTTAATGCAGCAACATTGTAACTGATCTCTCATATCGGAAGCATGAAAAATACTGTTGGGATTTTTGTCCACAGGTGCAGGTCTTTCCTCAGAGCAAGTTTTTCTACCTTAAGTCTCGCAGCAGCTCCCTCCATTCCTTTGTTGCGTTTCTCTGATGCCTCACTTCTCTTCTGCAGCGCATCTTTCAGTCGCTTGTTTGCAGCTGCGGCCTGAGGTGAAGAGTTCAATAAATTGCTTTGAATAATTTCGAGTGACATTGAATCCTCTGAGTCTGACATAAGCGCACTATTGAGACTCAACTACTGGCAGAAATGTAGAAACAAAGGGAAGTGACTTTGCAGCCAGGTTGGTGGTTGTGCTACTTTAAGGATGTTGGATACATTGAATACAGCATATTTATTGGTAGATCTTAATGGAATTGCAAAGACTGCAAACCAAAAGTGCTCACCTCCTCCGTTTTACGACGCAAAACATTGGCTTGTTTCTGGAAGTCCCTCTCAAGTTTAAGTATCTCATACTGCCGTTTACGGTCCTGTCAAACAAACAAACAAAAACGTGATGTTATGAAGCAGTAAAAAAAATAACAATAAGGATTTCATTCCATGAATAAAGTGTTGATTGCAGGTATACAGGACTCTACATGCCTTCTCCTTCAGCTGCAGCACCTCCCTGTCCTTCTGGGCCTTCCACTGTCTGAATTTCTCAGAGTCCTCCCTCATCTGCCTCATGAGCTGCGTACGCTGGTTCTTCATGCCCTGGGAGAACAAAAAAAGTAACGCATTTTGATTTGGGCAACTGTGGCAAACATGCGATACAAGTCAAACTGAACATCGGCGAAGCTCTGTGCCAAAACAATGCACACGAGAACGCTTGAGATGAGTGGAAAAAGATGGTTACGCCCATATTCTAGGCACCAATACCGTTGGTATGTCCCTACATGTACTGCTTCTTGTAAACATCAGGAAGCATTATAAACATCAATGTACCAACATTTATAAGAAATACTACAACGCTTGAACAGACACGGTTTGTGTTTCTACTGGTAGCTATTCAAACAAAATAGATCCAATGTTAATGCCCTGGCAGTGGCAGTTGGCTTTGGTTTTATATTTCCTTTTTATATTTGATTTGGAAGTTGAGATTTACAATATTGTGGTAAGGGGACTGTGGTGAGGGGATGCTGCTGATAAAAAGCACTATTTGTTTTAAAGTGTTTGCATAAATAAAAGTTTGCAATACACTACTTTGGAATTAATTGATTATTTGAAATCATGAAAGATTTAAAAAGATTCAACCGCTGCCCAGCATCAGTAAGAACACAACCATCCATTCAGTATGGTAGTAGTGCACATTTGCATGCAACATACCAAAGGCACCGCTCCCCATCAAAAGTACTAAACGTAAAGAAAAAAAACATACCTGAATCTCCTGCACGAGGTTGTCAACCTTCTTAACAGAGGACTCTTTGAGTTTCAGCAGCTTGGACTGCTCGAGAAGCTTCTTCTTCATGTCGCCCAGCTGGCCCTCGAGCTCCTGCAGTCTCTTCCTGCGCTGCTCACTGAGCCTGGAAAAATGCAGTGTCAGTGGTACAAAGGGGGAACGGAAAACAGATTGCAAAATAAATTAGATTTTTTGCCAAATGATGAAGCTACAGGCACAAACAAACGAAAAAAGCCCCCCCGCTTCAGCCCAACAAAAGAGGTTTTCATACTTAGCCTGGTTTGTGTCTTTCTTTGCAGACTGAAGTGCGAAGACAAGATCCTCCTTCTCCTTCTGCAGAGAATCCACTGCAGTCTGCAGAGTCTGAACATTCTTCTGTAAGACATGATGCCAAATAGATTCAAACCTGTGCAGCATTTCTGCAAAGTGATACAATATGGGTCATTTTAGCATATTCAAACAGTAATACTATTCTTTAAACTCATTCAACACTTCATTCTCGTGGCAATATCGTCCCAAAGGTGTTGCACCTCAGCGCTAACTCCAACTATTGCATGTAACATGTATTCTGCAAGGTGTAGGCCAACGCTTCATTCATGTTTTGTTATTTGCTATATGTGTGTCCATTAAACAGAATGTGAGAGCAAGTCAGTTTGGTGGTGATTCCCTTGCTCTTAGTCTCGCACCAATTTATTGAAGCATTATGAAACAAATAAAAAAGGATTGCCCAAAAATGAAAAGGATTTGAAAAGGATTGTGGGAGTTCTTACCTGGTGCTCCGATTGCATTGGCTCAAGCTGAGTGTCATTCTGGCACATTTTCTTCACAAAAGCTTCCTTCAAGGTCAACACTTTGTTCAGCTCGATCAGTTCCTTGGAGAGCTGAGCCTGTCGCAGTGCATGATGGGTAGAAAAGCCCTCCGGACAGTCCTTGCCAGCAGGGCCGGCGACCTCCTATTCGATGGGAACAATCTTCATTAACATCCGTTTAAGAAATAAAATGAAAGCTGAGAAGAATCTATTGTTTGATCAATGAGCGCGTTCAATAAAAATTAAATGTGGTACTACAAAAAAAAATGAATGAAAACGTATCATCATCATCAGCGCGTCAACGAAATGTGCACGCTCAGAGTAAAGATAAAGCTCAATACCGTAAAGCTTTGATATTAACCAACATCTAACGTGAACATCGATGTTCAGAAGAGCCAACGTACCGACGCGGAGTCGTCATTTTTACTGCCATTCCGGGACACGTCAGCGCCCCCATCTCCTGCAGCCATGGCGTCAATGGAGGCGGCGATGCCTTCACTCTCATTCTGATGCACAACAACGGACGGTAAACCACAGTATTCAGTATTATGAACCTTCAAATCGACGGTGCTGCATTCAAGTGACGGAGCGCCAGGAGACTTCGTTACCTTGAGCTCCTTGATGACGAGCTGCAAGTTCCTCATCACCTCAATGTTCTCCTTCAACTCCTGGTCCTCCAGTGTCTCCAGCACTTTCTCGAGATCCACCGTGCAGCTGAAAAAATAAAGAGAAAAAAAAAAAGGTGAATAAAGATTGCAGCTTGACGTGGTCGTTGTGGAGTTCGTCAACAAAGAAACATAGCGACAATCAACAAAACTGACTGTCGTTAAAAATCAAGCAAAGTCTTAGTCTCCTCTTCAGGTTAAACCCGTCCCGACGTTCTGCCAGCATGTGTTTTTACTCACGCTGAATGCTCCCTCAGTTGCTCCATTTTGCTTTGCAGTTTCTCGTTCGCGAGCTCCGTCTACGGGATTAAGCAAACACCAAGTGATGAACATGACGGGTGACAACGTGAAACGGCAACGTGTCAGAGAAACATCGTAAAAGAGAAACCGGAGATTCTGGCTCACCATAATGATCTTTTCAAACATGAGGGCAGTCTGTCCCGCTGCCTCACTCAGCTCCCGGCTTAGTTTATTGTTCTCATCCAGCAGAGCGCGGTTCCTTTCCAGCAGCTTAGCCACCTTCTCGGTCGACTCGGGCCTGCGACAGAGGGGCCGTTAGAAACGTTTATCACTTTCAAACTAAATCAGCCTTTTACATATTTGGTCATCTAAGAAAATCTAAAAAATGCTTTAAGCATGAGGAGTAAAAAGGTGGAAAACAGTCTTAAAATAATAGTAATAATAATAGTCTTTTTTTATTTGTGGGTGACACATTTCCTTGGCGCATTTGTCCTTATCCTGGTCAGACATTAGTCTATAGAAAAATATTAGGTCTTACCCAGAGAGCACCGGGGCAACTCCTCCACGCGCATGGAGCAGCATAACCTGCAGCTCCTGAACCTAAACAAGTGTAGAAATAAATACAGTTGGGACATTTAGTCCAACAGGTAATACCAGCATCACCACGTTCTGTTCTATGCATCTTTTAAAAAAAAGGTTCTGAACATGTACAATAAGTAACTGCACAAACTTATTTACCTGCTGTCTCAAGCGCTTCATTTCTGCAGCTATCGGGTCGACGTTCACTACGGGTTTGTTTTTGATCTTACGCGCTCGGTCGGCGTATCGCAGCGTGTTGATGGTCTCTTCCATGTTCGAGTCTGCAGGACTGATGCACGCAATCATCAAGGTGTGGCTATTGCCTCCCAAAGCGTCTGGCAACAAACAAGGAGAGCGATTTCCAAAGGGGCTTTAGTGAAATCCTCCCGCAGTCGTCTACCACGCGGCATCGCCGGGGCTCTGAACAGGCAGCCCGCTGTCATGTGTATTAACCAGCAACTGTGTTGGATTAGCCTTAAAACTAAAGCTGTACATAGATGTTGTTCAACATTACAGTGATCAGTGGAGCACAGGGGGAAAACTTTCCATCAGACAGTGAAAGCCAAGAGAAACTTGGGTTTGAATGTTCGGACCACCAAGGAACTTTTGAACATGTAAATGAAAGCTTACTTTGTAGCAGGCGGGTAAGTTTGGAGTCTCTGTAAGGAACAAAGCTACTTTTCTTGTTTTCATCCCCCAAGGCGCTGATCACATTACCCAAAGACAAAAGGCCCCGATTGATGCTGATGCCTGAAGATAAAAAATAAATTCAAAATGAACATCATCAAAACCAAAGTGCTGTAGTTAAAGGGCACTTTTACCGTACAAAGAGACAACACAGAGAGAAAACACTACAGAATATAGCACTGGGAGAATACAAATGTATTTATTTACCTTCCTTTAACCGGTCTCCCTCTGCTTTGGTCTTCTTTTGCCTTTCTGAACCAGCCAGATCCACGAGGTGTAATTTTGAAACTACCGAGTCGGACCTGCCACAGAAGACCGCACAAATATTTATCTTTTGCCCCGTAGCAGTTTTCAGTTATTTACTTGTACATAATCGTTTTGATAACATCCGCCCTCTCTCTGGGCTTCACAATCAAAATTAGGAGAAAAGTTAATTAAACCCAAAACTGCTTCCTATAATCCCAAATCTGATCATTCAACAAAAAAACACTGTTTTGAATGAATGCAAGATTAATATGGTTAGATCTAGAATAAGACGAGAGCCAATACAATGATTTACAGAGAATTCATACTTCTGTTTATCGCAAAGTATTTACATTGCCATTAAATCTGAGAGTGCAATGTTCATCCACTTAATAGACACGTGGATCAAAAGTGACGGTGTAAGAAAATACCAAACCGAACTGACTTGTCTTTCCCTGTGCGTTGCTCCAGCGTGACGGTGAAGATCGCATGCGAGCGGGAGGACGCAGAGTTCATGGCCGTGGAGCCCACGGTGCGGGCAGAATTCCCAACCTCCAGACACCCCACCATCTCTTGGGCGGAGAACACCTGCCTCTCGGTCAAACCCACGATCTGGGGAACAGGGTATTTCTCAATCCAAACGGAAGCGGTCACACTATCATATTAATAACGCGACCGTACTAGCGAAAGGTGTAGCCAAAGGGAGAGATGGAAGTTTCTCTTTCTGTCAGGAACTCACCTTGATGCCTTCTTTGGGGTCCTCCCTGATGCTGAGGCTTGATCTATCTTTAGATGTGCAGAGTAAATCCAATATGTCCTCGTTATAGATCTACAGTTGAAAGGGAAAACTGCATTCAAATAACTTCAACAAAGCAAACTACTGCTGAAAGCCAAGGAATGCAACATTTCCACCAACCTCCAGGTAAGACACGGCCAGACAGAATTCACAGGCCGTCATCTTCTCCCTTTCCTCGAAGATCCTTCTGATAACTCGCGGAATAACTCCGACCGAAGGATCATTTTCTTGAGTTGATGTGTATGTTCCTCCCATGGAGAAGGTCTTACCCGACCCGGTCTGTCCGTATGCAAGAACTGTGGCGTGGTAGCCTAGAAATAGGACACGTCAGTGAGGATGTCAAATGATTACAAATAGAAAAAACAATCCCTATAACCATCTTAAATCTTTAATTGAATTATATGTTTCATTTGTGTGCAGCCAATGGTCAGGAAAGTTCTCACTGAAGCGTCTTAGCGAACCATGATTTTTTGTAATGTTGAATGACCTGTCTTCTCCTCTTGTTTTTACCCCTTTTAAAGAGAAAAAGGGGTAAAAAAGAGAGGAGAATTTTGTTACTGAATTGAATCAATTGTGTTATAAAAGCACAGCTACCTTTGAAAAGCCCAGACAGCAAGGGGGACACAGTCGTATTGAAGACCTCTTCTTGTTCAGCAGTGGGATCGAACACGTAATCATACGTGAACGCCTTCTCTGTGCCAACGATCACCTGAAAACAAACAATAGTAATGTAACTATTGTCACACATAAGACTCGCTTGCACAGCCTTTGAAGAAAAAAAAACACACTATGTACACGGATGTAATAGAGCACAAACCTGCGGCACTCCAGGCACAAAAGTGAGACAGCACTGACATCCCTCGTCGGTTTCTTTAGGGACCAGCGGGCGGCATCGCAAGGCGACCCTCACCGGGATCACCTTATCGTCTTCGTTTTTCATGATGAAAAACTAGCTACCTATGAACAAAACACAAAAAGGTCATCACAATGAAACCTGGCAACATCGGCCCAGTCATGGGACATGAGAGCTCTTGAAACCCTTCCTTTTTTCCGTTTACCATTTACCATTTAATGAATGACACAACTCAAATCTAGCGGTGTTATTAACGAGCTAATTATATTTTTCTTCGGTGAGAAAATAAGGAATACATTTCAAGTCAACAGAATAGACACATATTGATTGAATACGGTGTGCAACAAAGACAAAAAACGTATATGGTTAAAAGTGACAACTTTTTGTTGTGAAAAAAACATGACATCACTGCAGCGACTGTATGTTGAGAAACCACCACACACTGGTCGAAGGGTCGAGTAACAATGAAATCATTTAATGGTATTGAAATGAAAACGTTGCCGGGGGACCACTTAAGTCTTCGACCCAGCTGACATCACGTTGGTGTAATACGTTTAAGTTGGCGTCGGTTGATCGTTCGTCTTGACTTAGCAAGCAAGCTAGCGTTAGTTATGAGCAAGAAGACGACTTCATCTTTAGCTCAACGTTACCTTCACGTTTCCTCCAGTTCCAAAGTTTGGATATCACAAAGTCTGCATTCAGTGTTCTAGTTGTTAGCAGTCAGCAAGGATGTAGAACGCTTTTGATTAAAAAAAAGGGCAAATTAGATCGTCACTGATTCCGGATAACGTGATTAAGAACTGTCCTTTGCTCGTGCCACCATTATCTCAGCGATGCATGTTGTCACTGCCCGCGACTTTCAAACGCCAGGCCCCGCCCCCTGCTTCTTCTTCTACTGGTCATTCTATTGTTGCGTCGACGCAACTCGGCAGCATGGTCGCCCTCTGCAGGACAGAACATGAAACACAGTATCTGCACGACACCGCAACAGAGATAAACCATTTAAAAAAATCAATCCTGCACTAATCGATCGCCTTAATTTGTTAACTCAACGGTAAAAATGACACATAAGTTCAATGTATGATCTAGGAATTGGTCACTATTTCGTGGACTGGGTGGTAAGATATTCTTTAAGGTGTTGAGGGCCAAAAACGTTGTTAATTGTGACTAAAGCAACCCCTCATCTTGTCTTAAATGATTAAGCATTCAAGTATTTGTGGCGATACGCACATATAAGATTAATGTTTATTTCAGTAAGCTATCGGTCAGACTTTTGCAGCGCCGTAAGAATAATAACATTTCTGTTCGTTCTGTTAATCAAGTCGATTCCTGTGTTGACTTTTGTTCAACCCAAGTTTGCAAGTTTAACTTACCTAACTGAAGTCTCTTTGGTGACTTGGAAGCTGAATTGACCAACAATCCACAATTTTATGCAGCATGTCAACGAGAAGGCAGGAAGTGAATCACCGCTGCTATTTGACGTGATAATATTTTCTGTCCCTTCCTTTATGGTCGTTATCACAATTTAAAATAAGGGTGTGATAGAGACAATTGAGGGAACGAGCATCGAAACACTGCTGCAGGCAACAGCATGTGACTAATCTTGTAGGACAGACATGCTATGTCAAGAAATAAATAGGCTGAAGTGACTCTGTTGTGGATGAAAGAGAAAGGCCATCGCACTCTGAGCCAGAGGGGAATCTGAGTGCACATAAAGGGATGGGGGTTTCTGCAGCAAAGAGAGAGCTAAGTAGGCAATATACTGCCGGAAGACAAGAGCATGGACTCATATTACAGTTGTGTGCTTCTGATAAACTGCGTTAGTATTTCCAGAAAATGTTTTCCACAACATTGAGTCCCAAAAACAATTTGTCCACGTTTTAGCCACGCAACAGAAGCTTTATTAAATGTACGAGATACCGGAGCATCATAACATCATGTAAACACACTGAGTCGGAGTTGTAACTGAGCAGTCCAGGGCTTCTATCGGTTAACCTTGTCACCACGTGGAGCTACAATAACCCCGATAGAGCTTATCCCTCTCCAACACAGATGTCTGGCGCAGCCTCCACCCCTCCTGTGACAGAACAGGAACAATGAAGGCACATTTTCACGGTACGAGCAGAAAGGTCTTTAACACGTGTTACAGTATCTTCTAATGCTGATTGCTGGCTCCGCATAGATTATTTTTCAGCCGTTACTGAGCCGTTGAAACCCTACAATATTACTTAAGGTTGGGGGAATTCACAACGCCTTCAAATTCTGGCGAATTGAGAGGTTTTGTGCCCAAACATGCGGTTTTGTCAACAGTAACTGTTATGATACTGTAACGATCCGGACCGGAGACTGAAGAAGTAATCATTGTATGCCATCAGCTAAATTCCTGAACCCCTGACGTTTAACAGAACATTTTAATCATCATGAGTATGGCTCACTCTCTGTCTTCACTCAGCACTGTGCTCATAGACTGGAGGCGAGTGAGTCCTGCTGCTGCAGGAAATTCCACCACAAGGCCCAATAAGAACATGCCAGATCATCTCTGCGCCAAAGAATAGAACAAAGAGAATGAATGGAACATACTGTAAGGGAGGATTGTGCATGCGGACTTTTCCTAAACAGGAAGATTAAAAAGGCAGGAATAATGCTGTCAACTCATCCTATTTGGCTTGTAAAGCCACCTTGACCTTGAACAGCATTGTCCCCTCTGGCGCTGTAGCTGATGGGAGGAAGAGCAGCCTGATTCCTCTGGATTACATTCCAAAGACCATCTGTGGTGCATCACTTTGCAACCTTCCACTCCCAAAATATAATGGGTGAATGAATGAGGTTTTAAAGAGGATACACTCTGCTCAGCTGCAGGCAACGTGCACATAATAGCTTCACGCTCTGTAAGCTAAATTTTTTGTGATGGGGTTTTCCGTTAACTGTGGAAAATGTAATGTATGATGAAAGAACTGCAATCTATGTCAAGTTGCTAAATTAATTAAGTACTCCGTATCAGCTAATTAAAATGACTATTTTGCTATAAAACTAAATGAATGAGTTTGAAGTCGTTTGTTTAAATTCCGCATCTGAGTTAATAAATCAATACTTTGGAACTTAACAGGGCTGAATGTGACAATAGAGCGATCGTACATGCATCATCTCAAGTTTGAATACAAATGGCAAAGACGTGACGCAATGAATTTTAAGGGATTTGCTGCCATTTGGTGCCTCATTTGAAATACAAAGTCTTAAAATGGTCTTTTTTTGCTTTCTGTACAACGTATGTTTTCTTGATACATTGAAAAGTGAAAGCAGAGGAATGGTAGGTGATGTTCTCTAATCAGAGTCAATGGCGCACATAAAGCAAATAGCACTGAGGATATTACAGGCTCCACCGTAAACATTAACATAACCCGTGGTCTCTTTTATAAGGATGAGCCACAGGAAACCATTTTCTCTGAGATGGTTTACTCTGTCTGGAATACTGATGATTGTTTGGACGATAAACACTGTCTTTTCCTATTTTTATCCCAGATGTGTGCAGCTTTGCCTAAGATTTAAAATCAACCTGACCCATGAACCTCAAAGAAACAAAATTTATGATCAAATATTGTGGTTGAAATGCACTTATTGTAAGTCGCTTTGGACTTATTTAGCGTCAGCTAAATGACATGTAATGTAATGTAATATGACTCTCCTGACAAATGAAAACCAAAACAACTGTCAATTTTATTGTGCTTCTATCTGTATGAGGAATGTATGTTTGTATGGCAGTCGTACGTCAAACCTAATAAAACTCACCTTTGTTTGAAGCCAACGGAGCATCAAATCAATTCCCTTCATGGCACTAATTCAGACAATTTAAATAATCAGGCCCAGCTCAGACTGACCACTACGACCCTTAATAACGCCTTTCAGCTGCCGGATTCCGATACCTCCCCGTGCACGCGCACGAACGTCGGGAGCGCGCTTGCCTCCACGGCATCCTACACTTCTTCAAAACTGCACAAATTCGACCCCCCCCCACCACCACCACCACCAACCCCACCGCCCCCCAGAAGCTACGCAGGATGTGTAGCAAACGGGCGCAGCGCACTTTCTGAATCCGCTTCCGGGCGTCTGCCGACGACACCGACGCTGGTGCCCACGGAGCGATCGCGGGGTTTCCACCCGCACAGCACTCAATGGTAGCAGCTGAGGGGCGAGTGCGGAGCGCGGGTTGCCAGACCCGCAGGATTTCTCACGGCTCGCGGACTAGAATGCTGTTGTACATGTATCCCCACGAACGGATGACAGCCTCCAGAACAAACCTACGCTGAAAACTTTCCACCCCGAATTTGACGCGGAGCTGTGGAATTGCGATTTTTTTTTTGGGGGGGTGGGGGTTGTGTTTTGTCAACCAGGTACCAAGAGCAGAGCATCGTGCAGGTGCAAACGGTCGGGCCGGCGTTACTGAAATGAGTAGCTCGGCGCTGACGCGTTTCGTTGTGGCCGCAGAACCCCGCATCGTCAGATGCCATTTTACCCTGCGTTACCCGAGCGACCGGAATTCCAACGCACTGGGCCCGTTGTGCGAGCAGAAGTTCGTGAGGCAGCTGGCAAGCGAGCTGGCGCAATGACAAGCTGCGCCGTCGAAGGCATCGTGCGCCATTCGTGCTGAAAGCTTATGGGTCCTGCGTACTCGAGCTCCCCGGCTTTCCACTTGGAGAGGTTCGCGGCTGGGAAACTTCGCACTGGCTGTCGGTTTCACATCTGGACCGCCTGACTGCCGTCATCTGCGGCCTGTTCCGACCGTGCACTCCACGAACTTGTATGTGTAAGGGGGTACCGAACCGGATCGCCTCGGGTGGTGTCGTGTTAAGGCAAAACAAAACAACCAGGGGGGTGAATATTTGGCTTGGACTTGGACGTTATCGGTGATCGGAAGGAACACCGTGGTCCAAAGCTGGACTGGCTTACCACTCAAGGAAAAACACGCTTATCCAGCTATGGATTTTGCGTAGCAAAGTCACGCGTTTTTAAAGGCAAGGCTAGGGTGACATTGCAGTCTTCTCAACACATCGGTTATTTTGTCGTCCGACAAAAAAGAAAAAGAAAAAGCGTGAAAGTGGAGTGTTGTCCGTCCTACGTATCCGCGCAGTGGGATTTCTACGTCTGGTCGGCGTTCCCCCCCCCACCCTTCCCGCGGTGACGGTTATGGGTCGGAAGCGGTGTGTCGGTGCAGATTGTTCCAAGATGGCGGCCGGGTGCTGCGGGGTGAAGAAGCAGAAACTGTCGGGATCGCCTGGGTCGGGGTGTCCCGGCGGGATGGGGGCGGCAAACGGGGTGGCAGGAACCGGGCATTGTGGCTCGGAGTTGGGGATTGGCTCCTCGGCCACCGTTGCGACAGCGGCGAACGTGAGCAGAGCCAACGGCCTGGGGGGACCTGGGGGTAACGTTAGCAGCAGCAGCAGCAGCAGTAGTGGTAGCAGCGGCACGAACGCTCTCTCCCTGTCCCCGGCCGGTTACTCTTCATCCGGCCTCTCCCCGAATCTCAGCTCGGGACCTGGTTCGGGAAGTGGCGGCAGGAAGATGGTCGTCTCGGCGGAGATGTGCTGCTTCTGTTTTGACGTTCTTTATTGCCATCTGTACGGATACCAACCCCCGAGAACACCCAGGTTTACAAATGATCCCTAGTGAGTATTCTTGTCTTTTGTTGTTTTGTGGCATGTCAAAGCTTGTTTGTGTAATCTATAGAGAGATTTGTTTTGCGGCACACTCGAAGGGATTGCCCGCGGGAGCTGCTAAAGTGTTCGGGGCAGCAACTGTCACGTCGAAATAACAGGAACTTAAAATGAATTTTACGTGAAAAGCTCGCGATCATAATTAATTTGGCCAAGTTGGAATGTGGGGCCCAGTCGGCATTGGCCCGCGGCAGCACTATGCTAACGTTAATGTTCACTTTAAACGGAATGAAATGTGTTCTCTATGTCAACTATCCATAAATGTAAAAAGACGATGTACTTTCCCATTTCCCGTCACGAATGATCCTGGTAAAAAAAAATAATTTGGGAAAACTGTCCAACACGAGAAACACTGGCTAACGTTAAGCCACTAATGTTAGCTATGCTAGCTAGCCACTAACATTTAACATTAAGCTAAAAGAGAGGGTGTAACGTGAAAAATAGATTTCTTGGTTCAACTTGAGCAGTTAGGATTTAACAATGAAACTACTAAAATGTTAAAAGTTAAACGTAAAACGTTACAAATCTTTATTTATATCTTGCCCGCTATGTACTCTCGATTGCCACACACCAGGGTTAGCTTTGTTACCTACAAGCTACATTAGCTTAGCAACGAAAACCTGAAATAATTTAACACTAACACGTTATATGTCTTCGAAATCTCCCGTGCAGTTGGATAACTGCTCATTCAACGAACTCTGTTTGCAGCAGGATTAGTTTACGTTCGGTAACGTCAAGCCTGATGTTGAATTAAGGGACAACTTTAGCCCAAAACAACAAAGAGAATGTTATTTCCTAACGTTAATAGCGTTAAGCAGTCCCAAGCATTCCGTATGCCCACCTTTAACCAATAAACAGCTCATCTTAAATAAAACGTATATAGTAGTAAATAATGTGTTGAACTGGCTGAAAATTGTCTTTTCCTTTTTTTATGTTTTTATGTGTAAATTAACAGTTGTATCCATACATGTATGTTTCATGCCTGTAGCCGCACTCGTGCGCCCTCCGCTGAAGCATTCTGACCGCACCTCAGAGGAGCGCTGTAATGTGATCGCAAATGACTTTGCAGGCATTTTACTTGCATCTCCGGTGTACTATTCTAGTGTATTGAGCTGACAGGGGGACCACGTTAAAATAAATCACAACGATCAAAACCGTCACTGGCTATAATTTTGAATATATATTTATTCATAAAGGTACTACTTCACTTTAGCATGATACTACTGAAGATGTTTTGTACAGTTGCTTATGTGTTTGTTTACGTAAACTGTTCGAACACTCTCTTGGTGTTTGCAGGTAACGTTAATCATTATATATTATTGGCAACAATCCCTCTGTATATGTCAAGTACGATTACCATCTCAGAAAAAACATAGTTAGGTACAACATTATTATTATTATTATTAACCTCAGTTACAATGATCCCGAAAGGATTAAACAAACAATACGTTATATAACTGAAGCATGTTAGTTTTCAGATACAAAAACTGACAGTATGATAACCTTGCATGTTGACCCTTTTGAGGAAAAACCAACACATTGGACCTTTTTAGTCATTTTAATTACCACACTAACTTCTATTTAGAACCTTAAAATTACCTCCAGAAAATCCCAGGGGAAATGGCTTTATACACGTTTAAATATGAGCACTATTTAATAGGGGTGTAACGATTCATTTTAACGATTCAATTCGAATCGCGATTCATGGTTGCCGATTCGATTCATTGACGATCTGGGTTAATTCAGAACGATTTGATTCAGTGACTTGAAATCGATTCAGTAACTTTACTGGACAGTGCAGGCAAAGTTTCCGAGATCCCTGTTGTTTCTTGTAAGGAAATCAGGTTTAAATTAATTATGGATATTATAAACAAGCAAACAACAACTAATGGCAAATGTATTAACCTTTTATTTGAATCACTTGCCATTTTCAATGTAAACATTACACAATAATTACACAATGTTTGGATCAATTTACAGAACCCGGATTTTCAACCACATTGTAGGGTCGCATGTCTTTACAGATAAACTGCTGCAGCGGTGACACTGCTAGAGGTCCTGATTGTCGGCGTTGTTTAATCCCACGGCGCCTTAGTAGATGGCCGGAAAGATTCGTCGTGTTTCCGTGGTTTTTTATTTGTTTTTTTATTTTACATATTCTACAAAAAGCGACCGACTTATTTAGAACACCTCCGTGTTTGCAAAAGCCAAAATGTTTCCACACTCTGGATCGATAAGTTAGTTTGTAAATGTCTCGCTCGCAGTCGTCTCCTCCACGCTGTGTTTTGTTGTTGTTCCGAGATTTGAGCGGCGGCTGCTGCGTACTGGTGACGTCACAGACAGGCAGACTGAATCCAGTAACGTTTAACGTGTCTGAAGTGCTAAAAAACAAACAAACAAACACACATCCATACCGTTTTTGTACTTAAAGTATCGATACAATGGATTATGTACCATTTCAATCGATTTGTAATCAATATATGTCGTCCGGAATGCCGATTTGCGGAGCACAGATCGATTCAGTCGGATTGCAGGAATATTAATCAATTCAATGAATGAATCGCTACACTCCTATTTAATACTGAAATGGATGAGGCAAATCTCAAACAATGAAATGTCCAACAAATTTAGGGGTGGTCGTAGTCGGACAAATAGTTCATCCTTTTTTTTTTTTTTTTCCTGTCCTCCCCAATGTTAAAACACTTAAGTCTTGTATCATATCCTAGGTCAGGGACATGTGGAAACCGTTCATACAGGACTTGGAAAATGTTTTATTTTATTAAATTATTTTAAAGGCCCACCCACATTTTTAGATCTTCTCATGCAATATTTTTCTTCCCAACATCCCATTTCTGTGTGCAATCTGGATTTCACTGTAACCTCACCATTTGAAAACCATGGTCTAAAGCCAACCAATCATGACTAGGAAAGTAGCAGGTTCATGAGTCAAAACTCACAAATTATGCTCTATGGCTTCCTGAACATGTCCTTTTTTGGGGGGCGTTTAATTATTGAAACGCTCCGAACCACTACGGCATTTGACACGGTGCTCTGCAAGGTTATCCAGCATTTCAGGGCCCCAAAACCTAAACATGCTGTGATGTTTCTAGAAACAAGAGCTCTTGCCTCTTTGTAAATGCAATCTTCATTTCAAGTCGTAACGGTAAACTCATTGCAGTCCGTGGATGACCATAAGCAGTGTGAACTTTTGCTGTTTAGACTGGCTGTTGTTGGTCTTCAGTATAAAAAAAAGAAGAAAAAACCCCCCTGAAAGTTGTGACTCAATATATGCGCAAAGGTAGCTACTTCAAGGAGCACCAACAAAGCAGACATTTTTAAACTACAAGAAGACCAATGGACCATGCTAGTCAGCTAGCGCTGCTGCAGGTACGTGAGCATATCTAGTACGCTAATTTAGCTAGCTTTCTTTGGTTGAAAGGTTGTTGAATTAGATGCAGCAAATGTAGTCTCTTCTTGGGTAACTATTTAATATCTATGTAATGTTATGTTTGTATATAGATGTCAGCTACTTAAGTTGCATAGCTTTAATAAGCTAAACAAACTACTAAAACAAAGTAAAAAATTAGTTTGCAAACATGCTACTTGTGAATACATGTTATCTCATCCATTGTATTACCAATTGGTGAATACTAGCAATCGTCTCTTTTGTACATTGGCCTTTGCCAACGACACCGGAAGACAACAGCGTTTCCTTTTGGAGGAGGAGGGAAAAGTTCCAGGAAAGGTATAATGAAGCAACAGCAGCACAGGTTTTCTGAGGGACTGCAAGTCTAGTGAGACAGTCTGCTGCGGTGACCGTTAGACGCCGCATTGTTTTTCATGAGACTATTTGCACCCTTTGCCTGCTTGTAGCTGTACATTTTTTGTATTTTTTTATTACTGGAATTTTGAGTAAGAAAGCAACATTTTGTTTTTGTAAAACATTGGTTTTATATGTGAAGAAGCTAAAAATAAAATTCAAGATATGTTCAAAGAGAAAATGTCTCATGTATGTTTCTTTTTGTTTTTTTTGTAAAAAATTAAGACTTTCAAAGCCTTTTTTTAACAGTATTGGAGTTCTAGCTGAAGACTGGACTATACCAAAAACATGCAAGACAGTGTTGAAGTATTTGTATTGGTATTGAACATTTCTTTACCAAGGAAACACTCTTAAGCTCTTTCTCTTTTCTCCTTTCTCTTTAAAAGGTTTCATGTTCATTAATAAAGGAAGACCTACAGAAAATGCAGAGGCTTGATAACTGTCTATTTTCGACAACAAAAGTAGTAGCAACGTCTCTGCGCTTGTA
Source organism: Gasterosteus aculeatus (assembly GCF_964276395.1). Classification (NCBI taxonomy): domain Eukaryota; kingdom Metazoa; phylum Chordata; class Actinopteri; order Perciformes; family Gasterosteidae; genus Gasterosteus; species Gasterosteus aculeatus. Next base: position 19,114,466 of record NC_135694.1, read on the forward strand.
ATGAGTCACTTAGTTCTGAAGGAGATGAGAAAACCCTTGTTTCTGATCAAATCAGCTATCCAATCTGTGTTAATCAAGTAACACAGACAGAAATAAAGCCTGAAATGTGTTGAATTGAATCTGAGGTTAATGTATGCGCTTTAAAATGGACATGCTCCGCAGTGAATGATCAAAACCAGAGCTTTCATTCACTGCTGAGCAACCCGGGTAGAAGAATATGACCTGAAGGCTCTACAACACTCACCAAAATACACAAACATTGCAGTGCTCTGGCAGAAAGTACAGTGAAACATAAAAGAGGTTACATTGAAGCAGCAGCTGTTGTGCTGCTCGTGTAGACTGTTCTAGGAAAAACGATTTGCTCCACCAGACGTACGTGTGTGTGTGTGTGTGTGTGTGTGTGTGTGTGTGTGTGTGTGTGTGTGTGTGTAATAGACATTAGTTGTGCAAACCCAAATTATATACCCCTGACCGGTTATCATCATTTACTCCTCGGTAGAACCGGTGGCTTCTATTATCAATCATTTATGGGGTTCATCATTGTCACTCAACTCATTTTATTCATCTAGTAATACGTTTTTTAAGATCTGGACATGTACAATTATTTTTTTCATCCAAACGCTAGGCTTATCTAAATGCCATTTTGGAAGCAGTTGCAAAACGAAGTCGTAGTCCCTATTTGTGGAAGATATAAAGTTACTGCCTGGTCATGGTCGGCCAGGCATCATTAACAAAAGCTTGCAGTCTTTCTTTGATTGACGCTAATCCAATCAGAGTGTAGAAGACCAGTGTGCCTATTCTGCCAAATGTGAACCGCAGCTGTGGCCTACTGCACCACAATTAACCAATGTGTGCTCCTAACCAACTTCTGAGTCCTGCAGGAATGTAGAAAGGATGTGCACGTTATCAATTGTTCAACTGCTTAAACATGGTCCCTTGTTGTTTTTCAGCCCGCTGTTTGTCACATGGAAAATAGGCAGAGACAAGCGGTTGAGGGGTTGTATAGGTACATTTTCTGCCATGAATCTGCACTCAGGACTCAGGGAGTACACCCTTACCAGGTAAGCAACAATGCAAAGTCACCTTTCTATTGTTTCAAAACTGTAGACCAATTTCTGCAAAGGTACAAAAGTGAAGTAGTAAATCTAAGTGAACAACAAGCATGTTAGAATCTAGAGCCCCAACACTGGGGACTTTGTACCAACAGTAGTATATAACGCCCAGAACGTATGGTTGGCTTGTGCATGAGTGCAAAAAAACAAAACACAATTTTCTGTTTTCTTATAGTATTTACTTTTGTTCTGTTTCATTCATGTAGCCCGCTGTAACGCTGTGTGGAGTGCGTATCTCCATTGATCCCAGGTCCTGGGGCTTCAAAAAATATTCAAAAGTTATTAATGTCTTTAAGTAGGTTTTTCCATTAACAATTTTCCATTGACATATATTTGTTTGAAAAAGAAATTGATATAGTTTACTGTCTGTGTAAGCACTTTCTTTAATAGTTAGACAAACTGCAGTTACAGTATGCTAGCAACACAACTTGTTATCAACACGGATGTGATGTAGAAGATACCAAAATAGTTTTGCCTCCATGGCCTGGCACTCATGGGATCAAAAGGACAGACAGTGACGCAGAGGAAACGTGTTGACAACTCAACTATAACTGTAATGTATGGACTGTTGTAAACATGTTTTTAATGCAAAGAAATGTAAAGCTGTGACAATAAAGAGTCCTTGTGTAGTTGTATTTGGGAGGACCAGACGAACACAGGTTAAACCCCCGTTGGTGGGTTAAACACCGGCTGAGCACCTTTTGGCGCCGGTGGTAAAGTGTTTTAAATAGAAATCTACTTACTGATATTTACAATAAGCCAATGGGAGAGAAGGAGAGTGCCTGCAGTGTACACACATGGTCATCTGTAATTACCTTGGGTGGAATTTCTTCACTTGCATTTTTGACCAGAGGGCAGACAGCTGACGTGTCAAATGTATCTGAACACAGTCTTCTACTGATTCCGCGTACAAATATACACATTACAGACGGCCCGGAGTAGAAAAAACAGAATGTTCTGAGTGCTTTGCGTTGTCACGCCAGTGGACCTCTTGTAAGGGTGTTTTCTTTGTGCTTCTGTGCCTGCAGTGCCCTTAAAGACAGCCGCTTCCCCCCTATGACAAGGGATGAGCTGCCTCGCCTCTTCTGCTCAGTGTCTCTTCTCACCAACTTTGAAGACGTTGGTGATTACCTTGACTGGGAGGTAAGGGAGACATGGTTTGTAAACAAAAAAAATAATTCTATAATAATTTTTTTTATAACTGTGGTGCTTCAACGCTCAGTCTTCCTGCAATTAATACAATTACTATCAGCTCCTCCACATCGGCTTACTCCAACACGAATAAAGCTAAGCTTAATTGTAATCAGCTTTGACCCATTTGAACTGTTACACATGATTGTGTTTTAAATGTATTTCATTAAGGCTTGTTCCTTTTAAGCTTTTACATTGTGTGACAAAATTACAAATGGTATTTCCTTTTTGAATTGTAGGTGGGTGTTCACGGTATTAGGATAGAGTTTTTCAATGAAAAAGGATCAAAGCGCACCGCCACCTATCTACCAGAGGTTGCGAAGGAGCAAGGTAAGATCTTAACATTTCATCCTAGTCTGCTCTTTGTCAGGAACGTGTAATGACACATGAACTCTTATTTTATAAAGGTTGGGACCATATTCAAACCATAGATTCCTTACTACGAAAGGGAGGTTACAAAGCTCCCATCACAAACGACTTCAGGAAGACCATTAAGTTAACCAGGTAAGATTTCGTGGATTGTATTGCCGGCCGACATCAGTTTACTGTGTCACTGATGTACACTTCACCGTATGCATTTATTTGGAACGGTGTCCCCAAATAAAAGGCCAAGGAAAGTCCTGAAATTCTACAAAGTCAATGATTAATGCCTAGAAGTATGTTTTGTTGTTTTGCAAGCAAAGTCAATTTAACTGAACATAAAAATGTCTGTATATATTTTATCCTCTGGCCCTTAGAGGGGATCTCCATACGTTTTAAACACATCAAAGTCAAGTCTTGGGGATTACTATCTCAAAAAGTACCAGTCAAATGTTTGGACTCATTGAATTAAATAAGAAAATGTGTCCAAACCTTTGACTGGTACTGTATCTCATATATTAAGCATTGTAATGCTTTTTATGGATCCAGAGGGAGCTGTTAAATCTGATTCAATGGACTTAAGTCATTTGAGGCAGCAACTTGCTGCAGTGGGAAGAAGTGGCCTTAACAGACTCAGACGCTAGAGTAACTCATCCGAAAATAAACTGTTCTTGGTTCAGTAGCATTATGGGTAATGTAACAGACAAGGAAGAAGAATGTATGGAATTACCTAAAAACAAAGTTCCAATGTGAAACAAATGATGTGGAATATGTGCAGTTGAAATGAACATTTGTTATTTTGACTGAAGTTCAAAGCCCGATTTTGACTCGTCTGCTAAACCGGGTCACAGCAGGTCCTGTGTATCGATGCGGGCGGCGGCTGATCCCAGCTTTCCTTCCGTGAAGGTCAGCCCGCCTTTACCAACACCTCTCGTCTTATCCCCAGGTACCGTAGCGAGAAGATAACAATGGGTTATGCAGAGTACATCGCCCACCGCCAGCACCATCACTACCAGAATGGCATTGGGCACCCTCTACCACCCTACAACCATTATTCCTGACAGCGAGCCGCATGACCAATCATTGGACCTCTCTGCGGACCTTTTCCCAGGAGAGCCAGCCCCCTCCTGGTCTAGCTATTTCTACTACTGTACCATTTTATGATGATAGTTTCCGTTGCCATGCTGGCCGTCTCCCAGACGTTGACATGGCAACGGGTGGCAACGAAGCATCATTACGGCAAGATCCACATTTCTTTTTCTTTGCCTTTGCAGCTCATGTATTCGAATATTTAGAACACACCCCTATCAATAACATTTCTGGAAATCAAACCACTATTAGATTCTTTTCAGCAAACCTAATCAGGTGTTTGCTTCTGTGGATGGAAGAAAGTCTTTTTCGCTGGATTAATCTTGCACATTGTTAAAGCTTTGCTACAATATTATACTATCTATATATATAAAAAAAAAAAAACATTCTTTCCATTTTTCTTTATTTTACTATCCAGACATCTATGCCATGTAGCAAGGCAACTGCAGTTCTCAAAGGCTGTGTCGATTCTATCCTGACTCCTCTCAAAAAAACAAAAAAAATACGGACTGACTTATGGGGCTTTGTAAACTCTTGTAGTGTTGTAGTTGGAACTATATATCGGGATCTGTATACTCAAGTGTAGATAGGATTGTGATGCCCGTTGATAGTAGTGTGTATTCTTTGAGCTCCCGCTGGTGTGTGTGTGTGTATCTCTGTGTGTGGATATAGATATTTGTGTGCCACAAGATGAAAACCAGTAGTGGGAATTACAATTTGGATTTTACCTAAAGATTCCCCACCGAGATTTTGTGAAAATCTCCCCCTAGTATTTGAAGTGGTTTGTGGTGGAACCTGTTACACATCAAATCGAGTTTGTTTTGGCTAGAGCTGTCAGCCAAGTTCCCTCTTGTATTTTTACTTTTTAAAATTTATCTTAGTTTGCGGAAGAAGCCATTTTGTCTGTGGATAATCACATCTGGGCAGGGGTTTTCTTAATGTTACAATGGGCTTCAAGTGGGTTTGACTGGAGGTGAAGGTGAGCGGGCACAACAGCAGGTTGCTAAAAGAAGAAAAAAATATATTTTGCATTGCTTTGAATTTGAATTGACCTTCAGAGTTTACCTGCAGGGAGTCACTTGATAGGGAAATGCTAAAGCTACTTAAAGCCATATTCTCTTTCTATTCCACACATTGTAACAGCGATCTGTTGTTTGGCTTGAGGCGTGTGCGTCTGTCACAACTTAGTGGTCCACTTCTAACACATAGTCTTCCCTCTCTGAATGCAAACACCAGCCAGCCTCGGACGAGGCGGCATCGCTGAACATTTCAGTCGGATGCTTTGTTCATCGCTCGAATCGCCGTGGAAACCTTGTCTAGCCTCTTCAGGTTCCAGCTGACCCATCTGTCACTAGTTCAAAGAGGGTTCAAGTTGCCGTTTGTCCGTGTCATCGTGCCGTCCGGAGTCTGAAGCGGTTGCAGCGACGCAGCCGGTTCAGTGAGTTGCTCAAACACCCAGCCCTCCGCCGGTCAGCCGTAGATCTGCGTCTCCACGGCGCAGGAAACGGTGAGATCGGTCAGCCGTTTAGCGAAAGTCCGAGTGAAATGATTTCGAGCAGAATCCCTGCGCCGGGCCCGTCGGCCTGCAGTTCCAAATCCACGAACACAAAGCCGGGGCTTTGTCGGGACTCAAGAAGCCATTTAATTTAATCCGTTTACTTGTCGTGGGTCTCACACGGCCGATCGGAGAGCCCTCTGTGGAAGGTTTGAGCCGTCGAGGATCAGCGCGACCCGCCGGCTTTGGGCTTTAGTTCTGCTCGCGGGACTCATTTGAGAGGTTCTCGTGACATGACATCTTACTTCGTAACAGCCTTTACTAACTGACAGGTTATTTTATTTGTTATGCAAAAAAGTCAAGGGCTTTTGGAACTCCATCCACAGTAACCCGAAACAACCCAGATTTAAGTTGTGTTGCCTTAAATGAATGATCTAGTAAATGGTGGACCAGTAGATGCAAGTTTGACTGCTCCTCCATCCCGTGCCCCCACCCCCACCCCCATTTTCACGCACCACAGTGTAGGAACGGGCCTCAGCTGTTGCTTCCGTCATGTGAATGCTAAGACCGTCTTGGACATATGGGGGTTCCTGTCCTGTCCGGTCTCCTGTTTGCTCGCGTCGCACTCAGCTGCTGGCCCTCAATTCTTTCGTTTTTTGAAAGCCCCACATGGACACATTCTCTTGAACTAATGTCGGGCACTGTGGTGTCGTCACCCTCAAATGTTCAAAGAGCATGGAAAGACTGCATCACGCCTCATCTGATGTACGCCTTCATGATGAACACACTACAAAACAAAAAGCTTGAAAGAGGAGCAGTCCGGCATTCATTTCCAGGTCCACTTTTAGCACAGCACAACGTGAATTCTTCTGCTGCAAAACCAAATTGACCATGCTCTTTTACATATGTCTTTGTATACACATGCAATGTATTTATTTGCATGTATGTATGAGTATGAGACCTATGGTTTTATCCATGATATGCTTGATCTATGGCTTAGACGCTCTTTTTAACCATTAAAGAGATTTAAAAGACAAATATGGTGCTATCGGACCTCATATTGGGGTGGTCACAGCTGGTGACTGGTCATGCGGACTCATTGATCATATCATACTTAAAGATGCTGCATGTAAGATTTTCTCCCGGGGGTGTTGGTGTGAATTGACTTGTGACGGCGCCGATACAAACGGTAGCCCCAAGCATCTGCTTTCATTGAGCGACGCGGGCCACTTTGAGACCGATACTCTGACAAATGTAACGAAGAAGGAGACGCTCCCTGCAGCAAACACCTCATAGGGGCTACGGAATGTACTGTTCATGGTCGTCAGTGCAATTTAACAGTGACATGTTTAGAGAAAATCCTACATGTGTTACATTTTACTATCCTTGATATATGCAGATCTGTTCAACAGGTGTTTTGTGTTTTTTTTATCCCCCCCCCCCTACCAGTGCAAGTCAACACCCCTGCAGGGTTTGAAAGGACACGAAGTCACATGTAGCCTCCCCGCCCCTCGATCCCGCCCTACACTGTGTCCCATCCTCATGGCTGGGTCGGTCAAGGTGCGGCGTGCATCGTTTGGTAGATTAGCGGCAGCAGTAGGAGCCGTTTTATCTCCTCGAAGATAAAATGCGGCTTTTTTTTTTCCTTTCAGAGAAGAGCCTTCCGTTTTCCTGTTTTTTTAGCTGCTCAATTGTTACGACCTGGGTGAAGGTGGCGGTTTGATTAGTCGATGAGCGAAGGATCCCATCGCAGAACCTTTTCCCAGCTTCCCGAGCTGTGCTGAAGGTGAGCATCTCCTGCAACGGGACGCAGAGTTAACGTTTCACGTAGAAGAGCAAATGGTCCTGCTTGGGTACTGACTTTAACTGTTTTAAAGCATTGATACCTCATAGGATATGGTGGAGCGACGTTCGTAGTTTCTTGTAGCAGATTGAGATTTGGTTCCGTACCAGGGTGAGAGGTCAGCCTCAGCATTCCTCGTGTGGTCATTCTCATGTTTTGTGGAATGCTCAAGCTCATGTTACCTTCGTATGTTCGACTGAACCAAAGATGCCAGCGGCCGTGCCCAAATGCTGCGCTTCCTGGCTTCCTGTCCTTCCAAAAGACATCCCTGCAATTGACGAAATGTTTTTTGTTTTGTTTTTTGTTATTGAGCAACCCAATTATTATTTTTTTTTTCAACGAATTTTTATTGAGTCTATCTCTGAAGCCGTACATGGAATCAATGATAGTAAAAAAAAAAAAAAAAAGAAAACAAATTGTGGTCACGGTAGTTGTTTGTTTATCATTATTATTATTAGTTGTACTAGGATTATTAGTATTACAATAATTTACAAAAATGAAAATCCCATGGTGTGCCTCCTAGCTTTATGGGTTTCTAAATGTTTTTTCCCTAAAGACCAGCAGTTATACTTTGTATAAAAGATGGATTCCTTATTTTTTATGCCATTAAAGATGAAAAAGCCTGTTTTCTTTACTCTGGACCCATTGGCTGCACTGGTGTACAATCACACTGATGGATGAATAAAAACAAATTAAAAAAAAAGAATAAATGAATTATTAATAATAATTACAAATGAAATAAGAACTACAATAAACTTGTTTGAAGCTTTTATTTAAAAAAAAAAAAAAAACTAAAGAAAATGACTTTTTGTACATCAAAATAAATTCTTTTCAAAAGAAGTTTTTGGATCTAGTTTCAAAATTATTTTAATGATTTTCTGAAATTTTGAGACACTGACCTCTTAAGACATCTCACTGTACAAAATAACTTTTGCAGTGGCTTGATGGGCTGGGAGGGTTGCTTGGTTTATGTTTTGATTTTCTTTTGAATTTGATCCTTTTTCATTGGTAAATTTGAAAAATGTTGGTGGAAAAATATGAACTGGGAACTTCATCCCTGTAGAGCTCAACCCCTTCGTTCCTATTGAATTGCTGTTGGTGTGACTATTTGAAATGGGCATTTAAGATAAGTATGATTCCAAAAGAAAAAATGAACAGATATACAAAAAAAATTAAAGTGTTTAAAGACTTTATATAGATGGGTTATCTGAGTAAGCAATGGCTGTGAAGATAATGTAGTTTAAAACATTGTTATTACCTTTTAAAATCATTTATTCAATAAAAAAAATAAATCGGCAGAAAAGAGAACTCGTGTCATTCTGTTTTCTTTCAGCAAACACGCCTACAGGTAGGTGCAGTGTTTTTGTATTTTCTCAATTTGAAAGCTCGGGTGGATGGGTAATGAACTTTGACCGAAGTCCTTTCACTTGTATGTTTTTATACCTGTTGCTGCTTGTACTTTTGTTCGCATTGCAGCATAAAGGGTGAATACATGTGGCTGTGCGAAGGAGGACTACCACATGCTTGTGTCAGTTCCAGGTCAGGAGAAGTCTGAAAATACATTGCTGCCGGTTACCTGATATTCAGGGCAGAGCGCTCCGATACGTAATAGCGCACCGATCTGCAAGAAACCACACACGAGCCCAGTGCTGGTCTGAGATCAGGCTTCTCTGCGGCCTTCCCTGCGCACTCCAATAACTACGGAACCGGGTGAATCGGGTTTGTCTTACACCTCCGGCTTCAGTTTAGCTCTCGATCCTCCCTCACAGTCTTTGCAGCCCCCCCGAGCTCTTACCGGTAATGCCTTGGGGGCACAGGCCCGTGTCCGGCCTTACGCAGCTCCGTGTGCAGCTTTCATAAATTGTGAGGGGACAGATGAGGGGGAGAACACATCCTGGACGAGGCCAGATTAGAAACAAAAACATCCACTGGAAGAACCTTGGTTAACTGTAACCACTTTTATTGTAAATACAGCACATACACAGGAACCAATAGAAATACAAAAGCTTGTTTTATCCCTTTTTTGATAGTGAAATACAGTAATACACACCCTATACACTTGAAATGATATACCATGACTTCAATATTGCCAATGCTGGTTAATACGGGCGAATGGTGACCTCAAAGGATCATCCGATGCATTTTGTTTATTGAACTGATTTATCGCAACACATCTTCATGTTCCCTGATTATCACAACTGGAATGATCTAAACAGCCTGGAGACACAAACGCACAGGAGGCCAAATTGCTTTAACAGTACATGTGTGGAGAAAGAGGAACCGAGGGCCGCCATAAATAACTAGGTTATTTACATAACCCCGGCTCTCTGAGTAATATGAGTGAGATGTCTCACTCGTATTATGAAATTACTGGGTTATTTTCAGTCATGAGAGGTACTCGTTCATGACAAACCAAATCTTCCAACATTAAACCGGCAATAACTTTTACAACAGCTCACACATTCAATCGGTTTGAAAATGCACTTGAGACCGGACCATGACTACGACGTTCAGAACTAAAAGTAACAACTGCAGGTCAGTATAGACATTTGAGTGACTCCGATATCCTGTCCTTGAAATTTCACATTTACAAAAAGGCAGCGTGAGAAGTCTCCCCAAAAGTCACTTCTGTTGTTTCTTAAAATTGTATAAAAAAAAGGCTAAATCCGCCTAACTGCACAATGTGAACTTCCAGGCTTGAAACGCTCATGCGTGTGAAAGCAAGCCTCCGCCACCACCACTAAAAGAACGGCGTATTTATTCGCTTCTTTCATTGAAACAGATAGTAAGTCTTAAAAGATACATTAGAATGTTTGAAAAATAAAATAAAAAAATCTCAAAGAGCAGGCATTTTGAATGAAAGGCTAGTTCTGTGTGGTGTCCTCGCGGACATTCAGTCGACCTTCTTGCCGCGCAATCGGAGCGCGTCCTTCAGGCCGCGGCACGCCGAGCCTGTGTGGTGCGAGAGGAGCGTGAGGGCCTTCCCGTGCACGAGGGTCAGCAGGGTCTGGTGGCCCGTCGCCCACACCCGGTACCAGGGCCCGTAGAAGGGGTCGGACACGGCGGGGCACAGCATGTTGTTCAGGTTGACCTCGGTCGCCTGCAGGGGGAGGCGACACACACAGCCTCAATGTGACGCTGACAGAAATTGGAATAATAAGCGTAACTCGGTTGGATAATGAGGTTCCGGCGAATGGCACGGTCATTGATCATCTGCTGCAACAATCGTTAGTCACTGAAGGATGAGTCCGTGGCCTGCGAAGCATCCGCAGCTCATTATCCCACTGCATACTTTGCCCTGACTGCTGATCTCAAATTTATTTGGACCTCTATGGATTTTCCGGGGCTTTTGTCAGTTTGATCTGTGAGAGTGAAACCCCCCCGCAAAAAGGCAGTGGCACTGCATTAAACCCTGACGACTGGATCCAGCAATCACGCCTCACCTCTGTTAAGCTTAGAAACTCACTTTTAAAACTTTAAAACTGTTATTCTGCTCAAAGTGAAATAATTGCGTGGCACAGAACATATTTATTGTGACGGAACCTGCTGCAGAAATGAAATGAGTTCCAATGACGGTTATATTTACGCATTTCTTCCAACAAAAGTTCTTCAATCTGATTCATTCTCTCGTAAACATTCTTTAATTCTTAATCTTAATAATGGCGGTATCGGGCTATGAAACCAGAAATGTGAGACTCCGTAAAGGATGTAGTTAGCAGACCAATCACAGCCTGGTGCGCTGCGGGAGGCTTGCGTCAACGCAAGCCTAGAAAAATGGGTCAACGCACGCAAGGAGGTGTGAAAAGGCACGCAAGGGACACGCAAGGGGGGTCTTGCGTCTGCGTTTCCTTGCATCGCTCTGAAAACGCAGAAGCATAAACTAGGCTTAAGCATGTGTATGCATAACTCATTTCCTTATTCTCTAGATTGTTTTTCTTAAACAATATTGTCAGATAAGTGTGTAATAAAACCACCGTTATTTATTAAAGCACAATTATAGTGCATCATGTCTCAATGTCTGCCTTGTTTATGTTTGAAGAAATTACTTTTTTTCTTATCCATGAAAGCCGTGTCACAAGTGTGTGATCCCCCCCATGCACGTTGCAAAGTGAGGTGTCACGTAACGCCCAGCAGGGGGCTCTGTCTTACCAAGCCGAGGACCTGCAGGAAGAGGAAGTGGTAGAGGAACAGGATGCCGGTGGAGAGCAGTGCCCACCACATGTCCCCCAGAGGCTCCGGCTTGTACACACCTGCAGAGAGACACATGTGAACCGGTTGCTCAAGGCCCCTTTGACTTCCCTCTTTCTGCTGGTACATTTGCGCGCTAGTCGAGAAAACAGGTGAAACGACCTGCAGCCGCAGCGCAGCTTGTAACAGGATGTGTAGTCATACTGGTCTTTCCGGTTTCTGCCCTGCTGTCATTTGCCAAGAGCACCAGAAGGGTTAGATAAGTGCACCGATTATGTCAGCTCAACCTATGGAGCTATGGAAATAGGGCTGACTGCATAGGTTGGTTTATGTTGCAATGACCAATTCTTTAGCAGGAAACCTGTTTTTCGGAATCCTTCCGGCCTGCCTTCACGTGACATACACCTGGCAGCTGCACAGCCCCACTTCTCCCTCGCAGCGTTTGCCTCCCAGGGCACCGTGAGGGCGGCGGTGTCCCGCGCGGTTGAACGGACAAATGCAAAGCGGTAATCTGCCGCCACTCTAAAGGTCTTCCACAAAGAGGATTAAGGTTAGAGGATAAAAGCAACACCTACCTCCTTTCCTGAACAGGTAAAGGGGCACCAGGTACAACATGGAGTGCTGGATGTAGTAGATCTCCTTCTCGAACGGAAGCTGAGGAGAGAACAAACTTTTTCACAACACACAGTATTCACTCACCTACGGCCTCCTTGCAGTAGTATTGCTTTTTTTGCGGCGATAAAGAAGGCGTGTCTGAACATTTAAGGAATGATATTTGCTGATTTTTTTGACCAAAAATGAGCTTCTAGCTTGGAGGAGATACTTAGAAGAAAAAGGGAGGAGGCGTTTCCGGGGTGAGACTCATTATAGTCCATCATTCTACTGCTGGTGAAACGGAGTCATTAGTGGGCGTGACGCAGGGATCAGAGTGCACCAATGAGTAGAACATGAACAATATGAAAAACTACTAGACCACCAAGTGACCCTTCTAGACACACAGAGCTGACATATTATTCATGGTATAATATACCAAAGACATTATTCAGATATTTCCACATAGTCAAGTCTACGGTTTTAAAATCAATTAAATCATTTAGTAGTTCTTCTGTAAATGCTTAACAGTTCGTTCTTTCGTTTTAAACACATATGATACATAAATTATTACAACTGATTTGGGTTAATTTCCCACACTTTAATAGATATTATTGGAAGATATTTTGAAGGCCACACAAACGAACTTTAGGAACAGGGTCAGCGGGGTTTTGTAATAGGACCATCTGAAGTTTACTGGGATCACGTTAGAATTGGACAAAAGGTCAAACCGCCAAGACTTGATTTGATTCAAGCAAACGCGTGGAATTTGAAGTCCTCATGTTGTCTACTGCACACGGTCTGCAGCTGTGAGAGTCTTTCAAGCAGGCAGTGTCACCGGATTTCAACCCGCTCAGATTGCATGAGACAGAAGCACAGTTCCAGCATCAATTAAAGCCGTAATCTTCTGCCACATCATGCCCGACATTGAGTCATCTGTGAGCTGGGATTTGTTGCTCAGAGTCGGACTCTGGTACAGGAACTACATTTTGAGAGGAATCAATAGTAATCATGCTGATCAAACTCTCCTGTTGGGCTGCCAGAAGAAAATATGAACAAAACACCAATCCATGCGAACTCCAGAGACAGAAGAGTGGCGCAGAGGACTCACCAGTCTGGTGTTGACTACTGGGAATATTAAAGCCAGTAACGCGCCGTTCAGCATGTGCACCTGCAGCCTGGGAACACACAGGGGAGAACACTTTAAGACCAAACGCTCCTATAAACCTCACGTCCTCCATCAAACCTGCCTGAGGAACATTTTAACAATCATTTACGCATCGCACACATCAGTGCATTATTGACATATTAGTCTGAACTAGAGCTGATGGTTGGGGAGAAGAGGATGATTTGTTTCAATGTTTATCTGATAAAAACAGGACAGGAGTCTTGACGAATGATCAAAGTTGTGAAAATCGATGTATTGCTTGCGAGCAGGAGGTCAAACACACGAGGACGTATTACAGCGCTCTGTGGCGACGGCGTCTCCGAGCAGTCACAACGCAGAGCTGTTATCGACACATACTAAGGTCATCCATCCCGCAGCGGCGCCGAATCCCAACCACTACACCGTATAGGGAGATATGAACCAGGTCATGACCCTCACAAAGCAGGCGAGACACCTCGAGTGAAAGTTGAAGAAAACTTCGCACCATTCTGCTTTCCACGTGTTAAACTTCAATGCAGACAATTATCACTCTTCTAGCATAACACTGTTATGACATATTTCAGAGCTGATGTGAGGAACAGCTGGAAGGGGGAGGGGAGGGGGGGTCGTGTGTCGTAGAGACCCTTCGATCCAACGACCCGATGCACATTTCTGTTTAATCAACAATTATTCCAAGAGGCGGCACACGCAGACGGCGGGGAGCTGACGGGCCGCTGCGCGCGAGGGGGGGGGGGTGCGTGCCACTGCTCTTGAGATGAGCCGGGGTAACTGCTGCGACAGCCAAGGTCACCGTGGGAACAGCGGTGCTGTCGCAATGTCTGTTCAAGTGAGCCCGGCTGTCACTCCGGGAGGCGCGGCGGGCTTTCGGGCCGCTTTGTTAGAATTAAAATACACCGCGGTTATCGATCGTGAGCGACCCTCGAACGGCGAGGAAGAGTTTTTATTTCAAAATGACGCATGTATAAAGAAGCTCTACGATGTTGTGATTATCTTGATAACTACACATTCATAATCACACTAATGACGTTTACAGATTTCATTCCCTGCGGTCTTAAATATTCCTACACAGACGGGCGGCCCAACTTTAGGGACAGAGTTTAACGTGTGCCGCTCAAACAGGGTTTGCCCTTGGATTAAAACCACCCTCGCTGTTGCTAAGGTGACCACAGCCGTTTGCTCTTTCTAATCTTAGGTAAATATAATATACAGATATTATGCACGCTGCAGGTTTCATATCCATGTGCAGATAAAATGCCATGTTTAAACAAACTACAACTTTTAATGTCCTGAAGAAGGATATAAACCACAAAAGCATTTCTCATGGGAAATACCGGTGAAACCTCTGGTAAGCCGATACGGTATCACAACAACTATGAGAAGGAAGAGCGTGACCAAAATTCATATCACGGTATTTTGTGATGATTCTGGCGCCCTCGGCGGGGATCAATCTGTTCGGTCGCCTGCCGAAGAGCGTCAACGGTTGTTACGGCTGCGCACCGGTACGACGGTGTGAGAAGAATTCATAACCGTAAGGAAATTTGAAACCGGTGTACCGGTTGGACGGGTAGGCGGCCGACAAAAGGGCCACAGCTCCTCACTACCTGGCCTTTATGAGCCAGGTGACCCAGCCGGTGTGTAGTTATGCAAAACCCAACTTTGTGCTCCCACACGGCGAAAAAAAAACTGTTGTGGCCTGTAAATAATTTAGCGCTCGGACCAGAGCTGTTGTGGAGAAGAAAAAAACAAGGTTAAATTAAAACAAGACCACTACAATGAAACACCATGAATAAACATCTGTAGACTTGGGGTATAATTTGCTTCTTTCTACCGAATATTTATTTATTAACACCAAAGCCGGGCGAGAATGTACTCACCTAAATAAAACCATTGCTGTTTTACACGGCGGGCAGGCCAGCAGGAAGATCTGTTCAGGAAAGGGAGAGAGAGGGAGATGAGAAACCACATTATCACATTTAACTCTAACTGCTTCAAGAGCTTCTGGCGCTCAGCGCTGCAAGGAAAGGAAAACAAATTGCTTTAACAAGTTTTTATTAATATAACGAGCGCAGCAGCCTTGAGCGGAGCCACAGCAGACTGCTGCTTCCTGCTTCCAGAGAGTAAAACCCACAGCGCGGGGAGCAGGGAAGTTGGGCCAACGGTTGTGGCGGATTTGAATGTATTCAAATAACTGACAGGTGTCGGCGGGTCACACAATAACGCAATCTAACGGGCAGCTCCAGGCAGCGGTAGACCGACAGCGCAATTAGAGCTTTGGTTGAAAAGGAGCCCAGTGGCTTTGAGGAGCGAACAGAAAACTGCTTCCGCTCAGCCGTCGGATGGAGAGGCGAAGCGGGGGGAAAGGTTATGAACATTGTACGGAAATTAAAACCGAATGTCTTTCTTCCGGGAGGCTAAAGTGAGTCTTCTTTCAAATTTGGAACATCGTGTAATGAACTGGCTGCGGACGAGTGTCTCATGCGTCCAACGATGCAAACAATCCCGTTAATGTACTTTATTATCGGATTTCAGGGCAGTCGATCGAAGCAGCCTACCACTCACTGGAACCTGGGGGAAAATAATCAATTTCTGTCCAAGAAAATCATGACCGTGGCCGCGTATAAATCCCAGACTGATGATGCTTTGAATCAGTCCACTCAAAGAGTTCCCGTCGGCCATTGTGTCTGATATTGGGAAAGAAGTGGTGCATTGTGCTCAGGCTCTGGACTCAACCCTTGAACTTATGAGTCCAGGTTCACTTTACAGCAGAACCACAAGCGATTTACCAGAACACAACAATATATTCACAGCTCCACATAACAGCGGCCCATATTTAATTTCACATTTTAAAATTGGTTTCCGATTCATTCATTTCCTCTTTCGAAAAGCAATCACATCAACGCGTTGGCTTTCTAATTGAATGAGAATACAGGTCACAGTGGGGGGTCGTCATCCCGGTTTTAGGTCTCATCTATGCTCAGCGGCCGAGCCGTTGGGCTCCTGGAGGATACCGCACACATGGATTGGTTTGAAACGCCATCTGACTCCGGAAAGAGTCGGCCTGCCGGGAAGCCAAAGGCTGCAAACAGAATTACGAGAAAGCAATTTAGGTGAGATCTGTTGTACAAGTACACACTGGCCGGGGGGACAACATGTCTCAGTGACCGATCTGCAGCACGCCGATCAACTCCTGTCAGCCTGCACGAGGAGCGAGGGTTGGTTCTGCAGACGCCATCTGCAACCAAGAGAAGCGCCGAGCAGGATTCATTCAAGTAGAAAAGATTTATAGAGGTAATTAATAGAGATAAGGCGCATATATGATCCTTTCGTCTAATCTAAATTATTATTAAGAGAAATAGACGTTCCTTAAATGTTAGGACATTGTTTTCAAAAGAAAGGAACATGACATTAATGTAGCTTTTATGAACGTGGTTTGCCAAAGCGGACAGGTGTGCATTTCATTTTATTGAAACAAATTTCAAAGAAATCCTTATGGTGGCTCTTAAGGGCGTGACGAGGTGGGAGACGCACCCGTTGGATCGTCTAAAGGCATAGGAAGTGGTGTCAGTAGTGTTGTGTGTGTGTGTGTGTCAGTTGCGAGCTGAATACAATAAACAAAAGGGAACAGAAGAGGAACTAAAGCCCCATGTAACCAGAGGGGGGACTGCAGGGAGACAGAGGACAGAGAGCGTAATAGAACTTGAGTTTTGATGACTGACCAGACGACCAAGCCAAGAGGGCAGTTATACAACTTTTACGCAGTATGTCAGTATTTATTTATTACATATAGTTTTATTTTTTTAATTTTAAAATGGGTTAACGACTAATAAAACCAGCCCACTTTGCTAGTTAAAACCAATAAGCAACTAGCACGTAAAGCAAATATTTTCTTATTGAGAATTTGTAGAATACATTGATTTGTAACTTTTCTTTTCAGTAATACTCACATTGAATTAAAATTGGACGCAGGCCACAGTCCACAAAGGGTAGATGGTAGAAATCTAGCAGATCTTTGTAATGCAAACATTCTCTTACGTTACATGGAACCCAAAACACATTTAGCTGATGGAAAGAGTTGCGTAAGAAGCCGGTCGCCTGTTCCATCACCTGTACTGCAGCCGCCTCGTACACAAGAAAACGGACGTCATGCAAATGACTGTCAGTAAATACTGGTCCGGCGTGTTCGTCCACAGCTGAACCGTCCACATCCTGACCAACTGATATTCTTTCATAAATTGGTCCAATTTATTTGAGACTATACTCAATTAAGGTCCAATCACAAAAAGCGCCTGGGAAAGCGAATTTGCTTTAATGTAATTTAAAAGGCCACTTCAGTGTGGAGGTGGGGTTAATCCCTGTCTGTCATTATCTCATTTAAGTTAATCAAGCCTTCATGGGACGTGTGTCTTAGTTCTTTGGAAAGGGTTAGCACTTCCTTTCATGTCATAATAATACACATGAACCTCAAACGTGTGACTGTAGGTAATTAGGTGTTTGGCCTCTCATCTGTTATCTAAGAAATGCCCCGAGTTGCTCTGAAGTTGTTCTTTACAGTATAATTCAGTCATTTCATGCCATTAACCTTTATTTTCCCATTTAGTGTTTACAGGGAGTTGGTTTGGTTCTTTCAGACACGTCGCAGTTTGTGCTTGTGTTGTGTGAACACTTTGTGCGACGCCCCAGAAAGCCGTTGTGGCAACAGGCACGAGTCATTGGAAAAAAATGGGAGGTTTTTGCTTTGTGTCTGAACCTCAACAGCAAAGTGTGTGTGTTTGTGACCACGATAATGTAACAATTCAAGGAGTCTGCACGTCAATGATTCTAGAAATTTGCACTTCCAGCAAACATTCCGGTCCAGGTTCTGTCTGCATTGATTATCACATTTATGAGCATCAAACCGGCTTCAACAGCGTTGTCAATTCTCTTCATTCATTTTTACGACTGAAATATACATTTATCTGGAGGATCAGCAGGCTGAGGCATAAAGACAGACGTTGACAATCTCCAAACAAAGAAATTTCTCAGAAAAATATTGGATATGGAAGTGAAAAGGGAGTCTTTGCATATATATATAAAAATACACACACACACACACACACACACACACACACACACACACACACACACACACACACACACACACACGTTTAGTGAAAGTATAAAACCATTTAAAAAGCTAAAACAAAACTAAAAAAAACAAAATCCCTGCAGTGTTGTTTAATCGATCCAGTTGTGACTGTGTAAATAAATAAAAAAACATCGGGAAAAAAGATCAATGGCCTACTTACAGATTGACACAATTCATTACTGATAAACCCCACTTCCTCTTTACAAGTCCAGTCATTAAGTAATACGGTAAAGAGCACTGAGCGTCGATCCAAATGACTGAGTCAACAACGTGTTCTGCCAGGTGTTATGTGAACAGCTGATAACGTGGCTGTATTCAAAAGATAATGCTGATACTGTAACCGTGTAATCTGTTATGATGTTGCACACGGTTTATTTTCACTTCAATTTAGTAGCAAACCTCCAGACTACGGGTCAAAGACAAAGCCCAGCGGCTGCGTGTTCTCGCTGCAGTGTGCGAACGAGCAGCAGTTCAAAACTCCCATCAAACACGGTCTGAGCTGCTGCTCAGGTGCCGGAGGGATGAGTTATTCTCTCCTGGAGCCTGGAGCAGCATTTACCACCAGCCTACCGCAGATCCATCACGCTTCAAACCGCCAGTCTGGAGCCATGGCAAGATCTACAAGGGAAGAAAGTTCCCATGATAAAAAAGGGGGGGTCTTTGTCTGGCTTAAAGTAAACTCGTAGGAGGTGGGGAGTCTCCCCCGTAGACGCCACAGAGGGGGTTCAGTTCCCTCAGCCTCCTCCATCATCCGAGAACACCCACCGCTTGGGGACGGCGTGCTCACGGTGATGCGAGTTGCAAACATTCAAGATAAAATGAAATCAGGACTATCGCTAGATTTGCTTGGCCCTTGTAGCATCTAAAATTGGACTCCTGGCATTTAAAGACTGGATTTTATGTTTCCGAACTGGACTCCTCACATGAACACGTCACGCCGCTTTCATGTTACAGCAGCTTTTGCTCGTATTAGACCTAAAAAACAAAAACCCAAAGAAAGCGGTGCTAAGCCCACCGAGACCCTCGGGTTTGGTTGTGTATGGAGCCCCCCGGACGTCTGGTGGTGCGGCGACGTGACTGCTCTCGTTTCACGAGTGGAGGAAAAAATAGAACAGACAACAGTGTTGTCAGATGTGAGGCGTCAACAAAGCATTATTTTGGCGGCAGTGTGAATTAAAACAAGGCGAGATTCCTTCGCATTGGATGCAACGACTCGTGCAGGGAGTCGATGCCTTGATTACTCAAAGGGGCGGAGGTGACTTTGGAAACGGCAACACTCGTCTCGGCACTCGTCCCTGAGCAACAGTCGAACTTTACGAGAGCCGACAGCTTTCAGCCTGTAAAATGGACACTTCGTCGGGACTTCTCGCTCTCTTTTCTACTGATGTTTTATGCACTTCTGCTGGATCAACAAGCTAAAAGGGGACATGGAAAAATGGCCCGAATGTGGCAGTAGGGAATTAAAGTATGTGCCACCACACCCATATGCTGTTAATACAAAACTGTAATGTGGACCGGGGTGGGTGGAATCCAATTACCAAATGAGTCAACCGTGGTACATGTCTACAGGCAGACAAAGTAGCATCCGGGGAACAAACGATTCACAGGAAAAAGATCTCAAAAAATTCCACAAATGTGAAATCTCGGTCCAGCCATCTCATTGAGAAACCATCTATAGGACGAACTGCACTAATGTCGGACCAACAAGCCCATCACCTTTGAAGAAAAAAGAAGAAAAAAAACGCACGGCGCTTCCTGTTCCACCGGTTTTCCTGGAACCACAAAGTAAATCAGCAGCCAGACCCCCGGCCCATTCGCCTACAAATTAACTCGAGAGGATCTCTGCAGACACAAAGAATGCTTCCTCAGTTATCCTGAATTATGAAAGTAAGACAGAAATGAGACGAGTGAAAAATTAAACTTCCACCTCCTTTGGGTGACATGAGGAAATACCCGCTGGGGTCTCAACCGTGGGGCCATTTTGCAAAGGCAACCGTCGGCCAATTCCTCAACGTCCTCTGGCTACACGATCAGGAAGACTCAACACTTCTCCTTTGTTCTCCATCACGCACGCGTGGGACACTGACTGCACTTTAAAGCACAGTGGCCACGACCCAGGGGTCGCGAGCATGCGCCACAAAGGTCAGCCAACAAGGAGGCGGGACGTGCAGGTGCTGTTTAATTCAACAAAAAATAAAAAAAAATGTTCCCATCAGACTCCACTTTTTCGCCTCGTACCCGTCTCTTCAGTGGGATGATTACCGACTCACACGCCGTGTCAATGCTGTGCAAAGTTCACACACAAACTGCTGGATGGAAAAAAGAAAAGAAAATGGAGAAAAGGAGAAAAAACTGTGTGTCTGCTCCCGTTTTGTTTTGTAGCTTGGAGTCTTATGGAGGCATAATTGTATGATCATATTCTAGATGGGTGAGGTCGGTCCAACGAGCAGCTGAGTGCCAGAGTCAGATCCCAGATTGCAATATGAGTTACATCATAAACCGCTCTCTGCTTGGAAGACCCCCCCCCCCACACACACACACACACACACACACTCAGTCAGTCCAGGTAAACACGACTTCATCCTTACCTGAACCATCGTCATGACATGGCAGGGGTTCAGCAGATAGATCACGGTCTTGGTCGCGAACTTGAACCCGACCTCCACTCCAAAAGTCATGCAGAGGGCCACCAGCAACAGGTTCTTGCCCATGCTGTCCTCCTTCGCCCTCGCGCTCTCCTTCCCCACCACCCTGAGCTCTTTGGAGAGGTTGATCTTCTGCAGCGCCACGCATATCTCCACCACGGAGATGAGGACGATGACCAGACTCTCGCTGACGCGCTGCTGGGGCGCGATGAAGGCGGCGCACTCGGGGCCCCCGTTGCCCTCAAACTTCGGGTCCACCCCGCCGTAGATCCAGTCCAACAGGCTGTAAATGTTATATCTCGACATATTCCTCTTCTCGTGTTGGAAAAGATGCGAACAGGATGGAATAAAAGACGTCACACCGACCTCTTGACGAAACATGAACTGCAAGATGTCCCTGTCGTGGCGGTTGAGAGGCGGACATGTATCCACCCCCCTCGGCGCCTTTTAAGCTAGCTGATTCTACCAAGTCCCGCGTCGAGGGGCAGATGAGGAACTTCGGCTAGCAGCGGGAGGCAGGGCGATAAGTCGACAATACCCGTAGCCGCAGCTAGTTGGTACCGTTACCGGCTCCGTCTTCTCTCTCGCGCCGCCGTCCCTCCTCCCGTCCCCCTCGCACGGTCGACGGCTAACACGTCGACAATCAGATCTGCGGCGAAAGAAACGGTCTACGTGCTCCCGAGTGTCAAGTGCGGCGCGGCGGCTTGCTGGAAGGCGAGTTAGCGCGTGTTAGCAACAGCGTGGATACCGGGACGGGCGCTAGCTTAGCTACCAATCCCACCTCAACTGGAGGCGAGGGTCCGTGTCACCCTGAGCGTGGCTTGTCAGGCTCAGCACGCTCGCTAGTGGCATCGCTGGGTGCACAGTGCTGCAATCACGGGCAGACGTTTAGCATGTATGGTTTGACGGAAGCCGCTGCATAATTCAGCAATTAAAAAAAAGGTTGATTTATGTATAAAATATGAAATAATAATATGATAAATGATGAATGATGATGTGTGTAACAATAAAGATTACAAGGCATTCTCTTCCCAGGCAGATACAATGAAAAAATGTGTACTTTGCCTGAGAGTCAAATATGAGGGAAATTCTATCTCAGGTAAAAACCACGGAGGACTCTGAACCCACGTGATGTCCAATATGGTGTGTTCAAGAACTATCCGGAAACTTCTCATATTCTTGAAAAGTAAATCGCCGGTGAATGGAGGTGCTAATGTTTCCATTTTGACCTACATCGCTTCATCAGTAGAGCGGCTCCTAAGTCAACTGAGAACAACTTTAATTCAAACCACATTTGCCAAATAAGAAACTGTATAATCGTTATGTTTATAATTGTCTTCCTTCTCCAGGGTGGAAACAACAGTAATTCAAATCTATGGTATGCGTTCCTACCTGCATTTATAAAGTTAAATAATGTGTTGCACTTAATTCAGAGCAATATTTCTGAGCAGATGTAGCCTCTACATAGAGGGGACACCGTTAAACATTAAGTGTGGTATCTTAGACCACATTAATACAAATATTTTCATCATAAGGTGGCAACATTGTGTGCATTTTGCGATTCCCCACCAGATAAAGCTTCCGTTGGACAATGTTTTAAGGATTTGTGGAGGTCAGACATTGACAGTAACCTCTAATTCTATTTACTGTTTGTTTGACTGGGGCCAGTTTACCCTCAAAACAAATGAACAGATTGGCATTAACTTATCTGTGCAAGTGGATATTTATTATCCTAAGAGCAAAATGTATTTATTTTTATTTATTCATTTATACTTACTGTCACTTCCTGGCAAGGTGTCCCTAATTTGCAGTCGGCAAGAAAGAGACTGTGAACCATAACGGATTTATGGAAGAAAATATTGCTATCAATTTGTGTTATGAAATCAAAATCCACTGTTATCACATAATTCGTATCCTTCTAATTAGGATAAAACATTATCAAGGGCCACATTAACAGGAAAGTTGAATGACTTGGTTGGGAGCCATACATCTCGTTGAAACTACTTCATTAAAAAACAGCTATGTCTGATTAAAGTGAATATATATACATATATAAAAAATATATACTTGCCAAATGAAAGTTCACAGAGAACTAATTTGCCAGCTGGTTTCCTCCATGCTCATTTGGCATTGTGTTGCCATCATGTGGGGGGGGCGTACTTTCCACACTAATTGGTTTGGGATTTGCTTCAATATGGCGAATATCTTTCGCAAACCAGCCAGGGGAGACAAAGAGGAATGAACGAGGGCGTGGGGTATGAACGGAGAAAAGAGGAGAAGTGAATAATATTTGAGAGACATCTAATGTATCCCACAGCGCCTGCTTTGGTTGGCTGATGCCCTTTTTTTCCCCCAATAACCCCACGCTGACAGACTTCCATTAGTGCGTGTGTGTGTGTGTGTGTGTGTGTGTAGTACTCAGCAGTGTACGGCCTGTTTGAAAGTAGGTCTAGCAAATTACTCTGCGCTGACATTTTGTAATTGTGACTAAAAGCCTGAAGTTCCTGCTCTCTAATTTTCTAATTGCATGAATAAAATACGTTTTAAATGAAAAGATACATGCACAGGATTTACTGATAAATGCTTAAAGAGGACGTACAAGGAGGAAAACAGGTGAGGTATACACTGGTCATTCCTTATGCACAGCAACATCTCTATTCCCAGGAATGAATCACCAAATCCATCACGCCATCCAATATTAATACTGATGTGTAACTAATGGCTTACATTATAGATTTCGGTCTTTTTGTTCACACAAACACAGGATAGTGCAGATAGAAATGTAGATTTTTCTCATACATGTGCCATGAGTTAGCATAGATTAATATAAAGCAGTTCCCCCCCGAACGATTATTATTTTAGAGAATTAAATTAGCCAATGTGTTTTCCTCACAGGTAAACGTGTCACTATTCATTTATAACACAAAAAAAAACTATTGGTGTAAAAATGTGTACTGTGAAATATTCCAGTGCACTTCAACACAAGCTATCATATTTATGTGAGGGGAAAAAGATCCCATTAGTTTGGGGCCCATTGTTTTAATTCAAGGTTCACTGAGAGCAAATCCCTCGACTAGATCACGACTCTTTGCTGTCCTTGCTCCGAAATGGTGGAACGAGCTCTCTGAAGACACCAGGACCGCAGAGAGCCTTCACATCTTCCGCCGCAAACTAAAGACACACCTCTTCAGACTCTACCTCGACTAAAAGACTTACAAATTGTAGCACTTAAATTGTACTTAACGCCAATTATCTATAGCAAGTTGTAAATTGGCTTATTTGCGGAAATTGCACTTTCTTGTTTCTTGCTTTTCTGAGTTTGTATCCCTGTGGTTGAATGCACTTATTGTACGTCGCTTTGGATAAAAGCGTCCGCTAAATGACATGTAATGTGACTCATTGGTATATAGACACAGATGGACAAGAGGCCCCATAGACTTCGATCCGTGACTTGATCTGACGAATAAAACGACGTTTCACACATATTTGTAGAAAGGGGAAATTAAGGAAAGTAAAAGCCAAACAGGATTATTCAGGACTCCATTTGGGAGCTTAACGGTCTGGCGTCATTTGATAAGGAAATGTCATATCAGTAGACTTTTCCTCGTCACTTTTAATGGCCAGAAAGAAGGAAATGGAGCCTTTCAACATCCTGAACAGTGGTATACATGTTTACAGTTTATAATCCAAAGGGGGCTGTAAACTCTGGGCCTTGCTTCATGATGCGGAGAGGACCAGAGAGGAGGCTAAAGACCAACTGGCTTCACAGCACTTGATCCTGAGGGATGAAGAGCGAGTCAGGCCTTCTGGTTCGAGAGGCGGAACGTGAGAAATAACTTGTCACGTATGAGCAATGTAGTGAAATGAAGACCTGTAGGTATTGTTGAAACAGTCCAATTAGTTGGAGATTGAGGAGACTGTGGAAGAGCAGCTGAACAGGGAGGAAAAACAGCTGCACAACCTCAGTCACACAATGTATTTTTCAACTCTCTGCATACACTGTTAGTTCAGTTTGGTTCACGGCTGCTCATTTGTTCGGAAGCAGACAGCAGAAGTTTAGTCCCAATGGTGAAATAAAAATGCAATATTTCCTAACAACAGCTCCTCTCGCCTAAAAGCTGTCAGTTGCAGCATTCGCCTGTTTTTTCCAGCGACGGATAATTCATTCTGTCAGTGCAAGTGTAACCCATGTGTCAGAAACAATTTGATGGGATTTTTTTGATTTTGCTACAGCATGCAGCTGCAGTGCTGCTTTCACTTATAATCGTTTATGTTTTGTAACTTTGATACTTATTTGATATATTTTGCAATCCAAGACAATTTGTCCTTGAAAAAAAAGACTTTCTGAGCGGCGTGTCGGTTTTTAAGTTCTGAGCAAAACGCATTAGGAAAGCTGGTTTCACTCTCCTGCTCAAATGATGAGATGAAGTGTTGTCATAACTGAATGAACCCCTCATTCAAAGCTGAAATGGATTATGTCTGAAGCAAAAAAAGCTCAAAGGGATGGACAGAAGCCTGTATCACACGTGCCAGTGCTGCATCTAATGTGCTGTTTTGTGAAAGAAAAGCTAATGAGAGATAGACAACCAAATTAACAGTCGTTACAAAATACATTTGACTTTAGAGTTTGAATTGTGCTGAAACGCAGTTTGATCCCCTTTCAAAAGCACAGTGCTTTTTTGCTGTCTGGTTAGTGTCACCAGGGGGCGATGTTACCATTTTCCCCGTCCTGGCATTCAGCTTTTACCACTTGAGGCTCTTTGGATGATATCTGAAAAAGCAGCAATACATTGTGCATATGAACCTTTTACAAATACAGTGTAATTACAGACCCGATATGGCTGTTGCTCTTTAGCAGCTTATTCTGCACTTATATTAACGATATTAATGACGGAGAGCTGCATTTTATTGTAATAGAATCATTTACACAATTGCAAATACTGAAGCGTTAGGAGCCAAATCAACACTGGGCAGCTGCTGGACCACATTTAGAACTCCCATTACACATGAATCTATGCAAGTCATTATAGAACACGAATGTTGATGATGATTTAGTTTGTTTTGTCTCCATTTACATTATGCTGTTGATTGCCTTCCCCTGTCTGAGGTAATACATTTTATAGTTCTGTTTATTAAATATTGATTTGATCATTTAAGTGCTTCAGAAGAAGCTATCTGGACTCCAAATTAAACAAATAAATAAGCAAGTTCGAAGCAACCAGATTTGTATTTGTCTTTATTAAAATTCAGCGTTTACGTATCGCATACATTTGAAAAAAATAATCTAATAATATGAACGATGAATATCACGCAGGCAGCAGACTCTACTTTGCATACATAGATGATGTTTAAAAAAAACAAAAGCTGATGCGGACAGCTGGGCCCGAGGAGATGGCATCTGAATGGACAACAAATAAAGTATTTTCTGGGTCTAGAAGGTTTATGTTTGTCAGAATGGTGCGAAAATCAATGGACTCCTGAGGGGGCGGCTGTACTCTGATAGGCCTACTCCTCTTCACCGCAGAGCAGGAATCAGTCAAGGATATTAATCTAAACATCAGTCATGCATGGGGAACACCCCACAAGGAGAATAAGCCTGCTCACCCATGCATCTCCTGGGGGAGCTATGGGGGGCTTTGAGGAAGAGAGTTGAATTGGTAAGTATGTCAGGGTATCATCTCAGATGTGATGTGGGCTGACTTTAGGCACACAGACTATAAAATCCCCCCTAACCGAAGAGGTTGGCACCATCAAAACTGAAATTCACGCCTAGCTGCACCGGACCGCATTAGAATCCGTTAAATGCATTAAAGAAATGCGTCAGACAGATCTGAGAACGCCACAGTCCAAACCAGCAAGGATCAACACAGGGCCCCGGTGTGGGAAAAGAGGAATGCGTCGTACTAACGTGTTAATGTGAGTGCGGGCAGCACATTCTATCACAGGGCATCTGAGCTTTACACTCCCCAGCGAGTCTAATGAACCACGACTGTCAACGGCTACAGTAACACTTCAGCACAGTCGATATTAACTTGCCTACCAATGGCAAAGCCTAAGCTTAGATTCATGCGCTTATTTGAAATCATACTCCTCTGGAGTCACGGTCGGCCTGAAAAGAAGCCAATTTAGAACCGATTCCCGCTTCAGCCGTAATGATGCGACTGGATGCAGAGGTTTCGGCAGAGTCAAGTCACGTCTCCTTGTTATGTCAGTCTCTGTATTTCTAAACTGGAGAACTCACTGCATACTGGTGACAGCTCTCCGCAGCTGTGACGACAGTCATGGGATGTTCCACCGATGCCCATGTGATGTGATGTGCTATTCCCAGTCTGCATTATCCTGTCTCTCCACCTCATCCAAGGCAAGTAAGTAAGTGCAAACATTTCTCCATGTTTTATATTACGACCCAAGTTTTCGTTGGGTCGTAATATATATTCATTTTCAAGCCCCTTTGTTAGTCGTCCTGAAGCCGCTGGGGTCTTTGCTTGTCTCGGCAACAGAGTGCACTGTCACAACCGAAGGAGATGAATGGCCTCATCTCGCTGTTTAGACCAGGCAGTCTGCTGCAGTGTGCTGGAGAAATCAATAAAGATTACGAGGCATTCTCTTCCCAGGCAGATAAAATGAAAAAACATAAAATACACCCTTTTGCAGAAAGAAAAAAACAGAGCAATAGTTTATTTAACAAAGATTATTGTGTAAAATGTCCTTTTAGCTAAGTGTACAGCAAAAGGAGATTCAAATCTGACATGATGATCACTTCTTCTCAACTCTTGTGGAAAAAAGTTTAAAAACCTCTGTATTCCTTAAGGTAACTTCAGCATTTGGCGCAGGTACAAATTCTTGTGCCAAGTTCAGTAACAGAGGAGCAAATAGAAATCTGTCAGGAAAAATTACACACTGGCAGGTGCACGGCCCAGAACAGGACTGCTCTCCAGCGCCTGATTGAAACCACCATTGGTAGCCGTCCACTAAGCGCCAGTGATATTGGGGACAAGAGGTATTCGCTGTATTCAGTGGTTACAGGGCAGAACTGGTTCAGGTTTAATACTCATAACACAAACCAGGTGGTTGGAGCCTTCAAAGACTCTTCAGTGAGAACTATTGGTGGCTGTAGGAAACTAGCAAATGCACATCCCCTAGTTTAATATTCATCCACAAGATCATCTAAAACAACAAAATGCCACCAAATGAATCAAACTTGCAATATTTTTCAGGTTTTTGGAGGATTGGGCTTCATTACGTATTGAGCTTCTCCCATTCCACTACAGGGCAATTCACACAAATAGTTTTTGCTGGTAGTCTATAAAGCACTTTGATTAACTTGATTAATAGGAATTATCATCCAGAACAATTCAAGCAATATTTTCTACTAGTGTACAAAACAAGCACCTCATTAACAACAAAGCTCCCGACAAGCCCTTCAGGCAGAGTACCTGTCTGCAGCGCTCCAGCACCTAAACAAATCTCTGAAAAGTAGCAAACACCTGGGGCCAGCGGGAATCTTGTTCAGCGAAAAAACGCCAAGCCAAGGTTCAGTGAACAAGGTGTCGTCAAAGTAGAGGGGACCTAAAGGCGCCCCGGAGGGGAAAAAAATCAAAGTAAACAAATGCTGGTTGGTCCGGGAATACGTTTCACATTTGCGGGATGTGTGGACGGTCTTTTCGTGGTAAAGGACATAATAAATCACAATGGCTTTCACTTCTATTGCACTGACCTGATGATAATACCTGTATTATTATTTTACTGCAGTTAATACATGGTACATTGTAATTTAATTGGGAGGATCATTTTCTGTTGAAAGTTTTAGGTCATTCTCTTATGGTATTATTTCTAAGCAATAATTACCTTCAAATAGAACAGGCATCATGTCTGACGTGTTACTTCATACAGACCATTGTTAGGGAAGCACTACCGAGGACACTATAAGACAATTTTCCTCTTAGATAAGAAAAAGGTTACTTCATCTGAATAATGTTGTAATAACAATACAAGTCATGCTGTGCATTGTGCTAACACAGGAACTATAGAGTGCGAATTGCTGAAAATGATTCCGTACAAATGTTAGATGACATCGCCAGGACTATTAGAAAAAACATCCACTTGAATCCTTGAAACCGAGCAGCGGAAAGAAGCCGGCTGTAGTGACAGTTGGAGTTGGCACGGAGGAGCTGCTCCAAGATGGGGAGGCAGTGCAATTGCTCGCTATGATTAAATATAATAATGCGGTTGCCGGTGACATCAGGTGGAGGAAAGGTCAGGCTTTTAAGTTGAAAGAAGTTGAAGGATAGAAGGAATGATTGGCTCATCAAATGTCAGTCCAATTTTAAAACTTGACAATTTATGAGCTGGACCTCCCAGAGAGATTAGTACTTTTATAGATTTACATTTTTTCTCTTTTATATATCTAATATGATGAAGCTGGACTAGTTTGCTACATTCATCGGTCTTTTTAATCAAACATGACAATGTTATGCACAATTTGTCTTAATTGTGGCATTCATATTCTGGCACTCAAAAAATCATCGAGTAAAACTACTCTAAACTACAATAATATTGTTATTAGCTGTACTTCCAGAAAAAAGAAATACATAACTTGCTGTCTTTAACTGAATTAATGCAATGATATGATGGAATATAAAACGTGTAAAAGAATATAGTAATTCTGTAAAGTAGGTGAAAATGTGATGGTGATATTCCGTTAGTAATGGATTACTGGGACACAGATACGTCTTTAATGTAAATAAGGGCAACACTCTTTTTGTGTGATGAAGGCCTATTGTAACTCGTGCCACTAACGCTGCAGCTTGTAATCCGGCTCACCTGCAGCCAAAAACGTCTTGAGGAGAAATTTGTGGAGGAGTGACGGTTTAAGTTCAGGCTGGACTTCTCACACCCCTGATCATGCTGCATCTGTCACCTACTCGCCTTAAACCAACTCCCCTCCCTGCTTATTGGGACACCCCTCCAGTCCTCTTCACACTTACCAAGTCACAGAGTGCAACTGCGTCAGCTACACAAGCAAGGTAGGTTAAGTGCTTGACCCGGCGAATGTTGCATTGTGGGGAGTCTCGTCTGGCTCGTGTGCTCTGCAGAATGCTGAGGCTGCAGCCAGGTGTGTCTGGTCATTTGCTCCTCCCGTCGTACAGCTGCTCGTGGTTGCTTTTCTGGCATCTGATGACGTCACTTTTTTTTGCCACAGTCCTGCTGTCTGCGTGGAGCGTTTGCATCGGCTTTTATGATTCAATCAACGTGAGTGAAGCTCTAGTTGAAGCTTTCTCCTTTTGGTTTTATGTGGCCGGTGCATTATAAGGGTTTCATGTAGTTTTATAACATGGTGAGTTCCCACAGGCTGTTTGTTTGACCCCCAACATGACTCAAATGTCAAAAGCACAATGAGCTGAATGAGCTGAATTGTCCCCCCCCCCCAAGCCTCTTGTTATTTTGGGGAACACTGTAGAGGATAATGTTGCGAGCCTTTTGGCTTTCAGGATGTAAATGTGACTGTTGTCTCATACACATAACATTCCCCTCATAATATTGGCTTTGTAGAAAACTCCCCTCGACACACATTTGTCTTTTTTTCCCCCCTAATGCTGCGGTTTCACTCCGCTCCACTTATCACCGTCTTCAACCCGTCTCCACATACTTGAGTTCATCTGCTGCTTAATAGCACTGCATCCCATTATAAGCAGAGTGTCTGCTTCAAAGCCACACACTTTAATATCCTTTCCTTCCAAATAATTTGCTGCAAAGATCTTGCCTGTTGGCGCGTGTCAGCCGGATTGCTGGGTTAGGTATTTTAAATCGTGGTTTCTTTCTCTGCAGTGTTTTTTGGAGGTGATTTGTTGGGTGACGGCCACGTGGCGGTCGGCATCCTCACTCGGTGAATTTGACACAATCTGGTCAGATCAGGTGGCCTAATGTGATTGTGGTGCCATGGGGGTTTCTTATGGTCCCTTTGTGGTTTCTGCTGTGATGATACTGGTGCGTTCTCGGGTACGGCACGCACAACTTGGCCGTCTGCATTCATGTAAATGTGTTCCAACGCGACTCGGCCAACCTAAATTTGAAAATTGTTCCTGGAACTTTTGAACTACATCAAGTGCCCCCCCGGCTGTCTGCAGTGTAATGGCATCAACCCCCTCCCCCCCGCGCAGAACTGCATGTCTGTGAGATTGAAGACTCCTCCGAATGGCTTTCAGTCGACCAGACTATTACTGTGGATGTCTTTGGGCTGCAGTTTTCTCAGTAATGTCTTTCATTAACTGGAAGCTGTCGTGTATTTCTCCAAACACTCGGTCACACCAACTGACACGTGAAAGCTCTTTGTCCTTATTCACTGTGAAGAACTGCAATTTCTGGACGGAGGGATGGGAACAGTTTATCAGAAGCTCCTCACATAAAACCTCCGTGGGGAAAAAAAAAAAAGTTTGACCCTTTATAGGATGACGGTTAACAAAGGTTGAAAGTGAGTGAGAATTCTACTTGATGTCTGAAGAGATTTCCCCTCGTCACCTTAAGCAGTCAGTGGAGATCGGATAACTTCCCTCCTGTCCTGGTGCCCAAGTCCTTTTTTTTTGTATGACCCTGTCATCACAAAGAACAAATCCTTGAGGTCACAGAAAAAAGCACATTCGACTTGGTTGCATGTTTAGCATTGCATGTTTATTGGTTTACCACGAAAGGCTGAGCTCATGAGTTTGTTTAGTCCGTACAAATTAAACTCATTTGCACTAAACACTCAGAATTCCCAGTTGCTTTAAGTTACACAAACTTTATTTTGCTGAAACTTTCATTAGATTGCGACAATACCACTGTCATTATTCACAAGTAATGTGTATGTTTCTGGTAAAACCCAATCTGCTGGCAATGGCACAACAATTCAAAGATTTAATATATAAGACTCTCTCTCCTGCTATACAAATAGAGATATCCTCCGAGTAGCGTTCGGCCTTCGCTTTCATTAAAAATGAATGTGCAAATCCTCAAACAAGTCGTCTACTTTTTGTGCGTTTGAGGTCAGCGCAAGTTCACAAACAGAAAAGCGCCGGTCACGGAGTTGTTATTAAAAGCCACTCCATGTGCAATGGATAGTTTTATTCAACATCGCACGCAGACGACTGTCACAGGTCAAGTTGGGGTTTTGTCTTGTCATTTCCTGTTTTATTTTGAAAGATTAACCTTCCTCTCGTTTCAGGTCACTTGTTCTTCCTCATGCATCACCAGTCAAATTGTCTTCCCTGATTCCTGATGGTGTCCACCTGTTTCCCCATTTCTCTCATGTGTCTTCTAGTCTGCGTCTCCCTTTGTCTTGTGCCCGAGTGTTTCGATCTTTCGTTCACCCAAACCTGCCACCACAGTAATTCTCGCCTTGCTTGTTCTAACAACATTTAGCCGATTCTTTTTGCCTCTTATAAGTGATTTTCTGTTTGTAAGTTTTCATAGATTAGTCTCGAGTTTTTCATAGCATTTGTGGTTTTCCTCCAAAGGGACTGATTTTGAGTTTATAGGTACTCCTCTGTGAAGAGTGATTTTCTGTTTCTAATTTCTTTCTGATTTTGTTAATGCGTTTTATAGATTATATAGAATTTTCACAGCTGCTTATTTTGTCACTGAGTGTGGGAGATCCTAATAAAGACAGCTAAACACGTTCATCCTCCTGCATCTGAGTCCTCTTTAAAGTCCAGGTCTGACAGACGACCTTCCGTGTCCGTGAAGGTGTCTTTTGAGAGCTCCTGCTCCTGGCCTGCAGAGAGAAAAGGTGTTTTTAGTTTTAAACACGATACTATTCCTGTGCACTTAATTTAAGGCACCTTCAGGGCAGTGAGGAGTAGAAAGGAGCCAGACAGGAACAGGGACCTTCAACGTCTGTCGACAGCTGCAGCGTTTATTTATTGAAAACAATCACACACTGAAAACCTTCAGCTTAGTTCAGTGCTCTGTACACACAACAGGAGATTTAATGTTTTAGGACTATATTATATCTTTAACTGATCCATCGCAGAGTGTCTGGTTTAGATGTTCGTATTGTTAATTCTCGCTACATATTAAAACCAAACCATATTCTTTTTTTTGTGGGTCATTTTACTTTATAGAGCTTAAAAATACACAAGTTCTAAATGGATCGAGTGTTGCAGAACCTTCTGACCATAGTCGTCCAGTTAAGCCTTAAAACATACTTCATTGTCACACGCTATTCAGTCTTTTTATTGTGTTCCTGCCAGCAGCTTTTATAGGAAAACACAATTTGCTAAAATGTATTTTTGTGTCACCAATACTGAAATGTAAAATTAGCCCTGTTTGTGGTTTGACAGTTTTGTGTGTAATATGTTACAGTCCTTCTGGATATTATACGTTGCACGATGCCAAACGTCCCAGAAAGACATTTTAATTGGTTTGATTTGTTATGTAAGTGACACCTTCTTTCTTCCCGGTGGGATATCCTCAGACTGCACTGCTTTTATTTCATCTCGAACAACAAATCACAGTGTAAGCACCGCAGAGAAAACAACTCCCGACAATGACACAAAAGAATCGCACCCAAACATTTCCCAAACAAGCATCGGGCGCGTCCACCATGTAGACCAAGAAGGGTCTTTGCAACTCAAAGACAAAATACAACTTCCTTTTTAATCCTCCATGTGCTACATGTCATACAGTAAGAACATGAACGAGCGAGAGGGCAACATCCAGAGTCCAGTCACTGAGCATATAGAGAGCGACGTCCCAACAAAAACACAAAGTCCACGATGTCCGCCGCTGTCTTTGTGGAGGACGTCTTTGATCTCTCAACGCGTAGAGACATGCAGTGAAATTGCTGGAGAAAGAGCACAGTGTGTACAACTCTGCTTGCAGACAGCTGCTAATTCACAGTTGGGTTTGAAAAGTGCACACAAGGTACAGATGGAGTAAGTAGCTTGATGAATATCGTCTCTACTGTGGGTCTTTTTTTTTTTAAAGTACCATAAGACGTGATGTCACAGAGCGCGATGCATGACAGCGGTACCTATTGGATGTCAAAAATAAATGACGTGACTTATCAATATTCACAAAAACTATAGCAATTGATTTCACAATATCTACAAATTCACAAGTTGGTATCTCTATTCTGAGCGATTAGAATTGTTGCCATTTAGTTCATTATACGTCGTTTAGGTAATCTATTAGTCTACAGCTTTCTACCCATCAAGAGATTTGCATCATTGTAGCGGTTATGTTGTATAAAACATTATATTTAATGCTATACTGAATAGATAGATTCATATACAGTAGTAATACACTCTTAATATACAGTATCTTATAGGATGATATGTCTTGCGAGGAAAGTATTTATAACATTAATGACACGAATAAGTCATTACCAAACTTAAATGGCAACAATAGAGAAGAGCCCTGTCCATCAAAACCCCTCGGATACGGATATGTGGAAATAATTCCCAAAATACCACAAGCCCATCATTTATAATGCCAGATGAACGTGCATACTCATTGAAATACTTGCATTATTAGTTTATTTCTTTTTAAAGTTGATCCGTCATCTAATACTTTTTGAACTACTCCATGATCTACTTGCTATGGCTGTAGAGTTATCGGTCTGAGCAGTTTGGATGACATGGATTCTGCTGCGGAGGCCGCAGGTCGGGCTTTTGTGTATCTGAAAGTCTTTTTCACACTTATCTCATATGTCGTGCCAAGCTAAACATGTAATTTTGGCCAAATTGGGACATGTATTAAGCTAGTTGTCTTAAGCAGAGGCTTCTGTATACAGGATATACCTGTAGATTACAAGGGTCACCCACACACCAAATGGACCAAACAGATCCCCCGGCAAACCATTTATGATCAGTTATGTGTGAAGATGCAGCAGGAAAATATTTCCGAAATTCACATCTTAAAGATATTTGGACAGGGTTTTTATCATTTTATCATCTTTTCTACGATCTAATTCCATTGTATTCCTTTACACTGCTAAAATGCGAGTGCATCGTTGATACCCACATTTTACAACATAATTATCATGTCAACTGGCTTGATTCGTGACATTTGGAAATGAGAAGACTGTCACTCAGCATGACTGTCTTTTTGAGGCTGACGAAGGCCGATCCAATACTCGGCGGCGGCTTCTTCTCATGACTGTTTACGACCTAGATCACATTAGCCAGATAATCATGCGTAAACATAACGCTGCATCAGATATGGAATTAGCAGCAGCCAGTCGGCTTTTAACACCCTCAGCAGATGTTTATCAGTTTTGTTTTGAGACGGGAATCCATTTGTTTGAGACAAAATCATCAAAATTGAGTCTTATACCGAGACTTGGCCCTCAGTCATCCTCACAGCAATAGTGGATTCAATTCCAGAAGTCACACCGTGTCCGCAGCATGGCGTCTGATTGTTGTACAAAATAATTGCTATTTAGAAGGGACATTTTCACCTGGTTTGTCATTATGAATTTAATGGGATTTATCGCGACTATTAAAATGTTATAAGCGCCTCACGAATCTCATCAAAAGTTTATAGTGTTGTCATTTATCTTGTCATTGTTTGGGTTTGTGTATGGGTTTGAACTTAAATGGTTTACCAGTTCATGCTGTTCCATTTGTGCTGCGAGTTTTTAGATCGTGAACAAAATGTTCTCTCTATGACTTTTGACATGCATTTTGGTTGAGTTAAAGGTTCCAAGGTCCTGTGCAGTGTTTAATTTACTACAAAGTCAAATATTGAAAAATCACTGCAGGACTAGAGATAATGAGACTGATGCCAACCGACATTCAATCATTGATTAACAAATTCATCTAATTATATCATTCAGGTTTTGAAGAACCTTGAAATGTGGCCTTGATGCTTTTTCCGCGGCGGAAACTAAAAAGTTGAGTGGTCATGTATTTACATAGTCGATTGCAAACCGTCTTCCCCTTTTCTCACCTTGTATTTTAATTTACGGTAAGTGAGACGTGTTACCAAATAAGGCTAACAACACTTTCAGAAGCTGTAAAATATTAGCATCCTAACAATATGCACAAATAATTGGGCTTTTTGGTGTTTACGCAGATGTTGCTGATGTTATGAGTATGTACATGGCAACTAACTGGGGAGAATCACTGATACTTAGCCCTATTCCAGTGTGACAAACCTCATTATTGGAGGTTGCAGACATACACATGTACAGATTGTCATGCATGAAACTATGATGCATACATTGTACATGTTTTGTGTTACTAACACACCTTTTTAAGAGGCCACAGCACAGTTCCCTCATTCTCCCAGGCTTACTGTACCGCTGAAGGTACAGTTTGAATCCACTGGATGTAGCAAGTGGTCATCAAAGAGTTCATAATGAAGACAATGCATAAATGCATCAAGCAGAAACGGAAATTACTTTAGAATGAC
Source organism: Gasterosteus aculeatus (assembly GCF_964276395.1). Classification (NCBI taxonomy): domain Eukaryota; kingdom Metazoa; phylum Chordata; class Actinopteri; order Perciformes; family Gasterosteidae; genus Gasterosteus; species Gasterosteus aculeatus. Next base: position 19,150,666 of record NC_135694.1, read on the forward strand.
ATCAAACCTGTGTAAAACGCATACCAAGTTCAATACAAAACCAAATACAGATCTTAACAAACAGAAAACCGAAGTTGGAGACAGCAGCCAGAACTACAGACAAACTGCTATTTAAAAAAATAAATCATTTTGATTAATTTGCTCTCAAAACAATTATTATTTATCATAATTTTTGTTATTTTGTTTCACAGTATTTTGTAGTATGATAGTCTCCAGTGACAATAATCTGTTTAGAAATACTGCATGATTGAGACATATTGGACTTGGTTGTCTACCTCAAAACACAAAAACGGTAAAGCATATGTAGACAATCAAATAATTGACACCAATATTCTTTACACAATCAAGTACAACATGAAACTAATTATTTTATGACAATGCAGAGAAATCAAAATGGAGCAAACACTGCTGAGAAAACAAAGAAATAAAGGCACCAGGGTGCCTGCCTATGAAAGAAATCATGATTCTAATGTATAAAAAAGCTAATGTTATTTGCATTTCCATGGAAAACGCAAAATAAAAAATTCAGAATTCCACTCCAGTCTGAGGTAATGGTGGCAGTTTGTTATGACTGCTTAGCTCATGGATACTTCACGAGCCAAAACACAAATGCACATGATAATTATTCTGGACTACGCTGCATCCTTTTAATCTCTTTTGCGTCATCTTTTCACAGGCAGAGGTCTGTTAACCTTCCACTATAATGGGCAATTTTACACTCTGTGCCCATGCCCGTGGGGGGTTGGGATAAGTGGGGGGGGGGGGGGGGGCAGCCACATACTGCAGAGTGCGGAACCTGTGGACACCAGTATATGTGTGCATTTAATGTATACACACAGACCACCGCGCTGGAAATGCGAGTGGCTAAAAGCCTTCCTCCTTGCGTGTATTTACCAAGGCACACAGCTTCTCCGTCATTGAGCGTACGCGGCCCGGTAAAAACAATAAGCGCCACCGGACTAGAAAATGTACAGGCAGCCCCCACGCGACGTGCCAGCAATTCAAAATGATTCTCCATCGGGCCTGTTGAGATTCAGCAGCAGCTGAAGGCCAGTCGCTGACTATTATTAATGATGTTCCTATGGAACGATACAGGCTGCCCCCGGCTAACAGATGCATGGTAAAGCCCAAAACCGAATGGCTCTTCTGGTGTGCATTGCTGGTTGCGTGCATGCGTGTTGTCAGCTTCGATGGACGCGTCAAAACGTCATCGGCATTGCTAATGAGCTTCAATGAAAACGTCAAATGCATGCTTGCTCTTAACTTATTATAAGCAAAGCACAAACATGTCAAAACATAGTTTGACTACTCTACAAAACGGCCGGCATCAAGATACAGCAAAGGGACACTTGGTTACTCACAACAGGGAATAGGGCTAGAGCTAAGTGGGAGAGGGGGGGGGGGGGGGAGTAAATCTACGCAAACACAGTCTGGGGTGAAAATGTGCTGCCTCCAAGGTCCACGACTGTATGAGAATCTACTGCATGTTAAAATGTGCCTTCCATCTATACAGACGTGCAACATATCAAACTCTTAAGAAAAAACAGACCCACAAAACGAGCCCGCACACAATGAGATGCGATGGACTTGGCCTCCTGCAAACCTGTCTACCTCCAGATCAAGCCTAGCATTTGGTTAAATTCAGTTTGAGTTGTTTGCCTTCATGATGGCGGGCTTTCTGTTGACATACGTGGCCCAGTAGCCTAAGTTGAAGATGAAGAACAAAACTGGGAAAATTATGCGTGAGATCTTGTCCACTTTGCTGACACGGTTGTAGGACTTCTTGGCCTCCGTGTAGGGGTCTTCCATTTTATGGAGGTATTGGTGTTTGGCCGCCGCTGCGGCGGCACTCTTGGCAATGGTCGTTAAACCTTGGTCTTTAGCCTCGTTGATGGCGTAGGTGGTTCCAACAATGTTGAAGGTGTTGTTTGTCTTTTTGGACAACGTCGACGATTCTCTTCTCTGAAAAGGAAGAAGGCAGTAAAGGTAAAGGTTGTCAGGGGCGACGCACCAGACTGAACAATACTTCCATTTGAACTCATAAAGAGGAAATAGAAGCAACACCACGAGACACGACACACACAAGAACAAAACAAAAGCCTAACCATATCGTTAATCCTGGCCATGTTAGCCTGAAACGGTTCCTGAAAAGAAAAGTAGAAAAGAAAAAAAGTTTACCAATTATATTAAAATTACCCAACTTACATACTCTATTCATCAGTATCTAGCTAGAAGTACTTTTGAACATGTTACGCTATTAGTATGGTGATTTAAATCATATATATCCGGGTTGCAGAAAAAGCTTGGGAAAAAAATTCCAGACCAAATTAAAGTGTGGAAATAATAATAATATTGTGCTGCAGGAATGAGTTCTAAAACTAAGAACTGAGTCGGCATTTTTGCACCTTCAGTCCCATGAATTCAATGTTTTTAATAAGTGTTTTATTTTAGATGAATGATATAAGTTCTGTGGTTCAGAAATGCTTAAGAGATTTCAACATTTTGTTCCACAACATAAATACCCCTCTCGGGAATTTTGACGCTTTCATGTACTGCTAAATGACTTTAGCTTAGCGATGGTGACGGCAAGTCATGTGACCGTAGTGTACTTTGTTTATAGTCTAATGTAAGCTTTTTACATTCGCCGGTTGCGTCGACGCTTTAACGATCATAAAAGGTGTCGTCGTTTTTTGTAAATATTATCGAGCCTGCATGTTTGCTACAGAGGTTATTTTTTGCCATTTATCCATCTTGTCAATGGATCCAGTGTGATGGTCTACAAAATACGTCAAACCTGCAGCACTCTATATTTTGCCTCACTACAGAAGTAGGTTTGAAGGCCGTCTGATACCGCTAACAATAACATCATGGAGACGCATTGGAAAGGAAGCAAAATAACAGTGCCTGAAAACTAAAGAGGCCTGAAGAGGCCTGCCTGCTCTCATTCGTACAGCTCGCAATACAGCAAACGCAACGAAGGCTGTGTGTGACAGCTGGCTGGAGAAACGGCTTTGTTCACAACACCGGATCGAAATTTAGAATTTTATTTGCTAAATTCATACACTCGGAATCCTCTGGTGATGCTACTTTCAGTTATCTGTCGGCACTAAAAGAGTGCAGAGCACAAGGTAGATGTGAGGAAACAAGTAGGGCACCGAGATTGATCACCGGGCACAGTTTTAGTGTCCTGTGTGGCATGAAGCGTGTAAGCCTGGACTTGGGTAATTTCGCTTCGCACCATTCGGCCCCAGTGAAGCACTACGTGTCACGTAACCGAGCGTTTGTGCTCCCTGTTTTAACTTTCACTTTGAGCCCAGCTTTAACTTTTTAGCTTTATTTCATTTTACTTTTCCTTTCTTTTTGACTCAATCTCTTAAATTAGCATAACAAGTAGCGCCCCCCTCTTTCCCCCATCCCCTTACACGCTGCATCTCTTTCACACACAGCTCATCACCAACGGTTTTGTTTGGTCTTTATCCTCATTATTCACCATTCCTCAAAAATGGAGGCGGAAAAATGGCTTTACACGTGATGTTCAGAATATCTGTCTGAGGAGATGGAGGCAGCAGGATTGAGGAGGACAAGTGCTCAGTGCGATCGATGATTACTCCTCAAGTGAGCAGGAGGAGGAAAATCCTTCAAGCTCTTCTGCAGAAACAATAAGTCTGCTGGAGAACCGAACAAAGCTCGCAGACGGTTGATTGCATTAAGCAGAGGAATGGTGAGACGCTGCCTGAAGGGGTCTATCTGAAGTCAATTAGTACAGAGAGAGAGTGAGAGTTGCTCTAATGGGTAACCAGACGCTCGACGCGACCCCTGGGTAACCTGACGCTCTCCCAGGTTATGGATTCCTCCACGCTCAACACCTCCACCAGCCTCGTCTGTCACAGCCAGGGCGTCACGTCAGCAGGAAGAGCGTCTGGCCGTTTTTCCGAATTGTGTCCTAAGACCTTAATCACAGCCCCCTAAACTCTTCTCTCCTCGGTAGTAGGGATGCTCTTTGCACAGAAACCTGACAAACGAGCCCAGCAAACTTACTTTCTGTCGCTATTTAGCCAAGCTGTTGCCAGCCGAATTATTGGGGAAACCACATGTGGCAGCGGGCCGTGTGTGTGTGTGTGTGTTATGAACCTAATGTGATTCACCACATAATTTACTTCCGGCCAAAGATTTTCACGCACTATTCAAACCAATTTGGCTGGCCGCAGGCAAAAATACAACCTCAAACACAATGCATCTATTGACCTTCTCTTTGTTACTTCTACAGATTGTTGCATCAGAATTTCCTCATGAGTGTGGCGCATCGTGGCGGTTATGATGTCTTGCTGTGTCCTGCTGTCTGCAGCTCAGTGTGTGCATGTGTGCATGTAACGGAACCTTGTCACAGTCTGTCCTTGTCTAAGATTGCCGATGAAGTTTTGGCATATTGGTTGCCTCAAGTATTAAGTGAGCATGCACGCTGTGTTTTAGGGACCACAACGTGTCCCTGTGTGTGTCATTTAGGTTGTAGTTGCATGAGTTTAATCTCTCAGGTTGTGTGTTACAGGTTACCTAACCTAGTGTTGATATTTAAGATCGGTGGTCAGATATGACCACCTTGTATTTCTATATTAAAGAGGTTATTCCAAGTCACGGCAGTCGGAGGAAGCTGGCCAAGAGGCAAATAATCAAGCGTCACAACACTGCCAACTCGGACAGAAATAGTGTGCAAAAGGGCAATTAACAAGAACGGCCTCAAGAAATGGCGGCCTTTTTTTTTCGTCTTTTCTTTCACCCGAGCACACTGCGTGTTAACCACATAAAAGTTTGGTTAAACTTCCCTTGTTGTTGGAGGGGAAAAATGAGCTTCAGTGTCGCGCTGGAATGTGACTGCCAGGAATGATGATGATGATGATGATGACAGGCTGTGCCTCCAATTTTCCAAACCACTAATGTTGAAAAATATCTGCAGTGGTTTGTGCTGCAGGCGTGAGCCATACTGTACACGTCTAACCGCGATCTCTCCTTGGCTCCAGCAGCGACGCCCGCTGCACATGAGCCGGTGCCCCTGCGCGTGCTGCTGAAACCAGCGAATAACGGCCAACACAGCGGAGTCCAATCATGTGTCACCAAGAGTACGCGGGCGTTCGATCCAACCCACCTCCCCACTGGCTAATTTCGGTAATAAGCCCACCTTCGGCCGGCGAGGGGCGCTCTAATTGGGTGGCTGGCTTGTCATACGGAGAATTGGGCGACAAAAGAGAGAGAAAATGTCAAAGAAACTGTGACTAGGCAAGTAAATTAGTCCACATTGACTCTGCGGCCATTTCAGTCTTCAAATGAGATGGAGCCTGATGATGATGAAGTCATCGTTTGGTCCTGTAAAGGGCGATGACTGGGATCTCAAACTTCTCTCACTGAAAAAACACATCAGCCTAATAGATAGGCATCCTCTTATAAGTTCAAGTTTTTATTATAGATATATTATAAAAGGGGAAAAGGCAAGTGTAGTCGGATCGCTTTGCTTTCCAGTAGCCCGTTCTAGCGGTGAGTGTGATGGGAGCGCCACGTCTCCCTCTGTGACCCCATTCTTTTTTTATCTATCATGACAACTGCATGCTCAGCACAGCACCCGAGAACGCAGCCCAGGCTGTTACCATTTAGACGAGGCATCAAAAGGGGGGAAAAAAACCCCTGCAATGAAACAAATTATTCTCCCCAACTGAAAAGTTCCATGGCAGCAATATGCGTTTGTGCCAATCACTCCGAGGACCAAATGTCAAACTATAAAAAACACTGGAGAGGCTGTTCTGATTGTGTCAAGCTGTCTGTACATTAGTATCAGAAAATAGATTTGTGGCAATGTCTGTCGCAGTAGAGGAGGTATGTTGTATGTGTGGCTGTTAGAAGTATTCCATTCAATATTTTTCACTGTAGGACATATTTCACGTTTCATGTTTCTTTTTTATCTTTTATATGGCCACTATTTATATATGCAGTTTCATTCATGTATGAAATACCTACAATACACTAAACACTCAGATGTACACAGATCTGGGCAAACCATTCAATGAGAGTTATTTTAAATATATATATATTTTATAGTCTAGGCTATTTTTAATGGGAGAAAATTACGTTTCATATTCTACCTCTCAGCACTGTCAATCAAACCACAGGGCTGCCAACACCTGATGCGGCCCAAACCAAAATAGGAAATAATGTATTTGCTCTTTTCATTACAAGTGCAAATGAGCCTTTTTGAAGCTTTAATTGATGGAGAACTTCATACATTCAGCACGGGACCAAGTGCTTAAATTCCCTTTGTTGCATCTCAGTATCAGCTTTAATACTAACTCAAGGTTCTGAAATATATTACACTTTTGATGTGACCACTTAAAAAACTCATAGAAATAATGTTGACTTCAAGCACTGAGGTTATTACGCCCGAATTAGATTCATTCATGCAACTGCATCATTGCTTCAGTAAACGGCATCTCGTAGGGACGCCTGCAAAACCTCTCGTTGTATTGAACAGAGCACCAGAAAAAAAAAACTCACCGTCACTCAACGTCCTCATAAACAACAAGCAAACTGCACAGACTGTTGACACGATCACTGGCTGTGATTTATTAGAGTTTATGAATAAACGCATCAGCCTCGGGTGGGTCATTTTAGATGATGCACACAACGCCCAATCTCTGAGAGGGAATTGGGGCGGCATCTTCCATTGACTATAAGGATAAGACGTACGCTGCCATCGTAAATCAGGGCCAGTGTCTTTGGGAGTTTACTTCTGTTTCTGCTCCCACAGTTCCGCCGCACTGTCCCTGTTCCATTTGGCTGTTGATGAATAAATAAAAGCTCTTTATAAAAGACTACAGGCTGCTTTAAGGAGGGAGTTTTCTCTCGGTTTTTAAAGTGCAATTTTCTCTCGTCGCTCCTCTTGGAGTAAATAAGGACCTGTTGAGCAGCTTGGAGCATGTTTACCAAGGCTATCAGATCCAAAGACGAGGAACAATTGCAATCATCTGCAGGAAACAGGCGGACGTAAACCCGTCTCTGAAAAAACTGTTGCGTTTGTTATTTTCGGGAAAGGCGTTTGTGATTATTGATGTTGATTCAGCGCAAAGGTGTGGCCGTGTCGTATCAATTTAAAAAAAAAGAAAAGAGGAAAAAAAAGAAAAGAGTATATAAATAAGAATCACTCACCCTTATCTCCATGCCCTCTTTTTTCCCATCCCATGCCCAGCTGCGTTTGGTGAAGTAGTTGACTGTGGCAAACTCAATCAAGGCAGAGAAGACAAAGGCGTAGCACACTGCCATGAACCAGTCCATGGCAGTGGCATATGCCACCTTAGGGAGGGAGTTTCTAGCACTGATGCTCAGGGTGGTCATGGTCAGGACAGTGGTGACCCCTGAGGATGAAAACAAGAACATCAGAAAATGTCTTCTGTTTTTTTTTTCAACACTTTAAATCAAAGTTTAAATCTACAACCCAGGTCAAATCTTGTTGTGGGGTGGGGGAATATTTTAGGAACCAGAATTCCATGTAAGAGCAACTTTGGACATCTGATTTAGCTTAATCATCTGAATTACTTTTTTCCAGCAAACAACATAGATGATTTATAAAGTGTCAAATGCATAACTAAGTGCAAAGGTCTATAAAAAACAAACTTGAAAAGGAAGACGGACCCAATCTACACATATCCTTTCACATCCTGGCCTTTACATTCTGTGCTGCAGGGGATGAAATGTGGGTCGGACAATGGCTGCCCACCCAACCACATTAAAGCAATCGCCTCATCTGTTCCAGCCTATCTCATCTGATGGAAAAATAGATACACAATAGGCTCTAGAAAGGAATATTGTGTTGCAGAACAGGGAAGTCAACCAATTTCACTGAGTCATAGGTGAGAAATTCTAATTCCGGACTAAAAGGATTGATGGGTAACTATTCACTTTCATCAAGGACAGAGATTGATCTACTGTCGGCTACTGCATTTTGCATATCTTTGACATTTTTAAAGCACTAAAAGAAAGAAATGTTGATACACTTTCTGTTGGACATTATTTTCTGGTAAGATAAATTATGGTAAAAGTCCATTGAATCTGTGAGACATGATAACTTGATTACTCAATGCGACTGTGCGCACAAGAAAAACAGATGTGAGCACTGCAGGGAACCGTGTCCCTCACGGATAAAGTCTCAATCATTCCACCGACTAAGTGACACTTGCGGCTCCTCAAACTCCTCCGTTTGAGGTAAAGGTAAACCGTTTGTGTAGGCGTGCGTTTGTGGACAACTGAAGGACCTTTTGGTTACTCAGAAATTCCCAGTGGGACAGGTAGGCAGCTGTAATGGGCTTCTCCCTCCTGGCTAACACGATGAAGACGATGCCCCCCCCCGCTTTGCAATCCCATTTACCACCTACGGTGTACAGCGTGTGCTACTCCATGCACATGTGTGCTCAAGTTCCAGATCACAATGCTGATTATTCAACAAGCACAGGTCAAGGGAGGCGGGGACAGTAAGAGCAAATTACATCTCCTCTTTAAGCATAGGGTGATCTAATTCAATCCAATTCATTTTATTTTGTATAGCCCCAAATCTAAGCAGACACAATGGTGTCATCGTGAATGGTGCTGCATGGACAGATTGCATACATTGATAACAGTACAAAATGCTGTGTCACATATGGAGCAGAGTACTTTATTTGCGCAATATTAGATACTAAAATGCATTTTCTAATGGTGAGGATTTGATTCTGTGACATTTTCTTTAAACAGCTTTTTTTTCCCATTGCAGCAAACGTGTGATTGTGGTTTATGGTAACTTAAGAGGAGGTTTAACACACCCAGCCTGGTTTCTTTTGTTAGTAGTAACTTTTTGAGCAGAAACCTTTTCCTCAAATTGTTTGCTGAATCATCTGATGTGAATAAATGCGGCTCTGCACATTTAGTACTTTGCTGCATGATTTTAAAAGCGCCGCAGAATGATCTGACCTGTCCAATCAATCATTAAGTGCATGTTTTATATCACAAACACAAAATGGCACTTACCAAATACAGTGCGAGCGGGAACAGATTCTCTGTTTAGCCAGAAGGAGACCTGAGACAGTATGACAGTCATGATGCACGGGAGGTAGGTTTGAATCACAAAATAGCCAATTTTCCTTTTCAAATGGAAATATGTTGTCATCACTACATATTCTCCTGAGGGGGAGGAGAGAAACATAGAAAGAGACGGAGAGAGACACAGTTTCATAATTATTAATACAGCTTTGCACAGTTTGAAGATGCAAAAGCTGAAATATTCAAGGTGGAACATTTACATCATTAAAGTAGCTCATAGTATTCTCTAAAGTCTCCTAGAGGAGCAAGTGAACCATAGAAGGGACGTAGAAAATGCTGCTCCAGTATTCCAATAGATGTAATGTACATGTTGGTCACATGACCGACCTAGCCTCAGTTTGACTTGTGATCCGAACAGACAAGCATGAAAGGTGGAATTTGGACGGGTGGAATAAGAAATGAAATGACAGAAGACATCCCCGGTTAGAGTGTTTCTGGTTCAGATTTGACGCTTCAATTGTCCTTTCTGTGAAAGGATTACGAGGTCGTGGAAAAGCAGTGCTTGCGCTGTCCGCATAGGGAAACAATGCCACGTCCAATTACACCGGACATTTTCAGTGGAGTGCTGCTTTCGATACATTTACATTTTCCCACAGTTGTAGATGTGACGATCGGTGGCCTGTGTCATTCTAACCCTTGGTATTCAACATTTCCTTCAGCTCAGATTTGGTCACTGACGGCAGCAAATGTTCCCCCGAGCACTAGCTCTCATTGCCATGTCTGTGATCTGTGTTGCAAAGATACGAGGAAAAACATTGTTCCTTGAGGGGTCTTTTCCGAGCAGACTCTAACCAGAGCCGAACTGGCTCAAATCCTCCCCCTCCCTTGGCTCACTGCAGTCCATTAGGTTTAAAGAACCCCACCCCCCACATCTGCAAGCTGCACCAGTTTATGAAAAAACAAATCATGTTTAGTCCACTTCCAGTTTTTGCGTTTGTAGTTCGGACTAGTTTTTCCTCTGCAGTTTTCAGGACTTAAAGTTAAACTACCGAGCAGCGCTAGAATCAAGATGAGCTCAGAGAGTGTCCTCCGCAGGGCGACACAAGGGCTTTTATCTCTACAACTTTAGTCAGCCGTTCTGCCTCCCGCGGGAAACGGTCTGAGAGCCACCCGACAAATCGGCTCCATGATGGTTTAGACTCCGAACACGATATATCTGTGGGACTCGATGGCTCCCCTCTTGAGAACTGCATGAGCAAACCGCTTCACTGCAGAGGTTAAATCTCTCAGAACGGAAAGCCAGTGTTGCTCAATTGGTAATTACCAACAACCCCTCAGAAGCGACCTTTCTATGGCTTTGCAGTAATCAGTATTGTAGCACTTCATCAAGCTTCTTGCACTGTTCCCTCAAGCCGGAGGTTGATGTTAGAAATGTTATATTTATGTTTTCCTGTTGGATCAAAATGCCTACCGAGGTTGATTTTTGGCTGCAGCCCCCCCGGCACAGCTCCTCAAATTATCTTTGTAAATATGCTGAACAATTTCCCCGAAAACCGAGACATTTTCTTGCCAGAGCGGAATAATTTAAGCTGAATACGAAATGACAGAAACAGGAGAAAAGTGCACACGGTTTCTTTTTGAAAACAAACAAAAGATTGCCAGTGTACGGAAACAGGGAAGGCAATTTAATTTACTACATACATAATGCAGTAAGAGCAATAATAGTTTTTATTTGCTTCACTGCTTGCTCTTTGCTCCCTCTAGATGGAATAAGGTTTGCTTGGGTTTCCAGTGTGTTATGCGGTGTGCTGTTTGGTTCTGGACCAAACCTTCTTCCCGTTCAAACGCACCAAATTGGATTCAACTTCGCAAACCTTGTACACTGCTCTCTGAGCTGAGGAGGGTATATCATGTACCTGTGCTGGAACTGATGGTTTCTTTGCCAATAACATGTCCCAGTAAGTCATACTGGTTCAGCCTGGAGCCATCTTCCGCAACAGAAACCGAGTTTTCGTCTCCATGGCTCCACAGGTAGATCACCTCGTTATTGGTGTAAGCATCTGGCCAACAGAGAGAACAGCAATTGGCACAAAATGGCAAAAAAACAAAAATAATGACATTCACATCAGCCCCAGCTGTGTTTAGTGCTACTGATTAGCAAATGGTAGCATGTGACTCTAAGATGATGAGCATGGTGAACCCTACCGGCTACATGCACTCACACAGACTCTTTGGTAGGAATTGACGGAAGGAAACTTTCACTTCATGCCGGTGGCTGTACCCCCCCCCCCCCTCAAGTGTTTCCAGGAAAGGAAAGGCCTGTAGAGAACAATGCCCACCCTCCCGCTGTGCGTTGTCTGTCCCATTAAAGTCTGTTTTGTTGTGACCAACTGAACTGACTTACAACTTCCGAATTTCAAAGGACAGGCGTGTGCATCCATCGGGAAATCCTCCAGGTGCATGGGGCACTCGGCGTGAATGGTCAACCTGAGCGGGAGAGACAACACTCCACCGGTCAGGCTGCTGCGGGTTGAGTTACAAACACACCAGAAACAAAGCCGGGCATTTTCCTAGACCACAATTCTACAGTCACACGTTATGTGAATGTCCTATACACGATAATTGAATGATTTAATTTTACATGTCACAGTAACTGGTTTAATAACCGAGTACTCAAGCTGTTTTAAATCCACATTATGTTGTATTTATTCTACTGATGAAATAAGATTAGCTGTTATTCATCCTCAAAAGCAGGTGCCGAAGCAGCAAAAAGGAAAAAAGGACAGCAGAAAGATAAAAGTACAAATTGCTAAATATATATTTACAGTAATAACTGGATTGTTCTTTGAATACCAATGCAAATAGAAAATGTATAAGAGCAATTTAACTCAAGATTGCAAGAGCAGTAAACAAAGTACTCACAATCAGTAGGTATATGAACCAATGTGTCATACTGTTGTGGCGTGATTATTAACAAGCAATGTAGATAGTGTGAGATAGTATCATGGCCTACAACGGAATGATTTATACATGATCGTGTAATGATTTAATTAGATATTGTGTTAGTGTGAATAAATACACCGCATAATGTCATAGAACAGTAACACATTTACATATATTATTGTAATAGTAATGTTGAATACAATATTATACGTGTGTCTGTATATATATATATATATATATATATATATATCAGTACCAGTCCAAATATTTTGGTGTGGTGTTTATTTGGTGAGGTGTGCCGGAGGAAGAACACACATTGCTCTCTCTCCTCCCTCCGGTAGACACTTTGTCAGCGTAGACTGACGACAAAGACAAAAATCTCCAGAGAGAACCAAAGTTTATTTGTTTCATTTTGTCAGATCAGCAGAGCCACACAATGCACTCTCATACATGTTTAATCAACATGGGGGATTACATTTGCTGAGTTCAAACCAAACAGCGGAGCCATCCTGCAGTGGACTGGAGTGCACGTAGGTGGAGCGAAAAAATGTGATTTCTTAAGTATATATCTAATATCTGAAGTAAATGTTGTAGTATATGTAATTCTCATTTGTAAAACATGTCGCTTCTACAGTGCCATCCCAGTATTAGTTATTGTACTTTTAACGTGTTAACAGATTTCACATGTAGACTCGTAGACGTCATGAAAGAAGCAATGTACACTCACCATTGTAAACAGTTTGGACTGTATTGCAGCCCAAGCATTAACGCTAGTGAAGTCACAAACCACATCTTCAGTCAAACTTACGGTTTCCAATTAGCTCCTTGTTTTGCACTTGCAACAACCTTGTGACCCTTGTTACACCCTCTTGACTGCTCTGTGGTGCTGCCTCATTACTGATAAGTGGCTCAGTAACTACCCAAATTGACGCAATACAGCATAAATCAAACTGGAGCAACGCACCGCCGCATATCATAGAGCACTTAACCCAGCCACTAAGTGATGAAATTCATCTCATTCCTCTCGGCTGTACTGATGTTTTAAAAAAAAAAGGAAAAAAAAGAGAAAAACAAAATGTAAGAAACGCAGAACAACATGAAATGACTTTGATCAAATACAACAAAGCAGGCTGTGTTTGTGGAATCATGAAGTATAAAGGGAACAAAACGAGGTCTAAAGCCAAGCTAGCGGGCTTCTGAAGCGCGTCAGTGCTTTGAGTTAGAGGCTAACGGCAGCGTGCTGACCTGCTCATAATGGCACTGTTTAATAAATATGATTTGGATGTTCAACATCTTAGCAACATCCATTGTCATGCTAACCTTTGCAAATTAGCTCTAAACACACAGTCCTACTGAGACTGGTGAGTATTGTTTGATATGGTCATAAACCTAAGAATTGAGAAAGAATATTCCGATCTGACATCTAAAGTAATGAGTAAATCCCTGCAACTCATCCTCAGGCGGACATGAATGTCATCTGTCCAACAGTTACTTACATACTTCAGTCATAATTGCCATCCCCATAACTGTGCAACAAACACATTTGTTTCGCAATGTACACGTAAAAGCAAGGCGAAGTTTGTACAAACAAGCCGCACTGAGCTGAACGCGCAAACCGCCTGTCGCAGGAAGCGCGCCTCCGTTTTGCGGGAAAAGTATTGTAAGTATTGCACCAAATGATGATTTGCGTCTGGTGGTTCATGAGCTGTTTAGTCCAATCTGGAGATTTAAGAACAAATCTGGGCAAAAAGTTTAAACCAAAAATATACAGCACTATCTTTTTAAAGTGAGTATATTTATTATTATTTATTGTCTAAAACTGGAACATAATTGCTTCAGTAAGCAGTTGGAGCTGAACTGAGTGAGAAATTAGTTCTTGCACACAAAACACAAGACTAAAGCAGCACTGAACGACAATACCAGCTCTCTCAATCCAAAAATAATGACGTAATCCTGCAGAGCGGAGGCCCTCACAGAATGTGTCAGTTCGGAGGCTGCAGACGTGCTCATTAAATGGATTCAAGCGGTTGTTTTGGGCGCAGTGTAAACCAACACAAGGAGCCATGGTGATGCACATCTGACTAAACGTCCTATAAAAATGGATGGATTTATATTCTAAAACCTAATACCTGAGAAGGATGCTGAGACAAATTTCAGTTATCAGTCTCCTTTTGGAGTGGTACTCAATGCCTCTAACAATGAAGATAAATTTGGAGTAAAGCCCCCTCAAATAATCAGCCAATGCTCTATTATGATAAGTGCAAGCCTTTCTTTCAAGTACTTATTAAGGTTTTTTTTATTTTTCAATGTGTCAGTTGAAAAGGTAAAAAGAATAATTTGTGGATTTTGATGCCATTAATAAACCACGGGGTCGAAATAAATCCCAATGCAACACTAACGAAAGCCACTCTAGAACTGACATTTTTAATGGATTCTTGAAATTGGATAGAAATATCGCTTTAACCTTGATATGTCATGGCCAGTAAACTGAACATGAAAATGAACTTTTTTCTTAAGTCTCATAGTGGTTTATTACACTTTCACTCACCAAACACGTACTTGGTAATACAACCACAACAGTACTTGTAATGTTACGTTCTTGGCCTTTGGCAGAACTGCTAACACATCACCAAACTATTCTTTTGTGACACACAATTATTCCTTTTCATTATTTCATTTCCACGGTTTAAAATACTGACCTTGTTTGCCGTGCATCTAAAAAGTATTTAATTCAAGTTAAAATGATTAATTATCAGATGGGTAGAAAAGCAATGAATCACTGCTCCAGTCCAGCCTGATCTCCAAAACCTGTTCGTAAAAATCTATACGAAAATCTTGAAGATACAAATTCGTAGTGACACATACTAAATACGGACTGCAACTGATGACGTCACCCTATTCAAAGTGAATGGGGACCTGCACCCCGTAAACACACTTTGTGAAGTCTAACGATATAAATAGAAATATAAATAGAATAAACGTGTTATCATCGCATTTTTAACGAGAAATCAATGTTAAATTGTAAGAATACAATACTAACCCTAACCCCCTCAAAAAATACAACATGGCGGAGAGACGTTCACTCAAGAATCCAACATGGCGGAGAGACGTTCACTCAAGGGGCGTGGTTAACCACCGCCAGTTAGTATGTATTGTTACGAATTTCTATGTCAAATATTTCGTATACATTTTTACGAACAGTTTTTGGAGATCACGTTGTCCAGTCGAGCAGTGTTGCTCACAGACTGTGACTGTCTTGGTAGCACATTCTACTTCTTTGATCAAGTAATTATTCACTGAGTTGTCTGCATGGGAAACATATGTGGCACATAAGACTGGCTGCACACATCTTAAGTTTAAATCCCTGGACTTCTTGTGTGATTAAGTGAAATGTGGTTAACATCTATCAGATGAATTTCCATTAAAGTTTGGTCCAGATATTCATGTCACCCTCAATACTTACTACGCTAGTCAGATGAGATCAGAAGGCAGTTAATCATAATAATAATCTGTATGCCTCACTGTATGGAGGTGACCGAAATCATTCCCACATTTACAGAGCCAATCCCAGCTGACTTCAGATGAAGGCGGGCCCATCTGTCTTTAACGCGTTGCCTTTCTGTAAACCGTAACCCTGCTTGCTCAAGCAAATTCATTTCAGTACAAAATCAGGCCAATACAAGCATTATTATATTTTTATTATAAAGTTAACAACTCACCAGACGTACGTCTGTTTGCAATGGTTGAATGATTCTGTTGCAGTCTTTCATGTAGCTTTTAACTTTGCAGTTTTAGAGTTGAGCTGATGGCTTTCAGTCACCAGCAAGAGACCCTTCCCACCACAACTGTGCTTTGTGTTTAGTGCTCAATGGTACTGGTAGCATGATAACACACACACACACACACACACACACACACACACACACACACACACACACGCACACTAGACCAAAATTACACCTGCAGATCAAAAGCATGTTGGCATTTTCACCCGGTGCAGGTTGGGGTGCTAACTGTAGCATTCAGCTCAAACCATGACTACTGGCACGGCTGTAGAAAGTCTCCATCGTGTTCTAAAGGGAGCAGTGATTTCAAAAGCGTCTCACCTCATCGTGTAGAGAAGTGTTCCGTTGTCGACCAGCCGCAGCAGTTTGTTGGGAGTCGTCATGTTATGGGCCACCGATTTCTTTCCGTTGTGGAAAAATGTATCGGGAGTCCAGATCTTACTAGCCAAGAGGTTGTTGAGGGGTAAAACCTCCATGGGTCCGTCAAACTTCAGCCTCTCGTCCCTCCAACTCTGCCGGAAGAAGACATCGATGGTGTACTCCTAAAGGGGAGTACAGTGCAAAGCTTGATAACAGAAATAACACGTGTTGTTTTGTGTGGAAACGCGACTTCCCAGCTGTGTGTGAATGTGCTGTAGTCCGACGATTGCTTCGCCATCTGTAAACGCACAGCTCTAAAAGACACAAACTGGCGAGCACCAAGTATCCTCTATCCAACAGACGAATGTACATCTTTCACCAGTCATTGCAAAAGATACTGCCCTTTCAAAGTCGTGTAGTCTCCCATCATGTAACAATTACTATGTTAATGATGTAGTGTTTTAGGCCCGAGACACAAATTACCCCCGTCTAGTAACCTTGATATACATCTGTTTCATGTTTTCTTGTTATGCAATATATGAAATATTAATATGTAAGAAAGTGTTTCTGTGTTGAACCAACAGACGGAGAAAAAATAAATAAAAAAATGAAACTACTGCAGGAAGTAGCCCCTCAAAAGGAATTTATTTCACATCATTCATTCAATGGGACTTGGTGTCCTAGCAACAGACTTCCCTCATCAGCTGTGCACACTGGCTGTGAGGACCGAACGCAGCTGTTTTTAACAGAGTGAGATGGAATTACGTCGTATCTCACGCAACAGCACACATCGCTGGTGATCAATAAAAGCACGCCGTGTATGTGCTTCTCTCTCATTTTGCTCTGGGCTTTTGCTCGCGCTGTGAAAGGGGCTCGCGTAGTGCAACGCTCCCCAGTGAGCTGCAACCGGCTTCACCTCCCTGAGAGAAAGGAAAAAAAAAAAGATAAAGTAATTTTTCAGTGGCTTTCACAACAGAAAGACATTATCCTCAGCGGGAGAGGTGTACAGTTTCCACTCAACCCATCAACAGGGCCCCTCTGAACGGTGCAGGGTGGTCGCCTATTAATTGATGGGATTGGCCTCCTGGTGGTCTGCATATAATGCCGTGAGACGTGTACTCTGCACATGTGTTCTTCTCACAATCTCCAATAAACGCATCCAATAAAAATAGTCATGGCTAGAGGGCTGGAATTATATATATAAGAAAAGTAATTAATTACCTTTAATACATTTTACTCAAGTAAAATGATGGCGCTTGATACAACTATTGAATTAAAGAACGCTTTCCGACTGGTGCGGATTGACACCAAATATTACTTGAATTACCTGAAAGAACAACTTTGTTTTTAAAAAAAAATTGTAATTAAACCAATAGATAAAACGAGCTGTGGATGCTGAAATGCTTGTGGGCGCATCAAGCCTTTTAGGCTCCTTAAGGCTGGTTATGAATATTGTGTTTTGAATTTTTGCCCATAAATGCTACTTTAATCCTTCCAACTCTTCCTTTAAGTTTCGGTAGAAAAAAAGGATTTAAAGCTTTTTCAGGGGGGCAAGTAACAAATTACATTCACTCTCTTTCAATGGTAATCTATCTTCTTTCCCACCAATTACTACACATCGAGTTTAGTCCTGCATTAAATGCCCAATGCAGGAAGAATTGTTCAGATCACAGGAAAGTGATGAAACCGCATACAGGCAGTAGGATGAACACTCTCGTGATGTGTTGATCTTTGTCCTGTGTTTTTTTGGCAACAGCACAAGAAAGCTTCCTTTTTAATACCTTTATACTGGCACAAGAGCCACCCTAGCCATTTAAATCTCCATTACCATAGTTAAACTCTTGTAAGCACTTAACTATTCTGTCCTTTTCATTTTGAGATCCAACTACACTGCCAAACCTCATCCCAATCAGTGTAAAGCATCCAGCGATGAATAAACAGACGGTAGTGGCTTTGGCTCATCTCAGCCATGGTTTGTTTGTTTCCCTTGGAACAGATAACTCCTGCAAACACGGTGAATTCATTTGAAGATTGAAAGACGGCATCGAGGAAAAGCGTGGTCAATCTCCACGCTCGTCCAAATGGCACAATGGGTTGAAATGCCAGCTGGTGTTCCTCCAGAGTGAGTGATTGATTTCTCCTAGACAGAGGAGGCCGAGCTGAGCCTCCGTCCAACAGAAGTTTTCAAATCTTTTTTCAAGTCTTATTTTTTTATAGCGACGCGGATCATGAATGGATTTACTGTAGCAAGCGACTGTAATTTAAATGGCATTCATGGCACCTGTTGAATAGAATGCACACCAAATCACCCACATACAAATATGTGTATATGCATATTTGAAATCCCGCCTGTACAAGAAAGGACATGTGGGGAGAGAAAAAAGGGCATTCAACAACTGCCCCGGGATGGATTAGAAGTGGGACCTAAAAGGTGGAGCGTTTTTCGAGTTCTACAAACAATGGATCAAAAGCCTTCCAGCGGGGAGGCACTAGTGGGGACAAACCCAAAGAGAAAGACAATGACTCTGCGGTTCATCACAGTTCTGCGGCGCAATTCCCCGTCTTTCAGCTCATTGTTTTATGTGTCTGGTCTACAGTTTTGCTGTTTTGATTTCTCTCTTATCAGGATTATTTCCAGACACAGCTGGCAGCTATTTTTTCAGCTGTGAGGATGTGACTGACCCGATGTGCACGTCCTGCCCAGCGCCACATGGCAGACAGACAAGCGGCCGAGCTGGTGCACACGTGTTTTTTAGCGACTGGATAGCCAAATATTTGCAGCGATATAAATAAGACACTTGCGCCGTGTCAAATGTATTGGGCAATAAAATGGCTCAGTAGGATTTCACTTTCTTTAAGTTTTTGATAACAAATTTAATTTAAAGTTGCTTTAGTTGCTGCATATAGACAACAATTTTTCAGCTTTTTGCATTGTCAATAAATTCAAATGATCAGGTGAAACGATCTCTAGTTAATTTACATGATTCATTGTCATTTACATCGTCCTGTAAGCCATAACTAAAAGGATCCCTGATGTTTTCAAGTCAAGGTCAATTACCGAACACTTTCAGTAAATACTGCAGGATTGTCACAGCAGTGCTAAAAAGAACGCACAAACGGATAAAAATAGGTATTAGGAAACAAAGGGAAGAACAAGCTTGTCACGCACATGCAAACATGTCTCCTTTGCTCTCATTGCTTAGCGTTGAGGGAAGCGGGGGAGAGAGTGAGAGAGCTGGAAAGGAAATGAGGAAAATGATAGGAGTGTCAGTTAAGGTAGAATGTACACCACACTGCCAAATGAGTCTAGACTCGGGAAAAGAAACGACAGTGTCTGGTTCTCTGGTGATGGCGGGAAGGTTGTGTCTAATATCTAATAGCCTTTTGTCTTCAATTAATAGGTTCATCAAATTCTAAACATTTAGGTATTACATCCGTCTTTATTTCTGCACAGTAACTAATCGTTTCCACAATTCTTGTGTATAAATTTAGCACGGGATGTATGGTAGGATATCTTGTTTTCGACAGTAAACAGCAGACCAGAGATAACACTCTGATTATTGGGCGTGGTGATGATGTAGGCGGCTTGCTGGAGGCGGTGCATCCATGCGACTCTGCTCTGCTGAACTTGATTAATGTCTAGTCTAATTACTGGTCCTTCTGGCTCTCGGGTTGTCAATTATTCTCTTTCGCTTCACTTCTTGTGTGCTATTCACCTTTTCCCTGCTGGGAATGTAACCTGTGTGAGACTTTTCAATGAGCTGTGAATCCCGTACCAACTCAAATTATCTCCAGTGCTCATCAGCTTCTGCAGCTCTGAGGCACAAACATGCTTTAGCACTTTCATTGTGCCCAACTAACATCTTTGGCATCGAATATATTCAGCCTGAAATCTGAAGGTGGTAAAGACAAGAATACGTTGCAGTGAACAAAACGGAACGGTTTCAAAACAGCGACATGATGTATTTTTTAAATCTGAGGCATATTATTAAAATGATTTCTTTTCTTTAGCAGCAGTTTGCAGGGAAATAAACACAAGTGGCTGTCACTTGACAAGCAGAACACTCAGAGCAGATTCACTCTTTTATTTTATTGACTGGTAGCGTCCACAAAGTGCTAAGCCCTTGATTCCAGACGGCAATGTTTCAGCCACATTTTGCGGGCGGCAGAAATGTCGATCAATCCAGTGGTCTACACGGACGTTGTCGGTACCCTGCGCCGCTCTTCCGCGTTAGCTTGAAAGCTAGCAGTGTGGGTTTATCATTTGACTGTTAAAAGTTCTATTCAAGTGAGACAAGTGTGTCTTAAGATTTTGAATGTAAAGTAAAAAATATAGAGCTGTAAGTTGGAAAAGGATACAATCGATATGGTCACGCTATTCCACAGTGCAGACAACGCTGTTTAGCACTACATGTTAATTATAACTCCAATAATGTTGACAGCTCACTGTAGTTTACGACACCTCTTTTTTCCATGTTGGAAACTAGATTTTGGAACAAGAAAGCCATTGATTGTTGGGCTATTGATCAGGCGCCAATGTCATCGAGCATCCAGCTGCATGTCTAACAACCACTGATCGAAAAAATGATTCTTGGTCAATGAGTGAGGGGTTTAAACTGGGCTTGGTCTGAGTAACCTAAATATAACCACAAAAATCACTAGTTTCTTTAGTTGCATTAGTACAAATGCATATATTTATTCATGTTTCCACCCTATGTTAAGAAAAAGAAAATGATCTGGACAGTATCACATTTTGTCCAAAACCTAATTTGTGTTGCAGTTGTGTTGACTGGGTTGTCATGAACGTAACTCCTTACAGTAAATTTGAAAATACATTCTTGTACATTTTGAAGATTCATTTCAAATGCCACTGTAGACGAGGGTGGATTATAATCAATATCAAAACGCATCTGACTGATAAAGGTCAGTTGGAACGATGATTAAATTAACCGAGAAGTGATAATTGATATAGTGAATAAATCCGAGTTAGTGTTTTGTGGAACACGGATTGCCATGTTCTACTTTTCCCTGTTTTTCTCTTTTCCCTATCAGTCAAACACACATGTTTCACGTCCGCAGGATGCCAAAAGCGAGGAATGTCCCTTCCTACACCATTTGTTCCGATGTTGTTGTCGTCACCGATGTGATTGCAGTTTGCAGTGGGTAATCTTCTCGACGCTCAGAAAATGAACACGTTGAAACTAGGGCGAATACAATGGGTTGCTCTTAATCCAAAATAAATCACTTCCTGCCGTTTGTTTGAAATATGATTGCAGGGTTATGAAGCCTTCGGTTTCTTGTGACTCCTATTTTCGTATTAAGTTTAAGGTTGTTAATGGACTATGCATGCTCCACTTTCAAGTTGTTCTCGCCCTTCACATGAATCAGATTGTGACTCAAAGGAACACGATGACATGAATGGTGTGTGAAAAAAAGTATTTTTTGTCTGAAAGGTGCTATAAGACAAATAAAAAAAAATGTTGAATACGGCTCAATTGGAATAGCAACTCTTTGAACCGGGTCAGGATGATTGATGCAGAATACGAGAGTTCACTCACACATTTTTAGTAACACAAAGCTCCATCTGTTGTGTTCAAAAGACCTTGAGCTGCTAAGGTGTTTTGGAGTTTGGAGTTTCCAGAGATTTTGAAACCATGGTGTGACCTGGCCATCACTGACATCTTTGTCAAACCAGGCTTCAGTTCAGTACCTGTGACAGCCTCAATCGCGTCCCATTTCCTCACAGCAGACCTGTCAAATCCCAACATGAAACTGCTAAATGTGCCGTGACACTGCATGAATGAGATGCAACTCATGTGGGAGGGACGGGGGGGGACTGGAAAAAAGGCCGAAGAAAAATAGATAAGGAAGAGTAAGTAAAAAAAAAGGGGGCGGCACAAGCTACTTACCTACTTACCGGAGATAAGCATCAAGATTGTAACCCACATTCTGGGTCTCCGTGTGACACACTGCAGAAATCCGACACGACTCCGAACAACGGCCCCCGTTATCGGCCTAATACTCGAGCTTCGCTCCGATTTATGCAGTTTGCTTCCCTCCTGTTGCGATAGTGGCACACTGGAGGCAGATGCGGCGTATTTGGGTCCGAGTGCAAGCCGAACGTGTGGCCCGCAGGGTGAGCGAGAAGCAGACATTTCTGGGACACTTGATGTAACTGAGATGGGTAATTGGACGACTCGATGTTCACAACGTAAAGGATGAGATGCCTAGGGTATAAAGTGTGCTCGGTCTGGCAGTATCTTAGTTGTATAAGTTTCTCCACGGGGTTATGCTTCAGATTTCGGTCGCGCTGGCGGCGTGACCCCGAGAAGCCTGACGGGATGAATCCTTAGAACGTTGGTGATCTCCTGACTTCTTATTCAACATCACTGTAGCAGATCCGAACTTTCACAAATCCATCTATGCATCTGTAAAATGTGTGATCATGGTCCCCAGGTGATGTATCGTGCTGCCTGACTGTGATTTATCATGATGGAATGTTGAGGACTTCCTCTTCTGGCGCCACCACGTACAATCCAGCGCTGTTCCAGTGTCCCATTGTGTCCGCTAGCCTTACACAAAATAACAGGTTGAACTCCATCCTCTAATCCAGCGATTCCCAAAGTGTGGGCCCACTGGTGGGCCGCGAGAGGTTATTTACAATAAATAAATAAAATGTTTTTAATTTCCAATTTTGAAAAATTTGAAATGACTATAAAAATATTTATGATTTAAATTACGTGTTATTCCGGCCTTGATTTTTGCCTTGCCCTTTTGGATCTGTTTGCTGTGTATATAGTTGTACCATAAACCTATTTGTAACACCTGGTCGTAACATTAGGGTTGCAAATTTCTGTATTTTACTTAAAACGATTGATAATTGATTATCTACAAAACGCACATCTTTTTCTCAGTTTATTATTTGAACAATTCTAGCAGCACATTAGTTATGTGAAACATTAATTGATGAAGCACAAACAATTTAAACGAACAGATTAATGAAACAATAAGGCTCTCGCTCGGAAAGGCTGCTCTTGTCCGCCTGTCGTTATTCAACAAAAGGCGCCGCCAAACGAAACAGGTCAAATGGGGCGCCGTCTTGCAGTATTAAAGTAAATATATATGAGCTGCGGAGAAGATGGTATACAAATCATGCATTGTCGGTTAATAGATTTTTAATCGGTTAAATTCTTATGGTCATTTAATCATCCCTAGTTTATGTTTTGATCAGAGTTGTGATTAAAGGTTTGGGTGGGCCGCTAAAGATTTTCAGATTTCAAATCGGGCTGCAGCATCCTTGAGTTTGGGAACCGCTGCTCTAATCCTTAAATGTCGGTTTAATCTAAAACGCTAACCATGAAAACATCCCATTATGTGTTTTAAAGCTTCACGGTTACTAATTATTGACTGATAACCAGTTATTTCCACCTTGACATACAAGCTGATGTTTTCACCTTTTTTTTGAGTGTGAACAGATATTCAAGCAGCAAGGGTGAGTCTGGGTTCACTTGCGTGGCATCAAAAGCAACGGTGGCGTTTTTGGCATGGGTTATTCATTCATACCGAGGAGCCACTTAATTCTATTTAAAACTCATTAAACAGTTATAAAGGTTTATCAAATGAATGATTAAAAGAATCTTGAGCGAAACAATGCGGTAACATCATGATAACACAAAGCGAGGACTAAAAGATCATTTGCATGTCCTTGGCAGCATACAGCGGTATTTCGCCTACTTTATTTTAATGACTAGATAGCTGCCCTAAATTAATCTGTTAAACTCTGGCGAATTGTCTCCGATACAGAATACTTTCCTTTGGGGAACACATCAAGGAAAGATCTTAAAAAGCTTCTCTACACCTCTGAAATACCTCCGAGATCCTTTAACTGACCTAGAAAAATCTGGCCCATGCTTTTGTTTCCCAGAACCGATCACTGCAATGCACAATACTCCACATCGACGTAACACACCCGTCTCTGTATCACACTCACAAACCAGAAGACACCATCGCACGGCCCTGACCTCCTGCAGATTTGACTTCATTGGCTCAGACTACCAGGACTCTGCCAAAAAATAACTTTCTTAAAAATCAGGAAAACAACGAGCCATTCAGCACCTCACACATTTACCTGATCTGTAAACCTGGTGCACTTTTCCGCTCGCCGAAGCAACAGTACTTTCTATTCTTCAAATTCCAAATTCAAACCGAGCCACCCACTCACTCCTGGAGGGTTCCCTGACTTTTGGGAAATGGTTTCAGCAAATCAGGCCACTCATTATTGAAGTCCACGGACGGGGCCGACTTATTTAGTGCAGCCAACTGTCCACATTTGCTCGCTGCACTGTAGAATCGTCTTGTCCTCTGATTCCCTCCACTGCTTAAAGTGCCTCAGAGCTCCGAGAGCGGATCTGTGTCCAACGGTTTATTCCTGTGGATATCATGCAACCATGTTCACTAGCTCTGCAACAAATTCTGCCATTGTGCAGGACGAAATACGGGATGCAGTAGGACATTTGCACAGGATAACCTTCTCGGTGTGCCGACAACAATGTAAATAGAAAGAAACGAGGAATAAATTGCTTTAAACACCACTACATCATAGATGTAAACATGTGCAATCTACATTCAAATGTATATTTACCAACTTGGAACGTGTACTAAGCCGTCTGTTTTGTAGCGTGATGCGTCCTGAGGGCTCTTTAGCCTGAACAATTTTGACGGTAAGGTGTGGAAAATCTTGAAAGGCGATGCTTGAACTCTTAATGCAGTGTTCTGTGCAGAAGGAGACAGATTAGGCAGCGTAGCCCAAAGCCAGAGCCTTAATTTGGGTAAAGATCAGTGAAATCCTTCTAAAACTCCTAAAACATTCCAGATATTTACCAAAACTGTGGAATCCTTGGCAGCTACAGGCCCATTGAATACATCCCAAAAGCATGAGTGTGTAGGGACTACCGGTATTTTTGCCTGGGACATTACTAGTAGACATGAACGCCTGATGTCCCCTCAGTAACAAAACATTACCACAAGTGGGTTGCCATGTCCTGTACAGACATCACGTGTCCCACTGACTGTCCTCTGTGGAGTTGATTCATGATGTTGCCAAGTGCAGACTGAGAGGAGAATAAAAATATGGCCTCCAATTGAGCCCAAAGAGACCCAAAAGGTGAAATCTGTTGAAGAAGATGAATCACTTTCTATTGTAATGGATAAAAAAGAGGCTAGCCCTCTCACAAAGTTCAACCCACTATTGTCAGCACCTTAAAACAGATATAGACTGTAGCAGTTTTAAGGGGGGGAGGTGCCAAGACAAAAGTTAAAGTTACTAATTGTATCCTCACCACGCCAAACGGCCGTATACATTATAATATAAATAAAAATCTGCTGTTTTGTAACTTCAGTAGTCTGACTGATGTACGGATCATAAGACAACGCAGCAGGGACGTGTAAAAAGCGATGCATGTTCGCTTTGTGTTTATTTTGCAACTCTTTCTGGGTGTGCATCTGTTTTTATTCTTGTTTCTTTGTAGTTGTTTGACATCCAACAACTGTTAACAAGCCACTTCACAGAGAGTACCTAATCCAAACAGCCACGCTCGGGCAACACTGACCACTCAAGATAAACGCACAATGTTGATGACTAAACACGAACGCTTCACACCTAATGCCTGTGAGAGGAAAGAGATCACAACGGTGTTAGATGGCTATTGTATATTGTATTAAAGGTAGTTTAAGACAAGTGCCTGCCAGAGTCGGCAAAATATGTTTTGTGCTAAATTGAAATCTCGTCATCCTTACAGTGCAGAACCCACTGCATTTACTGTATACCTACGTGTACAGGAAATCAACAGAACGTGCATCATCGTAATAATAATGAGTTAATTTTATATAGCGCTTTTCTTAGTACCCAAACCAAAGACGCTTTACAAATATTAAGAGAAAGAGAAACAGGGAAACAAACAAATACTCTTAGGAAAAAGTGGGTCATGTGGTCCATGGTGGGGGTGTAGGTTTCAGCAGTTGAAGGCACGTTTGAAGAGGTGTGTGCTTGAATGATAGGAGGGTGTTCCAGAGGAGAGGTGCAGCAGCTGAGAAGACCCTGTTGCCCACGCTCCTGATGGTCTTGAGTTTTTTTTTTCTTTTTTTCAGCGTACCGGAGGCAACGGGTTGGGGCGTTGAGGGGGAGGATGTCTGAGAGGTAGGGAGGGGCCACGTTGTTTAGGGCTTTGAAAGTGGTGAGCAATAGAGATTTTGTTCCATTCATGATTTCATATCAGGGGGACAGGTGGGGAGAGTGGAGCGGGGGACCGAGGTAGTGGTCTTGGAATCATGTCTTCATATTTTCTGTTCACAGTTGATGTCACCCAGAGCTGTGCTGATTGAAACAATCAGTCACTCGGGGATATCACTCTAGTTAATATGCAAAAGGTAATGTGATTAAGTATTTAACTGTCACTGAATAATGCAAGCTACCTACCGTGTGTGGGTGTTTTGGAATAGCAGGGGGACGGT
This sequence comes from Gasterosteus aculeatus, assembly GCF_964276395.1. Classification (NCBI taxonomy): domain Eukaryota; kingdom Metazoa; phylum Chordata; class Actinopteri; order Perciformes; family Gasterosteidae; genus Gasterosteus; species Gasterosteus aculeatus. Next base: position 19,177,314 of record NC_135694.1, read on the forward strand.
AGAAGCCCATTAGTCACAATAATACAGCTATAAATGAATTGCGACAAAATGTTGTCAAATGGTCTCTGCATTAAAGGCAAGACGGATGTATTTGTATAGCATAGCAACAATTAAGCAATTCTAAGTGCTTCACATGAAACTATTTAAACCATTAAAACAGGCAAAAGAAAATGACATTTCAAATAATAAGTAAAAACAGACAGACTTGAATCCGGTTCAATTAAAAGCAGCAACCAGGAAAGTCTTCAGTCTTGATTTGAAGCAGCTGAGAGTCTCAGCAGACCTGCAGCTTTCTCCAGATGTGTGGAGAAGACATGTCTGCGCGCGCACACACAGGTGTGCACACTTCTACCAGTGGACAGAGAGCACATTGGAAGATGACTGAGTCCGTCTGTCTGTCCCCACCTCCACACCCCCGTCGGTCAGCCCCACAAAATGTAAAAATCTCAAACAAATACGTTAATAAGAACCAGAGCTATCCAACATTGCATGTGCTTTGGTGTGCGTGTGTGTGTGTGTGTAGAATAATCATCTGTTTTAGAGAGACTTTATGGAGCAAAATAAACTGTCAAATATTCATTTTCAAGGTAAAGTACTACAACGTATTGTCTTTGTTAATCAAAACATAAGGTCCCAAAAAGGGGCAACCATATTTTCTTTTTTGGCAAAGGATCCGGTTGGGGTTGAGCCTGCCAATTCGCACACATTAGCAACAATTAAGAGTAATTCATCCAGAAGAAATAATCATAAACAATGGCCATTTTGCTAAATAGATGTAGCCCTTAAATGACCATGTAATGAGCAATAAAACATGAAAATAGACAACAAAAAGAAAGCCTTTTTTCAGAGGAGATCATATATAGAGATTTGTAACAATGGCCCTCTGGTGAGACCACAAAAAATGTTTCACAAAGCCATTAATCATGCTACGTCATACAGGCTGTGGAGCCATCTCAGCGCTGAGCCGGAGAATCAACCCGGTGCTCGAGGCGGTCAATTAGAGCGGCTTGATCAAATATGTCAAATGCTGCATAAGGTCCCAAGACAAAGCATGAACCGTCTCCGGCATCTGCTGTTTAAAGAAGGTCATCCGGGGCCCAAAATGGAATTAACACAGAACAGTGCCATTTATAAAGAGAGTACGTTGACTGCAGACAGACAACGGCGGTTGTCATAATACAATGTCATCACATAAATGTAATATTTCCCTGCTGGTTAAAACTGACCCGCAGTTGATTTTGTCTTTTTTAGCCGAGTAGTGAAATTAACATTGTAAGGCCTAATTGCTTATACCTAGAGGACAATCGTCTACAAATCGCATTAGTAATGATCTACTAATTAAATAAAAGTGTTTATTACTACTGTTGGGCTACAACAATATTGCCATAAGACGATTTTAAAATATTCAATAGGGGACAGTAACAGCATTTTCCAGTGGGAACCTGCCTATACTTTATCCTCACTACACTGTTTTGTTTGCTTAGATATTTGTAGTATTGATTAGTTTGAAAAAAAATAATTGTATACATTTAGCATTTTTGTCATTTATGTTTGTGTAATTTATTGTTTGTGTGTGTGTATAAATGAGCAAAATAAATTCCCCTTTCAGGATTAATAAAGTAACTATCTATTTATTTAAGCAACCGGGGTCTTGTGTCGCTCGACCCCGGTTGGTTAAATAAATAGATAGTTACTTTATTAATATCAAGTGCCATGAAGTCTCCTCATATTCGAGAGGAGGCGGACATCACTGAAATCTCCAAAAATATGCAACTCCGGGCAAAGCAATCCCGACTGCTAGATAGCACTACATGCAAGAGGGAAAATATATATATTTTTTTCATACTACAAAAGAAAGAAGTTTTTGAAGAGGAAGTCATAAATGTTGCATGCAGCACTTACTAGGAACAGAAAGAAAATGAGAGAAGCTGGCTTCAATGTAATTGTATTAATGTGCAGGGAAGGTTCATACTCTGAATAATCCAAAATGACAAATGTTCTCCAACTAGTTCTGTCACAGTAAAGTGAACTCCAATAATATGCTTAGACGAGATGACTCATGGAAACATGAAACATACTCACCATGTCTGTATCCGACACCGGCCCAAAACTTGTAACAAAGATGTTTGTCCCCACTTCTGTCACACTCTCTGAAGAAAGAAACAAGAACCCGACAAAATGAAGAAGGAAAAAAAAGAAAACATTACAGTGAAGTCTATGTACAAAAAGCTTTGCTCCAGCTCTGTCTTTGATAAGCTGATTGCTTGTGTACACGTCAGTAAAGTCTGCCGGTTGGCATTTAACTAAGCCGGTTCACACAAAAATTCCTAACGAAGGGTTAGAAGAACGCATCAAACTGAGGACAAACTAGATTCATGTAGGAGCGGTGGAGGATTCGTGCCCCTGTTGGACGGCTTAATATCTGAGTTCTTGCCGTCTTTGTGCATCATTTTCTCAAATCCGTGACAACTTTGCTGTGGCAGCGATTGCAGGTTTGGGAACATAATGCTGAACAAATAGTATGCTAAAGGCCTTTTCCAGAAATGCATTGCTAGTCGGCATTGGTAATAGTATTCTCAAGTGTTGTCCCAGGAGGGTTTCTTTAACCTTGATTCTGGGGCAAAATGTTGCTGAGCAGCATCGTAGATGCTTTGGAAAGTCCTTTTCAGTAGGTTAAAACTACCATTTATTTAGCTAAACCTAGTTTTGTCCACTACAGCATAAAACATGCTCTGGGCCAGGCTCAAGTCTGTGTCTTTGGAGAAAAGACGTCCCTTTTGACCCAAAACAAATTGAGTTGGCTTGCCCCAAAAACATTTACCAGTCCCAAAGGGACGACTGGCTAAGGGATAATAAACAGCAGCCATTGTTCAGAATGCAGCTGTGTGCGCGTGTTTTTTTTTACACAAATAATGGGAACAGTTTACTAATATTACACAATTCTATGCACATATTGTAATCCCATGTTGTAGTCTATTGTATGTATCGGGCATGACGGTTACAAGCTTTGTCTGCTCTGTGCGTTTGTAGAGAGCCACTGTTCTTAAATCCTAATCTAATGTTGCATGTTAAGTTGCATTACAGGCTCCATTGCTGCCTTTGTTCCGTTACAGCGTCCAAAGGGGTTGATTAATCATTGTTGTAAGACATTCCAACTCATCATTATATGGTTAATTAGTCAGGACTTTATTAATCGCGAGCTGTGTAATAATTGTTTTTCCAAATACTTCTCAAATGATTTGAACACAGCATCAGGCAGGGCCTGATGTGATAGTCATGACTGATCAAAATCCCCCCTCTTCAGAGTGGGCTGAATCAGCTCCTCTGGGGCAAATGTGTGAAGCAGGCTTTTGGGCTGTTGGTGAGACAAATAGCTGATCCCTGTGGTGCAACCGTAGAGTGATGAGGCTTTTCTCCAAAAGTGAACAGATCCCCGGCTCCAACTGCGTCCCAGATCTAACTGACCACCCACAGGTGAATTTTTCAATCCTCTGGCAAAGATTCCCCTTGAGGGAGGGGTATCCACTTCCACATTAATCATCCCTGTGACACAAATGGTTCCCGCAAATGCGTGATTATCACAACAGCCGGTCAGCAGTTTGCATGGTGGGGGGAACACAATGCGTTGCCCTGTTTTCTGTTTATGACAAAGCACCAGAGCACCAGGGCAGCGCTAATATATGGTGCTGAAAATTAAATGAAATGGGTTTTCTACAGTTTCTATCCCGTCCGTCTTGTCTGAGGCGACCCCCTCTTGTCACACTAGGACGGTGGCTGAGTGGGGGAGGGAGGGGTGCAGCAGGGGGAGGAAGATTGTTAATGTACACGTTGAAGCTGTGGACTTTGACTGACTCTTGACTCTTTTCGCTTGTGGATGGTTGTACTATCAACGTCTTTATTCTAGACCAAAGGTCTTTTAATTGTAATGTGATATATTTTAAAAAATGAGATTAAAAAAAAGATCTAACTGCAACACAAAACAATTAAATTTATATGGCACATGCAATATCAACTAGATTTAAACCAGAATAATCCATAGTGTTGAGTACTGCTATCTTTGTCAAGAGTTTCTGTTTCTTTCTATCTGAAGTGAAAGATACGTTTATTTGCTGGTTACTTAAATACACAAAGGGGACACTATTATTCTAAAAAATATAGACGTAAAGAGGAATTCATCTTATTGTGTCCATCTTACTGCTTAATAAATCATACAAATAGCTCTACAACATAAGGTTTCATACTAATGTTGGCATTGCTAAGCATTTGTTGATCTCTTAGAGCAACGTGATCTCCAAAACCTGTTCGTAAAAATGTATACGAAAATCTTGAACATACAAATTCGTAACAATACATACGAACTGGCGGTGGTTAACCACGCCCCTTGAGTGAACAACATCGCGGACCATGTCGGATTCTTGAGTGAACGTTTCTCCGCCATGTTGGATTTTTTGAAGGGGTTAGGGTTAGTATTGTATTCTTACAGATTAACATTGATTTCTGGTTAAAAATGCAATCATAACACGTTTATTTTACATCGTTATACTTCACAAAGTGTGTTTACGGGGTGCAGGTCCCCATTCACTTTGAATAGGGTGACAGTTGCAGTCCGTATTTATTTCGTATGTATCACTATGAATTTGTATGTTCAAGATTTTCGTATAAATTTTTACAAACAGGTTTTGGAGATCAGGCTGCTTAGAGCTAAAATGTCCTTCTAGTATATGAATGAAGTGTAACATTTCAACCAACCCTGGAGGTTTACAGTCCTTCCAGCGCTTGTGGCTTATACTGTTCTAGTTGCTGTTCTTGTGTTTGTCTCCGGCCTGCGATATTCTCTCAAGCCTGCTGGAAAAGCCTGTTTATGTTTAGCTGCACCACACCGCTCTGTACATTCAGTGTCTGCACTACAAAAGGAAAACCATCCGGACCGACAGTCCTCTCACTCTCCGTGCCCTTGGAGATGCAGAATGCGACCAGAACGGCCGGCGTCTGGTTCCTTTCTCCAGCTGCTGTCGTGGAGACCAGGTCCTCCGGCCTGCTGGGTTCGCAGCCTGAAAGCCGAGCTTGTGGCTTCAGCGGCACGCAGCAGAGCAAAAAGGACTTTTCCAGCTGGCTGACTGAGGAAAGGGAAAGCCTGCTTGAGCGTGTGGACTTGCTGTTATGCAGCACCGGCAGGTGCGAAGGTTTGGATGAAATAGTTAGAGAAATAATTTCCACTGACATGTGCTTATTTCCCAATTGGACGTTGTAGAACAAAGACTCCCACCTACTGAGCACCAAGCGACCTGACATCAGTGTGATCTTAGTGTTGGAATTATAAAGTATATCCATAAAATTAGAATGCTGACAAAAGAAAGGAGGTATAGTTTATACAGTTTAGATCTTAGGATATTGTTTGCAGCAGCTTGTAGACTTGAAGTAATCGGTGGATATGTTCCTGTTGGCCAATCACCTATATTCTTCTTTCCAAGAGCTGAAACCATGACAAAATAATCCATCTGTGGTCCGATAACCATTTAGTGTTGCTCACCTCCCAGTCCAGGACGTAGTCTGTTGTCATATCCGTCCAACAGCCTGTCAAGAATTCGGGTGAAAATGGTGATGTTGTCTTTACTGTCATCAGGCAACGGCTCTCTGTGTCCAATGACTTCCCTGCAGGGAGAGATCGGGGCAGAAAGGTTGGCTCAAAAAAATATAAATCATCTATTGTTTTGAGTTTGACCATTTTATATTTAATACAATCCACAGTTGTAAAAAATACTCGTCTCCCCGGTAAAAAACAATGGAGTCCACAATCCCCTGTTTTAACATTTCTCTCAGTCAAAATCTCTTGCATCGATCCGCCACAGGCTTCAATCAATATTTGGATAGTAAGTGGTTGTGTTTGCCTTTTGTTGTATTGGTCTTAACAGATTGAAACCTCAACCCTCAACCTCCTGCAGAACAATATTGTAATTCGATTTAATTAAGGCCTAAAAAAAGGCCACTGTACTGTAGGTGGAACGCTGATGAGTTAACTAGTAGTGTATATTAATTAAACCAAAACCCCTCAGAGGAGCTGACCTGTAATATCTAAATAAACCCCATTACGATGTGGCCCTGGTGCCGACGTGCCGTATCGTGCTGCTCGGTAAAGACGGAGCTTTGAGGAATGCAGCGCTCGAGGTCTGAATGTTGCTCAAAGGGAAGCTCTCCATAGCAAATCTATCTTCAATAGGAACGGCTTTCTGAAACTTAATGTGTCCTGTAATAACAACTCCATATGAGCTGCAACAACGTTAAAACGAAGTAGGTGAAGGTCACTACAACAGCTGTTCAGAGCACACAAGAATGTCCTGAAATAGTTTTGAGGCTTATGGGAAAATGTGCCTATTACATGGGCAATAAATACATGCATCAATCAAGCATCATGGCTTCCTCATGTTAAATGCATTTGTATTGATGGTAAAGGGGATTGTATTTCTATTCTATTTCTGTTACAGGAGCAATTCTTCTGACCGGGGATCAAACCACCAATCCTCTAATTGAACGGCAGCCCACTTATTTTCAATTTGAAAACATTTTGGGTTTTGTTTTGCTGGTTAAAGTTGTAATCCTCAACAGAAAGGAAAACACCACAACTGTTTGCTGAAACGTGAAACCCAACATGCCGTTAGCACCGTGACGCTGTGATGCCAATTGAGAAGACGGAAATCTTAAGAAATACAACTTTAAGAAGAAAGTGCTGATTAGCCAGATGATGTCAGATATTCAAGGCTCTACATCTCCACTGAGACTAAAAAAATGTAACACCGAGCTCACGATTTGCACTTCATTGAGCAGAGCACAGTTTGATATATTCTGGTTGTCAAGAGTATAATTAAGCTCTGTCAAATGGGTTAGAATATGACTGCATAACAATGTAGTCTAATTACAATATATTCGAAAGAAGAATACATTTCGGGCTCATCAAAAAGAGACGTGTTCAAGGCAACTCAGGCAACAACAAATACAAAAAGCTTAAGAAACTTAAGAAAAAAGAAGCATCTGTGGATTGTCAAAAATGAATGAGAAACCTTTAGTCCCTCTGAAGCATTGAGTGTTCCACCCTAAAATAAATATACCCACCACAGGACAACAAAGTACTTGTGTGGTTTGTAGCATCTGTGTGCTGAAGTACACACGCACTCAAACGTCTTTCAGTAACGGCCAGCTGTTCAGATTCCCAGAGGGGGGCGAGGAAATGGCACATTCCCTTTGAATATGCCATCGTTATTTAAATACACTGGGTTTGTTTATCGAGCCGGCCGCTTGTTTTACTTCTTCAGCTGGCTGTTCCCAATACAGAAATTAAGGCAAGAATAGTGATTTACGTTCCTCAGCTATTCACACATAAAGAAAAACATTTAAAAGAACTCAGTCGGGAACGACGTTGTTGAATGTTGGTCAGAGTTTTGCCCACAGGACGACAAGTTGCAACGCAGGGCACAAAAGGTAAAGGTGCACTGACGAGATGTAAATCTACTCAACGTGGTGCTGAATATTAAATCCTGCATTCACTAAATATTTAGATCAGTCATGGGTTTTATGTAATAGATCATGTTAATTTGGTATAACACTATGCATTGAGTGTGAACTGGTTTGCTGGCTTTAAAAGTTAAGTAATAAAAAATATGTTAAAAATACATGAAATGTGTTTTGTGAGAACTGGCGTTGAACTGCTCTAATTAGCTCATCCATCAGCTGTGTGTCTCCCGCTGCAATGAAACGGTGGGTAAACTGCTAAGGGACCTCTGGGTCAGCCGGTTCATTTAATTCAGCTGAGGTGCACTGCTCTAACACTTGTTTCTTGGTCACGGATGTGGATTCAATGGGCCGAATATCATCATCACGATTGACAGAAAAGATTGTGCACCGTCTTATTAATTTAATGTATGTCGGATAAAGATCGAGCACGGGCCGCTGGCTATCGATGGGTCCATGTCGAAAAAAAAAAAGCGCATTTGCAAATCAAGCCACCGTCAGGGTAGTCTAAAAAAACCCACACATACACAAATGCGATCCACAAAAAAATATAAATAAACGTAATTTATTTCTGTGCATTGGAATGTATTTGTAAATACTTCTTTGTGCATTTGTAAATTTTATATATTTGTGAAACTGCGCATTTGTGAATCTTTCTGTTTGCATTAGTGGGCCTTTTTGCAATTACTGCGACCGATCTGACCCCATAGGTAACAGCCAACCAGAGACAGAAGGGGGGAGGGCAGTAGGCAGTAGTTAGTTCGTCACTATCCGTTATTGGCCTTCCCATAATGTATGTGTGGGCCGAGGAGTCCGACTTGGTGGATGGCGCACGAACTGAATGAGTGGCTTTAGACCTGATTCAGGGTTAGTGCACTGAACCAGTGTGACAGGTTGGCTTTGCCAGGCAGGAGGTGTAGCGGTGGTCTCCCAGGGTGCGCGGACAAGCTGTCGGCCAGGAGGGGTGTGGAGTAAGTGGGCAAGCGGGAGCAAAGCGGGCGGTAACGAGAGCTGTCGGGCGGGCGGTGTGGGATGAAGGTGCTTCGCGATTTGACAGCGATGGCAAATAGTTTAGCGAGGAGTGCCAGCTAAACGGCAAATGTGTGTTATTTTCATTGACTCATTTGACGCTTTTCATGAAGCCAGTTATTCTACCCCACTGCCTCTGGATGTTAAATATTTGAAGCCCAATGAAACAAAATCTTCTCCCCCCCCCCCCACCAACCCGGTGGCTCCAGATGGAGCTGCGTGAAATCTCATTGCCTCGAGTGATGTCACTTGAGTCAGAGCCGGTTATGGCTGAAGACTACAAATTTCAAAGCGAGGGGGGGAAAACTGGGGGTGTGGAGTCGGTGATGTTGCAGTGAAGGCGCTCCCGTCCCAACAAACACTCGGCTGCTGTTCATGCGTCTTGAATTCAGAGTGGACACCTCTGCATTCTGCCCGAACCACCTCATCTCGCTCTGTGAGTGTCGCCCTGAGAATCCCCGCGCGCGTACTCGGCTATAATGTGGCCGGGCGATGCACTCGCTGGACCGTCCCACTCCTCAGAGCAGAGGCCGACCCGAGAATCCAATGGAGGGGGATTAGTGAGGCTGCTCGGGGCGTTGAGGAAAAAGATGATGACTTGTCTTGACTGTGGTTGTCGGGGCACTGGTTTATTTATTATATGTGGCAACAAATATTTAATTGCATTTTCCTGTCATCTGAATCCCACAATGGAGGGGGGGGGTGGAGGGAAGGATATTTCTAATTAGCACGTTCTTGATTAATAAATAAATAGTAAATTCCAAGCTTGAATTCATGCATGTGTTAACCTTTGCAACATAACTAATCTTCCTCACCAGGTCCTCCCGCTCATATTTCCTCGTCTACCAACAATATACCGATGATGTTATGCAGCAGGCGCATTATGCAGCATATTGTCCCTTCGCAATGGAGGGCTTGTAACATTCAAAGCCTTTGAAGTATGACTGATTTTTCTTTGTTTACGCTTTCCACTTGCCTGTTTTGTGCAGATAATACGCACGTGGGGAGAAACTGAAGGGGTTGATCGTTGCTATGTGTGGTAGCTTTGGCTGAATCCAGACGTCAACTGTCAAGTCCCTTTTTTAGTTTACAGGACAAGCATTCATATTTTATATATTTCTTCACTTGATCAAACCTTTATTTTTATTTAAAGAGTTTGAACGTCACAGCAGTCCATATATGACAATGTTGGTCTTGCCCTTTTTGGCCTAGACTGAAATATGTGCTGCAGCACATATTGCCATGACTCTTTCCTCGTGAAATGAGATTTACATGTATTCATGTTCCTCTCTGGATGAATTGTAATTAGGTGGTGAGTCACTGAATAATAAAAAAAGGCCTGTAAAACGAATTACACTCCCATCACCCTCAGCTAAACGTGCTATACTTAGACGGTGAGCAAGGTCAATGTTACACCTGCTTCAGGATCTTAGCATCGCTTTAGTGAGATTGTTAGAATGTTGCAAACATTTATGAAGTGATTGGCTGTCAATTATTAACCTTTTCGTATTAGCAAACTCTATATGGCATCGCTCACTTCACCTGCAATGGACAAGGATGGATGGCTGCTCTTATATAAGATTCATGTTCTGCTTGTTTGCCAGATGTTTAGATATTACCTCCTTGTGAGTGTTTTGTTGCATTAGTGGCAACGAAAGTTATCAACATTATACTTGGGTAAAATGTATCCAAGGGTCCGATGTTTTTCTCCTCTCATGACGTGTGTCTGTACTGACCCAGCGCTCAGTAAACGCTAAGCACAATCCGACTGCCGGGCAAAGATGGGCACAGTGTCACAGAGAGGAGGTTTTCTGTGGAGATCTCACAGAAGTACTTTTAAAGTACCGGTAGCAGAACCAGGATTTTTAATAGTCCTTATTTTTTACAAATGTAACAATGTTTCCCGTTTAGAACAGAGTTACGGGGGGCATCGCTAAAAACAAGTACCAGAATGGCACACTCACCACAATCACAAAGGTGTGAACCGAATCAATTTGGTTGAGAACTGAGCCAAAACCAACTTCCAACAGCAATATTGTGTATTCATCACAAACAAGTAGGTGGTGTAAGTCGGTTCGAATAGGATCAGGCGATCAAAAAAAGTGGTTGAACCGTACGATTCGGCCAATCAGAGCCTGACTTGAGGATTCTCTGCCGTGAGGCCTGCACAAAAGCCTCTTCAACGTGAAACTTTCCATCATTACTGTCCGCACACTGGGCTATCGATTACATATGTTAGCCTGGTATCTCCACGTTTTATAGGACTAAACGGGTCGTTAGTTAATTTTCTTTCAGGCCATTCTCAAAATTCTTATATAATTATATAGTTATATTGATTTATTTGTTCACATCAGAACACGCACAATATCATCCGGAGACACAAGGTAGTTCAAGAGTATTCACACTTTCTATCATGGCCATGACATTTTTTTCGAGGCCAAAAAACAGGCTAAGGGCCCTGATTTCCCAAGCTGTTTACAAAACATCCGCTGTCGAGCAAAAGCTGTACAAAGTCCGCCCATCTCTCCCCAGTAACCTCCTCCAGCTCTTCCTGCGGGATGCCCACGAGCTCCCCTGCCAGCTGGGCTGGAGTCCCTGCAGCATGTTTATGGGTTGGCCCCTGGGCCTTATCCCAGTTGGCCGTGCCTGGCACAGCATGGCACCTGGGGGATATATCTTCTACAAATGGACAAAAATGTTGACAATTTCAGAGGGTGCCAGAGATCTGCATTGGCTTTCTTGCTCAGAACAGCGCTGTGCTGAAACGAGCTCAATGTTTTCGATAGGTGCTCAGCAACAATGGCGCTTCCTCCCCAGCATCTGTTTGACACTTGAAGGAAGAAGTCGGAGACAAGCCAAGTTGGAGAATATTCTTTAACAGGCACAATCAAGTGCAGTTGGCACGTGTCGGGCGGAAACTGCCGTGCGTGGGGAGGGTGGGGGGGGCTGTTATAATGGTAGGGGAAACACTGGATTGTATGTCATCCACTGAGAAATCCCATATTGGGTTATGACGCAGATGAATCTCATGCGTCGAGCTGTAGTTAAATGAACAGTATTATTTTGGTGCATTTTCCTTTCTTAAGCTAAACAACACTTTTTTTTTCTTCTCCTGTCTGGAAATGTGTTTCTCTCTAAATTCAATACGCATTCATCCCGTCTTTGCCTCCCACACCCCTCAATCCTCCAATGCATAGCTGTAGAAGCCTCTCAGTTTTTTGCCTCTCGTGTTATCCTTGATCTTTAACTAGCTTGAATACACTGCCATGACAACCAAGGTCACAGAGAGGGGCAGGGAAATGTCTTTCCGGTGTCTCTTTAAGCTGCAAGAAGAAAGCGGACCCGCCATCTGAAAGGCTCTGTGTTCATAGAAGGAGAAAAAAAATGAGAAATGTTAGTTGACAAATAATGAGAGCTAGGTCAGCTAAGTTCAGTGTTCCCATCAAAACATGGCAAACAATTCCAACGTAATCAGAAACTGTGGCGCAGGCTCAGGGAGTAGATGCACGCGAGCTATTACTGCAATGAATTCATTTAACATGTCGTTGAAAGGAACAAACCTTTCTTCAATCAACTAACTGTGATTAAACTACATACATTTTGGAAGAGGAAACAAATGTATTTTTGGAAACCCAGCACCACAAATTGAAAAAGGTTGTATAGGACAACAGCCTTGGCTGTGTGTACAAAAGGCAGCAGGAAATTATCTAACATATAAGATAGGATCTGAGATGCGTGATATCAACGTTTGTGACACCAACCTACTCTCCAAAGCGTTCGTAGAAGAAAGGCCCGGCCTCGCGCCGTCACACGCAGCACTGATATCTACCAGGGATTACAAAAGCGCCATCACTTGCCTCAGCATCAATGAGAGAAGAGCTTTCTTGTAACTGCACGCGTGCTCGATAGTAAGAATTGTGCAAAACCTCCCCCACCTCTGGGAGGGCAGCAGTAGACTCGTACGGTTCATATGGTAAAACTTCCCTATGAAGCCCCAGGAAAGCTAAATTGCTATGATTTAGTGATGCTGAAGCCACAGGTCACATACAGTAAGATAATGTTTCAGCCGACATATGACTCCCCATCTGGCAGGGCAGCGTGTGTCAGAGCGTTTGGTCCGCAGTGGAACGGGAGGAGGAAAATATCGGCGCTGGTCTCGCTGATTACTCGCGTCCCTGACAGCAGTGTTATGCTTTCATCATTCTCCATCTCCGTAACATGTGTTCTCTGTCCTCATCTCTGATCGCTATGTTCTTTTTGACTCTATTTGTTTTGCCGACTCCAGTGTCTCCGTTTTTCAGCCCATTTGTAGATGTAAAGGATTCTCATTCTATTGAACCAGTGCACGTTGTTCAGAAAGAATGGCCTCTGCATGTAAAAGCCGTCGGTTTGGCATGCCAACCACTGTGCAACGTCAAGGACATTGATACGACCTTCTGGAATAGATTTAACGTAGTGGAATATTGCTTTAATACATTTAAAGGAATGTGTAATGTTTGCAAGAAATTACAGAGTATATATGTATTTAATGTACATTTAATATACAAGTATTGCAGAAGTAACCCCAATAATAACAGAAGTCTATGGACATTTTAGAGGCAAAGGTTTTAAAGTCGATGCAGCAGATCCAGAGATATCATCTTTTTTTCAATACACAGGTACTTTTCCATGTCAAAACCTGGCAGCTACTTCGCCTACAGAACAACTACGGGCAATATGTCAAGACGTTTCTACGACAACCCGGTGGCGCACATCACACCTCCACTGGCGAGACCGAGGTGGCAGAGCTACAGGTTCCAATAAAAACAGGGAGGCAATTTAACAGCAGCACTGCTGGTATCTTTGAGCTGTTGGTCTTTTTAATTGTACGCTCAAGGAAAAATGGCTTCCCGCTATACAGAAGAAGATACAGTGCACACCCACACAGTGTATGAGAAGAAGCTGGGTTTATAATGTTGAAAGAAAACACTTTATCCTGCCAATTTAAACAGTGAGTAATTTAAAAAGTAATCCATAAAAGAAGAGTAGTCAAGCGTAGCTAATAACTGGACTGCACCCAACACTAGAACAGAAGCGGCCCAAGCTCCCCCCCGATTAGATGCCAGCTGCATCGTCTTTTGTCCTTGGCGGATGACTTTATGAGTCACGCGTCGCTGTCCAGTCATGAATCTCGTCTTGTAAATGTTCTACTGCCACGACAACACGACATGACTAAGTGTTACTGTCTGACCAGTGACGAGTTTAACAGACAGAGTAGTAAAACTGTCCAGGGTCAAGGTTTGGAAAATTGAACTTCCGGACATTTATTTTGCTCTGTTGAGATCAAGAACAGATAAATACCTTCATATTTCCCTTTTTCCTCTAATACTCTGCCGGCCTACTGATTAATGGATTCCACAGGGTTACAAAACAAAGTGTGATGCATAATGCGTTGTGGACCTACTGTTCTTTTTCTTCCAGTTACTGCTTTGCTTTTAAACTGAAGTGCACTGGAAAGGAAGCAACACTGTTTATGATGCGGCAAGTTACTTTCAATATATAATCAAAGACACTGAACACATTTTACAAGATATCTGAAGAAACCAAAATACAGCTGTGTATAAATACCTACACAGGAACTTGTACTATGGTATCAGTATGTTTATGTGTACTTTACACAAGTCTAAACGCACCAGACACCATCTGACACCAAGTTGACTAATATGTCCAGTTAATTCCAAACCAGACTGTGTACAATGTGGCTGTTCTTCTTGCAGCCTGCAGAACACTACCGCGTCTACAGCTCACTTTGCTGTCATCTTGTTCCACATTTTGTCCCACTTTTCCCTCTGCAACAGCAGTAATACTTGCTGAGCCCTAAACCCAACATCCGTGAGTAGTGAGTGGAAAGGCAAAGCCTCAAAACAACAGTAACATGAATCAACAGAATTAAGGGGGATTAATAGCAGTTTAACGTCATTGACTGTATGTTCTTAATCTGTGAGCAAATCCAGCAATAGTTTATTAAACAATCACAACAATAAAAGGATGTGCTAGCCGATAAAACAAATGCAGATGAGATTGTTATCAGCTTAAATAGTGGACATCATTATTTCATTATTATTTCATTTCAAGGTCAAAGATATTGTGATTATCTTGATCCTTTCTGATTTTTCAGCCTGAAGGAAATATTAAAAGGCCTGTTCCCCCAAAAAGCCTTTTGGTGGATAAATCAGTGTCTTTAGATATTCTGATTGAATTGGATTTCATGACAGGAAGGAGCTTTTTTTTTAAAACATGACAATAAGCCTTGAGCAGCAGACAATGTTCCTGCCTTGTGTGGTATGTAATTATTTATGATTGCAATTTGTAAATCCTACAGCTACTCTTTCCTTGTACGCCTACATTTTCCATGAAAAGCCATTACAAAACCTTTGATCACAATACTTTGACTGTGCAGCATTTCCAACGCCACCGTTGTGGAGTCAAATCCAGGCCAAAAGTTTTGATCATTCGATGTGCCCACGTCTCCCGGAGGCAACGCGGTTGAGGATGGTTACACCCCCCCTCAGTTGATGCCCCGCCCCCTACGATCAGGGAAAAAAGTCTGAACTACTTATCGATAATACTTTTTATCCACTTACTTTTATTTTGAATACATTGTCGTATTTTTCAATGTTCAAGACCAAAACTTAAACTTTCTGGCTCACGTTTGTTTTTTGTTGGCCTGGATCTGGCTCCGTACACCGTCAGGTGAAACATTTTCTGAAGCTGTGTTGAATGGATTGTATCTACAACGTTACCTCAGGCACATTTGACGGAGGATGTTGCTGGTGGCAGGTATGTGGTATAAAGCAATTATATGGTTTCATAGACAATGCTGCACGAAAAGAGGGTGACAGCCACATTTCCTCGAGGCAGAAAGTGAAATAAACGGCATGAACACGACGTGCAAGGATACGACTTTAGTGATGTTAGAACAACAGCAACAGATCAACCGAACCAGTGTGAAAAATCGTTAGGGTCCATTCTAAGTTGGTCGATCGTGTATTTCCTTGCTCAAGTGTTCAACCTGCATGTGCTGATACCTTATCTGGCAAATCCAATCCAGCTTCAGTTCAATTCAGGCCTGTTAGGGTTGTTCGCTAATTGGTTACTTTGAAGAGCATTGGCCAGATGCTTACTATATCAATATAAATTCTGACTGAAAATCAATCAAAAGCAATGACAAGTCTGCTTTCAAATGTCTCTACATTAGTCTGCACATTCTCCAGGAAACCAGACTTTTCTTTGTCACTTGCTGAACTTTTCAGTTCCACTGTGAATAGAATATAAACAGTAACTCAAGGTAATGGCCAAAATGGATCAATGCAACTTCAAGATAATTAACAAGGTGGGTTTACACTTATAGAATAAAGCTGCTTTTTTAAAATAATTCCTTTTATAATGAATAGTCGTTCCCATCACTTGAGGGTCTCACACGTATCACCTCGTCGTCTCTGATTTGACGTTAGCTACGCCGAGTCAACCTTTGACTTTCTGTTCTTTTGAAGTAGTTGCCTGGTCATTCAATCAGCAAAGTGGCTCAGCCATGAATACATTACCCTTGTGCAGACCTGTGACACATTAACCTTGACAACACTACCGAAACAGAACGTTATCTGTTGACCAGGTCACATCTCAAAGCGACGCCACTCTCTGCCATGCCGTGAATAATTCATGTGAGATAGGGGAGGAAAGCAAGTCCAGGCCAGGCAACGTCCCTCCAATCCATAGGCAAAGTGTACACGTAGCACTCTCGTCCTTATAGCTATTGATTATGTGCCACGTTGGCCAGAAGCTTGGCAACAGATTACCGACAAAATAGACAACAAGACATCCTCACTGTCCACACTTGTTAAGTGTTGACTGGAAGGCCAGCGGCTGGAGGAGAGGCGAGCTGGAGGGGTTGAAAGAACTTCCCAAAAGGAAACGAACACAGCCCTCTCATTTATATGTTATACATGGATCCCTGCGAATGATGGCCTAATCAGCCCTGTCTCTCTGTGTGTGCGGGGAATTAGGACATTGGTGGTGATGTGCAGAATGACAGACCCGTATATGTAGGATTTGTCTGTTACACCTTAATCCATTAGGAAAGTCTCCTGACTCAACTGTCGTAAAGCCGATTTGGAGCCTGCCGATAGCATCAGTGGGCATCGGGGAGGAGGAAGCTCTCAGCGAGAAGCGGCTCTGCTGATATGCAGATGTTCTGAGAGCATTTGCACGCTGACATTCTGAGGATTATTTCGGAACTCCGGCAAGTTGGGAGTTTGATGGACAATTAATATGCACTTTTTACTTTCAGATACAAATTTCCAGGAGTTTGGATTTCTCCAGAGGCAGCACGGCGTCTTGCTTCATCTGAACCCGGGCAGAGCCTCATTTAGTAGAGGTTAAACTGAATAAAATATGTTAAATGGAGACTGCTGTGCAAGGGCTTTGCCTATGTGGACAACATCATGTCTAAAGTAATTTCAGAGGGATTAACGTTTGTGGAAACCGTTGTCACATGCTGTGTTAGGTCCATGCATAATGAATTGCATTGGCTGCTCGGGCCCAGTTGGAAAGGGTGTAATGGCCCTGAATATGTCAACACGTACATTTCCATTATTAACCTGCTGCTCTCATCCCATCTAATGGTTTCCCATATTATTTATTAACATCCTGAATACTAATGTAAATAATTCTGTCCTCAATCTTTGTTTCTGGCCTCCTTATGCACGATCAAACCAAATCCACAGACAGGCTCCCCAACATTCGGAGCAAATGTGTCTATGGAAATCGTAATTATCAGTTACCTAATCTTTGTTGGAGTTGCCAAAGGGGGAGTGTGTGTGTGGTTTTTTTTTAATAGTATTTATCATCCATTTATCAAAACTGTATTCAAGACCTGTCACAGCCCAACTTACACAATTCAGAAAGTTTTACTACAACTTGAGCTGTCCTTCTGTCTATATTTGTTTACATTTTTGACCCCATTATGTGTTCAGAAGCACCTTCTAGCATCTCCGGTTTACAATGCACCCAGACACAACGTGATGCAGTTCTCGGGCAAGTGCTGGAGCTTTAAACTCTTAGATGGAAATGGCATCCTCAGAGTAAACTTCACACTGAATCTAAGAATTTGTATATTATGTCTGCAGCTGGAGAACTCATTTTGTCACAAATTGCGGCTCAGCGTCTTCCATCCCCTCAAACGGCCTGTGCCCACAGCCCCCCCCCATCCGCCTCACAGTTTGAAAACCTCGGATCTAGATGGATCTGGACACCCGAGCATTACGTCTCAACGCAGGAACCATGGGCATTGATATGCTACTTTGACAAGCCTCCGCTCCTCTGGGAAACCTACCCACAAATATGTTTTCGGGGGGAGAATCAGAAGCAGTGAAGTCAGCTGGTGATGTTGGGTGATGACGCCTGGCTCAGAATCGGTGTTCATCCTAAATGTTTCGAATGTTGCCAGCCGCTGTATGTGGACCTGTCAAATGTTCCCACGCCTAACTTTGAAAACGGTTTTCTGTTTTTTGTGCGTGGTTTTGTTTCCTGAAAACCCTTTTTAACTACACTAAAATCACATGTCAGGTCATTATGATGTTCAAGGGTTTTAGCACAAGCCATGAAAAGTAGGCCTACATGGCCACAAGATGACAGTGTGCAGGTTTATCACAATGTTGTTCAGGTAAACCAGGATATCCTTAAAAGGAAAGGATTACAATAACACATATGGCATGTTTTCGTGAATGATCTCGCTCCAGTTTTTGCCAGCATCTTTTTCCTGGCTACACATTTGAAATGAGTAATGACTCGGTGTGCTCCTGATAAGCACGGAGGGCCAAGTGGCACATTGACAAAAGCAAACTTTGCTAATCCCTTTGCACACTGTTCTGATTTCTCTCCCCCATTCTGCCTTCTTCCAGGTTTGATGAGCTTTTCCTAGGGTGCAAAATCTTAAAGTGATTTACATTTCGCCACGTTTCCCCGCCATAACATCCTACCTTATCAACAATGCTACCACGGCTCCCTGTGCAATCTCTTGGTCTTGAAATTACAAGGAGTCTGGTTAGAATGACTTCGAGACATGCTGGAGCTTTTTTTTTAACTTCTTTATGTTTGATCTTTTAAGACCATAATTTAGGACAACATGCTAAAGCCACAGTGTTGCCCTGGAGGTCCTTGAGGGATCTACTAGGAATGCAGGAGAAAAGAAGGAAGAATATCCTTACCTTGATCAATCAATTCCAAAGGTTTTCCGAGGCAGTCCTGCAGGTTTTTTTAATCCATTTTTTGTCAACATCATTACAGAGGTTTGGTTATTTAATATGCCAAAGTGACATTTACAGCTAAGACCATCTCACTGTGTAATAAGAAACACAATTCATTCCATTTCTCTGCTTACAATACAGATCAACTGCAGCTTCTAATGACGTCGGGTATAGAAAGTGTGTTGCAGCAGGGAGCCTGATTAATAAAGGTATTATTCAAAACGCATCGCCTGAGCATCCTCCGCAGGGACGTAGTGTGCGGAATAAAATGGGGCGGAGTAGGTGAATGGTCAACAGGGGTGTCGGGGGGGACTGAGAAGTGAAATTAGGTGTATTGTTGTACCTGGCTTCAGCAAGGAAGTTGAGGAGCAGGAGGAAGATCCACAAGCCCAAATCCAGTGGTTTAGGCTTCCAAAGTGCAGCAGCCATATCAGTTTAAAAAAGGACTCCTGCGGAAAGGTAGAGGGAGATGATGTCATACAGTTTTCACTGACAAACGATACTTGTCACAGGAATTGAAAAAAATGTTTATGACTTAACAGGGAAATGCAGAAGTTTGTCATCAAATGATTGACAAATTGATATTTTATTTTAAATTTTGTAAGCCTCATTCACGGTGGGCCACTCTCCTTAACCTGCATTCGCTTATCTGTATCATGTTGTTATCAGCTCGGAGACATTTTTCATCGTATTTTGGCAGACGACTTCTTGGTAACGTAACCCTATCTGGGCTAGGAAGGAATGACGTAGGGACGGCGTGTGCAGCTCTGGCAGCGGCAGTTAACTGTCAATCACAACGTAGCCACAACGTAACGGTGCTGTTTTGAAGAAGACTTGATGAGCAATCTAGACCATGAACTCCGCTTTGCGAGTTTTACTGAGCTAATGTATCAAGTCAGGTTTCACACACATGAGACTGAGTATGAAGATGGGGTTGTTCACTCAGGGGCAACAACAGTAGAGGGGTAGGAAGTCCGGTCCTACCCTGATTTGGCATCCCGGCTTGGGTGATCCCATCGCAAATGGATTTATGTGATTAAAAGTGTCTGTTTGTTTTTGGGTGGTGATGTCTGCTATTTGTTGTTGGGCTGTCTGGAGGAAACGATCTCCTCTGATTCTTTGGCTGCTCATTACTTGAGCTCATATTAGGCAAGACTTCATGTTTAGTTTTATTATTTATTTAGTTCCTCAGTGGGATGGAAATTTAATGATGCCCAAGGCCGTCAGCAGCCACGTAGTCGGAGACCGCTTCATACAATCAGCTCAGGATACGGACCATGTTATTATGTTTGCACAGCCGGCAATTGGTCATTTCCATTTTTAATGGGACTTGAAGGTTCAAAATGTTAATTTCTTGTTGTAGATCATCTTTCGTTCTTTGTGATTTTATTCTTTCTGCTTTTCTTCCATCATATTTTGGGGTAAAACATGTATAATATTTATATTTTCTAGGTGATGGGAAGGGTTATACAATATTTATAAGACGCCTTTATAATCAGATCCCCACACAAATAATTTATTAACTTGACTTAACTTAAACTACTTTTAGCTTCAACTATTCCATCCATCCATCACATCATGAGATGTGTGACAAAATAATCAAAACGAACACATAAAATATTCAGTGACCCACCTAAATATTCTTGAGCCAAATGACATTCATTGTGAGTATGTGTGTCTCCACTCGCACACGTGACCCTCGGTCATCACGAGAGAAGACGAAGCTTAACAGCTCCAACATTTTGAGCAGCACACTAGACACAAACACTGGAACAAACACAATGCAGCACAGTCTCCTCCTTGTCTCCACTCTATGGACATTATAGCGCATAGCGGCTGCATTCACGACACTGTAATCATTGATAATTATGACACACCGGTTGCAGTCCGGCAATTTGCAGAAAGATGAAACTACATCTCGTGACAAATACGAGCGCAGCTTGAAAACAGAAGGGAGAGGAGGGGGAAAAGGAAGTTAAATGTCTGCAGCGGTTAGACGGCCGCTCGAGCGCTCAGACACACACACACACACACACACACACACACACACACACGTATAGCAGCTGCGTCCAACGAAATGGGCTTGCATTGTGATTTTTGTGAGAATCTGCCCACCTTTACTGAGGAGTAAACATGTGAGGACACATAGGTTAGCGTTGAAACTATATAATGCTGCAACCTGTGACCATCTTCCTACGGCTGCGATGCCATTTTCTATAAAGGCCTGTCTCCATATCGATTGTGGCCGAGCACCAAGTGAATGATCTTCACATCTAGTAAGTCTTTACTCTGACAGCGATGCTTGTGAGCCAAAAAGCTCTGAAATACCCGCCAAATATTATAAGTTGTGTATTTGTGAATGGGTGATTAGATCTGTAATTTCTTGGCAGTGTGTAACCCAACAATATTTCGACAAGAGCCACTTGTAAGAACTTTCCTCTGCCAAATAGACTTTCTCATCGATGCTTTGGGTATTTAGGGATTTCAGAAGTCTTTCTAACGCTTACGGTTTCAATCTACTGGTTTAATGGGGATTTGACAGTAACCAATATACTTGGGCACACTGCTCCATCAATCCAGGGACCATGAGGTGTTATTGATGTAACAATATTGACTGTCGTTGTTATTAACACGCCTGTGAGTGTCCTCGTTGCTGATATAAACCTCCATCTATCTACTTTTCCTCTTATGGCTGAAACATACTGTGGTGGCTTACTTCTGTCCCAGTTAGAAACATCTGCATATTGTATATATGTGAAGCAAGCCATGTGATCTTAACCCGAATATGTGTGTATCCAGGTTTCTTATTTATTTATCACCCTAAAATGAGTTCATGCACGACATTTTGCAAAGCAGATTTAGGTTAAAACCCATTCCGGATTGTTATCCATTAAACATGTAATGTCCCCCATAAACACTACTGGATGCCGTCTGGTGTCTGAATATCTTTCTAAAAAGCGCATTGCTAATTTCCTGAAATATCGGCACCTATTCAAGACACTTCCAGTCGTACAAGTATCACCTTTGCCCATTTCCAATGCTTTATGTCCTGGAAGAATGAATCTTTTTTGTGACAAAATGAGTTCCTGAATGAACATGCTCAGATTTCAGAAGTTCAGTCCCAGCACTGTTTCGACACCGATAGTCTTTACAGTTTGTAATTCAATAGTGGGGTGAGTCCTCATTAAAGAGAAGCACGAAAAGCAAAGTTCAGACGGACTAAAAACATATAGTCAGATCTTCTATAGGATGTCTGTTCTGCTTCTTCAGTACGCGTCTCCTTAGCACAAGCACCAATTAGAGCAGAAATAAAATCCACCCAGAGAGCTTTCTAGACTGCACTCCTACAAGAGAGGGAAGAAAAAAAAGAAAAGCGGGCATGAACAGACTGACTGCCGGCCGCGGCCTACAATTGTGCACCCGATTTACAAATACCTGTCATGCAAATGAGGGGCTCAGTGCGTCAGCGGTCCCCAGAGCTCGGATTGTGCTTGAAACGGAGAATATAAAGGAAAGCAAAAAACAATAACGGTCCTTTTGTTGGCAAATTAAAAATAGCTTGCCGAAGGTGACAGGAACGAAACTCTCCATTTTCCACTATTCCAACATTTGTTTTCTATGCAGTGAGTAATGTAATCACATTTGACAGAATTAAAAGGCTCTGAATGTTTTTGATGCAAATTAGCTGAATGATCTGGCTGAGTGAGTATGCTGGGTGACTTGTTAAACAACACAGATAATAAGGGGTAAAATAATAAGCGGCAGGGCCTAGTTTGCTCTTAGAAAAACGCCATTTGGGGCCAATTCAGTTCAGTTATTATATTTTTTTTAGTTTCCAGTCAGTCATGATCTAAAGGGAACTGAAATGTCATATTGTAGAGTTAATGGTATGTTCTCTATTCAGCTAAATCCCCAGTGGTGCAGTTACTGCTCAGGAAGTCAAAGAGCAGCTAAAGACCTCATCAGCCAATAAACACCGACTGCAGTAATTGTCGAATTTAGGACACATCTCTATAGTCACGTAATCCAAGTGGCTGTTCAGTAAAAATAGCCTTAAATCCTGTCACATTCGGCTTGATGTGACAGTCTAGCGCTGGGAATCTACCAGTGGTCTCAAATTCAACAACATATTTTAAAAATCCTAGTTCCAAACTGTACCCACAGTGGTGGGAAACCGATGTTGTATTCAGTGTGATAGTACAACGTTTATTAGTTAACACCGATAATTAGCTGCTTTTCATGGCAGATACTGAGATCAGACAGCCGTTACTATCACACGCCGGTATTCACCTGCTGGTAACTAAAGGTGAGCAGTTTTCAGGGAAATAAATGTATTTAACCAGTACGAGTACTATTGTAAACACTGTCTTGATTGTGAATGTGATCCCAATGTGGTTATGTAGAGGCAGATAATGAAACACTGAGCTCATGTTACCGCAGCGCGGCTCATTTACAGTCCCTTTATTTCTGCCAGTGCAAATGCGCTTCCAAAAATCTAAATGGTGTTCATTTGTGAGCAAGATTATCTTGCTGAACAAAACATGCCTGTATCATCAACTCTGTTTGCCACAAAGCTTACTTTCTGCAAAAAAAACGTAAATCCAATGGAAATTTCCTATTGGCTTTTCATCACTAATCAGTAAAACGCATCATCCTTAACGCGCTTCCAAATGGCCACATTAGGAACATGGAGGTTGGTGTCCGTGACAAGAGAGGAACACAGGTGGAACTAATAATGAGCGAGAACAATTTTTCCTGTTTTTTCTTTTGGGACTGTGAGCGTGAGCATTATGATCATTGCCGAATGATCAATGTATCGGGCCGCCGGGCAAGGCTGTCTCCACTAGGGCGCATCTCTATGATGTTATACCAGTGATCATTTGTCAAGATTTAGGTTGTTCCTCACAGACTTGTAATGAGAGTACAGTGAATACATTATGGGCAAAGCACTGTATGACATTGCACCTCCTTTATTGCTTTTAGGGCAGGCACTGCTGTCTCTTTCATCATGCTCAGGGTTTACTGACTCATTTTCAGTATATGATACTATAAAACGGTTGCGTGAAACAGCCCAAGTGGTCCATTTTGATCAAAGCGTAACATATTTTATCTCCTCTGAAAAGGAGAAGTGATTTGATATATACGTTGATGTTAGTGCTGAACTTGGCAGGCATCTAAAGAATAAAGTCTCTGGCTGTTATTGCCAAGCTTTTCGTGGATAAAGCTCTGCAACTGCAACTTTATCAAGCTGTAATACTGTACGACGTCTCTAAACCTGCTGTGGTCTCTCATTAGCATAAAGAAATGAATTAAAAAAAACATACCAGATGGATTCTTTTTTTTTTTTAACTCAGAAATAGATTTGGACTGTGTCGTGTGGGTGAATTCACCCAAAGGTAGAGGGAGAATAACAGAAATCTGTTCTCCATTATTAAGCCAGAGTGCTTAAAAGCAAAAGGTTGTCACAGCCCTTAAACATTTGTAATTTGATGTTCAGTAGGAGCTCAGACATTTTTCCCTAAAGTCAAATTTAAACTGCTGGCGCAAGAAAATGGTGTGCATGCAGCGCATGTGACAGTGATTTCTAACTTGATACTCGACAAGGTTTTAAAGCGCTTAGGATCCCTTCAAGGCTGTGCAAGAGACGGCCACAGAATTGAAAATTCCTGTCAGCACTTTAGGGTACAGAAGTGTTTAAACCCACTGACATGCCACCTTGGTTCCCACAAAATGATGATGGCTTGCTGCTCTGGAAATGGCCTCATGTGCTATAGCACTGCTCCCTGGCCTGCATGGTGTGTTTTGAACCCATGTCTTCATCCCCTTTCACATGTGAAAGTTGGAAATCCCTTCCGTTTCCTAATGAAGCTGATATGGCAAACCACCTTTTTAGTTCAATATTTTTATAAGCTGTCAACCCGTCAAGTCAATAATGGCTAAGACCTATAATGCTTATCTATTTGAGCATGTGGGTAATTTGCTCTACAATATTTAATATTCATTTATCCAATCTGTAAAGTATACAATCCAGAAAGACTGTTCCCAGACACTGGCACCAACCAAGCTCCTTTAACTGTGTTCACGCAATGCCGTCATGATTAAAAAAACACATTCCCATGGGAACCTGCCTTCAATCTAAATATGTTCCCATTAATAATTGACATGTCCCAACCTCTGCATAAATAGAAAATACCTCTGATTTGTTCCTGAAATTACACATGATTATAAAGGAACCTTGATGGGGCTTTTGTCCCTGCAGTAAATATGCATTATACTGTTTGGTAGAAACAGGATCTGATCAGATAAAAAGAATAATCATGTCCTCTGTGACCAAAACAATTAGAGAGTATGGAACACTAAACCAATGGGGGATCGGCTTTCTAGTCGATGCGGCCACGAAGCAAAAACTACAAGCGGAAAGCAGCTGTTGAGCCTCGGACAGGGCGCCTGCCTCGTAGGTGAAATCTGTCACAGTTCATCAAGCTTCCCGGTGAAGAGCAATACCTTCGCCGAGCACTCGCCACCTGCGCACACGTGTTACCTCCGGCCTTGTTACGCTGTCTGCAGCTCAATGCCGGCGCAATTTAGAATGCAGGCCTCCGACGTTGATACTGTTACATTTGATTATTCCTTTTGATGACCACATCGTTATTAATGATTTGCATTTCACAAATAACCTTTTTGTGTAAGGGAGAATAAGTATGCCAAAGGGGCGTTTTTTTGGGGCCACATGTTGGAATGCGGAAGACAAATCTTGATTAGAAGAAACACTCAACTAATTCTCCTCTAATGCTGTTTCACCATCATCATTTAATAAACAGAAAAAAAGGAACAATGCTTCTACTGCTAAGATTTATTGTTAGCTTCAGAGCAAGAAAATAAAGCCACTGTTTTGCTCAAGACAAGAGAAAACAAGAAAATAAAAATAAAAACACAATTAATGTTGCTTACAAGGTGGATACTGGAAAGGCAGGAATGTTTCCTCTGGGTTTAAATTTAAACTATAATACACACAGAAATACTTATTTCATTCGGCAGGTTTAAGTGTTAAAAGCTGTGACTCTTTGTCTGGATGTCACAACACCAAAGTATTGTATGTTTAATACAGTTAAATGTCAAATATGTCAATTATAAATTTTATGAAAAGTAACCCACGATTCTTCACTCGATGATACTAGAGAAGACATCTAAAGTACAAACTACAGCCGTGCTGCTTTTATTCTCAAAAGCAATTTTCAATTTTCGTCAGCTAAATTGAATTCTAAGAGAATTGATGTCAAACAGACCGTTTGTAAACGGCTTAACCAGACAAGATTCCTTCAAAGCTGATAGCATTACATGGCCAGCAGAGCGGGGCCCCACATCTGAGGGAAATTAATATCTCAGTTCAGACTGTGACAAGTTCTGCATCCCCTCAATGGATTATGATTACAGTTGGAACACAGGACCATTGGAATTAGGAGGGGCGGCTGAACTGGCACACAAAGACGAGAAGTGGGCACAAGAAGGAAAGGATTGAGAAGTGAGACGTACAATTCAATCCACCGCCGTGCGCTGTCCAATCTTGGAAATTGCCCCAGTGTGTTGTGGGGGCAACTACAGGCAAGAACTTTGTTACATTATCATTTCTGTCACATGTGTGTTTGTGTTTTCTATCGTCATATTGTTATTTGCTTGTTGCTGTGGCGCTAAAGGACAAGCCATTGACTCACGTCGTTCATAAAGTAAATAAACAGCTTTTTTTCTCTCATCCTCATCTCTTGCAACTTTTCAAACTAACCCACTCAAAAAATGAAGCATCCAGTTAAACTACGACCCATCTGTTACTGTTATTACTCCTGTGAGCAAAGGAGACAAAAGCAGGGAAAGATGCCCGGCGGAGTTTGAGTGCACTTGTGACGTGACCAACAAACGGCACCGAAGGCTGAGCACAGAGAGGCTTGTCTCGTGCCGCCCGCATGGACACACGTGTTCAGCCTGTCGGATCACAGTGGCATTGAGACCGCTCACTTGCGCGCGGGGAATGATATTGCGGGTCAGCACCGTAAACCCGCCACTGTCAGTCCGCTGTGGGAATACAAATGAGTGTGGAGTGGCGAAGGATGCAATACGGCACTTGGTGCCGTGTCAGAGGAGGAGAACAAAGGAAGTCGCTGTGGACTTTATGGTGCAGTAGATACACTGAACGAGGGTCAACCAGGCGTTCAGTTCCTGAACAAGCCTCGTGGAGCCAAGCCACCCTGGACCCTGAGCAAAACCGCAAAATCCCTCCACGTTCTTGTCAGTGCCGTGATGGGTGTGTTTATCACCTGAGAAATCTTATTTCAAATGATGATGATGCATTATTAGTCATGTGAAGCAGCATGAAGAGAGGGCGGCGGTGCTTGTTGTTAGCCATTGAAACATAACAATCTGGGGAAAATCTATTTAAGGTGAATAAAAACAGCTAGCTTTAAAAAAGGCGCTGAGAAGTTGCATTGAATCCGAAATGCTGCAGTGACGTGCTTTCTCAAATGGAAAAATATGGTAAGACTTTCCCCCTAAAATTCTTTCACAAATTTACATTTTAAATGAAAATTCAACTCAAAATAAAACCGCAATATATGCTAACTGGTACAATTGAATTATCATCAAGAAATTGTCTAAAAACTAATTATGTGCAAAGTCTTTGAATGAGAGAAAACATTTCCATCACTCGACTGCAGAACAAACCATTGTCCACTATGCCAGACGCTGAGTCACCGCTCCATCAAATTTGTCCCCCGAAGGAACGCTAGCTTGAAGCCAAGAAGCAATAAATAATGAATCATTAGTGTACAGGTTACATTCTTGCTCATTTTTAGTGTTAAGTATCCAATAAAGTATTCGGCTAACGAGACATTTCAAGACGGGCCCAGAAGCTCCTGCGTCCCGGCTATTCAAACTTTCACACTGTCTAGTTTTGTTAACGAGCCAAACCCAGAATGTCACATTGAGGTTTTTGGGCGCTCGGCAAAAAGATCCTTTTCCACATTTTGGTTTTTCTCTGAACCACTCGGATCACATTCTTATACTAATGAGTTGTTAATTGAATGTGCTGCATTTGGTTTGATCTTCACAGGCCTAAACGCCACCACCATTGGTCCAAAAAGCAACATAAGAGAGATGTTGTGCAACACTGAAGATGTTTCCCGTAGGTTTACAACCCTTTTGTTCACTAGGAAACGCTGCATCTGTGACATCATGTTGATGTCGTCCATTCACAGGGCTGACGGATAGTCCTCCAAAGTCATCGGAGAACCAGGGTAAGACGTGATGACGGGTCACAGGGCAAATAGCTGTCTGGACTTCATCTTTCCTTCTGCGCCTCGTGGTTTCACAAAGATTTAAGACGCAGCGCAGCAATTTCACGAAATGGGCTGTTTTCCGATCGATGTGACTTCCATGCCATCAATCACAGGCCCCATATATCACTTTGTTTCACTACTGTAACAAAATGGTCTGCGTATGAACATGGCAGGTGTCCACACCTCCACCCCTCTTGACTTTTCGGCTTATCTGCTGAAATATCGGTTTGATGGATTGGCAGCGTTCACTGAATTCACTGAACGACTTTGGTGATGATAATCAGTTCCTGCGTTGATGATTTCCAAGTTTACATTTGTGATTTTTGAGTAAAATGCCTCGAACTACTGGATTGGTTGCCATTGGATTGCTGATTGCTTCTGAATACACTTAAGTGTTGTAGGTGTAAAGTGCTTTGCAGGAGTTTAGTATGCGTAAGAGTCCTTTTAATATAAGAGCTTATTGACTCTCTAAATGTGTCAAAATGGTGTTTTTAAATCAAATGGTCCATCAAACAGTGACATTCGCCCTGAATGAGCCCATAAAATATTTTTTGGAAGCCTGAAACTTCATGCAAAGCACCACATTTTGTTTGCTTACTTTTGAGTCGAGAGGGCCTTTTAATGTCACTGAATCCATCCAACTTAAGGGTGCGTCTGTAAAGTAGTGTGATCATTAGCTATCGATCACACTAACCGGTAAAGTATTCACGGGCAGGTTGGCGATTCAGTGTAAGTAGAAGCAATTGCCGTTGCTAACGTGAAGGACAGCTCTATGGGCCGGCTGTAATTGGAATGCAATGTTTCACTCTCTGGTAATGGCCATGCAAAGAGAAGCAGGGTTCAACACACGCACTAGACCGGCCCGACAGAGTAATTTAAGCCATAAATCAAACATCCATGCCTTGGGTTCACCTTGAAGCTCTGTTGGCTCATCTTTGCAACTTAGGTGGTACTTGTGTTGAATTCTGATCGTGTTTTCTTATTAAATCCAAACAGGGATGTACAGTAAGACTTTTGTAACTTAGAAATAAATGAGCCGTTTTTTAAAAGCAGCGAGCATATTGTATTTTTGGAAATAGTTTGACCTGCTGCTTCAGTGATTCATGTATCTAGTCTTTAAAGGAAAAGAAGAGGACAGACCTTCACTTTCTCTTCACTCTCTCAGCACAATTGTTGACTAACATGATGTATCAAATAGACAGGAAAAAGATCAGCGAACGTTTCTCATATGCATGCACGTGTTGAGTTTTTCACATTGAGGGTTATGCAGTAATATGTTTTAAACTTTGAAAGATTTGCCCTGAAGAAAAGAGAAATAACACAATCTAATGCAGTTCAGGCTTTGAGAAGACTTTGAACCGGATGTGCAGAGTCACGTGTGTTATTAGAAAAGTCCATTCATTGAACAAATACAACCCTTTGACTGAATTTTAAATAACCAATTCATAATTTAACGTATCGTCATTCAGCCAGATATGAAGGCGCGTGTGCCACAGGCGAGAGTTGGCCACCCATTTCTCCCGTATGACACAGAGGGATATTACTGGTGGAGTTCTTCCCTGAAATACATTAAGCCTGCAAGAAATATTTCATCTTATCTCAAGAGCAGAAAAAAAAAGACCTAACGCAGCAAATCTGAATCCCACCAATAAAGACATGCGCACGCATCACATTTTATTACATTGTTATTACACGGCACGGATGGGTAGACAATATATGTCCCATGAATGTTAGTACATAATCCAATTCATAGCTTTTTCCTGTAAGTCACCCCCCCCCCCGGTCCAGATGATAATCAACATTCCCTTCAATGTGAATGAGCCGAGTGAGACTCCCGACGGGGGTCCGTGAGCAGCTTTCGGGGCTGCTGAGCGTCTCTGTGGACGCAACGCTTAGCGGGGGGCTTTTGTGTCGGTAGGATCCCACTATACGGAGAATGATGGCAGCTGTGAGGCGGCCTCTGGCAACAGCGACTCACACCGCGGCTGCTGGGTCTCACGCCGCACACGGCGCTGCAGCTGCTCGGGCTGCGTTGCACTCCGGGCGAGCACGAGTATACCGAGGTAAGCGCGTCTCCGGGGCGAGCCGAATGCTGAACGCGGCGAGAGCAACGCCGGCCGCCACTGTGGCATCATGGCGGCGGAGGCCGGGGCGGTGCAGCCGGCTACGTGTGCGACTTAGAAGAAGCTGTGACGGGTGTGATTCTGTGGCGAGGTTATTCCTGCTGATGGAAGGGGGCAGAGTTTTCACTGTGGCCCGAGATGAACACGACTGCAAGTGCGGCTGACTGCAGCAGGGCGAGCGAGATCCAGGTTAAGCACCGCTCACTCTGTTTTTCTAGGGGCAATCGAGTGCGAGGCTGAGAGGCTCCAGTACTGGTGCAATCTGGACACACACACACACACACACACACAGGTGAGTGGGTTTCCGGCTCCGGCACACAAGGGTTGGAGCCATTTTGTATATTGTTGTATAATTGCCGGTTATATTATTATAGATTAAGTCACGCCTACAAATGATTTTAAAGATCATATTTCAATTTCATATCTATTTACTTCCAGAAATGATACAAAAAACTTTCTGAACGATCAGAAAATTCAAAAAGACAAAACTACTTAAATCTGTGTTCTTGTTTTATTTGTATTTAAATTGAAACTTTCCATGATCATGGAATGGATGAATTTCATCACTAGAGCAGATTTCCGTTTCCGTGATCAAATCTATTTCTGCAAAGAACATGTTGATGTCGTTGTAAACCATTTTCTACACAACAATAACAACATCAAGCGACACGTGGTGTAAAGTTACGTTACCACAACAGCTGCGGCAGATAAACGAGCGTTAACATGAACAAACATTGGGAAGTCAATTGTCAGTGACTCCCACCACCAGGAACACATTCCACGTGTTGATAATCCTAATTCATCACGCTGTGGTGAGGACAACAAGTAAACAGAGCGCCGCTGTCTTGCTGCAGCTGCCGTCTTGACAAAGTGCTCCGGGATGCCTTCGCTTTCGGAGGTGTTCGTGCATAACAGTTGTGCTGCTATGAAAAGCCACTTCCAGTTCACAGAGTGCACGGAGCACGTTGGGTAGCTGTCAGAAACCCTCCCGGACGTAAGCGGGCCGTGGACAAGGCCTCCATGCTGCCACTTGTTCTCGAACACCTTGACTTAACGGATACACGCGAGGTACGATGGCGCGTCAGTAATTCAAGTTTTTCTAACTGAATGGACGCATATTTCCCGCCCAAAGGAGAATAATCCTTAACTGATTATTTTACACACTAAAACCTGTACAGAAATCATCCCTAAGTGCGCCTGGTGTTTGATTATCGTTCTCCCGCCTCAGAAAGGGGAGGCAGCCTTCATTTATTTTGGTTCCGCTCATATGCGGCTCGCTGCCGAGATCACAGTCCGGCCTCCAAATGAGCGGCAAGGCGACACTCCCCACAAAGCGGCGGGTACGTTCAATTCCCGAAGCACTTCTTACAGTAACACAACGATAAGAACACACTGCATTCAAAAGTGTGAGGTTCCAAAGAAAAGAACAACAAGTGCTGCCGGGGATCCACTCAGTAATATCATGGTGTATATCCGACAAAACTCCTTAAGATACCCTGACAGAGGCATGTAGTGATTATCACCATGACTAACAGAGTACTTGATTATTAATAACACCGGCCAAACCCAACGCCTGATCAATAAAGATATTGTGAAGAAGCGGGTCCCTCTGTGCTTTTTTATTTTTAGGATGCGATTGAAACTTACTGCAGCGTCTGCTGTTGAAGCCGAGCCTCGGTGCTTTCATCTTCTCTAACTCGCCGTTATACTCATCGCCAATCAATAGAAAACTCTGAGTCTGATGAGATTGCCGTGGAAAGAATTGATTAATCAATTACCTAATGAAGTGAAAATAACTGATTTTCAATCCAAGGACTGATTTATCGTTCTGTCGTTGTGTTTCCCACTGGTCATTATCAGCATGGACTCTGGTTTTGAATTGACATGTCACTTTAATTTCCACTTTTTCTGTGCACTTTCATTGAAAAGACTAAAACGAGTCCGTCAGACTCCACCGACAGATTCCTTGTTCGCAAAGGCCGCTCAGCCCTTTCATGTTTTATCCATAAAACGTACTTTTTGAAAACTCAGTCAGCACAGCGTGATGGCATGAAGTCTGCCAACTACAATATTTATTTATGTCCTTCTTGGTACTGAATTTTTACTACACCATTACAAAATTACTGGATCGGAAAAAACAAAGCACGCTTGTCACTAAAATACTTTTGGTGCCCTGAGATCCAGGAATGTAAACAACACAAGTACAGTACATTAATAATTCATTTGGAATTTTGAAGGCGAAATGAACAATCTGAATAGAGGAATTCGGAATATATAAAGATGCAAATATTAGGTATTTACAGCTTTGATACACTGCTGGCAATATCGCTGTGTACGGCAGAAATCCTGTTTCGTGTCTCATTGTTCTCATATCAAATCCATAACACGATAACTGCTGAGCACGGCTTATTTTCACGCCTCACACCCTAACCGAGGGAACAGTTGATACTATCTTTAGTTTAGAATATGGCTTCAACAGCATTGCTAATCTTGAAATATATTATTGTTCTACTATGCCGAAGTATAGTTCAGGGAATAAATGTTTAGCAGATATGTCTGAAACATTTGTGGCAAAACTGAACCTGCAGTCAAAGATTTGAAGGTTCTCAAATGTTACAATTTAGTTTTCTTGGTCTCGTTTGGTTATTTCTATTAAATAATGTTATCTTGTTCTCAAAGATACAGGAGACCAGCGTCTCTCACTTTTCCCCCCATTTGGTAGACCAAATTTAATTGCGACTATAATCAGGAAATTAATCATTAACGCTAGAATTTGTAATCATCAATCCTGTCCAACGGTATTATCCTGACATGACTCCACGGAAACAAAAGTCACGCTGTTATTGCGTTGCTCTCCGTGCCTCCAAATGCAGAAGCGGCAGGTCTGGAAAAGGGCACGTTGTCCGGGAACCTGTGACAGGCTTTACAGGAGGACCCCGTTGTCCCGAGTTGCCGTCTTGGCATCGAGTCAAGCGCATTGAAGGTGTGTGTCAGAGTCTGACAGAGTTGTCTCTGTGGCCGGTTGTGATGTGCATGGATACGCATCGAGGCAAAGCCAAGGTCTGACCGTCGGTGACATTAGGATGGGACGTTTGTGCAAATTGATATATACGCATATAAGTCCTTATTGTGCTTAATAGAAGTATCAGCTTGCACTATTGCGCAATAAAGGGACAAAGTGACGCCGCACTGACAGCCGCGTCATATATTCATTTGTTTTTATTTGAGGGAATGAGAAAGTCTTTTGCACGGCCCCTGGTTTTCAGATTAACAAAGGATTGAATCAGTATTCATAGGAATGCCCAGTAGCTCTTGTTAGGGGCTTAAACGGATGCTGTAAGTGTCTTAGAAGCTGCAGTTCGAGAAGATGGTGAACATTTTCCGGCTGGATAAAAAGCTGATAAAAGCTCCTCTGCTATGCCGGTCCCAACCAGGTTAACCTTTAGATGCATGAATGATATTTTGTTGAGGTATATTGTGTCTACAATTCACTTTCATGGTCCGTCAAATGCAATAAAATAGCAGTGTCTCTTGATGAAAGTGCTTGCGGGTCAGGACATTTGAGAAAATACGTTTTATTATTACATCTCCCTTAGTTGCAAACAGTTCTTGGGTGAGACAAAGAAATATGCTCTTTAAATGAAATCTAATTATGTGTTGATAGGGTTTTTTTTGGTCGAGGTTTGTAATTCATTCTGTGGCTTCTAGTAGTGTTTATGTTTTCAAATGCAAACATTCAAGTTATGGTGAAAGTATGTATGTCTTAAGATTCTAAATGCTATTTTTAGAGACTGCGATATAACGGCTTAGATTAGCAGGGTCTCTGACGGCAACTTGAAGCCGCTAAATATACACAAATAACTAAACGCACACTTGGATGGATTCATCTAGCGAGGCTTTTCGTTTTGAGGTTTGGCTCTTGCTCAGCTAGTGCTAGCGTTTACATTATTCACAATCTAATTGATTAGCTTACTTACTATTTCACCGCTATTAGAAAATGACTGAGTGGCCGTTTAAAATTTCAAATAACCGTGAAAATAATGCGCCATCGCGCTCGCAATGACTCCGATACCTCAATGCTCTCGTTGACCGCCTGAACCATGAATCTGCTACAAAGGCTGCAGCAAAGGCTTTTAACTAAAGCAAAGAGGCTGAGTGACATCTGTCTTGTTTTAGCATCTTGTCATTAAATGCCTGTTTTTTTCTTTTTTTTCTTCTTTTTTTTAGAACTGCTGATGTGCTTATCTCTGAACTCAAGGGTCCCCCCATGACGTAAAATCCTCAAGCATGATCCTGCAGACTGTTTCTCTCTCTGTCAAGGTTGTCTACTAAAGGTGACCATGCTGTTGCTGTCAGGGCTCCTCCGCTTATCAACAAGCTTCGAGCAAAGTAGCATCGCAATTAAATCCATTTTTTTTAATCATATTTGATGTTTACTCTTCTCGCATCCCTGCAGCCTCGTCTGATCTGGGTGTTTTGCATTTAGCTATCCCCATGACTCCCTCTTCATATTGGGGCATTTTCCGTTAGTCAGTCATTATAACCTTGACAGATGTCCTGTGGCAAATGCAGAAAATCTGATAGTTATTGTTCTTGACAGGAATCATTTATGGTACAATTTAAGCAGTAAAATCCCCCTTGTGCACTAAAAAGATACATTTTGGCAGCCATCATCACACCTACACAGACTTTGCAATGCAATGGTGATGTAAAACAATCCCTGTGAAGGAAGTGATGCTTTGCCATGCCTGGTGCAATAAACATGAGGGCGGCCAAACGCTACGCGCATTAAAAAAAAAAACACAATCATTGGGCGGCCTGGAATTAAAAAAATACAAAAAAAAGAATAACACTATGGTCTCGGTAGTGAGCTTACTTTTAATAAAGGGAGCTGTTGATGTCTGTGCAGAAAGTACTTATAGTTACATAAGAACATTGCAGTCCTCTGCATAGGATGTAACACAATGGTACATTCAACTGGCCGCACAATGTGATGGAGAGTTATTCAGATGGCTTAATCTACAAACGTGCCTCTGCACAGGCCCTCACCTCTTTTTCATGTACAGACTATAAAATGTTAAAAATCAGTGTCAATGTTTGGTAATTGCTCATTTATAAGCTGCACAGCTTCCCATCCTATTTGACATTACAATATTTCCCAGCTATGTGTTATCTTATCTCCTGTTATATTGCACTGTGATGGAAGTGGACGCTCACTCAGTCAGGTACATGTCAAAATTGTGATTGAAATTTGATCAAGATTCATTGCGCCGCGCCAAAGGGGGCTCACACAGCAGATTCACCGTTTTTTCTTCATTACATATTGTGCAGCGCGCCTCAGGCGATTGCAAAATAACCACAAAAAAACATGTCGCCTTGCTCCCGTCCCACTGGACGGTTTATGTCTCGATGTCCCTGCGCAGCTTCCCAAGCCGTAAAAATGATCGGTGTTAAAGTTGGTGTCTCCCCCCCGGAGCACTCGGGACACACTCAATTTAATCAGGGTCCATAAAAAAAAAAAAAAGACAATTAAAGTTTCTCTCTCCTCTTAACATCGCAGAAAGCCCTCAGGACCATCGGTTCCCAATAATCCCCCTCTCCATATCTCAAGCCAAAAACAAAGGATAACCGAGGCAACAGCTTTGCGCGTCGTCTCTTTTCTCTCCAGCATGTGTGGCGAAAGCGGTGCCCGAAGCGTCACATTTATAATTGCAGTCGAGACACCTGTGACTGAGATGGTCAGCGTGATGTGTTGGAGCCTAATGACTCTGCAACTGTGGTGGTTATATTTCAGAGAGATATGAAGGCGGGGGGGAGGGAGTACCGGAGGTTATTCAACCGTGGAGAAGTTTAATTGTGTATAACTGCCCGAAGCATCAAAAGAACACCGAGTGCGCCACCACTCCCTCTGCACATACCGCACCTGACTGCGATTTGTGCACCTCGAGTCACAACGCGCGCAACGATCGTCTACGCGCCCTCCAGCTCTTCTTCATTTCTCAACTCATCAGGATCACAAACAGAATCTGAATCTTTGTTACACTTAAAAAGCCTAAAAGCCCTCGGTCCTCCGCCAACTTCAATCAAAAGCCCAATATTTAATGCTTAACATCCTTTTCTTCCTTCTCCGGCTGATCAAATTAATGCACGACTTGAGCCAATCTTCCCTGAACGAAAAAACGTTTAAAGAGGTTTTCTCGGTTTTGGATTAAGCAGTAAGCCACGAGAGGCATAGATCTACAGTCATTTTACGACAGACTAGCGCCGTTGTTCGGCTTCATTTCGGCTCTAAGATGTGTGTAGCACAGTTTAGCAGTACTGCTTCTGAGACATTTGACTCTCAACCTTCAAAAGGTCAGAGGGAATCATGGAAGGCGTAAAGGGGAACAATACCTAAGTGAAGAATTCCCACATGTGATCTCCATGCCCTTGGAACGTACAATCAATATTTGTGAACATGAGCATCTGTACTCTCTTCTGTGCCAGAAAATAGAGACGTGACTCTCAGACATGTGAAGTCAGCCGTGAACCAGAAAACGTCGCCTGAGTCCATTCCCACGGGAGCTCGGTGTTATCTATGACATATTTACCAGGTTATTCTATTTCCACATCTAGGACATCACTGATTTGAGTTTTTTCAATCTAGTTTTTTCATTTTGGAGGGTTCCTGTACACTAATATTTGGGACTGTGTAAGATCATAGAAATAATATGCGTATGATAAAAATAGCAGGTGGGAGCATAGCAGGTGAAATAAGCAAGAGCAAGGTGGCATTATGTTTGCTTCAACCTCTCCTTAAATATAGATTTCACTAAAACAAACGTATTCAATCAAAATCAGGGAGTCGTGTTTCAACTAGACTACGAAAAAACCCGAAGAAACCTCCTTTTGACAAGCATTCTAGAGCTAAATACTTTTAAATAACGGATCCAATATCAATGATAATCTAACGAGAACAATTTCAACAGCATGCAGCGGCTCTGCAACCGTGGCAGCTCCAGGAGCCTTTCATCAAACAACTAGTCGATTATTTGCTCTGCACAGAATGTGCTTATTGAAAATGTTTTATGCCGTTTTGGCAAGCGGGTCCTTTCCCTATATCACGGAAATATTGTTCACATGAGTTTGCTCTTGTCAGGAGTCCTCCATCTCTGCCGGAAATACAGTAACAGGGATCATTTGTTTTGTGGAGGTTTTTACGTAAGAAATTACAGCTAAGGGAGAGGAATCTGCAGGATTAAGATCAGTGGCAATCACACAAATGATCATAAATCAGCGGGCGTCTGATGGAAACATTATTCCGGCGTGAACAGCTTCCGTGATCAATCTCACTGCACATAAATGGGGATATGATGGAAGCCCACCAAGCCAGAGAATGAATAAGGTAAGTGAAATTCTTGGAAGCGGTTGGAAATGTTGGGGAATTAAGACTTACGCAGCAGCACTTTGAAATACTCCATTTCTTCACTTCATTCCTACAAATGATTTTTTTGGTTGTTCCCACCCATCTGCATTAACCCGCCGTGGCCTTCTCCTTCTCCTCGTACTGCCTCGTCCCACTTCTCTGCCCCTTCGCCCCCCCCTTTGCGGCAAAGGCGCTGCAAAATTTTCTCCTCGTGGTCCCTCGGTCACGACTGACATGGTCGCGGTCGAGGCGTCGACAAACCTGGAGAGCTCCCGTGATTACTTCCTGTCAGCTGCGATCGTTGCGATTATTCGAGTAGCTTGACGCCACGGCCTCCGGTCCGGAATGAAGTGTGTGTGGCAAGCAGGGGGGAGGAACCATAGTATTTAGCATACCATTTACAAACATCTTGCGAACATTGACTTTACTTTATGGTTAGCATATGTTCCTCCTGCTTTCCCTTAAGTCTCTCGGGGGACATCACCCACGTTTGTTTTGTGATCGCTGATGTGTTTTCCGTTTTTACTGCATCGCGCCTTACTGTGCCTCCCAGAAACAATGTCAAATCCTCGCAAACAATCTGCCTCCGGCTCCGCAGCCCGCGTCCGCGTGCAGAATCCCAAAAAACAGCAATTACAAAGAGATCCTCCATCACGCCGCTTCAGACGGAGCTTCACAGCAGTCGAGCCACGGAGGCTCAACCTGTCCGTCTGCGTCTCTCTGAAAAAGAGGACACCTGCCTCAACAGAAATCTGCTCTCGCTGACACATTCCACGCTGGACAATACATCCGAGGGTGCTTCCCTTCCACCACGCAGCCATTTGCTGTGAGGAGAAAATAAGAGGAGAGGAGGGGGGGGGGGCAGCAATGTGTGCGTCTCAACAGATGAAGAAACTGCAGAGAAAAGTCATTTACTTCTGGTCACACTCCTGAGTGCAGGGAGTCATCGCGTTATGGGCCCTGTACGGCGTGCAGACGCAGATATGGCAGCGGGGGGGGGGGGGGGGGGGGGCGGCGAGGAGCCACAGATGACTGTGCATTGCATCAAACGAGAGAGGCCGTGGTAAACACATGTGGGATGTGCAGAGGAGGAACAGAGGACATAGTGGGAGTGCGGGAGGGGGGGGGATTCACGCTCCGAGCGGGGGACTCCTCGCTGGTGATGTCCAGCAATTAAAAAAACCCCGGGGGGGGCAGGGCCTGTGACACGGGGGCCGTCATTATCCGTCTGCATGTCGGTACCGCTACAAAAGCCGAGCGACGATGTCTTTTTACTCAGGCCGGCAACAGGTTTGTTGGCAATTAGCAGGTTGTGCACACAGAGGTGGTGCGGCGCACATGCTGTTAGACATCAATGGGCGCCGAGTCGGGGGGCCCACACTACCCCCCCCCACCCCACCCCTCCTCTGTTGCCCGTCTCTGTTTCTTGTTGGGGGGTCAAAGAAACAGCCATTTAAGTGTGTGTTGTTTTTGTGTAGTCGTCATGCCACTCAATTTCACCAGCTTTTCACTTTTTTCTTTTTTGGTGGTGGGGGGGGGGGGGGGGTGTGAGATGTGTTGGGATTAGACATCATTGCTCATGTGTGGCTGTTACAACACTACATCACAGGCTGAAGAGATGACTGAAGAGGCGGGTTTACGCTTCCTCGGCCAAACACACAACATTGTGTCATTAGGAGAAACCTGTCTGTCAGGGGGAGGGGGGGGGGGGGGGCGGCCACACGGAGATGTGGGGGGGGGTTCCAAGGTTAAGCATCTGCTCAACAGTCTTGCCACTGGTTGCGGTGTTTTTCTGACCGGTCACAGCCCCCCCCCCCCCCCCCCCCCCCCCTCTCTCCGTCCTTTAATTGGCCATTAAAGGACAGCACACACTCTCACAGTGTCGCATTGTTTTGCATTTGACCGTTCTGAGAAGTCAAGCTGGAGAAAGCATTGAACGCCACCATTGTCCCAGTTGCATCCCCCCCCCCCCCCCCCACACACACACACCCTCACACACACACACCTCCCCTCAAAAAAAGGAAGAAAAAAACATGTGTTGCTTTACACCCCAGAAACAACACTTAAATCCCCGACCGGATCTCATGGCAGACAACACAACAGCATGCAGCGCCGCATCTCACATCAGCACCACGTCCTCTTCAGGGGTGGGGGGGGGGGGGGGGGGGGGGATGGGGGACCTGTTAAGCCATCAATTATACTGCGGTAGCTGTGCACAAACTGCAGTTGTTGCATGTGAATGAAACATTGCCGCGGAGAAGCTTTCCCTTCATCTCCGGCTCTCCTCCGGAGCGGCGACGCGCGCCAAACCCAATGAATGACGCGACGTGAGACCGAACACCGGGATTCGGGAATGACAATCATTAAAAATATTTATTAAAAAGAAGCTCACCAGCAGCAATAAGCGATGCGCCCTCCTCGCTGGCTCCTCTCTCGCGCTTTCTCCCTCTTTCTGGGTTTCCCTGGAGTTAATGAGGTTCTTCTGACGCGCGGTCCGACTGGTTTCTCTCTTCTCCCCCAGCTGTTACTGTCCACCGGGGTTGGACATGTTATTCTGCTTGTTGTTACTGTTCTTCTTCTTCTCCTTCCTCCTCCGGCGGTCAAGTAGTCGGGAAATCGGCGTCCTCTCACAAAAAGCCCCCCGCGCCCCCTCCTCTCTTCAAACTAACCTCCCCGCCCCCCTCCTTGCACTCATCTAGAGATTGGCGCCGGTGAGGAGGGGCGAACCCTGGACCCGGGTGGGGGTCTTCATTAGAGGGTCTGTCACGATCAATGCTGCCCACGTGGACATGCGGTGGACGTGCGCGAGGGTTCACTGTTAACCGACCAGCTTGTGTCAGTGCTTCTCTCGGAAGCTGGAAGGGACTCCCCCCCCCTCCCCCGCCTCCTCCTCCTCCTCCTCGTGTGTTATTGCACAGCTGCCTCCCGGGCGAGACGCGGCGGTGAGTGGGCCCACTTGTTCAGCGGGCTGCGCGCGGTTCGAGGGTCTGACGCAGGTGCCCGAGGTCCAAAACGCGCTGACAGTGATCCAGCGCCCTGATCCGAGTCACTGCAGCGGATCACTCCCACTGCGTGACCTTGGGTTGGTGTGGTCTAATCACCGGGAGCAGCAGGATGAGGAGGGGGGGGGGGGGGGGGGGGGGGGGGGCGTGTGTGTGTGTGTGTGTGTGTGGGGGGGGGGGGGGGTCTGGCACGGGGTGAGGGGAAAAAAAGAAAGGAAGACACATCACTCCATCAACTCAACATATGCGCAAGGTGCCCTTGTGCAAGGCGTGTAATGTCACGTCTGACCCTCATGCAGCGGCTGCTGGTACAACAACTTCATTCCTGGGCTCTGACTTCGTTACGAGATCAAATATTACAAATGAAAGGCAAAAAACCGAACTTTTTCAGCTCAATGCTTTGCTGATTGCAGCATCCCTCGGAGATATTGAATTGCTCCTTCCTGAGACCACACCGGTTGCTTTTCAGTTTTTCAGCCGTGCCTCAACAGCCCCATTTTCCTGAGAAAAGAAAACCCTGCTGTGATGACTTTCATGGTGTTATTTTGTTGAACATGAAAATCTAAAATAATTGTTGACTCTTAACATTTCAGTGATGGCACTCAAGTGACTGCAGAGCCGAGTTGCTTCATAACAATTTAAGAACAATTCTAATACTTATTACATTTTGTAGTGTTTCAACAGAACTTTGATTCAGATTATGACAGTGTTAATGCCTATATAAATTGTTGCTATATCTTGATCCCAATAGGGATCAAAAGACCTAACAAAAAATAGGAAACACATGTGGTGTCTGTTGCAGGACTTTCATAAGCCCGTCCAATCATTTTATTTTACAGAACAACATAATTGGATTTAACATCATTTGGGGGTATTGCTGATAGCTGCTGCAGCAGCTGGCCACACTTGTTTTGGTTATTCAGTTGGATAGTTAGAATATAGCTTTGTTTTATGGTTTTCTCAACGTTGACCACAGTGTAGCTTTAACATTCAGCAATAATAAATGAGATATTTTCCGTCGAGCTCCTGAAGTTTGCGGATGACACCACCCTCATTGGACTGATCTCCGGTGGGGACGAGTCCGCCTACAGGTGGGAGTCTGACCATCTGGTATCGTGGTGCAGTCAGAACAACCTGGAGCTCAACGCTCTAAAGACAGTGGAGATGGTTGTGGACTTCAGGAAGAACAGAGTCCCACCCTTGCCCATCACCCTGTGTGACTCCCCCGTCACCACTGTGGAGTTCTTCCGTTTCCTGGGCTCCATCATCACCCAGGACCTCAAGTGGGAGCTGAACATCAGCTCCATCACAGAGAAGGCTCAGCAGAGGTTGTTCTTCCTGAGGCAACTGAAGAAATTCAACCTGCCAAAGACGATGATGGTGCACTTCTACGCGGCCATCATCAAGTCCATCCTCTGTTCCTCCATCGCCGTCTGGTACGCTGCAGCCACAGCCAAGGACAAGGGCAGGCTGCAGCGCGTCATCCGCTCTGCAGAGAGGGTGATCAGCTGCAATCTGCCGTCCCTGCAGGACTTGTTCGCTTCTATGAGCCTGAAGCGAGCTAGAAAGATCGTAGACGACCTATTCCTTTTGCACTGTTTTTATGGCAATAAATGTTTCCTGATTCCTGATTTTTGCAACCGAGCCCTCTGGGATTGAAATTATCGGATCATCTTGCTCGGTGCTCAAACCTTGGTGACTTCACTTAAATTGCAGCCATTAGTTTTAAATACACTTAATATGATGGACGATAAAACTTTGTAATGTAATGTAATGTAATAATTGGGGAAAAAAACTGAATAGCCGTTAACAGACACTATTTAAGTTTGATTACTATATATTTACATTTGGCAACTTTCAAAACCCCATAATTTAAGGAAATTGCGTGACTTTAACACAATTAATTGGGTTAACTGTTTATTTCTAAAAAGCACGCAATGGACCTCACTTTTGTTTTGATTTGAATCCAGCACACATCTCCGTTTTGGCCACCTTTTGCATCGAAGGGACTGCGGGATTCCTCTCTGTGAGATCCGCCTTCCTCGCCGCTAATTAAGTTGCTGTGAAAGGGTTTCCCCCTTCGTTCTCACTCTGGGTGTAAGGTTGTTGGTGCCCTTTTCATCTATCAATTTCATTTATTGTTTCATTGTGAAGCCCTTTGAGACAGTAATTGTAATTAGAGGCTGTAATAAACCTGATTTGCTCCTGTGGGCGAGGAAGAAGAAGAGGTGCAGGCCGGCTCTACCAAGGAGCCTGGAAGCCGCCTATTGAGACACAGTTCGGGTGTCGGGTGAAACTCATCCCTCCTCCCCAAAGCTAAACGATCCCTATATATCATCCATGCCACCCGCTGTGTGCGCTGCCTTCTGGAAAATTTCTTTAATCTCTCATCTTATTTGTTTTTTATGTGTCCCCTCCCAAAACGTTCCACTTGGAAGCGCGGGCGAGCTGAAAGCATGACATTTTCACGGCATGTTTTTGTCTTTTCTCCTTTAATATATGGGGTTGGGCTGGAGCGGAACAACGAATCAAACTCAATGTGCCATTGCACCGATTAGTACAGTTACCAAGTGCCTTACAGTTTGCTCCCTTTTAATAAATCCTTGAGCCTGCATAATCATGTCCTCCAGCTCACAATTATAAAACTCTGGAAAACTGACACTGAGATATGTGTATGTCTCGGCTTCTTTCTTAATTAGTCCCGGCCTGCAGACAAAGATGTGTTAGCTTTTCGAAGAAAAAAAAAACTGTTTGGAGAAAATGTGCCGTAGTTTATTCAACAACACTCTCGAAAAATATTGCATGTACAACCGACTGTGTGAGAAAGATTTAGCGGTGGAGTGTATTCTCAGCCCTATTGGCTGATGCATGAATGAAATGCTACCATTACCTCATCTCCGGATCCGCAGATTGCAGCTCCAAACTCTGAAATCGTTGCGGCCACATTGTTCAAGAAGCTGACTCAAAGATTGTCACTTTGTGACAGGCAAAAACATCTCCCTTTGAGGGGTCACTCGGTGAGACACTCGAGCCTCGACAGGTGCTCACTGCAGAAAGGTTGCACCTGGCGGCTCTGAGGCGGGGACACGTGTTCCCTCGTGTCATGCTGGCTCTTGCATTCAGCGCCTGGCTTTGTGCTTTCTCACTCGCTTTCTTCTTCTATCTAATGCGCGTGACCTTTTCGACATTCCGTATTCCTGAAAATGAGGCGGCGGCTCCTCCCACATTCATTATCGCATATTGAAAACTCACCCGAGGGGCGGTGGTTGTTGTTGTCGTTGTTTTTGGCAGGTCTGAGCCACAAGTGCAAAGGTTGCTGATAAAGGGCTCATAAATAAATGCGAGGCAGTTTGAAGACTTGTTTCACAGACTAAGCGGCGTTGTGTTGTCTGACGAGATCCATGCATCCATTAATATTACCCACCTTGGAACCCCCTGTGAAAGCCCTAAGTAGCTTCTCAAATTAATGACCAATCAGCCCCAACACGATGCATAAGACGGTGTCATGTAGGCGACGTGTTGAACGCATATACTTGCATGCAAAGCTGGCGTTGAGGCAGGAAATAAAAGTTATGCACGCCACATCAGCTTGCCATCAGCCCATTGTAAGTAGCGCTAATTACTGTCAGCATTTAATGCGAGGCCATTCATCGACGTTGTCAGCCCTTCATTTACGGCATCAGTGCGTCTGTCATTCAGTGGTTCTACCGCGCTGCTCATTGTGTGGATTCATCACGC
Organism: Gasterosteus aculeatus; assembly: GCF_964276395.1. Lineage (NCBI taxonomy): Eukaryota > Metazoa > Chordata > Actinopteri > Perciformes > Gasterosteidae > Gasterosteus > Gasterosteus aculeatus. Next base: position 19,221,723 of record NC_135694.1, read on the forward strand.
GGCTCTCTTCCCATTCTGGTTGGTTCCCTGGTAATCGAATACACACGCAGTGGTATGTTTTTGAGCTTGTCCTCATAATAACTTCTACACCTTCGTGATATGCGCTTGAAGGGCTCTGCGCGCCCTGAGATGCTTTCTAAATTGAAATCGGCACACTAACCACAGAGAGTTTGCATTGAAGTGCTGCGAATATTGCTTCAGGAGGAGTTGTGGTAAACAAAGGAAGTGCTGCGATCATCACACAAAGATCAAGCGTCACAAATCATTGTCAGCCCTATAATTAATCACCAAGTGCTTTGGGATTCAGCACATAAACGCGGTTAGCTTGATGCTAATTGCTTTGGAAAGATATTGTTGCTCGCAAACAATCCTCAGTCCATCCATCAATCTGTGCACTCTGTGGCCCTCGCTCGCCCCATCTCATTACTCATACAGTAAACACAACGATAAAATAGATCATTTGGCAGTGCGCTCGCAAATGACTCGGGTTTGTTAAGGTTACGTACAGAACGGCGACGATTCAATTTAAATGTGTCCACCATCGGAATTCAGATGAAATTAGCTCAGAATGATCCCAGATGGGACTGTGGCATTTTCAACGCAAGATGTGTGACTGCTGTGAGGACGAGAGGTGCTCCTGGCCAAACGCGCCGCTCCACGCCGCTCCACGCCGCTCCACGCCGCTCCACGCCGCTCCACGCCGCTCCACGCCGATGCTCCTCAATCCCGGTTCTCATCACTGGTGGTACGGCTGATTCTCCATCCCATCATCTCGTTAATTGGAGCTTGTTGCATTCTCTCAGTCCTTAATCAGCCCCTCGATTACAAGGCTGAAATGACCGCCAAGAACACATTCACACTGAAAAGCCCCCCCGTCCATGTGTTTATATACTGCTGGCCCGTCAGACTAGGTGAGCATTGCTTGCCCCACAGCTGTGTTGTAGCCTAATTTGTTGTCCATATACCAAGTCCAAGTACATATTTGGCCCAAAAAATTGTATTATTGGCAATAAAAAGTGCAGGTCACTTGAGTTCTATTGATCTTTATAGATGCTAATAAGAACCCTTCATAACAACGTACATAAGTTGTGTCCCTAAACAACCATCCGCCTTCAAGAAAAAAGAAATGCAGATATTTATTCGATGAGCAGTAAGTAAGAGTATCTGCTTAATTAAAAACTGGCATATGGATGACGTTTCCTGTTTCAGCTTCAGATCTATCAGAAAACATTTCACGTAATTTAACTCTATATCAAGTAGACATTATTAATATCCCTAAAACTGAAGGTTTAACGAACTTAGCCCGGTCTTGTCTGTTCATCAGCCTCATTAATTCCGCTGTGATTGATGCGGCAATCTTCCATCTCATGAGACAATTAAAATACCAGGAAACCTACACACACGAACACAGATGGTTTCCAAACTTCTTCTCCATGAAACTAAGATAGATTGAATTTTTGTATTATTGGTCAATACTCCAAATCATCACCATATCATGTGTGGTTCATGACAGAACATTTTTTGTCTCCAAAGAAAAAGATTTTCCCCAAATTCAAAAACATATTGTATTGAAATCCTCACAGAACAGTTTTCCTACAACCACAAACGGACAGCGAAACTCTGGACCAGAACCCCAAGAGCTGAAACTGTATAATGCTGCAGTTTTCACCCAGAACTCTTTATGCGAAGCTGCATCAATCTCAGCTGCCAACTCTGCTATCGTGAGTATATAAGCCTCTCAAGTTCAATAGAATAATAAGGAATTCATGAATAATGCTCAACTAATGTTCATTTTAGGGAAGAAATCGAGAAAAAACGCGGCGCTGTAGGAATGCGATGGCAATAGCAATTCAAGGGTGAATACTATCTGCTAATACTGCTCCCGAAATTCTAATAACGTTGGAACACAAGCTACATTATGAATGCCTCCTTTTAATACAAGAGGGATTTATGAGATGTATTTGTCATATTCTAATTATGTGATTTTAGATAAGCTGGGTGATGGGAAAAGATTTACACGTCTATTGTCTAGCAACGTTTTTGTCTTCCCGGATCAATGCAGGAAGGATGAGGAGGACGACACGCAGCACGCATCACATTTTGCCAGCTGCACACATTATTGATCTACCTGCATGCCGACTGTAACGCCCGTTTCATAATTCACCCTTTTTTTTAATTCAATCTCTATCTTGTACTGAGTAAAAAACAAAAAACCACGTTGTTACATCTCATCTCCGGGCCGGCCCTTGTGGCCACATCACTGGGAAAGAAGCAGCCAGCTCGTAGGCTTCAAAGAGTTTTGCTGCTGTGTTGTGGATTTTACCAAGCAAGAAACTATGTGCTTTCAAGATTTTTTTCACCTGATAGATGTCTTCTGACAGAGAAAATATCCTGAAGCAGTCAGACAGATATAACAACTTAAGATCTGAGCTGAAATCATCCTTTTATTTGCACAAATGTTTGGTATTTAACACATTTCCCAAGTGGAAAAATGTGATGAGTTCAGAAGCAAATGAGGGAAAGAAACTATCTAGAAAGAGAAACAGCAGAGGTTCAAATCCTGTGAACATCCCAAGGATTGAGGATGCTGCAGTGCATGGACGTGGTAATTCCTAGTAAACTAACAGAAATGAATTATTGATGTGTTATGAGAGACAACCATACATCATTATGGCATTTCAGGTGAGGAAAAAAAACAACAACTATTGAGTAGGCAGAGGTACACGAGGAAATGCAAGAAGTACACTGCACACTAGCCTGTAAGACCGAAGTCCATCATTTGGCTTTTTGTTTACTTTAGGGGAGGGGGGGGGGGGGGGCTCACTGTGCAATAGGAAGATGCAGTAAACACTTTATATCAGGCATATGGAAGGAAACAGCATAAAAGTAGCGGAAACACTCTGAGCCTGCAGCCAATGCTGAACAGTGAACAATTTACAGCTTGGAAATATGTGGCCGGGGCTTTCATCAACAGCCAAAGGCATCTTCAGAGGCAGATACAAAAATAAAAAAAGTGCATTGAGCGCCTGTGGTGGAAGAAAAACAACTTTACTGTATCTGGGACCCGGAGTCTGCAAATGCATCTCAGGGGTTACTGTAGGCGGCTTACAGCCGATTGTGATACAGAGTGATGGCAGTTTGTGCTTAGTGTAATGCAGTTCCCGGATGGACTGGACCACTCTATACCCTTATTTCTAGGTCAAATGCTTGAGCATTTGAGGTTAACATAAATCCCCACTGGATGTTTCATTCTTAAGAAGTAAAAAAAAAGATTGATCATAGCCCATTTACAGAAAATCAATAAAGCTCATTTGATGACTGGAATAATCAACAAGGTGGCAGAAAAAAGGGTGACAAGGAGGTTCATGACCTTCACAATGAGCAAAGGAGGTATTGTAATGACAGGCTCTGAAGCAATTATCTTGTCATCTACGGGATTCTCTGTATGATCATTGAACCGATGTGACCTCATGTCTACAATCACATGGAGTCTTCTGAAGCCTCCCGGTCAAAGAAAACGGTGCGATAATCCCCACCGGGGAGTTTTTGTGACTTTAAGCCTCAATTCAAATGTCACATTTCAAAAGCACATCAGCACAGCTCTGAGATCTGACAAGTGGTGGTTTGAGCGATGTGTTTGTGTGTATGTGTGTGTGTGTGTGTGTGTGTGTGTGTGTGTGTGTGTGTGTGTGTGTGTGTGTGTGTGTCACAGAGGTGTGCGGAGATCTGACACAAGCCATTGTAGTGTGTGCAGTCACGACAGCAGCAAGGACTGCAGTGGAGCATATAAAGTCAACAAACCCAACGGTGTGGTAGCGTAGCACCGGTACTCATTCTGTGGTCTATCAGGTCAGAGAGCAAAGCTCTACTTGTGAACAGGGGTTTTTGTCACTCAAGACAATATTTTTTCTTTGCTTTAATTTTGCTATTCATTTATTTTGATATAAATAGGTTCAATTTACAATGATATCAAATGAACAGCTGGAGAATATTGAGTAATTATCAAAACTGCTGATTGTTCAACTTACTGCATTAAGTACAAGTCGGCTGTTATTGCTCGGAAATGTTTCAAACTTTGAAGACGGGATGGTAGCACATTATATGTTTGCAGTGTCATTTCTCCAGAAAAAAAATGTTTTTATTATAAGCAAAATTTATAAAACAGATTGGAGTGATATCAATCTCCTTTTTCGAGAAATAAAATCAGTGTTTTTTCCTAAATGTTGTGCCTTTCTTCTAATTGGTTCAGAAATCTCAATATTTCTCACGTTTAAAGTACTGTACCCTTTAACTTTTAAGAATAAGATGTATTTGAAAACAATTTGTCTTAAAGAAAAATCCCCAAAAATTGCTAAATAATTAAGCCTCACACATTTTGCTGGAATTTCAAAGGTTTTTGTCAAGGTGGGGCCTTTTATTTTTAGTATATGATAATGTCTTTTCATTTCTCTGAGTGCAGTACTTCACAGCACGGAGATGCTCTGTTAAATGAATGGATTGGGGCTAATAACAGTGCCTGGTTCCAAAGAAGCACACTGGAACCATCCTTCCTCTTTATGCGCTCCCACAAGGGACAGTAACCAGGAAACAGTGTCAGGTTTTCAGTTACTCGGTTAATACTGTACACATGGCTCGACATTGAAGGACTCTCTGTCCTCTGAATTTGATGAATGAACATTTTCATAATGAGCTGGCTGTGTGGTCTGCACTGCAGGACACTATTTTCAATAACACATTTCAAACAGGAAAAAAACAAAACCTGTTTGCTTTGGGCACAGAGTTGCAGAAGAGTAAGCTAGTTTGCTATAAAATTAATCCTCCACCACTGCGGCCATGGGACTGTCAAGGTGAGAAATGCAGACTTGAATCAGGAAAACATCCACTGCTAATGCATTTGTTGAGGGAACCAGTCCGATGCTCACTTGGCCTAGAAAATTAGATCTCATTCCCTACAGCATTATATGTGGATTTATTCATACACATGTCCAAGACACTAATTAGATCTGCCTGTAGTTTAGTTTTTAAACATTTAACTCCACGTTTCCCAAACATCAAGTGATCCCACAGTTGTTGTGTTAATATCCGGATGCCAACGACAGAGGTGATGTCTGCCTCACCAATAAGCTCGTATGGTTATCCGGCTAACCTTGAATATCATTTTAATATCAAGTTAATCTTATATTTATTGTTGTTTTGCTCTACCTTTGACCTGTTCAGTCCCACCACCACGTCTTTCAAAAGTAGACATTGGTACGTCTCTGTTTTATAACTGTTCCAGTTGAGGTACTGGCACAAAGTCCAAAAGAAATGTCAGAGAAATCCATTTCCCCCAATCACACAAGTAAATTCAAATTTGCCCGATAGACGGATGACAGATGAATCACTGGCTCGATCTTGAAGCATATTCCGAACATAATCTTCCTCTTGTTCTGGGTAGGAACTGACATGTTAGAGTTTATTCCATTTGAAACCATAAGTGCACTAGCCTTGTCAGTGATGCATCCCGAGCTGTGCAGATGGTGGAACAGTATAAATTGTGAGAGCCTGTCAGGGATCTTGCCACAAACAGCAGCGAGGTTAACGTAGTGGATATAAATTTTGATGGCGTCTGGCTGCAAGTGCTCATCGTGGTTGTCTCAGAGCGTGCACACCTACACGGGAGCTGCATGGGATGCTGCAGCACAGTGTGACACATTCGGGTGCACATTTAGAAATACAACAATCTAAATTATTGAACCGTTCGCAATAGCACTTTTGTTTTGTAGATTAAAAGGGGATTTATTTTGCTTTTTCAACAGTAGTTTTGGACATTTTAGCTTGTTTCATAGCTGAAATGCAAGGGCGTTGATTGAGAGGGATAGAAACGGCTGCTGGGGTGAGACATGGGAGGCTGCTTTCACAGTGGACGGTTTAGTGAGCTAAGCCACTGGGTATCCCATTGCAATCTCTGTTTTAATGATGAAGTGAAGACAGTGGTTCAGTACATCCTCCTTTTATTATCCCTCACTGCCCTCAACAAAGCTATCATTGCTTTCATCTCTAGTCGAGATTAGTTGATCCCATCCTCTCCCAGAAGGCACTCCACCTTCTGCAATTAGTGCAACGTGCACCCGCTGTACCAATCAACAAAGTCAAGACTATATCATGCCCATGTAAGCCTCGCTGCTCTGGTGTGCTTCAGAAAGTACACATTTAGGCCTTTTAATTCCTTGTGAGCTTGTGTGCAACCTCAGATCATCTAGACGGAGATCCCCGGGTCCCAAGAGGCTTCGTATATCCTTTTAGATAATCAACGCACGTCCTGTTAGTCCTTCTCATCACTAAAGATACCAGTTGATGATTTACTAGTAAATAACTGCATTTACATTCACAACAAATCAGAGTCATACAAACAATTTTCTTGGCGAAGAATTTTAACTTGTGTTTTCCTAAAGCACGTAAAAGCTGGAGATGTGACGCAGCACATTTGAGTGTAAACGTGAATGCTGAGTACAGATGTTGAGACAGGAAACATCAGAGGACAGTTTGGGGGACCGGGTTGATAAAATCAAGGTACGAACTCATTACACTAAATGATTTAGTTCTCCACTCTCCAGATAGTAGCGTGGTATCTACCTGACCATCCACTTGTTCACCTGGAGCACCACCCTTTTCATTTCTTCCAAGGAAGAGTGAGCACAGCTTGACGAGTCATACAGAGCCTGCTCCGAATCTGATTCCGACACCACAACTTCTAGTATCTGAAACACGGTCACGTCTGATGTGTTTTCATCAACAAACAAATAAGGAAAACCTCCCATAGTTTACATCAAAAGACTGGATCAGGTCCAGCAGTGCGTGTCCGACTCTCCCAGCAGTATAACCCGACCACCAGCCAACTGTTTCATCACCGTTGATTGTAATAACACATGTTGGGCATTTCCTTTATTTTATCTGGAACAACCCTCTCAGCTGGCCAACGACTCAGGGATGGAGCTTGTTTTTGCGGGAAATAAATAGTGAGGAAGAATTTCCCTCAGATGAAATACAAAAAACAATCATGCAATAATCTTCATAGATGATGTTAAATATCGGATTTAATTTCTTTGTGATATGACAGAGAAATACATGGGATAGTGTAAGAAATTGGCACCTAACCCCCCCCCAGGACATTGTAATGTAAAAGTAATGAGGTTTATTCTTTAAATGTGCTGCACCTCATTTGTGATTCTTTTTTGATCTCCTTTGAGTATTGCCTGACTTTTTAGCTTTTTAAAATGTTAGCTTATTTTTGATTGTTTTGCACTTGTTTATTTCACTCTTTCATGAAAGGCTAGACATCACTTTTTTTTTATTTGATTCAAGCTTTAAGTCCTGGTCCACATCTTCCAACCAAAATGTGAATATTTAGCCCTGCATGCTTAAAGAATTAGTTTAAGGGATTTTGGTAAGATTTGACCTTTTTTTAAATAAAAGATTAACACAGGGATGTAGATTTGAGAAACACATAATGAGAAAAACCGGACAAACAGTAACACTTTTTTTGACTCAATGGCATTTGCCGTTACACAAATACTCCTGCACCCCCTAATCATATGCTGAGCTGTATGGGGATTAGCCCTGGCCTATTTTTCCTGCTCACACTACAGTACAGAAGCTCTTTTACTTCTCCACATGTTTCTGCGCTTTTCTCATCCTGTTCCTTCTTTGCTCTTCATTACTGTATCGCAACCCTCGATGCACTCGCATGAGCCCAACACACATGATAATTTAATCGTGGTGCTGGTGCAGCTTTAACGCTAAGCCGTGAAGGAAAGTACTGCAGAGCTGAAGGTATTTCAGTGTGTGTGCTGCGCTCTCGCTTTCATTTTTTCCCGTTACAATTCTTCCACCATTCTTCTGCTCCTATATAATGTTGATTTTTTTTTTACTATGTGCACATGACCCTGTGTCATTTTGCTTTTCACACGGCCTATAATGGGGAGGTGATGTTGTCTTTCACTCATCATAGCGCCCTGTCCATTCAGGTCGATTGGCTTTTCCATCAGCTGACTGTTGCCTTGGTACTCTTTAATCTGTGGGTGCATTCTGGATCTGTTACCTTGTTATTTGGGCTCTTGAAGCACCCGAGCACTCTGTGAAATTGCTGCCTAAAGCCACAGTAATTGTTTTTGCTATCAGCACCTAACATCCAAAATGAATTAGCAAAACAGCTTTTGTTCCGTCTGCCCGCTCTCTGTTTCTGGACAGCTGGTGTGATAGAAACTGCTTGTACCGTCTTTCTCCCAACGCTTTGAGACTATGGTGTGATGGATATTGCTGCGCTCTGTGCACTGCTGTGATTCATTTTTTTTATCAATCCCTTGAAAACGGTATTCATTGCACCATGATCCAAACACATAAAGGAGCTACTAAAAAAGGTAAATTGAATTTGCGAAAAATACTGAATCAACATTTTCATAAATCATTAATCGAAATAAGCATCAATTTGGTGATTTGGAGGCGATAAAAATAAAAAACCTGCCTAAAATGCTTTTCAGTGTGAATCTATTAGATCTATTGATTACATATTTCTAGTAACAAGTAACAAATACACTAATATTTACACATTTGAACAAATCTTATAGGTCTTCCCTTCTATCTATCTATCTTCTATCACAAAAAATATTTAAATAGACCTAAAGGTTGCAGAGATGTACTCTTTTAAAAAAATGGGTATGTAAATTCTGAGCAGCCTAAAATATGGGCTGGTTTTAAGAAGTTAAATGGCTTAATTTGAAAAAAAAAGTGTTTATAATGGAGACTTCTAATCAACATAACTTTCTAAGCCCGTTTTTCGCCATTGATTGATCCTGTCTGCTCTCCTCTACCCAAGCCATGACTGAACTGATGACATGGTATGTGAAGTAAAATAAGGGAGTATGTATGTAACCCAGATATATTCATCGGGTCATAAATCACACTGTAAAAGATCAAATCTATTGACCTGTCTTAGATGAAATTCACAGACCTTCCTCCACGCTTAAAGGCAAACGACTCTTTTGATGCCGACTCTCCCAGAGCTCCCCCTCCGGGGAGGTATCGGCTGGCCTGTAGCAATGATGATCGACTGAAAACGATTACCTCCTTGCAGTCGGATGTGTTGAGCTTGCTAACCACCTGCAGACGGTTAGCAGAGCTGAGCTGCAGGAGCTTCTTTGCGCGTGGGCTCGGTGTTAACTCGTACGTCAGGCCGCTGCGTTCTACCAACAGGTTGCTGCAATCTCTCAGAGAGTCTCTCTGTCTCTCCTCACCTTAACTTACCACACATAATAGAGCATATTCTTCTTCTTTTGTCGTTGGCTGCCGCTGGGCAGCAAGTATCACGGAGATCGTTACCATGGAAACAGGGCAATTTAGAATTAAGGGTGGACAACTTTCTTAGCTCGAAACAAGTTCTTCTCCATTTGTGTTCATTTACATAGAGGGCCTGTTGTTATATGTCTATATTTTATCTAGAGTTTCTTGCCTGCGCCACAGCGGCTGCTGTCCCTCCGCCGTGGCGCTGACTGTGGCTAATGGTCACCTTTTTAACTGTCTGCTGTGCTGCAATATTTCACAGGAATGTCACTGCCTGTTTTCATGACAAATGCTTTGAAGTGGCTTATCTTGCCCAGTGGGGTAACGTAGACAAACCGCTGGTTGCATATGCAGTAGTACACCCAGGTATTACATGCACTGTCTATAGATAAGTCATACATGGCGTGTAAACAGCCTCCTTTCCTGTTAAGGGACAAATGTCAAGGAGAGGAGAGTCTGTAATATTAACAGCCAGTGCTGGACCGACTATTTGTCGGATTCGAGTGCAAAGTGACCTTGGCCATGTGTGGAATGGTGATAGAGGAGGGGAGAACTGCCAGTGAATGTAAATCACATACCCCTTAAGCTGATTAGAGTGCCTTATACAGTCTAACCGGACAAAATACGGAGGACGGTCAAAGTCCACGGGTGCAAAAAGGGCCACAAATAACGCATCTGCGTAGCGGGAACAGGTCTCAAGACAGAATGACAGGTTTATGCGTTGAATTAAAAGGGTATGTGTGTCCTTGGTAAATAGAACAAGCACACGGTGTACTCCCGCTGACTTGCCATCACAACCAATATGACAAACAGAGGCTGGAAATACCAAATGTTGAAATAGGACAGACTTTTATCGCAGACGTACTGCAGACATGTGAGGAAGTAAACAACAGAAGTGTTTGGATGGGTGTACTGTGTGTGGGTGTGTGGCTCACACCCGTCTTTAAAGACGCCTTCATACAGAAAGGCCTCAGGGAAATTAGTGTTGAGACAAGTGTCTTTTTTTTTTTGCACCAAAGAACCGCAGTTTAGATGAGAGACGGCCCAACGTGGCCCGACTCTCCGTGACCCAGGAGGTCAATGCGAGATCAAGAATAGCTCACACAAATGAAGTCATATTTATTTCCCCTGAAGCCAGCTCAGTGAAGTGATGAATCACAATCACTATTGAAATCCGAGGTCTCCAGTCACTGCACAAAATGATGGAGTAAACTACATCTTGCACAAAGGGTATTCTTAGCGTTCTCGAAGATGTCAGAGTAGCTTTATTTCTGTTTTGTTGAGCTGTTGTTGCACATAATTGATATTAATTATTGTTTGTCGAATCTAAAGTAATGTAAAAGTAAATAGGCCGGTAATCCAGCAGTCTACCCTTTCAGATCATACTGATTGACTTTTTGTGATTTCGGGTTTTTAGGATTTAGCTGATGTATTGGTGTAAAATACAACACACACATTCTGGCACCTTACAAACAACATGTATAAGTGTTGATAGTTCCACCAAAGAGATCTTTCCCCTGCAGGCCTATTTAATTTAAAGATTACATTCAAAAAAGTACAAGTACAGTAGTGATATATTTTGAATTTAATGAGATTTATCTTGTGACCCACTTGTGGGAGTGAGTGAATCTGACTACTTGCAGTACTTTGGAAACCAGCGGAACAAGTCACCAAACTGTATATAAAGTAATAACAACTAACTACCCACTACAATGCATTTAGGTCACAGCATCTGTAAAATTTGAATGATGTAATATGATATATATGCAAAATCAGAACTTTAATTTGGCAACATTGATTCTAATTCTGTACTTTTACTTGTAATGTAGTCTATTCCTGTTTTGGTACTCACACCTGCCATCTTGTTGGTTTACATCCCATTTTTACAAATGAGTCCAGACGTAATTCAGTGCTTTGCCTTTGATATGTCAATCACAGTGAAGCCTTTTTCAACTGTTTTCCTAAGAACAGGATCAAAGTCTGTTTTCAGCTGTAAAAAGGTTATTTGTGCTCAGTGCCCAGCATTGCTAATTTTACCTTGCTGAAAATACAGATGAAGGAGATGAGTTTGTTACAAGACCAGCCTCCATCTCTGGTGCCTCGAAGGCATGGGGCCAAATTCGACACACAGATGATCACAACATCAGGGTCATTTGGTCAAACTTTGGTCAGCATATCTTTTGTTATTAGAACAACAATCATCAACAAAATCCATATTCTTTTGACACTTTCTCTCCCACTCTACGATTGGCAAATTCTAACATCCTCCAAAGAGGATTTATGAAAAGTCAAACATATTATCCACTTTATCACACTTGATAATTCAATCACAAATATACATTATTTTTAAATTTTATACGACAATTTAACATATCATCTACATGTAAATTATGTGCGAACGATAAGGTCATACTGATTCCTAAAGCCCAGGGGATTACATTTTTAATATTAAGTAATTCTGTTAGTATATAAAATGTTTGGCTAAATAAGCTTATTTGTGGTAGTTTTTTGAGAAATAACATTCTTTCTCACTAAAAGTTCAACAGTCAAAACCTCCGCTAATCCGGCACGTAGAGACAATGTAGATTTGGCCTGATCAGATGGGTTTAAGTCGGCCAACATTCCGCAATTCAATTAAGTACATGACGCCAGAGTACGGCAACCTCTCCAATAAAACACGTACTTACTGAAATCACATCACATGACTGCCTCCGTTGTCATGTGAACACAGCTTGTTCTCATGTCCTCGCCTGAGAGAGGTCCGAGATCAGGGTCGTCTTCTCAAGTCTCAGCTGGCTTTCCAGATGCAATGTGAAAAATAGGAGATTGAAACCGTAAGAACCTTGAATTTAAAGAGCGATGACCTTTTTATCCACTTAATGTCATACGCACAAAACAGGACAGTTTTCATTCATTGGTCGAAATTCATATCTCTCCAATAAACCATGAAGTGCGATTTTAAAATGTTTTGAAACCTTTTCATGGCTGAAATCAATTGGAATTTTGTTAATGCAAAAAAAACATAATTTAGAAGAAGAGCCACTGTTTGTTGTTTGTGGCTGCTAATTGTAATATTTGTGCCTTCAGTAGTGGCTTGTGAGGAAGCAGCTTCAATTCGAGTTGTGGGTGGAGGTGAGATATTAACAGGGGCCGTGTGAGGACCAACACACATCCTTCATGGCGGAGTCGATCCATATGCAGCAAAGATTAATAGTTTCAGGAGGAATTGTGCCAGTAAATAAGCAGAAAAGCATCACAATTCTCATAATGGTTGTTTGTGTGCAGGTTCCGACATCCCCCAGGCCACCATTGAGGAGGGAGGACACAGGTTTGAGACACCACCCAGAGGTCCAGAGTGGTATTACAGGTGTGAAGCAAAGAGTGCAGGAATTTCTGTTCCTTCATTGAACTGGGATTAACCTTCCTGAATCACAGCAGTGGTCACCAGATGGTGCTGCAAAGGCAGGTTTGATGTGTTGCTCTTCCAGGCAGGAGGATGAAGGGATGTGGAAGTGGAGGGTTTACACGATAATCATCATAACTCTCGTGTCTGGCGTGCCGACAACTGACTGATGGCGGCTATAAATCCAGCGCGAGAGAAAAGAGGCTATTAAATATGCTGTGGGGGAGAGGGATGCTTTGCACTTTAGAAATAAGGGGGGTCCGGGGGGGTCAATGTTCACTTGTTAACGGAAAAGCTGTATTACCACAACAGACCATTCTGAAAGTGGTTGCATGGCAGCGGATGGATGCACGGTTCTTGGAGCTGCTTCTGAGACGCAAAATGTGTAAAAGGTTATGGCTTTTTAAATGTAGCTGAAGACAATTAACAAGATAATAGGTAAAATCCCCTAATCAGGACAATCACAGTAATGGTGGATTTCTTAATTTAAAGCAACTTCGAAGGTTGGTTTTAGCGCCGTATAAAACCTATTATCTATAAATGAAAAGTCCTGCATTTGAAATGTATCAGAATAAAGGGAAAATGTTTTTTTTTTTTTTACTTTTGGTTGTTAATGTGTTGACACGAACACAGAAACTTGTTAGTGTTGCACGTGTAGTCATTTCCCCCCGTCGGGCAGTTAGTAAATAAGTAGGTAACTGAATTAAGTATAAAATCTTTCAATTTGAAAACAGTCAAGTCAATCCAGCATTAGACTTGAGTGCAGTACTTTCTTAAATGCGCCGTCCACCGCTGATCACTTGCAATATGATTCCACACACTAGGTCAGCTGTTCATGGCGATGTGGATGTAAATAATGTCATGAGATGATGTACGCCAAACAGCAGGTCCGCTTGGGACATTTTCCAGAAGCCCAGAGGTTGGCACGAGGACGGGCGCTGGGCAGGAAAAGCAGAGCAGCAGATGGGTTGTCCCATTAGCAGTTGTCCTGTTAGCTTGGGCCAGCTGCCACTCTCTAGGTCTCTCTGCGGGCCCGTCTTCTCCCCTGAGTCGACAGAATGAGCCCATTTTGACTTCACGGTTTGTTGTTCTGACGACCTGCCAGCGGATCTTGCTCACATGAAGCTGCGTTTTACGAAGCAGTGAAGGTAGTCTGCATGCAGGAGTCCATAGTGTCACATCCGCAGCCGTTAAGAATCGTTTCACAGTTAAGGTTTGATTTTAAAGAGTAAGACAAGGCCTGGCCTGCCCTGCAACTCACACACACACACACACACACACACACACACACACACACACACACACACACACACACACACACACACACACGCACGCACACACACACACACACAAACACACACACACTTGCATCTGTAACCCGAGATCAGAAACAAAAAGTAGATTTTGATGCCATGATGATGATGATCATTATGCCTTTTAAATATTATTGTTTCTATTATTCACTGTTGAACTATTGTGTCATTATTATTATTAATAATATTACTGGTAAAGTATTTTATTGTATTTATGAAAATAAGACAATAAAGGGAAAATAAAAAGGAATGAATATTACAAAAGAATTTCACACAATACACACACAATCTGCATAATGTCACAACCACTACTATTGATAATTAAGATAATTATTGTAATAACAATATTTACAATAATCATTCGAATTAAAATAATAATCAAAGAGGATGAAAACAGGATAAGGAGGAATAAGAAAATGTATTTGTATGTGTGGCCATTTTTGCCAGTAGTGTCAACGGCCCCTCACACGATTCCTTTGTCGCTCGAATAACAACAAATGGTAATGATGGGATTTCCTCGGCCAGACAAGCTGGCTCTGTCCATCACTCTCTGCGCTCCACCGTCGGACAGAGAGACGTGGCTGCAAGTTTCCTTCACACCAATTCGTTCACCAATGGCACACAGACATAAAAACACACACTTGCACACTACACACATGTGCCAATGTTTCCACAGCCTTTTCTTCTTTACTCATCCAGACTTTTTTTTCTCTCTTTTTTTTTAAATAGCTCTTTGTTCTCTGCTCGTGTCTATTTTTATCCCGGTGTTCACGGGAGGAGTCAGAGAAATGACGAGGCTTGGTAGACTTGCTCATCTCCATGGCAACCATATATTGCAAGCCTTCAGCGTCTAATGTAGCCTTCTCGTCCGTGTTCAGTGCATTCTGTGGTTCTCGTCTCATCATCGGTTTTGCACAGGTCCGTATTTGACGGCATTTCCTCTCCTCGTGGAGGTTTTTTTTTTCCTATGTGCGCTTCTTCTCCTGGACACGCATCTCTCTCCACGCTGTCGACCCTTCACCAAAGCCCTCCCCCCCAGAAGTGGATTGAGCTGTCTTCTCCTCTCTGAACCAATGAGCGTGATGTTGTGGAGTAATTCTGTACCAACCCACGCCTCACTCACGAGACACAGTGTAGATGCCATTCGTTTTGCCACCACCGTGAGGCCTACTTTCAGCGGACCAAAAATCTCTGTCGGCTTTGTTCAATTCAAGGGGGTTTCCCCATTCCCCCCCCCCAACATCCCTCCTTTAACAAATCCTGCTGAGAAATGCAAATTCACTGGCATCTTCCCCAGTCAATAGATGCAGTATGGCACCCTCTTTTGAAACACAAGCTGTACTCCTGGCCTTGTTTATGATCTGATTAGAAAAGGACATCCATCAGTCTTGGGTTCACGACCCTCATGTACCCAGAAACATAGCGTAGTAAAATCCTGGGATGGCAGATGCACTGTTTTTTCCCTGATGTTTCCAATTAGAGCTGTATGTTCTGAATTGTTTCATCAAACATGAGGTCATCAGGTTGACTCTGGCATCCTGGCACTGTGTGCACTTAGAAAAGCAACGCAAACAAAACCGGCATCCATCCGTATTGTTCCATCACAGATCTCCCAGGCATTAGTCATCTCTTCATCATGATATCGTCATCCGTTGCGGCCAGCTGTGTGTTTCAGAAACAGGACATGCGTTCCAACTGCACATGCAGGATTCCTTCCAGTCACGTGGCCGGGCAGCAACACGCACACGACGTCAGTGGAAGCTTCTGCGTGCATTGGCACAAGATGCACAAAAACACACATGGAAAGGGAGAGACAGAGAGAAAGACGGAGAGAAGTGCAATCATAGGAGCTATAATGGTACCGACGTGAAAGGGGGTGGTGGCTTCAGGGGAGGCGCTCCAATGAAACATAAGCAGGAGACTGAAATACGTCACAGAGGCAAAGAGCACACTGATGCATGAGCTTGTGTTTAGTGCAGACGGCACAAAGGTTAAAAAAACATGTTCTCAACCAGACTAACGATGCCAGGTAACGTAATGACGTTAATGACGTGTTACCTTTTGTGCCAGTCCACACGCGGCGTCAGTAGCCCCGAGGAACTAAGTGCTCACCCATGGTCCTCCAGATTGCCCCCAGAAGAAACATTTTCACCAGTCCGCCCATTCCCTATGGCAACCGCCCCCCTCCTGCGTCACCTGCCAGCGAGGAGCAGGTGGGCCCAGCGGAGCCAGGTGGAGGCTTCACCTGTCATATGTCCAGAGCTGTCCAACCCGTGCCAACACAAACATAAACAGAAGCACAAATGATTGAAACCTGTGATATTTCAAGACGCTTTAATTAAGCAAAACACATGGAACTGTCCACGCACACTGACACATGTAAACACAAATTCATTCATGAAGAGGCAAGCTAACATTTGTTTAGAGTGCAGACGGGGTGCAGTGTACAGCACAGGCTGTGGTGTGAATCTCTGAAGCATATCTGTGTGTTTGTGAGCGAAGGTGTAGTTCTTACGCTGCATTGCTCAACATTAATTTGCACCCATCCCTATGGTGGAATTTGTATACATTACTTTTCAACGTACACAGATTTAGATCCTGGTCTACTTGGAAACAGAGTGGTGAGTCATCTTCTGCAGTTTTGACCCTTGACCGTGACAGTAAGGCAATTCACGACAGCATCTAAGGTCCCACCCTGAAATACAGAGCCATCGATACCGGCAATGAGGTGCTGTGTGACGAGTGGTCTATCAACACCTCCAGTTAGAAAGAGCTATGTTCATGAATCTAACCATGTCTTTCAGGTTGTGATTGCACAAGAACCCCTAAAAATGGCCGGCCAAGAGTGCACGTCAGCAGGTAACCGTTTTATCCAAAAAAAGCAAATCATGGTCATAAATGGCTATGAAATTGCTACTTTTATTTAGCTGCTGAATTTTTTAGCCCAGATCTACTTTTAAACGCATTGTGAAATGTTGTCTTTTCAAATGCAGTATTTTGGAAATAACACCGATTGGCTGAAGAAAAGAGAAAATATACTACTATTATAATGTCAGCCAACAAATAGATTGATGATTTTGAATTGAGAAACGACATTGATGGAATAGGCCATGATATTAAACTACTGGTCCAATGAACACTACTTGATGTGTCGGCACTGACAACTGAAATCAATTCCAAATGCCATTAAAATTATGTTTTCTTCTTTTTCGTTCCTTGGCCTAGCCCAGTCTTAACGGCATGATTAATGTGCAGTGAAAGAGTCGCACGCCACTTCTGGGCTGACATTGTGGGACTAATGATGTGGTGGCTCCTAATGCTCTTCACCAGGAAAGCTGCTAGACCAACCAAAAGACGCCAAGGGTTACCGACTGGAATTACATTTCTCTATCTTCCTCTGAAACGTCCTCCTCATCCTCAAGGCTGTCCATTCGCTGCGACAGAAGGCCACGGGACACGAGCGGCGACGTGTGATAACACACTTTACCGTGTGCATCCCATTCTCATAAAAATGGTGAATATCTGTGCACTTGGCACCGGGGTCTGACCTTTGGTTCCACTCTTAGCCTTGGTTGCGAAATCAATGAAGCGCGTGTGCAAAAGGGCTCCCTCGGGACTGTCCACATCTGCACAAATCAGCACTGTTTTGCCACCACCATTTTGTCTCAGCTCTGTCAGATGAGATCAGAAGGCACAAATGTGTCACATTTAACGCACCCCCTCACCGGATCTTCACACACAAATAACCACAGGATACCCTGGAGATGGGCGATGCTGGCCATACTTCACACGTCTTGAAAAGATATTTTTTTTAAAAGTGGGAGAGAAGTAGGCCACGTAAGTGACGGTATTTTTGTCATGACAAATATGACATGGCTGCTTCAAACTACACATTTATCATATAGGAATTGTTTTATTAAACACAATGTTCAAGGCTTATTTTAATGAGCATGAACCTGCGCTTTGCAATTCCTCCCAAATCTGTGTTCTCTTCCTTCTCATGCTGCATAACCCATTTGCTTTCCGGGCACTTGAATTGGCTCGGCTCTTGTCTTTGCTTGATGCCGTACAGTATATGACTTTCTCCCCTCGGGTCTCTTAGACATGCAGAATACTGAGCTGTGCACATTTAGGTTGACAGATTCGTTTACATTTGGTTTGACACCACGAGAGAAGGCCTCGGCTTGGCTGCAGGAAGGGCTGCGGCTTTCTGGGTCGGTTCAGTGTGAATGCATGGCCTGTCAAATGAAATATGGACGATCCAAATCCTGACCCAGCAAGTCCTGCCCATGGATTCGAAGTTTCGCGTGCCATTTTAATACAATGTGAATCATCTGTACAAGAATCCATATATACCAAGCAATGTAGAAAGAAGCCCTGGGGAAGATTCTGTCTCTGAATCAGTGGCCACTGAAGGCTGCATTACGGAAGAATGCGTAATCAGACTTCAAGTGCGCTTAATTCAACACTGACCATCTCAGAGAGAGAGAGAGAGAAAGACCGAGCGAGAAGTCAGTCAGTCAGTCATGTGCCTATTTGTAATATTAACTGTGATTATTGTGTATGCATTGTAAACCTATGGCATTGATTATTTGAAAGCTGATTTAGTCAGACGCTTGGTAAATTAATTATATGAATACTATATGATTTTAATCACTCTATGCATTTAAAACAAGGTTTTAATAATCTCAGATTTTTCAGACAGTGATGAACAGACATATCAAACTAATTTATCATGCGTAGCCTATAACTGATTAATTCGCTCCCATTTATGTGAGACCACCTCTCTAAAAGTGTAGAGCAGCTGCTTTGAGATGGCTCCGGTCCCCGGGCTGAACCCCAACCACACAAACACATGGACACATATAAACACACAAACCAAAACCAACGCTCCCAAACACATACACCTCCTTTCCCCTAGAGTGGGCTCCGCAGCTGTTCCTGTTGGGAGTCTGTGTGATTGGGATCACAAGGGCCAGAACAAAGTCTACACCATTTGTAGGAAAATTGGGTGCCTCAAGGAGGATAAGTGCAAATGAAAACAAGTGTCAGATATTTCCAAAAATGTATACAATTGATATGGGAGAACGCACTGGTGCATTTCTAACTCTGCAGTGATGCTTTTGAAAATATATTACAAGTCACCCAATGCTGAGCCCTGAAGCAAGGCACTTGCCCTGGTGGAGGTCAATGCATTAAATCCTGTCTGTGCGTTGGTCGTCCTTGATGCAACTGTGACTGTATGAAGCTGAAGATTTCTAAAAATAAAAAAAACACATAAAAAAAAACTTGGACGTACTTGTGCGAGGAAAGCTCAATAATACATGAACTTATTAGTCAAAGTGATTTCCTCCATGTTACCGTCGACGGAACCACCAACTATTAATCATTTTAATCAAACAAATGTTTTATTGCCACTGTAATATGCATGTCTGAGAGACAAATGGCATGTCCCAATTCCACTCTATTTATTCTAAGCATTTTTTTTGTCTTTGGTTGGAATGTATTTCACTTTGTTAGCAGACTGACTTCATGAGTTTGTTGTTGTTGACACCATATTCCCACAATGCAATGAAAACAGGAAATAAAAGATCTACACACAGTTGAAAAAAGTGAATGGATGGTGTTGAGATCCTTGTTGGTAAAATAATATATTATAACTAGTTTGGAATGTAGTTTATAGAATAAGTGTGTAGGATTTGGGACACCAATACATAGAAAATTATATTTTCCCACTAACTGGTTAATGGCAAGCAAGACAAGCTACAATGTTATGCTGATTGATTTCAATAAAATCCTTTTGTAGATATAGGTGTGAAATTATACCTGTATGTAATACTGTAGGTATGTATGTATATTATTGCCATTACTGACATGAAATGGTTCCCTTTATAAGATAAAGTGGGGACTACTTTAACCAGCTAACTCTTTATCCGGCCTTTCCTTCAACAGATATATCCATTTACGATTTTAACTCAATCCGAGAGGCCGATGAGGCATCATGAGTACAGTGGTTTCTGATTGCCTCTAACTGAAACGCCATTGACCTGAGGTCATTTGTCCCGCTGTCACATATCATGTAGTAAAGAACCTACAATGTTCCACTTAACCATATGTATGAGTCCTCATTTTAAAATGATTCGTTCTGTATTTCAAAAAGAAAAAATAGTTAATTATAAGTTCTAAACTCGAGAGAGAGTCGCTCTTACAAAACAGAAGGTGTGTTGCGAATGTGTAATTTTAAGGAATGTCTTCATTCCATTTGCTCGGGCAAGAGCTGCAACGTGACAGCATCCCATTCATTATCCATGCAGATGAAGAGAGAGGGAAGACGGCAAGAAATCTATAGAAAAGTGTCAACAACATAATCAAAAGTGGCATTGTGCCACAACAACCATTTCCATGTTGGTGTCAACCACAAGGACTCGTCGTATACTTAGCATAGTGTCAAATGGGCAGAGATTGCTGGCCTCGGTTGTTTCACTGCTCTCCCTATCCTCCAATTATGCCAGTACAGATTAAATGGTGGATCTGGATCCTTGTATTGAGATTGGATGAGCCAGATGATGTGCTTCAGTGGTTGGATCTGTCTGAATTGTATGAATGCCATCCAGTCACACTCCTTGCATCAGCAATGTAAAATAGATGAGAAAGCGGTAGTTTCATCATGGAGTGAATAGATGCATAGCCGTGCTGGTAGCCCCGGTCTCCTCTTTGTTGGCAGAATCTCAGATGGACAGGGAACTTGGTTGTAGATTCACAATTTATGGGGTACAACTGGCCATCACAAAGTCAAATAACATGATAAAATAAAATCGAGAAATAAAAGCGTGTCTTAATTAATTAGTTAATTTGTTCTCTGTTGCATATATCGCGTGTACATGAGCTAATGTGTTGGCCTGGTAACATAGCTCCCCCTGTGAAGATGTATTTTAGCAAGAGACAGTGAGCTGCTTCCAAATAATTCATTTGGAGTACACTGTGGTCCACTGAACACGGCCGTTCACTACCCGTCCCACAGGCAGAGTGACACGGTGTGTAAACGAGGCACCACTGCTGTCCCCTCACTGTACCTCAAGTAAAAAAAGAGTTGAATCTACAGCTGTTTTTTTGTATTTGAACGTGAAGATTCAAAAAGTGATTTTAGCACCAAAGAAATATTGTATTCCTGTCAGGAAAACTATTCTGATATTCCATTTCTATAGCGTGGGAAATTTCCTCTTTGAAAGAGACAGTGCTAATGGCATCAAAGGGCTGAAATATGAGAGCGATGCAGCACATTGTAGTACACAACAGACGTCTACGACCTGCGTCATTCGTCCAGGACATAATAAATTGTCTCATTTATACCCACACACAGATTAAGATATAATGTTAAGAGATATGGTCTCCAGAACAACATTTGACTCCAAAGAATTGCTTGGTGAAAACCATGAAGGGAACATTTGCCTAAGGCTAATTACCCAGTCACAAGTAAGCTTGTAAATAAATCTCAAAAACGTATTGACTGATGATTAATGATTGAACATCATGTTGGTCGGATAGCATTTTAACAACCTCTCATCCTGTGAGGTCGGAGGGTTGGCAGCAGATGAGAGTCAAAAGAAATGAATTGAATACTCTGACTGAGAATGTACTGTAGATTAAGGGTTACAGTTACAGCAAAAAAAAACATATAGGACCACAGTTAGTCAGGAGTGCAGCAGCCAAGATCATTCTTCTGGCCCTGAGTGTGTGTAATATATTTGTCCAGCTGAGAAGTTTGAAGGCCTTCTTCAGAAGCCCAGGTTTGCCTCCTTCCAGACGGTTGCTGGCCTCGGGGGGGTTTGGGGAGTGAGGAGTTCTGTAGGAGAATCCTGCAGAACTCCACACCGTCTCTGTCTCATCAAATTCTCAGCCAAGGCACAAAGTATTCGGCCCCTGGGATGATTTTGTAGATTCTGATGGATGTTCCATTTTGGCTTGTAGCTACGTACGGGTATTTATATATCTTTTTTACAGCCCTTGAACACGGGTATGTTGGTAGAAACTAGTTAACATGTCCACAGAAGTGAACATGTTAACAGAAATCTGCATGTTGGCAGACCACCTGTGATTTGCTGTGTGTGTTGAAGGGGGTCTGGTCAGCAAGCAGACTTCTCTGAAGAAATTCTCTGAACTATAATATGTGCTATACATTTCTATTCCATAAATTGCAAAATTATCCTAATTTTAATTCATTAAAAGGACGTAAGCAACATCATTCTGGGGCTTAAAAGTAAAAGTTTCTAGGCTGCTGGGCCTACCATTTGTAAAAATGAAAAATTTGCCACAAATACTTGGCCCCTTTCTTACATTTAAAAAAAGGGAACAGCAAACCATGAAATGAAATACATTCAGGTACCCACATGGATTTGTTTTAGGAGCAGTGGTGAAGCCAACTAAACTGTTTGCCTGTGGGGGGGTAAATAACCCTTCAACATAACAAAAAGTGTGGACCAGATAAACATTTGCTTTGCAGTCTATAGCATGAAGCTCTACGAAGCATTTATAACAGTGACACATCAAGTTCAGCAGTTCAAGATCAAGCCCATCGTACAGCGCGACGGGGGCTAGACAAACAGTGCAGCTCAAAGCAACATGCGTGGGTGGCTCAACAACATAATGAGGTGGAGGCTGCAGGAGCTGGTGCAAACATTGACGGGCCGATGAACGCCGCCGTTCACAATTCACTAACGAAAAGCGCATACTACACTCTTTGAATTAATACGTATAACAGGTTCCATTATGTATTGATATTAGGCCGTCAATAGATTAAAAAGAAATGACTAATTAATCTCATTTAGAAATTAATTAATTGCGATTAAAAACCTTTTTCTTCTAAAGACTAAATCTTACAAAAATGAACTATTAATCACTTTGGACTGTGTGTATTTTAGACACTGTTGTTTAATTGTATTTTTTTAAACACCAAACTACACGAATTTGATCTTCTCCACGGCAGAATTCCACAGGGTGGATTATGTTGAACTTCCTGCTGTCCTCCATGCACTTTTCTGCGCTCTCAACTCTCCATCATTTCACAGCCAACTGTCTTTTAGGGACACAGTGGTGGGGCTCTGCAGACTGTTTGCCGCTTAGAGTAGATGTTGAGATGGAAGTAGCCTAGCAGCTACCAACATGTTCTGGCCACTAAAGGGGTCCGTTTGCCACTCATCCCCCTTCTGATTGACACGTGGACGACTTCCTCTGCACAGTTCTCCGCTGTGTCTTTTACTTACTCTCTATCTTCAACTACCGTCTTGGTCTCTCCGATCTAACCGACTGCAGCTACCGGCGGTTTTAGAGGTCAGGGGTCAATGCACACCGGAAGTAAACAAAGTTGTGTTGATTGCTGTTGATCACGTTGTTGATCAAAATATTTTATTGCATTCGTCTCGGCCACAATAATATCATAGATTGACACGTTAACTTTGACAACCTGTATTGCTATCAAAGACAAGCAAATATTAAGTGAGTAATAGAACTCGGTGTTTGCGTCCCAGTATTCGTTTCATGCTGTCATATAATTAATCAAGACGTCATTCAACCCATATCAATATTGTTTATTGTTGGTGTATGTTGTTGTTGTATTGAATATATATATAAAAGTCTTTGTGTGTGTGTATATCGTTTTTTGTTATTTGTACTGTAATTGTAATGTACTTTGCGTCAAAGTCACAATAATGGAAGAAAATCAAAAACAGTCTAAAATGGGTGTGTTGATGATTCATATGTGTTGTGTCTTGCTATGTTCTTTTACTTTTACTGACCTTTCATTTCAGTTTCTTTCTTCAGTTTTATCAAAGTGGAGACTACATTTTCATTGAGTAAGATTTATCTTAATTTCAGGATTGCATAACCCACATCCAGATATTTATAATTAAAGAAAGGAGGTGATAAAACAGGGGCTCAAGGTCGGCATACAACCGCGGCTGATTCAGAAGCAAATACCAGGATGAAGAATGTCGGCAATAAATAACAGCTCCACATTCCTGTAAAGGACGATTTTACTGCCCCGTTGGACCAAATGACCATAATATATCTGCCCTTGGTTGATGGGATTATTGATCAATACAAGTGAATCAACGCAATTAATCTAGTGCCTCGATCGTCTCTCTTTTTCGGAAGTTTCCTGTTCAGTGAAATCTTAAGACTTTCACCCCTTCCTCCATACTTCCATTTTCACCTACCTTAAGACCGAGGACGGTGTCATGCAAGTTTGTTCTCAAACCAGAAACAGTGCCTTTCTTTCTCTTACTGTATCTTTTGCAACTCTACTCCCAGCTGGTTCAAGTCTCTCAGAAATAATTGGGAATTCGGGCTCAGACTTTATGTCAGGCGCAGCAGCTGGTAGTCGTTATCCAGGAGGTGTGGTTGATGGAGACCTGTGACCTGAGGACCGTCTGTCTGGTGAAAGGCTTAGACGAGTCGCAGCAACTTCTACGGCGTTGTTAAACTCTCATTTTAGTTTAATGTAATTAGAGAAGGCTTTTTGTTTTATCAGCAATCTGTAATAAATATGATCAGTTGGAAGGGAGATTATCCCTTATTATTAATATGTATAAAGATTTTTCATCTGTCTTCTGCAATGTCCAAAACAATTCAAATGTTTAGCGTGCAGCGACCGTTTTATGGTGCATCCGCATGTTGCGTTCCAGAGTGCTGAGAAGAAGAAAAAACGCATTTTGTTGATGTTTTTAGATGAATGTTGCAACCTCAGGAAAAATGGGATTTCACCTGGCCTGACCAAAAAATTGCCCAGTACATTACAATCCTTAAAAAAATAGCATGTTGTAATGTCCATATCTAGCTCTAAGCAAGAATGCATGTGTGTCGCTTTATTAATAAGCTCACCCCCTTTCCATTACCTAACAAATATGTTCAAACTGCGTGTAATTATTGCCAAAAGAGCTTGGGGACATCCTGAGCATGCAGACTGTACGTTTTGCAGGAAAACTATGACATTATATATATTTCAATTGTATTTCTCATTAAAGAAAAGCTTGAAGAGAATATTTTTTTCATGCACCATCAAAATTTATTTTAAGAAACATCGAGTTTGTTAGACAGAAAAGGAGTCAGAAGTGCACCTCTAATATCTTGCCTGCATGTCACCGCTGGCTTGTAGTGTCTAACTCTAAAAATAAAAATGATAGCGTCCATTCATGGCTCATTTAGCAAACAAGATGATATCACTTTGCGTACATGCCTGACAAAGTCCCAGAGCCTCCCACTAATTTGCTTTAGGACTTACTTCACTGTGCTCGCGTGATGAGCTACGATAGTCACCTAATCTTCTAACTTCTTGGCCGCTGTGCACTGCCTCATCAATTAAAAACTCCCCAATGGAGGATTGGATCCCAGAAGGAATTACTAAAAATTGATTATGTAATTATGATCGGCTTACAGCTGTGCAATTATACTTGACCACAGTTCGTCCTGCGGCGTCATTCGGGGATTGCTGAAGTCCATCTTTTTTTAATTAACCTCGATGAATGTGTCCTAAAAACTTGCTGCATCGGGCTTAAAGTAGTGAGCCCCAACCTGTGATATTTCTCGACTAATTATAACTTTTGTTTATTTCTAAAAATAACTTCAACTCATTTTCTGTGACTAGTAAATGTGAACACTCATCTGTGCCTGTTTTGTGTTCCATTAGGACTTCATTGTCATTTCAACAGGGATTAAATGAAAACCTTACCGGCCCTTTTAAAGGAGTTTTTGGAAAAAGTCCTTTTTTACTGCAATGTGAACACAAATCACAAAAGACCCAACACCTCAAATGTGAAAAAAACATAAAGCCTTATACCTGAGAAATGAAGCATACACAGTCTACATCCGGCTTAATGGACAGGGCACATCCTGATGGAATGTGGTTCAGCTCCTGGGAGAATTCTCTGCTCTCGATTCCAATTGGAGGAGGAGAAAAAAACAACAACCTTTTAGTCCAGAATGGACACACCGAAACGTAGCCTTATCTGTGTTTTAATGATTCTGCTTGTCGCTGTTTATTTATCTCTTGTATTTGTTTGTTAACTGAACACTCTGTGCTCTGTGCTTCCTGCACCAACAGCTTCTTGCATCACTATGCTAACTCCACTCTACGGTCCTAAAAGCTTTCAATGCATCTCAAAATATTTATGAATCTAAATCCAGTTATTTTGCTTCAGCAACTGAGTGCCAGCAGTGAATGCATGCAGCATAAAACCAACCTATAGAGTCATATTTGCAGAGTGGAGCAGAAAAGTCCATTTGGGCATTGCAAGAGAGTATTGGCTTGCTATTGGGAGAATGGCTAATGGCCCTGAAAGAACATGTTTTGGTGCGGGAGTGGATTAGGTTATCCCACCAACTCATACTCTGCAGTGCCACTTATTTGGAAAACACAGTAAGGATTATGCAAGGTTGAGCGATAAATAATTGTTGCATGTACGTCTGTTTGGGCGCGTGTGTGTGTGTGTTTTGTTATCAGGCATCCATGGTTTTTGTGTCGATGAATTTTTGTATTGGAGAGCATAATAAGCATCACGGCCCTCGGTCTATTCCTTCTTTCTCAGCTTAACCACGAGGCACATTGCCTTAGGTCTGTTTCATATTGTGAATTAATTATTCTCTGCTGGAATTGTGTTAGAGTGTGCGTGTTTGCGCATGTTTATGTTTTAGTGGCTGTGTGTGTGTATATTTGTTATTGCAAAGGAAATGACAGAGCATAGTGATATTTACCATCTACTACATCCGGAACTCATATTTTTGAATGCATTAACTCCATGGCTATTGCAAATGCATCAACAATGCCAATCACATTGCTTTGAATTTTCAAAGATGAGGAGTGAGGAGGGAGGAGGGTTTGGGGATGAAGGTGCAAGGTGTAGTGCTTATTGAACAAAAAATGAAAAACGATAAATCTTAAATGCAGCTATGTGCAATGGAAAGTCTCTGCTTGCTGAATTTTACAATACCTTTGGCTCCATTGTTTTTTCCCCCCCCTCCTGTGTGTATACAAGCTGCAAGCAGTCACGCAGCTGTTTCCATGGCAATATCTATCTGTGTGAAGAATTCATTAACCCTTTCTCGTAGGTGTAGAAATCCCACGTAGAATGCAGATGGGAAAAGAGGAAGGGAGGCTACTATAACTATAAGCTACTATTTATATAATGCAACCAACATATTTTTGGCCTGTAGTTTTTTGCTTTGGTGTTGACATGCTTTGTATTGTGTGTTACTGAAGGCTGTTGCATCAGGATTTGACATTTCAATGGAAAAGGAAAGGAAGGAAAACTGAAATGAGGACACTTTGGATGCAAATAAGGGAAGTACGTGAGTTGCCCTTTTTGCCAGAAGAATACGAACGTGACCAAGGAAGCCTCTTACAGCTGTACACCCTCCTAACAGAAGGAAATTTATTGAGTCTCTGTTAGGTAAAAGATTAATGGCATGCTAAAATGCACGTATCTGAAAGACAGTGTAATATAAAAAATACATGGAGTTTAAAGAAACAAAGAGGGATCTATGACATAAACATGCAGACTGCATGTAACTACTCACACATGCAAAGACAAACAAGCACACTTACATTTGCTCATTCCCAAGAGGGAAAGCGAGGTAACGTCGGTGACTAACTAAAGACTTTGCCGGACAACACAGACAGGCTGTTTTGATATGGATGAACCATTGAAAAGATTTATCTCATGTCAGACCGTTACAAACAATTAATAATTTTGATTGTATTGGATTGGATAGATATGCACCACCCCAAACGTTCTTTAACATAAATGCACTGAGCCTTGCAAAGGGACACGGGCGAGGTGGGGTACAGAATTACAGATTCCTATTAGTGTTTGTCCTCCATCAACAGCTCTTTAGCATTGCGAGTTGCACCCCGCCCATGCTAATTTGGAGCCGACGAGCCATGTGACTGTTTGAGATGTGCACTCCTCCGGTGGAGAGGATAGATGAGTGTTTCAGGTCAGTTGGCTGTGTGGCACCTGCTTTTGCAGAGGGGGGGGGATAGGTGAACCCTTAGTTTTCTCACTTAGAGGGATGAACAGGTAAGTGTTAAGCTGCTTACATGGCATGCAACTGCACAAACTGCACAGTGGGATTATTATTTTTCTTATCAGAAGATGGTGCAGTACATCGGACCTTCTGCTTGGTCTGATTAGTATTTTTCCAACCCCCTGAAGACAAGCACCTCTTGTCAGCGTTATTGATCATTTTGAAATATGTATTACGTTTTCCCTGCCTGTCCTTAAAGGCCCACTATTCTGTTGTTTATGGTCAATCAGGACGCGTTCATTAATTTCCAATTATGTAGGAACATTGATACAATGCTGTGAGCCATTTAACCCGAGACTGAAACAAACTAAATGTTGAAGGTGAATGTCTGTCAATTTGAAATAATTGCGAATGGATGTAATTTGATCTGAGGTCATAAATCATATTTGTGATTTTCATTTGCTATCCTGCAGTGGATCACACACAGTATTCTAATAAATAGAGGATATATTCATGATGCATCAGCCTGACTTGTTTACATGATTGGGTTTTTCTTACAGAAACCTGAGATGAACCAAGCAGAAGCATTAGCATCCCCCCCCTCTCTCTTGTGTGCTTTCTAAAGTTTGAGTGTAAACAGAGCTCCTTGTATTTGTAAGTATTTGGAACATCGTGGTGCTGTTCAGCCTCAACGAGCAATACACTGCACTTTGATTGGACTTGTGGTAGCGTAGCAACAATCGCCTGGTAGCCTGCTTCGAGGTACTGCTTCAAAGTTGTGTGTTTTCATAGCCTCCAAACTCATCACTGCGGTCAATGAATGGCGGGATGTACATTGAAGTTAAACCTTCATTTTCTCAAAGCTTGCCAGTTGTGCTGTTCCACAGCGGGGAGTTGAGCCCATGCGGTGCCACTTGATCACAGTGTAAGATTCCGTGCTGAGCAGTGCATAATCATCAAGTTTAGTACCACATTGCATACATGCAGTACATTAAAGCTGACTCACCCGCCTTCAGACTCCCTTATACAGAAACCAGAAACTGGCACATTGCTTGCATTGAACTCAACTCCCACTTTAAAGACAGATAATTACATTGTGACTCACAAGCTCATCTAATTTATCAATGAGGTGTTTGGCAGGTCTGGGGCCGGGGGACAACCGAAAACACCTATGCTGGCAAATTGTGTCTCTTTGCAGACTTTTTGGTTTCCTATTGGGTATTGTGGACAGTTTGCATTGTCCTACATCGGCCACTCCTCTATCAAAAAATGGCATGTCCAATAGCCTGAAATGTGATTGGCCACTGCTGGTGCCACATCATTTTTTCCAAACTCGGACAGGTTAAGTACACATTCAGAGGCAGGACTGGACGTTCGTTTACAAAATTTCACTGTAAATTAACGGTATTTTACTGGCAGCAAGGACGCCAGGAATTTACCGTTATTTTACGGTATAAAACCATAAATGGTTTTTACACTATGTTACCGTAAAATGGATTACCGTATGTTACCGTAAACTTGAACCAAATTTACTGTGAATTAACTGCAATTTACTGGCAGTCAACGCTAGTAACTTACTGTTTTATTTACAGTGCCCTACTGTAATATACGGTATGTTGTTGTATATTGGATTACAGTTTGTTACCCTACGATTACTGTCTTTGTGTTATAAATACCAGAATGTTACCGTTTACTTATAACCGTATACTTTTGCATTTAATTCCCGACAAAATAAAAGAAAAACAACCAAACTAATTTCGGTCATAGTGGTTGGAGTTTATTAGATGCCTTTAAGACAAAAATGTTAGATTTTTGTAACCAAGAAC
The DNA here is from genome assembly GCF_964276395.1 of Gasterosteus aculeatus. Classification (NCBI taxonomy): domain Eukaryota; kingdom Metazoa; phylum Chordata; class Actinopteri; order Perciformes; family Gasterosteidae; genus Gasterosteus; species Gasterosteus aculeatus. The sequence goes on from NC_135694.1 coordinate 19,251,599, forward strand.
AAAACATAAAATATGCTGCATGTATACAATAATAAAAAAAATAATCATAAAATGATTAGGAACAAGGTAAACGAACTGCAACAATACGCTATGGAACACTTTTAATTGACCGCAGCAAACGGCTGGCGTCCTTAATCCAGTGCCTCTGTAAAACAAACCAAAATAAAATATTTAGAAACACTGTCATTGGTAAAATATTAAAATTGAGGTAAAGATGAGGAAGACAACAGGATGCAAGGAAAGAGAATGTTAATCATGCTAGGCAAATAACACTTATCAACGTTACTTGGAGAGACGAGGCAATGAGAAACTCCTCCGATGTTGAACTGCACAGGTGTTCTGGATGAACCGGATGAACTGAGATTACACGTCTGACGTCACGTTCAGGAGCAGTCGGTCACGATTAACACTCAAATGACTTTTAGGCAATGAACACTTTGAATAATACAAATATTTATTATTAATATCTTTACATTCCAGCCACTGAAACGACAGCGAAGGCGGCTCATGGGATAGGGAGGGTGTGCTGTGCAGTACAAGGTTGACGGTTCGAATCCTGGCTGCTCCCTGTGCCAAGTCGAAGTGTCCCTGAACAAGAACCCTAACCACCAATTACTCCACCTAAAATTATGTCAAACCATGGGCCTTTTGGATAAAAATGACAGCTGCATGTATAGTAATGTCCTGTAAGTCAAAGTCATCTCATTATGATGACTTACAGGACCTGTTTTTCAGTGGCTGACATGGGCTTCCATACATTAACCTACAACAGATGTAGATGGATTGTGATTCACTGCACTTAAAATAAATGTAACGTGCAGTTGAATTACGGTAGTCTGCTATTATTGTAAATTGACAGCTTTAACTGTTTATTCATGACATCGGCCGTTAATTTACAAGCACGGGATGAAAATGTAACTGTATGTTACAGTTATTATGACATACTGTAAGATACCGTTAGAAATGCACCGTAAATTTACAGCGATTTGTTACAGTGTACAAGTGCCAATCGGGCCAGTGTTGTAGTCAACGCAGGCAGGTGTCCTTCTCTGCTTTTACAAACCAAGGTGAGACAGCCGTGACATCAAGCAGCGAAGGACCACCATCTCGCCATCAGTTGGACAAAACATGAATTTAAGCTGTCGATTCACCGCAGGGTTACAGACCATTTTGCCTTAAATGAAACCTAACTTGAGAATGAATGAGAATCCCTGATTGTGATCTCTAATCAAAGGGAGTCTGCAAAGTCCCACAACACATTAGCGTTAAGTCAAACCCCTTTAATGGGACTTTCATATTCACTTATGTCACTGGCTGATGGTGATGTTCCCTGATGAAAGGATGAAAACATGCTGAAACGTCTCTAAACACATCGGTTAAATATATCATCTGTTACTTAGCGGATCGGGGTGTGTGACAGATATGAACAGCAAGAGGAATAAGGAGTGACTGGAAGGCACCAATGCATTAACCATGTGGTACTATTTATAACATATGAGCATGGGTGACCCAGTAAGTCACATGTGTTATGCAACATGTGAATGGAGCAAAAGAAGAGCATGCAACATCTCGGGGGTTGGGATCTCCTTGTCACGGATGCCAATTAAAGATAATTGCAGTAATCAGGGAACGCTGTGAAAAGGAGCACTACTAAGCGCAGAGGGTGACTGGCGTAAAAACATGGACGGAGCCTTCCCAGACACAGTGATCGCTCCAGCATGGTACCACATGGTCTGGTCTACTCTGGTACTTACTAATGTAACCTATGGAAGATGGACTGCCAACAAAGTCTGTTTTTTCAGCAATTATCTTATAATAATTTAAAAAAACAAGAGTATGGCAATGTAGTTTATTCTCAAACTGCCTGGTGAGTAATTTGCATTTAAATCACCAAATCCCCTTTTGATAACCAATGTGGTACTAGTTAAGTATTGACCACAGGTTCAAATCCCAAAACCCACTGTACAGACTTCAGGGTTACATTTTACAAACCAACACACAGTGTTCTTGCCATTTAGTGACTTATAAAAAACGGCTGGTGATTCACTCCTTTAGATGAAACTAAAGACTCTTGAGCATTATTCCTTTATCTTTGGATCCTATCCTCTCGACCCCGAACCCAATTTTACGACAAATATGTTAATGCTCATTTAAACATAACCCAAACCCCAGACGGCAAATTACGACTTTCGAAAATAACGCTAAATATAACAAACGGTACGTCCTGTTAACCAAGCTGCTAAAGAAATCTTATTTGATTCAGGAATGGTTGTATAGCTGCTGCAACCACTGACACTAAATAATTGGATGGGTTCAGGTGGCCCCTCAGTGGAGGCTAAGGGGCTTCAGCCCTGTAATATATTTGCTTTGCTCACAAACAGTTTTGTCTCTGTTGAAAATGCATTGCATAACAGGCCAGCTAATATAATCTGTTACAATTGATATTACCTCTTGTAATTACTCTTTGTAATGCAGAATGAAGTAAAGGCGACATTTGGCTTGGAAAAGAATGGCTCGGTGTTGGGAGAAATAATGTTCAATCCCAAAACCTGAAGATCCACATCCGATGTTACTGTTGACCGTATGACAATTAACGATCCATTGAGCCCACAAATAGATGTTTTTGATCTTAGGAATTTAGCCTTAAAAATAAATCCCGTTAGAAAAGAATGACTTAAAATATGATTCAGGACCATCAGAAAAAAAAACGCCACTCCTGCCATCCCCCAAAAATGATACTTTTAGCAAAAAGTAAAGAATATAAATCCCCTTTTCTCTCTGAAGCCTTTAAACCTTCGCGGCACAGAGACACGATCCGCAAACCAGACTTTGACCTTGGTCAGCAAATGTTATTAAGCTTGCAGGAGAACTATTCTGCACAAAGAATCTAATTTAACTAACTTAAGTCCACCAGCTAACATTCCCCAAACCTTTTACCAGCATCTCGTGATTTTCTTTGATGGGTTTGCAAATGTAAGTAAATACAGTTAGGCTGGTCAACATGGCTTTATATAAGTACAAATATATGTCCCTGTCATGAATGCAACTTCCAGATAACTTACAGAATCAGACTGCGAAAGCTCGTGGCACAACTCTTTAGGCAAGTGATGCAACAAGTAAGCCTTTACATCTGAAAGTCAGTCTGTGTCTTGTTGATGTTAAGGTAATTGCTCACCCTTGGGTGTCAGGTTATGGTCAGTGCTGGTATTGTCCTTTTAATGCCCACTATGTGATTGCAATTCCATTGATGAGAATGACCAATTGTTGTCAGGTTTATAACAGCAGATTGAGATTGGTCATGTTAAAAGCTGTGTTTCTTGCAACGCTAGAAATTCTTCCACTTCCTTATTTTTTTCATTGACTTATCATTAAATAAGCTGTTAAAACACATTATATTTCACACAGAAAACCATCAAACTTTGTGTCATACTTGATCACTGACAAACTTAATTCTACTCCTGTGGGCAACAAATACCTGTTGAATATCAACATGATTCAGAAGATGAGCTCATCATGGTGGCCCTGACAGTGATTGTGATGATGAGGAGTAGGACAATGATGATGAAGCAGAAGTAGTGTGTGTGTGTGTGTGTGTGTGTGTGTGTGTGTGTGTGTGTGTGTGTGTGTGTGTGTGTGTGTGTGTGTGTGTGTGTGCAATATCCCTGACACACAACATTTTGTTTTCGTACTATTGTAGGATTAATGCCGCCCCAGTCCCGTCATAACAGGGATGGCTCCCTAGTACATAAGTTGCTTTTGTCCCACTGACACCTCAGTGGTGACAACATCGGGTCTACTCCTTTAAATGAGCCTTTGCGCATAGCCTTCGAATCACCACAACTGCATCAGTGGTGGCTGGGTTGCTTAGCAACTGGACAGCACAGCATCCCAGAAGAAAGCCTCCTCCTCTGTATAAAACACAAGCCTGTGTGATTCTTGAAATTGGGAGTGCGCGTTAGCGGTTTCCAGCAAGGATGTGCACGCTTCAAACACATAGGAGCCAGTTGTGGTTGGCAATGAGCAATTAAATGAATAAAGGAGCGAAAGCCTGTAGGCGTATTGGTGCGCACGCGGACTGCCGGCGCGTGTTTTTCTGCGCGCGTGTTTAGAAAAAAAGAAAATTGTGGCAAAGTGAAAGAAATGCACGAAAACGCACCGGCACACATGTAGTGGGTTTCAGAGAAAACCGACAGACGCGATTCAACGTATATATGGACGCGCTGTCACTAAAGAATTCACCTTAGGTGTCCCCCCCCTCCCCGCGCGCCCCACCCCCCTCCTCCTCCTCCCCGTGGCCACCCCCACCCCCCCATGCCCCTCACCCTCCCTCCAGTAGACTAGGACATCATTTTAATTTCAACTGGGAACTCAAAAAAGAAAAAATCGGAAGCAGACACAAGACATCGTGGCCGCGCGGACTGTTGCATGTCGGTCATCCGCTCGGCGGTTCCAGGAGAAGCGGAGCGAACCCAACGCAACTCCGCGGCGAGACGCGCCGAGACGCGCCAAGACGCGCCGAGACGCCATTCAGCGGCGGACCGCGGAGGCAGGAGGACTTTTGTTTTTTCTCCCTTTGACACGATATCCGACGCTGTGATACACGCATTGTCGTATAAAGGGGGGCATCCGTATTCTTCGGCAACTCATTTTTTCTTCCCGCCAGAGGAGTTGATTTAGCCGCTCTAAGGTCTGCCTCCGATATTAAACCCAGTGCTTTTTTCCATGTGTATTTTCCCCTCAGTGACTTTGCGCTGATCTACATCAGCAGCAGCAGCGGCAACGAAGGAGAGGGGGGTGTGGGGGGGGGGGGGGGGTGGTGCGGGGGGTGGGGGCGGAAGGGGGGTTGAAGGGGGGTGGGGGGGGCGACAAAAAAAAAAGAGAATGAAGATTTCAATTTTCTTTTTTTTCCTTTTTTTTTAACCCACCGCTCCCCTTCAGCAGACCAGCGTTTCCAGCTGAAACAAATATTCTCCTAAACCAGCATCATCACGCTGTGGAATAGTCTGGCGCCACCACAGCACCGCTGGAACCATGCCTCTTCTGCAGATTCGGACTGGGAAATGTCATCCGCCGATTTGATCATCAAGGGGCTGCCGCTCGGTCATTCATGCCAGTGTTTGCTTTTTTAAAGGGAGGAATACTTGTCGTCACTTTCAAAAGTATTGTGTATGCTGTTTTTTGAGCAAGATGTCGGATCTTCTGGTGTTGGTCGAGGGGCTCTGTGACCTGCACGGATTTCCATAGCCGGGAAAAACACAGCGGGGGGCCAATTCCACGATTTACAAAAATAAAACAAGCCAAAAACAATAACCCAAGAAGCCTATTACAAGAACACATCGCATTTGTAGATGTAGGGTAGTTTATTCGACATCTTCAAAAGACAATCTCATTTTTTTTTAATTGCCTATTGTTACTTTGTGAATTTTCTGGACGACCACTGGACTGGTTGGATTATAGAAACACATATATATTTAAGGATTTGTTGAGATGTTGGGACGTCAAGAAGATAAATTATGTGGAATTTTCTCTGCTCTGGCGGCTTTGTCCTTCTTCTTCTGCTTTGTTCAAAGGTAAGAACACATCGCTTTGACCACAACAACAAAAACAAAAAAAGAAACGTGAATAGATAAATATTTCCATTCACACCAACGGACGTAATTGCCGCTACAATACAAAGGCTGAAATGTGACAAATGGCACGAACGGGGCACCCAGGCCTACTTATTAGGGGCATTGCTGCTGATATATATGCTCTGTTAAACGGAGCTGTCGCGCGCGTGAGCGTAAAAACATGCGCGTGCACGGCATCGAGCCTATTGTGAAACGTAACCTACTCCCGATATCAAAATGTGGATATGCACATGTGTCTGCGGGAAAGGGGCGATTCTCAGCATGATGATGTCTTGTGTCAGCCCTCTGTGGGCAACAGTAGTGTTGGCCGATGATTAGCTGATGCGATCGATCAGCAGACGATCGATTGATTACGCCAGGGCAAGCAGCCAGGTATATGGCTCCAGTGCTGTGGAAACCTTGTCCGAAAGCTTACTTGTTGCATTCATCTTTAAAAAAAAAAAAAAAAAAATGCAAATCCTCGTCAAATAATCTGACGTGATTGCACATTTTATTGCCCGGAACCAAATCAATTAAAACTGAAAAATAACCCCTCATCTTTTGTTTTCAAAAGATTTAACATATCAATGAATGCCGTTTTGTTTGGTTCTTTGAGATGTTTAGCCTATATAATAAATGGCTGCACAGGCCTTTGAGGAACATGCAAATCTCCCGATCAGTCCCGTTTTATTGTTCTGTTGTTAAAGGCGCTGATCCCTCGTGGCCCACTCCTTTTCCTAGGCTGCAGTAACCTGCAGCCTCAATTATGAGATTCGGTTGCTCAGTGAGAACTGCATTTCTTTTGAGCCAATTGCAATAACCAGGAATAACAAAAGGAAAGGGGCGGTAATCTTGCACGGGTTTCAGGTGTCATTGATCTTATAATGATACTCTGTCAAACCCACGAGTCCTGTAACTGGCCAGCTTGACGAACAGCTGCACTACGTGTGAGCTAATTGAACGGTGTTTCCCTGAGTAGGCCGAGGGCTAGTTCTCCTATCAGGGGAGCAATTTTAATTTTAACCCTCCCCCCGCACCCCCCACCAACACACGCACACACATGCCCATTCCACACCCTTCCCATAACAAGGAAGCTGAGCTGAAGAACTGGTCTCGGTCAGGTGATTCAGGTCATGGCATCAATGTTATAAGTGTCAGTCAGAGTGGTGCGGACTCTGCGTTCCTCCTGGGGGTATTCTGTCTCCAGTCCAGCCTCAGACCAACGAAGCCTGTGGCTCTGACAGCACGATATGAGTCTGTGTTTAAACACATGGCCAAGAAATAACACCGAGCACCAACTTGTTACTTAAACAAAAGCAATTGCATTATTACTCTAATGATCTTTTAGAGGTCCATAACATGCTTGACAGGGATATTAAATCATAGCCCACTGACCAGATGAATACATTGTAAGTGGGGTTCAGTGGTGGGATGGATACACAAGGCATGTTTATTAACCTTCCCCACGACAACGCAACACTATTTGTCTGACAACTGACTGCAACGAGCATTTTTCATAGCAAAAAATCTCAGCGTGGTGAATGTTTGTTTTTCTTCAAATGTGGTGACAGCCCAAGATGTTGAAAGATTAAAACTATATTTGACTAAGATGGAGGATAAAATAGATGAAATATGACAAAAAATGCTCACTTGGAAAGAAAAATGCATTCTTGGACTAGTGGTTTGTTGTTCAGGTTTTTTTAATGCATCATAAGTCCTCGTTCCCTTCGTCAAATCCTCACCACGTTGGCGTCATGTCATTGATGTTGATAACACAGGGAACGTGCCCTGATCCTGTATTGTACATCTTGTGCGCTGTAGAGAAACAAAATCTATGAGAACAACAAAATATTCAGTTGTACTACTTAAAATGGCTGTAACACTTGTGCTTTCTGCCCTCAGCTCTTCCACTGGAAGCACCGGAATGTCTGTGGCCAAGACCACCGTGGACAAGTTGCTGAAGGGATATGACATCCGTTTGAGGCCAGATTTTGGAGGTAGGTGCTGCAGCTGTACGTCCGTTTTAGGGCCCTCTGTTGTCGAGGGTACGTGCGCGTCAGGGTGTTGTACAAAATGACGTTCGCGTGTCATCCCTTTGAAATCTGTCAAAAAAGTAGGCCCGTGGCAAAATATGAGGGACGGCTTTGATGGGACTGTTACCGCGTCATTACTATGCATCTATTCGCGTACCGAAGATGGCTGCTCCTGGAGAGGTAGAGCACACATTGCGGAAAGCACGATTTAAGATGGTTAACGTGATGATTTTTTTTTTTAATACTTTTGGGTTTCTCTGATTTTCTGGAGAGTCCATGTAACACACGATATTGTCTCTGAACATTTGATTTTGCAAATCAGGAAAAGCATGTTTGCCCCATCAACTTTTATGGGAAATAGTGCGTATTTTTACATACCCTCTTCAGAATAATGGATAATGAAATATTTTGATAATTTGATATAAATAGAAGGAATGATGGAACAACTGATAAGTGTATGTCATTCAGGCTGATTGTTTTGCCGAAACGATTAAACCACATTTTATGTTCGGCAATTTAAAATATAGTTGGATTTTTGAACCGCTTATAATAGCCTGATTACTGATGGATAATGATGTATAACAAAATGAGCTGCTTTAATCTAAACCCACATTGTATAGGATGCGTTTAAAGACGAAGCTTCCTGTTTCATTGGCATTTGGGCCCTGGTCTGTGCAAATCCACTCGCTGAAGACGTCATAACTCAGCACTGACTGACAGCTACACCGATGGCTCTAATTGAATACAGCACATGATTAAAACTAATCATTTCAGCACCAGCTTTGTTTTTCTGCTTTACATGTGCTACACAACTTTGTGCTCAGAAAAGCCTATTGCGCCTTGAAAAAAGAAACACAAAACAAAACAAAGAGGGCGTTCCACTTGCAGGCCATGTTGATGGAGTATGATGTTAAATTAGTCTCATCGCCGCTTGAATTTCCTTTAGCTCTAGTGCTTCATAAACACCCAAAATATTTGTCCTACATGGACAAATATTGGCATGCTGAAATAACCTGCTTTGAAAAATGAATCATCCCTTGTCCAGCCTTAATTATTTAAAATCGTGGTCAGAAATAACAGACGTGGCATTGAACTGATTGAAAGAAATAGTTAAATGAATGATAGGTAGAGACAATGATGCATGACTCACCTGCAAGATATCTGATTGTGCTATGCATTCAGGTCATGTGTAAAAAACCTTCACTGCATTAAACAAATTATATTACATGATAGATTATGATGTTCATTGCCTCAAGAACTTAATATGTATAATTTGCTCTGGCAGGTTTACTTTTATCTGTACATTTTTCCATTTTAAAAGCACATTGGTTTCCTCTTTTTAGACAGAATATGTCCTATTATTGTTATTATTATTACTATCATAAATATCAGAGCTCAGATATCAGAGGTAATTTATGGCTATTAAATATATACTATTCCCCAGAATCTTCTTTAAATAGGCTTCAGGCGGCAGCCTGTCATCCATGCGACCTCATCACACTTGACGAGAATGAGAGCAAGCAGTGAAAATCATAAAGCAGGTGCACCTCCTAATATAACCTTCCTCTGGATGGGGGCTCTGCCAAAAACCGATGGTCTGATGAGGGCAAATGTGCCAAAATGCGCCGTCCTGATGCTAGCCACTGTAAAAAAACTGTTATAGTTGAGGTTACGTCTTCGTTCTGGGTTTGAGTGCTGCCATTCAAGAGTTGTTGAAGGGTATCACAGCAAGACGCAAAGAAATGTCTCCTTTACAACTGTGTAAAACAGTTGATAAAACAGCGGTTATGAACTGTTAAAATAAAATAAAATTTTAAGCCGACTTCAGTTGGGGATTATCTTCAGCTTAGTTCTATAACATATTTGCACCTTACTCATCCCCACCAAAGGAATTTCAACCATTGCCCTCATGACAGTTGGCGGCATTTTTAACTCATCTAAATGACTTGTCAAAGATGTCTTGTCTTTGCCATCAGCGACAGTGTTTTCATTCACCAGTTCAATGAGTCAAAGAAGACCAAACGGCAAAAAGAAGTGTTTAAAATGTTGTTGCCTCTCACAATATTCAAAATGAACATCTTGTCTTGATACATACAGCATTTATTATGATCAGAAGATACCAGGGTACCAGGGACATGTCCACAGTACAGTTATACATATACTGTATGTATATATATATACCTCAATGTAATAACATTTTGCCACATTATTGGATAATCTCCCCCCTCCCTGTAATTATTTGGTTACTTTCCTTTTATTTAGAATAATGGAGTAACAACAACAACACCGCTTTGTATCACTTAAAAAACAGTTCAGCAAAGCACGGCGATATGAGAGAAGAAGGCTTTTGGTTTCATGTTCTAGATTATATCATTTCTTGTACTTTAGTTTGTCAGCTGCACTTTATTTCTCCATGAACAGGTTGACTTAAAGGTGATCTCAACAAAGGTTTCTACTTTGATGTTGTCCGTTGGCTGCAGCGCACTATTTTCTAGCAGCCTGTGAACGCACTTGAGTGGGCAGAGCAAGTTTTAGAGCGCGAGTATCCCAGGCACGGAGTAACTGTGCTTCACCCTCAGGCCGGGGGAGCTGTGGTCCGTCATGTCTTGATATTTCCTACATCAGTCAGCCACTTCTGTCGTGACACACACTGCTGACAACCTTCGGCTCTCCAGAATCAACAGAGAGGGTCCTAATTTGGCACAAAGCTGGACACACACTTGACTGGCTCCTAGCAGCTTGGCCAACACCCATACAGTATCTGAAATAGAATCCAACTCGGAGGTGTACAAAATATGGTCCCACTGGTCAGAAAGACTGGAAATAGTTCTGCCATGTGACGTTGATGATGTGTTGTGGCCTTATCACCAGTATATCTAAATGATGTCGTTAATTTCAAGATATGGGACACAGAATCAACCGGCAACTGTTTCAGAATTCAGGATCAGGTCTTGTTTTTGTAATTCTAATTTTATTTTTTTTCAAAAATGTTGCGACTTTCCCCCGACTGATGCATCCGGTGCAAGTAGAGTCTTTATCGTTTCACTATCTGCTTCTTCGTTTTGTAGCCCTTTGATGTAACTTAACATAGAGATGAATCATACACCACAACCCCCGTGTAACCTGCATATTACATCACTTAGATTCATATTCAGCAAGATAACCAGAGCATTGCACACTCAGCCAAGAAATTGTAATTAGTTCAAGATCGAGCAATGTTTTTTTCTCTTTTTTTGTACACACTTGAGGTATGACTGAAAATCTAACAAAAATAAAAAGTAAAATATTGAAATAATATCACCACTAATCCGATGTCGGCATTGAAAGATGTGCTTTGTAAGGAGGAATGACATATGTTCGTCTTACACTCTCATTGTCATTGTTATGATGATTACATGTTAGCCATTGGGTACTAGTAAGGAAATAACAGTGAATATGATTGTTTATTACAAGTGTTACAGCAATGGGAATGTTAATAGACTATTATCCTTGAAAATACAAGAGAGTGACCTGCAGGTTTTATGATAATTGACCATATAAGTCATTATAAAATGCTTCAGTAGTTCAGAGTACATATGGGTGCTTACAGCCACGCTCATACACTATTGTGAGCAGTGTTTATAATGTATTACAGAAATGCACAGTAAATGCTTGCTATCTCAGTACTGTCTAAATTATTCTATATAATATACAACCCTAAATTATTTATGTTTGGAATATGATTCAAGGACATGTTTAGGTAATCTGGGCCTGTTTGGTAGGGTCAGTTCATTTGTGGAGGAAGCTAAAGTTTTTTGGGAGAGAGATCGTTGATGGAAGTAGGGATGAGTTTTAAAAGAGGTTTATTCTACTGGTTGATTCTTGTGTGTGCGATATTTCATTTAACGAACTGGTCTACGAACCACCGTGATCCTTGGTGCTCCAGTTTTACAGTTCACCGGCGTATAAGAATAAGAAAGGCCGGTTTGATGTCTACATCGAGGCAGAGATGACCGACTTGTTGGAGCACTGAATATTACGCTGTGTTTGGCTGCCGACAAATCCAATCAATGGCTGGTGTTACCATCTCCTTATACACCTCAGCATTCTGTTACTTTATCTGCAACTGGAATAGTTGATGCTGACTTGAAGTAAAGTCCTGGCCTCATCAAAGCAAAGGGGTTTGCAGTTCAGGCCCCTTTACGCTTCAGCGGATCAAGCAGTTCAGAAACGAAGGAGGGGTTTAGGAGGTTCAGGAAGTTCAAAGGGACCAGGACATGTTCGTCTCATGCCACGTATAACTGTAAGCTGCAAATTGCTTTAAGATGGCCCTGTCTCATTTATGTCAAGATGTCATCCTGGAGTGTCTTTAAATTGCACAAAAAATTATTGATTTGTAATATGACTGAAGATGATTGTGGAAACCGAAAAATGTTAGTTGCTGCACCTGTGACAAAACACAGGGTTGTTTCCCTGGAGACCAGAAAACAGCAGACCCTTCCGACTTAAAACAGTAGAACCAATGACAGGATATTTTATAGCATCGACCCCTGATTTCTGTATCTGCAAGGTCTCCTCTGATACTGGCCCCAATGCAACGGACTGACTCTTTTATGTATGGTGTTGATTACTAGAAATTCCATTTTCTATACTAGCACAGACGCTTCAGCTATCTAAGGCTTTGTATTTAGTCAAGTTATTTTTAATCAGGATGAACTGATTATTTTTGTAAGTAGATTTAGCTAATAATACGAGGATAAAGTGACAATATCCATTCACTTTAATTTGACATCTATCATGATATTTTTTGGTAAGCAATTCAAAGCTATGGTTTGTAATGTTGATAAACTAGCAAGAAAATGCTGGATGTCAAAAGCCATCCAACCAAATGTTGCAAGTATGTTGTTAAGTTACGACACTGACATCCTTCCCTTCTGGCCTCCTTCCGAAGCATCCCCCCAAATTATCACTCTAAGCATAAATCTGAAAGAAATAAGACTGGGTTGAGTCAAATTGTTTGTGGCAAATGATTGTGTGGAATTATAAGAAGTCCTGTAACAGCCCAAAATACCAAATTTTCTTTCGATTCCATTCATTGATTATTGTTTTTTTAAGTTTTACATCATCTCATATGCTCTTGAATTGAGGTTTTTGTTGCACATTAAGAAAGATGCAGGGATGCATAATGCTGCAGTTCGGTCTTACTGGCCGTTTGTCAAAATAAATACAGTACAATGATAATAATTCCATACACACAAATGTGTATGTATGCATTCAAGAGTGCCTTACACCATGTACGTCTTTGAAGCTATTGATTAGTTCCCTGTCGAGTTTCTGTGCCACTACAGTAGAGCCAATACTGATACAGATACTTGCTCTCATGGACAGCCATCCCACCTAACGTACCCCCCCGGTTTCTCCGACATGTGGCCTCAACACGTTCGTACGTATTGGCACAGTTGGTCTATGATGAAGTTGTTTTTATAAACGTCCCAACAAGTGCAAGTGAATACATTTATTAAGTAGAGTAATCAAATACATGACCCACCTAAATCAGTTTCATAAGCCTATTTAATTATTTACCAGTCTCTGAATGCGTCTACAAATATGGGTTTACCTTGAAGTAGACAATTATTCCAATTTCTTCTGAAAGCAACAACAGCGACAAAATGTTTTGTCTGTTTCTTTTTGTAAGTGGAAACATTATCTTTCAAGTGTACACAGCGAATGGATTACTGCATGAAAAGGCCCCTGAAATGCGTGATCCTCCACCAAGTAGTATCAGCTTACAATTCAGCTATCCAGAATTAAGAAATACAGTCAATGGTTGTGAAGCAGATGCCAATCACTAGCGTAGGCTATTTGGTGTGTAGTCATCTGTGTGTCTTCATCTGTGCCTGCATGCGATCGAGTAAAAGGTTATTTCTTTTTGCGCCCGCTTTTGCCAACGTGATCTCCAAAACCTGTTCATAAAAATGTATAAGAAAATCTTGAACAAAGAAATTCGTAACAATACATAAGAACTGGCGGTGGTTAACCACGCCCCTTGAGTGAACAACATGGCGGACCATGTTGGATTCTTGAGTGAACGTCTCTCCGCCATGTTGGATTTTTTGAAGGGGTTACGGTTAGTATTGTATTCTTACAATTTAACATTGATTTCTCGTTAAAAATGCAATCATAACACGATTATTTTACATCGTTAGACTTCACGAAGTGTGTTTACGGGGTGCAGGTCCAAATTCACTTTGAATAGGGTGACGTCATCAGTTGCAGTCCATATTTATTTAGTATGTATCACTACGAATTTGTATGTTCAAGATTTTTGTATACATTTTTAAGAACAGGTTTTGGAGATCAGGCTGCTTTTGCGCAAAGGTGTTGTGGAGAGTGCAGAGTGAGATTTGTACTGTCGGTAAAGGAAAGCAGCGGGCTAATTAAACACTGTTTCTGTTCTGAGAAATTCATCCCAATATTTAAAAGAAGAATAACACACGTGACGTCCAGTCAGCCGGAGGAGGGGAGGTAACAGGAGTCAGCGATCACCTGAGTAACGCAATCGTCCTTCTGAAGGACGTATTTTAAATCAAGCTGTCATCATCACGGGAACAGGTTTTATGATCTCAGCTTCAACCATTAACAAAGCATGACGGGTGACATATAACTAATGCGCTGAACATGCCATTCTGCCTGCTGAACCGAGTGCACAACATTCTGGACTATAAAGAACCAAATGTATTCAAATCTGCACTGAAACGCAGCTCTACAGCATTTTATGGAGTGTTACATGTGCACGTTTATATATGGCAGCACACATGGAAAAATATGTAGATGAAGAGCTTGTGGTAAAGTTGAAAGACCCCCCCCCCCACACATACACTAAACATAGTTGACTGGGCCCTGGGGCGCTTTTGAAATAGTGACTTTGAGAAGAGCTTGAAGTCATAGAGAGAATGCATTTAAAAATGACTAACGATGTATTCTGCGCTGTAGCAGAGCAGATTAGATTGAAGTGATTCAATCGCACATACATGTCCACAGAACCAAATATGCACAATCGATAACACTTTTTACTTTTTCCAACATGAATCTAATTTGAAAAAAAAAACAGTTAATAAAAGTAATTATCTACATCCTTAAGTGGAAAGTGCTGAAACACTTCTTCTCTACATCAATGTGCATTACGTACCACGGCCTTAAATGTGATGAAAGAAAACTGCAGGGTGAACAACATGCGACATTTTACAGAGAAAACGAATGGTGTGAAAATCCATTTAACCAATTCAAGTACATATTTATCTTTTCTTCTTCAATACATGTTCATAGCCAGAGGGAAAAAAGGAGATGATGATAGATGGCAAAGGTTTGCAAAATCATCAAAAACGGTTGATGAATAATGCTGTAGAGCGGTCACAAGTGCTCTAGAAATCCTATTTGTACTGTATGTAATGTTTTTCATGCTATTCAGCATTTTTTGCCGTCGCTGTTGATTATGTCAGCATTTACATTGTCTTTCTCTGCTTACTACACTGAACATGGAAAATAGTTTAGATAATCAGCACAAATATGGCTCTGTGATGCTTTCCTAAGTTACTCTCCCTCCTTCCTTTGTCCTTGTCTGGCGTAATAAACAGTGGTACTGGCGTAGTGTGTATTAAATGGTATTCTGTCACTTGTGCAGCAGAGAGAAAATGAATTTCGCCGAACATACTGTTGATATGCATAAACAGGGTGACAAAGGAACTGGAGAGCCTGTAACTGTCTAACAGAAGGTGCTGCTCTGGGGTGATTTATGGACTGTTGTCATTTGCTGTAGATGGCCCGGCAGACTTTTGAAATCCTTGTGACTGCTCATAAGTGAAAGTCTGTGTTGTGATTATTCTCGATAACTTTAAATAAATGGCCTTCAGAGGGGGAGGGAGGGGAGAGGGCGCGGAGATGTAAAAGCTTTCAGTGTAAGGATGTGTTATGAAAGGCTCTCCTGGCTCTCGGTCTCAAAACAATGTGTCCTGTCTTTTTTGTTAAACATGATTCTTTGTGTGAACATTCATTCATCCTAAACACTGTCAAAGTAATGCCTTTAGAATTTACTGTAGATAAACACATTAGATATTGATGTTAACTTAAATGTAATAAAAGTCATATTGAAGAAAGAAATTCTGAAGATATCCAATGAATAGACAAAAAACAAGCAAAACCTTCACAGTCAACAACAGCATCATAAAGTGCAGCCAAAGATACCGTGGCGTTTAACACAACATAGTACGTGGATGTGCGAGCCCGACTGGATCTGTTAACTGTAAGCACCTGATCTCTGGCTACATATCCAAGCATTCAATTCCACACTCAGGTTCTGATGCAACTCGGTGCCTGTTCATCCTGCAGCCGTGTCATCAAAGCACGGTCACCTGTTCCTGTCTTCCACACGCTGCTGATCTCATTTTCCATTGACCCAAATGGGCCCTAGCTGCAGCTTGATCTTATTTGTAACGGAAAGGCAGTCAATGTGGACGTGCTGAACATCTCAGTGCCTGTGTAGATACTCTCAGTATTTTAGGCTCCCAAATTCGTCCTTTTACCAGAAATCTGGGAGTGATTTTTGACAGTGCTTTTAAACTTGACAAACATTAGTTCTGTTGTCAAAACTAGCTTCTTCCAGCTGAGACTCCTGGCTAAAGTCAAGCCCTACTTGCTACGCAAAGACTTTGAGAGAGTAATACATGCATTCATTACGTCCCGCTTAGACTACTGCAACTCACTGTATGTTGGGTAGGATCAGTCATCCCTTCGTCGCTTGCAGTTAGTCCAGAACGCAGCAGCTCGACTTTTGACCAGGACTAAAAAACGCGACCACATTACACCGGCTTTGGCCACCCTCCACTGGCTTCCTGTTTGTTTCAGGATTGAATTTAAAATTGTATTAATTGTTTTTAAAATTTTGTGGGTTGTCGCCTTCCTACTTGTCGGAGCTCTTACATGTCCACACACCTATCAAAGCACTGAGGTCGTCTAATCAGATGCTCCTCGATGTGCCTGGATCCAGGTTAAAAACCAGAGGTGACCGAGCCTTTTCAGTGGCTGCTCCAAACCTGGATTAGTTTACCTATCCATGTAAGAACAGCTCGGACCATTGCAACGTTCAAGTCCCTGCTTAAGCCTCACTATTATTCATTGACTTTTAATTCAAGTTGAGCTTTGATATTTTGACTTTATTCTTCTCTACTGTCAGATATTTTGTATTGTGCTCTGTCTGTGTTTTATTGTATCGCTGCTTTTCGAGCTTGTTAAGCACTTTGGTCAACCGAGGTTGTTTTTAAATGTGCTATATAAATAAAATTGAACTTGAACTTGAACAATGTAGCCATGAAACTGCAGATCATTTGCAGTGAGACTGGTGAGTAGAAAAGATACTTAATTGACCGAATATGAGAGACGCTGGACAAATGAGAAAAGTAGAAGTTGTACCACTTTATGTTCAGTTTCTTCTGTACCATACTGTAAGTAATTGTATGTATAATTGTTCCTTCACGCTGTGCTTTGTGTCCTATGAGATAACTAAATGCTCTCCACGTTCCGTGTGCGTGCAGCTATTGACCAAGCCGCTTCCCACGTGGTGGTTTTACCCTCGGTGAACATGACTACTGATGGATGGTACGGTGTATCAGCGGCAATCTGCACTTTTTTGCCGCCGCGGCCATTAAGTGATGCAAGGCGGCAGTTCCTTCAAGACCAGTGGACGCATTAGCAATACCGAGAACGATCTCTTAAGTCTGGGTCCTGCCACGTGTCAGATGGTGGGCCTCTTTGCATGGCGGCGGACAGCACAGGCCGTCGTAACTCAGTCTCAAAGTAATGCCTATTCAGCGCAAAACAGGAGTGTGTTGTCAGAATCCCAGGATGGATGCTGGGGCATGAACAAATGGTATCTAGCCTGATGAAGAGAGAACCTCCCCATGATTTATTCCTGAGAAAGCACAGGAAAAATGCTCGAGCTGTGCGTTTTCCCCTTTTCCTTTCACTTAGATTTCCCATTTGAATGAAATGAGGTGTGTATGCAGGCAGGCAGAGGGGAGCAGGGGTGGTGAGATATAGCACGCAGGAGAAAGGACATCCTTCATCTTCACATCCAAAGTGTTGTTTTCAGCAACTTTGAAAAGGAAGAAGACAAATGCTAATAGAATTACACTGGGATGTATTTCCATGGACTGTAAAGTACAAAAACCCTATGTCAGACTTTGGGGAGGCATCCTGCATGCAGGGTTTCTCACCCTCCCCCGTTTCCACTCTCCTCTTAAGGTCTCCAAGGACACACTTTTTGAACCCGCAGTGATTGATGGGAGGTGTGCCCTTGACAGGTCCCGGACAGGCTGGCCAAGGGCAAGATGCGGCTATCCAATTGTTTCACATAGATAAACGGGTAAAGAAATGTCATACTGCACTACAGATAAATGCTGTCATCCTCACTAGCCGGAAGCATGCTGAAAAGCCTATTTCGTTATTGAACTCCAGAAGCCGGCCGGATGAAACTGGTGTCCACATAACTGTGATTTGTGCTCCGTGCAGAGCTGGAGGGAAAAAGCGGAGGAGAGAGTGTATATGTTGAAAGACAAAAATTGAAACAAAACATTAAAACATAAAAGCTAAAAGTATTACGGTTGATAGATGCACTTAAGGTCAGAGATCTTGATAATAATTGGCCTTTGTAGTTGCATCCTCTCTGATGTTTGGCCTGTTGTGTTTACTACAATACGTATCCATCTACAGAAGTATCTATTCTTTGACTTTTATAACCATCTCATGAGTATGCAATTACTCAGCATGTACTAGAACATTTTTTGTATTCAGAAAAGTTTGTGGTTTATCTGTGGGTTTACTCCAGTTGCCTGTGTCTAATAAACAGGGAAATGTTGTCTCCAACAAATAGTAATAATCCTAGTTGAATTTCAAGTCAAGAAGAAATTAAAAAGATTCATTTTTAATCCTTGAAGGTCCCATCTCAGGTCATATTGTCGACGATATATGCAAAACATTTACAAAAATCACTCTCCATATTCATATATCAGAATCCAATAATCTTCATGTGCTTCAGCAGCAATAACATGATATCTATTCAGCAATTAATCTGAAACTTTCAGCAACAAAGGAGGGTGTGTGTGTGGAGCCACAGTCCTCTGTAGGTCCGTAATGTTCCACATTCTAAGCCCGTACACTTTTTAGCTGTCTATTTCAATGCAAAAGACTTGATTTAAATCCCTCTACTAACTGTACACCGCTCAAATCTTCTGTCTCGAACACACTCACAGTACAGAAGCTAAATATGCTGTAACTGCTGAAACTTACGTTTCACTAGGACTTTAAGGACATGCTAGAAACGAGCAGTAGGTCTAGTCATCCACTAGTCACTGTTCAGGAATCAGGAATCAGGAAACATTTGGATTCAAATTTGAACTGCAGGTAACCATAGCAACAGAACTGTCTGCTTTGTGCTGCGTAGACCTTGGTATGATCATGATAATGCTCTCAGAAGCGCTCTGATATAGAAAATAAGGTAGACACCTTTTAGTGTTTTGGCACATACAACTAACTGTGTGGTGATATTCAGCACATACGCAAGCAGAGTGACACTCAGGTCAAAGCTGTTCCACAGTTACTAAAATCCATCCACACTACAATACAGATTTAGAATACATCCTTTCTTTTGATTTAGATCGTAACTCATAAAAATGCCTGTGTTCAAAGAAGAATTAAGTTAATTTCATGATCGTGTCCTCTAGAAAAAACAAAAACGTTTTTTCAGCAGTAAACTATAACACAATGATATGCTCATCAGTACTAGATCTTATTGATACACATGATGTTAGCTTTTATGTTTTCACAGGAATGCAATGATGATTGTTGAGTAATGTGTAATGGTTATTTTGTCTGTATTCGATAAGTTGGCCCGATACACTGCAGCTTGTCCCAATAGCATTCTATTTGACCCCTTTACTTCAGCCTAAGGAAATGATTTGACTGTAATATCCAACACAATATGATAAAATATGTATACGCCAAATGGTGTGTGTGTGTGTTTGTGTGTGCGCACTCCCTACCCAGTAACCAGTATATGCACCTTCCTCACGATACTGATTCAGAACATTTTGCAATGAACCCTGTAACTACCCTGCACTGACAGCTGCATTAAAGTCACATGCAATAAAGGTGACACATTATGCGCTTTTACCACAAGTTGATGTGGTTCTTGGAGGTCTGAATGAAATGTCTCAAACATACTTTAGGTCTAGGTGAATGGCCGTAACACAGGCTCAAAGGCCAAAACAATAAACAAAATTCCCCCCACTAGCTACAAAATAAGAGTTCAGCTTTCCTACTAGAAGTAAACCGAAACAATACTGAGCTCCCTGTCTAACCCCAACACAGGAGAAAACAAGCATGTTAAAATAAATGGCAGAGAACCCCTACAGAAGCTCTCGGTGGGTCTCAGCTACCGGAGGACACCGCACCAACAGCAAAAGAAAGAAAGAGACAGGAGGCGGTAATATAGGCGTCGCTTATCGCCTGATGCGTACAACAGAGAGACAATATGAAGGCAAAGGACGTAACAATCATTATTAACGGCACCCTTTTCAGCCAGCCTGAACAGCTCTGCTCAAAACGACCCGTTTGAGGTCTTAATGCTAAAGAGCCCCCTACCTCCTGTGCCCTCCACCATCCACCCCTCAGTGGTCTGAGCCTTGCATAGCATGCCGCCTCCGTTGTGTCATCACGAAATGTAAAACACTAATGTCCACTAATCTGTGATAGAAATTACATCAAATCATTGCATTGATTTTTATAGTAAATCGCTGAATTTGTGTATTTTCCTTTCCTGGGGGGGAAGTGGTGTCGACAGTGCCAAGGCGATGTAAGGGAGACTCCCACCTGGTCTGCAGACGTCAGCAAACCCTGGAATTCCCAAACGAGTTCTTTTTATTAAGCAATAAGGTCTCAGAGGCTGTACTTTATCGTCCGGTATTGTAACACTTTGAGGGTGTTGTTCGGCCCAATGTGCCATGTTACATTTCTGTGCTGTTACAGTATTGAAGATAAAGTACTGCCTCAAGTACCTTATTGTTTTTATAATACAGTTACCAACAAAATGATAAATAGTAAGTAAATAGCTGTCTTTCAGCACAAAATAGTTGTATCCACCAAAAGTTGTGTAGCACATTTCAGTAGCCCAGAGAAAAATAGTCCCCGTACGTGCGTGTAAACAGCATTGGGTCTCCTTGCAAGATCTCGCACTTTCTCATCCATTCACATCGCTCATGACGTCCACCTTAATCGTCCGATTGCGAAAACTCGCATTGCCCGAAACCGATCATTTGTGGGATTTCTGGTCATTTTCGGCGATCACCACCGTGCTCAAAGCTGAAATTTTAACTAACGGTCGCGCAAAATCTAACCTGTTACTTTGAGTGCGCTTTGATATAGAACGCTCGGGTCAATGTGACCCACTCTCAACCAATCATCTACCCGTATTATAATTAGTAATAATTTCTGGAAGCATTATAAAGCGTCTTGTATTTTCTCAGCGTTTGGGAGTTGGTAGACATGCCAGACAGCCAGTTTCATACTATGTCCAAGGTAAAGCTGCAGCACCAAATGCTTTGTTATCATAAAAAGTAAATAACTCCAGCCGCTGGTTGTTTTTAAAGTGCACGCTTTCAAAAGATGATCCATTATTCAAGACCGGTTTTGTTTAGAGTGTACTTTTAGGTCACGGGTACACTGTGGTTGCGCTTATTAAGTTTCAGTCAACAACTGCATAACATTTCCTAACGCTTAAATGTGTGTTCTTTGGTTAGCCTCTTCTTCTGCTGATTTCATCATAAGATGGCCCTATTGATGATCCCTCTATGGTCAGACATTCTGTCCATTTTCACAGTAGAGCACTTGTGTACGTCATACAGTACATGTGTACGTGTAGTCCAATTCCTCTGATCTACCACCATTTACTACCTGCAAAGTGCTCATTTACATTATAATTTATGCCGTCTGGTCTCTCCATTAAATGCATCTGGAACAGATCTGTCCCTTTAGCCTCTAAGGTCACATGCTCCTACGGTTTGAATATGGAAGTATGATGCTGAACTGTCCTCCTCCAGTCACGCAGCACACCTTCTCTATTCCCCAGCACACAATATCCATTCTCCTTTTTATTCTCATTTCTTCTGTTTGGTCTCTGTGAGTATCTTATCTTGTTGTCCTCACTTTACGTCCATGTGATTTTGCTTCCAATTTAGTATTTTTTCCTTGTTTTGGGCCTGTCATTTACAGACTGTTATTCTGCTCTGTTGACTTTTCTTTGTCAATTCCTTTCTTCTTTGTTTTCTGTGAAGTTTTTTTTTCTTCTTGGGTTCTTTTTTTATCTCACCTGCACCATGTGACTTTCTCTGTTTCTTTGTTGTAGCATCATTTGATGTGTGGATAAATTAACTTTAAACTGTAGTTGACTGGTGAGTGAGAAGCAAAGATTATTAGTTCATGTGCTAAAAAAGCTCATATGGGTAAAAAGAATGTGTATTCTGTGACATTTTGTCAAAAATAGTTGTGTCTCTGGGGTTCAACATTCAACTCTCTTACATCTCACACTGGTCAACTTAGTGGAATTCATTTAGGAGCTGTTTGTCATTTGTAGTTTTCATTCAGGCCATTTGAGGATGGCGGGACGACATAGATGTGATAAGAACACCCAGAATCCCGTCTAATATTGTAATTTTTATCTTCACGGCATTGGAGCGATAACGTCAGACGGGAGGAAACGTATGAGGGATGACACGGTAAAGGTCTCGGGCGAGACGTGAGCCAAGGACGTTGCAATTCATCGGCGGTACCTTAACCCCATAACCTCCGGGGCGTTCCAGTATTTCCCATTTGATGGTCCACCGTTACCTTCTTATTAAAATGCTCTTTTTCTCTGTGATTGTCTTAAGAATCAGAGGTGATAAAAACACGTTTTTTAAAATGGTAGCCAACAACATTATCCCCTTTTCCCTTGCACGCACGCCAGAGTTAATGTAATAGCCACAAATTAATTTATTAATAAAGAATTAATTCATGAATCCTACTCTCTTGAGACACATTAGCCAAGATCGTTGAGGAGGATCTACACATAATTACCACAGGTTAATGTAATTACTCAGGCAATTTCGGCAGGACCATCACACACGGCATGCCATTGAAGCAACTAGGATTGAACTGCACATGGTTAACCTGTTTATACCTACACATCCTTACTTTGTGTTGTACTATACATTGTTGTACTACCAACTTACTTGAAAATGGAACCAACGGCATTGATTAAAATGTGTGACCTGCTGAATGAATCAGGTCATTAAATAAATGAATCATTCAATTATTTAGCCAATAAGTTTCCAAATGGCTTCAGGACTCATCCTGCCATAAGCACACGTCCTCAAATGCTCACACTGTACTTTGGCTTTTTTAAGATTTATTTATAAGGAAAATAATGTTCCAGGGTCTTCTTTTTTTTCTTTTTTGTGTTGGTGCGACATCACACTATCTTGTACTGTACATATTTTCCTTTGTACTGCATAGCCATCGAATCCAGCCAAGCACATCTTTTGGCTTTAATGAAGCATCGCTTTGAGGTATTCTAATGTTATGTCCAATCGATTTACCTTCTCTGCCTCCTGTAAAGACACGTCGCCGTTTATTCAAAGCTTACAAGACTTGTGGGCCTGAACATTTAACTAACTCCCATGTTTAGATATTTCCACAAAACTGACTAATTATTTAACAGCTCACACAATGTAATACCACTAAGGATTTATTTTAAACTACATTTTTATTTATATTTACTTGATGAAGCGCAAATATACAAAAGAAAAGTAATTAAAATAAATATTCCATTCGAATTCACTCTTCAATCGCTTTAGAGTTCTCTAATAATGTTCAACATGCGATAGTAATTTTAGTTGGAAAGGCAGCCGTTACTATGCGCAGTGTTTCATAATTCACTGACCAAATCTGTGCATGCGCGCCGGGAGCACTGTTCACACACAGCAGTGTGGTGTGGAATCATAGTAGGTTTCATATATCAGGCTGGAGGTTTGTGACAGGACAGGACGATAAGACGAGGCCACCTTTACTTACCCGCTGTCTCTCTGGCTTCCTCTGATGTACTGCCTCTGCTGTCCCGTTTCACCACATCATTTTCTTTTTCCTTCTCCTCTGTCCTCCTTTAGTCGCCGCGCTAGACCTGCTTTAATGATTTCCCGTTATTCACCAGCTATCACTAATCTTACCTTGCGGTTTCTCCATCCATACAAAAGTTGCCATAACAGTGAGCGGGATATTTAGAGCTGTTCAGCAGCGTTAGTGCTGGACATTTATTGTCCTCAGATAATGGCAGAAGCTACATCGATGCCATGGAACTTTTATATGATTTGTCCCATCGAGATAGCGACTCGGTTTTTATGGGCTGAGTGCATGTTAAGAAATAACACAAAATATACATTAGTAAATTGACAAGGCAATAACCTAAATGAAAAATACACAGTAACATTTACTAGTACATGCCTGTGATATGTCCAGGATGGTGTAATAATTGTATTGGCTTAAAGATAAATAAATAGTAGGGGTGGGGGAAAAAATCGATTTTTTGATTTCTCTCGATTCTCTCGATTCGGTCTCGATTCAGAAAAGTAAATTAAAAAAAAAAGGGTTAGTCCGTCTTGCGCAAGCAAAAGCCCGTCTTGCGCGAGCAAAAGCCTGTCTCGCGCGAGCAAAAGTCTGTCGAAAAGTTCGTCTCGCGCGAGATATTTGCTCGCTTGCGGAGCATGAACTTCCTCGCTCGCGAGGTTAGTCTCTGCTCGCGCACGAAGGTGTTTTCTACGCGCTCGCTGTTTTTCTTTTTGACAGTAAGGGGAGCCAGTCACCATCTGGAGTGATGCATTCACACAACTATAGAAGCCCATTTCTGCACTAATGTAAGGGGATAAAAAGATAAATTATGAGATAAAACGTTGTCACAAAAACAAACGCCCCCCTTCGGTAATCGTAGTGGACCGTAGATGACAACTAGCTATAACCATAATTTACCATCATTACCGGCACATTAAGAGCAATGCGTCCAGCTGGCAGACCGGTCTGTCAGTCTGAATCTGAATATCTTGACAACTTTACCGAACTATGAAGGAGCCTGCGCATATCTTACCTCATTATTTCGATTTTCCAAAAAGTCGATCCGTATTGAAAGTTGGCAAGATATTCACAGATTTGGACTTTTTTCCGATATTTTACAAATACGAACCGGTCTGAGACTAAGAGCAGCTTTTTCTTGATTTAAAAGAAATGAAACTGTTTAATATTTTTTTTACATAGGCTACTTTCATATTGTGTTGTAATTCAAGCTGCATTGGTTTTTGCATTGTTGATAGAAAATCATATTTGTGACATATTTTTTCTCTAAAGGTTAGAGAAGGTAATTCATCTGTTGATTTTCTTTAATTATCAAATAAAGTAGGAAGTGATTAGCAACCTCTGAGTAGCAAACTCAGATTTGAGAAAATTTAGAAAAGCGAGATGCATCGATAATCGTTTTATCAGTTTAGAATCGATAATCGGTTTAGAATCGAATCGTTGACCTCTGAATCGGAATCGAATCGAATCGTGAGGTGCCAAGAGATTCCCACCCCTAATAAATAGTTACAAGTTTTCTTAAAAACAGCTTGCAAGTTTGTATAACAATATAGATATAGAAAGTGTTCAGGTTATAAGACTGAAGTTGGAAATGTCTAATAGATTAATTAGGCCTCAAAAGAAAAAAGATTAAGCAGAGCAGCAGAATGAAACGGCGTCTCAAGTCGGTTGGTCTCCTGCTGGCCTGTAGGGCAAAACAACTGAGCAGCATGTCTTCAATCAAACCACACTTGGGCGTTACTACAAATGCTGAAATATCAAGTGTACTATTTCCAACACTTTCCAACACTTCCAGTTATTCCCATCATATTCCACCTAGCGGAACTCAGAACACTACGCCTGCAGAAGGATCAGGCATTTAGGAGTGGGGACAAAGACTTGTACACAGAGTCAAAATACAAGTTTAGCAAGGCGGTGAGAGATGCTAAACGACTGTACTCTGAGAAACTCCAACAACAGTTCTCAGCAAGTGACTCTGCTTCGGTTTGGAGAGGCACCTCACTAACTACAAGCCAAAAAAACCCACTCCATGAATGACCTCCGCCTGGCAGACGAGCTGAGTTCTACTGCAGATTCAAAAGACAATCAGCGTGGTTACATGGATTCGAATAACTGGCTTAGTCGGACTGAAATCGAATTATCCGTTTCATGTAAACACCTTTGTGCGGTCCGACTACGATCCGACTAACACCTCTGGATAACTCGATCCGATCCAGTTGATAGTTCGACTATTGCGGCATGTAACGGTGAATTGGATAAGGAACTGGACTTTGCGTCTTTGCGCATGCTTGAGATCCCGACTAGTAGACGGATGTAGCTTCAACTTGCTCTCCGTTTGCCATCTTTCTCGTAATGTTGATGTTGTTGTTGTTGGTAGTGGTGAAGCGGTCAAACGGAAATGGCTGTATCACAACTAGTGAAATGAAAACAGCGCCACCTATCGTATCGGATATGACATGCTTTCAGCCAATGATTTGATTTATTCACTGCTATGTATATTGGGATAATAGCACTTGCCCCGAAAGATAGCATAGTCCGACTAAGCAAAGATTCGAATTATACCATCATGTAAACACACTGACAGTCCTCATCCCATCCCCCACAGCTCCACCAACCTTCCCCAGTCCCCCTCTCCTCCCTCCCCCAGCCCATCAGGGGCTCACGCCTTTTCATCTATATCACCTTCCCCTCCCCCACCAGCAACGACCTTCTCTATTCTGGAGAGAGGCGTTTTTAAAAGACAAAATCCCCGTAAGGCAGCTGGCCCGGACTCCGTTTCCCCTCACACCCTGAAGCATTGTGCTGACCAGCTGTCTCCGGTGTTCACTGACATCTTTAACACCTCCCTGGAGACATGCCACGTACCAGCCTGCTTCAAGGCCTCCACCATCATCCCTGTTCCCAAGAAGCCCAGGATCACAGGACTCAATGACTACAGGCCCGTCGCCCTGACCTCTGTAGTCATGAAGTGTTTTGAACGGCTAGTCCTGACCCACCTGAAGTCCCTCACCGACCCCCTCCGGGACCCCCTGCAGTTCGCCTACAGAGCCAACAGGTCTGTGGACAATGCTGTCAACATGGCCCTCCACTACATCCTCCAGCATCTGGACTCCCCAGGAACCTACGCCAGGATCCTGTTTGTGGACTTCAGCTCTGCTTTCAACACCATCATCCTGTCTCTGCTGCAGGGCAAACTCTCCCAGCTGCACGTGCCCGACTCCACCTGCAAGTGGATCACAGACTTCCTGTCTGACAGGAAGCAGCATGTGAAGCTGGGGAAACGTCTCAGCCTCTCGGACCATCAGCACCGGTTACCCCCAAGGCTGCGTTCTTTCCCCTCTGCTCTTCTCCCTGTACACCAACAGCTGCACCTCCAGTCACCAGTCCGTCAAGCTCCTGAAGTTTGCTGATGATACCACCCTCATTAGACTGATCTCTGGTGGGGACGAGTCCGCCTACAGGTGGGAGTCTGGTGTCCTGGTGTAGTCAGAACAACGTGGAGCTCAACGCTCTAAAGACAGTGGAGATGGTTGTGGATTTCCGGTGGAACAGAGCCCCACCCTCCTCCATCACCCTGTGTGACTCCCCCGTCACTACGGTGGATTCCTTCCGTTTCCTGGGCTCCATCATCACCCAGGACCTCAAGTAGGAGCTGAACATCAGCTCCATCACCAAGAAGGCTCAGCAGAGGTTGTTCTTCCTGAGGCAGCTGAAGAAATTCAACCTGCCAAAGACGATGATGGTCCACTTCTACACGGCCATCATCGAGTCCATCCTCTGCTCCTCCATCGCCGTCTGGTACGCTGCAGCCACAGCCAAGGACAAGGGCAGGCTGCAGCGTGTCATCCGCTCTGCAGAGAGGGTGATCGGCTGCAATCTGCCGTCCCTGCAGGACTTGTTCGCTTCCAGGTCTCTGAAGCGAGCTAAAAAGATCGTAGCCGACCCCTCCCACCCCGGACAAAAACTGTTTGTGCCCCTTCCATCTGGCAGGAGGCTGAGGTCCATCAGGACTAAGACCTCCCGCCACACGAACAGTTTCTTCCCGTCGGCAGTCGGGCTCATCAACAGAGCCCGGTCCCCCACTGTCTGACTCTGACATTTCACCGGTCACTCCCCTTCATACAGCACATGTCACTTTAACTGTCATTTCTCACTCGTCACTTTGTCGTCACTCGTCACTTTGTCACTTGTTCGATAGTGAACTTTATGTTTTTATATTTTTTAACTTTTTAAATATTTTTAATTTTTAACTTTAACTTTATTCTTGTTTTATACTAACCCATAGCCTTATTCTACTAACCCATTGCATTAGCATTTCATTTTATTTTATTACTTGTGCACTGCTGTCTTGTTGTCTATTGTTACACTGTCTACTGTCACGCACCGACAAATTCCTTGTATGTTTGACATATTTTGTCAATAAATGTTTCCTGATTCCTGATTGGCGTGATAAGAATAGGCAGTTACTCTGATCTGTTCGGTGTGATTGGGACTACAATATAGTTTCCTCTGGTGATTCACCACAGTTTATTAGCTGGAGTAATGTGTCAATATACTGGATGTGTGATCAGATACTTTACCCAGTCAAGCTTTTGCTTTGAAAGGTTTTTTTCCGTAAACACATTGAGGTCCATTAAACTGAGATGAATGGAAACTTGCACGAGTTACGGACCGTAAGGTAGCACGTTATGGACAACATCAAATTTTTTGCACGTATATGAAATTAACCGTATTCTAAAACTGACAAAAAGTCACTTTTGACTAATGTTTTTCTTACTCATTTGTAAGGCTTTCAAAAGAGCGGACAGCAAAATAAACAAACACCGTTTCCAATGACAGTGGAGGTGTAGTATTGTACCTCCCCAATGTCTTACCTTCTATTCTGCCACGCAGTAAGCAAGCATTTTATTTTGAAATGGAGACCCCAGAGCTCTGTGAAGGGGAAACAATTACACGACTTACAAATGTGTTTGAATATTTATCAAGACCACATGGTGGCTCATCGGTTAGCGCTGTCGCCTCACAGCAAGCAGTGCCCTCGGTTCCAATCTGCCAATCTGTTCGAGACTGTGATCTTTCTGTGGCGAGTTTACAGGCTCGCTCCATGTCTGAGTGGGTTTCCTGCGGCTGCTCTAGTTTCCTCCCACAGTCCAAAGACATGTAGGTTAGGTCAACTGGAAACTCTGAATTGAATTGCCCGAAGGTGGGAACGTGTTCCTCGGTCTATATGTGTGTTAGCCCTGCAACTGCTGGGAAGTTGCCCACTGCGTACTCGGAATACAGGCGCCGGCTCCTTGCAACCCCGAAGAGGAGCATTGTAGAAAATTAGAGAATGAAATTGAAAAATTTGAAATGTGAAATTATAAAATAAGTATATGACATCAAAACCGAATTCTTCATTTATTGCTATAAAGAGCTTAAAGAGTTTATTTGCCTTAGGTGGAACACAAGTATTCTGTGAATGACAGATAGGGATATTCAAGGTGCATCATGACTAAATTCAGCCGGCAAAGGCAACTGCACTTTGCTATTGACGTTATATGTTTGTAATTAGCATTATCTTTTAGAATATTCGAAAGGGTTTAAATACCCAGATTTCAAACATGTCACATTTACACAGGAGCGCCATTGGAATATTTTAAGCGTCTAATGCTTCCGATAAGCCGATCACGTCCGGGCGTAGATGGGCTTTCTTGAGTTAGGATAAGAAAT
Organism: Gasterosteus aculeatus; assembly: GCF_964276395.1. NCBI lineage: Eukaryota > Metazoa > Chordata > Actinopteri > Perciformes > Gasterosteidae > Gasterosteus > Gasterosteus aculeatus. The sequence continues at coordinate 19,281,138 of NC_135694.1, forward strand.
CTCTCATCAATGTGGGCTACATTCAATAAACCCCTCCTAAACACTGTCGTGAATTTTCAATCCTTTTTTTAGATCTTCTCTTTTCGGTCACTGTCGATGCATCAAAGACTCCTTTTGGTTTTGCAAACCTTTTCTGCTTTCAGTGCAATTGCATTGGTTGCTCGCTGCCGCAATAGAAAGAATTGATGAGGCCACTGCATTAAATGCAGGGGCAGAATTTACTGCATCGTAACAAGTTGTTCTATTTGTTAATTTCTTGGTAAAAGCGTCTTCATCGCCATTGAAAATAAGAGCAAATACAGACTCTACTGGATAAATCATCATGGTTCTCTTCAACACTGTAGGGAAAATGCTGCACAGTTGCTATGGAACCCTCTGTTGCTAGGCAATGGGTTGATTATCAGAGTTTTTTTTATGTAAGAGGCAGAGTGGTGTTTTCTTTACTGTCTACCAAATTTGGTTTCAAAGCTGACAATCTTTTACAACTGACACGATCTATAGATTGATATGACAATAAGATCCATGTAATGCAATTTATCCAGTTCATTTATTTACACTCTTGACTGGAATTTGTGGTGCACTGAATATTCAAACGCTGCACATTTACATGAAAGGCAAACATCATGAACGGTTTCACTGGTAAACATTGATGTTGGGTAAAACAACGGGGCTTCTCCTTCCTACGTGTGCTGTGCAAAACCGTACGTGACTGTCGAGCTTCCTTAAGGAGCCTCTTTAATTAGTTTTCATCACGTATTGTTGCTGGATGGGCGGCAACAAAATGTCTTCACGTCAAAAACTCATTTTTCTTGGCACAAGAACAGAATCAACCCAGAAATGCCAGAAGATTTAGCTCAGCCCCTAATCTCAGCACCTGTTTGCTGGTAATTTATGCTGCTCCATTTATTAAAATATCTCATTTCTAAGCAGTGGAGATGCTGAGGGAATATCATAATGTTGCCCTCTTGTGGTTGCATATAGATATTAGACTGATTAAAGCCTTCTATAAGTGGAAAAAGTGCTGTCTTTTTTTTATTGTTGATGATTTTTTTTTTAATTGCTTTTGCAGTGCCTCTTCTGTTGTTTTCAGAAATAAAAAGGTAGGTTGAAAATACCTCCATTAATGTTCATGGTCTGAGAAATTACAAATGACCTTTTTGAAGTTTGCTAAATAAAAAACTAACCCTTCAGTGCAAGTTGGTTTGTCTGATTACTGAAAACATTCTGACAAGTTCTCCATATTTGAACAATTGCAAGTGTACATCTTATTATTCTAAGTCAAAATCTTTGGTAGACATTGACAATTAGATTATTGCATGTCTGTCGTGCTTACCCTCTCACAGTAACCCTGGACTGAGACCGCATTGATTATAAGATATGACACCCCATTGCATTTTTATTTAATGTCCAGGTCCATAGCTGTCATCACAATCTGCTTGATTCTTAGCTGACCATGCGATTCGGAGCTGCTAGACGTCTAAGGGGCAACTACTGTGGAAGGTGGCTCAAATAAACAAAAACCAGATGGCCGCTCCCTGACACTGAACTTATATTTTTTCACATGAACTTCCATTACCAAATCAATCATTAAATAGGCTTCACCGCCCACTACGGTTTGGCTCGTCTGCCCTGAGGCGACATGAGTCTGTCAGACTTGAAGCTGAATATGGGGACACATTTCTGGAGTTGAGAGGACAGCATACATACACAATAAGAAGAAGAAGAAGAAGCAGGATAAATAAATAACTAACAAAGCAACTGTCCACGAGGCGTGGAAACTGATGAACCCATCTAGATGAATGACTGACTGTTTTTTTATTCCATCTATGGAATCTAAATTTTTAATCTAGCAGCTATTGTCATTGCAAGGTTCCCAGCCTTGCAACTAATGCCCTTAATGGTGATCGATGACAATCATCTGATACGGACGCACACTGCTGATGTTGAGAGGATGGTGTAATAATTGTAAATGGTTACCATGGGCATCATCAGGCAGGCAGTACCATTTAGTAAGCATGACGCAATGTAAATGTTTCCAAATGCAGTCATGTTAGTATTATTAAGAAGGCATTTCCCAATCAAGATAAGTGGAATCAGGCCCATGACACCCCAGAGGGCTGAACTGTACACCTGCTTACAATATGTACACAATTCCATCAAGCATCATTTCTTTTTGAACTGTGAATGTCATTTTTTTTAAATAGGTTGTTTAATTGATCAAGTTCTGCTATGTGGCTCTTTTAGAACAAGGAGTTGTCAGGCATCGGTACATAATTTCTAATCTAATAGGATAATCTGATAATGATGTCCAGGGAAACCAGCTACACTGTTACACAATCGCAGAGATCGAGCGTGAATAATAATTCCATGAAAAGACTAGTTTGTGTTTGTTAAATGTCCCCTTGGTAAATAAAACAGCCTGAAACCAGATGACATTTGGTTAAATACCAACAAGCTCCAATGAAAACAGATGCCTCACAGCCACTCTGTCAAGAGTCCTTGACCTCTCCTTTAAGAAAACTGTGCCGCACTTTCTCGGTCATTTTGTACTTCTCATTGGCACAGAAGTGTTTGTTAGGCATTTTCCCTACTGTTCTTTGTTCTACTGTTGGTTTTCCAGGTCCCTCGGCTCTATAGAGGAATAGAATTTACTTCATGATTTGATTGTGTTGCTCCCAGACTTCGGTTATTCTATTTATTAAAAGTCACATCTGTTGCCATAGAGAAAGCCGGAGGATAAAATGTCCGACTTGATGCTCACCTTACTGTATGAACGGTCTGGAATATATGGCCGTAGCAAATTTAAGATGAGGGTTCTCGCGAAGTAATTATTTTCTTTTTTTTCTGCGTAAATTATAGATTGATACCCAACTTATACAGCAATCTGATGGCCAATTAAATAGATGGTTAGTTGCCATGGTAACACTTTTAAAACAAGGATGGAGCAAAACGAAAAAACTACGTCATCACATATATTTAAATTCTTTGAATTTGTCTGTTTTCTTTCACTTTATGTCTGTAGATTTTCTGGTGGGATTGCATTTCAATTGTTGAACAAATTAAACAAGCAAGCTATAGAACCAGCTAATTGGTGAGCGTTGCGCAAGCTTACATTGCCGGATTGCTTTACCTTTTAACAGATGATTAGATGCTGAATTTAAATAGATCTGTGTAGATGCCAGGGTCAGTTGTCCACCAATGAACTGAAAGAAAGACACAGCGATTGGAATGTCTTCATTGTTTAAAGACATTATCGAGATTAGATGCCCTGTTCTCCTCTTTTATTGGTGCACTGGTGCTTTTGCTGCATATATTAGATATCAGATAATAATGCTTTCACCCTGTGCCGTCCCTTTGTGCTCAAGGCGAGCATTCTCGTGTGCCGGCTGGTAGGACCTGCGGTGCGTCGTCTGCCACGCCTTCAAAAAATCAAAAAACCTACAGGGTCCCTTTCATATGCTGAAATTTCAGTAAATCGGTATTGTCTGAACGCTATCGCAGTGCCCAGTTCTGCAGGGGGCCAAGCGTTGGCAAAACCGGTCGACAATTAGAGATCAGTGCACACTGTTTCATTGTGTTGTTTGTTTTAGTGGACTCACATCCGCATCCAGCCCATCATCAGACATTTGGTGAATGCTGTTTCTGTTGTTGCCCGACATTGGTATAGAACTGGAAGTGGCTTGACTTATTCAATATATTTTTTGAATAACTACTATATCATCGTGTTAATAGTTTCCACTACCTTTCCCAGACAATATAGTTTACTTGGAACTGGTATGTTCTCATTCACTCAATTCCTCTTGTATCTTTCAGGTCAAATCCAGACAAAAGGACAGACTAAATTGCTACTGTAGTTATCACTTTGTCTATCAGTCAGGGTTAGTAATATTCTTAATATTCTTTTTTAATAACCAAATATAAAGTGGTCGAAAAAAAGCAAGCATTTTCTAGACAATGTTGGAAATAGTGGTTGAAACTTAATGCAGATATTCTTAATCAAAGATATGAACTTTGTAACTGTTGGACTAGTGAAGTACAAGTAAAGGAAGCGTTTAAAAAGTGGCTGTGATTGCTTCCATTTCGCGAAAGATATGCAGAGAGTGAAAGAAAGAGAGGGAGAGATTTGATGCTTTCTGTTTTCATCCAGCGAACAAATGTACTTTGACGTCTCTGGGGAAAACTGTTACTGGTTGCCTTCACAAAGTGCGATGGAAAATGGCCCTAATTTTCCCTTCTTTTTTTTTGAAAAAAAAAAGTTGGGTCAGGGAATATGACAAAGCTTCAGGGCATTTAGCGTGGTGGGTGGAATGGAGGGGAAGAAAATAGGATTACAGAATATAACAGGGAGGAGAGATAAGCCTTTTTGTTTCTAGGTGAAGTGGTTTGCTGGTTAATATTTTAGTATTAATCATAATTAACCACTATCTGCAAGAAGGAACACAGGCTGTTTAAGTCTTTTGGATGAATCACAATACATGTTTCCGTGTGTACATTTCCATACCATCGTAGTTTTTTATTTATTTGTGGTGTTTGTTTTTAACCATGTGATGGAGGGAAAAGACCCAATGAATGTCTCTACTCCAATGATGTACCCAGTAGTGTTGAAAGGCCTGAGAGTTTTACATCAGGGGCTCTTGTAAGCCTTCCTAACGCTGTGATGTCACAGTTGAGTACAGTCTCGATCGTCTCCCCCTCAGGCCCCCGGGGGAGTATTTCCTGACCCGAATACCTCTGTAGAGAGGACACGATAGTACAGGATACTACATACAGTAACTCGGTTTGCAGCAGAGCTTGGAAATTAATTACTATATTGTGATCAGGTTGTTCTCATTTTTAGGTTTATTAAAACTTTAACCAAGAGTGGAGTTGAGATAATTGAGAACACATTATATGATCAATTTTCTCCAATGAAATCAGCTAGTATGGCCGCCTGAACACATCATTCCTTCAAAGAACAGTGGTTGGTTCCCATATTGCTTTCTACAGTAAACTTGACAACAAAATTGCTATCTTGCGTGATTGGCTGGGCCCGCTGGAGAACACCAATACTACTCTGTCAACTTGTTAACGTGTGCATAAATTGCCCGGCAACCCAGCTGCTACTTTTTTTTCAAGCAATTAGCAATGTTATAAAACCAGGTGGTGTTTAGCACATGTATGGCAATCCCCTTTTATTTGCAAGCTGCGCCACAATAGCCACTTAGAGCTCCAATGGATTCATGCACTGAAACGTGTGCAGTAAGTTTAGTTAGGGCTGTTAATGTGTATTCATGGGAGTTTGGATTCTAGGTTTTTAAGAAAACAGTGCTTAACATGAGGCACGCATCACTTTTGTGAATGAATTATTTTGGGATGGTGCTGGTGCAGACGCAGACTCAATGGTCCCTGTGGTGTGAAGCTGGATAAATCCTGGCAGTGTGCCCAGCAAGAGGGCGCGTAAGTCTGCCCGAGCATGCAGACAACTCTGTGTTAAACAACTTGGTTTAAGCCATATTTCCTTTGGGCCAGTAAGACGTTGCATGGGGTGTGTAGTGATACACTAAAATGTACTAAAATAAAGTATAACGAAATATGTGCACTTCACGCCCAGTGAATTCTCAAATATATGGGAAAAAAACTACAGAGATGAAACTACAGTTATGGAGGGTAAAGGGCAGAGTAGCAGCTCTGATTGGAATGTATTTTTAACCATATCTAATAAAATAAGTTTTTTTCCTTTTCATGCATTTATATTCTTTATTCAGGGTTATTTTGTCATTGTACATTATCAAAAATGTGTATGATGTCTGAACTGTGCAAGTCTGCAACCCATAAATGTCATCATGACACATGCTGCCTACAGTGCTGTCAAGAATTTATTTTTCCATTCCTTTTGCATTTCAAAGTGTTATATTTTGAGAAGAATAAAGGCTAACTTCTAGATCTGATCTGGTCAAACAAAGACAATATTATAAAAGTAAAAAGACAAGCTGTGTGTGGCACATCCATCCACTGAGAATAGAAATGTCTCACCCTAACTTCTATGAATCAGTGTCCATAAGTCTGTACCTAAAAAAATTAAGAAAATCCAGACTCCCACGTAACGCTTGCTTCAGCTCATGGATGTCGCTTTGTGCAGCTATGACTCCGTGGGGGATGAGACCTTGCAAAGTTTCAAAGAAGAGAATAAATGTCAAAACAAGTGATCTAAATGGACAAATCCAACAAGAACAAATGGCTAAATTCTCACTGCTTTTAATGGGAATGGCAAGGAAACTGTTCATTTCCCATCATTAGTGTCATCGGTTTTGTTATCGATTTGTGCAGCGAGTCAAACAAAGAGAGAAGAGTCAAACAAAGAGAGAAGAGGTCTACGTGGAACAAAGGGAAAAAATGCACACAAGCATAATGTTTAAATTCCATTTGAGTAAAAGAAGGTTCTGTACTTTCTTACTGTGATGATACATGAAAAATGTACATGAAGGACAACTTTTTTTCTCTGTAGTTTATGATACTTATGCTAATTTAATTTCCAATGTGATACCATGAAACATTATCTGAATATACTGATTCAGCACTGCCTCATAAACCAATCACTGCAATGTTTCTGCTGTTTCTGTTTTCTGTGTCAGCACTTCATATTTTGAGGCCTGATCTCTAAAGGAATATGAGGCTGACACGGTTTGAAGAGTTGGGCACGAGCGGAGCTTGTTTAAGTGTTACAGATAACATTAGGACTAAAAATGCACAAAAGCACAAATCATCTGTAACGACAAAACCCATAGAATCTAATTCGCTCACGAAGTCCACTTCCCGTGTCGCGGTGTTTTGCTTTTTTTGCTGCATGCGAGAAAAGGTACCAAGGAAAGAACACGTGAAAGAAAAACCAAACAAGTAACTGAGAATAGACTCCAGTCCTCTCTGCAGTTCTGCATTCACCTTCTTCAACGTTTCTGTCAGTGGTTATAAAAGCGAGTGTTGTTGAAAGTGTTATCTCTAACAACAGACATCTTGCAAGTGAATGCAGGATCTGTAAGCAACGGGACAAGATTTTGGTATTGGAGACGTTCTGGTTTCTGTGTGTGTACTCAGTTTGTAGTTATTATTATTATGGACCAATTACTTTTGAGCGGAATTTGCTGGCGTACAGTTAAACAGTCTGTATGGTGGGCAAAAGAGGGGGTATGCATGGGCAGAAATGTATTATCGGAACGAATTGCCTATTTCCTGTCAACATTTTAGCGACAATCAAAGACCTTCAGAGCTTGCAGTTCCCAATAGAACTCTAAACAATGACCGGTCCACAGAGGAGGAAATCTTGACCCAAATATCTGGCTGTCGGCGAGCTCCCACAGAATCCCATCAATGCTGGTTGTCGAGCCCAACGTCAAAAAGGCTTAGACGATTGGTTGTTTTGCGTTGCTAATATTCCCAAGTTTGGATTTAACCTAAACTGGAAAGATCTAAGAACACAACTAATTAACTCCATCTTATTGATCAAAGGAGAGATCAAAGGTCAGGGAATACTATTCAATATGGTAATTATTCAAAGCATGTTTCAAGCACACTCATTGAATGCGTTGCACATAATCTCATCCATGTGATCATACATATCACACTGAAGCCACGTAGTCATGGTTACGGTGAGTGTGGGCGCATGGGCACTGTGAATGGATAATCCTTTTAAACCATAAATTGTGTGAATACTGAAGTGGGCTCAGCGTTGCCCGCACATGTAAGCACGTGCATTGCTGTCTACATGTCTACAGCATGTACTGTAATCATGTGAATGAGACACAGTCTGCTCTTCCGGTTCCTTGCTAGCCTGGAAATTAGGATGGATGAGTGTTTCATAAGCACAAGCTGAGAGTAGCTGGTCTCATTGTTGTACGTACACTTCACTCCTCAATGTACTAACCATGTGCAAATAATACAAAAAGTCTGAAATCAGGCCGGATGAAATCCATTCTTCTGAGTTGCAGCCATTTTCCACAATGTAAAATCTGTCATGGGATCATCATCGTCACCATCGTCATTATTACTACTCCATCAATTTACTGAGCGTGGTGCACACACATGGGAAGTACAGCCCTTGCATATTGTCCTTCTTGTACTTTTGGTGACAGTTTTTGCTTTGTTTTCCTCAGGTCCTCCTGTCGTCGTGGGAATGAGCATCAACATAGCGAGCATCGACTCCATCTCAGAAGTTAATATGGTGGGTCACAAACTTCTCTGTGTGATGATCACATGCTGGCTTTCGACCTGCACCTACTGCCAGCTGTGATTGTTTGACAAAATGACCAGGGTGGCCCGGCCTTGAACTACTGATATTTTACTAACACTCCTCTGCAGGAAAGCACATATTATTATGTTTTGACCGATCTTGGAGTTGTGAAGAAATCAATATGGCCGATTTATGAGTGACGTCATTTAGTCTTGTTCTTTGTTTTACTCCGCTTGACTCCGTATGGTAAAGCAGATTTCCTTTTTGTGTTATAGTCAGTGTTGGGAGTAACGCGTTACAAAGTAACGCATTACTGTAATTCCACTACTTTTAGCGGTAACGAGCATATAACGCAGTTACAATTCCTGAAATTGAAATGAGTTCGTTACTCGCGTTACTCTTTTGTGACGCGAAGCGGAGGGTCGGCAAATAGTAAGTAAATAGCTGCCTGTCAGCACAAAATAGTTGTGGCCACCAAACGTTGTGTGTCACAGAATAGTCGCCGTACGTGCATGTAAACAGCATTGCGTCGCTCATGACAAAATAAATATTTTGATACTATATTTTGTCTGTTAGTACACACTTTGTGCTCTCGTGTGTAGCATACATTAAAGGTTTTCTTTTTCATGACAGCTTTTTCTGCTAAATGATTCCCCTAGCTCATGACCTTATGTAAAGCTGAGTTATCTGTGACTTCACATACGTGTTTTCTTCTCCTCAGGACTACACCATCACAATGTATTTCCAGCAGAGCTGGCGGGACAAGCGCTTGGCCTACAATGAGCTGAAACTAAACCTGACTCTGGACAACCGTGTAGCAGACCAGCTTTGGCTCCCTGACACCTACTTCCTTAATGACAAGAAGTCCTTTCTACACGGTGTGACGGTAAAGAACCGTATGATTCGACTGCACCCAGATGGCACTGTGTTATACGGACTGAGGTAAGAACGCTGTGCACTCTGTACCCAGTCCTGTTTGGTCTTACTTTCTCCATTTTAACATGCTTTTGCCATTTGAACCTGAGCTACTGGAACCTGCTGCAATTCCCAGATTATAAAGAGAAAATAGAGAAACATTACAAACATATTTTTGTAGCTGGATAAAGCACTAAAGATATATTTACAATATACCAGTATTGTATCACACAGCAGTAATACTTGGCTCATTTACCAGCACACAAGCGTAGCAAAATCTTTGCATGGGCAGAACTGTCACGGTTTGGGTTCATGTCTGGTTTTATTTTGTAGTTTTCTGCTTCTTGTCTCCCTGGGTAACTTCACGTCCTGCCTTGTCCTGTCATCCCCTGTGATTGTCTGATTGTTTCCACCTGTGTCCAATCACCTGCACCTCCCTAGTGTATTTAAGCAGTGTGCATCTCTTGTCACTTGTCGCGTCATTGTCTATGGTCCTGGATGTTCCGACTTCCTGCCTGCCTTATTTCCCTGGTACCTGTATGCGTTTTTGCCCCTTGGCCATTTTGTGTTGGAGTTTATGACTGTTAAAGTCTTTTTGCTTTTGACGTCTGCATTTGAGTCCTGCCTTCCCACGCATCCCTGACAGAATGACGCGACCAGTGACAAGAGACACACACTGCTTAAATACACTAGGGAGGTGCAGGTGATTGGACACAGGTGGAAACAATCAGACAAAACAGCATTCAGAAAACGGGTCGATAGCGTCACCTGTATTTAGAAATGTAGAGCAGGAGAAAATGCTTCTTGGAATATTAGTCCAGAGAACTCGCTGTCATTGACGGAGGGAAATGATGAGTGATATTGCTGAAGACCCGGACAAACTCATCCAAACCCGTCACTGCGCCAGAAAATCAAGATCAACACTCAGAGTGTTCTGGTCTCAATTATGACACATCTTTTTTTGGCAGGAAAAACAGACTTTAAAGTTTTATTTATAGATTTAATAGTCCAAAAAGTTCTATGTGTGACTCAGGAAAAAAAAAAACGAAACAATATTTTGAATAAAGAGGGGCACATTAAATTCAGGACTCTTTGTCCCAAAAAGGCTAAAAAAAGGTTCAAAATACTCACCACCTCAATGTCCCAGATCACTGCGACAAACTAGACAACACAGTCAACAGTAAATGCGCACAGAGGGACCCAGCTAGATTCCCCCGAGAGGGCTAAAAGTACAACAGCGTCCTGAGCTTTGTTCAAGCTCAGAATGGATTGGCATTTTTCTCAACAAGTCATTAAAATAAAGTAGTTGGATGGAGGCGAGGAAGCTTTTGTCCTGTGAGTAAAAGAAAATGGCAGCGACAAGGTGTAGATCATAATAATGAATTATTATTGCAGTAATCACTATTCAGAAACTCTGAATTGGTTCTGACACAAAAACAGATTTGATGCAAAAGTTTCACTGTAACCAGCATCCACAGTATTGCCAAAAGGCAGATGGCATCAGGCCATTCAATCTGTACTCAAGGCTATTTTTTTCCAGGAGTCATTAGAAGCGGTGCATAATCTACACGGCATGGTGATTTCAGGACAATTGCAGACCTCCTGTAAGCATCCAATTAAACTGCTTTGGGAAATGTTTAACTTTGCCCAAGGGTTGCGTGGATATTTTCCCCCCCAAAATAATAGATGTAGCTGTAACAATATATTTTGTTTTCTTTTTTTTTAAATTCATATAACTTCTGTTCCTCTTGGGTTTTGCCACTTGAGAGTTTACTTAAATGCTTTTCTTGTAAAGACGCCTGTTTGAGTCCATCCAAGCTGCTACACTAGTGCACAGTAGAATCTAAACTGAGGACAATCACATTACACACACTGCTGGACCTACTGCTACGCTCTCACCTATCCACAAACTGGGAAATGTGCTGATACTGGTATTTGCCTCCTTTTCTTTTTAACCATTATTTACCATGATTCCTAGTGCTTAAAGGGTATTTAATCCAAGCTCTGTGTATTTGTCTTGAATGGCCTATACTGATTTTGCATTCATTTTGAGTACAAGCTCTGCTGCTGTAAAATTGATTTTTTGGTGACAGAATTACCAATAATTTAGTATTTCACAAGTGAACATATGCCCAAAATAACTGTCTCTGCAGTCTCCATTAATTGTGCCACTGAAACAATCAATGGTGCACCGGCACCCCAAATTCAAATATGCTTTTTGTAAAGCTTGCTAAAAATCACCCTTTTGTATACTTGAGATATACGGCTGTTGGTGGTTTATTTGTTTGTTAAGAGGGGGGAGGGGCCAGACCTGAAGATTGCTGAATGGTGCAGAAAAACTAGATTATTCTAAACGTCAATAAAAGAAGTCTGTGTCAGTAGAAAGTGTCCAGCCTCAAACTTGCAAATGAGTCAAGAGCCTGATAAATGACTGTCAATCCGGGTTTAGTTGTGCATATGGTCCTCCGAGCATTGAGGGCTTTTTTTGATGTAAGCTTTTGCCATATTTCTCTCCAATCCAATCCAATCTTGTGTACCTCTGTGTAGTAGACCATGGTGTAGTACTATGATCTTATGTGGTAAGCAGGCTGCCTTACACAGAGGGATACATGAGCAGACTGTGTAGGTGTCAGAACCATTGCTCATATATCTGAGAGCCTCCCCGTCTGTATGCTCAGCCTCTTGGATCCACCTCCAGGTTGCTCTTAGTTGTCACGTAACGCGGAAACTATACATAGTCTGAAAAGCCTGAGTGGCCTGTAGGAATGAGTAGAACTCCCCTTTTAGCTTTTTAGATTACAGTACGCACTACAAGTAAACCTATTTTTTTCTACTGAAATCATATTAGAAAAGTTGGTATTTCACTAGTATTGCACATCAGAGGCGTGATCGTCTCTGGTTACTTCAAGTTGCTGAGCAACATCTGCTGACTAATCCAAAACTCAGGCCCCTGCTGTGAGATGTCCCAACTTGAGCCTACTAGAGTCTGTCCTGACTTGTTGACTGTCGCACATAAAGTCAAAAAAGTCAGTGGTTTTTATTTCCATCCAACTTTTTTTTCTAGAATCTCATGATTGCCCAGTGACCTTTCCTATCCATGTAATCAGGCATGAGGTTATCTCCTCACAGCGTGTGCCGGGAGGCGCCCTGCTGTACACTTGGAGCCGAGGAGCACTGCGAGGCATCAGGGCGGTGCAGCACAACACAAACAAACTGCAGTTTGAGCGGCTTAGTGCTTGAGCAGCAGAATGCAGCTCAGTGTCATTGTGGATACCTGCAAAACATTTTTGTTTTTGTGTTATTTGCTGTTGCCCTTTTGGGCCAAGCCGCCGTAATAGCTCCAGAGGCTCCACGTGCTGGTGTGCTTATCCGGCCCAATCAGCCCAAGCAGACCATAACCCGCGGACGGCACCTCCGTTCGACCCACCAATTTACAAACTCTGTGTTCAAGAAATACATTTTTCAATGCAAACAGTTTTTTATCTAGTGCAATGATAATTCTAAAGTTACAGTTAATGGTGGCGCACAGTTGCTCACGGCTTTACTGTAAAGCCACCGCCTGTAGCAGCCTTTCATTTAAACATGATTGATAATATATAGAAAATGCGAAACATGCTTTAAAGGGTAAAACTTCATTTTACTATCATTATACGCTGTGTCAGAAGCCACCAGTACTTTCACAGGGGAACGAGCTGGTGGCTTCTAACACCAAGACGATGAGCTGGAAATTCATTTTTCTATTTCATTTACACAGGAGGCCAGTAAGCGAATGAAAGCTAGTACGATGAACACATAGCAGCTGGTATGAACATCAGAAATGTAATTACTAAAATGTGCTGCACCGGTAAATATTTCAGTTAAATGCCAAAGACCCCTACATGTGTAATTTGTAGCCAAAGCAGTTTTTTCTTGGGCTGCAGGGTTTATTGATATTAACAAACTGCGATGCATACATATTTTCTAAAGCTACCTGGCAGAAATTTCCATCCTGGAACCGGCAATAAATAAAGTGCATCGACAAAATTGCAGATGCCGAGCAGCGAGTGATCCATTTAAAAGGATATGTTTCTCAAGACTGCTCACAGTAACGTAAAAAGATAAATAACATTAAAAGAACCTTGAACATGAGGAAAAGTACTGAGAAAAAAACAACTCTCCGTTTTAATAAAAGAGAGCAATGGGTTGCGGCATGGTCCTTTACACCATCACCCTGAACCATGCATGTGATACATGCATTTTGACACACAAAGCACATTTGCCAGTCTGATGTTGACAAATGTCCTCCGATAATATGGGTTTAAAAGCTACCTGTAAGATGGTTTCACGTTGTAAAACAAAAAGCTACAAATTAATTTGTATGAAAATGCCGCTTGACCCAGTGGTGGACAGACTGGTGGTTCATCACGATGTTCAACATGTTAGTCTTAAAGTCAAGTCTTAAATCCTTTTTCTATTAATCTATGTCATTACGATAACACCCAAGTCTCTGTTCTGTATCTGTTTTTCTTAGAATAACCACCACTGCTGCTTGCATGATGGACTTGAGGAGGTACCCTCTAGATGAGCAGAACTGCACTCTGGAGATTGAAAGCTGTGAGTTTGATTTGACATTGTCTCTCAAAACTAAGACTTAAACAATGCTGTTTGGTAATCATAAAATTGTTTAAAAAGTTACACTTAATTCCTTGAGTTGGTCATGGTAAGTACATTTTACAAAATCATTAAGAGGTGTCATTTGTGAAATATTTGGTATCATTTGTCAAATGAGTGACCTTTGGAGTTGATGACCGCGATGAAAAACTAGTGATGAAATCACGGTGCTTCCTAATGGTGCATTGATTAGTATTTCATCCATGTGACAGATGGACCGGCCCACAACTGAATATTTGAGTGTAGCGGGCAAACTGCTAACATTCATTTTTGGGATCTTACTTCATCCTCAATATGGCTCCTAACATATATTATATCAACGTCATGGTCAACGTCCATAACGAGGTTATTGTCTCATTTAGCATCTGACTAATCAAAAATGATTTATTAGGAAGTGATCAGTATGTAGATATTTGCCATAATAATAGTAACTTCCATTAAATTGTAATGTACTATTTTCCTTATTTTGGGAGCCTCTTGAAGGAAGTTAAGTCAGCTGTTTCCATGCTTCAAGCTAAGCTAGGCTGAGCTAACCATCTTCTGGCTTTATGTTTATTTTTTCCATACAGATTCAGTCGTATTCAATCTTCTTATCAAACTCGATTTAGTAAAGTCTCAAAATAATTCTCAAGTTCTTCCTACATCATTTTAATTCAGTTATTCAGGAAGTCCTGGTTGGCCTGTGGATAATTTTTAAAAATCTTATGACCCATCACTTTTCCGTAGTATGCCCCGTGGCTAATAAACTGGCATGTATGTGGGAAATAGGTGGTTTCCTTTAAGATTAGAATAATAATACCTTCACTCTTGACAAAATTGCAGATCTTACACAATATCACACAATATTCAATGTACATATCATGTCTGTTTTGATTTGGATAAATCAATATCCAGGAGAAAAAGGTGCTAGCGGTGTAATTAAAAATTGTATTTGCTTGATCATTTTCATCGACCACTCCATCAATCAGCCCACTTGCTCCATACAACAGATTAGTGGTGCTTGTTATTCAAGATAAAACTGCAGAGTGTTTACCCTCGGGACATTAGGCGGCAATGAAATATGGATATGCCAGGAATTAAAAAATTGCAAGAATATCTATTTATGTTCATAGAAGAAGCGGCGCTAGTGGGAGTCATGCACACAGCCCTCACTTTGATTAAGCAGGCAGTTGTTTCAATTTCACAAACAATGTCACATTTCCTTACCCCATAACCTTGGAGGGAGATTTAATGTTAATGAATTCTGGTCCTTTGGTGACGTTAATGCCATCCAGGTCTGGATGTGAGGTAGTAGAATTGAAATGTACCAACACTACCGGACTGAGAAATGACTCTGCAGTGAATGCCTACTGGCCTATTGACATAAATCTTCTGCTGTGGTCACTTTTTGTGCTGGGAGTTGAGAATGAGTGTAACGGCCATGCCAGGTGACATGTGTTAATAAATATTCATGCACCAGTTAAAACGTGCATTGATAAAAAGCTCCATAGGAGTCTGAACAGTAGAGCAATGACATTCCACTTAAAAAAAAGATGATTAATTACTTTTAGAGGGGAAAATATTTTCGTTTTGATGTGTCACAAAAACGTACTCTAATTAGAGTCTTGAGAAATCTGCATAGGGTGGGGGTCTGATTAATATTTAGATGTCTCACTAAAGTGAATGATAGTCATATCCTACCAAAATCTGGCGACTTCCAAATTTTAAAAAACAGGCTCTATTAATAGTTTGACATGTCCTTTGATGGCTAAATTTGTATTGCGGATACAAGTATAATTTTGGGCCTATGTGGCCCATACTATGTGGCCCATAGTCCATGGGCCACATAGTATGAATCAGTATCAGTATCAGTATCAGTGCAGTTGTCCTTTTGAGAAATTGAATGCCATTTCTTTGTAAATTTGATAATTATTAGATTTTTTCAACTACAATTCAGTGAGCAATCAGTTAAATACAGGGGGATACTAATAATATTGGCAATGATGATTCAACACTTTAATCTCGATGGAAGTTCTGAACATCGCTAAATCTCACTCTGAGTTTTGCCCCCAGAAAGCGGTTGTGTTATTGACCCACGACAAAGATTTTAAAATATGTCACGCATATGTTGCCTGTAGCTTTTTATCCATGTATTGCAACAAATGGAAATACAGTTATACTTGCAGCTTGTGGCTTCGCTCTTAGAGTCCTCCCCGGATTAGCCTAGAAACTACTAAGCCAAAACGGGGAACGGGTAAAAGAAATCCCCCAGGTTTACAGGAATGAGCTCAAAGTAAACTTTGAATACCATTTCTACCATTTTAAAGATAAACTCTGAACTCCAAAGGGTGGAGGCTGCAGTGGTGGAGGCAAAGCTTTTCCAGCAGTACGGCCTGTAACAGCACTGGTGTAGAACGTTTCAGTATAAAGAAATTTAAACGAACCTCCAAGTGAGAGTGGGCTATGATTGGTGTCTGGCCGATTGGAAGCGATGATTCAATCGGCTGGCTGTCAGCCGGTCACACCTGGGGGCTCAAGACGCAATGCTCCAAATGTAAATTTAAAAAAGGACAATATTTCACCCATTGATCCATTTCAAGATGATCACTAGCAAATTTTAGAGAAGCATATGTTATCATATGTTATCATTCCGAGTCCTGTTCCTGTTGAAAGAGTTGTTGATATTATTGTTGCCAAGTTATTATCATCATATTATCATATTATCACAATAGTCTCCAAAAGTCAAGACACCAGGGGCCTGTTTCAATAAGGAGGTTCAACCAACTCTGAGTTAAAACTTGAACTCTGAGTTGACTTACCCTGAGATGGGAAACTCTGAGTTTTCGGTTACAGAACAGCTGAAATGAGTTAGTTCAATCAACTCTGAGTTGACCTACTCTGAGTTAAGCGCGTGCACCACAACTATAAAAAGCCATTATCAATGGAGCGCAGATATTACGAGTCACCATGGCAATAGCGCCAGACAAAAAGAGGTCTTCATATTTTTCACCAGCAGAACTGGATGTGCTTATGAAAATAGCTGCTCGAGTCAATGCGTAAGTTTACATTTGAATTACTGTTATACAGTGTTGTGTGTAATTAATTTCTATGTAATCTAAAAACTGTAATTTAATTCCGTAATTTAAAGTAAAATCTGATGTAATTGCATTAAATGCTGCATAAACTATAAAGCAATTATGTATAAAACAATAGTGGATTTAACATCAAATTTAAAAAGATATATTTTTTCAAGAATAATTCATGCAATTGTATAATGTTTATTTGAAAGCATTAAAAGTGCAGTTTCTTGTCTCTCCTTGTATTGTTCAAGTGGTTGAGGTTGATATGGGATTTAGAAAGTAATTAGTAATAAGTAGACCAATACTTTCTAGAGATAGTCATTATTACATTAATCTAATTACACTGTTGAAGAAGCCAGTTGTAGTTAGTAATATAAGTGACTTGCCCAACTGTTATAATATCAGAAGTGAAACTGGAAGAACAGTGTGTTATTCAACCTAATTTTAATTTTCATGTAGGTGCAATCCTGCAGGCATTAAAAGAACATGGCAGCAGCTGAAAATGAAATATAAAAACATAATTCAATTTAGGAAATAAAGAACACCATATAAATTGCTGTGATTTTGTGTTTATTCATTTTTATTTTATTTTGTGGTTGGTTGGTTGTGGTGGTGGATATAATGTGTATTAATCTGTGAAGACATTTCGGCATATCATATCCCGGACTACCCTTCCCTCCTGGAAATCTGCCGGGTTGATGGGGTCTTCCTCTGGGTCTTGTATTTGTAGGGCAGGGTGTTGCTCCCCTCTAATTATGGCAATTACAGGATCGTCCATAAAAGGACATGCCATTTCATTCACTTGATTTGATGCGCTCTGCGTGACTGAAATGTGCGCAATGAATGAATACCGAAAGAATGAATGAGGTGATTAAATACCACTTCCTCTTTAAAAAAGGGGAGGAGACGAAATAAACTCTGGGTTTCCCGAAGAAAACCTGCTCCCGACCAGGTTAGGTTCACAGAGTAAGTTGCCATGGTAACTGACTCTGAGTATAAGTTACCTCTCTTTCTGAAACAGGCTTGACTTACTCTGCTTTCTCAGGTTTAACATACCTCCCATTCTGAAACAGAAAACTCAGAGTTTCCCTCATTTCAGGGTTAACATACTCAGAGTTTTCACTTAACCTCCTTTCTGAAACAGGCCCCAGGACTGAATATGCTGCTACGTTGCTTAGCTCTGACCCTCCACTCACTATCCCTACTCTTGCAACAGACTTTAAATAGAAACATGGTTATCTTTAATGGCCATTTTTTCACCACGCTTAAACACCACACGTGTTCTTGTCCCCTCTCTTCTCTTGCCCATAATTTGCCCCGACCTTGAAACAGATGGATATACCACGGATGACATCGTGTTTTTCTGGCAAGGAGAAGACAGAGCAGTGACCGGCGTCGACAAGCTGGAGTTACCTCAGTTTTCCATTGTAGACGTCCGTTTAGTGTCCAGGGAGGTGAAGTTCGCCACAGGTAAGGCTGATTTTAAAAATGCTTCTTAACTGCACTGCACACCGGGGTTTTTTCTATTCTTAAATAATCACATCTGGATTGCGTCACCACTGTGATTTCTGTAAGTGGGGGCATCAGTACATGCATCATTGTCACTGTGGGGAATATGATTATATTTACAAAACAATTTCCTTTTTGCTCCAGCAGATTGTTGGTGGCCATTTCCACAAATTTACAAAATGTTCACTGACTAAGAACAAAAACAAAATCAACCAATCCTTAGCTTGTGACACCTACAATATTTAGATTATATCCTCATTGCTCCTGTTAGACACACATGGGATGTAGAGTTGTTGTTACTTAAAGACAACTTTGTGGTGCTTTTCTCAGAATATTTCAATGTTTTTGTCTGTTGCACTTTTACTTCAGTGGGAGCTTTAGGTTGGCAGATTTATTTTCCCTTTCAGACAGAAGCAGGCCTATGGTTTTCCTCGTTATGTTTAACTAAGCTAAGCTGATTGTATATTCTTAGCAATATGATATAGTAATATTTTAAGCATATAATATATAAAATAAAAGTAAAGAATCTGATTACCTCTTCGACCTCTTCGACCTTTGAGCAAGAATACCAGAATTTAAAATTCAGCACA
This sequence comes from Gasterosteus aculeatus, assembly GCF_964276395.1. Classification (NCBI taxonomy): domain Eukaryota; kingdom Metazoa; phylum Chordata; class Actinopteri; order Perciformes; family Gasterosteidae; genus Gasterosteus; species Gasterosteus aculeatus. Next base: position 19,300,064 of record NC_135694.1, read on the forward strand.
ATATGCTTTTGATTATGTTTGATCTCTGAATGACTGTATAGCGACGACTCACTGATTTTAGACGAGTTCAACCGTGTAAAAGACGCAAGAAAACTAACAAAAATGATGCATTTCTAGATAATCAGTTTTCCTCTTGATGAAGAGAATAGTCTTATATTCAAGTTGAATTCTCATGTTTGAATTTAATGTAACGTTTAAACATTGGTCACCACCATTAATCTTGGATGTACTTGGGTGATCTGAGCCATGTCTCTGGTGTGATGAAGTATATTTGCTATGGTATTGATTCATTCAAAGATTTACAGGAACATGGAGATGATGAGGTCATTCATCATTGTGTATTCCCCCCATAGCATACAGCCTTTAAGATATAAACCATCATGCTTATCTGAAGTGTCTCTCTGGTGACATATTGGAAATACATCTGTAGATAGAATACCTACAATCAAATTTAACTATATTTAGTGCAATTTGTATTGTTTCTAAGCCTGTCAATTTCTGGTATAGCTGAAGTACAGAGCTCCTGCCATGATGTAAATATAGCTGTATGTTGTGGTTGTTTGAATTAAAGTGCAGTCAAAAGACTAATTCATGTCTTGGCACAACCAGCAGATATTTAGCTGTAAAATACAATGGAATGAGTTTCCCCCCTTGTAAGTCCAAAAGGCGAGCGATGCATTAATGGACCTCTAAAATGCCGCTTTGGTAATGTTTAGAGGACAGAGAAAGTGTAAAAGAAAAGCAGAGCAGCTCTCTGTGACAATTCTCAGAGGGATGCTGGAGCTGCCTGCTGAGATAGGGGGTTGCAGAAAAATCTGCCCCGTTTGCGACTTTCTGCCATGTTTAATTGGAATCGAACCTGTCCCTGGAAAGGAATCCATCGCTTTGGGGAAATTAAGTGCTCTATCTGAACAAATGGAGAAATGACTACCCTGCACGTTGTGCAGACTTTGAAACTCTTACGTTGCATCAACATCCCCCAACCCGCATTCACCTTTTTTCCCACTGATGTGTTTTCACTCTGACTCCCTGCCCTTTCCAAACTGTCACTCCATCCTTTCTCCTTACAGGTTCATATCCAAGGCTTTCGCTGAGTTTCAGGATTAAGAGGAACATTGGATATTTCATCCTGCAGACATACATGCCCTCCATCTTGATCACCATCCTCTCCTGGGTCTCCTTTTGGATCAATTATGATGCCTCTGCAGCTCGTGTGGCCCTGGGTAAGAAAAAGTCACCACCGCTGTATTATCAAAGTAGACAATTGTCTGTGTTACAACCCAGCTAGCAACACTGCAGTCATTGTAATGTGCATTGTTTACACACACCGGTAAATTAAACCATCGACTGCATTCAAGACCACAATTGCTGACACACTAACGTTTCAATGGGATGTCCTGTTTGTCGCGTAGTATTTGAGAGGACTAATTGTGAGTAATGATGTGAACACTTATTCCATCTCTTATCAACATCTTCTGTGTGTGACGGCTAATTCTTTGTTTCTGTGTGTGCTGTTGTGCTCAGGTGTGACAACGGTGCTTACCATGACTACAATTAACACCCACCTTAGGGAGACTCTCCCAAAGATTCCGTATGTGAAAGCCATCGACGTCTACCTCATGGGCTGTTTTGTGTTTGTGTTCCTGGCCCTGCTCGAATATGCCTTTGTAAATTACGTGTTCTTTGGCCGGGGCCCTGCGCAACAGAAGAAAATCAATGAGAGGCTGAACAAAACCAACAACGAGCGCACAAGATACGAAGAGAAGCGCCTGAGGGAACAGGTTCGCATCTTCATCTGCTACCTCTCTTTACTCTGCGTGTCAGTCAGGGCTTAAGTACGAGACAGCCAATGTTCTCCCCATAACACTTCTGGCCATACTCTTTTTATCCAGCAAGTAACTCATCTTCCAAAAGTACACTGATGCCACCGCAGGACGCAAAAAAGTATATTCACCAACCATCATCCATTGCTTCGACCCCGAGCACTGAATGCTTTTTATGGAGCACAGCCCTTTTCATTGAGATAGCGGATCATCTAGCCAAACAGTGGTGTAAAACATTCTCATTTCTTATTTAGGTTGTTGTCTATGTTTATGCTGCAGGCTTCCTTCATTCTCACTCTGCTCCCTTATGTTTCAACGTGTATTTTCAAACTGAACTGCAAAATCTATATTAAAATGTGGGCAGTTTTGGTTGCAGCGAATGCGGCGTTGGTCAGACTGAATGAAGCCCCCTTCCCAGTTTTTTTTTGTGTGTGAAGTATTAAATGCTATACTAACTCAAATGTGTTGATTGTTCACTTTATGTCTAATGCATTGTGTAATTCTGACAAAAAATGTGCTTGTTTGCCAGAACTCTATAGCCGTTTTAATGTTCTCTTCATTTTTCTTTCACATTGCAAGGACTCCATTTCCGCGCCGTATCAAACCAACACCTTCAGGTCATTTACACAGCGAAGAAATCTGTATCTCGAGGAACAAAGAAAAGTTGGGGTACATTATTATTTAGAAATCATATGAGCTGTAGGCCAGCACTCACAGTAAAGTCAGTTGATTAAGGCTATTCCAATTACTTGTGTCACTTTTTTTTGTGAAAAGTCAGTTATAGATATCTGTATGTAGAAGCTCTTTATTAACTATTTGTGTGTCATGGAAGAAATCACGTTGCATTACAGACAGTTTCTGGGAGGGGAGGGAGGGCTTGACATTCATGATATAGGGGAATTTGGGGCTACTGCTTGACATTCCAGCCCTTCTTGACTCTTAGTGTCTTCCCCGTCTCCTCGCAGGTGGATGCTTATGGAAACATCCTCCTCACCACACTGGAGATGAACAACGAAGTGATGCCTTCTGACGTGGGAAGCAGCGTCAGTGACTCTCGGAATTCCGTCATGTCCTTCGACAGCTCCGGGGTCCAATTCAGGAAGCCCATGGCTCCCCGCGATGGCTTCAGCCACCACTCGCTGGACCGCAGCGCCATGCGGAGCCGGGCCAACTGTCGGCTACGACGACGCTCCTCCAAGCTCAAGTTGAAAATCCCAAACCTGTCAGATGTTAGCACCATTGACAAGTGGTCCAGGGTCATTTTCCCTATCACCTTTGGATTTTTCAACCTAATCTACTGGTTGTACTATGTGAATTGATGTGCATCCCACTAGGAATCATGGGCCATATTTTGAGAGCACATTAATTTGGCTTTGATACAGTTCCAAAATATGTATAAACATATACAAGTTGAACATATGTATATGCATATTTATATATATTATATTTATATATACACCTGTCAAATCTGAAGGACCTTTCTGCTGTACAAAGTATTAATAGGATGACTTGAATGTTTAAGAAGAATTGTGGGAGAAGACTTTCAATGCTTTTGAGTTTTTTTTTCCTCCTGAAAGAAACAAAGAAACAAACAACAAACAAACACAAAATCCCACCTGGGGGTTTCGGAACTAAAGACTGCATGATATTTTTGCTAAAAGTGGAAGTTGAAGCTCCTGAGAGAGAAAAAAAAAAGATGTCTCAGAGTCCCATTGACTTTTTAGTGATACTTATTGTGATCAAAAAATTCCTCTACTGCAGCTCATGAGAAATCAGCGGTGGCTCGTCTGTTCAGGCATCAGCTGAGGGAGACCCTTGACACCCGCAGCCGCCCTCACCGAAACCCCATCCCCCGACCCACGACCCCCACCCATCGCCCTTGGACAACATGCACGGAGAACATCCGGTTCTACTACTGTACAGCAACCTTGTTTGGATTATGTGTCGTACCTTGGGTTTTTTGCAGTGGTATCGTTCTCTTTATCAGACACCAGCGCGCTGGCCTGATGGGCTCCACTAGAGGCTCGCGTGGATGGGATGTTTGAACCGCAGCATTCCCGCCCAGTGTCAACGCAAACTTGTGTTCCTTTCTCTTCTCACGTTATTTTTAGAAAACATGTCCTTGGTGGTGGGGGGAGGGGGGTAGGGTGGGATGAGGGTATTTTTCATTATGGTTAAAAACAAGTGCTGATTATTGTAGATATGATTTTGTCTTGAAAAATACTGTGATTTCAGAGAGTATGGGAACGTGTTCTAGAGCTAGGGGCATTATGAGATAAAAGAGTCAGAAGTATGCATTTCTCATTTTGATTGTGTGAAAAAAAAACATACTCTATACATTTTATCATTGAATATTTTCATGAAAGTATACTTGTAATGTTTATTTCCTCCTATTGATGGATTCTCACGCTATTTAGACGCAGCGTTCATTGACGTCATATTCCGCTTTGTGTTTGCTGAACGGAAACGGGAGGAGTGCTTCTGTGACTTGTTTGAGATTATTCCACAGCAAAATTGTGAGGTCATGTATTTATATTCAAAAGAGTCAACATATCAGCCCGCGGTTTGACCAGTTGTCATTCAGTATTCAGTATTTATTTGTTTGTTAGTTGAGCATTTGTGGTGGAGTCGCAGTTTGTAAAGGCAAGATTATTTGATTGTGATGTTAATGGGCAGCCCGGGCGGAAGGATACAACATTTCACAACTTTAACTCGATCACTGCCATCACGCTTAACCCAGACGATCAGAAACATACGCATAATCGGGAATGATGCACGATTCTTGGCAGAAAATCTGGCCTATAAACCATCTGCATTACTGTTTGGTTTTGCTTTCAAACACAGAAATTTACACAACATCTCCAATGCTCAAGTTGGAAGGAGAGGGGGAAGAGGGAGTATTATAGGATATTGAATTTTTGGGGGGACATTAGACGGATGTATGTTTTTTGGTTGGAATGAAAGTTAATGAACTTGGGAATAATTCAGACCATTAGACAACTGAGGCAGATGGACGGTAGACATTAAAAGGGGAGGAAACACATTTGAACAAATCCTCCCGTGCCTGTTTAGCTTCAGCTGTAGTGGAGATCAGCGTCTTGTGTCATTTTCACTTCCGGCACAAACAGACTCTGCTGGGAGCAGCAGGCTCTAAACAACCAAATCTACCATTGGGTCTCACAGTGATTCATTAGAATACACAGAGCAGAGTGGGCCCTTGGAAACACAAAGAGAAAAGAGAGGGGCTCCTGAGTAATCCATATGTCACCAAAAAAAATTAGTTTAGTACTTATTTTTGTTTAAATTCATTGCATAGCCATAATAGTGTTGAAGCTAAAGCAAGAGAAAAGAATCCCCTTAAAAAAAGGTTATCCATAGAAATATAATAACATTATAGTCAAATTAAATGAGAGTAACAGAAGGACATACTGAAGTGAGTGTTATGTTTTTGTCTGCAGCTGAACAATCTGTCATTTGTCTCTCAGTCAACTGTGAGGTCCAAAGGATTTCATGACCAAAACATAGTGAAAAGTCTTGAATGTGAAAAAAGACTATTTGTTGTTTTTTATGACCAAGCTGAAAATATGTCCACGAGTGCCACAACGAACAAAAAAAGTAGCTTCTATTCTATTATATTGAGATGGTGGCGGGTAAGAGTAGCGGCTGAAATGGTGGCCTTTGTGCACAAATTCAGAGTTCTTCAAAATGTTGGGAGTCAAGATTGAAATGCAACAAATCTTGAACACGGTAGCATCATTTGTTAAAGCGCGTGTGTCACGCTAGTAGCCCCGTATGTAGCCTTGAGGCGCTAGGCTCATGCACAGCTGAGAAGTGGTCTGTTAAACTCACTTCTTTCAAACTCTACACGCGGACTCAAGTGACATCACTTGTTTAGCAGACTTCACACAGCTCTTTCTGAAGCCACAAAAGGCCTCATACTGCTTTCTTTCCTCCACATATGCAGTAGTTTTCCCCAAAATCTGTAAACAGAGCTTTGTGTGAAAGATAGAGATATGCAAACTCAATACAAGATATAATTCTCTTCGGGCAAATTGGGTTTTGTAATGTGCAAAAGAGCAGATCTTTATTGTGTTCCCACGGTTTATGTTACACTACCGTTTGGAATCTGAAATTCTAAATCTCAGGCCCAGGTGGCATTCAGCCTCTTTTGAGGTGGTGATTGCCTGGGTGTACATTCAAACTTTCAGGCAATCTTGTTCTTTAAAATAACAAACAAAGGAAGCCGCTAATAGCTAGTGGATAATGAATGCAAGTTCATTCTAATAACACCCTTTAACAAATTTGTTTTCGTCCAGGACTGCACAGTAACAGCTTGACTAACTGTAATGAGGCAATGTGATGGATCTTTACAAAGAGCAGAGTCGGGGTGTGAAGCCATGGGCCGTACAGTTTTGTTCCAGTGCACAAAAACCATATATTTATAGAAATACGGGGCTTAGAGGGAACCGTAAGTGTTATTTAAAACAAAACAATCGAACATTGAAAGAAGCCAATCCATCAACTATGTGCTTGCTCTTACATTTTGTAACGCAAACTAACACGTAGAGTATAAAAATCTCATTCAGGTTGGTTTATCCCCAGAAATGAATATACAATTTGTTTTTCTTAATATAGCTGATGCATATCTTTAGTGCACTCCATACCCACATAGTGGAGAAACTACACAGCCCTTTGCATGCATGCAAAATATACTCACCACTCATTTCACCGAACACGAAATCAGCACATTCACCCTAAAAGCTGTGAGGATTTTCTGTCATATGCTTTTACGTTAGGATACTAGCTTATACAAGAGAGAAGAAGGATTTCTTTTGACACATATGTTCAAGGAGCAAAGGAGGAGAAAAAAAAGTGTTGAACTGATTTCAATGTGAATTTTCTTGCCTCTAGTGTATATGTGTAATTACATGTGAATTGTACTGTAAATATGATATCTTTCACTTAATAGTTCTTAATGCATGAACAAAAACATGGCAGTTCGTAATACCAGCTAGCCTCACTGCTAATGGCATGGACAGCTTCTCTAGCATTGGCATACTTCTGCAAACAAAACCTAAAAAATGAAACACAAGAAATACATGGTGTCAACAAAATAATGGAGAAATCAATGCAAAGTCCTCTCACAGGGAAGGAGTTTCTGGCGGCTCTGAGCTTATATTGGTTCACCTAGTCCCTCAAGAACAAGGCTAACGCTAATGCTGCTGGAAACTACTGGAAATTACAGTAAGCCTTGGTTCTCTGTCAGCAAATCGGATGGTGCCATCTTGAATGAAATTCTCTCATTGGGCTTTTCCCATTTACAAAATAGAATCTAGGATTTGTGGCAGATTGCAGAGCGGTATACCTGCAGCGTTTGCCTCAGCCGTTAACAAACAATCGATAACAATATTAAGGGCGTGATCGGCTAGCTGGCTTATAGAGGCTAGAGGAGCAGGATAGCCTTAAGAAGGCGAGTGGTGTGCTCTGTCCTGTTCCTCAATAAGACAGTCGTATGTGCCCATGAGCAAGGCACTTAGTCAATTGCCCCAGTGCAGCTGCTCAATTGCTAAGAACAGAAGTTTGTTCCCGTGGAGGTAAATTATCTTTACCTACAGTATGTGAGGCAATCCATGGGACGTTGTCCCCCAGATTAATGCAACTAGTTAAAAATGTTCCACAAATGCCCCTTGGTTTCTGTTGAAGTAGCCAGATAATGTTGTGTGATAAAACTTCTCATCAGTTTTACAAGCCGGGATCAAAAATGGTAAAAAGTAATGAATTACGTCTTTTTTTGTTGACCCGTCTTCATGTTAGGCCTTTTCATCTGGGATTACACCACTCCCCAATAAAAGATGTGCATGAGGAGTTATGAATACCACTGAGGCTAAATGAGTGGACCACAAACATACAAGAAAATTTCATCCACCAAGCACCAGAACGTGGCTGACAGACTCCTCCATGTTGGAAGAGCTTTTGCTGGTGCATTCATTATTTTGTATGTACCTTGTAGGTTTTGTTTTGCATGACCTGAGTTTTGAAAGGTTTATTTTAATTTATTTCTACTCCACGCCATCCGATTCATCTTCACAGCCAGGAAAAGAAAGATCCAGTGTTTACATGCTCAAATTGCACTTGTTTTACAGCCAGCTTTTCAAATCTTGTGATCAAACTGTTTGTAAGACTGGAAGAAAAATGTAAACGTGTAGAATTTACATGGAGTGATTCGTGTCAATCATGAATATGCATCTCTATACAGTGTATTTACTGTAAATCACACAAATTGGAATACATGCACCAAGTGCATGCTGTAGATTTATAAGGTTCAGCATAAGCATTAACATCAATTGCCCTTCAACTACAAAGGATGTAAAGGATGCTCATCAGTAGCATCTGAACGTAAGCCATGTGATTGCACACTGAGTGAGTGTTCCCTGTGTATTCTCTTCAATAAGTTGCCTCTAGTTATGGTCTGTTGTTGATTACTGTATGATGATGCCAGCAAGAAGCTGTCCTGATTCCCAGTGACACATCAGTTTACCTCCCTCCTTGAAAATAATACAAGGGAGACTAACTCATCTTTGACCAGTGAGTAAGAAAGATTTTCCAACACTTTATAAAAAAATGGCAACGAGAAGAAAGAAACCCACAAGACCAACAGTCCGTTTTTTTTCAAAATGAATTAGTAAATGATTGGGTTCATTTTTTGTGTTCACTTCTGATTTATTGTATTTGTTGCATTCGTTATGGATTGTTATACTTACTGTTGTTGTTTTATCATAAGAAGGAAATTAATTTTTATCTGGCACTGGAAGAAAAATGCATTTGGTTTTTGTACTGTAATAGTTTTGTTCACATTGGGCGCTTATTTGATTCAGTTGTTTAATAAGGTGTATGATTTCATTTGGAGTATCAGTACTCATGGAATCAACATTTGTGTAGTATGAAGTTGTATTTTTTTGTCAGTGCAAATTAATGTTATAGTGTCAATCAGCTTTTCTAGGTGTTTGAACAAAATGTGTTTTTTACAAATACAAAGTGTTCAAGTATGTGGTATAAAAAGGGTTATCATTCAAACAACAGACTTTTTACAAATAAAGGCTTATACAGTAAAGGAAAATTAATGTCTTTTCATTTGCCCTTTGAGGACTAATATACTACACTGTTTCATTTGATGGCTTATTCATTTATTTTCAGATATTAGTCCACAAAAGGTAAATAGGATACAATGTTGCAAATTAAGAAGACTAAATCAGGTATTTGCCGTTGCCATGCCAGGTTGTTGTCAGAGCGTTTACCTCTTAGTTGGTGTCTTGCTTTTGATAGGAGCTTTGGACACAAATACAGTCCAAACACAAACATTTAATAAAAAATAAACATTATCTTATCCTTTAATTTGATTAAACATTGCGCTTTAATGAGAATATACCTCCTTTCATACCCTATTTCCTGAATAAAGACACAAAGTGACACCCTCTGTCAAGTGTAATATTTCAACCCTTCAATTCAATTTTTTTACATTGTAGACAACAAAGATAAAATTATTTACTGCTGGACGGGTTGGGCAAAGTAGCGTTGATCAAAATCTGTGTCAGCTTGGGTTACGCACCTACAAAGCACAAGTTAATTAACTAGTTTTGTTAGAGGGACAGATGCAGTTGAAACGCTGCTGACATTTTTGTTCCTCTATTGGAGGACAAGAGGATTTATATGGTAACACATTCTGGCTTTTTTTGGAGCAGAGAACAATAATGATCCAGTAAGACATTTGACACATTATGGTTCCCAGATAATGTTTCTAAAGATTAGGAAACAACGTATTGCTCTCCAAACTAGCTCACTGATTTTATAGATTCATAGGAAAGGAAGTTTGAATGTCTCTCCCTCCACTGGTCCAAAGCACAATCTCCGTCTAAAAAACTACCAACATTTAAAGAGCTATCACTCCAAATAAACCAAATACAGTTTGAAGGATTTATCAAGTGCTGTGGTTGCATATTGCAACCAACTGAACGTTCTTTGTGTGCTAATAAGCCTGTAAAACAGCTATGGTTGTTGGCACCAAAAACACAAAAAATGGGAATGGCCTCATCTAGAGCCGGTTTGTCCATTTTGTTCTGCAGAATCACAGCGGTGCAACTCCTAGAAAAAGATCCACTACAGAGGAAACAAAAACCCAATCTAAGTAGATAATGTACTCACTTAAATTGAAATAATCTGTTATCTGTTTAAATCAGTCATATTTGTAGACACATCTGGAAAACCAAGATCTAACAGTTCAGATCAAATTTTTCATATATTCAACCAGGTATGGACGTCCCAGGCCTCACTGCGTATAGCAATGTTCACTCCGAGTCTTTGTGGATGTCCTTGGGGTGTTGTGGTCTCCTTTCACATTCTGAAGATATGGTAGGACCACTGGAGACTCTAAATTGCCTGTAGGTGTGAATGTGTGTCAACATGCGTGTTAGCTATGTGATAGACTGGCAACATGTCCACACCTGACACCCAGTGCATGCTGGGATAGGTTCTTAGTTCCCAGTGACCCTTAACAGGATAAGCAGTTAGGAAAATGGATAAGTAGTTTTATATTAGTCAAACTCTGAAATAAATGTGTGTATGACAATGTATTCATAATGTATATAACGAGAAAAAACAATGGTTAGCCTATAAGCTGCTAACCAAACTCAACACGTACCAGAATTTAATGTTAGTTGCATTGATGACTTCATTAATGATTTTGGATTTTGGACGACACTGATGCATCAATGTCCTCAGGAGCAGGGTGTCATGTTTGAATTTGTTTCTTATAGTCCCTTATGATTTAAAAATATTATTATAATACTAATACCACACAGTCCAGGGCATTAGAGATCAAATGTAATGCATGTTATGTTACCAAGCTTGTTCCTTGGAATCCTGCCTGAAAAAACACAAACGTATTTCAAAAGCACACTGGGTGATTTGGAGAAACTAGCACGAGCACAGCGAACGAGCACAGCGGCAACAATACTAGCATGCAGATGTTCAGAAGCTTCAACATCTTAGTGTGGTACTTTAGCATGCTGCCATTAGCTAATTAGCAAAATACAGCTGAGGCTGATGGGAATTTAATTTGGCAACTATTCACTCACAAACTTCAAACTTTGACCAGATGATCAACCCATGAGAATACATCTTCTATGATCATGAGTGTCTGTACATATTGTTGTACCGATCCATCAAATTGCAATATCACAAGATGAGCGCACGCTGATGATAGGGTCAGAGAAAATGTCTAATTTAACTCCTGGCTATTGATACCAGCAGCCAGGAGAAGTTATCCTATGGGCACCATAAATGTCAGTACATACTTCAAATCCAATTAATTGAAACGTTTTTAGAAATTAACGTCTGGACCCATATGGCCATCCGGAAAAACAAGGACTATATTCTCACATCAAAATGACAATGAAATCAATATAAATTCAGCTAGAAATATATATATATATATATATATAGACAATATATGCACTGTGACATGATCTGTGGTGGATTACTGTATGTGGTTTGGTCTGTTTCATTAAAGTTGGTCAATGTTTTGGTAAAAGCGACCAACCTTTGATGACAAAAGAATAGAATAGGTTTGTATTTCCAATCAGCACTACGAAATAGGATTTAATTCAAAATGTCAAATAATGTTGCTAAATTAACTGTGAGATTTGAATTATATGCCAAATTAGACATTAAGGAAACATTTGTGGAAAATATTTCAAGATACTCAAGAAGGTGTTTCAACAAGGTGTCACCGTTAAGCTTGTCACGCCGATGATGGTCTACAAATATTTTGATGCCCTGGTAAAAAAAAGGACAACGTGCCAAGCTGGATGGCAGCTGTAGGCCCAACGTCAAATAGCTAGAAATGCAAAATATCCATTAAGATAATAGCTAGCGCCTAGCTAGTACTTTACCTCACTTTTTTCAGAGATCCTTATTTTACGCTCCATATCACTTCTTTTTTTAGACATTGCTTTTTTACTATAAATAATCCATACGGGCAAGCAAAGGCATGCAGCCGGAGAGAATCATTCACTAAATTTCGGTTCAGTGTAAAGAATGTACTATATGTACTTTTAAACATTTTAAAAATGCATATATCCTGTAGTCAGATTTGTAATGTGTTGTGTATTTTTTAATTATTTTCTCAACCTCGAACCCGAGATTCTACGATGACTCTTTGTGTAGCTCTGCCAATCCCAGAATTTATACAAGAATGAGGTCAGACATAACATTTTATTTTCAAGAAATAAATGAACTCCCTAATAGATAACCATTAAAAACTAAGACAGAATCAATGCCACTAATGTGAGAGTGCAATAAAAAGTGGTGGCAAAGCATGTGGTTTGGAAAAGGAGTTTACAACACACCGAAAATAAATTCAGAGATAAGATTTCCTCCTGCTGAGTTTTACTTAAGACAAAATGGCTGAAGAGTTGTTAGGAACACAGAACCACGGTGCTGAGCTCTATCGTTGTTGCAGTGCGGTGCGTTTCGTCATGCTTAGCCTCCTCTAACTGCGACCGATGTAATGATCTTCTCCTGGCATATCCCCCTTTGAATACAGGGCAGATTTAATGCACAGGTTTGTCCCCCAATTGATTTCTTTTCATTTCGCCTCAGTTGCCTCCACCGGGCACAATCGACAGTTGATTACACCGCTAAGTGAGTTCACCTTGAGAGGAGCTAAGATATATAAGATAAGGATTTTAAAGAGATCAACCTATATTAAATCAAGATCAAATTATAAGCTGTACAACTCAAGTCACTTTACAAAAACAACGACAAAACCAAAATATGTGTGAATACTTTTACTGCTTCATTTCAACGCTGGTGTTTAGTGCGGATTAAAGATAACAGGTTCAGTGTCGCTGTATTCACTGCTATCTTTCTCGCTTTGCATCGGAGTGCATGGATCTGTTGAGAAGATGGAAGGAGCCCAGTAAAATACACCTTCCATTTCTGGGTTCTATTGTCAGCACTCCATATAAAAACATAAAATATTGAAAGGGTGCATTAACATGGGTCAGGAATGGATGGCTATTCCACAGTGGAACGGGGGGAGGGGGGACGTAAAGTGGCCAACAAGCAGTGGATGTGGATGCATTAGTTTAGCGGCTTCGAATGTTTGTGATTTATGCCACGTATGTACTTTAAATAAATAGTATTAACGCAAACTAACCGAGGCATTTAGATTTATCTGCAGTCTTTTTTGGAATTTAGAGGTTATAGAAATGATCATTGATGCTGAGCTGTTACAGCTTTGATTGATAGAACCGTGTAATGTTTAAATTCAATCCAGTATTTCTAACAAAACTCTCGTCAACCATTAGTGTAGATGTAGCACAGGGGTGCCACTCATTCAGGGGCAGGATGTGCCGTTTCCAAGGGATTACTGGAACAGATTTTCTGCCGGGATTGGCTGGATAAATAAAGTCTGCTAAAACCACCATTATTTAGTCAGTAAAGAGTTAAATCTGTTAATGTTTCTCCCCCAAAACGAATCACATATTCTTTAAGCATCACCTTTGACATGATAAAATGTCAAGCATGCCTCTCTTGTTGTGCGGCAGGTCCATCTATTTTGCTTTTACTGTATGTTCTTCTGTGTTGCCATGGAGTTCTTGTTTAGGCGTTGGAAAGAGATTGAAGAGACGAGGGAGAAGGGTGGAGACATAATATGTCCAATAAAATATTAAGACAGATCTCTTTTATGCATTGCGACCACATCTCCACCTCTAAATCCAAACCCCCCCACCCGCAGGGGGAATCATTTAGAATATCTGAGGGTTTTGGGTAAAGGGTGGTGGTGATGATGGAGGAGAAAAAGGTGAGATTATACCTACATATACATATGTGCCAAAAGAAAATGCAAACTCTGCACATTGTGTGATAATGTAACTGAGGAGCTGTACATACCATCAGTGTCAAAGTCCATTTTAACAATTAATTGATACTGCATGGCTTTGTTTGAGCTCACAACCCTCCCATATTTGCATTATTCTATGAATATCAATCAGCGCTCAAGATCTCATTTTAAAACACTGAAATTTCTCTCCAATATTTCATGTAGGACATTTAGAAAACGTGCAAAAATTCCTCAAAACATTAGTTTGGTATCGTGTGGAAAACCCAAAGTGCTTCTTGCCAAGCTTACATTTCCACAGGTCAAGACACATTCAATCCCACTTCCCTGGCGAATGTGCTCTTTAATTTATTTTGGCATTTTCCCTGGAAAGAATGCCGTCACCGAAGGACAGATTTCATATGATCAAATAAGACATTAGACAGTGTGGATATGGAAAGTGTAATTCTTGTTTTTGTCAATAAGGGTCAACTATATGCTGGCTCCTTTTTCACTGGCAGCACTTTATGAACGATATGAACGTACTTTGAGGGCACCACTGACGGGCTGTCAATCAAGCACTGTCTGCTGATGTAAACTTTCTCCCTTCCTCTGCCCTTTGTTCCACACTCACTTCCGCTTACACGTTCATGACAGGTCATCTTCACCAAGAACAGACTGAATTTAAAAGATGACAAAAGAATCTAGAAGCTTGTACATCGCTTTATATAATCTATATTTATGGATGTATACATATATCTTTGCGTAAGCAGCATTTCATGCTTTTGATTCCATTGTGAGACAATATTTCCGTGTCACTGCATTTGGCTTTTTGTGCCGAGACGAGAAAAAATAAATGCAAAGGAGACCTTTTCTTCTGTGCGAGTCAGATGATGTTGCATGTGACTGTTTGTCGTTTTGGGGTCTTGTTCTTGCATATGTTTTGGTTTTTTAACATTGCCATTACTTAATGTAATGTGGTTGCTTGGTACCTGGAGTGGATATTGTGCAACATCTCTATACATGTATGTATGTGTATATATGTGTCCGTACATTTTTATTTTTTTACCCCCTGTCGAGAGAAGGAGAATGCCAGTGTGTGGCGCTCCTGGCTCTGATGCCATCAACATGGTCTCCCTGCACCCTCAAACACAAACACACCTACACACACACACACACACACACACACACACACACACACACCCACATCATCTAGGAGCCTGACCTGTCATCTGCTGGCCAACTTCTGAACTGCATTGCAGGGCTCCTTATAGCAACCACAGTAACAGTATTCCAAACTATAGGCTACTGCTACCAAATCCACCTTAAGTAAAAACATTGCTACAATGACCAACTAATACATATTTGATTGTATGATGTTGTTGTAGATGCAAAAGCTACCTTTAAATAAGTCTTTCAAAGAGGAAAAGAAACACTCGCTCCTGCTCAGCCAAATCTCCGATTCACAGCTCCTTGCAATCGGCTGACGGGGAAACACCGGTTGGAGTGGGTGGAGGAATAAGTGTGTGTGGAATCCTGTGAATCCTGCTGGAGGTTTATGTAGGACAGAGTTTCAGGCCCAGAAACCTTAATTTCACTGTGTGAGAAGCTCTTTAGTTTTATGCTTCACTGGCCCTCCACTCACATTCAAATTATCATCTGCATTAATAACTATTAATGTGACTGGAACGTTGTTACGTTAAAGGTTGCACATAAGTAGTACACCACACCATGCACGCATGACCCACAAAATCAGAATCAAAAGACATTTATTGCCACATTTATTACACATAGAGGAATGTGATAAGTTGGTGCAATATAAGAATAAAAAAGAAATAAGATGAAGTAAAATAAGATACAAATATAAAAGCAAAATGAGATAGATAATTAGATTAGACAGGACTTCGTGTGCAAACATTCTGATATGTACGTTGTGGCAGGCTGTCATAGATACTGACACAAGATCAAACACAAGATAAGAAGTCTGATCTCCACTGAAATAAATAACCGCTACCAATACAGCAGGGGAGCATTCATTATCA
Organism: Gasterosteus aculeatus; assembly: GCF_964276395.1. NCBI lineage: Eukaryota > Metazoa > Chordata > Actinopteri > Perciformes > Gasterosteidae > Gasterosteus > Gasterosteus aculeatus. The sequence continues at coordinate 19,315,807 of NC_135694.1, forward strand.
TTCTAATGTTAGAATGGATAATCAGCACATCCTAAATGAAATCACAAGATTGCGTTATTTATTTTTTCTTTCCCCACTCATCTTTCCTTCCCTCTCTCCCTCTCTTATCTCTTATGTTGGCACCGGTTCCTGAATGCTTATTCGTTTCGGATCTTGAACAGTTGCTCATGAGTCGTCTTGTTGATTTTATTTATTGTAAATGTGCCCCTTGTTGTTACACAGTACAGTTTTGCCCAAACGGGTTCGTTTCTGCAGACAAAGTCTTGAGACACAAAGCTCACTTCCTTTCCTCTCATGTTAGTTTCTCCTAGATAATAAGTTCCACATGCCTCCGTCCACCATCCCACCTCATCCAACGCCCCCCCGTGTCACCCCTTCCGTCACCCCCAATCAACATTTTTCACGTCGTTAATTGCTTATGTCAGCTTCTGGTAATTACAGACAATTAATCATGTGTGATTCACTGTCTCTCTCTGTAAGCATTGTGCTCCACGCTGTGCTGAGCAAAAGCGACAAAGGTGAAACTGCCTTTTATTAAGTAGGCAGCGCCAGGGAGTGAACTCCCCAATGATAAGCAGCATGTTGCAGTGCCTTGGCTTACACTTCCTGGAGGCCAGCGATAAAGGCCAGGTGGAGATTAAATTACATTAATTCCTTCGCCAGAAGCCATGACCCAGAATGACTTACAAGACAAGAAGGTGGGAGTGATGAGCTGTAGTGAAACTACTGCCAAAGTACTGAAAATGAATCAGTGTCACAACACACTCTGGTCCTAACCTGCCTCATGAAGTAAACAACCTAAGAACAGACGGCTGCACTGACTAAAAAAACACTTTAACTTCTGTGCAGTGATTTACAATTCACACCAAATTCCTCATAAATGTCAGTGGGAGTTATTCCCATCTGCTCCCGCTCAAAATTATTAACGGCCAAATTGACGCCTTTCCTAAACCACAACAGAGTACACACACCCAGTCTGGCAAACACTCATATACAAACATTGTGTTATCAACATCCTCGCTAAAAGCCAGTCGGTGGTGAAGAGCGCAAGAGGTTCATTCCTTCAGTGAACTACGGTGTACAACGTCGTGTGAAGATGTGCCCCACGCTGCGCTTATTGGTGCTTATTAGCATAGCAGGTAGGTACATTTACTGCTTCTTCCTTTTATCTCCATAGTAGTATTTGTATGTGCTGGTCTGAATTACATGGTGATTTGAGGGATGTTGGATTTTGGATTAAATTTAGTTGTTTTTGTAGGATTTGTTGAACCGATCTCCGTCAGCACTCCGCAGAAACACGTCAACGTTACAATGGGCGAGAGCGCCCTGCTCCAATGTACGTTTGAGTCCACCGACCAGACCGCAGGACTCACCATCCAGTGGGACTTTGTTTCACCGCCCTCCATGACGCCACAGCAGGTAGAGACAGACTGCGGCCCACATCAGCGCTTTGCACCACAATGTGCTTAAAATGTGTCAAATTACCTACTGGGATCCTTCATACTGTAACATCAGGTTTAGTATCATAATATTTCAAATGAAACAAACTGAACACAAAGGCAACCTTTTCCTCTCCACGTTGAGTTTCAGTCCAGGAGTCGCCACTGTTTGTTTAATGACTGCAGAAAGATTTGAGCGATAATGATTCTTTGACACACAAAGCGAATTTGTGTGTGTGTGCGTGAATTAGTAATACACTTAAAAATGAGGCTGGTTGGGTGTACACGTTGGATGTGTTGTTCGGGAGATATGTTCCAGTTGTTTTGTGTTTTAAATGAACTTCATCTCAAATCTTGAACATTCATATCTTGTGCAAAGTTGGCGCCTTTTTTGAATATGCCATTGCCACACCTTAAAGAGACGACAAAGCACGTAACTGGCAAACAAGATACAAGCAGATTTAATAATAACAAAACAAGCCTCACAAGCAGTCTGATTATTGTGACGAATTTCAAATTGACTTAACTGGACAACGTATTTCTAATTAGCTGCAGTTACTTTTTAAAACGCTACCTTCCACTGGATGTAATTACACTAAAGGTTATTCATTTCAGCTCTGTGGACCTTATTTCTACTCAACAATGGTTTTAATAATCTTAAGTCTCATACAAAAGAAATATTCTTAAAGTAGTGCACAATTTAGGAAGCAAAGACTAAATAAAATGTTTGTTTTTTTAAGATTAATTAAACAGTATATTCACAAGAAATTGTGCTTTTATACGGTCTAACTTGCGGCAATTGGCTTTCAGGTGTTTTACTATCAGAAAGGAGAGAATGTCATCCCCAGTCCTTACAAAGGCCGGGTTCGGCCTCCCCAGTCTCCCGGCCCGACCAAAAACGCTTCAATAACCATAAGCAACATGCAACCCTCAGATGCCGGCGTCTACACTTGTCAGATTCACAACTTTCCTGATGTGGTCGGACAGTCTGAGGCAAATGTCGTTGTGAATGTTCTTGGTAAGTTAACGACAGAGGGGTTAAAAAAATGTTTTTTACCATCTTGTGTGAAGTGAAAGGTTTGCTGACGAGGAGCTTTAAATATTGGATGTATACTTTAAATATAATCAAGGCACTTTGAAGGCTGTGAGGAATTGCTTCAAGTAGAATGAAAAGCAGTCAAATAAAAATGAATTGAGAGTCAGAGTACCAGTACCAATCTGAAGATCACAGAGAGGTGCACAATAGGTGTGTAGGAGATTTTATATTACTGGACCACACCCGTTTCAGTATAACATTGACATTATGACAGAATGTAGAAGTGGTATAATGTATGTGCCTGCGCAGTATGATCATACCAGCGTTCAGACCTGGAACCGAGTGTTTATCTGACAGAATGAGCTGCTGGTGCTGTTAAAACAGAGAAAAGAAATAGCTAAAACAAACGTACCAAACCCTTATCTGATCCTCGTGCTGTTTTTTTCTGCCAGTATTTTACTGCTCATAAGGGTGTGGCTGCCTGAAATGGGAAAGCCAGAGCACATTGGTTTCTAAACCGACAGTTTTGTATTTAATTTAGATGCAAATTTCTTAATTCCACACTAATAATGGAATAGGATGTCATGTTTGAGTGAGCTACTCAGTATTTTCTAACACCAAATCCCAGTGTCGATTACTGTAGAAAGAAAGAGTACTTTGAAATATAATTATGCTGAGATCGCTGTATCTTTTATCACTGTTGTTAAAACAGTGGCCCTGAATAGTGTGATTAGGGAATTATATTCAGTTTGAATCCTCTCGTTCACTGAGTTACCAGGGACAACCTCTCAGTATCCTCAGTAGTTTCCATGGTTACTGCAGCAGTCTCCTCATTGTCGGCATTGGAAATTAGATTAGGACTGTGACTGCACCCTTGTAGTGCATACAGACTTATATATCAGCATCCGCTGCATGCAAAACACACGTGCTGTCTTTTCATTACCTCAATAAAAATATGTAAATATCTATACTGATCATCAGGAGATCACTTAATGTTACATGAGAAATGATGGTATTACTGAAAAGAGAGGAGGAACTCTGTCCTGGATAACAAACAGGTTTGTGATCTTTAGCCTTACAGTGAAAACAGAAGATGTAAAAACAACAAGGTTATGTCATTTTAAAGAGTTGGCCAGTCAATACAATGCAACCCTTATGATTAGTTGGCACCATAGGGATCAGCCCAGAAGTTTCAAGGCCACTTCCAACAAACTTCCTGCCACGTGATGACCACTTGGCGGACAACGTTTTTGATTAACAATAAGAAAAGAAATTGTCATTTTTTTCAAACTCAAATATTCATATATTTATACTCATCTTTTCTCTGGAATTCAATCATTTTGTCCAAATAAACAGAAACAATGAGCGGCTGGCAGCATTAAAGATCCTATTAGTTTAGTCTTTAACCAATGAAATAGATGGGCTGTAATAAATACACAAGATGGTATGAGCCAATCTTGCAGCAGCACTGCAAAATAATGCAAATGTATTGTAAATAGTAAAAGAGAAAAAATCCAATTTTCCAAGTGATAAAATCTAACAATCCCCAGATTTGATTTGGGGCCCTCTGGATGGGGCCTGCCCCAAGATTGGAAAACCATAGACCAAACTATCACTAACGGTAAACAAAGTCATCTAAAAAGTATTATATATATAAAAAAACTGGAG